>NC_092419.1:69028465-70372883 GCF_040894005.1 Engystomops pustulosus
ACGAGAGCAGGCACATTCAGCTTAGAATGGCTGTTGACAGCAGCTGTTCAATTTGAACCTTCTTTTACTATCTCATAGAGAAACTAACACAATTTTCAGGTTCAAAAGGTCAACGGAACTTGGGATTCCCAGCCAGTCTCCCATGCTGGTACTTGCCAAGCCTTAAGCTGCTGCGATCTGACGAGAGCAGGCACATTCAGCTTAGAATGGCTGTTGACAGCAGCTGTTCAATTTGAACCTTCTTTTACTATCTCATAGAGAAACTAACACAATTTTCAGGTTCAAAAAGGTCAACGGAACTTGGGATTCCAGCCAGTCTCCCATGCTGGTACTTGCCAAGCCCTTAAGCTGCTTGCTGCTGCGATCTGACGAGAGCAGGCACATTCAGCTTAGAATGGCCGTTGACAGCAGCTGTTCAGTTTGAACCTTCTTTTACTATCTCATAGAGAAACTAACACAATTTTCAGGTTCAAAAAGGTCAACGGAACTTGGGATTCCCAGCCAGTCTCCCATGCTGGTACTTGCCAAGCCTTAAGCTGCTGCGATTCTGATGAGAGCAGGCACATTCAGCTTAGAATGGCCGTTGACAGCAGCTGTTCAATTGGAACCTTCTTTTACTATCTCATAGAGAAACTAACACAATTTTCAGGTTCAAAAAGGGCAACAGAACTTGGGATTCCCAGCCAGTCTCCCATGCTGGTACTTGCCAAGCCCTTAAGCTGCATTGCTGCTGCGATCTGACGAGAGCAGGCCACATTCAGCTTAGAATGGCCGTTGACAGCAGCTGCCTAATTTCTACTTTCTTTTACTATCTCATAGAGAAACTAACACAATTTTCAGGTTCAAAAAGGTCAACGGAACTGGGATTCCCAGCCAGTCTCCCATGCTGGTATTGCCAAGCCTTAAGCTGCTGCGATCTGACGAGAGCAGGCACATTCAGCTTAGAATGGCTGTTGACAGCAGCTGTTCAATTTGAACCTTCTTTTACTATCTCATAGAGAAACTAACACAATTTTCAGGTTCAAAAAGGTCAACGGAACTTGGGATTCCCAGCCAGTCTCCCATGCTGGTACTTGCCAAGCCTTAAGCTGCATTGCTGCTGCGATCTGACGAGAGCAGGCACATTCAGCTTAGAATGGCCGTTGACAGCAGCTGTTCAGTTTGAACCTTCTTTTACTATCTCATAGAGAAACTAACACAATTTTCAGGTTCAAAAAGGTCAACGGAACTTGGGATTCCCAGCCAGTCTCCCATGCTGGTACTTGCCAAGCCTTAAGCTGCTGCGATCTGACGAGAGCAGGCACATTCAGCTTAGAATGGCTGTTGACAGCAGCTGTTCAATTTGAACCTTCTTTTACTATCTCATAGAGAAACTAACACAATTTTCAGGTTCAAAAAGGTCAACGGAACTTGGATTCCCAGCCAGTCTCCCATGCTGGTACTTGCCAAGCCTTAAGCTGCTGCGATCTGACGAGAGCAGGCACATTCAGCTTAGAATGGCTGTTGACAGCAGCTGTTCAATTTGAACCTTCTTTTACTATCTCATAGAGAAACTAACACAATTTTCAGGTTCAAAAAGG
Source organism: Engystomops pustulosus (assembly GCF_040894005.1). Taxonomy (NCBI): domain Eukaryota; kingdom Metazoa; phylum Chordata; class Amphibia; order Anura; family Leptodactylidae; genus Engystomops; species Engystomops pustulosus. The sequence goes on from NC_092419.1 coordinate 69,030,046, forward strand.
TCAACGGAACTTGGGATTCCCAGCCCAGTCTCCCATGCTGGTACTTGCCAAGCCTTAAGCTGCAATGCTGCTGCGATCTGACGAGAGCAGGCACATTCAGCTTAGAATGGCCGTTGACAGCAGCTGTTCAGTTTGAACCTTCTTTTACTATCTCATAGAGTAACTAACACAATTTTCAGGTTCAAAAAGGTCAACGGAACTTGGGATTCCCAGCCAGTCTCCCATGCTGGTACTTGCCAAGCCTTAAGCTGCTGCGATCTGATGAGAGCAGGCACATTCAGCTTAGAATGGCCGTTGACAGCAGCTGTTCAATTTGAACCTTCTTTTACTATCTCATAGAGAAACTAACACAATTTTAAGGTTCAAAAAGGTCAACAGAACTTGGGATTCCCAGCCAGTCTCCCATGCTGGTACTTGCCAAGCCTTAAGCTGCATTGCTGCTGCGATCTGACGAGAGCAGCACATTCAGCTTAGAATGGCCGTTGACAGCAGCTGCCTAATTTCTACTTCTTTTACTATCTCATAGAGAAACTAACACAATTTTCAGGGTTCAAAAAGGTCAACGGAACTTGGGATTCCCAGCCAGTCTCCCATGCTGGTACTTGCCAAGCCTTAAGCTGCATTGCTGCTGCGATCTGACGAGAGCAGGCACATTCAGCTTAGAATGGCCGTTGACAGCAGCTGTTCAATTTGAACCTTCTTTTACTATCTCATAGAGAAACTAACACAATTTTCAGGTTCAAAAAGGTCAACGGAACTTGGGATTCCCAGCCAGTCTCCCATGCTGGTACTTGCCAAGCCTTAAGCTGCTGCGATCTGACGAGAGCAGGCACATTCAGCTTAGAATGGCTGTTGACAGCAGCTGTTCAATTTGAACCTTCTTTTACTATCTCATAGAGAAACTAACACAATTTTCAGGTTCAAAAAGGTCAACGGAACTTGGGATTCCCAGCCAGTCTCCCATGCTGGTACTTGCCAAGCTTAAGCTGCATTGCTGCTGCGATCTGACGAGAGCAGGCACATTCAGCTTAGAATGGCCGTTGACAGCAGCTGTTCAGTTTGAACCTTCTTTTACTATCTCATAGAGAAACTAACACAATTTTCAGGTTCAAAAAGGTCAACGGAACTTGGGATTCCCAGCCAGTCTCCCATGCTGGTACTTGCCAAGCCTTAAGCTGCTGCGATCTGATGAGAGCAGGCACATTCAGCTTAGAATGGCCGTTGACAGCAGCTGTTCAATTGGAACCTTCTTTTACTATCTCATAGAGAAACTAACACAATTTTCAGGTTCAAAAAGGTCAACAGAACTTGGGATTCCCAGCCAGTCTCCCATGCTGGTACTTGCCAAGCCTTAAGCTGCATTGCTGCTGCGATCTGACGAGAGCAGGCACATTCAGCTTAGAATGGCCGTTGACAGCAGCTGCCTAATTTCTACTTTCTTTTACTATCTCATAGAGAAACTAACACAATTTTCAGGTTCAAAAAGGTCAACGGAACTTGGGATTCCCAGCCAGTCTCCCATGCTGGTACTTGCCAAGCCTTAAGCTGCATTGCTGCTGCGATCTGACGAGAGCAGGCACATTCAGCTTAGAATGGCCGTTGACAGCAGCTGTTCAATTTGAACCTTCTTTTACTATCTCATAGAGAAACTAACACAATTTTCAGGTTCAAAAAGGTCAACGGAACTTGGGATTCCCAGCCAGTCTCCCATGCTGGTACTTGCCAAGCCTTAAGCTGCATTGATGCAGCGATCTGACGAGAGCAGGCACATTCAGCTTAGAATGGCCGTTGACAGCAGCTGTTCAGTTTGAACCTTCTTTTACTATCTCATAGAGAAACTAACACAATTTTCAGGTTCAAAAAGGTCAACGGAACTTGGGATTCCCAGCCAGTCTCCCATGCTGGTACTTGCCAAGCCTTAAGCTGCTGCGATCTGATGAGAGCAGGCACATTCAGCTTAGAATGGCCGTTGACAGCAGCTGTTCAATTTGAACCTTCTTTTACTATCTCATAGAGAAACTAACACAATTTTCAGGTTCAAAAAGGTCAACAGAACTTGGGATTCCCAGCCAGTCTCCCATGCTGGTACTTGCCAAGCCTTAAGCTGCATTGCTGCTGCGATCTGACGAGAGCAGGCACATTCAGCTTAGAATGGCCGTTGACAGCAGCTGCCTAATTTCTACTTTCTTTTACTATCTCATAGAGAAACTAACACAATTTTCAGGTTCAAAAAGGTCAACGGAACTTGGGATTCCCAGCCAGTCTCCCATGCTGGTACTTGCCAAGCCTTAAGCTGCATTGCTGCTGCGATCTGACGAGAGCAGGCACATTCAGCTTAGAATTGCCGTTGACAGCAGCTGTTCAATTTGAACCTTCTTTTACTATCTCATAGAGAAACTAACACAATTTTCAGGTTCAAAAAGGTCAACGGAACTTGGGATTCCCAGCCAGTCTCCCATGCTGGTACTTGCCAAGCCTTAAGCTGCTGCGATCTGACGAGAGCAGGCACATTCAGCTTAGAATGGCTGTTGACAGCAGCTGTTCAATTTGAACCTTCTTTTACTATCTCATAGAGAAACTAACACAATTTTCAGGTTCAAAAAGGTCAACGGAACTTGGGATTCCCAGCCAGTCTCCCATGCTGGTACTTGCCAAGCCTTAAGCTGCATTGCTGCTGCGATCTGACGAGAGCAGGCACATTCAGCTTAGAATGGCCGTTGACAGCAGCTGTTCAGTTTGAACCTTCTTTTACTATCTCATAGAGAAACTAACACAATTTTCAGGTTCAAAAAGGTCAACGGAACTTGGGATTCCCAGCCAGTCTCCCATGCTGGTACTTGCCAAGCCTTAAGCTGCTGCGATCTGACGAGAGCAGGCACATTCAGCTTAGAATGGCTGTTGACAGCAGCTGTTCAATTTGAACCTTCTTTTACTATCTCATAGAGAAACTAACACAATTTTCAGGTTCAAAAAGGTCAACGGAACTTGGGATTCCCAGCCAGTCTCCCATGCTGGTACTTGCCAAGCCTTAAGCTGCTGCGATCTGACGAGAGCAGGCACATTCAGCTTAGAATGGCTGTTGACAGCAGCTGTTCAATTTGAACCTTCTTTTACTATCTCATAGAGAAACTAACACAATTTTCAGGTTCAAAAAGGTCAACGGAACTTGGGATTCCCAGCCAGTCTCCCATGCTGGTACTTGCCAAGCCTTAAGCTGCATTGCTGCTGCGATCTGACGAGAGCAGGCACATTCAGCTTAGAATGGCCGTTGACAGCAGCTGTTCAGTTTGAACCTTCTTTTACTATCTCATAGAGTAACTAACACAATTTTCAGGTTCAAAAAGGTCAACGGAACTTGGGATTCCCAGCCAGTCTCCCATGCTGGTACTTGCCAAGCCTTAAGCTGCTGCGATCTGATGAGAGCAGGCACATTCAGCTTAGAATGGCCGTTGACAGCAGCTGTTCAATTTGAACCTTCTTTTACTATCTCATAGAGAAACTAACACAATTTTAAGGTTCAAAAAGGTCAACAGAACTTGGGATTCCCAGCCAGTCTCCCATGCTGGTACTTGCCAAGCCTTAAGCTGCATTGCTGCTGCGATCTGACGAGAGCAGGCACATTCAGCTTAGAATGGCCGTTGACAGCAGCTGCCTAATTTCTACTTTCTTTTACTATCTCATAGAGAAACTAACACAATTTTCAGGTTCAAAAAGGTCAACGGAACTTGGGATTCCCAGCCAGTCTCCCATGCTGGTACTTGCCAAGCCTTAAGCTGCATTGCTGCTGCGATCTGACGAGAGCAGGCACATTCAGCTTAGAATGGCCGTTGACAGCAGCTGTTCAATTTGAACCTTCTTTTACTATCTCATAGAGAAACTAACACAATTTTCAGGTTCAAAAAGGTCAACGGAACTTGGGATTCCCAGCCAGTCTCCCATGCTGGTACTTGCCAAGCCTTAAGCTGCTGCGATCTGACGAGAGCAGGCACATTCAGCTTAGAATGGCTGTTGACAGCAGCTGTTCAATTTGAACCTTCTTTTACTATCTCATAGAGAAACTAACACAATTTTCAGGTTCAAAAAGGTCAACGGAACTTGGGATTCCCAGCCAGTCTCCCATGCTGGTACTTGCCAAGCCTTAAGCTGCATTGCTGCTGCGATCTGACGAGAGCAGGCACATTCAGCTTAGAATGGCCGTTGACAGCAGCTGTTCAGTTTGAACCTTCTTTTACTATCTCATAGAGAAACTAACACAATTTTCAGGTTCAAAAAGGTCAACGGAACTTGGGATTCCCAGCCAGTCTCCCATGCTGGTACTTGCCAAGCCTTAAGCTGCTGCGATCTGATGAGAGCAGGCACATTCAGCTTAGAATGGCCGTTGACAGCAGCTGTTCAATTGGAACCTTCTTTTACTATCTCATAGAGAAACTAACACAATTTTCAGGTTCAAAAAGGTCAACAGAACTTGGGATTCCCAGCCAGTCTCCCATGCTGGTACTTGCCAAGCCTTAAGCTGCATTGCTGCTGCGATCTGACGAGAGCAGGCACATTCAGCTTAGAATGGCCGTTGACAGCAGCTGCCTAATTTCTACTTTCTTTTACTATCTCATAGAGAAACTAACACAATTTTCAGGTTCAAAAAGGTCAACGGAACTTGGGATTCCCAGCCAGTCTCCCATGCTGGTACTTGCCAAGCCTTAAGCTGCATTGCTGCTGCGATCTGACGAGAGCAGGCACATTCAGCTTAGAATGGCCGTTGACAGCAGCTGTTCAATTTGAACCTTCTTTTACTATCTCATAGAGAAACTAACACAATTTTCAGGTTCAAAAAGGTCAACGGAACTTGGGATTCCCAGCCAGTCTCCCATGCTGGTACTTGCCAAGCCTTAAGCTGCATTGATGCAGCGATCTGACGAGAGCAGGCACATTCAGCTTAGAATGGCCGTTGACAGCAGCTGTTCAGTTTGAACCTTCTTTTACTATCTCATAGAGAAACTAACACAATTTTCAGGTTCAAAAAGGTCAACGGAACTTGGGATTCCCAGCCAGTCTCCCATGCTGGTACTTGCCAAGCCTTAAGCTGCTGCGATCTGATGAGAGCAGGCACATTCAGCTTAGAATGGCCGTTGACAGCAGCTGTTCAATTTGAACCTTCTTTTACTATCTCATAGAGAAACTAACACAATTTTCAGGTTCAAAAAGGTCAACAGAACTTGGGATTCCCAGCCAGTCTCCCATGCTGGTACTTGCCAAGCCTTAAGCTGCATTGCTGCTGCGATCTGACGAGAGCAGGCACATTCAGCTTAGAATGGCCGTTGACAGCAGCTGCCTAATTTCTACTTTCTTTTACTATCTCATAGAGAAACTAACACAATTTTCAGGTTCAAAAAGGTCAACGGAACTTGGGATTCCCAGCCAGTCTCCCATGCTGGTACTTGCCAAGCCTTAAGCTGCATTGCTGCTGCGATCTGACGAGAGCAGGCACATTCAGCTTAGAATTGCCGTTGACAGCAGCTGTTCAATTTGAACCTTCTTTTACTATCTCATAGAGAAACTAACACAATTTTCAGGTTCAAAAAGGTCAACGGAACTTGGGATTCCCAGCCAGTCTCCCATGCTGGTACTTGCCAAGCCTTAAGCTGCTGCGATCTGACGAGAGCAGGCACATTCAGCTTAGAATGGCTGTTGACAGCAGCTGTTCAATTTGAACCTTCTTTTACTATCTCATAGAGAAACTAACACAATTTTCAGGTTCAAAAAGGTCAACGGAACTTGGGATTCCCAGCCAGTCTCCCATGCTGGTACTTGCCAAGCCTTAAGCTGCATTGCTGCTGCGATCTGACGAGAGCAGGCACATTCAGCTTAGAATGGCCGTTGACAGCAGCTGTTCAGTTTGAACCTTCTTTTACTATCTCATAGAGAAACTAACACAATTTTCAGGTTCAAAAAGGTCAACGGAACTTGGGATTCCCAGCCAGTCTCCCATGCTGGTACTTGCCAAGCCTTAAGCTGCTGCGATCTGACGAGAGCAGGCACATTCAGCTTAGAATGGCTGTTGACAGCAGCTGTTCAATTTGAACCTTCTTTTACTATCTCATAGAGAAACTAACACAATTTTCAGGTTCAAAAAGGTCAACGGAACTTGGGATTCCCAGCCAGTCTCCCATGCTGGTACTTGCCAAGCCTTAAGCTGCTGCGATCTGACGAGAGCAGGCACATTCAGCTTAGAATGGCTGTTGACAGCAGCTGTTCAATTTGAACCTTCTTTTACTATCTCATAGAGAAACTAACACAATTTTCAGGTTCAAAAAGGTCAACGGAACTTGGGATTCCCAGCCAGTCTCCCATGCTGGTACTTGCCAAGCCTTAAGCTGCATTGCTGCTGCGATCTGACGAGAGCAGGCACATTCAGCTTAGAATGGCCGTTGACAGCAGCTGTTCAGTTTGAACCTTCTTTTACTATCTCATAGAGTAACTAACACAATTTTCAGGTTCAAAAAGGTCAACGGAACTTGGGATTCCCAGCCAGTCTCCCATGCTGGTACTTGCCAAGCCTTAAGCTGCTGCGATCTGATGAGAGCAGGCACATTCAGCTTAGAATGGCCGTTGACAGCAGCTGTTCAATTTGAACCTTCTTTTACTATCTCATAGAGAAACTAACACAATTTTAAGGTTCAAAAAGGTCAACAGAACTTGGGATTCCCAGCCAGTCTCCCATGCTGGTACTTGCCAAGCCTTAAGCTGCATTGCTGCTACGATCTGACGAGAGCAGGCACATTCAGCTTAGAATGGCCGTTGACAGCAGCTGCCTAATTTCTACTTTCTTTTACTATCTCATAGAGAAACTAACACAATTTTCAGGTTCAAAAAGGTCAACGGAACTTGGGATTCCCAGCCAGTCTCCCATGCTGGTACTTGCCAAGCCTTAAGCTGCATTGCTGCTGCGATCTGACGAGAGCAGGCACATTCAGCTTAGAATGGCCGTTGACAGCAGCTGTTCAATTTGAACCTTCTTTTACTATCTCATAGAGAAACTAACACAATTTTCAGGTTCAAAAAGGTCAACGGAACTTGGGATTCCCAGCCAGTCTCCCATGCTGGTACTTGCCAAGCCTTAAGCTGCTGCGATCTGACGAGAGCAGGCACATTCAGCTTAGAATGGCTGTTGACAGCAGCTGTTCAATTTGAACCTTCTTTTACTATCTCATAGAGAAACTAACACAATTTTCAGGTTCAAAAAGGTCAACGGAACTTGGGATTCCCAGCCAGTCTCCCATGCTGGTACTTGCCAAGCCTTAAGCTGCATTGCTGCTGCGATCTGACGAGAGCAGGCACATTCAGCTTAGAATGGCCGTTGACAGCAGCTGTTCAGTTTGAACCTTCTTTTACTATCTCATAGAGAAACTAACACAATTTTCAGGTTCAAAAAGGTCAACGGAACTTGGGATTCCCAGCCAGTCTCCCATGCTGGTACTTGCCAAGCCTTAAGCTGCTGCGATCTGATGAGAGCAGGCACATTCAGCTTAGAATGGCCGTTGACAGCAGCTGTTCAATTTGAACCTTCTTTTACTATCTCATAGAGAAACTAACACAATTTTCAGGTTCAAAAAGGTCAACAGAACTTGGGATTCCCAGCCAGTCTCCCATGCTGGTACTTGCCAAGCCTTAAGCTGCATTGCTGCTGCGATCTGACGAGAGCAGGCACATTCAGCTTAGAATGGCCGTTGACAGCAGCTGCCTAATTTCTACTTTCTTTTACTATCTCATAGAGAAACTAACACAATTTTCAGGTTCAAAAAGGTCAACGGAACTTGGGATTCCCAGCCAGTCTCCCATGCTGGTACTTGCCAAGCCTTAAGCTGCTGCGATCTGACGAGAGCAGGCACATTCAGCTTAGAATGGCTGTTGACAGCAGCTGTTCAATTTGAACCTTCTTTTACTATCTCATAGAGAAACTAACACAATTTTCAGGTTCAAAAAGGTCAACGGAACTTGGGATTCCCAGCCAGTCTCCCATGCTGGTACTTGCCAAGCCTTAAGCTGCATTGCTGCTGCGATCTGACGAGAGCAGGCACATTCAGCTTAGAATGGCCGTTGACAGCAGCTGTTCAGTTTGAACCTTCTTTTACTATCTCATAGAGAAACTAACACAATTTTCAGGTTCAAAAAGGTCAACGGAACTTGGGATTCCCAGCCAGTCTCCCATGCTGGTACTTGCCAAGCCTTAAGCTGCTGCGATCTGACGAGAGCAGGCACATTCAGCTTAGAATGGCTGTTGACAGCAGCTGTTCAATTTGAACCTTCTTTTACTATCTCATAGAGAAACTAACACAATTTTCAGGTTCAAAAAGGTCAACGGAACTTGGGATTCCCAGCCAGTCTCCCATGCTGGTACTTGCCAAGCCTTAAGCTGCTGCGATCTGACGAGAGCAGGCACATTCAGCTTAGAATGGCTGTTGACAGCAGCTGTTCAATTTGAACCTTCTTTTACTATCTCATAGAGAAACTAACACAATTTTCAGGTTCAAAAAGGTCAACGGAACTTGGGATTCCCAGCCAGTCTCCCATGCTGGTACTTGCCAAGCCTTAAGCTGCATTGCTGCTGCGATCTGACGAGAGCAGGCACATTCAGCTTAGAATGGCCGTTGACAGCAGCTGTTCAGTTTGAACCTTCTTTTACTATCTCATAGAGTAACTAACACAATTTTCAGGTTCAAAAAGGTCAACGGAACTTGGGATTCCCAGCCAGTCTCCCATGCTGGTACTTGCCAAGCCTTAAGCTGCTGCGATCTGATGAGAGCAGGCACATTCAGCTTAGAATGGCCGTTGACAGCAGCTGTTCAATTTGAACCTTCTTTTACTATCTCATAGAGAAACTAACACAATTTTAAGGTTCAAAAAGGTCAACAGAACTTGGGATTCCCAGCCAGTCTCCCATGCTGGTACTTGCCAAGCCTTAAGCTGCATTGCTGCTGCGATCTGACGAGAGCAGGCACATTCAGCTTAGAATGGCCGTTGACAGCAGCTGCCTAATTTCTACTTTCTTTTACTATCTCATAGAGAAACTAACACAATTTTCAGGTTCAAAAAGGTCAACGGAACTTGGGATTCCCAGCCAGTCTCCCATGCTGGTACTTGCCAAGCCTTAAGCTGCATTGCTGCTGCGATCTGACGAGAGCAGGCACATTCAGCTTAGAATGGCCGTTGACAGCAGCTGTTCAATTTGAACCTTCTTTTACTATCTCATAGAGAAACTAACACAATTTTCAGGTTCAAAAAGGTCAACGGAACTTGGGATTCCCAGCCAGTCTCCCATGCTGGTACTTGCCAAGCCTTAAGCTGCTGCGATCTGACGAGAGCAGGCACATTCAGCTTAGAATGGCTGTTGACAGCAGCTGTTCAATTTGAACCTTCTTTTACTATCTCATAGAGAAACTAACACAATTTTCAGGTTCAAAAAGGTCAACGGAACTTGGGATTCCCAGCCAGTCTCCCATGCTGGTACTTGCCAAGCCTTAAGCTGCATTGCTGCTGCGATCTGACGAGAGCAGGCACATTCAGCTTAGAATGGCCGTTGACAGCAGCTGTTCAGTTTGAACCTTCTTTTACTATCTCATAGAGAAACTAACACAATTTTCAGGTTCAAAAAGGTCAACGGAACTTGGGATTCCCAGCCAGTCTCCCATGCTGGTACTTGCCAAGCCTTAAGCTGCTGCGATCTGATGAGAGCAGGCACATTCAGCTTAGAATGGCCGTTGACAGCAGCTGTTCAATTGGAACCTTCTTTTACTATCTCATAGAGAAACTAACACAATTTTCAGGTTCAAAAAGGTCAACAGAACTTGGGATTCCCAGCCAGTCTCCCATGCTGGTACTTGCCAAGCCTTAAGCTGCATTGCTGCTGCGATCTGACGAGAGCAGGCACATTCAGCTTAGAATGGCCGTTGACAGCAGCTGCCTAATTTCTACTTTCTTTTACTATCTCATAGAGAAACTAACACAATTTTCAGGTTCAAAAAGGTCAACGGAACTTGGGATTCCCAGCCAGTCTCCCATGCTGGTACTTGCCAAGCCTTAAGCTGCATTGCTGCTGCGATCTGACGAGAGCAGGCACATTCAGCTTAGAATGGCCGTTGACAGCAGCTGTTCAATTTGAACCTTCTTTTACTATCTCATAGAGAAACTAACACAATTTTCAGGTTCAAAAAGGTCAACGGAACTTGGGATTCCCAGCCAGTCTCCCATGCTGGTACTTGCCAAGCCTTAAGCTGCATTGATGCAGCGATCTGACGAGAGCAGGCACATTCAGCTTAGAATGGCCGTTGACAGCAGCTGTTCAGTTTGAACCTTCTTTTACTATCTCATAGAGAAACTAACACAATTTTCAGGTTCAAAAAGGTCAACGGAACTTGGGATTCCCAGCCAGTCTCCCATGCTGGTACTTGCCAAGCCTTAAGCTGCTGCGATCTGATGAGAGCAGGCACATTCAGCTTAGAATGGCCGTTGACAGCAGCTGTTCAATTTGAACCTTCTTTTACTATCTCATAGAGAAACTAACACAATTTTCAGGTTCAAAAAGGTCAACAGAACTTGGGATTCCCAGCCAGTCTCCCATGCTGGTACTTGCCAAGCCTTAAGCTGCATTGCTGCTGCGATCTGACGAGAGCAGGCACATTCAGCTTAGAATGGCCGTTGACAGCAGCTGCCTAATTTCTACTTTCTTTTACTATCTCATAGAGAAACTAACACAATTTTCAGGTTCAAAAAGGTCAACGGAACTTGGGATTCCCAGCCAGTCTCCCATGCTGGTACTTGCCAAGCCTTAAGCTGCATTGCTGCTGCGATCTGACGAGAGCAGGCACATTCAGCTTAGAATGGCCGTTGACAGCAGCTGTTCAATTTGAACCTTCTTTTACTATCTCATAGAGAAACTAACACAATTTTCAGGTTCAAAAAGGTCAACGGAACTTGGGATTCCCAGCCAGTCTCCCATGCTGGTACTTGCCAAGCCTTAAGCTGCTGCGATCTGACGAGAGCAGGCACATTCAGCTTAGAATGGCTGTTGACAGCAGCTGTTCAATTTGAACCTTCTTTTACTATCTCATAGAGAAACTAACACAATTTTCAGGTTCAAAAAGGTCAACGGAACTTGGGATTCCCAGCCAGTCTCCCATGCTGGTACTTGCCAAGCCTTAAGCTGCATTGCTGCTGCGATCTGACGAGAGCAGGCACATTCAGCTTAGAATGGCCGTTGACAGCAGCTGTTCAGTTTGAACCTTCTTTTACTATCTCATAGAGAAACTAACACAATTTTCAGGTTCAAAAAGGTCAACGGAACTTGGGATTCCCAGCCAGTCTCCCATGCTGGTACTTGCCAAGCCTTAAGCTGCTGCGATCTGACGAGAGCAGGCACATTCAGCTTAGAATGGCTGTTGACAGCAGCTGTTCAATTTGAACCTTCTTTTACTATCTCATAGAGAAACTAACACAATTTTCAGGTTCAAAAAGGTCAACGGAACTTGGGATTCCCAGCCAGTCTCCCATGCTGGTACTTGCCAAGCCTTAAGCTGCTGCGATCTGACGAGAGCAGGCACATTCAGCTTAGAATGGCTGTTGACAGCAGCTGTTCAATTTGAACCTTCTTTTACTATCTCATAGAGAAACTAACACAATTTTCAGGTTCAAAAAGGTCAACGGAACTTGGGATTCCCAGCCAGTCTCCCATGCTGGTACTTGCCAAGCCTTAAGCTGCATTGCTGCTGCGATCTGACGAGAGCAGGCACATTCAGCTTAGAATGGCCGTTGACAGCAGCTGTTCAGTTTGAACCTTCTTTTACTATCTCATAGAGTAACTAACACAATTTTCAGGTTCAAAAAGGTCAACGGAACTTGGGATTCCCAGCCAGTCTCCCATGCTGGTACTTGCCAAGCCTTAAGCTGCTGCGATCTGATGAGAGCAGGCACATTCAGCTTAGAATGGCCGTTGACAGCAGCTGTTCAATTTGAACCTTCTTTTACTATCTCATAGAGAAACTAACACAATTTTAAGGTTCAAAAAGGTCAACAGAACTTGGGATTCCCAGCCAGTCTCCCATGCTGGTACTTGCCAAGCCTTAAGCTGCATTGCTGCTGCGATCTGACGAGAGCAGGCACATTCAGCTTAGAATGGCCGTTGACAGCAGCTGCCTAATTTCTACTTTCTTTTACTATCTCATAGAGAAACTAACACAATTTTCAGGTTCAAAAAGGTCAACGGAACTTGGGATTCCCAGCCAGTCTCCCATGCTGGTACTTGCCAAGCCTTAAGCTGCATTGCTGCTGCGATCTGACGAGAGCAGGCACATTCAGCTTAGAATGGCCGTTGACAGCAGCTGTTCAATTTGAACCTTCTTTTACTATCTCATAGAGAAACTAACACAATTTTCAGGTTCAAAAAGGTCAACGGAACTTGGGATTCCCAGCCAGTCTCCCATGCTGGTACTTGCCAAGCCTTAAGCTGCTGCGATCTGACGAGAGCAGGCACATTCAGCTTAGAATGGCTGTTGACAGCAGCTGTTCAATTTGAACCTTCTTTTACTATCTCATAGAGAAACTAACACAATTTTCAGGTTCAAAAAGGTCAACGGAACTTGGGATTCCCAGCCAGTCTCCCATGCTGGTACTTGCCAAGCCTTAAGCTGCATTGCTGCTGCGATCTGACGAGAGCAGGCACATTCAGCTTAGAATGGCCGTTGACCGCAGTTGCCTAATTTCTACCTTCTTTTACTATCTCATAGAGAAACTAACACAATTTTTATGTTCAAAAAGGTCAACGGAACTTGGGATTCCAAGCCAGTCTCCCATTCTGGTACTTGCCAAGCCTTGAGCTTCATTGCTGCTGCGATCTGATGAGAGCAGGCACATTCAGCTTAGAATGGCCTTTGTCAGCAGCTGTTCAATTTGAACCTTCTTGTACTATCTCATAGAGAAACTAACACAATTTTCAGGTTCAAAAAGGTCAACGGAACATGGGATTCCCAGCCAGTCTCCCATGCTGGTACTTGCCAAGCCTTAAGCTGCATTGCTGCTGCGATCTGATGAGAGCAGGCACATTCAGCTTAGAATGGCCGTTGACAGCAGCTGTTCAATTTCAACCTTCTTTTACTATCACATAGAGAAACAAACACAATTTTCAGGTTCAAAATGTTCAACGGAACTTGGGATTCCCAGCCAGTCTCCCATGCTGGTACTTGCCAAGCCTTAAGCTGCATTGCTGCTGCGATCTGACGAGAGCAGGCACATTCAGCTTCGAATGGCTGTTGACAGCAGCTGTTCAATTTGAACCTACTTTTACTATCTCATAGAGAAACTAACACAATTTTCAGGTTCAAAAAGGTCAACGGAACTTGGGATTCCAAGCCAGTCTCCCATTCTGGTACTTGCCAAGCCTTGAGCTTCATTGCTGCTGCGATCTGATGAGAGCAGGCACATTCAGCTTAGAATGGCCTTTGTCAGCAGCTGTTCAATTTGAACCTTCTTGTAATATCTCATAGAGAAACTAACACAATTTTTATGTTCAAAAAGGTCAACGGAACATGGGATTCCCAGCCAGTCTCCCATGCTGGTACTTGCCAAGCCTTAAGCTGCATTGCTGCTGCGATCTGATGAGAGCAGGCACATTCAGCTTAGAATGGCCGTTGACAGCAGCTGTTCAATTTCAACCTTCTTTTACTATCACATAGAGAAACAAACACAATTTTCAGGTTCAAAAAGTTCAACGGAACTTGGGATTCCCAGCCAGTCTCCCATGCTGGTACTTGCCAAGCCTTAAGCTGCATTGCTGCAGCAATCTGATGAGAGCAGGCACATTCAGCTTAGAATGGCCGTTGACAGCAGCTGTTCAATTTGAACCTTCTTTTACTATCTCATAGAGAAACTAACACAATTTTTATGTTCAAAAAGGTCAACGGAACTTGGGATTCCCAGCCAGTCTCACATGCTGGTACTTGCCAAGCCTTAAGCTGCATTGCTGCTGCGATCTGACGAGAGCAGGCACATTCAGCTTAGAATGGCCGTTGACAGCAGTTGCCTAATTTCTACCTTCTTTTACTATCTCATAGAGAAACTAACACAATTTTTATGTTCACAAAGGTCAACGGAACTTGGGATTCCAAGCCAGTCTCCCATTCTGGTACTTGCCAAGCCTTGAGCTTCATTGCTGCTGCGATCTGATGAGAGCAGGCACATTCAGCTTAGAATGGCCTTTGTCAGCAGCTGTTCAATTTGAACCTTCTTGTACTATCTCATAGAGAAACTAACACAATTTTCAGGTTCAAAAAGGTCAACGGAACATGGGATTCCCAGCCAGTCTCCCATGCTGGTACTTGCCAAGCCTTAAGCTGCATTGCTGCTGCGATCTGATGAGAGCAGGCACATTCAGCTTAGAATGGCCGTTGACAGCAGCTGTTCAATTTCAACCTTCTTTTACTATCACATAGAGAAACAAACACAATTTTCAGGTTCAAAAAGTTCAACTGAACTTGGGATTCCCAGCCAGTCTCCCATGCTGGTACTTGCCAAGCCTTAAGCTGCATTGCTGCTGCGATCTGACGAGAGCAGGCACATTCAGCTTAGAATGGCCGTTGACAGCACTTGCCTAATTTCTACCTTCTTTTACTATCTCATAGAGAAACTAACACAATTTTTATGTTCAAAAAGGTCAACGGAACTTGGGATTCCAAGCCAGTCTCCCATTCTGGTACTTGCCAAGCCTTGAGCTTCATTGCTGCTGCGATCTGATGAGAGCAGGCACATTCAGCTTAGAATGGCCTTTGTCAGCAGCTGTTCAATTTGAACCTTCTTGTAATATCTCATAGAGAAACTAACACAATTTTTATGTTCAAAAAGGTCAACGGAACATGGGATTCCCAGCCAGTCTCCCATGCTGGTACTTGCCAAGCCTTAAGCTGCATTGCTGCTGCGATCTGATGAGAGCAGGCACATTCAGCTTAGAATGGCCGTTGACAGCAGCTGTTCAATTTCAACCTTCTTTTACTATCACATAGAGAAACAAACACAATTTTCAGGTTCAAAAAGTTCAACGGAACTTGGGATTCCCAGCCAGTCTCCCATGCTGGTACTTGCCAAGCCTTAAGCTGCATTGCTGCTGCGATCTGACGAGAGCAGGCACATTCAGCTTCGAATGGCTGTTGACAGCAGCTGTTCAATTTGAACCTACTTTTACTATCTCATAGAGAAACTAACACAATTTTCAGGTTCAAAAAGGTCAATGGAACTTGGGATTCCCAGCCAGTCTCCCATGCTGGTACTTGCCAAGCCTTAAGCTGCATTGCTGCTGCAATCTGATGAGAGCAGGCACATTCAGCTTATAATGGCCGTTGACAGCAGCTGTTCAATTTGAACCTTCTTGTACCATCTTTGACAGAGAAACTAACACAATTTTCAGGTTCAAAAAGGTCAACGGAACATGGGATTCCCAGCCAGTCTCCCATGCTGGTACTTGCCAAGCCTTAAGCTGCATTGCTGCTGCGATCTGATAAGAGCAGGCACATTCAGCTTAAAATGGCCGTTGACAGCAGCTGTTCAATTTGAACCTTCTTTTACTATCTCATAGAGAAACTAACACAATTTTTATGTTCAAAAAGGTCAACGGAACTTGGGATTCCCAGCCAGTCTCACATGCTGGTACTTGCCAAGCCTTAAGCTGCATTGCTGCTGCGATCTGATGAGAGCAGGCACATTCAGTTTAGAATGGCCGTTGACAGCAGCTGTTCAATTTGAACCTTCTTTTACTATCTCATAGAGAAACTAACACAATTGTCAGGTTCAAAAAGGTCAACGGAACTTGGGATTCCCAGCCAGTCTCACATGCTGGTACTTGCCAAGCCTTAAGCTGCATTGCTGCTGCGATCTGACGAGAGCAGGCACATTCAGCTTAGAATGGCCGTTGACAGCAGTTGCCTAATTTCTACCTTCTTTTACTATCTCATAGAGAAACTAACACAATTTTTATGTTCAAAAAGGTCAACGGAACTTGGGATTCCAAGCCAGTCTCCCATTCTGGTACTTGCCAAGCCTTGAGCTTCATTGCTGCTGCGATCTGATGAGAGCAGGCACATTCAGCTTAGAATGGCCTTTGTCAGCACCTGTTCAATTTGAACCTTCTTGTACTATCTCATAGAGAAACTAACACAATTTTCAGGTTCAAAAAGGTCAACGGAACATGGGATTCCCAGCCAGTCTCCCATGCTGGTACTTGCCAAGCCTTAAGCTGCATTGCTGCTGCGATCTGACGAGAGCAGGCACATTCAGCTTAGAATGGCCGTTGACAGCAGTTGCCTAATTTCTACCTTCTTTTACTATCTCATAGAGAAACTAACACAATTTTTATGTTCAAAAAGGTCAACGGAACTTGGGATTCCAAGCCAGTCTCCCATTCTGGTACTTGCCAAGCCTTGAGCTTCATTGCTGCTGCGATCTGATGAGAGCAGGCACATTCAGCTTAGAATGGCCTTTGTCAGCAGCTGTTCAATTTGAACCTTCTTGTACTATCTCATAGAGAAACTAACACAATTTTCAGGTTCAAAAAGGGCAACGGAACATGGGATTCCCAGCCAGTCTCCCATGCTGGTACTTGCCAAGCCTTAAGCTGCATTGCTGCTGCGATCTGATGAGAGCAGGCACATTCAGCTTAGAATGGCCGTTGACAGCAGCTGTTCAATTTCAACCTTCTTTTACTATCACATAGAGAAACAAACACAATTTTCAGGTTCAAAATGTTCAACGGAACTTGGGATTCCCAGCCAGTCTCCCATGCTGGTACTTGCCAAGCCTTAAGCTGCATTGCTGCTGCGATCTGACGAGAGCAGGCACATTCAGCTTCGAATGGCTGTTGACAGCAGCTGTTCAATTTGAACCTACTTTTACTATCTCATAGAGAAACTAACACAATTTTCAGGTTCAAAAAGGTCAACGGAACTTGGGATTCCAAGCCAGTCTCCCATTCTGGTACTTGCCAAGCCTTGAGCTTCATTGCTGCTGCGATCTGATGAGAGCAGGCACATTCAGCTTAGAATGGCCTTTGTCAGCAGCTGTTCAATTTGAACCTTCTTGTAATATCTCATAGAGAAACTAACACAATTTTTATGTTCAAAAAGGTCAACGGAACATGGGATTCCCAGCCAGTCTCCCATGCTGGTACTTGCCAAGCCTTAAGCTGCATTGCTGCTGCGATCTGATGAGAGCAGGCACATTCAGCTTAGAATGGCCGTTGACAGCAGCTGTTCAATTTCAACCTTCTTTTACTATCACATAGAGAAACAAACACAATTTTCAGGTTCAAAATGTTCAACGGAACTTGGGATTCCCAGCCAGTCTCCCATGCTGGTACTTGCCAAGCCTTAAGCTGCATTGCTGCTGCGATCTGACGAGAGCAGGCACATTCAGCTTCGAATGGCTGTTGACAGCAGCTGTTCAATTTGAACCTACTTTTACTATCTCATAGAGAAACTAACACAATTTTCAGGTTCAAAAAGGTCAACGGAACATGGGATTCCCAGCCAGTCTCCCATGCTGGTACTTGCCAAGCCTTAAGCTGCATTGCTGCAGCAATCTGATGAGAGCAGGCACATTCAGCTTAGAATGGCCGTTGACAGCAGCTGTTCAATTTGAACCTTCTTTTACTATCTCATAGAGAAACTAACACAATTTTTATGTTCAAAAAGGTCAACGGAACTTGGGATTCCCAGCCAGTCTCACATGCTGGTACTTGCCAAGCCTTAAGCTGCATTGCTGCTGCGATCTGACGAGAGCAGGCACATTCAGCTTAGAATGGCCGTTGACAGCAGTTGCCTAATTTCTACCTTCTTTTACTATCTCATAGAGAAACTAACACAATTTTTATGTTCACAAAGGTCAACGGAACTTGGGATTCCAAGCCAGTCTCCCATTCTGGTACTTGCCAAGCCTTGAGCTTCATTGCTGCTGCGATCTGATGAGAGCAGGCACATTCAGCTTAGAATGGCCTTTGTCAGCAGCTGTTCAATTTGAACCTTCTTGTACTATCTCATAGAGAAACTAACACAATTTTCAGGTTCAAAAAGGTCAACGGAACATGGGATTCCCAGCCAGTCTCCCATGCTGGTACTTGCCAAACCTTAAGCTGCATTGCTGCTGCGATCTGATGAGAGCAGGCACATTCAGCTTAGAATGGCCGTTGACAGCAGCTGTTCAATTTCAACCTTCTTTTACTATCACATAGAGAAACAAACACAATTTTCAGGTTCAAAAAGTTCAACTGAACTTGGGATTCCCAGCCAGTCTCCCATGCTGGTACTTGCCAAGCCTTAAGCTGCATTGCTGCTGCGATCTGACGAGAGCAGGCACATTCAGCTTAGAATGGCCGTTGACAGCACTTGCCTAATTTCTACCTTCTTTTACTATCTCATAGAGAAACTAACACAATTTTTATGTTCAAAAAGGTCAACGGAACTTGGGATTCCAAGCCAGTCTCCCATTCTGGTACTTGCCAAGCCTTGAGCTTCATTGCTGCTGCGATCTGATGAGAGCAGGCACATTCAGCTTAGAATGGCCTTTGTCAGCAGCTGTTCAATTTGAACCTTCTTGTAATATCTCATAGAGAAACTAACACAATTTTTATGTTCAAAAAGGTCAACGGAACATGGGATTCCCAGCCAGTCTCCCATGCTGGTACTTGCCAAGCCTTAAGCTGCATTGCTGCTGCGATCTGATGAGAGCAGGCACATTCAGCTTAGAATGGCCGTTGACAGCAGCTGTTCAATTTCAACCTTCTTTTACTATCACATAGAGAAACAAACACAATTTTCAGGTTCAAAAAGTTCAACGGAACTTGGGATTCCCAGCCAGTCTCCCATGCTGGTACTTGCCAAGCCTTAAGCTGCATTGCTGCTGCGATCTGACGAGAGCAGGCACATTCAGCTTCGAATGGCTGTTGACAGCAGCTGACCAATTTGAACCTACTTTTACTATCTCATAGAGAAACTAACACAATTTTCAGGTTCAAAAAGGTCAATGGAACTTGGGATTCCCAGCCAGTCTCCCATGCTGGTACTTGCCAAGCCTTAAGCTGCATTGCTGCTGCAATCTGATGAGAGCAGGCACATTCAGCTTAGAATGGCCGTTGACAGCAGCTGTTCAATTTGAACCTTCTTGTACCATCTTTGACAGAGAAACTAACACAATTTTCAGGTTCAAAAAGGTCAACGGAACATGGGATTCCCAGCCAGTCTCCCATGCTGGTACTTGCCAAGCCTTAAGCTGCATTGCTGCTGCGATCTGATAAGAGCAGGCACATTCAGCTTAAAATGGCCGTTGACAGCAGCTGTTCAATTTGAACCTTCTTTTACTATCTCATAGAGAAATTAACACAATTTTCAGGTTCAAAAAGGTCAACGGAACTTGGGATTCCAAGCCAGTCTCCCATTCTGGTACTTGCCAAGCCTTGAGCTTCATTGCTGCTGCGATCTGATGAGAGCAGGCACATTCAGCTTAGAATGGCCTTTGTCAGCAGCTGTTCAATTTGAACCTTCTTGTAATATCTCATAGAGAAACTAACACAATTTTTATGTTCAAAAAGGTCAACGGAACATGGGATTCCCAGCCAGTCTCCCATGCTGGTACTTGCCAAGCCTTAAGCTGCATTGCTGCTGCGATCTGATGAGAGCAGGCACATTCAGCTTAGAATGGCCGTTGACAGCAGCTGTTCAATTTCAACCTTCTTTTACTATCACATAGAGAAACAAACACAATTTTCAGGTTCAAAAAGTTCAACGGAACTTGGGATTCCCAGCCAGTCTCCCATGCTGGTACTTGCCAAGCCTTAAGCTGCATTGCTGCAGCAATCTGATGAGAGCAGGCACATTCAGCTTAGAATGGCCGTTGACAGCAGCTGTTCAATTTGAACCTTCTTTTACTATCTCATAGAGAAACTAACACAATTTTTATGTTCAAAAAGGTCAACGGAACTTGGGATTCCCAGCCAGTCTCACATGCTGGTACTTGCCAAGCCTTAAGCTGCATTGCTGCTGCGATCTGACGAGAGCAGGCACATTCAGCTTAGAATGGCCGTTGACAGCAGTTGCCTAATTTCTACCTTCTTTTACTATCTCATAGAGAAACTAACACAATTTTTATGTTCACAAAGGTCAACGGAACTTGGGATTCCAAGCCAGTCTCCCATTCTGGTACTTGCCAAGCCTTGAGCTTCATTGCTGCAGCGATCTGATGAGAGCAGGCACATTCAGCTTAGAATGGCCTTTGTCAGCAGCTGTTCAATTTGAACCTTCTTGTACTATCTCATAGAGAAACTAACACAATTTTCAGGTTCAAAAAGGTCAACGGAACATGGGATTCCCAGCCAGTCTCCCATGCTGGTACTTGCCAAGCCTTAAGCTGCATTGCTGCTGCGATCTGATGAGAGCAGGCACATTCAGCTTAGAATGGCCGTTGACAGCAGCTGTTCAATTTCAACCTTCTTTTACTATCACATAGAGAAACAAACACAATTTTCAGGTTCAAAAAGTTCAACTGAACTTGGGATTCCCAGCCAGTCTCCCATGCTGGTACTTGCCAAGCCTTAAGCTGCATTGCTGCTGCGATCTGACGAGAGCAGGCACATTCAGCTTAGAATGGCCGTTGACAGCACTTGCCTAATTTCTACCTTCTTTTACTATCTCATAGAGAAACTAACACAATTTTTATGTTCAAAAAGGTCAACGGAACTTGGGATTCCAAGCCAGTCTCCCATTCTGGTACTTGCCAAGCCTTGAGCTTCATTGCTGCTGCGATCTGATGAGAGCAGGCACATTCAGCTTAGAATGGCCTTTGTCAGCAGCTGTTCAATTTGAACCTTCTTGTAATATCTCATAGAGAAACTAACACAATTTTTATGTTCAAAAAGGTCAACGGAACATGGGATTCCCAGCCAGTCTCCCATGCTGGTACTTGCCAAGCCTTAAGCTGCATTGCTGCTGCGATCTGATGAGAGCAGGCACATTCAGCTTAGAATGGCCGTTGACAGCAGCTGTTCAATTTCAACCTTCTTTTACTATCACATAGAGAAACAAACAGAATTTTCAGGTTCAAAAAGTTCAACGGAACTTGGGATTACCAGCCAGTCTCCCATGCTGGTACTTGCCAAGCCTTAAGCTGCATTGCTGCTGCGATCTGACGAGAGCAGGCACATTCAGCTTCGAATGGCTGTTGACAGCAGCTGTTCAATTTGAACCTACTTTTACTATCTCATAGAGAAACTAACACAATTTTCAGGTTCAAAAAGGTCAATGGAACTTGGGATTCCCAGCCAGTCTCCCATGCTGGTACTTGCCAAGCCTTAAGCTGCATTGCTGCTGCAATCTGATGAGAGCAGGCACATTCAGCTTAGAATGGCCGTTGACAGCAGCTGTTCAATTTGAACCTTCTTGTACCATCTTTGACAGAGAAACTAACACAATTTTCAGGTTCAAAAAGGTCAACGGAACATGGGATTCCCAGCCAGTCTCCCATGCTGGTACTTGCCAAGCCTTAAGCTGCATTGCTGCTGCGATCTGATAAGAGCAGGCACATTCAGCTTAAAATGGCCGTTGACAGCAGCTGTTCAATTTGAACCTTCTTTTACTATCTCATAGAGAAACTAACACAATTTTTATGTTCAAAAAGGTCAACGGAACTTGGGATTCCCAGCCAGTCTCACATGCTGGTACTTGCCAAGCCTTAAGCTGCATTGCTGCTGCGATCTGATGAGAGCAGGCACATTCAGTTTAGAATGGCCGTTGACAGCAGCTGTTCAATTTGAACCTTCTTTTACTATCTCATAGAGAAACTAACACAATTTTTATGTTCAAAAAGGTCAACGGAACTTGGGATTCCCAGCCAGTCTCACATGCTGGTACTTGCCAAGCCTTAAGCTGCATTGCTGCTGCGATCTGACGAGAGCAGGCACATTCAGCTTAGAATGGCCGTTGACAGCAGTTGCCTAATTTCTACCTTCTTTTACTATCTCATAGAGAAACTAACACAATTTTTATGTTCAAAAAGGTCAACGGAACTTGGGATTCCAAGCCAGTCTCCCATTCTGGTACTTGCCAAGCCTTGAGCTTCATTGCTGCTGCGATCTGATGAGAGCAGGCACATTCAGCTTAGAATGGCCTTTGTCAGCACCTGTTCAATTTGAACCTTCTTGTACTATCTCATAGAGAAACTAACACAATTTTCAGGTTCAAAAAGGTCAACGGAACATGGGATTCCCAGCCAGTCTCCCATGCTGGTACTTGCCAAGCCTTAAGCTGCATTGCTGCTGCGATCTGACGAGAGCAGGCACATTCAGCTTAGAATGGCCGTTGACCGCAGTTGCCTAATTTCTACCTTCTTTTACTATCTCATAGAGAAACTAACACAATTTTTATGTTCAAAAAGGTCAACGGAACTTGGGATTCCAAGCCAGTCTCCCATTCTGGTACTTGCCAAGCCTTGAGCTTCATTGCTGCTGCGATCTGATGAGAGCAGGCACATTCAGCTTAGAATGGCCTTTGTCAGCAGCTGTTCAATTTGAACCTTCTTGTACTATCTCATAGAGAAACTAACACAATTTTCAGGTTCAAAAAGGTCAACGGAACATGGGATTCCCAGCCAGTCTCCCATGCTGGTACTTGCCAAGCCTTAAGCTGCATTGCTGCTGCGATCTGATGAGAGCAGGCACATTCAGCTTAGAATGGCCGTTGACAGCAGCTGTTCAATTTCAACCTTCTTTTACTATCACATAGAGAAACAAACACAATTTTCAGGTTCAAAATGTTCAACGGAACTTGGGATTCCCAGCCAGTCTCCCATGCTGGTACTTGCCAAGCCTTAAGCTGCATTGCTGCTGCGATCTGACGAGAGCAGGCACATTCAGCTTCGAATGGCTGTTGACAGCAGCTGCTCAATTTGAACCTACTTTTACTATCTCATAGAGAAACTAACACAATTTTCAGGTTCAAAAAGGTCAACGGAACTTGGGATTCCAAGCCAGTCTCCCATTCTGGTACTTGCCAAGCCTTGAGCTTCATTGCTGCTGCGATCTGATGAGAGCAGGCACATTCAGCTTAGAATGGCCTTTGTCAGCAGCTGTTCAATTTGAACCTTCTTGTAATATCTCATAGAGAAACTAACACAATTTTTATGTTCAAAAAGGTCAACGGAACATGGGATTCCCAGCCAGTCTCCCATGCTGGTACTTGCCAAGCCTTAAGCTGCATTGCTGCTGCGATCTGATGAGAGCAGGCACATTCAGCTTAGAATGGCCGTTGACAGCAGCTGTTCAATTTCAACCTTCTTTTACTATCACATAGAGAAACAAACACAATTTTCAGGTTCAAAAAGTTCAACGGAACTTGGGATTCCCAGCCAGTCTCCCATGCTGGTACTTGCCAAGCCTTAAGCTGCATTGCTGCTGCAATCTGATGAGAGCAGGCACATTCAGCTTAGAATGGCCGTTGACAGCAGCTGTTCAATTTGAACCTTCTTTTACTATCTCATAGAGAAACTAACACAATTTTTATGTTCAAAAAGGTCAACGGAACTTGGGATTCCCAGCCAGTCTCACATGCTGGTACTTGCCAAGCCTTAAGCTGCATTGCTGCTGCGATCTGACGAGAGCAGGCACATTCAGCTTAGAATGGCCGTTGACAGCAGTTGCCTAATTTCTACCTTCTTTTACTATCTCATAGAGAAACTAACACAATTTTTATGTTCAAAAAGGTCAACGGAACTTGGGATTCCAAGCCAGTCTCCCATTCTGGTACTTGCCAAGCCTTGAGCTTCATTGCTGCTGCGATCTGATGAGAGCAGGCACATTCAGCTTAGAATGGCCTTTGTCAGCAGCTGTTCAATTTGAACCTTCTTGTAATATCTCATAGAGAAACTAACACAATTTTTATGTTCAAAAAGGTCAACGGAACATGGGATTCCCAGCCAGTCTCCCATGCTGGTACTTGCCAAGCCTTAAGCTGCATTGCTGCTGCGATCTGATGAGAGCAGGCACATTCAGCTTAGAATGGCCGTTGACAGCAGCTGTTCAATTTCAACCTTCTTTTACTATCACATAGAGAAACAAACACAATTTTCAGGTTCAAAAAGTTCAACTGAACTTGGGATTCCCAGCCAGTCTCCCATGCTGGTACTTGCCAAGCCTTAAGCTGCATTGCTGCTGCGATCTGACGAGAGCAGGCACATTCAGCTTAGAATGGCCGTTGACAGCACTTGCCTAATTTCTACCTTCTTTTACTATCTCATAGAGAAACTAACACAATTTTTATGTTCAAAAAGGTCAACGGAACTTGGGATTCCAAGCCAGTCTCCCATTCTGGTACTTGCCAAGCCTTGAGCTTCATTGCTGCTGCGATCTGATGAGAGCAGGCACATTCAGCTTAGAATGGCCTTTGTCAGCAGCTGTTCAATTTGAACCTTCTTGTAATATCTCATAGAGAAACTAACACAATTTTTATGTTCAAAAAGGTCAACGGAACATGGGATTCCCAGCCAGTCTCCCATGCTGGTACTTGCCAAGCCTTAAGCTGCATTGCTGCTGCGATCTGATGAGAGCAGGCACATTCAGCTTAGAATGGCCGTTGACAGCAGCTGTTCAATTTCAACCTTCTTTTACTATCACATAGAGAAACAAACACAATTTTCAGGTTCAAAAAGTTCAACGGAACTTGGGATTACCAGCCAGTCTCCCATGCTGGTACTTGCCAAGCCTTAAGCTGCATTGCTGCTGCGATCTGACGAGAGCAGGCACATTCAGCTTCGAATGGCTGTTGACAGCAGCTGTTCAATTTGAACCTACTTTTACTATCTCATAGAGAAACTAACACAATTTTCAGGTTCAAAAAGGTCAATGGAACTTGGGATTCCCAGCCAGTCTCCCATGCTGGTACTTGCCAAGCCTTAAGCTGCATTGCTGCTGCAATCTGATGAGAGCAGGCACATTCAGCTTAGAATGGCCGTTGACAGCAGCTGTTCAATTTGAACCTTCTTTTACTATCTCATAGAGAAACTAACACAATTTTTATGTTCAAAAAGGTCAACGGAACTTGGGATTCCCAGCCAGTCTCCCATGCTGGTACTTGCCAAGCCTTAAGCTGCATTGCTGCTGCGATCTGACGAGAGCAGGCACATTCACCTTCGAATGGCTGTTGACAGCAGCTGTTCAATTTGAACCTACTTTTACTATCTTATAGAGAAACTAACACATTTTACAGGTTCAAAAAGGTCAATGGAACTTGGGATTCCCAGCCAGTCTCCCATGCTGGTACTTGCCAAGCCTTAAGCTGCATTGCTGCTGCGATCTGACGAGAGCAGGCACATTCAGCTTCGAATGGCCACTGACAGCAGCTGTTCAATTTGAACCTACTTTTACTATCTCATAGAGAAACTAAATCACTTTTAAGGTTCAAAATGGTCAACGGAACTTGGGATTCCCAGCCAGTCTCCCATGCTGGTACTTGCCAAGCCTTAAGCTGCATTGCTGCTGCGATCTGACGAGAGCAGGCACATTCAGCTTAGAATGGCCGTTGACAGCAGCTGTTCAATTTGAACCTTCTTTTACTATCTCATAGAGAAACTAACACAATTTTCAGGTTCAACAAGGTCAACGGAACTTGGGATTCCCAGCCAGTCTCCCATGCTGGTACTTGCCAAGCCTTAAGCTGCATTACTGCTGCGATCTGACGAGAGCAGGCACATTCAGCTTCGAATGGCCGTTGACAGCAGCTGTTCAATTTGAACCTACTTTTACTATTTCATAGAGACACTAACACAATTTTCAGGTTCAAAAAGGTCAACGGCACATGGGATTCCCAGCCAGTCTCCCATGCTGGTACTTGCCAAGCCTTGAGCTGCATTGCTGCTGCCATCTGATGAGAGCAGGCACATTCAGCTTAGAATGGCCTTTGTCAGCAGCTGTTCAATTTGAACCTTCTTGTAATATCTCATAGAGAAACTAACACAATTTTTATGTTCAAAAAGGTCAACGGAACATGGGATTCCCAGCCAGTCTCCCATGCTGGTACTTGCCAAGCCTTAAGCTGCATTGCTGCTGCGATCTGATGAGAGCAGGCACATTCAGCTTAGAATGGCCGTTGACAGCAGCTGTTCAATTTCAACCTTCTTTTACTATCACATAGAGAAACAAACACAATTTTCAGGTTCAAAAAGTTCAACAGAACTTGGGATTCCCAGCCAGTCTCCCATGCTGGTACTTGCCAAGCCTTAAGCTGCATTGCTGCTGCGATCTGACGAGAGCAGGCACATTCAGCTTCGAATGGCTGTTGACAGCAGCTGTTCAATTTGAACCTACTTTTACTATCTCATAGAGAAACTTACACAATTTTCAGGTTCAAAAAGGTCAATGGAACTTGGGATTCCCAGCCAGTCTCCCATGCTGGTACTTGCCAAGCCTTAAGCTGCATTGCTGCTGCAATCTGATGAGAGCAGGCACATTCAGCTTAGAATGGCCGTTGACAGCAGCTGTTCAATTTGAACCTTCTTTTACTATCTCATAGAGAAACTAACACAATTTTTATGTTCAAAAAGGTCAACAGAACTTGGGATTCCCAGCCAGTCTCCCATGCTGGTACTTGCCAAGCCTTAAGCTGCATTGCTGCTGCGATCTGACGAGAGCAGGCACATTCACCTTCGAATGGCTGTTGACAGCAGCTGTTCAATTTGAACCTACTTTTGCTATCTTATAGAGAAACTAACACATTTTTCAGGTTCAAAAAGGTCAATGGAACTTGGGATTCCCAGCCAGTCTCCCATGCTGGTACTTGCCAAGCCTTAAGCTGCATTGCTGCTGCGATCTGACGAGAGCAGGCACATTCAGCTTCGAATGGCCACTGACAGCAGCTGTTCAATTTGAACCTACTTTTACTATCTCATAGAGAAACTAAATCACTTTTCAGGTTCAAAATGGTCAACGGAACTTGGGATTCCCAGCCAGTCTCCCATGCTGGTACTTGCCAAGCCTTAAGCTGCATTGCTGCTGCGATCTGACGAGAGCAGGCACATTCAGCTTAGAATGGCCGTTGACAGCAGCTGTTCAATTTGAACCTTCTTTTACTATCTCATAGAGAAACTAACACAATTTTCAGGTTCAACAAGGTCAACGGAACTTGGGATTCCCAGCCAGTCTCCCATGCTGGTACTTGCCAAGCCTTAAGCTGCATTACTGCTGCGATCTGACGAGAGCAGGCACATTCAGCTTCGAATGGCCGTTGACAGCAGCTGTTCAATTTGAACCTACTTTTACTATTTCATAGAGACACTAACACAATTTTCAGGTTCAAAAAGGTCAACGGAACATGGGATTCCCAGCCAGTCTCCCATGCTGGTACTTGCCAAGCCTTGAGCTGCATTGCTGCTGCGATCTGATGAGAGCAGGCACATTCAGCTTAGAATGGCCTTTGTCAGCAGCTGTTCAATTTGAACCTTCTTGTAATATCTCATAGAGAAACTAACACAATTTTTATGTTCAAAAAGGTCAACGGAACATGGGATTCCCAGCCAGTCTCCCATGCTGGTACTTGCCAAGCCTTAAGCTGCATTGCTGCTGCGATCTGATGAGAGCAGGCACATTCAGCTTAGAATGGCCGTTGACAGCAGCTGTTCAATTTCAACCTTCTTTTACTATCACATAGAGAAACAAACACAATTTTCAGGTTCAAAAAGTTCAACGGAACTTGGGATTCCCAGCCAGTCTCCCATGCTGGTACTTGCCAAGCCTTAAGCTGCATTGCTGCTGCGATCTGACGAGAGCAGGCACATTCAGCTTCGAATGGCTGTTGACAGCAGCTGTTCAATTTGAACCTACTTTTACTATCTCAAAGAGAAACTAACACAATTTTCAGGTTCAAAAAGGTCAATGGAACTTGGGATTCCCAGCCAGTCTCCCATGCTGGTACTTGCCAAGCCTTAAGCTGCATTGCTGCTGCAATCTGATGAGAGCAGGCACATTCAGCTTAGAATGGCCGTTGACAGCAGCTGTTCAATTTGAACCTTCTTTTACTATCTCATAGAGAAACTAACACAATTTTTATGTTCAAAAAGGTCAACAGAACTTGGGATTCCCAGCCAGTCTCCCATGCTGGTACTTGCCAAGCCTTAAGCTGCATTGCTGCTGCGATCTGACGAGAGCAGGCACATTCACCTTCGAATGGCTGTTGACAGCAGCTGTTCAATTTGAACCTACTTTTACTATCTTATAGAGAAACTAACACATTTTTCAGGTTCAAAAAGGTCAATGGAACTTGGGATTCCCAGCCAGTCTCCCATGCTGGTACTTGCCAAGCCTTAAGCTGCATTGCTGCTGCGATCTGATGAGAGCAGGCACATTCAGCTTCGAATGGCCACTGACAGCAGCTGTTCAATTTGAACCTACTTTTACTATCTCATAGAGAAACTAAATCACTTTTCAGGTTCAAAATGGTCAACGGAACTTGGGATTCCCAGCCAGTCTCCCATGCTGGTACTTGCCAAGCCTTAAGCTGCATTGCTGCTGCGATCTGACGAGAGCATGCACATTCAGCTTAGAATGGCCGTTGACAGCAGCTGTTCAATTTGAACCTTCTTTTACTATCTCATAGAGAAACTAACACAATTTTCAGGTTCAACAAGGTCAACGGAACTTGGGATTCCCAGCCAGTCTCCCATGCTGGTATTTTCCAAGCCTTAAGCTGCATTGCTGCTGCGATCTGATGAGAGCAGGCACATTAAGCTTAGAATGGCCGTTGACAGCAGCTGTTCAATTTGAACCTACTTTTACTATTTCATAGAGACACTAACACAATTTTCAGGTTCAAAAAGGTCAACGGAACATGGGATTCCCAGCCAGTCTCCCATGCTGGTACTTGCCAAGCCTTAAGCTGCATTACTGCTGCGATCTGACGAGAGCAGGCACATTCAGCTTCGAATGGCCGTTGACAGCAGCTGTTCAATTTGAACCTACTTTTACTATTTCATAGAGACACTAACACAATTTTCAGGTTCAAAAAGGTCAACGGAACATGGGATTCCCAGCCAGTCTCCCATGCTGGTACTTGCCAAGCCTTAAGCTGCATTGCTGCTGCGATCTGATGAGAGCAGGCACATTCAGCTTAGAATGGCCGTTGACAGCAGCTGTTCAATTTCAACCTTCTTTTACTATCACATAGAGAAACAAACACAATTTTCAGGTTCAAAAAGTTCAACTGAACTTGGGATTCCCAGCCAGTCTCCCATGCTGGTACTTGCCAAGCCTTAAGCTGCATTGCTGCTGCGATCTGACGAGAGCAGGCACATTCAGCTTAGAATGGCCGTTGACAGCACTTGCCTAATTTCTACCTTCTTTTACTATCTCATAGAGAAACTAACACAATTTTTATGTTCAAAAAGGTCAACGGAACTTGGGATTCCAAGCCAGTCTCCCATTCTGGTACTTGCCAAGCCTTGAGCTTCATTGCTGCTGCAATCTGATGAGAGCAGGCACATTCAGCTTAGAATGGCCTTTGTCAGCAGCTGTTCAATTTGAACCTTCTTGTAATATCTCATAGAGAAACTAACACAATTTTTATGTTCAAAAAGGTCAACGGAACATGGGATTCCCAGCCAGTCTCCCATGCTGGTACTTGCCAAGCCTTAAGCTGCATTGCTGCTGCGATCTAATGAGAGCAGGCACATTCAGCTTAGAATGGCCGTTGACAGCAGCTGTTCAATTTCAACCTTCTTTTACTATCACATAGAGAAACAAACACAATTTTCAGGTTCAAAAAGTTCAACGGAACTTGGGATTCCCAGCCAGTCTCCCATGCTGGTACTTGCCAAGCCTTAAGCTGCATTGCTGCTGCGATCTGACGAGAGCAGGCACATTCAGCTTCGAATGGCTGTTGACAGCAGCTGTTCAATTTGAACCTACTTTTACTATCTCATAGAGAAACTAACACAATTTTCAGGTTCAAAAAGGTCAATGGAACTTGGGATTCCCAGCCAGTCTCCCATGCTGGTACTTGCCAAGCCTTAAGCTGCATTGCTGCTGCAATCTGATGAGAGCAGGCACATTCAGCTTATAATGGCCGTTGACAGCAGCTGTTTAATTTGAACCTTCTTGTACCATCTTTGACAGAGAAACTAACACAATTTTCAGGTTCAAAAAGGTCAACGGAACATGGGATTCCCAGCCAGTCTCCCATGCTGGTACTTGCCAAGCCTTAAGCTGCATTGCTGCTGCGATCTGATAAGAGCAGGCACATTCAGCTTAAAATGGCCGTTGACAGCAGCTGTTCAATTTGAACCTTCTTTTACTATCTCATAGAGAAACTAACACAATTTTTATGTTCAAAAAGGTCAACGGAACTTGGGATTCCCAGCCAGTCTCACATGCTGGTACTTGCCAAGCCTTAAGCTGCATTGCTGCTGCGATCTGATGAGAGCAGGCACATTCAGTTTAGAATGGCCGTTGACAGCAGCTGTTCAATTTGAACCTTCTTTTACTATCTCATAGAGAAACTAACACAATTTTTATGTTCAAAAAGGTCAACGGAACTTGGGATTCCCAGCCAGTCTCACATGCTGGTACTTGCCAAGCCTTAAGCTGCATTGCTGCTGCGATCTGACGAGAGCAGGCACATTCAGCTTAGAATGGCCGTTGACAGCAGTTGCCTAATTTCTACCTTCTTTTACTATCTCATAGAGAAACTAACACAATTTTTATGTTCAAAAAGGTCAACGGAACTTGGGATTCCAAGCCAGTCTCCCATTCTGGTACTTGCCAAGCCTTGAGCTTCATTGCTGCTGCGATCTGATGAGAGCAGGCACATTCAGCTTAGAATGGCCTTTGTCAGCACCTGTTCAATTTGAACCTTCTTGTACTATCTCATAGAGAAACTAACACAATTTTCAGGTTCAAAAAGGTCAACGGAACATGGGATTCCCAGCCAGTCTCCCATGCTGGTACTTGCCAAGCCTTAAGCTGCATTGCTGCTGCGATCTGACGAGAGCAGGCACATTCAGCTTAGAATGGCCGTTGACCGCAGTTGCCTAATTTCTACCTTCTTTTACTATCTCATAGAGAAACTAACACAATTTTTATGTTCAAAAAGGTCAACGGAACTTGGGATTCCAAGCCAGTCTCCCATTCTGGTACTTGCCAAGCCTTGAGCTTCATTGCTGCTGCGATCTGATGAGAGCAGGCACATTCAGCTTAGAATGGCCTTTGTCAGCAGCTGTTCAATTTGAACCTTCTTGTACTATCTCATAGAGAAACTAACACAATTTTCAGGTTCAAAAAGGTCAACGGAACATGGGATTCCCAGCCAGTCTCCCATGCTGGTACTTGCCAAGCCTTAAGCTGCATTGCTGCTGCGATCTGATGAGAGCAGGCACATTCAGCTTAGAATGGCCGTTGACAGCAGCTGTTCAATTTCAACCTTCTTTTACTATCACATAGAGAAACAAACACAATTTTCAGGTTCAAAATGTTCAACGGAACTTGGGATTCCCAGCCAGTCTCCCATGCTGGTACTTGCCAAGCCTTAAGCTGCATTGCTGCTGCGATCTGACGAGAGCAGGCACATTCAGCTTCGAATGGCTGTTGACAGCAGCTGTTCAATTTGAACCTACTTTTACTATCTCATAGAGAAACTAACACAATTTTCAGGTTCAAAAAGGTCAACGGAACTTGGGATTCCAAGCCAGTCTCCCATTCTGGTACTTGCCAAGCCTTGAGCTTCATTGCTGCTGCGATCTGATGAGAGCAGGCACATTCAGCTTAGAATGGCCTTTGTCAGCAGCTGTTCAATTTGAACCTTCTTGTAATATCTCATAGAGAAACTAACACAATTTTTATGTTCAAAAAGGTCAACGGAACATGGGATTCCCAGCCAGTCTCCCATGCTGGTACTTGCCAAGCCTTAAGCTGCATTGCTGCTGCGATCTGATGAGAGCAGGCACATTCAGCTTAGAATGGCCGTTGACAGCAGCTGTTCAATTTCAACCTTCTTTTACTATCACATAGAGAAACAAACACAATTTTCAGGTTCAAAAAGTTCAACGGAACTTGGGATTCCCAGCCAGTCTCCCATGCTGGTACTTGCCAAGCCTTAAGCTGCATTGCTGCAGCAATCTGATGAGAGCAGGCACATTCAGCTTAGAATGGCCGTTGACAGCAGCTGTTCAATTTGAACCTTCTTTTACTATCTCATAGAGAAACTAACACAATTTTTATGTTCAAAAAGGTCAACGGAACTTGGGATTCCCAGCCAGTCTCACATGCTGGTACTTGCCAAGCCTTAAGCTGCATTGCTGCTGCGATCTGACGAGAGCAGGCACATTCAGCTTAGAATGGCCGTTGACAGCAGTTGCCTAATTTCTACCTTCTTTTACTATCTCATAGAGAAACTAACACAATTTTTATGTTCACAAAGGTCAACGGAACTTGGGATTCCAAGCCAGTCTCCCATTCTGGTACTTGCCAAGCCTTGAGCTTCATTGCTGCTGCGATCTGATGAGAGCAGGCACATTCAGCTTAGAATGGCCTTTGTCAGCAGCTGTTCAATTTGAACCTTCTTGTACTATCTCATAGAGAAACTAACACAATTTTCAGGTTCAAAAAGGTCAACGGAACATGGGATTCCCAGCCAGTCTCCCATGCTGGTACTTGCCAAGCCTTAAGCTGCATTGCTGCTGCGATCTGATGAGAGCAGGCACATTCAGCTTAGAATGGCCGTTGACAGCAGCTGTTCAATTTCAACCTTCTTTTACTATCACATAGAGAAACAAACACAATTTTCAGGTTCAAAAAGTTCAACTGAACTTGGGATTCCCAGCCAGTCTCCCATGCTGGTACTTGCCAAGCCTTAAGCTGCATTGCTGCTGCGATCTGACGAGAGCAGGCACATTCAGCTTAGAATGGCCGTTGACAGCACTTGCCTAATTTCTACCTTCTTTTACTATCTCATAGAGAAACTAACACAATTTTTATGTTCAAAAAGGTCAACGGAACTTGGGATTCCAAGCCAGTCTCCCATTCTGGTACTTGCCAAGCCTTGAGCTTCATTGCTGCTGCGATCTGATGAGAGCAGGCACATTCAGCTTAGAATGGCCTTTGTCAGCAGCTGTTCAATTTGAACCTTCTTGTAATATCTCATAGAGAAACTAACACAATTTTTATGTTCAAAAAGGTCAACGGAACATGGGATTCCCAGCCAGTCTCCCATGCTGGTACTTGCCAAGCCTTAAGCTGCATTGCTGCTGCGATCTGATGAGAGCAGGCACATTCAGCTTAGAATGGCCGTTGACAGCAGCTGTTCAATTTCAACCTTCTTTTACTATCACATAGAGAAACAAACACAATTTTCAGGTTCAAAAAGTTCAACGGAACTTGGGATTCCCAGCCAGTCTCCCATGCTGGTACTTGCCAAGCCTTAAGCTGCATTGCTGCTGCGATCTGACGAGAGCAGGCACATTCAGCTTCGAATGGCTGTTGACAGCAGCTGTTCAATTTGAACCTACTTTTACTATCTCATAGAGAAACTAACACAATTTTCAGGTTCAAAAAGGTCAATGGAACTTGGGATTCCCAGCCAGTCTCCCATGCTGGTACTTGCCAAGCCTTAAGCTGCATTGCTGCTGCAATCTGATGAGAGCAGGCACATTCAGCTTAGAATGGCCGTTGACAGCAGCTGTTCAATTTGAACCTTCTTGTACCATCTTTGACAGAGAAACTAACACAATTTTCAGGTTCAAAAAGGTCAACGGAACATGGGATTCCCAGCCAGTCTCCCATGCTGGTACTTGCCAAGCCTTAAGCTGCATTGCTGCTGCGATCTGATAAGAGCAGGCACATTCAGCTTAAAATGGCCGTTGACAGCAGCTGTTCAATTTGAACCTTCTTTTACTATCTCATAGAGAAACTAACACAATTTTCAGGTTCAAAAAGGTCAACGGAACTTGGGATTCCAAGCCAGTCTCCCATTCTGGTACTTGCCAAGCCTTGAGCTTCATTGCTGCTGCGATCTGATGAGAGCAGGCACATTCAGCTTAGAATGGCCTTTGTCAGCAGCTGTTCAATTTGAACCTTCTTGTAATATCTCATAGAGAAACTAACACAATTTTTATGTTCAAAAAGGTCAACGGAACATGGGATTCCCAGCCAGTCTCCCATGCTGGTACTTGCCAAGCCTTAAGCTGCATTGCTGCTGCGATCTGATGAGAGCAGGCACATTCAGCTTAGAATGGCCGTTGACAGCAGCTGTTCAATTTCAACCTTCTTTTACTATCACATAGAGAAACAAACACAATTTTCAGGTTCAAAAAGTTCAACGGAACTTGGGATTCCCAGCCAGTCTCCCATGCTGGTACTTGCCAAGCCTTAAGCTGCATTGCTGCAGCAATCTGATGAGAGCAGGCACATTCAGCTTAGAATGGCCGTTGACAGCAGCTGTTCAATTTGAACCTTCTTTTACTATCTCATAGAGAAACTAACACAATTTTTATGTTCAAAAAGGTCAACGGAACTTGGGCTTCCCAGCCAGTCTCACATGCTGGTACTTGCCAAGCCTTAAGCTGCATTGCTGCTGCGATCTGACGAGAGCAGGCACATTCAGCTTAGAATGGCCGTTGACAGCAGTTGCCTAATTTCTACCTTCTTTTACTATCTCATAGAGAAACTAACACAATTTTTATGTTCACAAAGGTCAACGGAACTTGGGATTCCAAGCCAGTCTCCCATTCTGGTACTTGCCAAGCCTTGAGCTTCATTGCTGCTGCGATCTGATGAGAGCAGGCACATTCAGCTTAGAATGGCCTTTGTCAGCAGCTGTTCAATTTGAACCTTCTTGTACTATCTCATAGAGAAACTAACACAATTTTCAGGTTCAAAAAGGTCAACGGAACATGGGATTCCCAGCCAGTCTCCCATGCTGGTACTTGCCAAGCCTTAAGCTGCATTGCTGCTGCGATCTGATGAGAGCAGGCACATTCAGCTTAGAATGGCCGTTGACAGCAGCTGTTCAATTTCAACCTTCTTTTACTATCACATAGAGAAACAAACACAATTTTCAGGTTCAAAAAGTTCAACTGAACTTGGGATTCCCAGCCAGTCTCCCATGCTGGTACTTGCCAAGCCTTAAGCTGCATTGCTGCTGCGATCTGACGAGAGCAGGCACATTCAGCTTAGAATGGCCGTTGACAGCACTTGCCTAATTTCTACCTTCTTTTACTATCTCATAGAGAAACTAACACAATTTTTATGTTCAAAAAGGTCAACGGAACTTAGGATTCCAAGCCAGTCTCCCATTCTGGTACTTGCCAAGCCTTGAGCTTCATTGCTGCTGCGATCTGATGAGAGCAGGCACATTCAGCTTAGAATGGCCTTTGTCAGCAGCTGTTCAATTTGAACCTTCTTGTAATATCTCATAGAGAAACTAACACAATTTTTATGTTCAAAAAGGTCAACGGAACATGGGATTCCCAGCCAGTCTCCCATGCTGGTACTTGCCAAGCCTTAAGCTGCATTGCTGCTGCGATCTGATGAGAGCAGGCACATTCAGCTTAGAATGGCCGTTGACAGCAGCTGTTCAATTTCAACCTTCTTTTACTATCACATAGAGAAACAAACACAATTTTCAGGTTCAAAAAGTTCAACGGAACTTGGGATTCCCAGCCAGTCTCCCATGCTGGTACTTGCCAAGCCTTAAGCTGCATTGCTGCTGCGATCTGACGAGAGCAGGCACATTCAGCTTCGAATGGCTGTTGACAGCAGCTGTTCAATTTGAACCTACTTTTACTATCTCATAGAGAAACTAACACAATTTTCAGGTTCAAAAAGGTCAATGGAACTTGGGATTCCCAGCCAGTCTCCCATGCTGGTACTTGCCAAGCCTTAAGCTGCATTGCTGCTGCAATCTGATGAGAGCAGGCACATTCAGCTTAGAATGGCCGTTGACAGCAGCTGTTCAATTTGAACCTTCTTGTACCATCTTTGACAGAGAAACTAACACAATTTTCAGGTTCAAAAAGGTCAACGGAACATGGGATTCCCAGCCAGTCTCCCATGCTGGTACTTGCCAAGCCTTAAGCTGCATTGCTGCTGCGATCTGATAAGAGCAGGCACATTCAGCTTAAAATGGCCGTTGACAGCAGCTGTTCAATTTGAACCTTCTTTTACTATCTCATAGAGAAACTAACACAATTTTTATGTTCAAAAAGGTCAACGGAACTTGGGATTCCCAGCCAGTCTCACATGCTGGTACTTGCCAAGCCTTAAGCTGCATTGCTGCTGCGATCTGATGAGAGCAGGCACATTCAGTTTAGAATGGCCGTTGACAGCAGCTGTTCAATTTGAACCTTCTTTTACTATCTCATAGAGAAACTAACACAATTTTTATGTTCAAAAAGGTCAACGGAACTTGGGATTCCCAGCCAGTCTCACATGCTGGTACTTGCCAAGCCTTAAGCTGCATTGCTGCTGCGATCTGACGAGAGCAGGCACATTCAGCTTAGAATGGCCGTTGACAGCAGTTGCCTAATTTCTACCTTCTTTTACTATCTCATAGAGAAACTAACACAATTTTTATGTTCAAAAAGGTCAACGGAACTTGGGATTCCAAGCCAGTCTCCCATTCTGGTACTTGCCAAGCCTTGAGCTTCATTGCTGCTGCGATCTGATGAGAGCAGGCACATTCAGCTTAGAATGGCCTTTGTCAGCACCTGTTCAATTTGAACCTTCTTGTACTATCTCATAGAGAAACTAACACAATTTTCAGGTTCAAAAAGGTCAACGGAACATGGGATTCCCAGCCAGTCTCCCATGCTGGTACTTGCCAAGCCTTAAGCTGCATTGCTGCTGCGATCTGACGAGAGCAGGCACATTCAGCTTAGAATGGCCGTTGACCGCAGTTGCCTAATTTCTACCTTCTTTTACTATCTCATAGAGAAACTAACACAATTTTTATGTTCAAAAAGGTCAACGGAACTTGGGATTCCAAGCCAGTCTCCCATTCTGGTACTTGCCAAGCCTTGAGCTTCATTGCTGCTGCGATCTGATGAGAGCAGGCACATTCAGCTTAGAATGGCCTTTGTCAGCAGCTGTTCAATTTGAACCTTCTTGTACTATCTCATAGAGAAACTAACACAATTTTCAGGTTCAAAAAGGTCAACGGAACATGGGATTCCCAGCCAGTCTCCCATGCTGGTACTTGCCAAGCCTTAAGCTGCATTGCTGCTGCGATCTGATGAGAGCAGGCACATTCAGCTTAGAATGGCCGTTGACAGCAGCTGTTCAATTTCAACCTTCTTTTACTATCACATAGAGAAACAAACACAATTTTCAGGTTCAAAATGTTCAACGGAACTTGGGATTCCCAGCCAGTCTCCCATGCTGGTACTTGCCAAGCCTTAAGCTGCATTGCTGCTGCGATCTGACGAGAGCAGGCACATTCAGCTTCGAATGGCTGTTGACAGCAGCTGTTCAATTTGAACCTACTTTTACTATCTCATAGAGAAACTAACACAATTTTCAGGTTCAAAAAGGTCAACGGAACTTGGGATTCCAAGCCAGTCTCCCATTCTGGTACTTGCCAAGCCTTGAGCTTCATTGCTGCTGCGATCTGATGAGAGCAGGCACATTCAGCTTAGAATGGCCTTTGTCAGCAGCTGTTCAATTTGAACCTTCTTGTAATATCTCATAGAGAAACTAACACAATTTTTATGTTCAAAAAGGTCAACGGAACATGGGATTCCCAGCCAGTCTCCCATGCTGGTACTTGCCAAGCCTTAAGCTGCATTGCTGCTGCGATCTGATGAGAGCAGGCACATTCAGCTTAGAATGGCCGTTGACAGCAGCTGTTCAATTTCAACCTTCTTTTACTATCACATAGAGAAACAAACACAATTTTCAGGTTCAAAAAGTTCAACGGAACTTGGGATTCCCAGCCAGTCTCCCATGCTGGTACTTGCCAAGCCTTAAGCTGCATTGCTGCTGCAATCTGATGAGAGCAGGCACATTCAGCTTAGAATGGCCGTTGACAGCAGCTGTTCAATTTGAACCTTCTTTTACTATCTCATAGAGAAACTAACACAATTTTTATGTTCAAAAAGGTCAACGGAACTTGGGATTCCCAGCCAGTCTCACATGCTGGTACTTGCCAAGCCTTAAGCTGCATTGCTGCTGCGATCTGACGAGAGCAGGCACATTCAGCTTAGAATGGCCGTTGACAGCAGTTGCCTAATTTCTACCTTCTTTTACTATCTCATAGAGAAACTAACACAATTTTTAAGTTCACAAAGGTCAACGGAACTTGGGATTCCAAGCCAGTCTCCCATTCTGGTACTTGCCAAGCCTTGAGCTTCATTGCTGCTGCGATCTGATGAGAGCAGGCACATTCAGCTTAGAATGGCCTTTGTCAGCAGCTGTTCAATTTGAACCTTCTTGTACTATCTCATAGAGAAACTAACACAATTTTCAGGTTCAAAAAGGTCAACGGAACATGGGATTCCCAGCCAGTCTACCATGCTGGTACTTGCCAAGCCTTAAGCTGCATTGCTGCTGCGATCTGATGAGAGCAGGCACATTCAGCTTAGAATGGCCGTTGACAGCAGCTGTTCAATTTCAACCTTCTTTTACTATCACATAGAGAAACAAACACAATTTTCAGGTTCAAAAAGTTCAACGGAACTTGGGATTCCCAGCCAGTCTCCCATGCTGGTACTTGCCAAGCCTTAAGCTGCATTGCTGCTGCGATCTGACGAGAGCAGGCACATTCAGCTTCGAATGGCTGTTGACAGCAGCTGTTCAATTTGAACCTACTTTTACTATCTCATAGAGAAACTAACACAATTTTCAGGTTCAAAAAGGTCAATGGAACTTGGGATTCCCAGCCAGTCTCCCATGCTGGTACTTGCCAAGCCTTAAGCTGCATTGCTGCTGCAATCTGATGAGAGCAGGCACATTCAGCTTAGAATGGCCGTTGACAGCAGCTGTTCAATTTGAACCTTCTTGTACCATCTTTGACAGAGAAACTAACACAATTTTCAGGTTCAAAAAGGTCAACGGAACATGGGATTCCCAGCCAGTCTCCCATGCTGGTACTTGCCAAGCCTTAAGCTGCATTGCTGCTGCGATCTGATAAGAGCAGGCACATTCAGCTTAAAATGGCCGTTGACAGCAGCTGTTCAATTTGAACCTTCTTTTACTATCTCATAGAGAAACTAACACAATTTTCAGGTTCAAAAAGGTCAACGGAACTTGGGATTCCAAGCCAGTCTCCCATTCTGGTACTTGCCAAGCCTTGAGCTTCATTGCTGCTGCGATCTGATGAGAGCAGGCACATTCAGCTTAGAATGGCCTTTGTCAGCAGCTGTTCAATTTGAACCTTCTTGTAATATCTCATAGAGAAACTAACACAATTTTTATGTTCAAAAAGGTCAACGGAACATGGGATTCCCAGCCAGTCTCCCATGCTGGTACTTGCCAAGCCTTAAGCTGCATTGCTGCTGCGATCTGATGAGAGCAGGCACATTCAGCTTAGAATGGCCGTTGACAGCAGCTGTTCAATTTCAACCTTCTTTTACTATCACATAGAGAAACAAACACAATTTTCAGGTTCAAAAAGTTCAACGGAACTTGGGATTCCCAGCCAGTCTCCCATGCTGGTACTTGCCAAGCCTTAAGCTGC
Organism: Engystomops pustulosus; assembly: GCF_040894005.1. Lineage (NCBI taxonomy): Eukaryota > Metazoa > Chordata > Amphibia > Anura > Leptodactylidae > Engystomops > Engystomops pustulosus. Next base: position 69,069,768 of record NC_092419.1, read on the forward strand.
ATTGCTGCAGCAATCTGATGAGAGCAGGCACATTCAGCTTAGAATGGCCGTTGACAGCAGCTGTTCAATTTGAACCTTCTTTTACTATCTCATAGAGAAACTAACACAATTTTTATGTTCAAAAAGGTCAACGGAACTTGGGATTCCCAGCCAGTCTCACATGCTGGTACTTGCCAAGCCTTAAGCTGCATTGCTGCTGCGATCTGACGAGAGCAGGCACATTCAGCTTAGAATGGCCGTTGACAGCAGTTGCCTAATTTCTACCTTCTTTTACTATCTCATAGAGAAACTAACACAATTTTTATGTTCACAAAGGTCAACGGAACTTGGGATTCCAAGCCAGTCTCCCATTCTGGTACTTGCCAAGCCTTGAGCTTCATTGCTGCTGCGATCTGATGAGAGCAGGCACATTCAGCTTAGAATGGCCTTTGTCAGCAGCTGTTCAATTTGAACCTTCTTGTACTATCTCATAGAGAAACTAACACAATTTTCAGGTTCAAAAAGGTCAACGGAACATGGGATTCCCAGCCAGTCTCCCATGCTGGTACTTGCCAAGCCTTAAGCTGCATTGCTGCTGCGATCTGATGAGAGCAGGCACATTCAGCTTAGAATGGCCGTTGACAGCAGCTGTTCAATTTCAACCTTCTTTTACTATCACATAGAGAAACAAACACAATTTTCAGGTTCAAAAAGTTCAACTGAACTTGGGATTCCCAGCCAGTCTCCCATGCTGGTACTTGCCAAGCCTTAAGCTGCATTGCTGCTGCGATCTGACGAGAGCAGGCACATTCAGCTTAGAATGGCTGTTGACAGCACTTGCCTAATTTCTACCTTCTTTTACTATCTCATAGAGAAACTAACACAATTTTTATGTTCAAAAAGGTCAACGGAACTTGGGATTCCAAGCCAGTCTCCCATTCTGGTACTTGCCAAGCCTTGAGCTTCATTGCTGCTGCGATCTGATGAGAGCAGGCACATTCAGCTTAGAATGGCCTTTGTCAGCAGCTGTTCAATTTGAACCTTCTTGTAATATCTCATAGAGAAACTAACACAATTTTTATGTTCAAAAAGGTCAACGGAACATGGGATTCCCAGCCAGTCTCCCATGCTGGTACTTGCCAAGCCTTAAGCTGCATTGCTGCTGCGATCTGATGAGAGCAGGCACATTCAGCTTAGAATGGCCGTTGACAGCAGCTGTTCAATTTCAACCTTCTTTTACTATCACATAGAGAAACAAACACAATTTTCAGGTTCAAAAAGTTCAACGGAACTTGGGATTCCCAGCCAGTCTCCCATGCTGGTACTTGCCAAGCCTTAAGCTGCATTGCTGCTGCGATCTGACGAGAGCAGGCACATTCAGCTTCGAATGGCTGTTGACAGCAGCTGTTCAATTTGAACCTACTTTTACTATCTCATAGAGAAACTAACACAATTTTCAGGTTCAAAAAGGTCAATGGAACTTGGGATTCCCAGCCAGTCTCCCATGCTGGTACTTGCCAAGCCTTAAGCTGCATTGCTGCTGCAATCTGATGAGAGCAGGCACATTCAGCTTAGAATGGCCGTTGACAGCAGCTGTTCAATTTGAACCTTCTTGTACCATCTTTGACAGAGAAACTAACACAATTTTCAGGTTCAAAAAGGTCAACGGAACATGGGATTCCCAGCCAGTCTCCCATGCTGGTACTTGCCAAGCCTTAAGCTGCATTGCTGCTGCGATCTGATAAGAGCAGGCACATTCAGCTTAAAATGGCCGTTGACAGCAGCTGTTCAATTTGAACCTTCTTTTACTATCTCATAGAGAAACTAACACAATTTTTATGTTCAAAAAGGTCAACGGAACTTGGGATTCCCAGCCAGTCTCACATGCTGGTACTTGCCAAGCCTTAAGCTGCATTGCTGCTGCGATCTGATGAGAGCAGGCACATTCAGTTTAGAATGGCCGTTGACAGCAGCTGTTCAATTTGAACCTTCTTTTACTATCTCATAGAGAAACTAACACAATTTTTATGTTCAAAAAGGTCAACGGAACTTGGGATTCCCAGCCAGTCTCACATGCTGGTACTTGCCAAGCCTTAAGCTGCATTGCTGCTGCGATCTGACGAGAGCAGGCACATTCAGCTTAGAATGGCCGTTGACAGCAGTTGCCTAATTTCTACCTTCTTTTACTATCTCATAGAGAAACTAACACAATTTTTATGTTCAAAAAGGTCAACGGAACTTGGGATTCCAAGCCAGTCTCCCATTCTGGTACTTGCCAAGCCTTGAGCTTCATTGCTGCTGCGATCTGATGAGAGCAGGCACATTCAGCTTAGAATGGCCTTTGTCAGCACCTGTTCAATTTGAACCTTCTTGTACTATCTCATAGAGAAACTAACACAATTTTCAGGTTCAAAAAGGTCAACGGAACATGGGATTCCCAGCCAGTCTCCCATGCTGGTACTTGCCAAGCCTTAAGCTGCATTGCTGCTGCGATCTGACGAGAGCAGGCACATTCAGCTTAGAATGGCCGTTGACCGCAGTTGCCTAATTTCTACCTTCTTTTACTATCTCATAGAGAAACTAACACAATTTTTATGTTCAAAAAGGTCAACGGAACTTGGGATTCCAAGCCAGTCTCCCATTCTGGTACTTGCCAAGCCTTGAGCTTCATTGCTGCTGCGATCTGATGAGAGCAGGCACATTCAGCTTAGAATGGCCTTTGTCAGCAGCTGTTCAATTTGAACCTTCTTGTACTATCTCATAGAGAAACTAACACAATTTTCAGGTTCAAAAAGGTCAACGGAACATGGGATTCCCAGCCAGTCTCCCATGCTGGTACTTGCCAAGCCTTAAGCTGCATTGCTGCTGCGATCTGATGAGAGCAGGCACATTCAGCTTAGAATGGCCGTTGACAGCAGCTGTTCAATTTCAACCTTCTTTTACTATCACATAGAGAAACAAACACAATTTTCAGGTTCAAAATGTTCAACGGAACTTGGGATTCCCAGCCAGTCTCCCATGCTGGTACTTGCCAAGCCTTAAGCTGCATTGCTGCTGCGATCTGACGAGAGCAGGCACATTCAGCTTCGAATGGCTGTTGACAGCAGCTGTTCAATTTGAACCTACTTTTACTATCTCATAGAGAAACTAACACAATTTTCAGGTTCAAAAAGGTCAACGGAACTTGGGATTCCAAGCCAGTCTCCCATTCTGGTACTTGCCAAGCCTTGAGCTTCATTGCTGCTGCGATCTGATGAGAGCAGGCACATTCAGCTTAGAATGGCCTTTGTCAGCAGCTGTTCAATTTGAACCTTCTTGTAATATCTCATAGAGAAACTAACACAATTTTTATGTTCAAAAAGGTCAACGGAACATGGGATTCCCAGCCAGTCTCCCATGCTGGTACTTGCCAAGCCTTAAGCTGCATTGCTGCTGCGATCTGATGAGAGCAGGCACATTCAGCTTAGAATGGCCGTTGACAGCAGCTGTTCAATTTCAACCTTCTTTTACTATCACATAGAGAAACAAACACAATTTTCAGGTTCAAAAAGTTCAACGGAACTTGGGATTCCCAGCCAGTCTCCCATGCTGGTACTTGCCAAGCCTTAAGCTGCATTGCTGCTGCGATCTGACGAGAGCAGGCACATTCAGCTTCGAATGGCTGTTGACAGCAGCTGTTCAATTTGAACCTACTTTTACTATCTCATAGAGAAACTAACACAATTTTCAGGTTCAAAAAGGTCAATGGAACTTGGGATTCCCAGCCAGTCTCCCATGCTGGTACTTGCCAAGCCTTAAGCTGCATTGCTGCTGCAATCTGATGAGAGCAGGCACATTCAGCTTAGAATGGCCGTTGACAGCAGCTGTTCAATTTGAACCTTCTTTTACTATCTCATAGAGAAACTAACACAATTTTTATGTTCAAAAAGGTCAACGGAACTTGGGATTCCCAGCCAGTCTCCCATGCTGGTACTTGCCAAGCCTTAAGCTGCATTGCTGCTGCGATCTGACGAGAGCAGGCACATTCACCTACGAATGGCTGTTGACAGCAGCTGTTCAATTTGAACCTACTTTTACTATCTTATAGAGAAACTAACACATTTTACAGGTTCAAAAAGGTCAATGGAACTTGGGATTCCCAGCCAGTCTCCCATGCTGGTACTTGCCAAGCCTTAAGCTGCATTGCTGCTGCGATCTGACGAGAGCAGGCACATTCAGCTTCGAATGGCCACTGACAGCAGCTGTTCAATTTGAACCTACTTTTACTATCTCATAGAGAAACTAAATCACTTTTCAGGTTCAAAATGGTCAACGGAACTTGGGATTCCCAGCCAGTCTCCCATGCTGGTACTTGCCAAGCCTTAAGCTGCATTGCTGCTGCGATCTGACGAGAGCAGGCACATTCAGCTTAGAATGGCCGTTGACAGCAGCTGTTCAATTTGAACCTTCTTTTACTATCTCATAGAGAAACTAACACAATTTTCAGGTTCAACAAGGTCAACGGAACTTGGGATTCCCAGCCAGTCTCCCATGCTGGTACTTGCCAAGCCTTAAGCTGCATTACTGCTGCGATCTGACGAGAGCAGGCACATTCAGCTTCGAATGGCCGTTGACAGCAGCTGTTCAATTTGAACCTACTTTTACTATTTCATAGAGACACTAACACAATTTTCAGGTTCAAAAAGGTCAACGGAACATGGGATTCCCAGCCAGTCTCCCATGCTGGTACTTGCCAAGCCTTGAGCTGCATTGCTGCTGCCATCTGATGAGAGCAGGCACATTCAGCTTAGAATGGCCTTTGTCAGCAGCTGTTCAATTTGAACCTTCTTGTAATATCTCATAGAGAAACTAACACAATTTTTATGTTCAAAAAGGTCAACGGAACATGGGATTCCCAGCCAGTCTCCCATGCTGGTACTTGCCAAGCCTTAAGCTGCATTGCTGCTGCGATCTGATGAGAGCAGGCACATTCAGCTTAGAATGGCCGTTGACAGCAGCTGTTCAATTTCAACCTTCTTTTACTATCACATAGAGAAACAAACACAATTTTCAGGTTCAAAAAGTTCAACGGAACTTGGGATTCCCAGCCAGTCTCCCATGCTGGTACTTGCCAAGCCTTAAGCTGCATTGCTGCTGCGATCTGACGAGAGCAGGCACATTCAGCTTCGAATGGCTGTTGACAGCAGCTGTTCAATTTGAACCTACTTTTACTATCTCATAGAGAAACTAACACAATTTTCAGGTTCAAAAAGGTCAATGGAACTTGGGATTCCCAGCCAGTCTCCCATGCTGGTACTTGCCAAGCCTTAAGCTGCATTGCTGCTGCAATCTGATGAGAGCAGGCACATTCAGCTTAGAATGGCCGTTGACAGCAGCTGTTCAATTTGAACCTTCTTTTACTATCTCATAGAGAAACTAACACAATTTTTATGTTCAAAAAGGTCAACAGAACTTGGGATTCCCAGCCAGTCTCCCATGCTGGTACTTGCCAAGCCTTAAGCTGCATTGCTGCTGCGATCTGACGAGAGCAGGCACATTCACCTTCGAATGGCTGTTGACAGCAGCTGTTCAATTTGAACCTACTTTTGCTATCTTATAGAGAAACTAACACATTTTTCAGGTTCAAAAAGGTCAATGGAACTTGGGATTCCCAGCCAGTCTCCCATGCTGGTACTTGCCAAGCCTTAAGCTGCATTGCTGCTGCGATCTGACGAGAGCAGGCACATTCAGCTTCGAATGGCCACTGACAGCAGCTGTTCAATTTGAACCTACTTTTACTATCTCATAGAGAAACTAAATCACTTTTCAGGTTCAAAATGGTCAACGGAACTTGGGATTCCCAGCCAGTCTCCCATGCTGGTACTTGCCAAGCCTTAAGCTGCATTGCTGCTGCGATCTGACGAGAGCAGGCACATTCAGCTTAGAATGGCCGTTGACAGCAGCTGTTCAATTTGAACCTTCTTTTACTATCTCATAGAGAAACTAACACAATTTTCAGGTTCAACAAGGTCAACGGAACTTGGGATTCCCAGCCAGTCTCCCATGCTGGTACTTGCCAAGCCTTAAGCTGCATTACTGCTGCGATCTGACGAGAGCAGGCACATTCAGCTTCGAATGGCCGTTGACAGCAGCTGTTCAATTTGAACCTACTTTTACTATTTCATAGAGACACTAACACAATTTTCAGGTTCAAAAAGGTCAACGGAACATGGGATTCCCAGCCAGTCTCCCATGCTGGTACTTGCCAAGCCTTGAGCTGCATTGCTGCTGCGATCTGATGAGAGCAGGCACATTCAGCTTAGAATGGCCTTTGTCAGCAGCTGTTCAATTTGAACCTTCTTGTAATATCTCATAGAGAAACTAACACAATTTTTATGTTCAAAAAGGTCAACGGAACATGGGATTCCCAGCCAGTCTCCCATGCTGGTACTTGCCAAGCCTTAAGCTGCATTGCTGCTGCGATCTGATGAGAGCAGGCACATTCAGCTTAGAATGGCCGTTGACAGCAGCTGTTCAATTTCAACCTTCTTTTACTATCACATAGAGAAACAAACACAATTTTCAGGTTCAAAATGTTCAACGGAACTTGGGATTCCCAGCCAGTCTCCCATGCTGGTACTTGCCAAGCCTTAAGCTGCATTGCTGCTGCGATCTGACGAGAGCAGGCACATTCAGCTTCGAATGGCTGTTGACAGCAGCTGTTCAATTTGAACCTACTTTTACTATCTCATAGAGAAACTAACACAATTTTCAGGTTCAAAAAGGTCAATGGAACTTGGGATTCCCAGCCAGTCTCCCATGCTGGTACTTGCCAAGCCTTAAGCTGCATTGCTGCTGCAATCTGATGAGAGCAGGCACATTCAGCTTAGAATGGCCGTTGACAGCAGCTGTTCAATTTGAACCTTCTTTTACTATCTCATAGAGAAACTAACACAATTTTTATGTTCAAAAAGGTCAACAGAACTTGGGATTCCCAGCCAGTCTCCCATGCTGGTACTTGTCAAGCCTTAAGCTGCATTGCTGCTGCGATCTGACGAGAGCAGGCACATTCACCTTCGAATGGCTGTTGACAGCAGCTGTTCAATTTGAACCTACTTTTACTATCTTATAGAGAAACTAACACATTTTTCAGGTTCAAAAAGGTCAATGGAACTTGGGATTCCCAGCCAGTCTCCCATGCTGGTACTTGCCAAGCCTTAAGCTGCATTGCTGCTGCGATCTGACGAGAGCAGGCACATTCAGCTTCGAATGGCCACTGACAGCAGCTGTTCAATTTGAACCTACTTTTACTATCTCATAGAGAAACTAAATCACTTTTCAGGTTCAAAATGGTCAACGGAACTTGGGATTCCCAGCCAGTCTCCCATGCTGGTACTTGCCAAGCCTTAAGCTGCATTGCTGCTGCGATCTGACGAGAGCATGCACATTCAGCTTAGAATGGCCGTTGACAGCAGCTGTTCAATTTGAACCTTCTTTTACTATCTCATAGAGAAACTAACACAATTTTCAGGTTCAACAAGGTCAACGGAACTTGGGATTCCCAGCCAGTCTCCCATGCTGGTATTTTCCAAGCCTTAAGCTGCATTGCTGCTGCGATCTGATGAGAGCAGGCACATTAAGCTTAGAATGGCCGTTGACAGCAGCTGTTCAATTTGAACCTACTTTTACTATTTCATAGAGACACTAACACAATTTTCAGGTTCAAAAAGGTCAACGGAACATGGGATTCCCAGCCAGTCTCCCATGCTGGTACTTGCCAAGCCTTAAGCTGCATTACTGCTGCGATCTGACGAGAGCAGGCACATTCAGCTTCGAATGGCCGTTGACAGCAGCTGTTCAATTTGAACCTACTTTTACTATTTCATAGAGACACTAACACAATTTTCAGGTTCAAAAAGGTCAACGGAACATGGGATTCCCAGCCAGTCTCCCATGCTGGTACTTGCCAAGCCTTGAGCTGCATTGCTGCTGCGATCTGATGAGAGCAGGCACATTCAGCTTAGAATGGCCGTTGACAGCAGCTGTTCAATTTCAACCTTCTTTTACTATCACATAGAGAAACAAACACAATTTTCAGGTCCAAAAAGGTCAACGGAACTTGGGATTCCCAGCCAGTCTCCCATGCTGGTACTTGCCAAGCCTTAAGCTGCATTGCTGCTGCAATCTGATGAGAGAAGGCACATACAGCTTAGAATGGCCGTTGTCTGCAGCTGTTCAATTTGAACCTTCTTTTACTATCTCATAGAGAAACTAACACAATTTTCAGGTTCAACAAGGTCAACGGAACTTGGGTTTCCCAGCCAGTCTCCCATGCTGGTATTTTCCAAGCCTTAAGCTGCATTGCTGCTGCGATCTGACGAGAGCAGGCACATTCAGCTTAGAATGGCCGTTGACAGCAGCTGTTCAATTTGAACCTTCTTTTACTATCTCATAGAGAAACTAACACAATTTTCAGGTTCAACAAGGTCAACGGAACTTGGGATTCCCAGCCAGTCTCCCATGCTGGTATTTTCCAAGCCTTAAGCTGCATTGCTGCTGCGATCTGACGGGAGCAGGCACATTAAGCTTAGAATGGCCGTTGAAAGCAGCTGTTTGAATTTGAACCTTCTTTTACTATCTCATAGAGAAACTAACACAATTTTCAGGTCCAAAAAGGTCAACAGAACTTGGGATTCCCAGCCAGTCTCCCATGCTGGTACTTGCCAAGCCTTAAGCTGCATTGCTGCTGCGATCTGATGAGAGAAGGCACATACAGCTTAGAATGGCCGTTGTCTGCAGCTGTTCAATTTGAACCTTCTTGTACTATCTCAGAGAGAAACTAAATCACTTTTCAGGTTCAAAATGGTCAACGGAACTTGGGATTCCCAGCCAGTCTCCCATGCTGGTACTTGCCAAGCCTTAAGCTGCATTCCTGCTGCGATCTGACGAGAGCAGGCACATTCAACTTCGAATGGCCGTTGACAGCAGCTGTTCAATTTGAACCTACTTTTACTATCTCATAGAGACACTAACACAGTTTTCAGGTTCAAAAAGGTCAACGGAACTTGGGATTCCCAGCCAGTCTCCCATGCTGGTACTTGCCAAGCCTTAAGCTGCATTGCTGCTGCAATCTGATGAGAGCAGGTACATACAGCTTAGAATGGCCGTTGTCTGCAGCTGTTCAATTTGAACCTTCTTGTACTACCTCATAGAGAAACTAACACAATTTTCAGGTTTAACAAGGTCAACGGAACTTGGGATTCCAAGCCAGTCTCCCATGCTGGTATTTGCCAAGCCTTAAGCTGCATTGCTGCTGCGATCTGACGAGAGCAGGCACATTCAGCTTAGAATGGCCGTTGACAGCAGCTGCCTAATTTCTACCTTCTTTTACTATCTCATAGAGAAATTTACACAATTTTCAGGTTCAAAAGGTCAACGGAACTTGGGATTCCAAGCCAGTCTCCCATGCTGGTATTTGCCAAGCCTTAAGCTGCATTGCTGTTGCGATCTGACGCGAGCAGGCACATTCAGCTTAGAATGGTCGTTGACAGCAGCTGCCTAATTTCTACCTTCTTTTACCATCTTTGACAGAGAAACGAACACAATTTTCAGGTTCAAAAAAGTCAACGGAACTTGGGATTCCCAGCCACTCTCCCATGCTGGTACTTGCCAAGCCTTAAGCTGCATTGCTGCTGCGATCTGATGAGAGTAGGCACATTCAGCTTAGAATGGCCGTAGACAGCAGCTCTTCAATTTGAACCTTCTTGTACTATCTCATAGAGAAACTAACACAATTTTCAGGTTCAAAAAGGTCAACGGAACATGGGATTCCCAGCCAGTCTCCCATGCTGGTACTTGCCAAGCCTTAAGCTGCATTGCTGCTGCGATCTGATGAGAGCAGGCACATTCAGCTTAGAATGGCCGTTGACAGCAGCTGTTCAATTTCAACCTTCTTTTACTATCACATAGAGAAACAAACACAATTTTCAGGTTCAAAATGTTCAACGGAACTTGGGATTCCCAGCCAGTCTCCCATGCTGGTATTTGCCAAGCCTTAAGCTGCATTGCTGCTGCGATCTGACGAGAGCAGGCACATTCAGCTTAGAATGGCCGTTGACAGCAGCTGCCTAATTTCTACCTTCTTTTACTATATCATAGAGAAATTAACACAATTTTTAGGTTCAAAAGGTCAACGGAACTTGGGATTCCAAGCCAGTCTCCCATGCTGGTACTTGCCAAGCCTTGAGCTTCATTGCTGCTGCGATCTGACGAGAGCAGGCACATTCAGCTTAGAATGGCCGTTGGCAGCAGCTGTTCAATTTGAACCTTCTTTTACTATCTCATAGAGAAACTAACACAATTTTCAGGTTCAACAAGGTCAACGGAACTTGGGATTCCCAGCCAATCTCCCATGCTGGTATTTGCCAAGCCTTAAGCTGCATTGCTGTTGCGATCTGACGCGAGCAGGCACATTCAGCTTAGAATGGTCGTTGACAGCAGCTGCCTAATTTCTACCTTCTTTTACCATCTTTGACAGAGAAACGAACACAATTTTCAGGTTCAAAAAAGTCAACGGAACTTGGGATTCCCAGCCACTCTCCCATGCTGGTACTTGCCAAGCCTTAAGCTGCATTGCTGCTGCGATCTGATGAGAGTAGGCACATTCAGCTTAGAATGGCCGTAGACAGCAGCTCTTCAATTTGAACCTTCTTGTACTATCTCATAGAGAAATTAACACAATTTTCAGGTTCAAAAGGTCAACGGAACTTGGGATTCCAAGCCAGTCTCCCATGCTGGTACTTGCCAAGCCTTGAGCTTCATTGCTGCTGCGATCTGATGAGAGCAGGCACATTCAGCTTAGAATGGCCGTTGGCAGCAGCTGTTCAATTTGAACCTTCTTTTACTATCTCATAGAGAAACTAACACAATTTTCAGGTTCAAAAAAGTCAACGGAACTTGGGATTCCCAGCCACTCTCCCATGCTGGTACTTGCCAAGCCTTAAGCTGCATTGCTGCTGCGATCTGATGAGAGTAGGCACATTCAGCTTAGAATGGCCGTAGACAGCAGCTCTTCAATTTGAACCTTCTTGTACTATCTCATAGAGAAATTAACACAATTTTCAGGTTCAAAAGGTCAACGGAACTTGGGATTCCAAGCCAGTCTCCCATGCTGGTACTTGCCAAGCCTTAAGCTGCATTGCTGCTGCGATCTGATGAGAGCAGGCACATTCAGCTTAGAATGGCCGTTGAGAGCAGCTGTTCAATTTCAACCTTCTTTTACTATCACATAGAGAAACAAACACAATTTTCAGGTTCAAAATGTTCAACGGAACTTGGGATTCCCAGCCAGTCTCCCATGCTGGTATTTGCCAAGCCTTAAGCTGCATTGCTGCTGCGATCTGACGAGAGCAGGCACATTCAGCTTAGAGTGGCCGTTGACAGCAGCTGCCTAATTTCTACCTTCTTTTACTATCTCATAGAGAAATTAACACAATTTTCAGGTTCAAAAGGTCAACGGAACTTGGGATTCCAAGCCAGTCTCCCATGCTGGTACTTGCCAAGCCTTGAGCTTCATTGCTGCTGCGATCTGATGAGAGCAGGCACATTCAGCTTAGAATGGCCGTTGGCAGCAGCTGTTCAATTTGAACCTTCTTTTACTATCTCATAGAGAAACTAACACAATTTTCAGGTTCAACAAGGTCAACGGAACTTGGGATTCCCAGCCAATCTCCCATGCTGGTATTTGCCAAGCCTTAAGCTGCATTGCTGTTGCGATCTGACGCGAGCAGGCACATTCAGCTTAGAATGGTCGTTGACAGCAGCTGCCTAATTTCTACCTTCTTTTACCATCTTTGACAGAGAAACAAACACAATTTTCAGGTTCAAAAAAGTCAACGGAACTTGGGATTCCCAGCCACTCTCCCATGCTGGTACTTGCCAAGCCTTAAGCTGCATTGCTGCTGCGATCTGATGAGAGTAGACACATTCAGCTTAGAATGGCCGTAGACAGCAGCTCTTCAATTTGAACCTTCTTGTACTATCTCATAGAGAAACTAACACAATTTTCAGGTTCAAAAAGGTCAACGGAACATGGGATTCCCAGCCAGTCTCCCATGCTGGTACTTGCCAAGCCTTAAGCTGCATTGCTGCTGCGATCTGATGAGAGCAGGCACATTCAGCTTAGAATGGCCGTTGACAGCAGCTGTTCAATTTCAACCTTCTTTTACTATCACATAGAGAAACAAACACAATTTTCAGGTTCAAAATGTTCAACGGAACTTGGGATTCCCAGCCAGTCTCCCATGCTGGTACTTGCCAAGCCTTAAGCTGCATTGCTGCTGCGATCTGACGAGAGCAGGCACATTCAGCTTCGAATGGCTGTTGACAGCAGCTGTTCAATTTGAACCTACTTTTACTATCTCATAGAGAAACTAACACAATTTTCAGGTTCAAAAAGGTCAATGGAACTTGGGATTCCCAGCCAGTCTCCCATGCTGGTACTTGCCAAGCCTTAAGCTGCATTGCTGCTGCAATCTGATGAGAGCAGGCACATTCAGCTTAGAATGGCCGTTGACAGCAGCTGTTCAATTTGAACCTTCTTTTACTATCTCATAGAGAAACTAACACAATTTTTATGTTCAAAAAGGTCAACGGAACTTGGGATTCCCAGCCAGTCTCACATGCTGGTACTTGCCAAGCCTTAAGCTGCATTGCTGCTGCAATCTGATGAGAGCAGGCACATTCAGCTTAGAATGGCCGTTGACAGCAGCTGTTCAATTTGAACCTTCTTTTACTATCTCATAGAGAAACTAACACAATTTTTATGTTCAAAAAGGTCAACGGAACTTGGGATTCCCAGCCAGTCTCACATGCTGGTACTTGCCAAGCCTTAAGCTGCATTGCTGCTGCGATCTGACGAGAGCAGACACATTCAGCTTAGAATGGCCGTTGACAGCAGTTGCCTAATTTCTACCTTCTTTTACTATCTCATAGAGAAACTAACACAATTTTTATGTTCAAAAAGGTCAACGGAACTTGGGATTCCAAGCCAGTCTCCCATTCTGGTACTTGCCAAGCCTTGAGCTTCATTGCTGCTGCGATCTGATGAGAGCAGGCACATTCAGCTTAGAATGGCCGTTGACAGCAGCTGTTCAATTTCAACCTTCTTTTACTATCACATAGAGAAACAAACACAATTTTCAGGTCCAAAAAGGTCAACGGAACTTGGGATTCCCAGCCAGTCTCCCATGCTGGTACTTGCCAAGCCTTAAGCTGCATTGCTGCTGCAATCTGATGAGAGAAGGCACATACAGCTTAGAATGGCCGTTGTCTGCAGCTGTTCAATTTGAACCTTCTTTTACTATCTCATAGAGAAACTAACACAATTTTCAGGTTCAACAAGGTCAACGGAACTTGGGTTTCCCAGCCAGTCTCCCATGCTGGTATTTTCCAAGCCTTAAGCTGCATTGCTGCTGCGATCTGACGAGAGCAGGCACATTCAGCTTAGAATGGCCGTTGACAGCAGCTGTTCAATTTGAACCTTCTTTTACTATCTCATAGAGAAACTAACACAATTTTCAGGTTCAACAAGGTCAACGGAACTTGGGATTCCCAGCCAGTCTCCCATGCTGGTATTTTCCAAGCCTTAAGCTGCATTGCTGCTGCGATCTGACGGGAGCAGGCACATTAAGCTTAGAATGGCCGTTGAAAGCAGCTGTTTGAATTTGAACCTTCTTTTACTATCTCATAGAGAAACTAACACAATTTTCAGGTCCAAAAAGGTCAACAGAACTTGGGATTCCCAGCCAGTCTCCCATGCTGGTACTTGCCAAGCCTTAAGCTGCATTGCTGCTGCGATCTGATGAGAGAAGGCACATACAGCTTAGAATGGCCGTTGTCTGCAGCTGTTCAATTTGAACCTTCTTGTACTATCTCAGAGAGAAACTAAATCACTTTTCAGGTTCAAAATGGTCAACGGAACTTGGGATTCCCAGCCAGTCTCCCATGCTGGTACTTGCCAAGCCTTAAGCTGCATTCCTGCTGCGATCTGACGAGAGCAGGCACATTCAACTTCGAATGGCCGTTGACAGCAGCTGTTCAATTTGAACCTACTTTTACTATCTCATAGAGACACTAACACAGTTTTCAGGTTCAAAAAGGTCAACGGAACTTGGGATTCCCAGCCAGTCTCCCATGCTGGTACTTGCCAAGCCTTAAGCTGCATTGCTGCTGCAATCTGATGAGAGCAGGTACATACAGCTTAGAATGGCCGTTGTCTGCAGCTGTTCAATTTGAACCTTCTTGTACTACCTCATAGAGAAACTAACACAATTTTCAGGTTTAACAAGGTCAACGGAACTTGGGATTCCAAGCCAGTCTCCCATGCTGGTATTTGCCAAGCCTTAAGCTGCATTGCTGCTGCGATCTGACGAGAGCAGGCACATTCAGCTTAGAATGGCCGTTGACAGCAGCTGCCTAATTTCTACCTTCTTTTACTATCTCATAGAGAAATTTACACAATTTTCAGGTTCAAAAGGTCAACGGAACTTGGGATTCCAAGCCAGTCTCCCATGCTGGTATTTGCCAAGCCTTAAGCTGCATTGCTGTTGCGATCTGACGCGAGCAGGCACATTCAGCTTAGAATGGTCGTTGACAGCAGCTGCCTAATTTCTACCTTCTTTTACCATCTTTGACAGAGAAACGAACACAATTTTCAGGTTCAAAAAAGTCAACGGAACTTGGGATTCCCAGCCACTCTCCCATGCTGGTACTTGCCAAGCCTTAAGCTGCATTGCTGCTGCGATCTGATGAGAGTAGGCACATTCAGCTTAGAATGGCCGTAGACAGCAGCTCTTCAATTTGAACCTTCTTGTACTATCTCATAGAGAAACTAACACAATTTTCAGGTTCAAAAAGGTCAACGGAACATGGGATTCCCAGCCAGTCTCCCATGCTGGTACTTGCCAAGCCTTAAGCTGCATTGCTGCTGCGATCTGATGAGAGCAGGCACATTCAGCTTAGAATGGCCGTTGACAGCAGCTGTTCAATTTCAACCTTCTTTTACTATCACATAGAGAAACAAACACAATTTTCAGGTTCAAAATGTTCAACGGAACTTGGGATTCCCAGCCAGTCTCCCATGCTGGTATTTGCCAAGCCTTAAGCTGCATTGCTGTTGCGATCTGACGCGAGCAGGCACATTCAGCTTAGAATGGTCGTTGACAGCAGCTGCCTAATTTCTACCTTCTTTTACCATCTTTGACAGAGAAACGAACACAATTTTCAGGTTCAAAAAAGTCAACGGAACTTGGGATTCCCAGCCACTCTCCCATGCTGGTACTTGCCAAGCCTTAAGCTGCATTGCTGCTGCGATCTGATGAGAGTAGGCACATTCAGCTTAGAATGGCCGTAGACAGCAGCTCTTCAATTTGATTCTTCTTGTACTATCTCATAGAGAAACTAACACAATTTTCAGGTTCAAAAAAGTCAACGGAACTTGGGATTCCCAGCCACTCTCCCATGCTGGTACTTGCCAAGCCTTAAGCTGCATTGCTGCTGCGATCTGATGAGAGTAGGCACATTCAGCTTAGAATGGCCGTAGACAGCAGCTCTTCAATTTGAACCTTCTTGTACTATCTCATAGAGAAACTAACACAATTTTCAGGTTCAAAAAGGTCAACGGAACATGGGATTCCCAGCCAGTCTCCCATGCTGGTACTTGCCAAGCCTTAAGCTGCATTGCTGCTGCGATCTGATGAGAGCAGGCACATTCAGCTTAGAATGGCCGTTGAGAGCAGCTGTTCAATTTCAACCTTCTTTTACTATCACATAGAGAAACAAACACAATTTTCAGGTTCAAAATGTTCAACGGAACTTGGGATTCCCAGCCAGTCTCCCATGCTGGTATTTGCCAAGCCTTAAGCTGCATTGCTGCTGCGATCTGACGAGAGCAGGCACATTCAGCTTAGAGTGGCCGTTGACAGCAGCTGCCTAATTTCTACCTTCTTTTACTATCTCATAGAGAAATTAACACAATT
The DNA here is from genome assembly GCF_040894005.1 of Engystomops pustulosus. Classification (NCBI taxonomy): domain Eukaryota; kingdom Metazoa; phylum Chordata; class Amphibia; order Anura; family Leptodactylidae; genus Engystomops; species Engystomops pustulosus. The sequence goes on from NC_092419.1 coordinate 69,085,763, forward strand.
TTCAGGTTCAAAAGGTCAACGGAACTTGGGATTCCAAGCCAGTCTCCCATGCTGGTACTTGCCAAGCCTTGAGCTTCATTGCTGCTGCGATCTGATGAGAGCAGGCACATTCAGCTTAGAATGGCCGTTGGCAGCAGCTGTTCAATTTGAACCTTCTTTTACTATCTCATAGAGAAACTAACACAATTTTCAGGTTCAACAAGGTCAACGGAACTTGGGATTCCCAGCCAATCTCCCATGCTGGTATTTGCCAAGCCTTAAGCTGCATTGCTGTTGCGATCTGACGCGAGCAGGCACATTCAGCTTAGAATGGTCGTTGACAGCAGCTGCCTAATTTCTACCTTCTTTTACCATCTTTGACAGAGAAACAAACACAATTTTCAGGTTCAAAAAAGTCAACGGAACTTGGGATTCCCAGCCACTCTCCCATGCTGGTACTTGCCAAGCCTTAAGCTGCATTGCTGCTGCGATCTGATGAGAGTAGACACATTCAGCTTAGAATGGCCGTAGACAGCAGCTCTTCAATTTGAACCTTCTTGTACTATCTCATAGAGAAACTAACACAATTTTCAGGTTCAAAAAGGTCAACGGAACATGGGATTCCCAGCCAGTCTCCCATGCTGGTACTTGCCAAGCCTTAAGCTGCATTGCTGCTGCGATCTGATGAGAGCAGGCACATTCAGCTTAGAATGGCCGTTGACAGCAGCTGTTCAATTTCAACCTTCTTTTACTATCACATAGAGAAACAAACACAATTTTCAGGTTCAAAATGTTCAACGGAACTTGGGATTCCCAGCCAGTCTCCCATGCTGGTACTTGCCAAGCCTTAAGCTGCATTGCTGCTGCGATCTGACGAGAGCAGGCACATTCAGCTTCGAATGGCTGTTGACAGCAGCTGTTCAATTTGAACCTACTTTTACTATCTCATAGAGAAACTAACACAATTTTCAGGTTCAAAAAGGTCAATGGAACTTGGGATTCCCAGCCAGTCTCCCATGCTGGTACTTGCCAAGCCTTAAGCTGCATTGCTGCTGCAATCTGATGAGAGCAGGCACATTCAGCTTAGAATGGCCGTTGACAGCAGCTGTTCAATTTGAACCTTCTTTTACTATCTCATAGAGAAACTAACACAATTTTTATGTTCAAAAAGGTCAACGGAACTTGGGATTCCCAGCCAGTCTCACATGCTGGTACTTGCCAAGCCTTAAGCTGCATTGCTGCTGCGATCTGACGAGAGCAGACACATTCAGCTTAGAATGGCCGTTGACAGCAGTTGCCTAATTTCTACCTTCTTTTACTATCTCATAGAGAAACTAACACAATTTTTATGTTCAAAAAGGTCAACGGAACTTGGGATTCCAAGCCAGTCTCCCATTCTGGTACTTGCCAAGCCTTGAGCTTCATTGCTGCTGCGATCTGATGAGAGCAGGCACATTCAGCTTAGAATGGCCTTTGTCAGCAGCTGTTCAATTTGAACCTTCTTGTACTATCTCATAGAGAAACTAACACAATTTTCAGGTTCAAAAAGGTCAACGGAACATGGGATTCCCAGCCAGTCTCCCATGCTGGTACTTGCCAAGCTTTAAGCTGCATTGCTGCTGCGATCTGATGAGAGCAGGCACATTCAGCTTAGAATGGCCGTTGACAGCAGCTGTTCAATTTCAACCTTCTTTTACTATCACATAGAGAAACAAACACAATTTTCAGGTTCAAAAAGTTCAACGGAACTTGGGATTCCCAGCCAGTCTCCCATGCTGGTACTTGCCAAGCCTTAAGCTGCATTGCTGCTGCGATCTGACGAGAGCAGGCACATTCAGCTTAGAATGGCCGTTGACAGCACTTGCCTAATTTCTACCTTCTTTTACTATCTCATAGAGAAACTAACACAATTTTTATGTTCAAAAAGGTCAACGGAAATTGGGATTCCAAGCCAGTCTCCCATTCTGGTACTTGCCAAGCCTTGAGCTTCATTGCTGCTGCGATCTGATGAGAGCAGGCACATTCAGCTTAGAATGGCCTTTGTCAGCAGCTGTTCAATTTGAACCTTCTTGTAATATCTCATAGAGAAACTAACACAATTTTTATGTTCAAAAAGGTCAACGGAACATGGGATTCCCAGCCAGTCTCCTATGCTGGTACTTGCCAAGCCTTAAGCTGCATTGCTGCTGCGATCTGATGAGAGCAGGCACATTCAGCTTAGAATGGCCGTTGACAGCAGCTGTTCAATTTCAACCTTCTTTTACTATCACATAGAGAAACAAACACAATTTTCAGGTTCAAAAAGTTCAACGGAACTTGGGATTCCCAGCCAGTCTCCCATGCTGGTACTTGCCAAGCCTTAAGCTGCATTGCTGCTGCGATCTGACGAGCGCAGGCACATTCAGCATCGAATGGCTGTTGACAGCAGCTGTTCAATTTGAACCTACTTTTACTATCTCATAGAGAAACTAACACAATTTTCAGGTTCAAAAAGGTCAATGGAACTTGGGATTCCCAGCCAGTCTCCCATGCTGGTACTTGCCAAGCCTTAAGCTGCATTGCTGCTGCAATCTGATGAGAGCAGGCACATTCAGCTTAGAATGGCCGTTGACAGCAGCTGTTCAATTTGAACCTTCTTTTACTATCTCATAGAGAAACTAACACAATTTTTATGTTCAAAAAGGTCAACGGAACTTGGGATTCCCAGCCAGTCTCACATGCTGGTACTTGCCAAGCCTTAAGCTGCATTGCTGCTGCGATCTGACGAGAGCAGGCACATTCAGCTTTGAATGGCCGTTGACAGCAGTTGCCTAATTTCTACCTTCTTTTACTATCTCATAGAGAAACTAACACAATTTTTAAGTTCAAACAGGTCAACGGAACTTGGGATTCCAAGCCAGTCTCCCATGCTGGTACTTGCCAAGCCTTGAGCTTCATTGCTGCTGCGATTTAATGAGAGCAGGCACATTCAGCTTAGAATGGCCTTTGTCAGCAGCTGTTCAATTTGAACCTTCTTGTACTATCTCATAGAGAAACTAACACAATTTTCAGGTTCAAAAAGGTCAACGGAACATGGGATTCCCAGCCAGTCTCCCATGCTGGTAATTGCCAAGCCTTGAGCTGCATTGCTGCTGCGATCTGATGAGAGCAGGCAAATTCAGCTTAGAATGGCCATTGACAGCAGCTGTTCAATTTCAACCTTCTTTTACTATCACATAGAGAAACAAACACAATTTTCAGGTTCAAAAAGTTCAACGGAACTTGGGATTCCCAGCCAGTCTCCCATGCTGGTACTTGCCAAGCCTTAAGCTGCATTGCTGCTGCGATCTGACAAGAGCAGGCACATTCACCTTCGAATGGCTGTTGACAGCAGCTGTTCAATTTGAACCTACTTTTACTATCTTATAGAGAAACTAACACATTTTTCAGGTTCAAAAAGGTCAATGGATCTTGGGATTCCCAGCCAGTCTCCCATGCTGGTACTTGCCAAGCCTTAAGCTGCATTGCTGCTGCGATCTGATGAGAGCAGGCACATTCAGCTTAGAATGGGCGTTGACAGCAGCTGTTCAATTTGAACCTTCTTGTACTATCTCATAGAGAAACTAACACAATTTTCAGGTTCAAAAAGGTTCGCGGAACTTGGGATTCCCAGCCAGTCTCCCATGCTGGTACTTGCCAAGCCTTAAGCTGCATTGCTGCTGCGATCTGATGAGAGCAGGCACATTCAGCTTAGAATGGCCGTTGTCAGCAGCTGTTCAATTTGAACCTTCTTGTACGATCTCATAGAGAAACTAAAACACTTTTCAGGTTCAAAATGGTCAACGGAACTTGGGATTCCCAGCCAGTCTCCCATGCTGGTACTTGCCAAGCCTTAAGCTGCATTGCTGCTGCGATCTGACGAGAGCAGGCACATTCAGCTTCGAATGGCCACTGACAGCAGCTGTTCAATTTGAACCTACTTTTACTATCTCATAGAGAAACTAAATCACTTTTCAGGTTCAAAATGGTCAACGGAACTTGGGATTCCCAGCCAGTCTCCCATGCTGGTACTTGCCAAGCCTTAAGCTGCATTGCTGCTGCGATCTGACGAGAGCAGGCACATTCAGCTTAGAATGGCCGTTGACAGCAGCTGTTCAATTTGAACCTTCTTTTACTATCTCATAGAGAAACTAACACAATTTTCAGGTTCAACAAGGTCAACGGAACTTGGGATTCCCAGCCAGTCTCCCATGCTGGTATTTTCCAAGCCTTAAGCTGCATTGCTGCTGCGATCTGATGAGAGCAGGCACATTAAGCTTAGAATGGCCGTTGAAAGCAGCTGTTCAATTTGAACCTTCTTTTACTATCTCATAGAGAAACTAACACAATTTTCAGGTTCAAAAAGGTCAACGGAACTTGGGATTCCCAGCCAGTCTCCCATGCTGGTACTTGCCAAGCCTTAAGCTGCATTACTGCTGCGATCTGACGAGAGCAGGCACATTCAGCTTCGAATGGCCGTTGACAGCAGCTGTTCAATTTGAACCTACTTTTACTATTTCATAGAGACACTAACACAATTTTCAGGTTCAAAAAGGTCAACGGAACATGGGATTCCCAGCCAGTCTCCCATGCTGGTACTTGCCAAGCCTTGAGCTGCATTGCTGCTGCGATCTGATGAGAGCAGGCACATTCAGCTTAGAATGGCCGTTGACAGCAGCTGTTCAATTTCAACCTTCTTTTACTATCACATAGAGAAACAAACACAATTTTCAGGTTCAAAAAGGTTAGTGGAACTTGGGATTCCCAGCCAGTCTCCCATGCTGGTACTTGCCAAGCCTTAAGCTGCATTGCTGCTGCGATCTGACGAGAGCAGGCACATTCAGCTTCGAATGGCCGTTGACAGCAGCTGTTCAATTTGAACCTTCTTGTACTATCTCATAGAGAAACTAACACAATTTTCAGGTTCAAAAAGGTCAACGGAACTTGGGATTCCCAGCCAGTCTCCCATGCTGGTACTTGCCAAGCCTTAAGCTGCATTGCTGCTGCGATCTGACGAGAGCAGGCACATTCAGCTTCGAATGGCCGTTGACAGCAGCTGTTCAATTTGAATCTACTTTTACTATTTCATAGAGACACTAACACAATTTTCAGGTTCAAAAAGGTCAACGGAACTTGGGATTCCCAGCCAGTCTCCCATGCTGGTGCTTGCCAAGCCTTAAGCTGCATTGCTGCTGCGATCTGATGAGAGCAGGCACATTCAGCTTTGAATGTCCGTTGACAGCAGCTGTTCAATTTGAACCTACTTTTACTATTTCATAGAGACACTAACACAATTTTCAGGTCCAAAAAGGTCAACGGAACTTGGGATTCCCAGCCAGTCTCCCATGCTGGTACTTGCCAAGCCTTAAGCTGCATTGCTGCTGCGATTTGATGAGAGTAGGCACATACAGCTTAGAATGGCCGTTGTCTGCAGCTGTTCAATTTCAACCTTCTTTTACTATCTCATAGAGAAACTAACACAATTTTCAGGTTCAACAAGGTCAACGGAACTTGGGATTCCCAGCCAGTCTCCCATGCTGGTATTTTCCAAGCCTTAAGCTGCATTGCTGCTGCGATCTGACGAGAGCAGGCACATTCAGCTTAGAATGGCCGTTGACAGCAGCTGTTCAATTTGAACCTTCTTTTACTATCTCATAGAGAAACTAACACAATTTTCAGGTTCAACAAGGTCAACGGAACTTGGGATTCCCAGCCAGTCTCCCATGCTGGTATTTTCCAAGCCTTAAGCTGCAATGCTGCTGCGATCTGACGAGAGCAGGCACATTAAGCTTAGAATGGCCGTTGAAAGCAGCTGTTTGAATTTGAACCTTCTTTTACTATCTCATAGAGAAACTAACACAATTTTCAGGTCCAAAAAGGTCAACGGAACTTGGGATTCCCAGCCAGTCTCCCATGCTGGTACTTGCCAAGCCTTAAGCTGCATTGCTGCTGCGATCTGATGAGAGAAGGCACATACAGCTTAGAATGGCCGTTGTCTGCAGCTGTTCAATTTGAACCTTCTTGTACTATCTCAGAGAGAAACTAAATCACTTTTCAGGTTCAAAATGGTCAACGGAACTTGGGATTCCCAGCCAGTCTCCCATGCTGGTACTTGCCAAGCCTTAAGCTGCATTGCTGCTGCGATCTGACGAGAGCAGGCACATTCAGCTTCGAATGGCCGTTGACAGCAGCTGTTCAATTTGAACCTACTTTTACTATCTCATAGAGACACTAACACAATTTTCAGGTTCAAAAAGGTCAACGGAACTTGGGATTCCCAGCCAGTCTCCCATGCTGGTACTTGCCAAGCCTTAAGCTGCATTGCTGCTGCAATCTGATGAGAGCAGGTACATACAGCTTAGAATGGCCGTTGTCTGCAGCTGTTCAATTTGAACCTTCTTGTACTATCTCATAGAGAAACTAACACAATTTTCAGGTTTAACAAGGTCAACGGAACTTGGGATTCCAAGCCAGTCTCCCATGCTGGTATTTGCCAAGCCTTAAGCTGCATTGCTGCTGCGATCTGACGAGAGCAGGCACATTCAGCTTAGAATGGCCGTTGACAGCAGCTGCCTAATTTCTACCTTCTTTTACTATCTCATAGAGAAACTAACACAATTTTTAAGTTCAAACAGGTCAACGGAACTTGGGATTCCAAGCCAGTCTCCCATGCTGGTACTTGCCAAGCCTTGAGCTTCATTGCTGCTGCGATTTAATGAGAGCAGGCACATTCAGCTTAGAATGGCCTTTGTCAGCAGCTGTTCAATTTGAACCTTCTTGTACTATCTCATAGAGAAACTAACACAATTTTCAGGTTCAAAAAGGTCAACGGAACATGGGATTCCCAGCCAGTCTCCCATGCTGGTAATTGCCAAGCCTTGAGCTGCATTGCTGCTGCGATCTGATGAGAGCAGGCAAATTCAGCTTAGAATGGCCATTGACAGCAGCTGTTCAATTTCAACCTTCTTTTACTATCACATAGAGAAACAAACACAATTTTCAGGTTCAAAAAGTTCAACGGAACTTGGGATTCCCAGCCAGTCTCCCATGCTGGTACTTGCCAAGCCTTAAGCTGCATTGCTGCTGCGATCTGACAAGAGCAGGCACATTCACCTTCGAATGGCTGTTGACAGCAGCTGTTCAATTTGAACCTACTTTTACTATCTTATAGAGAAACTAACACATTTTTCAGGTTCAAAAAGGTCAATGGATCTTGGGATTCCCAGCCAGTCTCCCATGCTGGTACTTGCCAAGCCTTAAGCTGCATTGCTGCTGCGATCTGATGAGAGCAGGCACATTCAGCTTAGAATGGGCGTTGACAGCAGCTGTTCAATTTGAACCTTCTTGTACTATCTCATAGAGAAACTAACACAATTTTCAGGTTCAAAAAGGTTCGCGGAACTTGGGATTCCCAGCCAGTCTCCCATGCTGGTACTTGCCAAGCCTTAAGCTGCATTGCTGCTGCGATCTGATGAGAGCAGGCACATTCAGCTTAGAATGGCCGTTGTCAGCAGCTGTTCAATTTGAACCTTCTTGTACGATCTCATAGAGAAACTAAAACACTTTTCAGGTTCAAAATGGTCAACGGAACTTGGGATTCCCAGCCAGTCTCCCATGCTGGTACTTGCCAAGCCTTAAGCTGCATTGCTGCTGCGATCTGACGAGAGCAGGCACATTCAGCTTCGAATGGCCACTGACAGCAGCTGTTCAATTTGAACCTACTTTTACTATCTCATAGAGAAACTAAATCACTTTTCAGGTTCAAAATGGTCAACGGAACTTGGGATTCCCAGCCAGTCTCCCATGCTGGTACTTGCCAAGCCTTAAGCTGCATTGCTGCTGCGATCTGACGAGAGCAGGCACATTCAGCTTAGAATGGCCGTTGACAGCAGCTGTTCAATTTGAACCTTCTTTTACTATCTCATAGAGAAACTAACACAATTTTCAGGTTCAACAAGGTCAACGGAACTTGGGATTCCCAGCCAGTCTCCCATGCTGGTATTTTCCAAGCCTTAAGCTGCATTGCTGCTGCGATCTGATGAGAGCAGGCACATTAAGCTTAGAACGGCCGTTGAAAGCAGCTGTTCAATTTGAACCTTCTTTTACTATCTCATAGAGAAACTAACACAATTTTCAGGTTCAAAAAGGTCAACGGAACTTGGGATTCCCAGCCAGTCTCCCATGCTGGTACTTGCCAAGCCTTAAGCTGCATTACTGCTGCGATCTGACGAGAGCAGGCACATTCAGCTTCGAATGGCCGTTGACAGCAGCTGTTCAATTTGAACCTACTTTTACTATTTCATAGAGACACTAACACAATTTTCAGGTTCAAAAAGGTCAACGGAACATGGGATTCCCAGCCAGTCTCCCATGCTGGTACTTGCCAAGCCTTGAGCTGCATTGCTGCTGCGATCTGATGAGAGCAGGCACATTCAGCTTAGAATGGCCGTTGACAGCAGCTGTTCAATTTCAACCTTCTTTTACTATCACATAGAGAAACAAACACAATTTTCAGGTTCAAAAAGGTTAGTGGAACTTGGGATTCCCAGCCAGTCTCCCATGCTGGTACTTGCCAAGCCTTAAGCTGCATTGCTGCTGCGATCTGACGAGAGCAGGCACATTCAGCTTCGAATGGCCGTTGACAGCAGCTGTTCAATTTGAACCTTCTTGTACTATCTCATAGAGAAACTAACACAATTTTCAGGTTCAAAAAGGTCAACGGAACTTGGGATTCCCAGCCAGTCTCCCATGCTGGTACTTGCCAAGCCTTAAGCTGCATTGCTGCTGCGATCTGACGAGAGCAGGCACATTCAGCTTCGAATGGCCGTTGACAGCAGCTGTTCAATTTGAATCTACTTTTACTATTTCATAGAGACACTAACACAATTTTCAGGTTCAAAAAGGTCAACGGAACTTGGGATTCCCAGCCAGTCTCCCATGCTGGTGCTTGCCAAGCCTTAAGCTGCATTGCTGCTGCGATCTGATGAGAGCAGGCACATTCAGCTTTGAATGTCCGTTGACAGCAGCTGTTCAATTTGAACCTACTTTTACTATTTCATAGAGACACTAACACAATTTTCAGGTCCAAAAAGGTCAACGGAACTTGGGATTCCCAGCCAGTCTCCCATGCTGGTACTTGCCAAGCCTTAAGCTGCATTGCTGCTGCGATCTGACGAGAGCAGGCACATTCAGCTTAGAATGGCCGTTGACAGCAGCTGTTCAATTTGAACCTTCTTTTACTATCTCATAGAGAAACTAACACAATTTTCAGGTTCAACAAGGTCAACGGAACTTGGGATTCCCAGCCAGTCTCCCATGCTGGTACTTGCCAAGCCTTAAGCTGCATTGCTGCTGCGATCTGACGAGAGCAGGCACATTCAGCTTCGAATGGCCGTTGACAGCAGCTGTTCAATTTGAATCTACTTTTACTATTTCATAGAGACACTAACACAATTTTCAGGTTCAAAAAGGTCAACGGAACTTGGGATTCCCAGCCAGTCTCCCATGCTGGTGCTTGCCAAGCCTTAAGCTGCATTGCTGCTGCGATCTGATGAGAGCAGGCACATTCAGCTTTGAATGTCCGTTGACAGCAGCTGTTCAATTTGAACCTACTTTTACTATTTCATAGAGACACTAACACAATTTTCAGGTTCAAAAAGGTCAACGGAACATGGGATTCCCAGCCAGTCTCCCATGCTGGTACTTGCCAAGCCTTGAGCTGCATTGCTGCTGCGATCTGATGAGAGCAGGCACATTCAGCTTAGAATGGCCGTTGACAGCAGCTGTTCAATTTCAACCTTCTTTTACTATCACATAGAGAAACAAACACAATTTTCAGGTTCAAAAAGGTTAGTGGAACTTGGGATTCCCAGCCAGTCTCCCATGCTGGTACTTGCCAAGCCTTAAGCTGCATTGCTGCTGCGATCTGACGAGAGCAGGCACATTCAGCTTCGAATGGCCGTTGACAGCAGCTGTTCAATTTGAACCTTCTTGTACTATCTCATAGAGAAACTAACACAATTTTCAGGTTCAAAAAGGTCAACGGAACTTGGGATTCCCAGCCAGTCTCCCATGCTGGTACTTGCCAAGCCTTAAGCTGCATTGCTGCTGCGATCTGACGAGAGCAGGCACATTCAGCTTCGAATGGCCGTTGACAGCAGCTGTTCAATTTGAATCTACTTTTACTATTTCATAGAGACACTAACACAATTTTCAGGTTCAAAAAGGTCAACGGAACTTGGGATTCCCAGCCAGTCTCCCATGCTGGTGCTTGCCAAGCCTTAAGCTGCATTGCTGCTGCGATCTGATGAGAGCAGGCACATTCAGCTTTAAATGTCCGTTGACAGCAGCTGTTCAATTTGAACCTACTTTTACTATTTCATAGAGACACTAACACAATTTTCAGGTCCAAAAAGGTCAACGGAACTTGGGATTCCCAGCCAGTCTCCCATGCTGGTACTTGCCAAGCCTTAAGCTGCATTGCTGCTGCGATTTGATGAGAGTAGGCACATACAGCTTAGAATGGCCGTTGTCTGCAGCTGTTCAATTTCAACCTTCTTTTACTATCTCATAGAGAAACTAACACAATTTTCAGGTTCAACAAGGTCAACGGAACTTGGGATTCCCAGCCAGTCTCCCATGCTGGTATTTTCCAAGCCTTAAGCTGCATTGCTGCTGCGATCTGACGAGAGCAGGCACATTCAGCTTAGAATGGCCGTTGACAGCAGCTGTTCAATTTGAACCTTCTTTTACTATCTCATAGAGAAACTAACACAATTTTCAGGTTCAACAAGGTCAACGGAACTTGGGATTCCCAGCCAGTCTCCCATGCTGGTATTTTCCAAGCCTTAAGCTGCAATGCTGCTGCGATCTGACGAGAGCAGGCACATTAAGCTTAGAATGGCCGTTGAAAGCAGCTGTTTGAATTTGAACCTTCTTTTACTATCTCATAGAGAAACTAACACAATTTTCAGGTCCAAAAAGGTCAACGGAACTTGGGATTCCCAGCCAGTCTCCCATGCTGGTACTTGCCAAGCCTTAAGCTGCATTGCTGCTGCGATCTGATGAGAGAAGGCACATACAGCTTAGAATGGCCGTTGTCTGCAGCTGTTCAATTTGAACCTTCTTGTACTATCTCAGAGAGAAACTAAATCACTTTTCAGGTTCAAAATGGTCAACGGAACTTGGGATTCCCAGCCAGTCTCCCATGCTGGTACTTGCCAAGCCTTAAGCTGCATTGCTGCTGCGATCTGACGAGAGCAGGCACATTCAGCTTCGAATGGCCGTTGACAGCAGCTGTTCAATTTGAACCTACTTTTACTATCTCATAGAGACACTAACACAATTTTCAGGTTCAAAAAGGTCAACGGAACTTGGGATTCCCAGCCAGTCTCCCATGCTGGTACTTGCCAAGCCTTAAGCTGCATTGCTGCTGCAATCTGATGAGAGCAGGTACATACAGCTTAGAATGGCCGTTGTCTGCAGCTGTTCAATTTGAACCTTCTTGTACTATCTCATAGAGAAACTAACACAATTTTCAGGTTTAACAAGGTCAACGGAACTTGGGATTCCAAGCCAGTCTCCCATGCTGGTATTTGCCAAGCCTTAAGCTGCATTGCTGCTGCGATCTGACGAGAGCAGGCACATTCAGCTTAGAATGGCCGTTGACAGCAGCTGCCTAATTTCTACCTTCTTTTACTATCTCATAGAGAAATTAACACAATTTTCAGGTTCAAAAGGTCAACGGAACTTGGGATTCCAAGCCAGTCTCCCATGCTGGTATTTGCCAAGCCTTAAGCTGCATTGCTGTTGCGATCTGACGCGAGCAGGCACATTCAGCTTAGAATGGTCGTTGACAGCAGCTGCCTAATTTCTACCTTCTTTTACCATCTTTGACAGAGAAACGAACACAATTTTCAGGTTCAAAAAAGTCAACGGAACTTGGGATTCCCAGCCACTCTCCCATGCTGGTACTTGCCAAGCCTTAAGCTGCATTGCTGCTGCGATCTGATGAGAGTAGGCACATTCAGCTTAGAATGGCCGTAGACAGCAGCTCTTCAATTTGAACCTTCTTGTACTATCTCATAGAGAAATTAACACAATTTTCAGGTTCAAAAGGTCAACGGAACTTGGGATTCCAAGCCAGTCTCCCATGCTGGTACTTGCCAAGCCTTGAGCTTCATTGCTGCTGCGATCTGATGAGAGCAGGCACATTCAGCTTAGAATGGCCGTTGGCAGCAGCTGTTCAATTTGAACCTTCTTTTACTATCTCATAGAGAAACTAACACAATTTTCAGGTTCAACAAGGTCAACGGAACTTGGGATTCCCAGCCAATCTCCCATGCTGGTATTTGCCAGGCCTTAAGCTGCATTGCTGTTGCGATCTGACGCGAGCAGGCACATTCAGCTTAGAATGGTCGTTGACAGCAGCTGCCTAATTTCTACCTTCTTTTACCATCTTTGACAGAGAAACGAACACAATTTTCAGGTTCAAAAAAGTCAACGGAACTTGGGATTCCCAGCCAGTCTCCCATGCTGGTACTTGCCAAGCCTTAAGCTGCATTGCTGCTGCGATCTGATGAGAGCAGGCACATTCAGCTTTGAATGTCCGTTGACAGCAGCTGTTCAATTTGAACCTACTTTTACTATTTCATAGAGACACTAACACAATTTTCAGGTCCAAAAAGGTCAACGGAACTTGGGATTCCCAGCCAGTCTCCCATGCTGGTACTTGCCAAGCCTTAAGCTGCATTGCTGCTGCAATCTGATGAGAGAAGGCACATACAGCTTAGAATGGCCGTTGTCTGCAGCTGTTCAATTTGAACCTTCTTTTACTATCTCATAGAGAAACTAACACAATTTTCAGGTTCAACAAGGTCAACGGAACTTGGGATTCCCAGCCAGTCTCCCATGCTGGTATTTTCCAAGCCTTAAGCTGCATTGCTGCTGCGATCTGACGAGAGCAGGCACATTCAGCTTAGAATGGCCGTTGACAGCAGCTGTTCAATTTGAACCTTCTTTTACTATCTCATAGAGAAACTAACACAATTTTCAGGTTCAACAAGGTCAACGGAACTTGGGATTCCCAGCCAGTCTCCCATGCTGGTATTTTCCAAGCCTTAAGCTGCATTGCTGCTGCGATCTGACGGGAGCAGGCACATTAAGCTTAGAATGGCCGTTGAAAGCAGCTGTTTGAATTTGAACCTTCTTTTACTATCTCATAGAGAAACTAACACAATTTTCAGGTCCAAAAAGGTCAACAGAACTTGGGATTCCCAGCCAGTCTCCCATGCTGGTACTTGCCAAGCCTTAAGCTGCATTGCTGCTGCGATCTGATGAGAGAAGGCACATACAGCTTAGAATGGCCGTTGTCTGCAGCTGTTCAATTTGAACCTTCTTGTACTATCTCAGAGAGAAACTAAATCACTTTTCAGGTTCAAAATGGTCAACGGAACTTGGGATTCCCAGCCAGTCTCCCATGCTGGTACTTGCCAAGCCTTAAGCTGCATTCCTGCTGCGATCTGACGAGAGCAGGCACATTCAGCTTCGAATGGCCGTTGACAGCAGCTGTTCAATTTGAACCTACTTTTACTATCTCATAGAGACACTAACACAATTTTCAGGTTCAAAAAGGTCAACGGAACTTGGGATTCCCAGCCAGTCTCCCATGCTGGTACTTGCCAAGCCTTAAGCTGCATTGCTGCTGCAATCTGATGAGAGCAGGTACATACAGCTTAGAATGGCCGTTGTCTGCAGCTGTTCAATTTGAACCTTCTTGTACTACCTCATAGAGAAACTAACACAATTTTCAGGTTTAACAAGGTCAACGGAACTTGGGATTCCAAGCCAGTCTCCCATGCTGGTATTTGCCAAGCCTTAAGCTGCATTGCTGCTGCGATCTGACGAGAGCAGGCACATTCAGCTTAGAATGGCCGTTGACAGCAGCTGCCTAATTTCTACCTTCTTTTACTATCTCATAGAGAAATTAACACAATTTTCAGGTTCAAAAGGTCAACGGAACTTGGGATTCCAAGCCAGTCTCCCATGCTGGTATTTGCCAAGCCTTAAGCTGCATTGCTGTTGCGATCTGACGCGAGCAGGCACATTCAGCTTAGAATGGTCGTTGACAGCAGCTGCCTAATTTCTACCTTCTTTTACCATCTTTGACAGAGAAACGAACACAATTTTCAGGTTCAAAAAAGTCAACGGAACTTGGGATTCCCAGCCACTCTCCCATGCTGGTACTTGCCAAGCCTTAAGCTGCATTGCTGCTGCGATCTGATGAGAGTAGGCACATTCAGCTTAGAATGGCCGTAGACAGCAGCTCTTCAATTTGAACCTTCTTGTACTATCTCATAGAGAAACTAACACAATTTTCAGGTTCAAAAAGGTCAACGGAACATGGGATTCCCAGCCAGTCTCCCATGCTGGTAGTTGCCAAGCCTTAAGCTGCATTGCTGCTGCGATCTGATGAGAGCAGGCACATTCAGCTTAGAATGGCCGTTGACAGCAGCTGTTCAATTTCAACCTTCTTTTACTATCACATAGAGAAACAAACACAATTTTCAGGTTCAAAATGTTCAACGGAACTTGGGATTCCCAGCCAGTCTCCCATGCTGGTATTTGCCAAGCCTTAAGCTGCATTGCTGCTGCGATCTGACGAGAGTAGGCACATTCAGCTTAGAATGGCTGTAGACAGCAGCTCTTCAATTTGAACCTTCTTGTACTATCTCATAGAGAAATTAACACAATTTTCAGGTTCAAAAGGTCAACGGAACTTGGGATTCCAAGCCAGTCTCCCATGCTGGTACTTGCCAAGCCTTGAGCTTCATTGCTGCTGCGATCTGACGAGAGCAGGCACATTCAGCTTAGAATGGCCGTTGGCAGCAGCTGTTCAATTTGAACCTTCTTTTACTATCTCATAGAGAAACTAACACAATTTTCAGGTTCAACAAGGTCAACGGAACTTGGGATTCCCAGCCAATCTCCCATGCTGGTATTTGCCAAGCCTTAAGCTGCATTGCTGTTGCGATCTGACGCGAGCAGGCACATTCAGCTTAGAATGGTCGTTGACAGCAGCTGCCTAATTTCTACCTTCTTTTACCATCTTTGACAGAGAAACGAACACAATTTTCAGGTTCAAAAAAGTCAACGGAACTTGGGATTCCCAGCCACTCTCCCATGCTGGTACTTGCCAAGCCTTAAGCTGCATTGCTGCTGCGATCTGATGAGAGTAGGCACATTCAGCTTAGAATGGCCGTAGACAGCAGCTCTTCAATTTGAACCTTCTTGTACTATCTCATAGAGAAACTAACACAATTTTCAGGTTCAAAAAGGTCAACGGAACATGGGATTCCCAGCCAGTCTCCCATGCTGGTACTTGCCAAGCCTTAAGCTGCATTGCTGCTGCGATCTGATGAGAGCAGGCACATTCAGCTTAGAATGGCCGTTGACAGCAGCTGTTCAATTTAAACCTTCTTTTACTATCACATAGAGAAACAAACACAATTTTCAGGTTCAAAATGTTCAACGGATCTTGGGATTCCCAGCCAGTCTCCCATGCTGGTACTTGCCAAGCCTTAAGCTGCATTGCTGCTGCGATCTGACGAGAGCAGGCACATTCAGCTTCGAATGGCTGTTGACAGCAGCTGTTCAATTTGAACCTACTTTTACTATCTCTTAGAGAAACTAACACAATTTTCAGGTTCAAAAAGGTCAATGGAACTTGGGATTCCCAGCCAGTCTCCCATGCTGGTACTTGCCAAGCCTTAAGCTGCATTGCTGCTGCAATCTGATGAGAGCAGGCACATTCAGCTTAGAATGGCCGTTGACAGCAGCTGTTCAATTTGAACCTTCTTTTATTATCTCATAGAGAAACTAACACAATTTTTATGTTCAAAAAGGTCAACGGAACTTGGGATTCCCAGCCAGTCTCCCATGCTGGTACTTGCCAAGCCTTAAGCTGCATTGCTGCTGCGATCTGACGAGAGCAGGCACATTCAGCTTAGAATGGCCGTTGACAGCAGTTGCCTAATTTCTACCTTCTTTTACTATCTCATAGAGAAACTAACACAATTTTTATGTTCAAAAAGGTCAACGGAACTTGGGATTCCAAGCCAGTCTCCCATTCTGGTACTTGCCAAGCCTTGAGCTTCATTGCTGCTGCGATCTGATGAGAGCAGGCACATTCAGCTTAGAATGGCCTTTGTCAGCAGCTGTTCAATTTGAACCTTCTTGTACTATCTCATAGAGAAACTAACACAATTTTCAGGTTCAAAAAGGTCAACGGAACATGGGATTCCCAGCCAGTCTCCCATGCTGGTACTTGCCAAGCCTTAACCTGCATTGCTGCTGCGATCTGACGAGAGCAGGCACATTCAGCTTAGAATGGCCGTTGACAGCAGCTGTTCAATTTCAACCTTCTTTTACTATCACATAGAGAAACAAACACAATTTTCAGGTTCAAAAAGTTCAACGGAACTTGGGATTCCCAGCCAGTCTCCCATGCTGGTACTTGCCAAGCCTTAAGCTGCATTGCTGCTGCGATCTGACGAGAGCAGGCACATTCAGCTTCGAATGGCTGTTGACAGCAGCTGTTCAATTTGAACCTACTTTTACTATCTCATAGAGAAACTAACACAATTTTCAGGTTCAAAAAGGTCAATGGAACTTGGGATTCCCAGCCAGTCTCCCATGCTGGTACTTGCCAAGCATTAAGCTGCATTGCTGCTGCAATCTGATGAGAGCAGGCACATTCAGCTTAGAATGGCCGTTGACAGCAGCTGTTCAATTTGAACCTTCTTTTACTATCTCATAGAGAAACTAACACAATTTTTATGTTCAAAAAGGTCAACGGAACTTGGGATTCCCAGCCAGTCTCACATTCTGGTACTTGCCAAGCCTTAAGCTGCATTGCTGCTGCGATCTGACGAGAGCAGGCACATTCAGCTTAGAATGGCCGTTGACAGCAGTTGCCTAATTTCTACCTTCTTTTACTATCTCATAGAGAAACTAACACAATTTTTATGTTCAAACAGGTCAACGGAACTTGGGATTCCAAGCCAGTCTCCCATGCTGGTACTTGCCAAGCCTTGAGCTTCATTGCTGCTGCAATTTAATGAGAGCAGGCACATTCAGCTTAGAATGGCCTTTGTCAGCAGCTGTTCAATTTGAACCTTCTTGTACTATCTCATAGAGAAACTAACACAATTTTCAGGTTCAAAAAGGTCAACGGAACATGGGATTCCCAGCCAGTCGCCCATGCTGGTAATTGCCAAACCTTGAGCTGCATTGCTGCTGCGATCTGATGAGAGCAGGCAAATTCAGCTTAGAATGGCCGTTGACAGCAGCTGTTCAATTTCAACCTTCTTTTACTATCACATAGAGAAACAAACACAATTTTCAGGTTCAAAAAGTTCGACGGAACTTGGGATTCCCTGCCAGTCTCCCATGCTGGTACTTGCCAAGCCTTAAGCTGCATTGCTGCTGCGATCTGACGAGAGCAGGCACATTCAGCTTCGAATGGCTGTTGACAGCAGCTGTTCAATTTGAACCTACTTTTACTATCTCATAGAGAAACTAACACATTTTTCAGGTTCAAAAAGGTCAATGGAACTTGGGATTCCAAGCCAGTCTCCCATGCTGGTACTTGCCAAGCCTTAAGCTGCATTGCTGCTGCGATCTGATGAGAGCAGGCACATTCAGCTTAGAATGGGCGTTGACAGCAGCTGTTCAATTTGAACCTTCTTGTACTATCTCATAGAGAAACTAACACAATTTTCAGGTTCAAAAAGGTTAGCGGAACTTGGGATTCCCAGCCAGTCTCCCATGCTGGTACTTGCCAAGCCTTAAGCTGCATTGCTGCTGCGATCTGATGAGAGCAGGCACATTCAGCTTAGAATGGCCGTTGTCAGCAGCTGTTCAATTTGAACCTTCTTTTACTATCTCATAGAGAAACAAACACAATTTTCAGGTTCTACAAGGTCAACGGAACTTGGGATTCCCAGCCAGTCTCCCATGCTGGTATTTTCCAAGCCTTAAGCTGCATTGCTGCTGCGATCTGACGCGAGCAGGCACATTAAGCTTAGAATGGCTGTTGAAAGCAGCTGTTCAATTTGAACCTTCTTTTACTATCTCATAGAGAAACTAACACAATTTTCAGGTTCAAAAAGGTCAACGGAACTTGGGATTCCCAGCCAGTCTCCCATGCTGGTACTTGCCAAGCCTTAAGCTGCATTGCTGCTGCGATCTGACGAGAGCAGGCACATTCAGCTTCGAATGGCCGTTGACAGCAGCTGTTCAATTTGAACCTACTTTTACTATTTCATAGAGACACTAACACAATTTTCAGGTTCAAAAAGGTCAACGGAACTTGGGATTCCCAGCCAGTCTCCCATGCTGGTACTTGCCAAGCCTTAAGCTGCATTGCTGCTGCGATCTGATGAGAGCAGGCACATTCAGCTTCAAATGGCCGTTGACAGCAGCTGTTCAATTTGAACCTACTTTTACTATCTCATAGAGACACTAACACAATTTTCAGGTTCAAAAAGGTCAACGGAACTTGGGATTCCCAGCCAGTCTCCCATGCTGGTACTTGCCAAGCCTTAAGCTGCATTGCTGCTGCAATCTGATGAGAGCAGGTACATACAGCTTAGAATGGCCGTTGTCTGCAGCTGTTCAATTTGAACCTTCTTGTACTATCTCATAGAGAAACTAACACAATTTTCAGGTTTAACAAGGTCAACGGAACTTGGGATTCCAAGCCAGTCTCCCATGCTGGTATTTGCCAAGCCTTAAGCTGCATTGCTGCTGCGATCTGACGAGAGCAGGCACATTCAGCTTAGAATGGCCGTTGACAGCAGCTGCCTAATTTCTACCTTCTTTTACTATCTCATAGAGAAATTAACACAATTTTCAGGTTCAAAAGGTCAACGGAACTTGGGATTCCAAGCCAGTCTCCCATGCTGGTATTTGCCAAGCCTTAAGCTGCATTGCTGTTGCGATCTGACGCGAGCAGGCACATTCAGCTTAGAATGGTCGTTGACAGCAGCTGCCTAATTTCTACCTTCTTTTACCATCTTTGACAGAGAAACGAACACAATTTTCAGGTTCAAAAAAGTCAACGGAACTTGGGATTCCCAGCCACTCTCCCATGCTGGTACTTGCCAAGCCTTAAGCTGCATTGCTGCTGCGATCTGATGAGAGTAGGCACATTCAGCTTAGAATGGCCGTAGACAGCAGCTCTTCAATTTGAACCTTCTTGTACTATCTCATAGAGAAATTAACACAATTTTCAGGTTCAAAAGGTCAACGGAACTTGGGATTCCAAGCCAGTCTCCCATGCTGGTACTTGCCAAGCCTTGAGCTTCATTGCTGCTGCGATCTGACGAGAGCAGGCACATTCAGCTTAGAATGGCCGTTGGCAGCAGCTGTTCAATTTGAACCTTCTTTTACTATCTCATAGAGAAACTAACACAATTTTCAGGTTCAACAAGGTCAACGGAAATTGGGATTCCCAGCCAATCTCCCATGCTGGTATTTGCCAAGCCTTAAGCTGCATTGCTGTAGCGATCTGACGCGAGCAGGCACATTCAGCTTAGAATGGTCGTTGACAGCAGCTGCCTAATTTCTACCTTCTTTTACCATCTTTGACAGAGAAACGAGCACAATTTTCAGGTTCAAAAAAGTCAACGGAACTTGGGATTCCCAGCCACTCTCCCATGCTGGTACTTGCCAAGCCTTAAGCTGCATTGCTGCTGCGATCTGATGAGAGTAGGCACATTCAGCTTAGAATGGCCGTAGACAGCAGCTCTTCAATTTGAATCTTCTTGTACTATCTCATAGAGAAACTAACACAATTTTCAGGTTCAAAAAGGTCAACGGAACATGGGATTCCCAGCCAGTCTCCCATGCTGGTACTTGCCAAGCCTTAAGCTGCATTGCTGCTGCGATCTGATGAGAGCAGGCACATTCAGCTTAGAATGGCCGTTGACAGCAGCTGTTCAATTTAAACCTTCTTTTACTATCACATAGAGAAACAAACACAATTTTCAGGTTCAAAATGTTCAACGGATCTTGGGATTCCCAGCCAGTCTCCCATGCTGGTACTTGCCAAGCCTTAAGCTGCATTGCTGCTGCGATCTGACGAGAGCAGGCACATTCAGCTTCGAATGGCTGTTGACAGCAGCTGTTCAATTTGAACCTACTTTTACTATCTCTTAGAGAAACTAACACAATTTTCAGGTTCAAAAAGGTCAATGGAACTTGGGATTCCCAGCCAGTCTCCCATGCTGGTACTTGCCAAGCCTTAAGCTGCATTGCTGCTGCAATCTGATGAGAGCAGGCACATTCAGCTTAGAATGGCCGTTGACAGCAGCTGTTCAATTTGAACCTTCTTTTACTATCTCATAGAGAAACTAACACAATTTTTATGTTCAAAAAGGTCAACGGAACTTGGGATTCCCAGCCAGTCTCCCATGCTGGTACTTGCCAAGCCTTAAGCTGCATTGCTGCTGCGATCTGACGAGAGCAGGCACATTCAGCTTAGAATGGCCGTTGACAGCAGTTGCCTAATTTCTACCTTCTTTTACTATCTCATAGAGAAACTAACACAATTTTTATGTTCAAAAAGGTCAACGGAACTTGGGATTCCAAGCCAGTCTCCCATTCTGGTACTTGCCAAGCCTTGAGCTTCATTGCTGCTGCGATCTGATGAGAGCAGGCACATTCAGCTTAGAATGGCCTTTGTCAGCAGCTGTTCAATTTGAACCTTCTTGTACTATCTCATAGAGAAACTAACACAATTTTCAGGTTCAAAAAGGTCAACGGAACATGGGATTCCCAGCCAGTCTCCCATGCTGGTACTTGCCAAGCCTTAACCTGCATTGCTGCTGCGATCTGACGAGAGCAGGCACATTCAGCTTAGAATGGCCGTTGACAGCAGCTGTTCAATTTCAACCTTCTTTTACTATCACATAGAGAAACAAACACAATTTTCAGGTTCAAAAAGTTCAACGGAACTTGGGATTCCCAGCCAGTCTCCCATGCTGGTACTTGCCAAGCCTTAAGCTGCATTGCTGCTGCGATCTGACGAGAGCAGGCACATTCAGCTTCGAATGGCTGTTGACAGCAGCTGTTCAATTTGAACCTACTTTTACTATCTCATAGAGAAACTAACACAATTTTCAGGTTCAAAAAGGTCAATGGAACTTGGGATTCCCAGCCAGTCTCCCATGCTGGTACTTGCCAAGCCTTAAGCTGCATTGATGCTGCAATCTGATGAGAGCAGGCACATTCAGCTTATAATGGCCGTTGACAGCAGCTGTTCAATTTGAACCTTCTTTTACTATCTCATAGAGAAACTAACACAATTTTTATGTTCAAAAAGGTCAACGGAACTTGGGATTCCCAGCCAGTCTCACATGCTGGTACTTGCCAAGCCTTAAGCTGCATTGCTGCTGCGATCTGACGAGAGCAGGCACATTCAGCTTAGAATGGCCGTTGACAGCAGTTGCCTAATTTCTACCTTCTTTTACTATCTCATAGAGAAACTAACACAATTTTTATGTTCAAACAGGTCAACGGAACTTGGGATTCCAAGCCAGTCTCCCATGCTGGTACTTGCCAAGCCTTAAGCTGCATTGCTGCTGCGATCTGAGGAAAGCAGGCACATTCAGCTTAGAATGGCCGTTGACAGCAGCTGTTCAATTTGAACCTTCTTTTACTATCTCATAGAGAAACTAACACAATTTTCAGGTTCAAAAAGGTCAACGGAACTTGGGATTCCCAGCCAGTCTCCCATGCTGGTATTTTCCAAGCCTTAAGCTGCATTGCTGCTGCGATCTGACGAGAGCAGGCACATTAAGCTTAGAATGGCCGTTGAAAGCAGCTGTTCAATTTCAACCTTCTTTTACTATCTCATAGAGAAACAAACACAATTTTCAGGTTCAAAAAGGTCAACGGAACTTGGGATTCCCAGCCAGTCTCCCATGCTGGTACTTGCCAAGCCTTAAGCTGCATTGCTGCTGCGATCTGACGAGAGCAGGCACATTCAGCTTCGAATGGCCGTTGACAGCAGCTGTTCAATTTGAACCTACTTTTACTATTTCATAGAGAAACTAACACAATTTTCAGGTTCAAAAAGGTCAACGGAACTTGGGATTCCCAGCCAGTCTCCCATGCTGGTACTTGCCAAGCCTTAAGCTGCATTGCTGCTGCGATCTGATGAGAGCAGGCACATTCAGCTTCAAATGGCCGTTGACAGCAGCTGTTCAATTTGAACCTACTTTTACTATTTCATAGAGACACTAACACAATTTTCAGGTTCAAAAAGGTCAACGGAACATGGGATTCCCAGCCAGTCTCCCATGCTGGTACTTGCAAAGCCTTGAGCTGCTTTGCTGCTGCGATCTGATGAGAGCAGGCACATTCAGGTTAGAATGGCCGTTGACAGCAGCTGTTCAATTTCAACCTTCTTTTACTATCACATAGAGAAACAAACACAATTTTCAGGTTCAAAAAGTTTAACGGATCTTGGGATTCCCAGCCAGTATCCCATGCTGGTACTTGCCAAGCCTTAAGCTGCATTGCTGCTGCGATCTGACGAGAGCAGGCACATTCAGCTTCGAATGGCCGTTGACAGCAGCTGTTCAATTTGAACCTACTTTTACTATCTCATAGAGAAACTAACACAATTTTCAGGTTCAAAAAGGTCAATGGAACTTGGGATTCCCAGCCAGTCTCCCATGCTGGTACTTGCCAAGCCTTAAGCTGCATTGCTGCTGCGATCTGATGAGAGCAGGCACATTCAGCTTAGAATGGGCGTTGACAGCAGCTGTTCAATTTGAACCTTCTTGTACTATCTCATAGAGAAACTAACACAATTTTCAGGTTCAAAAAGGTTAGCGGAACTTGGGATTCCCAGCCAGTCTCCCATGCTGGTACTTGCCAAGCCTTAAGCTGCATTGCTGCTGCGAATTGATGAGAGCAGGCACATTCAGCTTAGAATGGCCGTTGTCAGCAGCTGTTCAATTTGAACCTTCTTGTACGATCTCATAGAGAAACTAAATCACTTTTCAGGTTAAAAATGGTCAACGGAACTTGGGATTCCCAGCCAGTCTCCCATGCTGGTACTTGCCAAGCCTTAAGCTGCATTGCTGCTGCGATCTGACAAGAGCAGGCACATTCAGCTTAGAATGTCTGTTGACAGCAGCTGTTCAATTTGAACCTTCTTTTACTATCTCATAGAGAAACTAACACAATTTTCAGGTTTAACAAGGTCAACGGAACTTGGGATTCCAAGCCAGTCTCCCATGCTGGTATTTTCCAAGCCTTAAGCTGCATTGCTGCTGCAATATGACGAGAGCATGCACATTAAGCTTAGAATGGCCGTTGAAAGCAGCTGTTCAATTTGAACCTTCTTTTACTATCTCATAGAGAAACTAACACAATTTTCAGGTTCAAAAAGGTCAACGGAACTTGGGATTCCCAGCCAGTCTCCCATGCTGGTACTTGCCAAGCCTTAAGCTGCATTGCTGCTGCGATCTGACGAGAGCAGGCACATTCAGCTTCGAAAAGCCGTTGACAGCAGCTGTTCAATTTGAATCTACTTTTACTATTTCATAGAGACACTAACACAA
Organism: Engystomops pustulosus; assembly: GCF_040894005.1. Classification (NCBI taxonomy): domain Eukaryota; kingdom Metazoa; phylum Chordata; class Amphibia; order Anura; family Leptodactylidae; genus Engystomops; species Engystomops pustulosus. The sequence continues at coordinate 69,109,396 of NC_092419.1, forward strand.
TTTTCAGGTTCAAAAAGGTCAACGGAACTTGGGATTCCCAGCCAGTCTCCCATGCTGGTACTTGCCAAGCCTTAAGCTGCATTGCTGCTGCGATCTGATGAGAGCAGGCACATTCAGCTTTGAATGTCCGTTGACAGCAGCTGTTCAATTTGAACCTACTTTTACTATTTCATAGAGACACTAACACAATTTTCAGGTCCAAAAAGGTCAACGGAATTTGGGATTCCCAGCCAGTCTCCCATGCTGGTACTTGCCAAGCCTTAAGCTGCATTGCTGCTACAATCTGATGAGAGAAGGCACATACAGCTTAGAATGGCCGTTGTCTGCAGCTGTTCAATTTGAACCTTCTTGTACTATCTCAGAGAGAAACTAAATCACTTTTCAGGTTGAAAATGGTCAACGGAACTTGGGATTCCCAGCCAGTCTCCCATGCTGGTACTTGCCAAGCCTTAAGCTGCATTGCTGCTGCGATCTGACGAGAGCAGGCACATTCAGCTTAGAATGGCTGTTGACAGCAGCTGTTGACAGCAGCTGTTCAATTTGAACCTTCTTTTACTATCTCATAGAGAAACTAACACAATTTTCAGGTTCAACAAGGTCAACGGAACTTGGGATTCCAAGCCAGTCTCCCATGCTGGTATTTTCCAAGCCTTAAGCTGCATTGCTGCTGCAATATGACGAGAGCATGCACATTAACCCCTTAAGGACGCAGCCTGTTTGCAGGTTAAGGCTCGCAACTTTTTTTGGAAATTTGACCAGTGTCTCTTCCTGTGGTAATAACTTTTCAACGCTTTAAGATATCTCTGTGATTTTGAGATTGTTTTCTCGTGAGACATTGTAGTTTATGTTAGTAGTGTCATTTCGGTGATCCGTTCCTTTTTTGGGGGGTAAAAATTCAAAAATTTAGGAAAAATTTGAAGAAAATGACTATTTTCAAAGTTTCAAATGTTATAATTTTTAGACAAAAAGTGATACCACAAATTTTTTTTGATAGAAACCTTTTGCCATTGGTCTTCTTTTTATATCCATAATTTGTTTTACGTTTCCATTATTTTTATGGATGTGAGAAGGTTTGAAGTTTTAGTAGCAACTTCTCAGATTTTCTTGAAATTTGAAAAATGCGAACTTTTTGGTGATCAATTCAGTTTGGAAGTGCCGTATAAAGGCTTATGTACTATATACCCCCACAAGTAACACCATTTTATGAACCTAACATCTGAACCTATTCAAATCAGCATTTAAGAAGTCTGTTAACCCTTTAATTATTTTTCCGGAAGCATATGAAAATGGAGTGGAAATTTTGAAATTTCAATTTTTGATTTCAATCTTTCCAATTTAGCCCTAAAACGGATACATTCAGAAGGAATTTGAGGTAAATATATATTCCTAATTTCTTGCCCTGCTTCTTCCGATTAAGGCAATACCAGACATGTGGATGTCAGCTGCTGTTTCCCCGCACATCGATGTCCAGAACAGAGTTAGCGATACCGGGAATTTGGAAGGCCAATTTGGCTGCAAATATTTTGTGGTGCCACAGTGTAATTGAAGAGCCCCTGAAGTAAAAGTACAATAGAAAACCCCCCAAAATGTCACCATTTCGGAAACTAGACCCCTCAAAGAATTTATCGGTGGTTGTGGTGAGCATTTTAACCCCCGACACGCTGGTCAAAATTGAATGCAAAGTAAATGGTGCAGAGTAAAAATTGTGTTTTTATCTCAAAAATGTCATTTTAGTGCCTCATATACTGTGCCCAACTCATGCCACTTTAGACAAACACCCCAAAAATCATTCTGCGGGTTGTCCCGAGTACAGCAATACCACACATGTGCCAATAATTTACAGACTGGGCGCACAGAAGGGATGAGAACGGAAGGAGTGAAATTTTGATTTTCCAGCTCCGTTTTCACATGTTTGGATTTGGAGTGCCATGTCATGTTGGCAGGGCCCGTGAGGTGCCAGTGCAATAGAAACCCCCAATATATGATACCATTACGGAAACTAGACCCCTCAAAGAATTTATCGGTGGTTGTGGTGAGCATTTTAACCCCCGACACGCTGGTCAAAATTAAATGCAAAGCAAATGGTGCAGAGTAAAAATTGCGTTTTTATCTCAAAAATGTCATTTTAGTGCCTCATATACTGTGCCCAACCCGTGCCACTTTAGACAAACACCCCAAAAATCATTCTGCAGGTTGTCCCGAGTACAGCAATACCACACATGTGCCAATAATTTACAGACTGGGCACACAGAAGGGATGAGAACGGAAGGAATGAAATTTTGATTTTCCAGCTCCGTTTTCACATGTTTGGATTTGGAGTGCCATGTCATGTTGGCAGGGCCCGTGAGGTGCCAGTGCAATAGAAACCCCCAATAAATGATACCATTACGGAAACTAGACCCCTCAAAGAATTTATCGGTGGTTGTGGTGAGCATTTTAACCCCCGACACGCTGGTCAAAATTAAATGCAAAGCAAATGGTGCAGAGTAAAAATTGCGTTTTTATCTCAAAAATGTCATTTTAGTGCCTCATATACTGTGCCCAACCCGTGCCACTTTAGACAAACACCCCAAAAATCATTCTGCAGGTTGTCCCGAGTACAGCAATACCACACATGTGCCAATAATTTACAGACTGGGCACACAGAAGGGATGAGAACGGAAGGAATGAAATTTTGATTTTCCAGCTCCGTTTTCACATGTTTGGATTTGGAGTGCCATGTCATGTTGGCAGGGCCCGTGAGGTGCCAGTGCAATAGAAACCCCCAATAAATGATACCATTACGGAAACTAGACCCCTCAAAGAATTTATCGGTGGTTGTGGTGAGCATTTTAACCCCCGACACGCTGGTCAAAATTAAATGCAAAGAAAATGGTGCAGAGTAAAAATTGCGTTTTTATCTCAAAAATGTCATTTTAGTGCCTCATATACTGTGCCCAACCCATGCCACTTTAGACAAACACCCCAAAAATCATTCTGCGGGTTGTCCTGAGTACAGCAATACCACACATGTGCCAATAATTTACAGACTGGGCACACAGAAGGGATGAAAACGGAAGGAGTGAAATTTTGATTTTCCAGCTCCGTTTTCACATGTTTGGATTTGGAGTGCCATGTCATGTTGGCAGGGCCCGTGAGGTGCCAGTGCAATAGAAACCCCCAATAAATGATACCATTACGGAAACTAGACCCCTCAAAGAATTTATCGGTGGTTGTGGTGAGCATTTTAACCCCCGACACGCTGGTCAAAATTGAATGCAAAGTAAATGGTGCAGAGTAAAAATTGCGTTTTTATCTCAAAAATGTCATTTTAGTGCCTCATATACTGTGCCCAACCCATGCCACTTCAGACAAACACCCCAAAAATCATTCTGCGGGTTGTCCCGAGTACGGCAATACCACACATGTGCCAATAATTTACAGGCTGGGCACACAGAAGGGATGAGAACGGAAGGAGTGAAATTTTGATTTTCCAGCTCCGTTTTCACACGTTTGGATTTGGAGTGCCATGTCATGTTGGCAGGGCCCGTGAGGTGCCAGTGCAATAGAAACCTCCAATAAATAATACCATTACGGAAACTAGACCCCTCAAAGAATTTATCGGTGGTTGTGGTGAGCATTTTAACCCTCGACACGCTGGTCAAAATTAAATGCAAAGAAAATGGTGCAGAGTAAAAATTGCGTTTTTATCTCAAAAATGTCATTTTAGTGCCTCATATACTGTGCCCAACCCATGCCACTTTAGACAAACACCCCAAAAATCATTCTGCGGGTTGTCCTGAGTACAGCAATACCACACATGTGCCAATAATTTACAGACTGGGCACACAGAAGGGATGAAAACGGAAGGAGTGAAATTTTGATTTTCCAGCTCCGTTTTCACATGTTTGGATTTGGAGTGCCATGTCATGTTGGCAGGGCCCGTGAGGTGCCAGTGCAATAGAAACCCCCAATACATGATACCATTACGGAAACTAGACCCCTCAAAGAATTTATCGGTGGTTGTGGTGAGCATTTTAACCCCCGACACGCTGGTCAAAATTGAATGCAAAGTAAATGGTGCAGAGTAAAAATTGCGTTTTTATCTCAAAAATGTCATTTTAGTGCCTCATATACTGTGCCCAACCCATGCCACTTCAGACAAACACCCCAAAAATCATTCTGCGGGTTGTCCCGAGTACGGCAATACCACACATGTGCCAATAATTTACAGGCTGGGCACACAGAAGGGATGAGAACGGAAGGAGTGAAATTTTGATTTTCCAGCTCCGTTTTCACACGTTTGGATTTGGAGTGCCATGTCATGTTGGCAGGGCCCGTGAGGTGCCAGTGCAATAGAAACCCCCAATAAATGATACCATTACGGAAACTAGACCCCTCAAAGAATTTATCGGTGGTTGTGGTGAGCATTTTAACCCCCGACACGCTGGTCAAAATTGAATGCAAAGTAAATGGTGCAGAGTAAAAATTGTGTTTTTATCTCAAAAAAGTCATTTTTGTGCCTCATATACTGTGCCCAACCCATGCCACTTTAGACAAACACCCCAAAAATCATTCTGGGGGTTGTCCTGAGTACGGCAATACCACACATGTGCCAATAATTTACAGGCTGGGCACACGGCAGGGGTCAGGAAGAAAGAAGCACAATTTAGGTTTTCAAGCTTCGTTTTCACTAGATTGGTAATGGGGGGTACCCCCGAGGTACCAGTACAATAGAAACTCCCAAGTAGTGAACCCATTTTGGAAAGGGCACCCCTCAAAGAATGTATGTAGGCTTGTATGATCATTTTAACCCCCAACACGCTGGTCAAAATTGAATGCAAAGTAAATGGTGCAGAGTAAAAATTGTGTTTTTATCTCAAAAAAGTCATTTTTGTGCCTCATATACTGTGCCCAACCCATGCCACTTTAGACAAACACCCCAAAAATCATTCTGGGGGTTGTCCTGAGTACGGCAATACCACACATGTGCCAATAATTTACAGGCTGGGCACACGGCAGGGGTCAGGAAGAAAGAAGCACAATTTAGGTTTTCAAGCTTCGTTTTCACTAGATTGGTAATGGGGGGTACCCCCGAGGTACCAGTACAATAGAAACTCCCAAGTAGTGAACCCATTTTGGAAAGGGCACCCCTCAAAGAATGTATGTAGGCTTGTATGATCATTTTAACCCCCAACACGCTGGTCAAAATTGAATGCAAAGTAAATGGTGCAGAGTAAAAATTGTGTTTTTATCTCAAAAAAGTCATTTTTGTGCCTCATATACTGTGCCCAACCCATGCCACTTTAGACAAACACCCCAAAAATCATTCTGGGGGTTGTCCTGAGTACGGCAATACCACACATGTGCCAATAATTTACAGGCTGGGCACACGGCAGGGGTCAGGAAGAAAGAAGCACAATTTAGGTTTTCAAGCTTCGTTTTCACTAGATTGGTAATGGGGGGTACCCCCGAGGTACCAGTACAATAGAAACTCCCAAGTAGTGAACCCATTTTGGAAAGGGCACCCCTCAAAGAATGTATGTAGGCTTGTATGATCATTTTAACCCCCAACACGCTGGTCAAAATTGAATGCAAAGTAAATGGTGCAGAGTAAAAATTGTGTTTTTATCTCAAAAAAGTCATTTTTGTGCCTCATATACTGTGCCCAACCCATGCCACTTTAGACAAACACCCCAAAAATCATTCTGGGGGTTGTCCTGAGTACGGCAATACCACACATGTGCCAATAATTTACAGGCTGGGCACACGGCAGGGGTCAGGAAGAAAGAAGCACAATTTAGGTTTTCAAGCTTCGTTTTCACTAGATTGGTAATGGGGGGTACCCCCGACGTACCAGTACAATAGAAAGCCCAAGTAGTGAACCCATTTTGGAAAGGGCACCCCTCAAAGAATGTATGTAGGCTTGTATGAGTATTTTAACCCCTAAGGTGCTGGCTCAAATGTAATACAAAGTGAGTAGTGCAGAGAAACAGTTGTATTGCAATTTATCAAATATGCCATTGAAGTGACAAAAGTATTTTGCCCAACTCATGCCACTGGGGAAAAACACATCAAAAATCATTCTGCGGGTTACCCCGGTTAGGGCAATACCCCATAGGAGGCAATAATCTGTAGGATGGTGACACGGCAGGGCTCAAAAGGGAATAACTTGTTGGAGCACAGACATTGTACTTTTTTTTTTCTTTTTGGCATCATGAAGATTTGTAGATGCCAATAGGGGCCAGTACAGTAGAAACCCCTAAGAACTGACCCTATTTTGGAAACTACACCCCTCCATGAATTAATCTAGGGGTATAGTTAGCATTTTAACCCCACAGGTGGACCCCTGAAAAAGTGCAAAATGGATAGTGCATAGTAAAAAATATCTATTATGTCATTTTGTGCCCAGCTGCTGCCATGGGAGACAAACACCCTAAAAATCATGATGCATGTTTTCCCGGGTAAAGCATACGGGACAGTAATCTAGAGGCTGGGCACATGGCAGGGCTTAGAAGGGAAGGTGCGGCATGATGTATAAGCTGTGCGTCAGGGTAACAACAGGGTACTCTAAAAATCCAGGGATGTATGATAAATTCGGAAGCAATCTTTCATACATAACCCTGGTTTTTCTGGGCATGTCTCACAGTGATGAATGGTGTCCTTCCGAATGCCATTTTTGGAGCACACCCTGCACCTCTTTTGTGACCTTCCCTTGCTGGCTGATTGGGGAACTACTCCTGGAAAGTGCTGCCCTGGTACAATACGTGATGTGGCCTCACTTCCAGATGTGCTAGCACTCCCCCCTTCCTGGTCTCCAAAAAGAAAGTACTTTATTACCATCTCTTGAAATTCCAGGAAAGTTCCCCTCTGGCCGGCATATCGATGCAGCACATAAGCATTATACAATGCCATCTGCATGATGTGCACGGCCAGCTTCTTGTACCACACCCTCGACTTCCGCATGGCATTGTACGGCTGAAGCACCTGGTCAGACAAGTCCACCCCTCCCATGTATTTGTTATAATCTAAAATACAGTCTGGCTTGGGGGTTTCTGTACTGGCACCTCGTACTGGGACAGGGGTGGTGGTGTGCTCATGTATTGTGGTTAATACAAGGACCTCTCTCTTGTCCTTGTACTTAACACACAATACAGAGTCGCTGCATAGTGCCCTGCTTTCGTGCCTTTAAAGTTTTTGCCCAAGCAGCGACTTAGGGAGACCTCTCTGATTTCTGCGTACAGTGCCGCATGCCGCAGTATTTCTGGAAGTGAGGCACTTGAACAGGGTGGTGCTGGTGTAGAAATTGTCCAGGTAGAGGTGGTAGCCCTGGTCCAGCAGTGGGTGCACTAAATCCCACACTATCTTCCCTGTAACACCCAGGAAGGGGGGGCATTCTGGGGGCACTATAGAGGAGTCCTTCCCTTCATATACCCTGAACTTGTATGTGTACCCTGATGAACTTTCGCACAGCTTATACATTTTCACACCATATCTTGCCCTCTTATTGGGCAGGTACTGGCGGAATTGAAGTCTCCCTTTGAATTGTACCAGGGACTCGTCTATGCTCACATGTTTGGCGGGAGTATATGCCTGGGCAAACTTGGCACTAAAATGATCTAATATGGGCCTGACCTTAAATAACCGATCATAACTGGGGTCACCTCTGGGTGGGCACTGTGTGTTGTCAGTGTAGTGCAAAAACTTATGGATGGCTTCAAAGCGCATCCTGCTCATTGCCATGCGGAACATGGGGGTGTGGTACAGTATATCTGTGCTCCAGTAGTCCCTGATTGAAGGCTTCTTTACTATCCCCATAAGGAGTATTATGCCCCAATACTTGTACATCTCTGCTGCAGTGACAGGGGTCCACCTGTAGGGTTGTGCATAAAAGGACGTGGGGTTTTGGGCAATATGTTGTGCAGCGTAGAGATTTGTCTGAAATATAATAATATTTAGCAGCTCCTCATCAAAAAAAAACTTAAAAAAGTCCACAGCTCTGAGCCCTGTCGTGTCAAAGTTAATGCCAGGATGGCCCAAAAAGTCAGGGACCTGAGGGGTATAATTATCTGGGGCTACCCATGTGGGGTCAGTGGAAGCCCCAGACGCTTCTCCTGCAGAAGTCCCAGAAACTTCTCCTGCAGAAGTCCCAGGCACTTCTCCTGCAGAAGTCCCAGGCACTTCTCCTGCAGAAGTCCCAGGCACTTCAATTGCAGAAGTCCCTGGAACCCTACGGCGCCTTCTTGGGGGTCCTTCCAGGTCACTGGAAGATGAGCAGGAGGATGATGATAGGTAAAAGGGACCATCATCCCCACTAGCTGACTCGGTGTCAGAGGCAAGCATGTTATATGCCTCCAACACGGTGTACGTCTTCTGAGACATTGCACACAAAAAAAAATAGAGAACAAGAAAAATTAGATAATGTGCACCAAACTACACGGATAAACCGTCTAGCAGGCACACAAAAAAAAAATATAATGCACACCAAACTACACGGACAAGCCACACAGATGGCACACACAAAAAATAATGTGCACTAAACTACACGGACAAGCCGCACAGATAGCACACAAAAAAAAAAAGATAATGCGCACCAAACTACACGGACAAGCCGCACAGATGGCACACACAAAAAATAATGTGCACTAAACTACACGGACAAGCCGCACAGATAGCACACAAAAAAAAAAGATAATGCACACCAAGCCACACGGACCAGCCGCACAGATGGCACACAAAAAATAATGCGCACTAAACTACACGGACAAGCCGCACAGATAGCACACAAAAAAAATAATGCGCACTAAACTACACGGACAAGCCGCACAGATAGCACACAAAAAAAATAATGCGCACTAAACTACACGGACAAGCCGCACAGATAGCACACAAAAAAAAAGGTAATGCACACCAAACTACACGGACAAGCCGCACAGATGGCACACACAAAAAATAATGCGCACTAAACTACACGGACAAGCCGCACAGATAGCACACAAAAAAAATAATGCGCACTAAACTACACGGACAAGCCGCACAGATAGCACACAAAAAAAAAAGATAATGCACACCAAGCCACACGGACCAGCCGCACAGATGGCACACACAAAAAGTAGCTATGTACGGGTACACCTACGGCGTTCTGGAAAAAAATATTACCAGGCACCGAAAAAAAACCTATGTGCACCGCGCAAAAAGGCGCTACAAATGCACCTAGCTTGCCCTAAGACAAACTAACTACCGCTAAGATTGCTAAAGATTCTGTGCAGCACTATTCACACGGCGCACTGAAAAGTGCGTCCAGTGCAGAACAACGCTAACACAGCGCACTGAAAAGTGCGTTTGGGTTCAGAAGGGACAGACAGGGAAAAACGGAAGACACGTGGGATCACACAAGGCGATCACACAGGGAACACACAGGACACAGGAAAAAACAGATAGGATGGGAATTTGTAGGGAACAATAGGGATCAGATAAGGATCAGAACACTATTTATAGTGTAAAAGTGTATTTTGGTGCACACAGTAACGCTCTTTCCTCTCTCCAGCGATACCAAACCAAAATGGTGCCGCTGGAGGAAGAGGAAAGTGCTAAAAGCACGTTTTTTAGCCTAAAATCGCTGTAATTGGCCAGTCAGGTTTGACTGGCCAATCACGGCGATCGGCGGGCGGGACCAATTTGATTGGTCGGGTGACGGAGACAGGAACTCCTCCTGCCTCTGTCACCCAAATTTCAGCCCGATGTCACCACGTCTCGCGACGTGGTGACAATTCTAAAATAGTATGCGCTCGCGCAGTAGCTGTACTGCGCTGAGCGCCAATAGTGGGAAGCTGCGCAGTACAGCTACGGCGCGGAGCGCTAAGGGGTTAAGCTTAGAATGGCCGTTGAAAGCAGCTGTTCAATTTGAACCTTCTTTTACTATCTCATAGAGAAACTAACACAATTTTCAGGTTCAAAAAGGTCAACGGAACTTGGGATTCCCAGCCAGTCTCCCATGCTGGTACTTGCCAAGCCTTAAGCTGCATTGCTGCTGCGATCTGACGAGAGCAGGCACATTCAGCTTCGAAAAGCCGTTGACAGCAGCTGTTCAATTTGAATCTACTTTTACTATTTCATAGAGACACTAACACAATTTTCAGGTTCAAAAAGGTCAACGGAACTTGGGATTCCCAGCCAGTCTCCCATGCTGGTACTTGCCAAGCCTTAAGCTGCATTGCTGCTGCGATCTGATGAGAGCAGGCACATTCAGCTTTGAATGTCCGTTGACAGCAGCTGTTCAATTTGAACCTACTTTTACTATTTCATAGAGACACTAACACAATTTTCAGGTCCAAAAAGGTTAACGGAACTTGGGATTCCCAGCCAGTCTCCCATGCTGGTACTTGCCAAGCCTTAAGCTGCATTGCTGCTGCAATCTGATGAGAGAAGGCACATACAGCTTAGAATGGCCGTTGTCTGCAGCTGTTCAATTTGAACCTTCTTGTACTATCTCAGAGAGAAACTAAATCACTTTTCAGGTTCAAAATGGTCAACGGAACTTGGGATTCCCAGCCAGTCTCCCATGCTGGTACTTGCCAAGCCTTAAGCTGCATTGCTGCTGCGATCTGACGAGAGCAGGCACATTCAGCTTAGAATGGCCGTTGACAGCAGCTGTTCAATTTGAACCTTCTTTTAATATCTCATAGAGAAACTAACACAATTTTCAGATTCAAAAAGGTCAACGGAACATGGGATTCCCAGCCAGTCTCCCATGCTGGTACTTGCCAAGCCTTAAGCTGCATTGCTGCTGCGATCTGATGAGAGCAGGCACATTCAGCTTAGAATGGCCGTTGACAGCAGCTGTTCAATTTGAACCTTTTTTTCCTATCTCATAGAGAAACTAACACAATTTTTAGGTTCAAAAAGGTCAACAGAACTTGAGATTCCCAGCCAGTCTCCCATGCTGGTACTTGCCAAGTCTTGAGCTGCATTGCTGCTGCGATCTGACGAAAGCAGGCACATTCAGCTTAGAATGGCCGTTGACAGCAGCTGCCTAATTTCTACCTTCTTTTACTATCTCATAGAGAAACTAACACAAATTTCAGGTTCTACAAGGTCAACGGAACTTGGGATTCCCAGCCAGTCTCCCATGCTGGTACTTGCCAAGCCTTGAACTGCATTGCTGCTGCGATCTGACGAAAGCAGGCACATTAAGCTTAGAATGACCGATGACGAGAGCTGCCTAATTTCTACCTTCTTTTACTATCTCTTAGAGAAACTAACACTATTTTAAGGTTCAAAAAGGTCAACAGAACTTGGGATTCCCAGCCACTCTCCCATGCTGGTACTTGCCAAGCCTTAAGCTGCATTGCTGCTGCGATCTGATGAGAGTAGGCACATTCAGGTTAGAATGGCCGTAGACAGCAGCTCTTCAATTTGAACCTTCTTGTACTATCTCATAGAGAAACTAACACAATTTTCAGGTTCAAAAAGGTCAACGGAACATGGGATTCCCAGCCAGTCTCCCATGCTGGTACTTGCCAAGCCTTAAGCTGCATTGCTGCTGCGATCTGATGAGAGCAGGTACATTCAGCTTAGAATGGCCGTTGACAGCAGCTGTTCAATTTGAACCTTTCTTTACTATCTCATAAAGAAACTAAAACACTTTTCAGGTTCAAAAAGGTTAACAGAACTTGGGATTCCCAGCCAGTCTCCCATTCTGGAACATGCCAAGCCTTAAGGTGCATTGCTGCTGCCATCTGACAAGAGCAGGCACATTCAAGCTTAGAAATGCCGTTGACAGCAGCTGTTCAATTTGAACCTTCTTTTACTATCTCATAGAGAAACTAACACAATTTTCAGGTTCAAAAAGGTCTACGGAACTTGGGATTCCCAGCCAGTCTCCCATTCTGGTACTTTCCAAACCTTAAGCTGCATTGCTGCTGCGATCTGATGAGAGCAGGCACATTCAGCTTAGAATGGCGGTTAACAGCAGCTGTTCAATTTGAACCTTCTTTTACCATCTTTGACAGAGAAACGAACACATTTTTCAGGTTAAAAAGGTCAACGGAACTTGGGATTCCCAGCCAGTCTCCCATGCTGGTATTTGCCAAGCCTTAAGCTGCATTGCTGCTGCGATCTGACGAGAGCAGGCACATTCAGCTTAGAATGGCGGTTGACAGCAGCTGTTCAATTTGAACCTTTTTTTCCTATCTCATAGAGAAACTAACACAATTTTTAGGTTCAAAAAGGTCAACAGAACTTGGGATTCCCAGCCAGTCTCCCATGCTGGTACTTGCCAAGCCTTGAGCTGCATTGCTGCTGCGATCTGACGAAAGCAGGCACATTCAGCTTAGAATGGCCGTTGACAGCAGCTGCCTAATTTCTATACGCAAAAAAGGTGCAAAAGGAAAGAGGCGGCACTCACCCAACTAGGAAAATCTTCTTTTATTCGTGTATTCAACACCAAGGCATGGGGCAGGGAGGTGCTACACGCTGTGTAGTCGGCAACGGGCCGTTTCGCGCTTACTTGCGCTTCGTCTGGCCAGACGAAGCGCAAGTAAGCGTGAAACGGCCCGTTGCCGACTACACAGCGTGTAGCACCTCCCTGCCCCATGCCTTGGTGTTGAATACACGAATAAAAGAAGATTTTCCTAGTTGGGTGAGTGCCGCCTCTTTCCTTTTGCACCTTTTTTGCGTATATGTATACATCCTCTGGGTTGAGCACCACCCGTGCACTAGGATTTTCCACCCCTCACCTGAACGCCATTTTTATAAGGCTGTCCAAGAATTTCCCATGCGAGTCTGGTAGTGCCGACGATTCTGTTCCGGACGGAGAGTACACCAACCGTCGGATTCTGTTATTGCTGCCTAATTTCTACCTTCTTTTACTATCTCATAGAGAAACTAACACAAATTTCAGGTTCAAAAAGGTCAACGGAACTTGGGATTCCCAGCCAGTCTCCCATGCTGGTACTTGCCAAGCCTTAATCTGCATTGCTGCTGCGATCTGACGAGAGGAAGCACATTCAAGCTTAGAAAGGCCGTTGACCGCAGCTGTTCAATTTGAACCTTCTTTTACTATCTCATAAAGAAAATAACACAATTTTCAGGTTCAAAAAGGTCAACGGAACTTGGGATTCCCAGCCAGTCTCCCAAGCTGGTACTTGCCAATCCTTAAGCTGCATTGCTGCTGCAATCTGACGAGAGCAGGCATATTCAGATTAGAATGGCCGTTGACAGCAGCTGCCTAATTTCTACCTTCTTTTATTATCTCATAGAGAAACTAACACAGTTTCCAGGTTCAAAAAGGTCAATGGAACTTGGGATTCCCAGCCAGTTTTCCATGCTGGTACCTGCCAAGCCTTAAAGCTGCATTGCTGCTGTAATCTGACGAGAGCAGGCACATTCAGCTTAGAATGGCCGTTGACAGCAGCTCTTCAATTTGAACCTTCTTTTACCATCTTTGACAGAGAAACTAACACAATATTCAGGTTCAAAAAGGTCAACAGAACTTGGGATTCCCATCCAGTCTCCCATACTGGAACTTGCCAAGCCTTAAGCTGCATAGCTGATGTGATCTGACGAGAAAAGGCACATTCAACTTAGAATGGCCGTAGACAGCTGCTTTTCAATTTGAACCTTCTTTTACTATTTCATAGAGAAACTAACAAAATTTTTTAGGGTCAAAAAGGTCAACGGAACTTGGGATTCCCAACCAGTCTCCCATGCTGGTACTTGGCAAGCCTTAAACTGCATTGCTGCTGCGTTCTGACAAGAGCAGGCACATTAAGCTTAGAATGACCGATGACGACAGCTGCCTAATTTCTACCTTCTTTTACTATCTCATAGAGAAACTAACACTATTTTCAGGTTCAAAAAGGTCAACAGAACTTGGGATTCCCAGCCAGTCTCCCATGCTGGTATTGCCAAGGCTTAAGCTGCATTGCTGCTGCGATCTGACGAGAGCAGGCACATTCAAGCTTAGAAAGGCCGTTGACAGCTGCTGTTCAATTTGAACCTTCTTTTACTATCTCATGGAGAAACTAACACAATTTTCAGGTTCAAAAAGGTCAACGGAACTTGGGATTCCCAGCCAGTCTCCCATTCTGGTACTTGCCAAGCCTTAAGCTGCATTGCTGCTGCGATCTGACGAGAGCAGGCACATTCAAGCTTAGAAAGGCCGTTGACAGCAGCTCTTCAATTTGAACCTTCTTTTGCCATCTTTGATAGAGAAACTAACACAATTTTCAGGTTCAAAATGGTCAACGGAACTTGGGATTCCCAGCAAGTCTCCCATGCTGGTACTTGCCAAGTCTTAAGCTGCATTGCTGCTGCAATTTGACAAGAGCCGGTACATTTAGCTTAGAATGGCCGTTGAGGCAGCTGTTCAATTTGAACCTTCTTTTACCATCTTTGACAGAGAAACTAACACAATTTTCAGGTTCAAAATGGTCAACGGAACTTGGGATTCCCAGCCAGTCTCCCAAGCTGGTACTTGCCAATCCTTAAGCTGCATTGCTGCTGCGATCTGCCGAGAGCAGGCACATTCAGCTTAGATTGGCCGATGACAGCAGCTGCCTAATTTCTACCTTCTTTTATTATCTCATAAAGAAACTAACACAGTTTTCAGGTTCAAAAAGGACAACGGAACTTGGGATTCCCAGCCAGTCTCCCATGCTGGTACCTGCCAAGCCTTAAGCTGCATTGCTGCAGCGATCTGACGAGAGCAGGCACATTTAGATTAGAATGGCCGTTGACAGCAGCTGTTCAATTTGAACCTTCATTTACCATCTTTGACAGAGAAACTAACAAAATTTTCAGGTTCAAAAAAGTCAACGGAACTTGGGATTCCCAGCCAGTCTCCCATTCTGGTACTTGCCAAGCCTTAAGCTGCATTGCTGCTGTGATCTGACGAGAGCAGGCACATTCAGCTTAGAATGGCCGTTGACAGCAGCTGTTCAATTTGAACCTTCTTTTGCCATCTTTGACAGAGAAACTAACACAATTTTCAGGTTCAAAAAAGTCAATGGAACTTGGGATTCCCAGCCAGACTCTTACGCTGGTACTTGCCAAGCCTTAAAGCTGCATTGCTGCTGCAATCTGACGAGAGCAGGCACATTCAGCTTAGAATGGCCGTTGACAGCAGCTGTTCAATTTGAACCTTCTTTTGCCATCTTTGACAGAGAAACTAACACAATTTTCAGGTTCAAAAAGGACATAGGAACTTGGCATTCTCAGCCACTCTCCCATGCTGGTACTTGCCAAGCCTTAAGCTGCATTGCTGCTGCGATCTGACGAGAGCAGGCACATTAAGCTTAGAATGACTGATGACGACAGCTTTCTAATTTCTACCTTCTTTTACTATCTCATAGAGAAACTAACACTATTTTCAGTTTCAAAAAGGTCAACAGAACTTGGGATTCCCAGCCAGTCTCCCATGCTGGTACTTGCCAAGCCTTAAGCTGCATTGCTGCTGCAATTTGACGAGAGCAGGCACATTCAGCTTAGAATGGACGTTGACAGCAGCTTTTCAATTTGAACCTTCTTTTACCATCTTTGACAGAGAAACTAACAAAATTTTCAGGTTCAAAAATGTCAACGGAATTTAGGATTCCCAGCCAGTCTCTCATGCAGGTACTTGCCAAGCCTTAAGCTACATTGCTAAAGCAATTTGACGAGAGCAGGCACATTCAGCTTAGAAAGGCCGTAGACAGCAGCTCTTCAATTTGAACCTTCTTTTACTATCTCATAGAGAAACTAACACAATTTTCAGTTTCAAAAAGGTCAATGGAACTTGGGATTCCCAGCCAGTCTCCCATTATGGTACTTGCCAAGCTTTTAGCTGCATTGCTGCTGCGATCTGACGAAGGCAGGCACATTCAGTTTAGAATGGACGATGACAGCAGCTCTTCAATTTGAACCTTCTTTTACCATCTTTGGCAGAGAAACTAACACAATTTTCAGGTTCAGAAAGGTCAATAGAACTTGGAATTCCAAGCCAGTCTCCCATGCTGGTATTTGCCAAGCCTTAAGCTGCATTGCTGCTGCGATCTGACGAGAGCAGGCACATTAAGCTTAGAATGGCTGTTAATAGCAGCTGTTCAATTTGAACCTTCTTTTACCATCTTTGACAGAGAAACTAACACAATTTTCAGGTTCAAAAAAGTCAATGGAACTTGGGATTCCCAGCCAGTCTCCCATTATGGTACTTGCCAAGCTTTAAGCTGCATTACTGCTGCGATCTGACGAGAGCAGGCACATTCAGCTTAGAATGGCCGATGACAGCAGCTCTTCAATTTGAACCTTCTTTTACCATCTTTGGCAGAGAAACTAACACAATTTTCAGGTTCAGAAAGGTCAATAGAACTTGGAATTCCAAGCCAGTCTCCCATGCTGGTATTTGCCAAGCCTTAAGCTGCATTGCTGCTGCGATCTAACGAGAGCAGGCACATTAAGCTTAGAATGGCCGTTGATAGCAGCTGTTCAATTTGAACCTTCTTTTACCATCTTTGACAGAGAAACTAACACAATTTTCAGGTTCAAAAAAGTCAATGGAACTTTGGATTCCCAGCCAGTCTCCCATTATGGTACTTGCCAAGCTTTAAGCTGCATTACTGCTGCGATCTGACGAGAGCAGGCACATTCAGCTTAGAATGGCCGATGACAGCAGCTCTTCAATTTGAACCTTCTTTTACCATCTTTGGCAGAGAAACTAACACAATTTTCAGGTTCAGAAAGGTCAATAGAACTTGGAATTCCAAGCCAGTCTCCCATGCTGGTATTTGCCAAGCCTTAAGCTGCATTGCTGCTGCGATCTAACGAGAGCAGGCACATTAAGCTTAGAATGGCCGTTGATAGCAGCTGTTCAATTTGAACCTTCTTTTACCATCTTTGACAGAGAAACTAACACAATTTTCAGGTTCAAAAAAGTCAATGGAACTTGGGATTCCCAGCCAGACTCTTACGCTGGTACTTGCCAAGCCTTAAAGCTGCATTGCTGCTGCAATCTGACGAGAGCAGGCACATTCAGCTTAGAATGGCCGTTGACAGCAGCTGTTCAATTTGAACCTTCTTTTGCCATCTTTGACAGAGAAACTAACACAATTTTCAGGTTCAAAAAGGACATAGGAACTTGGCATTCTCAGCCACTCTCCCATGCTGGTACTTGCCAAGCCTTAAGCTGCATTGCTGCTGCGATCTGACGAGAGCAGGCACATTAAGCTTAGAATGACTGATGACGACAGCTTTCTAATTTCTACCTTCTTTTACTATCTCATAGAGAAACTAACACTATTTTCAGTTTCAAAAAGGTCAACAGAACTTGGGATTCCCAGCCAGTCTCCCATGCTGGTACTTGCCAAGCCTTAAGCTGCATTGCTGCTGCAATTTGACGAGAGCAGGCACATTCAGCTTAGAATGGACGTTGACAGCAGCTTTTCAATTTGAACCTTCTTTTACCATCTTTGACAGAGAAACTAACAAAATTTTCAGGTTCAAAAATGTCAACGGAATTTAGGATTCCCAGCCAGTCTCTCATGCAGGTACTTGCCAAGCCTTAAGCTACATTGCTAAAGCAATTTGACGAGAGCAGGCACATTCAGCTTAGAAAGGCCGTAGACAGCAGCTCTTCAATTTGAACCTTCTTTTACTATCTCATAGAGAAACTAACACAATTTTCAGTTTCAAAAAGGTCAATGGAACTTGGGATTCCCAGCCAGTCTCCCATTATGGTACTTGCCAAGCTTTTAGCTGCATTGCTGCTGCGATCTGACGAAGGCAGGCACATTCAGTTTAGAATGGACGATGACAGCAGCTCTTCAATTTGAACCTTCTTTTACCATCTTTGGCAGAGAAACTAACACAATTTTCAGGTTCAGAAAGGTCAATAGAACTTGGAATTCCAAGCCAGTCTCCCATGCTGGTATTTGCCAAGCCTTAAGCTGCATTGCTGCTGCGATCTGACGAGAGCAGGCACATTAAGCTTAGAATGGCTGTTAATAGCAGCTGTTCAATTTGAACCTTCTTTTACCATCTTTGACAGAGAAACTAACACAATTTTCAGGTTCAAAAAAGTCAATGGAACTTGGGATTCCCAGCCAGTCTCCCATTATGGTACTTGCCAAGCTTTAAGCTGCATTACTGCTGCGATCTGACGAGAGCAGGCACATTCAGCTTAGAATGGCCGATGACAGCAGCTCTTCAATTTGAACCTTCTTTTACCATCTTTGGCAGAGAAACTAACACAATTTTCAGGTTCAGAAAGGTCAATAGAACTTGGAATTCCAAGCCAGTCTCCCATGCTGGTATTTGCCAAGCCTTAAGCTGCATTGCTGCTGCGATCTAACGAGAGCAGGCACATTAAGCTTAGAATGGCCGTTGATAGCAGCTGTTCAATTTGAACCTTCTTTTACCATCTTTGACAGAGAAACTAACACAATTTTCAGGTTCAAAAAAGTCAATGGAACTTTGGATTCCCAGCCAGTCTCCCATTATGGTACTTGCCAAGCTTTAAGCTGCATTACTGCTGCGATCTGACGAGAGCAGGCACATTCAGCTTAGAATGGCCGATGACAGCAGCTCTTCAATTTGAACCTTCTTTTACCATCTTTGGCAGAGAAACTAACACAATTTTCAGGTTCAGAAAGGTCAATAGAACTTGGAATTCCAAGCCAGTCTCCCATGCTGGTATTTGCCAAGCCTTAAGCTGCATTGCTGCTGCGATCTAACGAGAGCAGGCACATTAAGCTTAGAATGGCCGTTGATAGCAGCTGTTCAATTTGAACCTTCTTTTACCATCTTTGACAGAGAAACTAACACAATTTTCAGGTTCAAAAAAGTCAATGGAACTTGGGATTCCCAGCCAGACTCTTACGCTGGTACTTGCCAAGCCTTAAAGCTGCATTGCTGCTGCAATCTGACGAGAGCAGGCACATTCAGCTTAGAATGGCCGTTGACAGCAGCTGTTCAATTTGAACCTTCTTTTGCCATCTTTGACAGAGAAACTAACACAATTTTCAGGTTCAAAAAGGACATAGGAACTTGGCATTCTCAGCCACTCTCCCATGCTGGTACTTGCCAAGCCTTAAGCTGCATTGCTGCTGCGATCTGACGAGAGCAGGCACATTAAGCTTAGAATGACTGATGACGACAGCTTTCTAATTTCTACCTTCTTTTACTATCTCATAGAGAAACTAACACTATTTTCAGTTTCAAAAAGGTCAACAGAACTTGGGATTCCCAGCCAGTCTCCCATGCTGGTACTTGCCAAGCCTTAAGCTGCATTGCTGCTGCAATTTGACGAGAGCAGGCACATTCAGCTTAGAATGGACGTTGACAGCAGCTTTTCAATTTGAACATTCTTTTACCATCTTTGACAGAGAAACTAACAAAATTTTCAGGTTCAAAAAGTTCAACGGAACTTGGGATTAACAGCCAATCTCCCATGCTGGTACTTGCCAAGCCTTAAGCTGCATTGCTGCTGCAATTTGATGAGAGCAGGCACATTCAGCTTAGAATGGCCGATGACAGCAGCTCTTCAATTTGAACCTTCTTTTACTATCTCATAGAGAAACTAACACAATTTTCAGGTTCAAAAAGGTCAACAGGACTTGGTATTCCCAGCCAGTCTCCCGCGCTGGTACTTGCCAAGCCTTAAAGCTGCATTGCTGCTGCAATCTGACGAGAGCAGGCACATTCAGCTTAGAATGGCCGTTGACAGCAGCTCTTCAATTTGAACCTTCTTTTACCATCTTTGACAGAGAAACTAACAAAATTTTCAGGGTCAAAAAGGTCAAAGGAACTTGGGATTCCCAACAAGTCTCCCATGCTGGTACTTGCCAAGCCTTAAGCTGCATTGCTGCTGCGATCTGACGAGAGCAGGCACATTAAGCTTAGAATGACCGATGACGACAGCTGCTTAATTTCTACCTTCTTTTACTATCTCATAGAGAAACTAACACTATTTTCAGGTTCAAAAAGGTCAACAGAACTTGGGATTCCCAGCCAGTCTCCCATGCTGGTACTTGCCAAGCCTTAAACTGCATTGCTGCTGCGATCTGACGAAAGCAGGCACATTAAGCTTAGAATGACCGATGACGACAGCTGCCTAATTTCTACCTTCTTTTACTATCTCATAGAGAAACTAACACTATTTTCAGGTTCAAGAAGGTCAACAGAACTTGGGATTCCCAGCCAGTCTCCCATGCTGGTACTTGTAAAGCCTTAAGCTGCATTGCTGCTGCGATCTGACTAGAGCAGGCACATTCAAGCTTAGAAAGGCCGTTGACAGTAGCTGTTCAATTTTAACCTTCTTTTACTATCTCATAGAGAAACTAACACAATTTTCAGGTTCAAAAAGGTCAACGGAACTTGGGATTCCCAGCCAGTCTCCCATGCTGGTACTTGTAAAGCCTTAAGCTGCATTGCTGCTGCGATCTGACTAGAGCAGGCACATTCAAGCTTAGAAAGGCCGTTGACAGTAGCTGTTCAATTTTAACCTTCTTTTACTATCTCATAGAGAAACTAACACAATTTTCAGGTTCAAAAAGGTCAACGGAACTTGGGATTCCCAGCCAGTCTCCCATTCTGGTACTTGCCAAGCCTTAAGCTGCATTGCTGCTGTGATCTGACGAGAGCAGGCACATTCAGCTTAGAATGGCCCTTGACAGCAGCTCCTCAATTTGAACCTTCTTTTACGATCTTTGACAGAGAAACTAACACAATATTCAGGTTCAAAAAGGTCAACGGAACTTGGGATTCCCAACCAATCTCCCATACTGGAACTTGCCAAGCCTTAAGCTGCATAGCTGATGCGATCTGACGAGAGCAGGCACATTAAGCTTAGAATGACCGATGACGACAGCTGCCTAATTTCTACCTTCTTTTACTATCTCATAGAGAAACTAACACTATTTTCAGGTTCAAAAAGGTCAACAGAACTTGGGATTCCCAGCCAGTCTCCCATGCTGGTATTGCCAAGGCTTAAGCTGCATTGCTGCTGCGATCTGACGAGAGCAGGCACATTCAAGCTTAGAAAGGCCGTTGACAGCTGCTGTTCAATTTGATCCTTCTTTTACTATCTCATGGAGAAACTAACACAATTTTCAGGTTCAAAAAGGTCAATGGAACTTGGGATTCCCAGCCAGTCTCCCATTCTGGTACTTGCCAAGCCTTAAGCTGCATTGCTGCTGCAATCTGACGAGAGCAGGCACATTCAAGCTTAGAAAGGCCGTTGACAGCAGCTCTTCAATTTGAACCTTCTTTTGCCATCTTTGACAGAGAAACTAACACAATTTTCAGGTTCAAAATGGTCAACGGAACTTGGGATTCCCAGCAAGTCTCCCATGCTGGTACTTGCCAAGTCTTAAGCTGCATTGCTGCTGCAATTTGACAAGAGCCGGTACATTTAGCTTAGAATGGCCGTTGAGGGCAGCTGTTCAATTTGAACCTTCTTTTACCATCTTTGACAGAGAAACTAACACAATTTTCAGGTTCAAAATGGTCAACGGAACTTGGGATTCCCAGCCAGTCTCCCAAGCTGGTACTTGCCAATCCTTAAGCTGCATTGCTGCTGCGATCTGCCGAGAGCAGGCACATTCAGCTTAGATTGGCCGATGACAGCAGCTGCCTAATTTCTACCTTCTTTTATTATCTCATAAAGAAACTAACACAGTTTTCAGGTTCAAAAAGGACAACGGAACTTGGGATTCCCAGCCAGTCTCCCATGCTGGTACCTGCCAAGCCTTAAGCTGCATTGCTGCAGCGATCTAACGAGAGCAGGCACATTTAGATTAGAATGGCCGTTGACAGCAGCTGTTCAATTTGAACCTTCATTTACCATCTTTGACAGAGAAACTAACACAATTTTCAGGTTCAAAAAAGTCAACGGAACTTGGGATTCCCAGGCAGTCTCCCATGCTGGTACTTGCCAAGCCTTAAGCTGCATTGCTGCTGCAATCTGACGAGAGCATGCACATTTAGATTAGAATGGCCGTTGACAGCAGCTGTTCAATTTGAACCTTCTTTTACCATCTTTGACAGAGAAACTAACAAAATTTTCAGGTTCAAAAATGTCAACGGAATTTAGGATTCCCAGCCAGTCTCCCATGCAGGTACTTGCCAAGCCTTAAGCTACATTGCTAAAGCAATTTGACGAGAGCAGGCACATTCAGCTTAGAAAGGCCGTAGACATCAGCTCTTCAATTTGAACCTTCTTTTACTATCTCATAGAGAAACTAACACAATATTCAGTTTCAAAAAGGTCAATGGAACTTGGGATTCCCAGCCAGTCTCCCATTATGGTACTTGCCAAGCTTTTAGCTGCATTGCTGCTGCGATCTGAAGAGAGCAGGCACATTCAGCTTAGAATGGCCGATGACAGCAGCTCTTCAATTTGAACCTTCTTTTACTATCTTTGGCAGAGAAACTAACACAATTTTCAGGTTCAGAAAGGTCAATAGAACTTGGAATTCCAAGCCAGTCTCCCATGCTGGTATTTGCCAAGCCTTAAGCTGCATTGCTGCTGCGATCTGACGAGAGCAGGCACATTAAGCTTAGAATGGCCGTTGATAGCAGCTGTTCAATTTGAACCTTCTTTTACCATCTTTGACAGAGAAACTAACACAATTTTCAGGTTCAAAAAAGTCAACAGGACTTAGGATTCCCAGCCAGTCTCCCGCGCTGGTACTTGCCAAGCCGTAAAGCTGCATTGCTGCTGCAATCTGACGAGAGCAGGCACATTCAGCTTAGAATGGCAGTTGACAGCAGCTCTTCAATTTGAACCTTCTTTTACCATCTTTGACAGAGAAACTAATACAATTTTCAGGTTCAAAAAGGTCAACGGAATTTGGGATTCCCAGCCAGTCTCTTACGCTGGTACTTGCCAAGCCTTAAAGCTGCATTGCTGCTGCAATCTGACGAGAGCAGGCACATTCAGCTTAGAATGGCCGTTGACAGCAGCTGTTCAATTTGAACCTTCTTTTGCCATCTTTGACAGAGAAACTAACACAATTTTCAGGTTCAAAAAGGTCATAGGAACTTGGCATTCTCAGCCACTCTCCCATGCTGGCACTTGCCAAGCCTTAAGCTGCATTGCTGCTGCAATTTGATTAGAGCAGGCACATTCAGCTTAGAATGGCCGTTGACAGCAGCTCTTCAATTTAAACCTTCTTTTACTATCTCATAGAGAAACTAACACAATTTTCAGATTCAAAAAGGTCAACAGGACTTGGGATTCCCAGCCAGTCTCCCATACTGGAACTTGCCAAGCCTTAAGCTGCATTGCTGCTGCGATCTGACGAGAGCATGCACATTAAGCTTTGAATGACCGATGACGACAGCTGCCTAATTTCCACCTTCTTTTACTATCTCATAGAGAAACTAACACAATTTTCTGGTTTAAAACGGTCAACAGGACTTGGGATTCCCAGCCAGTCTCCCGCGCTGGTACTTGCCAAGCCTTAAAGCTGCATTGCTGCTGCAATCTGACGAGAGCAGGCACATTCAGCTTAGAATGGCCGTTGACAGCAGTTCTTCAATTTGAACCTTCTTTTACCATCTTTGACAGAGAAACTAACACAATATTCAGGTTCAAAAAGGTCAACAAAACTTGGGATTCCCAGCCAGTCTCCCTTACTGGAACTTGCCAAGCCTTAAGCTGCATCGCTGATGCGATGTGACGAGAGCAGGCACATTCAGCTTAGAAAGGCCGTAGACAGCAGCTCTTCAATTTGAACCTTCTTATACTATCTCATAGAGAAACTAACACAATATTCAGTTTCAAAAAGGTCAATGGAACTTGGGATTCCCAGCCAGTCTCCCATTATGGTACTTGCCAAGCTTTAAGCTGCTGCGATCTGACGAGAGCAGGCACATTCAGCTTAGAATGGCCGATGACAGCAGCTCTTCAATTTGAACCTTCTTTTACCATCTTTGGCAGAGAAACTAACACAATTTTCAGGTTCAGAAAGGTCAATAGAACTTGGAATTCCAAGCCAGTCTCCCATGCTGGTATTTGCCAAGCATTAAGCTGCATTGCTGCTGCGATCTGACGAGAGCAGGCACATTAAGCTTAGAATGGCCGTTGATAGCAGCTGTTCAATTTGAACCTTCTTTTACCATCTTTGACAGAGAAACTAACACAATTTTCAGGTTCAAAAAAGTCAACAGGACTTGGGATTCCCAGCCAGTCTCCCTCGCTGGTACTTGCCAAGCCTTAAAGCTGCATTGCTGCTGCAATCTGACGAGAGCAGGCACATTCAGCTTAGAATGGCCATTGACAGCAGCTCTTCAATTTGAACCTTCTTTTACTATCTCATAGAGAAACTATCACAATATTCAGTTTCAAAAAGGTCAATGGAACTTGGGATTCCCAGCCAGTGTCCCATTATGGTACTTGCCAAGCTTTAAGCTGCATTGCTGCTGCAATCTGACGAGAGCAGGCACATTCAGCTTAGAATGGCCGATGACAGCAGCTCTTCAATTTGAACCTTCTTTTACCATCTTTGGCAGAGAAACTAACACAAATTTCAGGTTCAGAAAGGTCAATAGAACTTGGAATTCCAAGCCAGTCTCCCATGCTGGTATTTGCCAAGCCTTAAGCTGCATTGCTGCTGCGATCTGACGAGAGCAGGCACATTAAGCTTAGAATGGCCGTTAATAGCAGCTGTTCAATTTGAACCTTCTTTTACCATCTTTGACAGAGAAACTAACACAATTTTCAGGTTCAAAAAAGTCGATGGAACTTGGGATTCCCAGCCAGTCTCCCATGCTAGTACTTACCAAGCCTTAAGCTGCATTGCTGCTGCAATTTGACAAGAGCAGGCACATTCAGCTTAGAATGGCCGTTGACAGCAGCTGTTCAATTTGAACATTCTTTTACCATCTTTGACAGAGAAACTAATACAATTTTCAGGTTCAAAAAGGTCAACGGAATTTGGGATTCCCAGCCAGTCTCCCATGCTGGTACTTGCCAAGCCTTAAGCTGCATTGCTGCTGCGATCTGACGAGAACAGGCACATAAAGCTTAGAATGACCGATGACAACAGCTGTCTAATTTCTACCTTCTTTTACTATCTCATAGAGAAACTAACACAATTTTCAGGTTCAAAAAGGTCAACAGAACTTGGGATTCTCAGCCAGTCTCCCATGCTGGTACTTGCCAAGCCTCAAGCTGCATTGCTGCTGCGATCTGAAGAGAACAGGCACATTCAGCTTAGAATGGCCGTTGACAGCAGCTCTTCAATTTGAACCTTCTTTTACTATCTCATAGAGAAACTAACACAATTTTCAGGTTCAAAAAAGTCAACAGAACTTGGGATTCCCAGCTAGTCTCCCATGCTGGTACTTGCCAAGCCTTAAGCTGCATTGCTGCTGCGATCTGAAGAGAACAGGCACATTCAGGTCAGAATGGCCGTTGACAGCAGCTCTTCAATTTGAACCTTCTTTTACTATCTCATAGAGAAACTAACACAATTTTCAGGTTCAAAAAAGTCGACAGAACTTGGGATTCCCAGCTAGTCTCCCATGCTGGTACTTGCCAAGCCTTAAGCTGCATTGCTGCTGCGATCTGAAGAGAACAGGCACATTCAGCTTAGAATGGCCGATGACAGCAGCTGTTCAATTTGAACCTTCTTTTACCATCTTTGGCAGAGAAACTAACACAATTTTCAGGTTCAAAAAAGCCAACGGAACTTGGGATTCCCAGCCAGTCTCCCATGCTAGTACTTGCCAAGCCTTAAGCTGCATTGCTGCTGCAATTTGACGAGAGCAGGCACATTCAGCTTAGAATGGCTGTTGACAGCAGCTCTTCAATGTGAACCTTCTTTTGCCATCTTTGACAGAGAAACTAACACAATTTTCATTTTCAAAAAGGTCAATAGAACTTGGAATTCCAAGCCAGTCTCCCATGCTGGTACTTGCCAAGCCTTAAGCTGCATTGCTGCTGCGATCTGATGAGAGCAGGCACATTAAGCTTAGAATGGCCGTTCACAGCAGCTGTTCAATTTGAACCTTCTTTTACCATCTTTGACAGAGAAACTAACACAATTTTCAGGTTCAAAAAAGTCAACAGAACTTGGGATTCCCAGCCAGTCTCCCATGCTAGTACTTGCCAAGCCTTAAGCTGCATTGGTACTGCGATTTGACGAGAGCAGGCACATTCAGCATAGAATGGCCATTGACAGTAGTTGCTCAATTTGAACCTTCTTTTACCATCTTTGACAGAGAAACTAATACAATTTTCAGGTTCAAAAAGGTCAACGGAATTTGGGATTCCCAGCCAGTCTCCCATGCTGGTACTTGCCAAGCCTTAAGCTGCATTGCTGCTGCAATTTGATGAGAGCAGGCACATTCAGCTTAGAATGGCCGTTGACAGCAGCTCTTCAATTTGAACCTTCTTTTACTATCTCATAGAGAAACTAACACAATTTTCAGGTTCAAAAAGGTCAACAGGACTTGGGATTCCCAGCCAGTCTCCCGCGCTGGTACTTGCCAAGCCTTAAAGCTGCATTGCTGCTGCAATCTGACGAGAGCAGGCACATTCAGCTTAGAATGGCCGTTGACAGCAGCTGTTCAATTTGAACCTTCTTTTACTATCTCATAGAGAAACAAACACAATATTCAGTTTCAAAAAGGTCAATGGAACTTGGGATTCCAAGCCAGTCTCCCATGCTGGTATTTGCCAAGCTTTAAGCTGCATTGCTGCTGCGATCTGACAAAAGCAGGCACATTCAGCTTAGAATGGCCGATGACAGCAGCTCTTCAATTTGAACCTTCTTTTACCATCTTTGGCAGAGAAACTAACACAATTTTCAGGTTCAGAAAGGTCAATAGAACTAGGAATTCCAAGCCAGACTCCCATGCTGGTATTTGCCAAGCCTTAAGCTGCATTGCTGCTGCGATCTGACTGGAGCAGGCACATTAAGCTTAGAATGGCTGTTGATAGCAGCTGTTCAATTTGAACCTTCTTTTACCATCTTTGACAGAGAAACTAACACAATTTTCAGGTTCAAAAAAGTCAATGGAACTTGGGATTCCCAGCCAGTCTCCCATGCTAGTACTTGGCAAGCCTTAAGCTGCATTGCTACTGCAATTTGACGAGAGCAGGCACATTCAGCATAGAATGGCCGTTGACAGTAGTTGCTCAATTTGAACATTCTTTTACCATCTTTGACAGAGAAACTAATACAATTTTCAGGTTCAAAAAGGTCAACGGAATTTGGGATTCCCAGCCAGTCTCCCGCGCTGGTACTTGCCAAGCCTTAAAGCTGCATTGCTGCTGCAATCTGACGAGAGCAGGCACATTCAGCTTAGATTGGCTTTTGACAGCAGCTCTTCAATTTGAACCTTCTTTTACCATATTTGACAGAGAAACTAACACAATATTCAGGTTCAAAAAGGTCAACGGAACTTGGGATTCCCAGCCAGTCTCCCATACTGGTACTTGCCAAGCCTTAAGCTGCATTGCTGCTGCGATCTGACGAGAGCATGCACATTAAGCTTAGAATGACCGATGACGACAACTGGCTAATTTCTACCTTCTTTTACTATCTCAAAGAGAAACTAACACAATATTCAGGTTCAAAAAGGTCAACGGAACTAGGGATTCCCTGCCAGTCTCCCATACTGGAACTTGCCAAGCCTTAAGCTGCATTGCTGCTGCGATCTGACGAGAGCAGGCACATTCAGCTTAGAATGGCCGTTGACAGCAGCTCTTCAATTTGAACCTTCTTTTACCATCTTTGACAGAGAAACTAACACAATATTCAGGTTCAAAAAGGTCAATGGAACTTGGGATTCCCAGCCAGTCTCCCATACTGGAACTTGCCAAGCCTTAAGCTGCATAGCTGATGTGATCTGACGAGAGCAGGCACATTCAGCTTAGAATGGCCGTAGACAGCAGCTCTAAAATTTGAACCTTCTTTTACTATCTCATAGAGAAACTAACAAAATTTTCAGGTTCAAAAAGGTCAACGGAACTTGGGATTCCCAGCCAGTCTCCCATGCTGGTACTTGCCAAGCCTTAAAGCTGCATTGCTGCTGCAATCTGACGAGAGCAGGCACAATCAGCTTAGAATGACCGATGACGACAACTGCCTAATTTCTACCTTCTTTTACTATCTCATAGAGAAACTAACACTAAATTCAGGTTCAAAAAGGTCAACAGAACTTGGGATTCCCAGCCAGTCTCCCATGCTGGTACTTGCCAAGCCTTAAGCTGCATTGCTGCTACGATCTGACGAGAGCAGGCACATTCAAGCTTAGAAAGGCCGTTGACAGCAGCTGTTCAATTTGAACCTTCTTTTACTTTCTCATAGAGAAACTAACACAATTTTCAGGTTCAAAAAGGTCAATGGAACTTGGGATTTCCAGCCAGTCTCCCAGTCTGGTACTTGCCAAGCCTTAAGCTGTATTGCTGCTGCGATCTGACGAGAGCAGGCACATTCAGCTTAGAAGGGGCGATGACAGCAGCTCTTCAATTTGAACCTTCTTTTACCATCTTTGGCAGAGAAACTAACACAATTTTCAGGTTCAAAAAGGTCGATAGAACTTGGAGTTCGAAGCCAGTCTCCCATGCTGGTACTCGCCAAGCCTTAAGCTGCATTGCTGCTGCGATCTGACGAGAGCAGGCACATTCAGCTTAGAATGGCCGTTGACAGCAGCTGTTCAATTTGAACCTTCTTTTGCCATCTTTGACAGAGAAACTAACACAATTTTCAGGTTCAAAAAGGTCAACGGAACTTGGGATTCCCAGCCAGTCTCCCATGCTGGTACTTGCCAAGCCTTAAGCTGCTGCGATCTGACGAGAGCAGGCACATTCAGCATAGAATGGCCGTTGACAGCAGCTGTTCAGTTTGAACCTTCTTTTACTATCTCATAGAGAAACTAACAAAATTTTCAGGTTCAAAAAAGTCAACGGAACTTGGGATTCCCAGCCAGTCTCCCATGCTGGTACTTGCCAAGGCTTAAAGCTGCATTGCTGCTGCAATCTGACGAGAGCAGGCACATTCAGCTTAGAATGACCGATGACGACAGCTGCCTAATTTCTACCTTCTTTTACTATCTCATAGAGAAACTAACACTAAATTCAGGTTCAAAAAGGTCAACAGAACTTGGGATTCCCAGCCAGACTCCCATACTGGATCTTGCCAAGCCTTAAGCTGCATAGCTGATGCGATCTGACGAGAGCAGGCACATTCAGCTTAGAATGGCCGTAGACAGCAACTCTTTGATTTGAACCTTCTTTTACTATCTCATAGAGAAACTAACAAAATTTTAAGGTTCAAAAAGGTCAACGGAACTTGGGATTCCCAGCCAGTCTCCCATGCTGGTACTTGCCAAGCCTTAAAGCTGCATTGCTGCTGCAATCTGACGAGAGCAGGCACATTCAGCTTAGAATGACCGATGACGACAGCTGCCTAATTTCTACCTTCTTTTACTATTGTGAGGGAATCTAATCCATTTTTGAATCTGTTCTTCTATCATGTATCTATACAAAGATTTTTGGCTCTATTGATAGAAGAGATCCCTATGAATAGCACCATCCCCCCAAGGACACTGATCATCTTTCAGAGGCTAATGGAATGTGGGTATGGTCAATAGGCTCCTTTGTCTCAAGAACCTATAAAAACTGTCTGCAACCTAAATAAATTGGAATCCTCTCAAACAACATGTGAAGGTCTGAGTGATTCACCGAGCAGCTCGTACTATACAATGATTTGGACCACCATCACATCGAGATAAAGGGATACTTCCCTGACAAAACATGGCGCTCGAACAGTGACCTGGGTTTGCATGACGCCTACCGGAGAATTTAGGGATCATCCTTTCAGGACAGACAGACCATGCAGCTGCACAAAAAGGTAAGAAGCTTTTTTTCTTACAAATTGCTCTGTCGCTCCTAGTTTGGATTTCCCACATCCGGTGAGTTGCATGCCTATATTGCCCAGTCCAAAGAATCTTGTTAGTTTATTTGAAAACTCCATGTGATGTGTGGTAGTGTATATGGGTATTGTGTGAGTTTGAACATGTGTGTTTGATAGCGCTATTGTGATACTGTATTGTACTGGTTTTTAAGAACGTGCTAGGAATTGCCCCTACCTAAAGAGTCTCCAAGGCTAGCTGCTTTTTGGAACGTAATTCGCTTGAGACAAAGTAGACTGAGTTTGGACAGTCGGACTTTATAAATTTATTTTGTGTGGTAGGTTCCAGAGCTGCTTCATGGAAAGGGGACTGCAGTCATCTCTTGACGGGCAAACGGTTAAAAAAAAAAAAAAAAGAAAAAAAATTTTAGATTTAGAAGTGGTTAAAATTGCCCTAAGGAAGAGTGGGGGACTGCGAGTGTGTGCCGGCACTAGAGATATAATATAGAAAATTATGGGAAAAATTGCTAGGTAGGATGAGAGGCAATTCAGAGGGAAAACCAGACGTACGGATCTTGAATGATAAAAAAAAAAAAAAAAAAAGCTGTACATGGATGTCAGAGAATGTTGGAAAAAGGACAAGTATATCAAAAAGATGGTTGTTTGTATGTTGGTAAATGGAAAGGTTCTTAAAAGAACAAAGGCTGGTTGCATAATGATGATATGATGGAAATTGCAAGTGGATAGAAGAAAGTTACAGAGGAAGTGACCAGAGGAGGTTATAAAGAAACAGCCATAAGAAATTGTGTGTTGTATGAGTGTTATGACGATGACGGACAAAAACTTGGACAGACAAAAGACAAAATTCAGGAAAAAGTTCGGCCTCCACCCTAAAATGGTGGATGAATTGATGTATGGAAACAAAGAAACAGACTGGCGGAGACATGTGCATGCAATGTGGCACCTAGACCCAACCCCCACACTGGAATATATCCGGTCAAGACTAGATTTGAAAAAGTGCGGGCTCCAACAGGACAAAGAAGTAGCGTTCAGATGTTTCTCCTGTAGGGGGCAGATGTTTCTCACTTTGATATATTTTAGTAGACCAGTGGTATGGGTAATGATGCATTGCCTAAAGATCTTTGGATTTGCATCTTACAGTCCGCTCAGCTGTATTTAGCTGTATTTGGATATTGTTGTAACTTTAGAAGACAACTAAGATATAGTACCCAGGGAATAAATATAGGAGACTGCTGCTTATCTAAGAGTCACCTCTCAGAACTACAAAGTCCAAAAACCCGGGTAGTAACATATTTGTTACGGATTTTGGTCTTCTGTGGGGAGAGCTCCTGGACGGTTGTGCAGTCCCAATTGGATTCCCTGAGCTGACCCTTGCCAGATACTGTAGATGTTCTATGTATGAGTTTATTCCATTATACAGTCCTGCAGATTATGGCAGAGATATAAATATGTGTTTTGCTTATATGACGTGTAGTGCTAGTGGTATTTCATCAGTTACCAGATGTGAGGAAAGCACAGCACACAATTATGGACATTGTTCATTGCAGGCTTGGACCTGAGAAATCCTGTGATTTATGTTTAAAAACATCAGACATGTAGTGTAAAACTTTATAATACACCTAAAAGTTTGAAGGGTGTGGTCAAAAGCAATTTGTGTAGGATGATGGAGTGAACTTAGATGTTACAATGGTGTGTTGGATTCTTTCTTTGTTCTCTTGGTATGCTGGGACACTTAGTACTACAGACACCACAGGGAGAAGGAGGGGGCTGCCTCCCCCCCTTGTCTCAACGAACACAGGAGGGGGGGGAGGGGGAGCACATGTTGGAATGTTAAGAGAAGAAAGGAACAAAAAGAATGTGTGTTCATGATAACCCTATGATCCCTACACTATTAGTCCTATTCAGCAGCTATGACGGTGATTATTATTAGGAGCTTTTTAGGCAGAAGTTATAACATCCCTAGAAGCCTCCTACGTCACTGTCTCTAGTGATGCTTCTGCTCAGTAACGCTGTCCCCCAGTATGTGCCCCCAGTATGACTGTATAGGTTATAATAAGATCTAAGGAATTTGTATGCTGTGTGTCTCCTATTATACAGCATTGATACATCGGCATTGGTCCCAAAAACTGTGTTTTTCTGGAATATATTGTTCACTTTTTATTGTTCTCATTTAAGTTTAAACCAAGCACCTCAGAGGAGAGGACACAGGCCGGAAGCTGCTGATCGTGTGTCACATGACAACCTGGATCCTTCTTGGTTTTGTATCCTACTGCTGCCTACGTATAAAAAGCTTCTGTAGTAGTTTTGGACTATCCTGATAGTCCTATTTCACCTCTTCATGACTGGAAACCTTGGTTACAATGTGCCCTCTTTATGATGTATTACATTGAATCCAGCTCCACTATTTTCGCTAGATTCAAAGGGGGGAGACATGAGGTAGACAGCTTGTATCTAAAATTTTCTATTATCTTAATGATTAATGAACCAGTTACCTTTTAATATATTATTAATCTGCATTTTGAGTTTTTTTTTGTAGATGGCTTTAGAAACCAGGAATGAGGTTAATTCTACATCAGATGTGCAGTGGTCACACAACATGAGGTAACAGCAGCAGAACCACTCCTAACCTACCTGTCTGTACAGGAGGCGGAGGTGAGGGCACTGATGGAGGAGTGTAAAGTGGCAGAGGGGAAGAATGTGAGTCTTGTGGGATTCCTTATGATTTCTAACTTCATATAGTAAGTTTATCAACAACTATGAGACTTTGAAATAGCTGATAGAGGCCTTAGTGTTACATAAAGGTCCATCCTAGAAGGTAAAACCTATAAAGCTCTAATACATGAAGTGACCATACTGGTTACTAGAAAGCCTAGGGGAAAGGAGCCTGGATCAGTACAGTCCGTGACCCTCGCTGGCCCAGTAGTTTTGTCTATACTTCAGACTTTACAAAAACAGGCTCCAGAAGGTGAGAAACAAGATTGGAGCAAAATAGGGGCAAAATAGGGGCCCAAGAGGCGGAGGATGGACTATGGCAAAAAGGTGACAAATTGTGTCTGCCAAAGGCCCTTTTATCCTATGATGGCTCAGTACGTTCATGGACCGACGCATCTGTATAAGACGTTTATGTGTTCATTGGTCGACAAGTATTGGGTAGCCCCTGGATTTACAACTGTTGCTACCCGGTTTACACAAGCCTGTATGATCTGTGCTAAGCATAATGTAGGTAAAGTAGTGAAAACACCAGTTAAACATACTCCAAAGCCGCTTTACCCCTTCCAGAGGTTGCAGATTGACTATATACAGCTACCAAAGGTAAGTAGCTATGAATATGTACTTGTGTGTGTGGACCTCTTTTCTGGGTGGCCTGAAGCCTATCCTGTGACAAAAGCCACAGCAAAAAAAACACAGCACAGAAGTTAATGAGGGAGCTAGTCTGTAGATTTGGGATTCCAGAGACCATAGAGAGTGATAGAGGTTCCCACTTTACAGGGGAGGTGATGAGGGAGGTAATGGGAGCACTTGGGATTGAACAGACCTTCCATACCCCCTATCATCCACAGAGTAGTGGGAAGGTGGAGAGGTTAAATGGGACTCTTGAGTTAAAAATTCAGAAAGCCATGGAAGAGACAGGGAAGAACTGGGTTGATTGTCTTCCTTTGGCCTTATTTTCTATAAGGTACACTCCCAACAGGAAAACAGGCCTCTCACCTTTTGAGATTCTCTTTGGATCTGCTCCTAGAATGGGCTTATATTTTCCACAAGTTTTACAGATGTACCATGGAGAATTGACAGGATACGTCCAAGCCCTGCAAAAACATCTAGCTATGGTGCATAAACAAGTTTTTGCTTCTATTCCAGACCATGATGCAGTAGGAGGATCACATAATCTACAACCTGGAGATTGGGTGGTCTTGAAGCGTCACGTGAGAAAAAGCCTTGAGCCACGTTTTGAAGGACCATTTCAAGTCCTTCTGACCACATCTACTTCCGTGAAGTTACAAGGGAAGCCTAATTGGATTCACGCCAGCCATTGCAAAAGAGTATTGAATCCAGCTGCTCATGAAGATGAATCTGTATCTCCAAATGTTAATATTACTTAAGATACTATTGATATTACCCCTTGGAAGAACTTTCAACGAGATGTTGAGAGGGGATTGGGATAACTTGCTCATTAAGCATCACCAAGTCCTTTTAAAAGATATGAGACATGATGTATTACCCAAAGATTGTTGGATTTGTACCCACAGTCCTGTCAGCTCTAGCAGTATGCCTTATCTAGCTATCCCAGTGGCTTTAGAGGAAATATTTTCTATCTGTAACAATACAGTAATAGCTGTGCTGGAAAGTGAACATAAGGAGATGACTGTACCATTACCTGTAGCTGCGTGGGTGGAAGAGCCGTGGATGATATTTAATAGGAGCGGTCCACCGTTAGAGCAGACTGCCATTCCTTGGGCTTTAAATAATGTTAATCTTGCCTGTTATCCCAATTTTACATCTTGCAGTTGTATCCAAATTAGATCTAAAGGAATGTTTTTCTCTAACTCCAACTATACAGAGTGTGATGGTAACAAATCTGACATCACTCAATGTGTAGGAGTTGATGCCACTATTAATTCTACACTCCCCTGTGTTAGCATGTCCTTGCAAAACCTTGTTGCAGGTTTCCTTTCAAATGACACCTTTTTCCAACAGGAAGTGAGTGAAATCCTGAAGGTGAACATGCTAGTCAGATGGGTAGCAGAGCTTTTTAATGGCACTGTCGTTGGAGTACCGAAAAACATATATGTTGTATGTGGCCATCAGGCTTATAAATGGCTTCCTAGCAATTTTACAGGAGCTTGTACACTGACTCGCCTTACTCCTGCCACTTTTATTGTCCCCCATACCAATGTAAATGTAAATCTTATTCCCAAGCACACATTACACAAGAGAAAAGCAGATAATCTTCCTAGACCAGACGGACGCCCACATGTGGTGGAGATGGGAACAGCTAACACCATCTTCAGCACACTTTTTATTTATCCTATGATAATGCAGATGTGGGAAAAATTAGTAGAAGCCACAGATTATCTAGATAAACAAATTTTTCAGATTTTGGGGGCTTTGAATAAGACAAATGTCATCCAGAGACAGTTAATTGTGGTAACCAACCAACATACATTAGTTTTAGATTACATCACTGCGTCCCAGGGTGGCATGTGTCAAGTCATAGGGCCAACATGTTGTCATTACATCGATCCTCAAGGCAACATGCAAATTAAGACAAATTTAGCAAAAATTGCTGATTTTAGAGATAGATGGCTCAAGGAGCATGATAGTAATAAGGACAGCTGGTGGTCTGACACATTCGCATCCTTAAACCCCGCCAATTGGTTTAAGGGTATTTTTGGGTGGCTCATGGGAGTTTTGCAAGCCATATTTCAAATCATTTTGTTATGTGTATTTGTTTATATCTGCATAAGAGTAGTAATCTGGCTTGTTGTAAAACTGTGGCGAAGGAAACCAAGGATTGTGCGATATCAACCTAGGTATACACCTAATTCTACAGAGGGAGTGGTTATACCTATGTACAATTTGGCCAAGAGAGTGTAGAGAACCTACCATTAATATTAGGACCGAATTAATTGTGTTGTGATATAATGTTCAGGATGCTCAGGAGGGAAGCAGGTGAAGGGGTTAGATAAGTCCTGGATGTGTGACTAGCACATGTCAATGTACCACCTGAGCAGTACCTGAAATTATTCACAAAAAGGGAGGAATTGTGAGGGAATCTAATCCATTTTTGAATCTGTTCTTCTATCATGTATCTATACAAAGATTTTTGGCTCTATTGATAGAAGAGATCCCTATGAATAGCACCATCCCCCCAAGGACACTGATCATCTTTCAGAGGCTAATGGAATGTGGGTATGGTCAATAGGCTCCTTTGTCTCAAGAACCTATAAAAACTGTCTGCAACCTAAATAAATTGGAATCCTCTCAAACAACATGTGAAGGTCTGAGTGATTCACCGAGCAGCTCGTACTATACAATGATTTGGACCACCATCACATCGAGATAAAGGGATATTTCCCTGACACTATCTCATAGAGAAACTAACACTATTTTCAGGTTCAAAAAGGTCAACAGAACTTGGGATTCCCAGGCAGTCTCCCATGCTGGTACTTGCCAAGCCTTAAGCTGCATTGCTGCTGCGATCTGACGAGAGCAGGCGCATTCAAGCTTAGAAAGGCCGTTGACAGCAGCTATTCAATTTGAACCTTCTTTTACCATCTTTGACAGAGAAACTAACACAATTTTCAGGTTCAAAAAGGTCATAGGAACTTGGGATTCTCAGCCACTCTCCCATGCTGGTACTTGCCAAGCCTTAAGCTGCATTGCTGCTGCGATCTGACGAGAGCAGGCACATTAAGCTTAGAATGACCGATGACGACAGCTGCCTAATTTCGACCTTCTTTTACTATCTCATAGAGAAACTAACACTATTTTCAGGTTCAAAAAGGTCAACAGAACTTGGGATTCCCAGCCAGTCTCCCATGCTGGTACTTGCCAAGCCTTAAACTGCATTGCTGCTGCGATCTGACGAGAGCAGGCACATTCAGCTTAGAATGGCCGATGACAGCAGCTATTCATTTTGAACCTTCTTTTACCATCTTTGGCAGAGAAACTAACACAATTTTCAGGTTCAAAAAGGTCAACAGAACTTGGAATTCCAAGCCAGTCTCCCATGCTGGTACTTGCCAAGCCTTAAGCTGCATTGCTGCTGCGATCTGACGAGAGCAGGCACATTAAGCTTAGAATGGCCGTTGACAGCAGCTGTTCAATTTGAACCTTCTTTTACCATCTTTGACAGAGAAACTAACACAATTTTCAGGTTCAAAAAGGTCAACGGAACTTGGGATTCCCAGCCAGTCTCCCATGCTAGTACTTGCCAAGCCTTAAGCTGCATTGCTGCTGCAATTTGACGAGAGCAGGCACATTCAGCTTAGAATGGCCGTTGACAGTAGCTGCTCAATTTGAACCTTCCTTTACCATCTTTGACAGAGAAACTAACACAATTTTCAGGTTCAAAAAGGTCAACGGAACTTGGGATTCCCAGCCAGTCTCCCATGCTGGTACTTGCCAAGCCTTAAGCTGCATTGCTGCTGCAATTTGATGAGAGCAGGCACATTCAGCTTAGAATGGCCGTTGACAGCAGCTCTTCAATTTGAACCTTCTTTTACTATCTCATAGAGAAACTAACACAATTTTCAGGTTCAAAAAGGTCAACAGGACTTGGGATTCCCAGCCAGTCTCCCATGCTGGTACTTGTCAAGCCTTAAGCTGCATTGCTGCTGCGATCTGACGAGAGCAGGCACATGAAGCTTAGAATGGCCGTTGACAGCAGCTGTTCAATTTGAACCTTCTTTTACCATCTTTGACAGAGAAACTAACACAATTTTCAGGTTCAAAAAAGTCAATGGAACTTGGGATTCCCAGCCAGTCTCCCATGCTAGTACTTGCCAAGCCATAAGCTGCATTGCTGCTGCAATTTGACGAGAGCAGGCACATTCAGCTTAGAATGGCCGTTGACAGTGGCTGTTCAATTTGAACATTCTTTTACCATCTTTGACAGAGAAACTAACACAATTTTCAGGTTCAAAAAGGTCAACGGAATTTGGGATTCCCAGCCAGTCTCCCATGCAGGTACTTGCCAAGCCTTAAGCTGCATTGCTGCTGCAATTTGACGAGAGCAGGCACATTCAGCGTAGAATGGCCGTTGACAGTAGCTGCTCAATTTGATCCTTCTTTTACCATCTTTGACAGAGAAACTAACACAATTTTCAGGTTCAAAAAGGTCAACGGAAGTTGGGATTCCCAACCAGTCTCCCATTCTGGTACTTGCCAAGCCTTAAGCTGCATTGCTGCTGCGATCTGACGAGAGCAGGCACATTCAGCTTAGAATGGCCAATGACAGCAGCTCTTCAATTTGAACCTTCTTTTGCCATCTTTGACAGAAAAACTAACACAATTTTCAGGTTCAAAAAGGTCAACGGAACTTGGGATTCCCAGCCAGTCTCCTATACTGGAATTTGCCAAGCCTTAAGCTTCATAGCTGATGCGATCTGACAAGAGCAGGCACATTCAACTTAGAATGGCCGTAGACAGCAGCTCTTCAATTTGAACCTTCTTTTACTATCTCATAGAGAAATTAACAAAATTTTCAGGGTCAAAAAGGTCAACGGAACTTGGGATTCCCAGCCAGTCTCCCATGCTGGTACTTGCCAAGTAGAGATGAGGGAACATACTCGTCCGAGCTTGATGCTCGTTTGAGCATTAGCGTACTCGAAACTGCTCGGTGCTCGGACGAATACTTCGCCCGCTCGAGAAAATGGCAGCTCCCGCCGTTTTGCTTTTTGGCGGCCAGAAACAGAGCCAATCACAAGCCAGGAGACTCTGCACTCCACCCAGCATGACGTGGTACCCTTACACGTCGATAGCAGTGGTTGGCTGGCCAGATCAGGTGACCCTGGGATAGACTAGCCGCTGCCCGCGCTAGGGAGAGAGCTGCTGCTGGTCAGGGAAAGCGTTAGGGTGTTCTATTAGAATAGTATTAGGCAGCAGTGATTCAACAAGAACCCAACAGCCCTTCTTAGGGCTAAATAACGTTATACTTTTTTTTTTTTTTTGCTTGTGGCTGGGCTTGCTGGCACTAGTAGTGCAGCTAGTACCATATTGTGAGGAATTTGCAGGGGGACTTGCTACCGTTGTTTTTAGCTCTTAGTGACACACATATCCACCTAAAACACCAAAGTGGGAAAATTTATTA
This sequence comes from Engystomops pustulosus, assembly GCF_040894005.1. NCBI lineage: Eukaryota > Metazoa > Chordata > Amphibia > Anura > Leptodactylidae > Engystomops > Engystomops pustulosus. Next base: position 69,148,048 of record NC_092419.1, read on the forward strand.
GGGGTTTGATTTCAATTAGGCACAGTCTGCCATTTACTTTTTATTTTACGTTTATTTTTTCATAACTCAGCGTCATCTCATCTGGCATAGCAGTGTGCTTTCATACTTGGCTAGAAAATAGCCATAGGAGAATCCAAACGGCTTACTTACGCCGACAATAGCGTTATATATATTTTATTTCTGGTTGATCTGCTGGTGGCTGTCCTTGCTGCAGTGCATTGTGAGGAATTTGTAGTGAGACTTGCGACCGCTGTGTTTAGCGCTTAGTGACGCACATATCCATCGCAAAGACCGAAGTGGGAAAATTTATTAGGGGTTGGATTTCAATTAGGCACGGTCTGGCAGTTTATTTTTATTTTACGTTTATTTTTTCATAACTCAGCGTCATCTCATCAGTGTGCTTTCATACTTGGCTAGAAAATAGCCAAAGGAGAATCCAAACGGCTTACTTACGCCTACAATAGCGTTATATATATTTTATTTCTGGTTGATCTGCTGGTGGCTGTCCTTGCTGCAGTGCATCTACTAGCCAATTGTGAGGAATTTGGAGTGAGACTTGCGACCGCTGTGTTTAGCGCTTAGTGACGCACATATCCATCGCAAAGACCGAAGTGGGAAAATTTATTAGGGGTTGGATTTCAATTAGGCACAGTCTGGCAGTTTCTTTTTATTTTACGTTTATTTTTTCATAACTCAGCGTCATCTCATCAGTGTGCTTTCATACTTGGCTAGAAAATAGCCAAAGGAGAATCCAAACGGCTTACTTACGCCTACAATAGCGTTATATATATTTTATTTCTGGTTGATCTGCTGGTGGCTGTCCTTGCTGCAGTGCATCTACTAGCCAATTGTGAGGAATTTGGAGTGAGACTTGCGACCGCTGTGTTTAGCGCTTAGTGACGCACATATCCATTGCAAAGACCAAAGTGGGAAAATTTATTAGGGGTTGGATTTCAATTAGGCACAGTCTGGCAGTTTCTTTTTATTTTACGTTTATTTTTTCATAACTCAGCGTCATCTCATCAGTGTGCTTTTATACTTGGCTAGAAAATAGCCAAAGGAGAATCCAAACGGCTTACTTACGCCTACAATAGCGTTATATATATTTTATTTCTGGTTGATCTGCTGGTGGCTGTCCTTGCTGCAGTGCATCTACTAGCCAATTGTGAGGAATTTGTAGTGAGACTTGCGACCGCTGTGTTTAGCGCTTAGTGACGCACATATCCATCGCAAAGACCGAAGTGGGAAAATTTATTAGGGGTTGGATTTCAATTAGGCACAGTCTGGCAGTTTCTTTTTATTTTACGTTTATTTTTTCATAACTCAGCATCATCTCATCAGTGTGCTTTCATACTTGGCTAGAAAATAGCCAAAGGAGAATCAAAACGGCTTACTTACGCCTACAATAGCGTTATATATATTTTATTTCTGGTTGATCTGCTGGTGGTTGTCCTTGCTGCAGTGCATCTACTAGCCAATTGTGAGGAATTTGTAGTGAGACTTGCGACCGCTGTGTTTAGCGCTTAGTGACGCACATATCCATCGCAAAGACCGAAGTGGGAAAATTTATTAGGGGTTGGATTTCAATTAGGCACAGTCTGGCAGTTTCTTTTTATTTTACGTTTATTTTTTCATAACTCAGCGTCATCTCATCAGTGTGCTTTCATACTTGGCTAGAAAATAGCCAAAGGAGAATCCAAACGGCTTACTTACGCCTACAATAGCGTTATATATATTTTATTTCTGGTTGATCTGCTGGTGGCTGTCCTTGCTGCAGTGCATCTACTAGCCAATTGTGAGGAATTTGGAGTGAGACTTGCGACAGCTGTGTTTAGCGCTTAGTGACGCACATATCCATCGCAGAGACCGAAGTGGGAAAATTTATTAGGGGTTGGATTTCAATTAGGCACAGTCTGGCAGTTTCTTTTTATTTTACGTTTATTTTTTCATAACTCAGCGTCATCTCATCAGTGTGCTTTCATACTTGGCTAGAATATAGCCAAAGGAGAATCCAAACGGCTTACTTACGCCTACAATAGCGTTATATATATTTTATTTCTGGTTGATCTGCTGGTGGCTGTCCTTGCTGCAGTGCATCTACTAGCCAATTGTGAGGAATTTGGAGTGAGACTTGCGACCGCTGTGTTTAGCGCTTAGTGACACACATATCCATCGCAAAGACCGAAGTGGGAAAATTTATTAGGGGTTGGATTTCAATTAGGCACAGTCTGGCAGTTTATTTTTATTTTACGTTTATTTTTTCATAACTCAGCGTCATCTCATCAGTGTGCTTTCATACTTGGCTAGAAAATAGCCAAAGGAGAATCAAAACGGCTTACTTACGCCTACAATAGCGTTATATATATTTTATTTCTGGTTGATCTGCTGGTGGCTGTTCTTGCTGCAGTGCATCTACTAGCCAATTGTGAGGAATTTGTAGTGAGACTTGCAACCGCTGTGTTTAGCGCTTAGTGACGCACATATCCATCGAAAAGACCGAAGTGGGAAAATTTATTAGGGGTTGGATTTCAATTAGGCACAGTCTGGCAGTTTATTTTTATTTTACGTTTATTTTTTCATAACTCAGCGTCATCTCATCAGTGTGCTTTCATACTTGGCTAGAAAATAGCCAAAGGAGAATCCAAACGGCTTACTTACGCCTACAATAGTGTTATATATATTTTATTTCTGGTTGATCTGCTGGTGGCTGTCCTTGCTGCAGTGCATCTACTAGCCAATTGTGAGGAATTTGGAGTGAGACTTGCGACCGCTGTGTTTAGCGCTTAGTGACGCACATATCCATCGCAAAGACCGAAGTGGGAAAATTTATTAGGGGTTGGATTTCAATTAGGCACAGTCTGGCAGTTTCTTTTTATTTTACATTTATTTTTTCATAATTTCAGCATCATCTCATCAGTGTGCTTTCATACTTGGCTAGAAAATAGCCAAAGGAGAATCCAAACGGCTTACTTACGCCTACAATAGCGTTATATATATTTTATTTCTGGTTGATCTGCTGGTGGCTGTCCTTGCTGCAGAGCATCTACTAGCCAATTGTGAGGAATTTGGAGTGAGACTTGCGACCGCTGTGTTTAACGCTTAGTGACGCACATATCCATCGCAAAGACCGAAGTGGGAAAATTTATTAGGGGTTGGATTTCAATTAGGCACAGTCTGGCAGTTTCTTTTTATTTTACGTTTATTTTTTCATAACTCAGCGTCATCTCATCAGTGTGCTTTCATACTTGGCTAGAAAATAGCCAAAGGAGAATCCAAACGGCTTACTTACGCCTACAATAGCGTTATATATATTTTATTTCTGGTTGATCTGCTGGTGGCTGTCCTTGCTGCAGTGCATCTACTAGCCAATTGTGAGGAATTTGGAGTGAGACTTGCGACCGCTGTGTTTAGCGCTTAGTGACGCACATATCCATTGCAAAGACCAAAGTGGGAAAATTTATTAGGGGTTGGATTTCAATTAGGCACAGTCTGGCAGTTTCTTTTTATTTTACGTTTATTTTTTCATAACTCAGCGTCATCTCATCAGTGTGCTTTTATACTTGGCTAGAAAATAGCCAAAGGAGAATCCAAACGGCTTACTTACGCCTACAATAGCGTTATATATATTTTATTTCTGGTTGATCTGCTGGTGGCTGTCCTTGCTGCAGTGCATCTACTAGCCAATTGTGAGGAATTTGTAGTGAGACTTGCGACCGCTGTGTTTAGCGCTAAGTGACGCACATATCCATCGCAAAGACCGAAGTGGGAAAATTTATTAGGGGTTGGATTTCAATTAGGCACAGTCTGGCAGTTTCTTTTTATTTTACGTTTATTTTTTCATAACTCAGCATCATCTCATCAGTGTGCTTTCATACTTGGCTAGAAAATAGCCAAAGGAGAATCAAAACGGCTTACTTACGCCTACAATAGCGTTATATATATTTTATTTCTGGTTGATCTGCTGGTGGTTGTCCTTGCTGCAGTGCATCTACTAGCCAATTGTGAGGAATTTGTAGTGAGACTTGCGACCGCTGTGTTTAGCGCTTAGTGACGCACATATCCATCGCAAAGACCGAAGTGGGAAAATTTATTAGGGGTTGGATTTCAATTAGGCACAGTCTGGCAGTTTCTTTTTATTTTACGTTTATTTTTTCATAATTCAGCGTCATCTCATCAGTGTGCTTTCATACTTGGCTAGAAAATAGCCAAAGGAGAATCCAAACGGCTTACTTACGCCTACAATAGCGTTATATATATTTTATTTCTGGTTGATCTGCTGGTGGCTGTCCTTGCTGCAGTGCATCTACTAGCCAATTGTGAGGAATTTGGAGTGAGACTTGCGACAGCTGTGTTTAGCGCTTAGTGACGCACATATCCATCGCAGAGACCGAAGTGGGAAAATTTATTAGGGGTTGGATTTCAATTAGGCACAGTCTGGCAGTTTCTTTTTATTTTACGTTTATTTTTTCATAACTCAGCGTCATCTCATCAGTGTGCTTTCATACTTGGCTAGAATATAGCCAAAGGAGAATCCAAACGGCTTACTTACGCCTACAATAGCGTTATATATATTTTATTTCTGGTTGATCTGCTGGTGGCTGTCCTTGCTGCAGTGCATCTACTAGCCAATTGTGAGGAATTTGGAGTGAGACTTGCGACCGCTGTGTTTAGCGCTTAGTGACGCACATATCCATCGCAAAGACCGAAGTGGGAAAATTTATTAGGGGTTGGATTTCAATTAGGCACAGTCTGGCAGTTTATTTTTATTTTACGTTTATTTTTTCATAACTCAGCGTCATCTCATCAGTGTGCTTTCATACTTGGCTAGAAAATAGCAAAAGGAGAATCAAAACGGCTTACTTACGCCTACAATAGCGTTATATATATTTTATTTCTGGTTGATCTGCTGGTGGCTGTCCTTGCTGCAGTGCATCTACTAGCCAATTGTGAGGAATTTGGAGTGAGACTTGCGACCGCTGTGTTTAGCGCTTAGTGACGCACATATCCATTGCAAAGACCAAAGTGGGAAAATTTATTAGGGGTTGGATTTCAATTAGGCACAGTCTGGCAGTTTCTTTTTATTTTACGTTTATTTTTTCATAACTCAGCGTCATCTCATCAGTGTGCTTTTATACTTGGCTAGAAAATAGCCAAAGGAGAATCCAAACGGCTTACTTACGCCTACAATAGCGTTATATATATTTTATTTCTGGTTGATCTGCTGGTGGCTGTCCTTGCTGCAGTGCATCTACTAGCCAATTGTGAGGAATTTGGAGTGAGACTTGCGACCGCTGTGTTTAGCGCTTAGTGACGCACATATCCATCGCAAAGACCGAAGTGGGAAAATTTATTAGGGGTTGGATTTCAATTAGGCACAGTCTGGCAGTTTCTTTTAATTTTACGTTTATTTTTTCATAACTCAGCATCATCTCATCAGTGTGCTTTCATACTTGGCTAGAAAATAGCCAAAGGAGAATCAAAACGGCTTACTTACGCCTACAATAGCGTTATATATATTTTATTTCTGGTTGATCTGCTGGTGGTTGTCCTTGCTGCAGTGCATCTACTAGCCAATTGTGAGGAATTTGTAGTGAGACTTGCGACCGCTGTGTTTAGCGCTTAGTGACGCACATATCCATCGCAAAGACCGAAGTGGGAAAATTTATTAGGGGTTGGATTTCAATTAGGCACAGTCTGGCAGTTTCTTTTTATTTTACGTTTATTTTTTCATAACTCAGCGTCATCTCATCAGTGTGCTTTCATACTTGGCTAGAAAATAGCCAAAGGAGAATCCAAACGGCTTACTTACGCCTACAATAGCGTTATATATATTTTATTTCTGGTTGATCTGCTGGTGGCTGTCCTTGCTGCAGTGCATCTACTAGCCAATTGTGAGGAATTTGGAGTGAGACTTGCGACCGCTGTGTTTAGCGCTTAGTGACGCACATATCCATCGCAAAGACCGAAGTGGGAAAATTTATTAGGGGTTGGATTTCAATTAGGCACAGTCTGGCAGTTTCTTTTTATTTTACGTTTATTTTTTCATAACTCAGCGTCATCTCATCAGTGTGCTTTCATACTTGGCTAGAAAATAGCCAAAGGAGAATCCAAATGGCTTACTTACGCCTACAATAGCGTTATATATATTTTATTTCTGGTTGATCTGCTGGTGGCTGTCCTTGCTGCAGTGCATCTACTAGCCAATTGTGAGGAATTTGGAGTGAGACTTGCGACAGCTGTGTTTAGCGCTTTGTGACGCACATATCCATCGCAGAGACCGAAGTGGGAAAATTTATTAGGGGTTGGATTTCAATTAGGCACAGTCTGGCAGTTTATTTTTATTTTACGTTTATTTTTTCATAACTCAGCGTCATCTCATCAGTGTGCTTTCATACTTGGCTAGAAAATAGCCAAAGGAGAATCCAAACGGCTTACTTACGCCTACAATAGCGTTATATATATTTTATTTCTGGTTGATCTGCTGGTGGCAGCTGCTGTCAACGGCGATTCTAAGCTGAATGTGCCTGCTCTCGTCAGATCGCAGCAGCAATGCAGCTTAAGGCTTGGCAAGTACCAGAATGGGAGACTGGCTGGGAATCCCAAGTTCCGTTGACCTTTTTGAACCTGAAAATTGTGTTAGTTTCTCTGTCAAAGGTGGTAAAAGAAGGTTCAAATTGAACAGCTGCTGTCAATGGCCATTCTGAGCTGAATGTGCCTGCTCTCGTCAGATCGCAGCAGCAATGCAGCTTAAGGCTTGGCAAGTACCAGCATGGGAGACTGGCTGAAAATCCCAAGTTTGTTGACCTTTTTTTTTTTTTTTTTTTTTGGTTTTCAAAGAGCTTTATTGTAAAGATAGATTTTACATGGACATATTGTTTCTAAAAGTTAGGAGTTTACAAAATGTAGTTTTACATTTTATCTGGTAGCTTTCCTTTTTTACAACTTTAGTATATCTTACATAGTTGACGGTGGGAGAGGGGGATAAGGGGGGGGTGGAGGGGGGGGAGGATCAGATTGTCCTTTTCCTGTTTCATGACGCGAAGTCCGAAATACTTAGCGGCAGCAATAGTAGAGGGGGATGGGGGGGGAGGGGTGAGGGAAGGTGAGAATGGGTAGGAGGGGAGAGTTACAAGTGATAGTCCTGGAGGTTAGTTTTACAACTGTTTGTCTGGAGTATATTAAGTAGGTTTAAAACAATATACAAACTTCAACCATTAACTGCAAACTACACAGGTAACCACTTAGTGATCTAGATACTGCCACTTCGGGGGCAGTTTATTTCTGGCTGATCCACATCTCCATTTCCATCTAATATGAATTATTCTCATTTAGGTTAATTCTGTCTATTGTTGTCGTATGGCAATAATAATACCTTTCCTTCATTAAGGGTCTAGACGAGTATTATGTTGGCTAAGGATACACCACAGAAGAGGTCTCGGTCAGCTCCTGTATTTGATCCAACTTTCCCATGTCTTCAAAAAGATTTCGTGTGTCCTTTCTGTCCAACTGGCTATTTCTTCTAGTCTGAATATCTGATCCATTTTATCTCTCCACTCCTGTGTCGTAGGCGGAGAATCGCTTAACCAGTGTAGTGGGATTAGGGATTTGGCAGCTTGTATCATTATTGTAGGGAGATGGTTTTTCCTAGGTTTCCATGTTTTGTTCGGAAGCCATAGTAGCACAGATTCCGGTGTGAATTTGATGTTTAGTTTCGTAATGGTGTTTATGGTACGCGATATCTTATCCCAGAATGGTTTAATTTGGGGACATGTCCAGAATATGTGTAGGTGAGACGCTCCTGTTAGGTTACATCTCCAGCATTTGCTGTGCGGAACCAGCCCCATCCGTTGAAGGGTAACAGGTGTTCTATGCCACCTTGTTCCTTGTAGGAATTTTCCTGAATTTTCGTACATCTAGAGAATCCATGGGAATTGGACATAATCTTTCGGATGTCACTTTCCGAAATTGTTAATCCTAGATCATTTTCCCATGCTAGGATATGGGCTGGTTTGTGTCCATGGTTCTCTAAAGTTACCAATTGATGGTAAAACTTAGATAGCAGGTGTCTAGTGCTAGTTGTGTTTAGTATTTGTTCCTCTAACCAGGATGTTTCCAGGTTGGGCTTATTCATTGCAGCTATTTGTTTACACAATGACGCAATGTCAAGTTTGTGTATGAAGTGTATGTTAGGAAGTATTCTATTTAGGAAGCTTAGTAAAGTGTCTGGTTTGTCTGCCAATTCCACAAGTTCTTTTGTAGTTAGGCTTTTTAGAAATTCCCATGCCCCTGAGATTGGTTTAGTATTCCTAGCGCCAATATATGGTATTAGATTAGCCGGCATGGCTGATGATATGGTGTGCGGCTTTGGCGCGAATTGTCTTGCGATTGTTAGAGTTCCTTTAGAGATATCATTTTGGAACTTAGGGATCCAACTCGATGTAGTATCCCAAGCCCACGCCAGTGTGTTCGCCTGGAGGAGATCTTGTTCTATGTCTGTTCCTAGGATGTTAGTGTTTTTGTTATTTAATTGCACCCATCTTCTCAGATGTATTGCTAGGTAGTACTTTTTGGGATCTGGGAGACCTATACCTCCTTTTTTCTTAGGTTGTATCAGCCTATTGTATGCTAATCTCGAGCTTCCTCCTTTCCAAAGGAATTTCCTAAATAGGGATCTTATGGATGAAAAGAAGTTGATGGGTAGATGTATAGGAATCATCTGCATCAAGTATAAGAGTTTGGGCATTATGAACGTTTTTAGGAGATTTTTCCTTCCTAACCAGGACATGAGGGGCGCATTTATCGATTTTAGTTGCTGGTCTATCTGTGATAGTAAGGGGAGGTAGTTATATTTATACATTGAGGTGAGTTTGTTGGGGATGTAGACCCCCAAGTATTTTATTTTTGTTGATTGCCATGCAATTGGGTAGTGACTCTGCAAATATGTGATGTGTGACGTTGGTGCCGAAATGTTTAGTGCTTCAGATTTACTGAAGTTAATTTTAAAATTGGAGATATGACCAAATGTTTCCATAAGGTGGAAGATATGGGGGAATGCCGTCTTGGGATTTGTGACCATTATTAGGAGGTCATCTGCGAATGCAGCGTTTAAATGCATGTTGGGGCCGACTTTTATCCCCTGTATTTGGGGATGTTCTCTAAGGGCCTGGAGTAGTGTTTCCATCAGTAACACAAATAGGGATGGTGATAGTGGACACCCTTGTCTTGTGCCATTTAAGATGTTGAAGGATTCGGAATATGTGCCGTTTACTTTAATTCTAGCACTGGGGTTGGTGTAAAGCGTTTTTACCGCTTCCAGGAAGGGTTCTGGGAATCCGAACTTCCTCAGAGTTTCAAACATATATGGCCAGCTTATCCTGTCAAACGCCTTCTCGGCATCAGTACCAAGGAGGACCAGGGGTATGTTTTTTTGTTTGGCATAAGTAATGGCATGTATGACTCTGCAAGAGTTCTGGTTCCCCTCCCTGCCCGGAACGAATCCGGCTTGATCTGGATGTAATAACCTAGGCAGTAATTTATTTAATCTTTGTGAAAGAACTTTAGCCCAAATTTTTACATCGATATTTAGTAGCGAAATAGGCCGATAACTTCCGCAGTTCTCGGGGTCTTTGCCTTCTTTATGGATTATAGTTATTGTCGCCTCTAATGCTTGTTTGGGGAGTTCTGCTCCCTTGCGGAGAGCTTCACACCATTCAACTATGTATGGGAGTAGGACATCCGTGAATTTTTTGTAATATATTGCAGGCAGACCATCTGGTCCGGGGCTTTTATGGAGAGGTAGGGATTTTAAGATTCCTCTGATTTCTTCTTCTGATATGGGGCGCATTAGCTCTTCTATTTCTGAGGGGTTTAGAGTTGGGAGGTTTATATCTCCCAAAAAGGTTTGTATTGTGTCAGGTAAGTTTGATCCGTTTGGCGGCACATGTAAAGGTATGTTATAGATGGTAGTATAGAAGTTTTTGAATTCCTTCGCTATTTCCCTAGTGTCTTTGGTTTTGGCTAAGTCGTTTTTGGAGATGGATTTAATATATGAAATGTTTCTCTGTTTGTGGAGAAGCTGGGCCATCAATTTGTTGCCTTTATCGCCATGAGCGTAATATAGGTATTTGGAAAACATATAGTTTTTAGCCGCCTTCAGATTAAGGCAGTCTTTGAGTTTATTTCTTAGAGCTGTCAGCTCCTCCAAGGCAGAGACCGTTTGACTCCTTTTGTGTAGTAATTCTAGTTGGTATATTTTGTGTAAAAGATCATCTATCTGTTTAGTTTTTTGTTTTTTCACCGCTGCTCCAAGGGCCATGAATTCTCCCCTAATAAACACTATGGGGCAAATTTACTTACCCGGTCCATTCGCGTTCCAGCGGCGGCTTCTCCGCTCTGGATTCGGGTCCGGCCGGGATTTAATAAGGTAGTTCTTCCGCCGTCCACCAGGTGGCGCTGCTGCGCTGAAAGTAAACTCATCGCGCCGGAATGCACCGAGCTGGACCAGGTGAAGGTAAGCGGTCCTTATGCGACACATTTTCGGTTTTTAAATGCGGCGGTTTTTCCGAATACGTCGGGTTTTCGTTCGGCCACGCCCCCCGATTTCCGTCGCGCGCATGCCAGCGCCGATGCGCCACAATCCGATCGCGTGCGCCAAAATCCCGGGGCAATTTAAGTACACGCGGCGCAAAACGGAAATATTCGGGTAACACGTCGGGAAAACGCGAATCGGGCCCTTAATAAATGACCCCCTTTGTGTGCTTCCCAATTTAGTGGGATTGAAGTGTCATTTGGAGTGTTACGAGCGAAAAAGGACTTTAATTTTGTCCTTGTCTCATTTAAACGAGCTTCTGAATCTAGGAGGGTTTCGTTTAGTCTCCATAGCCCCTGGGGTCGCGGTAACGTGTCTATTATTATTTGTGCTATCACCGGTGCATGGTCTGAAACTGTCCTTGTCCCTATTGACACAGATTTGACTGCCTGGAGTAAGGTGTTAGGTAGAAATATGTAGTCTAATCTTTGAAAGGAGTCGTGAGGTGTGGAGTAAAAAGTAAAGTCTTTGGTAGATGGGTGTGTTAGTCGCCATATGTCTACTAAGTCTGTTGCCTGGAGGGCTCTGTGTAATTTGGCCAATGATTTTTGTGACTGAGTTGAGGTTCCTTTAGATGAATCTAGAGTGGGTTGTAGAGCCAGGTTGAGGTCTCCTCCTGCAATAATGGTACCTTCTGCAAAATTTTGTAGTTTGTCTAAGGATGTTAGGAGCCAATCTATCTGGCCTGAATTTGGTGCATATAGGTTAGCTAATGTAATTTTTGTGTTTCCTATGCTTCCTTTAACAAACAGGAATCTTCCTTCACTGTCTTGGAATGAGGAATGGTGTTCAAAGGGTATGTTTTTTGCTATAGCAATTGTCACCCCTCTAGCTGCTTTCTCGTATGTACTATGGAACCAGTGTTGGAATCTGTGTTTAGGGAGGTTGGGAATTTTTCCATGTTTAAAATGCGTTTCCTGGAAATAGCATATATCAGTTTGTAACTTACGTATTAAGGAGAAGACCTGTGACCTCTTCTGTGGCGTGTTCAGACCCTTGATATTGAATGTTGTGACCGTTACTGTTGCCATATTTTGATTTTATTTTTGTTTAGAGACCTGATGAATCTCGGTAGATGAGGAGTGATGGAGACGTAGACCTTCTTGTGTTGAACAAAATAAGACCTGTGAGAGAACAATAGTAGAACATAAGAAAACAGACATGCATCATATTCTACTGTAATTAACATGTGAATTAATTGGGGTATTAGTTGATTTATCTAGGTATTTAAGCTAATTGACTTAATTGGTTACCTCGACTTCTCGTTTTGTGACTAAGAAGTGAAGGGAGGTGATGGGGGGAGTGTTGTTCCTGATCGGTGGCTGTGGCCATGAAGCCTCTAGCTAGAGGAATTTTTGTGGGTTACTTTCATGGTTGGGCGATTGTGTAATGGAGGTTTGTGTGACTTAAGGTTCTTAATGTGTTTTGATGAGGCTGGAGTGAGTTAGTTTCCTAATGTGGTATCATTAAGTCAGCATTATTCACTGATGTGAATTATTTCTCTTAATTAGGGGTGTGTTCAAAATTATTATAATTATGTTTTTTTTTTTTTTTTTTTTTTTTAATATGACATTAACTATGAGTATGCCTAATTGGATATGCTGTGTTCTATCGGGATCTAAGTGAGTTGTTAGAACTCAACACAAGATGAATAATCATATAAAAGGAAGATACAGGGTTACTAAGAAGTGTTTTTCTTTCTTCTTGGCGACTTCCCTTTCATCGATGTGGCCCATGGTTCGGTTATGGGTAATGCCGGTAAGTCCATATACTGCTCCGGTACTGCGGACCACGAGCCGATATCCAATGGCTCTATTTCTAGAACTTCCCACGCTGATGCCAAATCTTCTGGGTGTCTAACTGTGCATCTTTTGCCTCCTTTTTGAAATGTGATTCCAAATGGGAATAGCCATCTGTATAAAATGTTGTGGCGTCTCAGATGGTCTGTGAGAGGTTTTAGTTGCCTTCTTTTGTTGAGAGTGGTAGATGAAATATCTTGGAACAGTACAACTTTTCCTTCTTGCAGTTTTAAGTCTTCTTTGTTCCTTGCCGCTTTCAAGATGGCGGCGGTGTCGACATATGATAGGAGGCCACATACTACATCTCTCGGCGGTTCGTCCACTTTAGGAGGAGGACGTAGCGCTCTGTGTTTTCTCTCAATTTGTATGGTTCCTGCTCTTTCTCTCCCCAGCAAGGAAATAAAGATCTCTTTTGCTGCTTCTGGTAGCTCATCATGGCTGATAGTTTCAGGTATGCCTTTAAACCTGATGTTCTTTCTCCTACTTCTATTCTCCTGGTCCTCTAGGAGGGTAAAGGCTGAGTTAAGCGCTCTTAATTGAGCTTTGTAGCCTATTTCTAATGCAGAGTTGAAGTTAATAACTGCTTCTTGGTTAGTTTCAAGTTCCTCCACTCTCATGCCCACGTGTCTGAGCTCCGATTTTATATCTGAGAGTTCCTTCATAACTGGGGACATGGCTTGCATAAGTGTCTTTTTTAGAAAGGCTCTTGTTATGGGTACCTCTGTGTCCCTCGGCGGGTCTCCCGCTGTTGAGACGCTGTCCGCCTCTGAGTCCTCTGCCGTCTCATTTTCATGCAGCGTGTTCGGCGCCATCTTGCGCGCCAGCGCCGAGGGAGAAGCGAATCTCTTCTTGAGAAATTTGTCCATGTCTCCCTGCGCTTTCCTCTGCCTCGGGGTGCCCAGGAGTTCTCCGGGTTTATCCCTGTTGGGTTTGCCCATGATTTCACCGGGTAGGTGCTAAATTTATGAAGCTTTAATGGCTAAGCCGCGGGAGCTCACTCCGAAGCGTCCGTCTCTCTCTGCGGTCAGGCTCCGCCCCCTCGTTCGTTGACCTTTTTGAACCTGAGAAGTGTGTTAGTTTCTCTATGAGATAGTAAAAGAAGGTTCAAATTGAACAGCTGCTGTCAACGGCCATTCTAAGCTGAATGTGCCTGCTCTCATCAGAATGCAGCTTAAGGCTTGGCAAGTACCAGAATGGGAGACTGGCTGGGAATACCAAGTTCCATTGACCTTTTTGAACCTGAAAATTGTGTTAGTTTCTCTATGAGATAGTAAAAGTAGGTTCAAATTGAACAGATGCTGTCAACAGCCATTCAAAGCTTAACGTGCTTGCTCTCGTCAGATCGCAGCAGCAATGCAGATTAAGGCTTGGCAAGTACCAGCTTGGGAGACTGGCTGGGAATCCCATGTTCCGTTGACCTTTTTGAACCTGAAAAGTGTTTTAGTTTCTTTATGAGATAGTACAAAAAGGTTCAAATTGAACAGATGCTGTCAACAGCCATTCTAAGCTGAATGTGCCTGCTCTCATCAGATCGCAGCAGCAATGCAGCTTAAGGCTTGGCAAGTACCAGCATGGGAGACTGGCTGGGAATCCAAAGTTCCGTTGACCTTTTTGAACCTGAAAATTGTGTTAGTTTCTCTGTCAATGATGGTAAAAGAAGGTTTTAATTGTACAGGTGCTGTCAATGGCCATTCTAAGCTGAATGTGCTTGCTCTCATCAGATCGCAGCAGCAATGCAGCTTAAGGCTTGGCAAGTACCAGCATGGGAGACTGGCTGGGAATCCCAAGTTCTGTTGACCTTTTTGAACCTGAAAATTGTGTTAGTTTCTCTATAAGATAGTACAAGAAGGTTCAAATTGAACAGCTGCTGACAACGGCCATTCTAAGCTGAATGTGCCTGCTCTCATCAGATCGCAGCAGCAATGCAGCTTAAGGCTTGGCAAGCACCAGCATGGGAGACTGGCTGGGAATCCCAAGTTCCATTGACCTTTTTGAACCTGAAAAGTGTTTTAGTTTCTTTATGAGATAGTAAACGTAGGTTCAAATTGAACAGCTGCTGTCAACGGCCATTCGAAGATGAATGTGCCTGCTCTCATCAGATCGCAGCAGCAATGCAGCTTAAGGCTTGGCAAGTACCAGCATGGGAGACTGGCTGGGAATCCAAAGTTCCGTTGACCTTTTTGAACCTGAAAATTGTGTTAGTTTCTCTGTCAAAGATGGTAAAAGAAGGTTTTAATTGAACCGCTGCTGTCAATGGCCATTCTGAGCTGAATGTGCCTGCTCTCGTCAGATCGCAGCAGCAATGCAGCTTAAGGCTTGGCAAGCACCAGCATGGGAGACTGGCTGGGAATCCCATGTTCCGTTGACCTTTTTGAACCTGAAAAGTGTTTTAGTTTCTTTATGAGATAGTACAAAAAGGTTCAAATTGAACAGCTGCTGTCAACGGCCATTCTAAGCTGAATGTGCCTGCTTTCATCAGATCGCAGCAGCAATGCAGCTTAAGGCTTGGCAAGTACCAGCATGGGAGACTGGCTGGGAATCCCAAGTTCTGTTGACCTTTTTGAACCTGAAAATTGTGTTAGTTTCTCTATAAGATAGTACAAGAAGGTTTAAATTGAACAGCTGCTGACAACGGCAATTCTAAGCTGAATGTGCCTGCTCTCATCAGATCGCAGCAGAAATGCAGCTTAAGGCTTGGCAAGTACCAGCATGGGAGACTGGCTGGGAATCCCAAGTTCTGTTGACCTTTTTGAACCTGAAAAGTGTTTTAGTTTCTTTATGAGATAGTACAAGAAGGTTCAAACTGAACAGCTGCTGTCAACGGCCATTCTAAGCTGAATGTGCCTGCTCTCGTCAGATCGCAGCAGCAATGCAGCTTAAGGCTTGGCAAGTACCAGCATGGGAGACTGGCTGGGAATCCCAAGTTCCGTTGAACTTTTTGAACCTTAAAATTGTGTTAGTTTCTCTATAAGATAGTACAAGAAGGTTCAAATTGAACAACAGCTGACAACGGCCATTCTAAGCTGAATGTGCCTGCTCTCATCAGATCGCAGCAGCAATGCAGCTTAAGACTTGGCAAGTACCAGCATGGGAGACTGGCTGAAAATCCCAAGTTCCGTTGACCTTTTTGAACCTGAGAAGTGTGTTAGTTTCTCTATGAGATAGTAAAAGAATGTTCAAATTGAACAGCTGCTGGCAACGGCCATTCTAAGCTGAATGTGCCTGCTCTCATCAGAATGCAGCTTAAGGCTTGGCAAGCACCAGAATGGGAGACTGGCTGGGAATCCCAAGTTCCATTGACCTTTTTGAACCTGAAAATTGTGTTAGTTTCTCTATGAGATAGTAAAAGTAGGTTCAAATTGAACAGCTGCTGTCAACAGCCATTCAAAGCTTAATGTGCCTGCTCTCGTCAGATAGCAGCAGCAATGCAGCTTAAGGCTTGGCAAGTACCAGCATGGGAGACTGGCTGGGAATCCCAAGTTCCGTTGACCTTTTTGAACCTGAAAAGTGTTTTAGTTTCTTTATGAGATAGTACAAAAAGGTTTAAATTGAACAGATGCTGTCAACAGCCATTCTAAGCTGAATGTGCCTGCTCTCATCAGATCGCAGCAGCAATGCAGCTTAAGGCTTGGCAAGTACCAGCATGGGAGACTGGCTGGGAATCCAAAGTTCCGTTGACCTTTTTGAACCTGAAAATTGTGTTAGTTTCTCTGTCAAAGATGGTAAAAGAAGGTTTTATTTGTACAGGTGCTGTCAATGGCCATTCTAAGCTGAATGTGCCTGCTCTCATCAGATCGCAGCAGCAATGCAGCTTAAGGCTTGGCAAGTACCAGCATGGGAGACTGGCTGGGAATCCCAAGTTCTGTTGACCTTTTTGAACCTGAAAATTGTGTTAGTTTCTCTATAAGATAGTACAAGAAGGTTCAAATTGAACAGCTGCTGACAACGGCCATTCTAAGCTGAATGTGCCTGCTCTCATCAGATCGCAGCAGCAATGCAGCTTAAGGCTTGGCAAGCACCAGCATGGGAGACTAGCTGGGAATCCCAAGTTCCATTGACCTTTTTGAACCTGAAAAGTGTTTTAGTTTCTTTATGAGATAGTACAAGAAGGTTCAAATTGAACAGCTGCTGTCAACGGCCATTCTAAGCTGAATGTTACTGCATTCATCAGATCGCAGCAGCAATGCAGCTTAAGGCTTGGCAAGTACCAGCATGGGAGACTGGCTGGGTATCCCAAGTTCCGTTGACCTTTTTGAACCTGAAAATTGTGTTAGTTTCTCTATGAGATAGTAAAAGTAGGTTCAAATTGAACGGCTATTTTCAACAGCCTTTCGAAGTTGAATGTGCCTGCTCTCATCAGAATGCAGCTTAAGTTTTGGCAAGTACCAGAATGGGAGACTGGCTGCGAATCCCAAGTTCCATTGACCTTTTTGAACCTGAAAATTGTGTTAGTTTCTCTATGAGATAGTAAAAGTAGGTTCAAATTGAACAGCTGCTGTCAACAGCCATTCAAAGCTTAATGTGCCTGCTCTCATCAGATCGCAGCAGCAATGCAGCTTAAGGCTTGGCAAGTACCAGCATGGGAGACTGGCTGAAAATCCCAAGTTCCGTTGACCTTTTTGAACCTGAAAAGTGTGTTAGTTTCTCTATGAGATAGTAAAAGTAGGTTCAAATTGAACGGCTATTTTCAATAGCTGTTCGAAGTTGAATGTGCCTGCTCTCATCAGAATGCAGCTTAAGGCTTGGCAAGTACCAGCATGGGAGACTGGCTGAAAATCCAAAGTTCCGTTGACCTTTTTGAACCTGAAAAGTGTTTTAGTTTCTTTATGACATAGTACAAAAAGGTTCAAATTGAACAGCTGCTGTCATTGGCCATTCTAAGCTGAATGTGCCTGCTCTCATCAGATCGCAGCAGCAATGCAGCTTAAGGCTTGGCAAGTTACAGCATGGGAGACTGGCTGGGAATCCAAAGTTCCGTTGACCTTTTTGAACCTGAAAAGTGTTTTAGTTTCTCTATGAGATAGTAAAAGAAGGTTCAAACTGAACAGCAGCTGTCAACGGCCATTCTAAGCTGAATGTGCCTGCTCTCGTCAGATCGCAGCAGCAATGCAGCTTAAGGCTTGGCAAGTACCAGCATGGGAGACTGGCTGGGAATCCCAAGTTCTGTTGACCTTTTTGAACCTGAAAATTGTGTTAGTTTCTCTATGAGATAGTAAAAGAAGGTTCAAACTGAACAGCTGCTGTCAACGGCCATTCTAAGCTGAATGTGCCTGCTCTCGTCAGATCGCAGCAGCAATGCAGCTTAAGGCTTGGCAAGTACCAGCATGGGAGACTGGCTGGGAATCCCAAGTTCCGTTGACCTTTTTGAACCTGAAAATTGTGTTAGTTTCTCTATGAGATAGTAAAAGAAGGTTCAAATTAAACAGCTGCTGTCAACGGCCATTCTAAGCTGAATGTGCCTGCTCTCGTCAGATCGCAGCAGCAATGCAGCTTAAGGCTTGGCAAGTACCAGCATGGGAGACTGGCTGGGAATCCCAAGTTCCGTTGACCTTTTTGAACCTGAAAATTGTTAGTTTCTCTGTCAAAGATGGTAAAAGAAGGTTCAAATTGAACAGCTGCTGTCAACGGCCATTCTAAGCTGAATGTGCCTGCTCTCGTCAGATCGCAGCAGCAATGCAGCTTAAGGCTTGGCAAGTACCAGCATGGGAGACTGGCTGGGAATCCCAAGTTCCGTTGACCTTTTTGAACCTGAAAATTGTGTTAGTTTCTCTATGAGATAGTAAAAGAAGGTTCAAACTGAACAGCTGCTGTCAACGGCCATTCTAAGCTGAATGTGCCTGCTCTCGTCAGATCGCAGCAGCAATGCAGCTTAAGGCTTGGCAAGTACCAGCATGGGAGACTGGCTGGGAATCCCAAGTTCCGTTGACCTTTTTGAACCTGAAAATTGGGTTAGTTTCTCTATGAGATAGTAAAAGAAGGTTCAAATTGAACAGCTGCTGTCAACAGCCATTCTAAGCTGAATGTGCCTGCTCTCGTCAGATCGCAGCATCAATGCAGCTTAAGGCTTGGCAAGTACCAGCATGGGAGACTGGCTGGGAATCCCAAGTTCTGTTGACCTTTTTGAACCTGAAAATTGTTAGTTTCTCTGTCAAAGATGGTAAAAGAAGGTTCAAATTGAACAGCTGCTGTCAACGGCCATTCTAAGCTGAATGCGCCTGCTCTCGTCAGATCGCAGCAGCAATGCAGCTTAAGGCTTGGCAAGTACCAGCATGGGAGACTGGCTGGGAATCCCAAGTTCTGTTGACCTTTTTGAACCTGAAAATTGTGTTAGTTTCTCTATGAGATAGTAAAAGAAGGTTCAAATTGAACAGCTGCTGTCAACGGCCATTCTAAGCTGAATGTGCGTGCTCTTGTCGGATCACAGCAGCGATGCGGCTTAAGGCTTGGCAAGTACCAGCATGGGAGACTGGCTGCGAATCCCAAGTTCCGTTGACCTTTTTGAACCTGAAAATTGTGTTAGTTTCTCTATGAGATAGTAAAAGAAGGTTCAAACTGAACAGCAGCTGTCAACGGCCATTCTAAGCTGAATGTGCCTGCTCTCGTCAGATCGCAGCAGCAATGCAGCTTAAGGCTTGGCAAGTACCAGCATGGGAGACTGGCTGGGAATCCCAAGTTCTGTTGACCTTTTTGAACCTGAAAATTGTGTTAGTTTCTCTATGAGATAGTAAAAGAAGGTTCAAACTGAACAGCTGCTGTCAACGGCCATTCTAAGCTGAATGTGCCTGCTCTCGTCAGATCGCAGCAACAATGCAGCTTAAGGCTTGGCAAGTACAAGCATGGGAGACTGGCTGGGAATCCCAAGTTCTGTTGACCTTTTTGAACCTGAAAATTGTTAGTTTCTCTGTCAAAGATGGTAAAAGAAGGTTCAAATTGAACAGCTGCTGTCAACGGCCATTCTAAGCTGAATGTGCCTGCTCTCGTCAGATCGCAGCAGCAATGCAGCTTAAGGCTTGGCAAGTACCAGCATGGGAGACTGGCTGGGAATCCCAAGTTCCGTTGACCTTTTTGAACCTGAAAATTGTGTTAGTTTCTCTATGAGATAGTAAAAGAAGGTTCAAATTGAACAGCTGCTGTCAACAGCCATTCTAAGCTGAATGTGCCTGCTCTCGTCAGATCGCAGCAGCAATGCAGCTTAAGGCTTGGCAAGTACCAGCATGGGAGACTGGCTGGGAATCCCAAGTTCTGTTGACCTTTTTGAACCTGAAAATTGTGTTAGTTTCTCTATGAGATAGTAAAAGAAGGTTCAAATTGAACAGCTGCTGTCAACGGCCATTCTAAGCTGAATGTGCCTGCTCTCGTCAGATCGCAGCAGCTTAAGGCTTGGCAAGTACCAGCATGGGAGACTGGCTGGGAATCCCAAGTTCCGTTGACCTTTTTGAACCTGAAAATTGTGTTAGTTTCTCTATGAGATAGTAAAAGAAGGTTCAAACTGAACAGCTGCTGTCAACGGCCATTCTAAGCTGAATGTGCCTGCTCTCGTCAGATCGCAGCATCAATGCAGCTTAAGGCTTGGCAAGTACCAGCATGGGAGACTGGCTGGGAATCCCAAGTTCCGTTGACCTTTTTGAACCTGAAAATTGTGTTAGTTTCTCTATGAGATAGTAAAAGAAGGTTCAAATTGAACAGCTGCTGTCAACGGCCATTCTAAGCTGAATGTGCCTGCTCTCGTCAGATCGCAGCAGCAATGCAGCTTAAGGCTTGGCAAGTACCAGCATGGGAGACTGGCTGGGAATCCCAAGTTCCGTTGACCTTTTTGAACCTGAAAATTGTGTTAGTTTCTCTATGAGATAGTAAAAGAAGGTTCAAACTGAACAGCTGCTGTCAACGGCCATTCTAAGCTGAATGTGCCTGCTCTCGTCAGATCGCAGCAGCAATGCAGCTTAAGGCTTGGCAAGTACCAGCATGGGAGACTGGCTGGGAATCCCAAGTTCCGTTGACCTTTTTGAACCTGAAAATTGTGTTAGTTTCTCTATGAGATAGTAAAAGAAGGTTCAAACTGAACAGCTGCTGTCAACGGCCTTTCTAAGCTGAATGTGCCTGCTCTCGTCAGATCGCAGCATCAATGCAGCTTAAGGCTTGGCAAGTACCAGCATGGGAGACTGGCTCGGAATCCCAAGTTCCGTTGACCTTTTTGAACCTGAAAATTGTGTTAGTTTCTCTATGAGATAGTAAAAGAAGGTTCAAACTGAACAGCTGCTGTCAACGGCCATTCTAAGCTGAATGTGCCTGCTCTCGTCAGATCGCAGCATCAATGCAGCTTAAGGCTTGGCAAGTACCAGCATGGGAGACTGGCTGGGAATCCCAAGTTCCGTTGACCTTTTTGAACCTGAAAATTGTGTTAGTTTCTCTATGAGATAGTAAAAGAAGGTTCAAATTGAACAGCTGCTGTCAACAGCCATTCTAAGCTGAATGTGCCTGCTCTCGTCAGATCGCAGCAGCAATGCAGCTTAAGGCTTGGCAAGTACCAGCATGGGAGACTGGCTGGGAATCCCAAGTTCTGTTGACCTTTTTGAACCTGAAAATTGTGTTAGTTTCTCTATGAGATAGTAAAAGAAGGTTCAAATTGAACAGCTGCTGTCAACGGCCATTCTAAGCTGAATGTGCCTGCTCTCGTCAGATCGCAGCAGCTTAAGGCTTGGCAAGTACCAGCATGGGAGACTGGCTGGGAATCCCAAGTTCCGTTGACCTTTTTGAACCTGAAAATTGTGTTAGTTTCTCTATGAGATAGTAAAAGAAGGTTCAAATTGAACAGCTGCTGTCAACGGCCATTCTAAGCTGAATGTGCCTGCTCTCGTCAGATCGCAGCAGCAATGCAGCTTAAGGCTTGGCAAGTACCAGCATGGGAGACTGGCTGGGAATCCCAAGTTCCGTTGACCTTTTTGAACCTGAAAATTGTTAGTTTCTCTGTCAAAGATGGTAAAAGAAGGATCAAATTGAACATCTGCTGTCAACGGCCATTCTAAGCTGAATGTGCCTGCTCTCGTCAGATCGCAGCAGCAATGCAGCTTAAGGCTTGGCAAGTACCAGCATGGGAGACTGGCTGGGAATCCCAAGTTCTGTTGACCTTTTTGAACCTGAAATTTGTGTTAGTTTCTCTATGAGATAGTAAAAGAAGGTTCAAATTGAACAGCTGCTATCAACGGCCATTCTAAGCTGAATGTGCCTGCTCTCGTCAGATCGCAGCAGCAATGCAGCTTAAGGCTTGGCAAGTACCAGCATGGGAGACTGGCTGGGAATCCCAAGTTCTGTTGACCGTTTTGATCCTGAAAATTGTGTTAGTTTCTCTATGAGATAGTAAAAGAAGGTTCAAATTGAACAGCTGCTATCAACGGCCATTCTAAGCTGAATGTGCCTGCTCTCGTCAGATCGCAGCAGCAATGCAGCTTAAGGCTTGGCAAGTACCAGCATGGGAGACTGGCTGGGAATCCCAAGTTCCGTTGACCTTTTTGAACCTGAAAATTGTGTTAGTTTCTCTATGAGATAGTAAAAGAAGGTTCAAATTGAACAGCTGCTGTCAACGGCCTATCTAAGCTGAATGTGCCTGCTCTCGTCAGATCGCAGCAGCAATGCAGCTTAAGGCTTGGCAAGTACCAGCATGGGAGACTGGCTGGGAATCCCAAGTTCCATTGACCTTTTTGAACCTGAAAATTGTGTTAGTTTCTCTATGAGATAGTAAAAGAAGGTTCAAATTAAACAGCTGCTGTCAACGGCCATTCTAAGCTGAATGTGCCTGCTCTCGTCAGATCGCAGCAGCAATGCAGCTTAAGGCTTGGCAAGTACCAGCATGGGAGACTGGCTGGGAATCCCAAGTTCCGTTGACCTTTTTGAACCTGAAAATTGTTAGTTTCTCTGTCAAAGATGGTAAAAGAAGGTTCAAATTGAACAGCTGCTGTCAACGGCCATTCTAAGCTGAATGTGCCTGCTCTCGTCAGATCGCAGCAGCAATGCAGCTTAAGGCTTGGCAAGTACCAGCATGGGAGACTGGCTGGGAATCCCAAGTTCCGTTGACCTTTTTGAACCTGAAAATTGTGTTAGTTTCTCTATGAGATAGTAAAAGAAGGTTCAAATTGAACAGCTGCTATCAACGGCCATTCTAAGCTGAATGTGCCTGCTCTTGTCGGATCACAGCAGCGATGCGTCTTAAGGCTTGGCAAGTACCAGCATGGGAGACTGGCTGCGAATCCCAAGTTCCGTTGACCTTTTTGAACCTGAAAATTGTGTTAGTTTCTCTATGAGATAGTAAAAGAAGGTTCAAACTGAACAGCTGCTGTCAACGGCCATTCTAAGCTGAATGTGCCTGCTCTCGTCAGATCGCAGCATCAATGCAGCTTAAGGCTTGGCAAGTACCAGCATGGGAGACTGGCTGGGAATCCCAAGTTCTGTTGACCTTTTTGAACCTGAAAATTGTGTTAGTTTCTCTATGAGATTGTAAAAGAAGGTTCAAATTGATCAGCTGCTGTCAACGGCCATTCTAAGCTGAATGTGCCTGCTCTCGTCAGATCGCAGCAGCTTAAGGCTTGGCAAATACCAGCATGGGAGACTGGCTGGGAATCCCAAGTTCCGTTGACCTTTTTGAACCTGAAAATTGTGTTAGTTTCTCTATGAGATAGTAAAAGAAGGTTCAAACTGAACAGCTGCTGTCAACGGCCATTCTAAGCTGAATGTGCCTGCTCTCGTCAGATCGCAGCAGCAATGCAGCTTAAGGCTTGGCAAGTACCTGCATGGGAGACTGGCTGGGAATCCCAAGTTCCGTTGACCTTTTTGAACCTGAAAATTGTGTTAGTTTCTCTATGAGATAGTAAAAGAAGGTTCAAATTGAACAGCTGCTGTCAACGGCCATTCTAAGCTGAATGTGCCTGCTCTCGTCAGATCGCAGCAGCAATGCAGCTTAAGGCTTGGCAAGTACCAGCATGGGAGACTGGCTGGGAATCCCAAGTTCCGTTGACCTTTTTGAACCTGAAAATTGTGTTAGTTTCTCTATGAGATAGTAAAAGAAGGTTCAAATTAAACAGCTGCTGTCAACGGCCATTCTAAGCTGAATGTGCCTGCTCTCGTCAGATCACAGCAGCAATGCAGCTTAAGGCTTGGCAAGTACCAGCATGGGAGACTGGCTGGGAATCCCAAGTTCCGTTGACCTTTTTGAACCTGAAAATTGTTAGTTTCTCTGTCAAAGATGGTAAAAGAAGGTTCAAATTGAACAGCTGCTGTCAACGGCCATTCTAAGCTGAATGTGCCTGCTCTCGTCAGATCGCAGCAGCAATGCAGCTTAAGGCTCGGCAAGTACCAGCATGGGAGACTGGCTGGGAATCCCAAGTTCCGTTGACCTTTTTGAACCTGAAAATTGTGTTAGTTTCTCTATGAGATAGTAAAAGAAGGTTCAAACTGAACAGCTGCTGTCAACGGCCATTCTAAGCTGAATGTGCCTGCTCTCGTCAGATCGCAGCAGCAATGCAGCTTAAGGCTTGGCAAGTACCAGCATGGGAGACTGGCTGGGAATCCCAAGTTCCGTTGACCTTTTTGAACCTGAAAATTGTGTTAGTTTCTCTATGAGATAGTAAAAGAAGGTTCAAACTGAACAGCTGCTGTCAACGGCCATTCTAAGCTGAATGTGCCTGCTCTCGTCAGATCGCAGCATCAATGCAGCTTAAGGCTTGGCAAGTACCAGCATGGGAGACTGGCTGGGAATCCCAAGTTCCGTTGACCTTTTTGAACCTGAAAATTGTGTTAGTTTCTCTATGAGATAGTAAAAGAAGGTTCAAATTGAACAGCTGCTGTCAACAGCCATTCTAAGCTGAATGTGCCTGCTCTCGTCAGATCGCAGCAGCAATGCAGCTTAAGGCTTGGCAAGTACCAGCATGGGAGACTGGCTGGGAATCCCAAGTTCTGTTGACCTTTTTGAACCTGAAAATTGTGTTAGTTTCTCTATGAGATAGTAAAAGAAGGTTCAAACTGAACAGCTGCTGTCAACGGCCATTCTAAGCTGAATGTGCCTGCTCTCGTCAGATCGCAGCAGCAATGCAGCTTAAGGCTTGGCAAGTACCAGCATGGGAGACTGGCTGGGAATCCCAAGTTCTGTTGACCTTTTTGAACCTGAAAATTGTGTTAGTTTCTCTATGAGATTGTAAAAGAAGGTTCAAATTGATCAGCTGCTGTCAACGGCCATTCTAAGCTGAATGTGCCTGCTCTCGTCAGATCGCAGCAGCTTAAGGCTTGGCAAGTACCAGCATGGGAGACTGGCTGGGAATCCCAAGTTCCGTTGACCTTTTTGAACCTGAAAATTGTGTTAGTTTCTCTATGAGATAGTAAAAGAAGGTTCAAACTGAACAGCTGCTGTCAACGGCCATTCTAAGCTGAATGTGCCTGCTCTCGTCAGATCGCAGCAGCAATGCAGCTTAAGGCTTGGCAAGTACCAGCATGGGAGACTGGCTGGGAATCCCAAGTTCCGTTGACCTTTTTGAACCTGAAAATTGTGTTAGTTTCTCTATGAGATAGTAAAAGAAGGTTCAAATTGAACAGCTGCTGTCAACGGCCATTCTAAGCTGAATGTGCCTGCTCTCGTCAGATCGCAGCAGCAATGCAGCTTAAGGCTTGGCAAGTACCAGCATGGGAGACTGGCTGGGAATCCCAAGTTCCGTTGACCTTTTTGAACCTGAAAATTGTTAGTTTCTCTATGAGATAGTAAAAGAAGGTTCAAATTAAA
The DNA here is from genome assembly GCF_040894005.1 of Engystomops pustulosus. Taxonomy (NCBI): domain Eukaryota; kingdom Metazoa; phylum Chordata; class Amphibia; order Anura; family Leptodactylidae; genus Engystomops; species Engystomops pustulosus. The sequence goes on from NC_092419.1 coordinate 69,173,195, forward strand.
CAGCTGCTGTCAACGGCCATTCTAAGCTGAATGTGCCTGCTCTCGTCAGATCGCAGCAGCAATGCAGCTTAAGGCTTGGCAAGTACCAGCATGGGAGACTGGCTGGGAATCCCAAGTTCCGTTGACATTTTTGAACCTGAAAATTGTTAGTTTCTCTGTCAAAGATGGTAAAAGAAGGTTCAAATTGAACAGCTGCTGTCAACGGCCATTCTAAGCTGAATGTGCCTGCTCTCGTCAGATCGCAGCAGCAATGCAGCTTAAGGCTTGGCAAGTACCAGCATGGGAGACTGGCTGGGAATCCCAAGTTCCGTTGACCTTTTTGAACCTGAAAATTGTGTTAGTTTCTCTATGAGATAGTAAAAGAAGGTTCAAACTGAACAGCTGCTGTCAACGGCCATTCTAAGCTGAATGTGCCTGCTCTCGTCAGATCGCAGCAGCAATGCAGCTTAAGGCTTGGCAAGTACCAGCATGGGAGACTGGCTGGGAATCCCAATTTCCGTTGACCTTTTTGAACCTGAAAATTGGGTTAGTTTCTCTATGAGATAGTAAAAGAAGGTTCAAATTGAACAGCTGCTGTCAACAGCCATTCTAAGCTGAATGTGCCTGCTCTCGTCAGATCGCAGCATCAATGCAGCTTAAGGCTTGGCAAGTACCAGCATGGGAGACTGGCTGGGAATCCCAAGTTCTGTTGACCTTTTTGAACCTGAAAATTGTTAGTTTCTCTGTCAAAGATGGTAAAAGAAGGTTCAAATTGAACAGCTGCTGTCAACGGCCATTCTAAGCTGAATGCGCCTGCTCTCGTCAGATCGCAGCAGCAATGCAGCTTAAGGCTTGGCAAGTACCAGCATGGGAGACTGGCTGGGAATCCCAAGTTCCGTTGACCTTTTTGAACCTGAAAATTGTGTTAGTTTCTCTATGAGATAGTAAAAGAAGGTTCAAATTGAACAGCTGCTGTCAACAGCCATTCTAAGCTGAATGTGCCTGCTCTCGTCAGATCGCAGCAGCAATGCAGCTTAAGGCTTGGCAAGTACCAGCATGGGAGACTGGCTGGGAATCCCAAGTTCTGTTGACCTTTTTGAACCTGAAAATTGTGTTAGTTTCTCTATGAGATAGTAAAAGAAGGTTCAAATTGAACAGCTGCTGTCAACGGCCATTCTAAGCTGAATGTGCCTGCTCTCGTCAGATCGCAGCAGCTTAAGGCTTGGCAAGTACCAGCATGGGAGACTGGCTGGGAATCCCAAGTTCCGTTGACCTTTTTGAACCTGAAAATTGTGTTAGTTTCTCTATGAGATAGTAAAAGAAGGTTCAAATTGAACAGCTGCTGTCAACGGCCATTCTAAGCTGAATGTGCCTGCTCTCGTCAGATCGCAGCAGCAATGCAGCTTAAGGCTTGGCAAGTACCAGCATGGGAGACTGGCTGGGAATCCCAAGTTCCGTTGACCTTTTTGAACCTGAAAATTGTGTTAGTTTCTCTATGAGATAGTAAAAGAAGGTTCAAACTGAACAGCTGCTGTCAACGGCCTTTCTAAGCTGAATGTGCCTGCTCTCGTCAGATTGCAGCATCAATGCAGCTTAAGGCTTGGCAAGTACCAGCATGGGAGACTGGCTCGGAATCCCAAGTTCCGTTGACCTTTTTGAACCTGAAAATTGTGTTAGTTTCTCTATGAGATAGTAAAAGAAGGTTCAAACTGAACAGCTGCTGTCAACGGCCATTCTAAGCTGAATGTGCCTGCTCTCGTCAGATCGCAGCATCAATGCAGCTTAAGGCTTGGCAAGTACCAGCATGGGAGACTGGCTGGGAATCCCAAGTTCCGTTGACCTTTTTGAACCTGAAAATTGTGTTAGTTTCTCTATGAGATAGTAAAAGAAGGTTCAAATTGAACAGCTGCTGTCAACGGCCATTCTAAGCTGAATGTGCCTGCTCTCGTCAGATTGCAGCAGCAATGCAGCTTAAGGCTTGGCAAGTACCAGCATGGGAGACTGGCTGGGAATCCCAAGTTCCGTTGACCTTTTTGAACCTGAAAATTGTGTTAGTTTCTCTATGAGATAGTAAAAGAAGGTTCAAATTGAACAGCTGCTGTCAACGGCCATTCTAAGCTGAATGTGCCTGCTCTCGTCAGATCGCAGCAGCAATGCAGCTTAAGGCTTGGCAAGTACCAGCATGGGAGACTGGCTGGGAATCCCAAGTTCCGTTGACCTTTTTGAACCTGAAAATTGTTAGTTTCTCTGTCAAAGATGGTAAAAGAAGGATCAAATTGAACAGCTGCTGTCAACGGCCATTCTAAGCTGAATGTGCCTGCTCTCGTCAGATCGCAGCAGCAATGCAGCTTAAGGCTTGGCAAGTACCAGCATGGGAGACTGGCTGGGAATCCCAAGTTCTGTTGACCTTTTTGAACCTGAAATTTGTGTTAGTTTCTCTATGAGATAGTAAAAGAAGGTTCAAATTGAACAGCTGCTATCAACGGCCATTCTAAGCTGAATGTGCCTGCTCTCGTCAGATCGCAGCAGCAATGCAGCTTAAGGCTTGGCAAGTACCAGCATGGGAGACTGGCTGGGAATCCCAAGTTCCGTTGACCTTTTTGAACCTGAAAATTGTGTTAGTTTCTCTATGAGATAGTAAAAGAAGGTTCAAATTGAACAGCTGCTGTCAACGGCCATTCTAAGCTGAATGTGCCTGCTCTCGTCAGATCGCAGCAGCAATGCAGCTTAAGGCTTGGCAAGTACCAGCATGGGAGACTGGCTGGGAATCCCAAGTTCCGTTGACCTTTTTGAACCTGAAAATTGTTAGTTTCTCTGTCAAAGATGGTAAAAGAAGGATCAAATTGAACAGCTGCTGTCAACGGCCATTCTAAGCTGAATGTGCCTGCTCTCGTCAGATCGCAGCAGCAATGCAGCTTAAGGCTTGGCAAGTACCAGCATGGGAGACTGGCTGGGAATCCCAAGTTCTGTTGACCTTTTTGAACCTGAAATTTGTGTTAGTTTCTCTATGAGATAGTAAAAGAAGGTTCAAATTGAACAGCTGCTATCAACGGCCATTCTAAGCTGAATGTGCCTGCTCTCGTCAGATCGCAGCAGCAATGCAGCTTAAGGCTTGGCAAGTACCAGCATGGGAGACTGGCTGGGAATCCCAAGTTCCGTTGACCTTTTTGAACCTGAAAATTGTGTTAGTTTCTCTATGAGATAGTAAAAGAAGGTTCAAATTGAACAGCTGCTGTCAACGGCCATTCTAAGCTGAATGTGCCTGCTCTCGTCAGATCGCAGCAGCAATGCAGCTTAAGGCTTGGCAAGTACCAGCATGGGAGACTGGCTGGGAATCCCAAGTTCCGTTGACCTTTTTGAACCTTAAAATTGTGTTAGTTTCTCTGTCAAAGATGGTAAAAGAAGGATCAAATTGAACAGCTGCTGTCAACGGCCATTCTAAGCTGAATGTGCCTGCTCTCGTCAGATCGCAGCAGCAATGCAGCTTAAGGCTTGGCAAGTACCAGCATGGGAGACTGGCTGGGAATCCCAAGTTCCGTTGACCTTTTTGAACCTGAAAATTGTGTTAGTTTCTCTATGAGATAGTAAAAGAAGGTTCAAACTGAACAGCTGCTGTCAACGGCCATTCTAAGCTGAATGTGCCTGCTCTCGTCAGATCGCAACATCAATGCAGCTTAAGGCTTGGCAAGTACCAGCATGGGAGACTGGCTTGGAATCCCAAGTTCCGTTGACCTTTTTGAACCTGAAAATTGGGTTAGTTTCTCTATGAGATAGTAAAAGAAGGTTCAAATTGAACAGCTGCTGTCAACAGCCATTCTAAGCTGAATGTGCCTGCTCTCGTCAGATCGCAGCAGCAATGCAGCTTAAGGCTTGGCAAGTGCCAGCATGGGAGACTGGCTGGGAATCCCAAGTTCTGTTGACCTTTTTGAACCTGAAAATTGTGTTAGTTTCTCTATGAGATAGTAAAAGAAGGTTCAAATTGAACAGCTGCTGTCAACGGCCATTCTAAGCTGAATGTGCCTGCTCTCGTCAGATCGCAGCAGCAATGCAGCTTAAGGCTTGGCAAGTACCAGCATGGGAGAATGGCTGGGAATCCCAAGTTCTGTTGACCTTTTTGAACCTGAAAATTGTGTTAGTTGCTCTATGAGATAGTAAAAGAAGGTTCAAATTGAACAGCTGCTGTCAACGGCCATTCTAAGCTGAATGTGTGTGCTCTTGTCGGATCACAGCAGCGATGCGGCTTAAGGCTTGGCAAGTACCAGCATGGGAGACTGGCTGCGAATTCCAAGTTCCGTTGACATTTTTGAACCTGAAAATTGTGTTAGTTTCTCTATGAGATAGTAAAAGAAGGTTCAAATTGAACAGCTGCTGTCAACGGCCATTCTAAGCTGAATGTGCGTGCTCTTGTCGGATCACAGCAGCGATGCGGCTTAAGGCTTGGCAAGTACCAGCATGGGAGACTGGCTGCGAATCCCAAGTTCCGTTGACCTTTTTGAACCTGAAAATTGTGTTAGTTTCTCTATGAGATAGTAAAAGAAGGTTCAAACTGAACAGCAGCTGTCAACGGCCATTCTAAGCTGAATGTGCCTGCTCTCGTCAGATCGCAGCAGCAATGCAGCTTAAGGCTTGGCAAGTACCAGCATGGGAGACTGGCTGGGAATCCCAAGTTCTGTTGACCTTTTTGAACCTGAAAATTGTGTTAGTTTCTCTATGAGATAGTAAAAGAAGGTTCAAACTGAACAGCTGCTGTCAACGGCCATTCTAAGCTGAATGTGCCTGCTCTCGTCAGATCGCAGCAACAATGCAGCTTAAGGCTTGGCAAGTACAAGCATGGGAGACTGGCTGGGAATCCCAAGTTCTGTTGACCTTTTTGAACCTGAAAATTGTTAGTTTCTCTGTCAAAGATGGTAAAAGAAGGTTCAAATTGAACAGCTGCTGTCAACGGCCATTCTAAGCTGAATGTGCCTGCTCTCGTCAGATCGCAGCAGCAATGCAGCTTAAGGCTTGGTAAGTACCAGCATGGGAGACTGGCTGGGAATCCCAAGTTCCGTTGACCTTTTTGAACCTGAAAATTGTGTTAGTTTCTCTATGAGATAGTAAAAGAAGGTTCAAATTGAACAGCTGCTATCAACGGCCATTCTAAGCTGAATGTGCGTGCTCTTGTCGGATCACAGCAGCGATGCGTCTTAAGGCTTGGCAAGTACCAGCATGGGAGACTGGCTGCGAATCCCAAGTTCCGTTGACCTTTTTGAACCTGAAAATTGTGTTAGTTTCTCTATGAGATAGTAAAAGAAGGTTCAAACTGAACAGCTGCTGTCAACGGCCATTCTAAGCTGAATGTGCCTGCTCTCGTCAGATCGCAGCATCAATGCAGCTTAAGGCTTGGCAAGTACCAGCATGGGAGACTGGCTGGGAATCCCAAGTTCTGTTGACCTTTTTGAACCTGAAAATTGTGTTAGTTTCTCTATGAGATTGTAAAAGAAGGTTCAAATTGATCAGCTGCTGTCAACGGCCATTCTAAGCTGAATGTGCCTGCTCTCGTCAGATCGCAGCAGCTTAAGGCTTGGCAAGTACCAGCATGGGAGACTGGCTGGGAATCCCAAGTTCCGTTGACCTTTTTGAACCTGAAAATTGTGTTAGTTTCTCTATGAGATAGTAAAAGAAGGTTCAAACTGAACAGCTGCTGTCAACGGCCATTCTAAGCTGAATGTGCCTGCTCTCGTCAGATCGCAGCAGCAATGCAGCTTAAGGCTTGGCAAGTACCAGCATGGGAGACTGGCTGGGAATCCCAAGTTCCGTTGACCTTTTTGAACCTGAAAATTGTGTTAGTTTCTCTATGAGATAGTAAAAGAAGGTTCAAATTGAACAGCTGCTGTCAACGGCCATTCTAAGCTGAATGTGCCTGCTCTCGTCAGATCGCAGCAGCAATGCAGCTTAAGGCTTGGCAAGTACCAGCATGGGAGACTGGCTGGGAATCCCAAGTTCGGTTGACCTTTTTGAACCTGAAAATTGTGTTAGTTTCTCTATGAGATAGTAAAAGAAGGTTCAAATTAAACAGCTGCTGTCAACGGCCATTCTAAGCTGAATGTGCCTGCTCTCGTCAGATCGCAGCAGCAATGCAGCTTAAGGCTTGGCAAGTACCAGCATGGGAGACTGGCTGGGAATCCCAAGTTCCGTTGACCTTTTTGAACCTGAAAATTGTTAGTTTCTCTGTCAAAGATGGTAAAAGAAGGTTCAAATTGAACAGCTGCTGTCAACGGCCATTCTAAGCTGAATGTGCCTGCTCTCGTCAGATCGCAGCAGCAATGCAGCTTAAGGCTTGGCAAGTACCAGCATGGGAGACTGGCTGGGAATCCCAAGTTCCGTTGACCTTTTTGAACCTGAAAATTGTGTTAGTTTCTCTATGAGATAGTAAAAGAAGGTTCAAATTGAACAGCTGCTGTCAACGGCCATTCTAAGCTGAATGTGCCTGCTCTCGTCAGATCGCAGCAGCAATGCAGCTTAAGGCTTGGCAAGTACCAGCATGGGAGACTGGCTGGGAATCCCAAGTTCCGTTGACCTTTTTGAACCTGAAAATTGTGTTAGTTTCTCTATGAGATAGTAAAAGAAGGTTCAAACTGAACAGCTGCTGTCAACGGCCATTCTAAGCTGAATGTGCCTGCTCTCGTCAGATCGCAGCAGCAATGCAGCTTAAGGCTTGGCAAGTACCAGCATGGGAGACTGGCTGGGAATCCCAAGTTCCGTTGACCTTTTTGAACCTGAAAATTGTGTTAGTTTCTCTATGAGATAGTAAAAGAAGGTTCAAACTGAACAGCTGCTGTCAACGGCCATTCTAAGCTGAATGTGCCTGCTCTCGTCAGATCGCAGCATCAATGCAGCTTAAGGCTTGGCAAGTACCAGCATGGGAGACTGGCTGGGAATCCCAAGTTCCGTTGACCTTTTTGAACCTGAAAATTGGGTTAGTTTCTCTATGAGATAGTAAAAGAAGGTTCATATTGAACAGCTGCTGTCAACAGCCATTCTAAGCTGAATGTGCCTGCTCTCGTCAGATCGCAGCAGCAATGCAGCTTAAGGCTTGGCAAGTGCCAGCATGGGAGACTGGCTGGGAATCCCAAGTTCTGTTGACCTTTTTGAACCTGAAAATTGTGTTAGTTTCTCTATGAGATAGTAAAAGAAGGTTCAAATTGAACAGCTGCTGTCAACGGCCATTCTAAGCTGAATGTGCCTGCTCTCGTCAGATCGCAGCAGCAATGCAGCTTAAGGCTTGGCAAGTACCAGCATGGGAGACTGGCTGGGAATCCCAAGTTCTGTTGACCTTTTTGAACCTGAAAATTGTGTTAGTTTCTCTATGAGATAGTAAAAGAAGGTTCAAATTGAACAGCTGCTGTCAACGGCCATTCTAAGCTGAATGTGTGTGCTCTTGTCGGATCACAGCAGCGATGCGGCTTAAGGCTTGGCAAGTACCAGCATGGGAGACTGGCTGCGAATTCCAAGTTCCGTTGACCTTTTTGAACCTGAAAATTGTGTTAGTTTCTCTATGAGATAGTAAAAGAAGGTTCAAACTGAACAGCTGCTGTCAACGGCCATTCTAAGCTGAATGTGCCTGCTCTCGTCAGATCGCAGCATCAATGCAGCTTAAGGCTTGGCAAGTACCAGCATGGGAGACTGGCTGGGAATCCCAAGTTCTGTTGACCTTTTTGAACCTGAAAATTGTTAGTTTCTCTGTCAAAGATGGTAAAAGAAGGTTCAAATTGAACAGCTGCTGTCAATGGCCATTCTAAGCTGAATGCGCCTGCTTTCGTCAGATCGCAGCAGCAATGCAGCTTAAGGCTTGGCAAGTACCAGCATGGGAGACTGGCTGGGAATCCCAAGTTCCGTTGACCTTTTTGAACCTGAAAATTGTGTTAGTTTCTCTATGAGATAGTAAAAGAAGGTTCAAATTGAACAGCTGCTGTCAACGGCCATTCTAAGCTGAATGTTCGTGCTCTTGTCGGATCACAGCAGCGATGCGGCTTAAGGCTTGGCAAGTACCAGCATGGGAGACTGGCTGGGAATCCCAAGTTCCGTTGACCTTTTTGAACCTGAAAATTGTGTTAGTTTCTCTATGAGATAGTAAAAGAAGGTTCAAACTGAACAGCAGCTGTCAACGGCCATTCTAAGCTGAATGTGCCTGCTCTCGTCAGATCGCAGCAGCAATGCAGCTTAAGGCTTGGCAAGTACCAGCATGGGAGACTGGCTGGGAATCCCAAGTTCTGTTGACCTTTTTGAACCTGAAAATTGTGTTAGTTTCTCTATGAGATAGTAAAAGAAGGTTCAAACTGAACAGCTGCTGTCAACGGCCATTCTAAGCTGAATGTGCCTGCTCTCGTCAGATCGCAGCAACAATGCAGCTTAAGGCTTGGCAAGTACAAGCATGGGAGACTGGCTGGGAATCCCAAGTTCTGTTGACCTTTTTGAACCTGAAAATTGTTAGTTTCTCTGTCAAAGATGGTAAAAGAAGGTTCAAATTGAACAGCTGCTGTCAACGGCCATTCTAAGCTGAATGTGCCTGCTCTCGTCAGATCGCAGCAGCAATGCAGCTTAAGGCTTGGCAAGTACCAGCATGGGAGACTGGCTGGGAATCCCAAGTTCCGTTGACCTTTTTGAACCTGAAAATTGTGTTAGTTTCTTTATGAGATAGTAAAAGAAGGTTCAAATTGAACAGCTGCTATCAACGGCCATTCTAAGCTGAATGTGCGTGCTCTTGTCGGATCACAGCAGCGATGCGTCTTAAGGCTTGGCAAGTACCAGCATGGGAGACTGGCTGCGAATCCCAAGTTCCGTTGACCTTTTTGAACCTGAAAATTGTGTTAGTTTCTCTATGAGATAGTAAAAGAAGGTTCAAACTGAACAGCTGCTGTCAACGGCCATTCTAAGCTGAATGTGCCTGCTCTCGTCAGATCGCAGCATCAATGCAGCTTAAGGCTTGGCAAGTACCAGCATGGGAGACTGGCTGGGAATCCCAAGTTCTGTTGACCTTTTTGAACCTGAAAATTGTGTTAGTTTCTCTATGAGATTGTAAAAGAAGGTTCAAATTGATCAGCTGCTGTCAACGGCCATTCTAAGCTGAATGTGCCTGCTCTCGTCAGATCGCAGCAGCAATGCAGCTTAAGGCTTGGCAAGTACCAGCATGGGAGACTGGCTGGGAATCCCAAGTTCTGTTGACCTTTTTGAACCTGAAAATTGTGTTAGTTTCTCTATGAGATAGTAAAAGAAGGTTCAAACTGAACAGCTGCTGTCAACGGCCATTCTAAGCTGAATGTGCCTGCTCTCGTCAGATCGCAGCAGCAATGCAGCTTAAGGCTTGGCAAGTACCAGCATGGGAGACTGGCTGGGAATCCCAAGTTCCGTTGACCTTTTTGAACCTTAAAATTGTGTTAGTTTCTCTATGAGATAGTAAAAGAAGGTTCAAATTAAACAGCTGCTGTCAACGGCCATTCTAAGCTGAATGTGCCTGCTCTCGTCAGATCGCAGCAGCAATGCAGCTTAAGGCTTGGCAAGTACCAGCATGGGAGACTGGCTGGGAATCCCAAGTTCCGTTGACCTTTTTGAACCTGAAAATTGTTAGTTTCTCTGTCAAAGATGGTAAAAGAAGGTTCAAATTGAACAGCTGCTGTCAACGGCCATTCTAAGCTGAATGTGCCTGCTCTCGTCAGATCGCAGCAGCAATGCAGCTTAAGGCTTGGCAAGTACCAGCATGGGAGACTGGCTGGGAATCCCAAGTTCCGTTGACCTTTTTGAACCTGAAAATTGTGTTAGTTTCTCTATGAGATAGTAAAAGAAGGTTCAAACTGAACAGCTGCTGTCAACGGCCATTCTAAGCTGAATGTGCCTGCTCTCGTCAGATCGCAGCAGCAATGCAGCTTAAGGCTTGGCAAGTACCAGCATGGGAGACTGGCTGGGAATCCCAAGTTCCGTTGACCTTTTTGAACCTGAAAATTGGGTTAGTTTCTCTATGAGATAGTAAAAGAAGGTTCAAATTGAACAGCTGCTGTCAACAGCCATTCTAAGCTGAATGTGCCTGCTCTCGTCAGATCGCAGCAGCAATGCAGCTTAAGGCTTGGCAAGTACCAGCATGGGAGACTGGCTGGGAATCCCAAGTTCTGTTGACCTTTTTGAACCTGAAAATTGTTAGTTTCTCTGTCAAAGATGGTAAAAGAAGGTTCAAATTGAACAGCTGCTGTCAACGGCCATTCTAAGCTGAATGTGCCTGCTCTCGTCAGATCGCAGCAGCAATGCAGCTTAAGGCTTGGCAAGTACCAGCATGGGAGACTGGCTGGGAATCCCAAGTTCCGTTGACCTTTTTGAACCTGAAAATTGTGTTAGTTTCTCTATGAGATAGTAAAAGAAGGTTCAAATTGAACAGCTGCTGTCAACGGCCATTCTAAGCTGAATGTGCCTGCTCTCGTCAGATCGCAGCAGCAATGCAGCTTAAGGCTTGGCAAGTACCAGCATGGGAGACTGGCTGGGAATCCCAAGTTCTGTTGACCTTTTTGAACCTGAAATTTGTGTTAGTTTCTCTATGAGATAGTAAAAGAAGGTTCAAATTGAACAGCTGCTATCAACGGCCATTCTAAGCTGAATGTGCCTGCTCTCGTCAGATCGCAGCAGCAATGCAGCTTAAGGCTTGGCAAGTACCAGCATGGGAGACTGGCTGGGAATCCCAAGTTCCGTTGACCTTTTTGAACCTGAAAATTGTGTTAGTTTCTCTATGAGATAGTAAAAGAAGGTTCAAATTGAACAGCTGCTGTCAACGGCCATTCTAAGCTGAATGTGCCTGCTCTCGTCAGATCGCAGCAGCAATGCAGCTTAAGGCTTGGCAAGTACCAGCATGGGAGACTGGCTGGGAATCCCAAGTTCCGTTGACCTTTTTGAACCTTAAAATTGTGTTAGTTTCTCTGTCAAAGATGGTAAAAGAAGGATCAAATTGAACAGCTGCTGTCAACGGCCATTCTAAGCTGAATGTGCCTGCTCTCGTCAGATCGCAGCAGCAATGCAGCTTAAGGCTTGGCAAGTACCAGCATGGGAGACTGGCTGGGAATCCCAAGTTCCGTTGACCTTTTTGAACCTGAAAATTGTGTTAGTTTCTCTATGAGATAGTAAAAGAAGGTTCAAACTGAACAGCTGCTGTCAACGGCCATTCTAAGCTGAATGTGCCTGCTCTCGTCAGATCGCAACATCAATGCAGCTTAAGGCTTGGCAAGTACCAGCATGGGAGACTGGCTTGGAATCCCAAGTTCCGTTGACCTTTTTGAACCTGAAAATTGGGTTAGTTTCTCTATGAGATAGTAAAAGAAGGTTCAAATTGAACAGCTGCTGTCAACAGCCATTCTAAGCTGAATGTGCCTGCTCTCGTCAGATCGCAGCAGCAATGCAGCTTAAGGCTTGGCAAGTGCCAGCATGGGAGACTGGCTGGGAATCCCAAGTTCTGTTGACCTTTTTGAACCTGAAAATTGTGTTAGTTTCTCTATGAGATAGTAAAAGAAGGTTCAAATTGAACAGCTGCTGTCAACGGCCATTCTAAGCTGAATGTGCCTGCTCTCGTCAGATCGCAGCAGCAATGCAGCTTAAGGCTTGGCAAGTACCAGCATGGGAGAATGGCTGGGAATCCCAAGTTCTGTTGACCTTTTTGAACCTGAAAATTGTGTTAGTTGCTCTATGAGATAGTAAAAGAAGGTTCAAATTGAACAGCTGCTGTCAACGGCCATTCTAAGCTGAATGTGTGTGCTCTTGTCGGATCACAGCAGCGATGCGGCTTAAGGCTTGGCAAGTACCAGCATGGGAGACTGGCTGCGAATTCCAAGTTCCGTTGACATTTTTGAACCTGAAAATTGTGTTAGTTTCTCTATGAGATAGTAAAAGAAGGTTCAAATTGAACAGCTGCTGTCAACGGCCATTCTAAGCTGAATGTGCGTGCTCTTGTCGGATCACAGCAGCGATGCGGCTTAAGGCTTGGCAAGTACCAGCATGGGAGACTGGCTGCGAATCCCAAGTTCCGTTGACCTTTTTGAACCTGAAAATTGTGTTAGTTTCTCTATGAGATAGTAAAAGAAGGTTCAAACTGAACAGCAGCTGTCAACGGCCATTCTAAGCTGAATGTGCCTGCTCTCGTCAGATCGCAGCAGCAATGCAGCTTAAGGCTTGGCAAGTACCAGCATGGGAGACTGGCTGGGAATCCCAAGTTCTGTTGACCTTTTTGAACCTGAAAATTGTGTTAGTTTCTCTATGAGATAGTAAAAGAAGGTTCAAACTGAACAGCTGCTGTCAACGGCCATTCTAAGCTGAATGTGCCTGCTCTCGTCAGATCGCAGCAACAATGCAGCTTAAGGCTTGGCAAGTACAAGCATGGGAGACTGGCTGGGAATCCCAAGTTCTGTTGACCTTTTTGAACCTGAAAATTGTTAGTTTCTCTGTCAAAGATGGTAAAAGAAGGTTCAAATTGAACAGCTGCTGTCAACGGCCATTCTAAGCTGAATGTGCCTGCTCTCGTCAGATCGCAGCAGCAATGCAGCTTAAGGCTTGGTAAGTACCAGCATGGGAGACTGGCTGGGAATCCCAAGTTCCGTTGACCTTTTTGAACCTGAAAATTGTGTTAGTTTCTCTATGAGATAGTAAAAGAAGGTTCAAATTGAACAGCTGCTATCAACGGCCATTCTAAGCTGAATGTGCGTGCTCTTGTCGGATCACAGCAGCGATGCGTCTTAAGGCTTGGCAAGTACCAGCATGGGAGACTGGCTGCGAATCCCAAGTTCCGTTGACCTTTTTGAACCTGAAAATTGTGTTAGTTTCTCTATGAGATAGTAAAAGAAGGTTCAAACTGAACAGCTGCTGTCAACGGCCATTCTAAGCTGAATGTGCCTGCTCTCGTCAGATCGCAGCATCAATGCAGCTTAAGGCTTGGCAAGTACCAGCATGGGAGACTGGCTGGGAATCCCAAGTTCTGTTGACCTTTTTGAACCTGAAAATTGTGTTAGTTTCTCTATGAGATTGTAAAAGAAGGTTCAAATTGATCAGCTGCTGTCAACGGCCATTCTAAGCTGAATGTGCCTGCTCTCGTCAGATCGCAGCAGCTTAAGGCTTGGCAAGTACCAGCATGGGAGACTGGCTGGGAATCCCAAGTTCCGTTGACCTTTTTGAACCTGAAAATTGTGTTAGTTTCTCTATGAGATAGTAAAAGAAGGTTCAAACTGAACAGCTGCTGTCAACGGCCATTCTAAGCTGAATGTGCCTGCTCTCGTCAGATCGCAGCAGCAATGCAGCTTAAGGCTTGGCAAGTACCAGCATGGGAGACTGGCTGGGAATCCCAAGTTCCGTTGACCTTTTTGAACCTGAAAATTGTGTTAGTTTCTCTATGAGATAGTAAAAGAAGGTTCAAATTGAACAGCTGCTGTCAACGGCCATTCTAAGCTGAATGTGCCTGCTCTCGTCAGATCGCAGCAGCAATGCAGCTTAAGGCTTGGCAAGTACCAGCATGGGAGACTGGCTGGGAATCCCAAGTTCGGTTGACCTTTTTGAACCTGAAAATTGTGTTAGTTTCTCTATGAGATAGTAAAAGAAGGTTCAAATTAAACAGCTGCTGTCAACGGCCATTCTAAGCTGAATGTGCCTGCTCTCGTCAGATCGCAGCAGCAATGCAGCTTAAGGCTTGGCAAGTACCAGCATGGGAGACTGGCTGGGAATCCCAAGTTCCGTTGACCTTTTTGAACCTGAAAATTGTTAGTTTCTCTGTCAAAGATGGTAAAAGAAGGTTCAAATTGAACAGCTGCTGTCAACGGCCATTCTAAGCTGAATGTGCCTGCTCTCGTCAGATCGCAGCAGCAATGCAGCTTAAGGCTTGGCAAGTACCAGCATGGGAGACTGGCTGGGAATCCCAAGTTCTGTTGACCTTTTTGAACCTGAAAATTGTGTTAGTTTCTCTATGAGATAGTAAAAGAAGGTTCAAACTGAACAGCTGCTGTCAACGGCCATTCTAAGCTGAATGTGCCTGCTCTCGTCAGATCGCAGCAGCAATGCAGCTTAAGGCTTGGCAAGTACCAGCATGGGAGACTGGCTGGGAATCCCAAGTTCCGTTGACCTTTTTGAACCTGAAAATTGTGTTAGTTTCTCTATGAGATAGTAAAAGAAGGTTCAAATTGAACAGCTGCTGTCAACGGCCATTCTAAGCTGAATGTGCCTGCTCTCGTCAGATCGCAGCAGCAATGCAGCTTAAGGCTTGGCAAGTACCAGCATGGGAGACTGGCTGGGATTCCCAAGTTCCGTTGACCTTTTTGAACCTGAAAATTGTGTTAGTTTCTCTATGAGATAGTAAAAGAAGGTTCAAACTGAACAGCTGCTGTCAACGGCCATTCTAAGCTGAATGTGCCTGCTCTCGTCAGATCGCAGCAGCAATGCAGCTTAAGGCTTGGCAAGTACCAGCATGGGAGACTGGCTGGGAATCCCAAGTTCCGTTGACCTTTTTGAACCTGAAAATTGTGTTAGTTTCTCTATGAGATAGTAAAAGAAGGTTCAAACTGAACAGCTGCTGTCAACGGCCATTCTAAGCTGAATGTGCCTGCTCTCGTCAGATCGCAGCATCAATGCAGCTTAAGGCTTGGCAAGTACCAGCATGGGAGACTGGCTGGGAATCCCAAGTTCCGTTGACCTTTTTGAACCTGAAAATTGGGTTAGTTTCTCTATGAGATAGTAAAAGAAGGTTCATATTGAACAGCTGCTGTCAACAGCCATTCTAAGCTGAATGTGCCTGCTCTCGTCAGATCGCAGCAGCAATGCAGCTTAAGGCTTGGCAAGTGCCAGCATGGGAGACTGGCTGGGAATCCCAAGTTCTGTTGACCTTTTTGAACCTGAAAATTGTGTTAGTTTCTCTATGAGATAGTAAAAGAAGGTTCAAATTGAACAGCTGCTGTCAACGGCCATTCTAAGCTGAATGTGCCTGCTCTCGTCAGATCGCAGCAGCAATGCAGCTTAAGGCTTGGCAAGTACCAGCATGGGAGACTGGCTGGGAATCCCAAGTTCTGTTGACCTTTTTGAACCTGAAAATTGTGTTAGTTTCTCTATGAGATAGTAAAAGAAGGTTCAAATTGAACAGCTGCTGTCAACGGCCATTCTAAGCTGAATGTGTGTGCTCTTGTCGGATCACAGCAGCGATGCGGCTTAAGGCTTGGCAAGTACCAGCATGGGAGACTGGCTGCGAATTCCAAGTTCCGTTGACCTTTTTGAACCTGAAAATTGTGTTAGTTTCTCTATGAGATAGTAAAAGAAGGTTCAAACTGAACAGCTGCTGTCAACGGCCATTCTAAGCTGAATGTGCCTGCTCTCGTCAGATCGCAGCATCAATGCAGCTTAAGGCTTGGCAAGTACCAGCATGGGAGACTGGCTGGGAATCCCAAGTTCTGTTGACCTTTTTGAACCTGAAAATTGTTAGTTTCTCTGTCAAAGATGGTAAAAGAAGGTTCAAATTGAACAGCTGCTGTCAATGGCCATTCTAAGCTGAATGCGCCTGCTTTCGTCAGATCGCAGCAGCAATGCAGCTTAAGGCTTGGCAAGTACCAGCATGGGAGACTGGCTGGGAATCCCAAGTTCCGTTGACCTTTTTGAACCTGAAAATTGTGTTAGTTTCTCTATGAGATAGTAAAAGAAGGTTCAAATTGAACAGCTGCTGTCAACGGCCATTCTAAGCTGAATGTGCGTGCTCTTGTCGGATCACAGCAGCGATGCGGCTTAAGGCTTGGCAAGTACCAGCATGGGAGACTGGCTGGGAATCCCAAGTTCCGTTGACCTTTTTGAACCTGAAAATTGTGTTAGTTTCTCTATGAGATAGTAAAAGAAGGTTCAAACTGAACAGCAGCTGTCAACGGCCATTCTAAGCTGAATGTGCCTGCTCTCGTCAGATCGCAGCAGCAATGCAGCTTAAGGCTTGGCAAGTACCAGCATGGGAGACTGGCTGGGAATCCCAAGTTCTGTTGACCTTTTTGAACCTGAAAATTGTGTTAGTTTCTCTATGAGATAGTAAAAGAAGGTTCAAACTGAACAGCTGCTGTCAACGGCCATTCTAAGCTGAATGTGCCTGCTCTCGTCAGATCGCAGCAACAATGCAGCTTAAGGCTTGGCAAGTACAAGCATGGGAGACTGGCTGGGAATCCCAAGTTCTGTTGACCTTTTTGAACCTGAAAATTGTTAGTTTCTCTGTCAAAGATGGTAAAAGAAGGTTCAAATTGAACAGCTGCTGTCAACGGCCATTCTAAGCTGAATGTGCCTGCTCTCGTCAGATCGCAGCAGCAATGCAGCTTAAGGCTTGGCAAGTACCAGCATGGGAGACTGGCTGGGAATCCCAAGTTCCGTTGACCTTTTTGAACCTGAAAATTGTGTTAGTTTCTCTATGAGATAGTAAAAGAAGGTTCAAATTGAACAGCTGCTATCAACGGCCATTCTAAGCTGAATGTGCGTGCTCTTGTCGGATCACAGCAGCGATGCGTCTTAAGGCTTGGCAAGTACCAGCATGGGAGACTGGCTGCGAATCCCAAGTTCCGTTGACCTTTTTGAACCTGAAAATTGTGTTAGTTTCTCTATGAGATTGTAAAAGAAGGTTCAAATTGATCAGCTGCTGTCAACGGCCATTCTAAGCTGAATGTGCCTGCTCTCGTCAGATCGCAGCAGCTTAAGGCTTGGCAAGTACCAGCATGGGAGACTGGCTGGGAATCCCAAGTTCCGATGACCTTTTTGAACCTGAAAATTGTGTTAGTTTCTCTATGAGATAGTAAAAGAAGGTTCAAACTGAACAGCTGCTGTCAACGGCCATTCTAAGCTGAATGTGCCTGCTCTCGTCAGATCGCAGCAGCAATGCAGCTTAAGGCTTGGCAAGTACCAGCATGGGAGACTGGCTGGGAATCCCAAGTTCCGTTGACCTTTTTGAACCTTAAAATTGTGTTAGTTTCTCTATGAGATAGTAAAAGAAGGTTCAAATTGAACAGCTGCTGTCAACGGCCATTCTAAGCTGAATGTGCCTGCTCTCGTCAGATCGCAGCAGCAATGCAGCTTAAGGCTTGGCATGTACCAGCATGGGAGACTGGCTGGGAATCCCAAGTTCCGTTGACCTTTTTGAACCTGAAAATTGTGTTAGTTTCTCTATGAGATAGTAAAAGAAGGTTCAAATTAAACAGCTGCTGTCAACGGCCATTCTAAGCTGAATGTGCCTGCTCTCGTCAGATCGCAGCAGCAATGCAGCTTAAGGCTTGGCAAGTACCAGCATGGGAGACTGGCTGGGAATCCCAAGTTCCGTTGACCTTTTTGAACCTGAAAATTGTTAGTTTCTCTGTCAAAGATGGTAAAAGAAGGTTCAAATTGAACAGCTGCTGTCAACGGCCATTCTAAGCTGAATGTGCCTGCTCTCGTCAGATCGCAGCAGCAATGCAGCTTAAGGCTTGGCAAGTACCAGCATGGGAGACTGGCTGGGAATCTCAAGTTCCGTTGACCTTTTTGAACCTGAAAATTGTGTTAGTTTCTCTATGAGATAGTAAAAGAAGGTTCAAACTGAACAGCTGCTGTCAACGGCCATTCTAAGCTGAATGTGCCTGCTCTCGTCAGATCGCAGCAGCAATGCAGCTTAAGGCTTGGCAAGTACCAGCATGGGAGACTGGCTGGGAATCCCAAGTTCCGTTGACCTTTTTGAACCTGAAAATTGTGTTAGTTTCTCTATGAGATAGTAAAAGAAGGTTCAAACTGAACAGCTGCTGTCAACGGCCATTCTAAGCTGAATGTGCCTGCTCTCGTCAGATCGCAGCATCAATGCAGCTTAAGGCTTGGCAAGTACCAGCATGGGAGACTGGCTGGGAATCCCAAGTTCCGTTGACCTTTTTGAACCTGAAAATTGGGTTAGTTTCTCTATGAGATAGTAAAAGAAGGTTCAAATTGAACAGCTGCTGTCAACAGCCATTCTAAGCTGAATGTGCCTGCTCTCGTCAGATCGCAGCAGCAATGCAGCTTAAGGCTTGGCAAGTACCAGCATGGGAGGCTGGCTGGGAATCCCAAGTTCTGTTGACCTTTTTGAACCTGAAAATTGTGTTAGTTTCTCTATGAGATAGTAAAAGAAGGTTCAAATTGAACAGCTGCTGTCAACGGCCATTCTAAGCTGAATGTGTGTGCTCTTGTCGGATCACAGCAGCGATGCGGCTTAAGGCTTGGCAAGTACCAGCATGGGAGACTGGCTGCGAATTCCAAGTTCCGTTGACCTTTTTGAACCTGAAAATTGTGTTAGTTTCTCTATGAGATAGTAAAAGAAGGTTCAAACTGAACAGCTGCTGTCAACGGCCATTCTAAGCTGAATGTGCCTGCTCTCGTCAGATCGCAGCATCAATGCAGCTTAAGGCTTGGCAAGTACCAGCATGGGAGACTGGCTGGGAATCCCAAGTTCTGTTGACCTTTTTGAACCTGAAAATTGTTAGTTTCTCTGTCAAAGATGGTAAAAGAAGGTTCAAATTGAACAGCTGCTGTCAACGGCCATTCTAAGCTGAATGCGCCTGCTTTCGTCAGATCGCAGCAGCAATGCAGCTTAAGGCTTGGCAAGTACCAGCATGGGAGACTGGCTGGGAATCCCAAGTTCTGTTGACCTTTTTGAACCTGAAAATTGTGTTAGTTTCTCTATGAGATAGTAAAAGAAGGTTCAAACTGAACAGCTGCTGTCAACGGCCATTCTAAGCTGAATGTGCCTGCTCTCGTCAGATCGCAGCAACAATGCAGCTTAAGGCTTGGCAAGTACAAGCATGGGAGACTGGCTGGGAATCCCAAGTTCTGTTGACCTTTTTGAACCTGAAAATTGTTAGTTTCTCTGTCAAAGATGGTAAAAGAAGGTTCAAATTGAACAGCTGCTGTCAACGGCCATTCTAAGCTGAATGTGCCTGCTCTCGTCAGATCGCAGCAGCAATGCAGCTTAAGGCTTGGCAAGTACCAGCATGGGAGACTGGCTGGGAATCCCAAGTTCCGTTGACCTTTTCGAACCTGAAAATTGTGTTAGTTTCTCTATGAGATAGTAAAAGAAGGTTCAAATTGAACAGCTGCTATCAACGGCCATTCTAAGCTGAATGTGCGTGCTCTTGTCGGATCACAGCAGCGATGCGTCTTAAGGCTTGGCAAGTACCAGCATGGGAGACTGGCTGCGAATCCCAAGTTCCGTTGACCTTTTTGAACCTGAAAATTGTGTTAGTTTCTCTATGAGATAGTAAAAGAAGGTTCAAACTGAACAGCTGCTGTCAACGGCCATTCTAAGCTGAATGTGCCTGCTCTCGTCAGATCGCAGCATCAATGCAGCTTAAGGCTTGGCAAGTACCAGCATGGGAGACTGGCTGGGAATCCCAAGTTCTGTTGACCTTTTTGAACCTGAAAATTGTGTTAGTTTCTCTATGAGATTGTAAAAGAAGTTTCAAATTGATCAGCTGCTGTCAACGGCCATTCTAAGCTGAATGTGCCTGCTCTCGTCAGATCGCAGCAGCTTAAGGCTTGGCAAGTACCAGCATGGGAGACTGGCTGGGAATCCCAAGTTCCGATGACCTTTTTGAACCTGAAAATTGTGTTAGTTTCTCTATGAGATAGTAAAAGAAGGTTCAAACTGAACAGCTGCTGTCAACGGCCATTCTAAGCTGAATGTGCCTGCTCTCGTCAGATCGCAGCAGCAATGCAGCTTAAGGCTTGGCAAGTACCAGCATGGGAGACTGGCTGGGAATCCCAAGTTCCGTTGACCTTTTTGAACCTTAAAATTGTGTTAGTTTCTCTATGAGATAGTAAAAGAAGGTTCAAATTGAACAGCTGCTGTCAACGGCCATTCTAAGCTGAATGTGCCTGCTCTCGTCAGATCGCAGCAGCAATGCAGCTTAAGGCTTGGCAAGTACCAGCATGGGAGACTGGCTGGGAATCCCAAGTTCCGTTGACCTTTTTGAACCTTAAAATTGTGTTAGTTTCTCTATGAGATAGTAAAAGAAGGTTCAAATTGAACAGCTGCTGTCAACGGCCATTCTAAGCTGAATGTGCCTGCTCTCGTCAGATCGCAGCAGCAATGCAGCTTAAGGCTTGGCAAGTACCAGCATGGGAGACTGGCTGGGAATCCCAAGTTCCGTTGACCTTTTTGAACCTGAAAATTGTGTTAGTTTCTCTATGAGATAGTAAAAGAAGGTTCAAATTAAACAGCTGCTGTCAACGGCCATTCTAAGCTGAATGTGCCTGCTCTCGTCAGATCGCAGCAGCAATGCAGCTTAAGGCTTGGCAAGTACCAGCATGGGAGACTGGCTGGGAATCCCAAGTTCCGTTGACCTTTTTGAACCTGAAAATTGTTAGTTTCTCTGTCAAAGATGGTAAAAGAAGGTTCAAATTGAACAGCTGCTGTCAACGGCCATTCTAAGCTGAATGTGCCTGCTCTCGTCAGATCGCAGCAGCAATGCAGCTTAAGGCTTGGCAAGTACCAGCATGGGAGACTGGCTGGGAATCCCAAGTTCCGTTGACCTTTTTGAACCTGAAAATTGTGTTAGTTTCTCTATGAGATAGTAAAAGAAGGTTCAAACTGAACAGCTGCTGTCAACGGCCATTCTAAGCTGAATGTGCCTGCTCTCGTCAGATCGCAGCAGCAATGCAGCTTAAGGCTTGGCAAGTACCAGCATGGGAGACTGGCTGGGAATCCCAAGTTCCGTTGACCTTTTTGAACCTGAAAATTGTGTTAGTTTCTCTATGAGATAGTAAAAGAAGGTTCAAACTGAACAGCTGCTGTCAACGGCCATTCTAAGCTGAATGTGCCTGCTCTCGTCAGATCGCAGCATCAATGCAGCTTAAGGCTTGGCAAGTACCAGCATGGGAGACTGGCTGGGAATCCCAAGTTCCGTTGACCTTTTTGAACCTGAAAATTGGGTTAGTTTCTCTATGAGATAGTAAAAGAAGGTTCAAATTGAACAGCTGCTGTCAACAGCCATTCTAAGCTGAATGTGCCTGCTCTCGTCAGATCGCAGCAGCAATGCAGCTTAAGGCTTGGCAAGTACCAGCATGGGAGGCTGGCTGGGAATCCCAAGTTCTGTTGACCTTTTTGAACCTGAAAATTGTGTTAGTTTCTCTATGAGATAGTAAAAGAAGGTTCAAATTGAACAGCTGCTGTCAACGGCCATTCTAAGCTGAATGTGTGTGCTCTTGTCGGATCACAGCAGCGATGCGGCTTAAGGCTTGGCAAGTACCAGCATGGGAGACTGGCTGCGAATTCCAAGTTCCGTTGACCTTTTTGAACCTGAAAATTGTGTTAGTTTCTCTATGAGATAGTAAAAGAAGGTTCAAACTGAACAGCTGCTGTCAACGGCCATTCTAAGCTGAATGTGCCTGCTCTCGTCAGATCGCAGCATCAATGCAGCTTAAGGCTTGGCAAGTACCAGCATGGGAGACTGGCTGGGAATCCCAAGTTCTGTTGACCTTTTTGAACCTGAAAATTGTTAGTTTCTCTGTCAAAGATGGTAAAAGAAGGTTCAAATTGAACAGCTGCTGTCAACGGCCATTCTAAGCTGAATGCGCCTGCTTTCGTCAGATCGCAGCAGCAATGCAGCTTAAGGCTTGGCAAGTACCAGCATGGGAGACTGGCTGGGAATCCCAAGTTCTGTTGACCTTTTTGAACCTGAAAATTGTGTTAGTTTCTCTATGAGATAGTAAAAGAAGGTTCAAACTGAACAGCTGCTGTCAACGGCCATTCTAAGCTGAATGTGCCTGCTCTCGTCAGATCGCAGCAACAATGCAGCTTAAGGCTTGGCAAGTACAAGCATGGGAGACTGGCTGGGAATCCCAAGTTCTGTTGACCTTTTTGAACCTGAAAATTGTTAGTTTCTCTGTCAAAGATGGTAAAAGAAGGTTCAAATTGAACAGCTGCTGTCAACGGCCATTCTAAGCTGAATGTGCCTGCTCTCGTCAGATCGCAGCAGCAATGCAGCTTAAGGCTTGGCAAGTACCAGCATGGGAGACTGGCTGGGAATCCCAAGTTCCGTTGACCTTTTCGAACCTGAAAATTGTGTTAGTTTCTCTATGAGATAGTAAAAGAAGGTTCAAATTGAACAGCTGCTATCAACGGCCATTCTATGCTGAATGTGCGTGCTCTTGTCGGATCACAGCAGCGATGCGTCTTAAGGCTTGGCAAGTACCAGCATGGGAGACTGGCTGCGAATCCCAAGTTCCGTTGACCTTTTTGAACCTGAAAATTGTGTTAGTTTCTCTATGAGATAGTAAAAGAAGGTTCAAACTGAACAGCTGCTGTCAACGGCCATTCTAAGCTGAATGTGCCTGCTCTCGTCAGATCGCAGCATCAATGCAGCTTAAGGCTTGGCAAGTACCAGCATGGGAGACTGGCTGGGAATCCCAAGTTCTGTTGACCTTTTTGAACCTGAAAATTGTGTTAGTTTCTCTATGAGATTGTAAAAGAAGGTTCAAATTGATCAGCTGCTGTCAACGGCCATTCTAAGCTGAATGTGCCTGCTCTCGTCAGATCGCAGCAGCTTAAGGCTTGGCAAGTACCAGCATGGGAGACTGGCTGGGAATCCCAAGTTCCGATGACCTTTTTGAACCTGAAAATTGTGTTAGTTTCTCTATGAGATAGTAAAAGAAGGTTCAAACTGAACAGCTGCTGTCAACGGCCATTCTAAGCTGAATGTGCCTGCTCTCGTCAGATCGCAGCAGCAATGCAGCTTAAGGCTTGGCAAGTACCAGCATGGGAGACTGGCTGGGAATCCCAAGTTCCGTTGACCTTTTTGAACCTTAAAATTGTGTTAGTTTCTCTATGAGATAGTAAAAGAAGGTTCAAATTGAACAGCTGCTGTCAACGGCCATTCTAAGCTGAATGTGCCTGCTCTCGTCAGATCGCAGCAGCAATGCAGCTTAAGGCTTGGCAAGTACCAGCATGGGAGACTGGCTGGGAATCCCAAGTTCCGTTGACCTTTTTGAACCTGAAAATTGTGTTAGTTTCTCTATGAGATAGTAAAAGAAGGTTCAAATTAAACAGCTGCTGTCAACGGCCATTCTAAGCTGAATGTGCCTGCTCTCGTCAGATCGCAGCAGCAATGCAGCTTAAGGCTTGGCAAGTACCAGCATGGGAGACTGGCTGGGAATCCCAAGTTCCGTTGACCTTTTTGAACCTGAAAATTGTTAGTTTCTCTGTCAAAGATGGTAAAAGAAGGTTCAAATTGAACAGCTGCTGTCAACGGCCATTCTAAGCTGAATGTGCCTGCTCTCGTCAGATCGCAGCAGCAATGCAGCTTAAGGCTTGGCAAGTACCAGCATGGGAGACTGGCTGGGAATCCCAAGTTCCGTTGACCTTTTTGAACCTGAAAATTGTGTTAGTTTCTCTATGAGATAGTAAAAGAAGGTTCAAACTGAACAGCTGCTGTCAACGGCCATTCTAAGCTGAATGTGCCTGCTCTCGTCAGATCGCAGCAGCAATGCAGCTTAAGGCTTGGCAAGTACCAGCATGGGAGACTGGCTGGGAATCCCAAGTTCCGTTGACCTTTTTGAACCTGAAAATTGTGTTAGTTTCTCTATGAGATAGTAAAAGAAGGTTCAAACTGAACAGCTGCTGTCAACGGCCATTCTAAGCTGAATGTGCCTGCTCTCGTCAGATCGCAGCATCAATGCAGCTTAAGGCTTGGCAAGTACCAGCATGGGAGACTGGCTGGGAATCCCAAGTTCCGTTGACCTTTTTGAACCTGAAAATTGGGTTAGTTTCTCTATGAGATAGTAAAAGAAGGTTCAAATTGAACAGCTGCTGTCAACAGCCATTCTAAGCTGAATGTGCCTGCTCTCGTCAGATCGCAGCAGCAATGCAGCTTAAGGCTTGGCAAATACCAGCATGGGAGGCTGGCTGGGAATCCCAAGTTCTGTTGACCTTTTTGAACCTGAAAATTGTGTTAGTTTCTCTATGAGATAGTAAAAGAAGGTTCAAATTGAACAGCTGCTGTCAACGGCCATTCTAAGCTGAATGTGTGTGCTCTTGTCGGATCACAGCAGCGATGCGGCTTAAGGCTTGGCAAGTACCAGCATGGGAGACTGGCTGCGAATTCCAAGTTCAGTTGACCTTTTTGAACCTGAAAATTGTGTTAGTTTCTCTATGAGATAGTAAAAGAAGGTTCAAACTGAACAGCTGCTGTCAACGGCCATTCTAAGCTGAATGTGCCTGCTCTCGTCAGATCGCAGCATCAATGCAGCTTAAGGCTTGGCAAGTACCAGCATGGGAGACTGGCTGGGAATCCCAAGTTCTGTTGACCTTTTTGAACCTGAAAATTGTTAGTTTCTCTGTCAAAGATGGTAAAAGAAGGTTCAAATTGAACAGCTGCTGTCAACGGCCATTCTAAGCTGAATGCGCCTGCTTTCGTCAGATCGCAGCAGCAATGCAGCTTAAGGCTTGGCAAGTACCAGCATGGGAGACTGGCTGGGAATCCCAAGTTCCGTTGACCTTTTTGAACCTGAAAATTGTGTTAGTTTCTCTATGAGATAGTAAAAGAAGGTTCAAATTGAACAGCTGCTGTCAACGGCCATTCTAAGCTGAATGTGCGTGCTCTTGTCGGATCACAGCAGCGATGCGGCTTAAGGCTTGGCAAGTACCAGCATGGGAGACTGGCTGCGAATCCCAAGTTCCGTTGACCTTTTTGAACCTGAAAATTGTGTTAGTTTCTCTATGAGATAGTAAAAGAAGGTTCAAACTAAACAGCAGCTGTCAACGGCCATTCTAAGCTGAATGTGCCTGCTCTCGTCAGATCGCAGCAGCAATGCAGCTTAAGGCTTGGCAAGTACCAGCATGGGAGACTGGCTGGGAATCCCAAGTTCTGTTGACCTTTTTGAACCTGAAAATTGTGTTATTTCTCTATGAGATAGTAAAAGAAGGTTCAAACTGAACAGCTGCTGTCAACGGCCATTCTAAGCTGAATGTGCCTGCTCTCGTCAGATCGCAGCAACAATGCAGCTTAAGGCTTGGCAAGTACAAGCATGGGAGACTGGCTGGGAATCCCAAGTTCTGTTGACCTTTTTGAACCTGAAAATTGTTAGTTTCTCTGTCAAAGATGGTAAAAGAAGGTTCAAATTGAACAGCTGCTGTCAACGGCCATTCTAAGCTGAATGTGCCTGCTCTCGTCAGATCGCAGCAGCAATGCAGCTCTAGGCTTGGCAAGTACCAGCATGGGAGACTGGCTGGGAATCCCAAGTTCCGTTGACCTTTTTGAACCTGAAAATTGTGTTAGTTTCTCTATGAGATAGTAAAAGAAGGTTCAAATTGAACAGCTGCTGTCAACGGCCATTCTAAGCTGAATGTGCGTGCTCTTGTCGGATCACAGCAGCGATGCGTCTTAAGGCTTGGCAAGTACCAGCATGGGAGACTGGCTGCGAATCCCAAGTTCCCTTGACCTTTTTGAACCTGAAAATTGTGTTAGTTTCTCTATGAGATAGTAAAAGAAGGTTCAAACTGAACAGCTGCTGTCAACGGCCATTCTAAGCTGAATGTGCCTGCTCTCGTCAGATCGCAGCATCAATGCAGCTTAAGGCTTGGCAAGTACCAGCATGGGAGACTGGCTGGGAATACCAAGTTCTGTTGACCTTTTTGAACCTGAAAATTGTGTTAGTTTCTCTATGAGATTGTAAAAGAAGGTTCAAATTGATCAGCTGCTGTCAACGGCCATTCTAAGCTGAATGTGCCTGCTCTCGTCAGATCGCAGCAGCTTAAGGCTTGGCAAGTACCAGCATGGGAGACTGGCTGGGAATCCCAAGTTCCGTTGACCTTTTTGAACCTGAAAATTGTGTTAGTTTCTCTATGAGATAGTAAAAGAAGGTTCAAACTGAACAGCTGCTGTCAACGGCCATTCTAAGCTGAATGTGCCTGCTCTCGTCAGATCGCAGCAGCAATGCAGCTTAAGGCTTGGCAAGTACCAGCATGGGAGACTGGCTGGGAATCCCAAGTTCCGTTGACCTTTTTGAACCTGAAAATTGTGTTAGTTTCTCTATGAGATAGTAAAAGAAGGTTCAAACTGAACAGCTGCTGTCAACGGCCATTCTAAGCTGAATGTGCCTGCTCTCGTCAGATCGCAGCATCAATGCAGCTTAAGGCTTGGCAAGTACCAGCATGGGAGACTGGCTGGGAATCCCAAGTTCCGTTGACCTTTTTGAACCTGAAAATTGGGTTAGTTTCTCTATGAGATAGTAAAAGAAGGTTCATATTGAACAGCTGCTGTCAACAGCCATTCTAAGCTGAATGTGCCTGCTCTCGTCAGATCGCAGCAGCAATGCAGCTTAAGGCTTGGCAAGTGCCAGCATGGGAGACTGGCTGGGAATCCCAAGTTCTGTTGACCTTTTTGAACCTGAAAATTGTGTTAGTTTCTCTATGAGATAGTAAAAGAAGGTTCAAATTGAACAGCTGCTGTCAACGGCCATTCTAAGCTGAATGTGCCTGCTCTCGTCAGATCGCAGCAGCAATGCAGCTTAAGGCTTGGCAAGTACCAGCATGGGAGACTGGCTGGGAATCCCAAGTTCTGTTGACCTTTTTGAACCTGAAAATTGTGTTAGTTTCTCTATGAGATAGTAAAAGAAGGTTCAAATTGAACAGCTGCTGTCAACGGCCATTCTAAGCTGAATGTGTGTGCTCTTGTCGGATCACAGCAGCGATGCGGCTTAAGGCTTGGCAAGTACCAGCATGGGAGACTGGCTGCGAATTCCAAGTTCCGTTGACCCTTTTGAACCTGAAAATTGTGTTAGTTTCTCTATGAGATAGTAAAAGAAGGTTCAAACTGAACAGCTGCTGTCAACGGCCATTCTAAGCTGAATGTGCCTGCTCTCGTCAGATCGCAGCATCAATGCAGCTTAAGGCTTGGCAAGTACCAGCATGGGAGACTGGCTGGGAATCCCAAGTTCTGTTGACCTTTTTGAACCTGAAAATTGTTAGTTTCTCTGTCAAAGATGGTAAAAGAAGGTTCAAATTGAACAGCTGCTGTCAATGGCCATTCTAAGCTGAATGCGCCTGCTTTCGTCAGATCGCAGCAGCAATGCAGCTTAAGGCTTGGCAAGTACCAGCATGGGAGACTGGCTGGGAATCCCAAGTTCCGTTGACCTTTTTGAACCTGAAAATTGTGTTAGTTTCTCTATGAGATAGTAAAAGAAGGTTCAAATTGAACAGCTGCTGTCAACGGCCATTCTAAGCTGAATGTGCGTGCTCTTGTCGGATCACAGCAGCGATGCGGCTTAAGGCTTGGCAAGTACCAGCATGGGAGACTGGCTGGGAATCCCAAGTTCCGTTGACCTTTTTGAACCTGAAAATTGTGTTAGTTTCTCTATGAGATAGTAAAAGAAGGTTCAAACTGAACAGCAGATGTCAACGGCCATTCTAAGCTGAATGTGCCTGCTCTCGTCAGATCGCAGCAGCAATGCAGCTTAAGGCTTGGCAAGTACCAGCATGGGAGACTGGCTGGGAATGCCAAGTTCTGTTGACCTTTTTGAACCTGAAAATTGTGTTAGTTTCTCTATGAGATAGTAAAAGAAGGTTCAAACTGAACAGCTGCTGTCAACGGCCATTCTAAGCTGAATGTGCCTGCTCTCGTCAGATCGCAGCAACAATGCAGCTTAAGGCTTGGCAAGTACAAGCATGGGAGACTGGCTGGGAATCCCAAGTTCTGTTGACCTTTTTGAACCTGAAAATTGTTAGTTTCTCTGTCAAAGATGGTAAAAGAAGGTTCAAATTGAACAGCTGCTGTCAACGGCCATTCTAAGCTGAATGTGCCTGCTCTCGTCAGATCGCAGCAGCAATGCAGCTTAAGGCTTGGCAAGTACCAGCATGGGAGACTGGCTGGGAATCCCAAGTTCCGTTGACCTTTTTGAACCTGAAAATTGTGTTAGTTTCTCTATGAGATAGTAAAAGAAGGTTCAAATTGAACAGCTGCTATCAACGGCCATTCTAAGCTGAATGTGCGTGCTCTTGTCGGATCACAGCAGCGATGCGTCTTAAGGCTTGGCAAGTACCAGCATGGGAGACTGGCTGCGAATCCCAAGTTCCGTTGACCTTTTTGAACCTGAAAATTGTGTTAGTTTCTCTATGAGATAGTAAAAGAAGGTTCAAACTGAACAGCTGCTGTCAACGGCCATTCTAAGCTGAATGTGCCTGCTCTCGTCAGATCGCAGCATCAATGCAGCTTAAGGCTTGGCAAGTACCAGCATGGGAGACTGGCTGGGAATCCCAAGTTCTGTTGACCTTTTTGAACCTGAAAATTGTGTTAGTTTCTCTATGAGATTGTAAAAGAAGGTTCAAATTGATCAGCTGCTGTCAACGGCCATTCTAAGCTGAATGTGC
This sequence comes from Engystomops pustulosus, assembly GCF_040894005.1. Classification (NCBI taxonomy): domain Eukaryota; kingdom Metazoa; phylum Chordata; class Amphibia; order Anura; family Leptodactylidae; genus Engystomops; species Engystomops pustulosus. The sequence goes on from NC_092419.1 coordinate 69,201,528, forward strand.
CTGCTCTCGTCAGATCGCAGCAGCTTAAGGCTTGGCAAGTACCAGCATGGGAGACTGGCTGGGAATCCCAAGTTCCGATGACCTTTTTGAACCTGAAAATTGTGTTAGTTTCTCTATGAGATAGTAAAAGAAGGTTCAAACTGAACAGCTGCTGTCAACGGCCATTCTAAGCTGAATGTGCCTGCTCTCGTCAGATCGCAGCAGCAATGCAGCTTAAGGCTTGGCAAGTACCAGCATGGGAGACTGGCTGGGAATCCCAAGTTCCGTTGACCTTTTTGAACCTTAAAATTGTGTTAGTTTCTCTATGAGATAGTAAAAGAAGGTTCAAATTGAACAGCTGCTGTCAACGGCCATTCTAAGCTGAATGTGCCTGCTCTCGTCAGATCGCAGCAGCAATGCAGCTTAAGGCTTGGCAAGTACCAGCATGGGAGACTGGCTGGGAATCCCAAGTTCCGTTGACCTTTTTGAACCTGAAAATTGTGTTAGTTTCTCTATGAGATAGTAAAAGAAGGTTCAAATTAAACAGCTGCTGTCAACGGCCATTCTAAGCTGAATGTGCCTGCTCTCGTCAGATCGCAGCAGCAATGCAGCTTAAGGCTTGGCAAGTACCAGCATGGGAGACTGGCTGGGAATCCCAAGTTCCGTTGACCTTTTTGAACCTGAAAATTGTTAGTTTCTCTGTCAAAGATGGTAAAAGAAGGTTCAAATTGAACAGCTGCTGTCAACGGCCATTCTAAGCTGAATGTGCCTGCTCTCGTCAGATCGCAGCAGCAATGCAGCTTAAGGCTTGGCAAGTACCAGCATGGGAGACTGGCTGGGAATCCCAAGTTCCGTTGACCTTTTTGAACCTGAAAATTGTGTTAGTTTCTCTATGAGATAGTAAAAGAAGGTTCAAACTGAACAGCTGCTGTCAACGGCCATTCTAAGCTGAATGTGCCTGCTCTCGTCAGATCGCAGCAGCAATGCAGCTTAAGGCTTGGCAAGTACCAGCATGGGAGACTGGCTGGGAATCCCAAGTTCCGTTGACCTTTTTGAACCTGAAAATTGTGTTAGTTTCTCTATGAGATAGTAAAAGAAGGTTCAAACTGAACAGCTGCTGTCAACGGCCATTCTAAGCTGAATGTGCCTGCTCTCGTCAGATCGCAGCATCAATGCAGCTTAAGGCTTGGCAAGTACCAGCATGGGAGACTGGCTGGGAATCCCAAGTTCCGTTGACCTTTTTGAACCTGAAAATTGTGTTAGTTTCTCTATGAGATAGTAAAAGAAGGTTCAAATTGAACAGCTGCTGTCAACAGCCATTCTAAGCTGAATGTGCCTGCTCTCGTCAGATCGCAGCAGCAATGCAGCTTAAGGCTTGGCAAGTACCAGCATGGGAGGCTGGCTGGGAATCCCAAGTTCTGTTGACCTTTTTGAACCTGAAAATTGTGTTAGTTTCTCTATGAGATAGTAAAAGAAGGTTCAAATTGAACAGCTGCTGTCAACGGCCATTCTAAGCTGAATGTGTGTGCTCTTGTCGGATCACAGCAGCGATGCGGCTTAAGGCTTGGCAAGTACCAGCATGGGAGACTGGCTGCGAATTCCAAGTTCCGTTGACCTTTTTGAACCTGAAAATTGTGTTAGTTTCTCTATGAGATAGTAAAAGAAGGTTCAAACTGAACAGCTGCTGTCAACGGCCATTCTAAGCTGAATGTGCCTGCTCTCGTCAGATCGCAGCATCAATGCAGCTTAAGGCTTGGCAAGTACCAGCATGGGAGACTGGCTGGGAATCCCAAGTTCTGTTGACCTTTTTGAACCTGAAAATTGTTAGTTTCTCTGTCAAAGATGGTAAAAGAAGGTTCAAATTGAACAGCTGCTGTCAACGGCCATTCTAAGCTGAATGCGCCTGCTTTCGTCAGATCGCAGCAGCAATGCAGCTTAAGGCTTGGCAAGTACCAGCATGGGAGACTGGCTGGGAATCCCAAGTTCTGTTGACCTTTTTGAACCTGAAAATTGTGTTAGTTTCTCTATGAGATAGTAAAAGAAGGTTCAAACTGAACAGCTGCTGTCAACGGCCATTCTAAGCTGAATGTGCCTGCTCTCGTCAGATCGCAGCAACAATGCAGCTTAAGGCTTGGCAAGTACAAGCATGGGAGACTGGCTGGGAATCCCAAGTTCTGTTGACCTTTTTGAACCTGAAAATTGTTAGTTTCTCTGTCAAAGATGGTAAAAGAAGGTTCAAATTGAACAGCTGCTGTCAACGGCCATTCTAAGCTGAATGTGCCTGCTCTCGTCAGATCGCAGCAGCAATGCAGCTTAAGGCTTGGCAAGTACCAGCATGGGAGACTGGCTGGGAATCCCAAGTTCCGTTGACCTTTTCGAACCTGAAAATTGTGTTAGTTTCTCTATGAGATAGTAAAAGAAGGTTCAAATTGAACAGCTGCTATCAACGGCCATTCTAAGCTGAATGTGCGTGCTCTTGTCGGATCACAGCAGCGATGCGTCTTAAGGCTTGGCAAGTACCAGCATGGGAGACTGGCTGCGAATCCCAAGTTCCGTTGACCTTTTTGAACCTGAAAATTGTGTTAGTTTCTCTATGAGATAGTAAAAGAAGGTTCAAACTGAACAGCTGCTGTCAACGGCCATTCTAAGCTGAATGTGCCTGCTCTCGTCAGATCGCAGCATCAATGCAGCTTAAGGCTTGGCAAGTACCAGCATGGGAGACTGGCTGGGAATCCCAAGTTCTGTTGACCTTTTTGAACCTGAAAATTGTGTTAGTTTCTCTATGAGATTGTAAAAGAAGGTTCAAATTGATCAGCTGCTGTCAACGGCCATTCTAAGCTGAATGTGCCTGCTCTCGTCAGATCGCAGCAGCTTAAGGCTTGGCAAGTACCAGCATGGGAGACTGGCTGGGAATCCCAAGTTCCGATGACCTTTTTGAACCTGAAAATTGTGTTAGTTTCTCTATGAGATAGTAAAAGAAGGTTCAAACTGAACAGCTGCTGTCAACGGCCATTCTAAGCTGAATGTGCCTGCTCTCGTCAGATCGCAGCAGCAATGCAGCTTAAGGCTTGGCAAGTACCAGCATGGGAGACTGGCTGGGAATCCCAAGTTCCGTTGACCTTTTTGAACCTTAAAATTGTGTTAGTTTCTCTATGAGATAGTAAAAGAAGGTTCAAATTGAACAGCTGCTGTCAACGGCCATTCTAAGCTGAATGTGCCTGCTCTCGTCAGATCGCAGCAGCAATGCAGCTTAAGGCTTGGCAAGTACCAGCATGGGAGACTGGCTGGGAATCCCAAGTTCCGTTGACCTTTTTGAACCTGAAAATTGTGTTAGTTTCTCTATGAGATAGTAAAAGAAGGTTCAAATTAAACAGCTGCTGTCAACGGCCATTCTAAGCTGAATGTGCCTGCTCTCGTCAGATTGCAGCAGCAATGCAGCTTAAGGCTTGGCAAGTACCAGCATGGGAGACTGGCTGGGAATCCCAAGTTCCGTTGACCTTTTTGAACCTGAAAATTGTTAGTTTCTCTGTCAAAGATGGTAAAAGAAGGTTCAAATTGAACAGCTGCTGTCAACGGCCATTCTAAGCTGAATGTGCCTGCTCTCGTCAGATCGCAGCAGCAATGCAGCTTAAGGCTTGGCAAGTACCAGCATGGGAGACTGGCTGGGAATCCCAAGTTCCGTTGACCTTTTTGAACCTGAAAATTGTGTTAGTTTCTCTATGAGATAGTAAAAGAAGGTTCAAACTGAACAGCTGCTGTCAACGGCCATTCTAAGCTGAATGTGCCTGCTCTCGTCAGATCGCAGCAGCAATGCAGCTTAAGGCTTGGCAAGTACCAGCATGGGAGACTGGCTGGGAATCCCAAGTTCCGTTGACCTTTTTGAACCTGAAAATTGTGTTAGTTTCTCTATGAGATAGTAAAAGAAGGTTCAAACTGAACAGCTGCTGTCAACGGCCATTCTAAGCTGAATGTGCCTGCTCTCGTCAGATCGCAGCATCAATGCAGCTTAAGGCTTGGCAAGTACCAGCATGGGAGACTGGCTGGGAATCCCAAGTTCCGTTGACCTTTTTGAACCTGAAAATTGTGTTAGTTTCTCTATGAGATAGTAAAAGAAGGTTCAAATTAAACAGCTGCTGTCAACGGCCATTCTAAGCTGAATGTGCCTGCTCTCGTCAGATCGCAGCAGCAATGCAGCTTAAGGCTTGGCAAGTACCAGCATGGGAGACTGGCTGGGAATCCCAAGTTCCGTTGACCTTTTTGAACCTGAAAATTGTTAGTTTCTCTGTCAAAGATGGTAAAAGAAGGTTCAAATTGAACAGCTGCTGTCAACGGCCATTCTAAGCTGAATGTGCCTGCTCTCGTCAGATCGCAGCAGCAATGCAGCTTAAGGCTTGGCAAGTACCAGCATGGGAGACTGGCTGGGAATCCCAAGTTCCGTTGACCTTTTTGAACCTGAAAATTGTGTTAGTTTCTCTATGAGATAGTAAAAGAAGGTTCAAACTGAACAGCTGCTGTCAACGGCCATTCTAAGCTGAATGTGCCTGCTCTCGTCAGATCGCAGCATCAATGCAGCTTAAGGCTTGGCAAGTACCAGCATGGGAGACTGGCTGGGAATCCCAAGTTCCGTTGACCTTTTTGAAACTGAAAATTGGGTTAGTTTCTCTATGAGATAGTAAAAGAAGGTTCAAATTGAACAGCTGCTGTCAACAGCCATTCTAAGCTGAATGTGCCTGCTCTCGTCAGATCGCAGCAGCAATGCAGCTTAAGGCTTGGCAAATACCAGCATGGGAGGCTGGCTGGGAATCCCAAGTTCCGTTGACCTTTTTGAACCTGAAAATTGTGTTAGTTTCTCTATGAGATAGTAAAAGAAGGTTCAAACTAAACAGCAGCTGTCAACGGCCATTCTAAGCTGAATGTGCCTGCTCTCGTCAGATCGCAGCAGCAATGCAGCTTAAGGCTTGGCAAGTACCAGCATGGGAGACTGGCTGGGAATCCCAAGTTCTGTTGACCTTTTTGAACCTGAAAATTGTGTTAGTTTCTCTATGAGATAGTAAAAGAAGGTTCAAACTGAACAGCTGCTGTCAACGGCCATTCTAAGCTGAATGTGCCTGCTCTCGTCAGATCGCAGCAACAATGCAGCTTAAGGCTTGGCAAGTACAAGCATGGGAGACTGGCTGGGAATCCCAAGTTCTGTTGACCTTTTTGAACCTGAAAATTGTTAGTTTCTCTGTCAAAGATGGTAAAAGAAGGTTCAAATTGAACAGCTGCTGTCAACGGCCATTCTAAGCTGAATGTGCCTGCTCTCGTCAGATCGCAGCAGCAATGCAGCTTAAGGCTTGGCAAGTACCAGCATGGGAGACTGGCTGGGAATCCCAAGTTCCGTTGACCTTTTTGAACCTGAAAATTGTGTTAGTTTCTCTATGAGATAGTAAAAGAAGGTTCAAATTGAACAGCTGCTGTCAACGGCCATTCTAAGCTGAATGTGCGTGCTCTTGTCGGATCACAGCAGCGATGCGTCTTAAGGCTTGGCAAGTACCAGCATGGGAGACTGGCTGCGAATCCCAAGTTCCCTTGACCTTTTTGAACCTGAAAATTGTGTTAGTTTCTCTATGAGATAGTAAAAGAAGGTTCAAACTGAACAGCTGCTGTCAACGGCCATTCTAAGCTGAATGTGCCTGCTCTCGTCAGATCGCAGCATCAATGCAGCTTAAGGCTTGGCAAGTACCAGCATGGGAGACTGGCTGGGAATACCAAGTTCTGTTGACCTTTTTGAACCTGAAAATTGTGTTAGTTTCTCTATGAGATTGTAAAAGAAGGTTCAAATTGATCAGCTGCTGTCAACGGCCATTCTAAGCTGAATGTGCCTGCTCTCGTCAGATCGCAGCAGCTTAAGGCTTGGCAAGTACCAGCATGGGAGACTGGCTGGGAATCCCAAGTTCCGTTGACCTTTTTGAACCTGAAAATTGTGTTAGTTTCTCTATGAGATAGTAAAAGAAGGTTCAAACTGAACAGCTGCTGTCAACGGCCATTCTAAGCTGAATGTGCCTGCTCTCGTCAGATCGCAGCAGCAATGCAGCTTAAGGCTTGGCAAGTACCAGCATGGGAGACTGGCTGGGAATCCCAAGTTCCGTTGACCTTTTTGAACCTGAAAATTGTGTTAGTTTCTCTATGAGATAGTAAAAGAAGGTTCAAATTGAACAGCTGCTGTCAACGGCCATTCTAAGCTGAATGTGCCTGCTCTCGTCAGATCGCAGCAGCAATGCAGCTTAAGGCTTGGCAAGTACCAGCATGGGAGACTGGCTGGGAATCCCAAGTTCCGTTGACCTTTTTGAACCTGAAAATTGTGTTAGTTTCTCTATGAGATAGTAAAAGAAGGTTCAAATTAAACAGCTGCTGTCAACGGCCATTCTAAGCTGAATGTGCCTGCTCTCGTCAGATCGCAGCAGCAATGCAGCTTAAGGCTTGGCAAGTACCAGCATGGGAGACTGGCTGGGAATCCCAAGTTCCGTTGACCTTTTTGAACCTGAAAATTGTTAGTTTCTCTGTCAAAGATGGTAAAAGAAGGTTCAAATTGAACAGCTGCTGTCAATGGCCATTCTAAGCTGAATGTGCGTGCTCTTGTCGGATCACAGCAGCGATGCGGCTTAAGGCTTGGCAAGTACCAGCATGGGAGACTGGCTGCGAATCCCAAGTTCCGTTGACCTTTTTGAACCTGAAAATTGTGTTAGTTTCTCTATGAGATAGTAAAAGAAGGTTCAAACTGAACAGCAGCTGTCAACGGCCATTCTAAGCTGAATGTGCCTGCTCTCGTCAGATCGCAGCAGCAATGCAGCTTAAGGCTTGGCAAGTACCAGCATGGGAGACTGGCTGGGAATCCCAAGTTCTGTTGACCTTTTTGAACCTGAAAATTGTGTTAGTTTCTCTATGAGATAGTAAAAGAAGGTTCAAACTGAACAGCTGCTGTCAACGGCCATTCTAAGCTGAATGTGCCTGCTCTCGTCAGATCGCAGCAACAATGCAGCTTAAGGCTTGGCAAGTACAAGCATGGGAGACTGGCTGGGAATCCCAAGTTCTGTTGACCTTTTTGAACCTGAAAATTGTTAGTTTCTCTGTCAAAGATGGTAAAAGAAGGTTCAAATTGAACAGCTGCTGTCAACGGCCATTCTAAGCTGAATGTGCCTGCTCTCGTCAGATCGCAGCAGCAATGCAGCTTAAGGCTTGGCAAGTACCAGCATGGGAGACTGGCTGGGAATCCCAAGTTCCGTTGACCTTTTTGAACCTGAAAATTGTGTTAGTTTCTCTATGAGATAGTAAAAGAAGGTTCAAATTGAACAGCTGCTGTCAACGGCCATTCTAAGCTGAATGTGCCTGCTCTCGTCAGATCGCAGCAGCTTAAGGCTTGGCAAGTACCAGCATGGGAGACTGGCTGGGAATCCCAAGTTCCGTTGACCTTTTTGAACCTGAAAATTGTGTTAGTTTCTCTATGAGATAGTAAAAGAAGGTTCAAACTGAACAGCTGCTGTCAACGGCCATTCTAAGCTGAATGTGCCTGCTCTCGTCAGATCGCAGCATCAATGCAGCTTAAGGCTTGGCAAGTACCAGCATGGGAGACTGGCTGGGAATCCCAAGTTCCGTTGACCTTTTTGAACCTGAAAATTGTGTTAGTTTCTCTATGAGATAGTAAAAGAAGGTTCAAATTGAACAGCTGCTGTCAACGGCCATTCTAAGCTGAATGTGCCTGCTCTCGTCAGATCGCAGCAGCAATGCAGCTTAAGGCTTGGCAAGTACCAGCATGGGAGACTGGCTGGGAATCCCAAGTTCCGTTGACCTTTTTGAACCTGAAAATTGTGTTAGTTTCTCTATGAGATAGTAAAAGAAGGTTCAAACTGAACAGCTGCTGTCAACGGCCATTCTAAGCTGAATGTGCCTGCTCTCGTCAGATCGCAGCATCAATGCAGCTTAAGGCTTGGCAAGTACCAGCATGGGAGACTGGCTGGGAATCCCAAGTTCCGTTGACCTTTTTGAACCTGAAAATTGTGTTAGTTTCTCTATGAGATAGTAGAAGAAGGTTCAAATTGAACAGCTGCTGTCAACGGCCATTCTAAGCTGAATGTGCCTGCTCTCGTCAGATCGCAGCAGCAATGCAGCTTAAGGCTTGGCAAGTACCAGCATGGGAGACTGGCTGGGAATCCCAAGTTCCGTTGACCTTTTTGAACCTGAAAATTGTGTTAGTTTCTCTATGAGATAGTAAAAGAAGGTTCAAACTGAACAGCTGCTGTCAACGGCCATTCTAAGCTGAATGTGCCTGCTCTCGTCAGATCGCAGCAGCAATGCAGCTTAAGGCTTGGCAAGTACCAGCATGGGAGACTGGCTGGGAATCCCAAGTTCCGTTGACCTTTTTGAACCTGAAAATTGTGTTAGTTTCTCTATGAGATAGTAAAAGAAGGTTCAAACTGAACAGCTGCTGTCAACGGCCTTTCTAAGCTGAATGTGCCTGCTCTCGTCAGATCGCAGCATCAATGCAGCTTAAGGCTTGGCAAGTACCAGCATGGGAGACTGGCTCGGAATCCCAAGTTCCGTTGACCTTTTTGAACCTGAAAATTGTGTTAGTTTCTCTATGAGATAGTAAAAGAAGGTTCAAACTGAACAGCTGCTGTCAACGGCCATTCTAAGCTGAATGTGCCTGCTCTCGTCAGATCGCAGCATCAATGCAGCTTAAGGCTTGGCAAGTACCAGCATGGGAGACTGGCTGGGAATCCCAAGTTCTGTTGACCTTTTTGAACCTGAAAATTGTTAGTTTCTCTGTCAAAGATGGTAAAAGAAGGTTCAAACTGAACAGCTGCTGTCAACGGCCATTCTTAGCTGAATGTGCCTGCTCTCGTCAGATCGCAGCATCAATGCAGCTTAAGGCTTGGCAAGTACCAGCATGGGAGACTGGCTGGGAATCCCAAGTTCTGTTGACCTTTTTGAACCTAAAATTTTGTTAGTTTCTCTGTCAAAGATGGTAAAAGAAGGTTCAAATTGAACAGCTGCTGTCAACGGCCATTCTAAGCTGAATGCGCCTGCTTTCGTCAGATCGCAGCAGCAATGCAGCTTAAGGCTTGGCAAGTACCAGCATGGGAGACTGGCTGGGAATCCCAAGTTCCGTTGACCTTTTTGAACCTGAAAATTGTGTTAGTTTCTCTATGAGATAGTAAAAGAAGGTTCAAATTGAACAGCTGCTGTCAACGGCCATTCTAAGCTGAATGTGCGTGCTCTTGTCGGATCACAGCAGCGATGCGGCTTAAGGCTTGGCAAGTACCAGCATGGGAGACTGGCTGCGAATCCCAAGTTCCGTTGACCTTTTTGAACCTGAAAATTGTGTTAGTTTCTCTATGAGATAGTAAAAGAAGGTTCAAACTAAACAGCAGCTGTGAACGGCCATTCTAAGCTGAATGTGCCTGCTCTCGTCAGATCGCAGCAGCAATGCAGCTTAAGGCTTGGCAAGTACCAGCATGGGAGACTGGCTGGGAATCCCAAGTTCTGTTGACCTTTTTGAACCTGAAAATTGTGTTAGTTTCTCTATGAGATAGTAAAAGAAGGTTCAAACTGAACAGCTGCTGTCAACGGCCATTCTAAGCTGAATGTGCCTGCTCTCGTCAGATCGCAGCAACAATGCAGCTTAAGGCTTGGCAAGTACAAGCATGGGAGACTGGCTGGGAATCCCAAGTTCTGTTGACCTTTTTGAACCTGAAAATTGTTAGTTTCTCTGTCAAAGATGGTAAAAGAAGGTTCAAATTGAACAGCTGCTGTCAACGGCCATTCTAAGCTGAATGTGCCTGCTCTCGTCAGATCGCAGCAGCAATGCAGCTTAAGGCTTGGCAAGTACCAGCATGGGAGACTGGCTGGGAATCCCAAGTTCCGTTGACCTTTTTGAACCTGAAAATTGTGTTAGTTTCTCTATGAGATAGTAAAAGAAGGTTCAAATTGAACAGCTGCTGTCAACGGCCATTCTAAGCTGAATGTGCGTGCTCTTGTCGGATCACAGCAGCGATGCGTCTTAAGGCTTGGCAAGTACCAGCATGGGAGACTGGCTGCGAATCCCAAGTTCCCTTGACCTTTTTGAACCTGAAAATTGTGTTAGTTTCTCTATGAGATAGTAAAAGAAGGTTCAAACTGAACAGCTGCTGTCAACGGCCATTCTAAGCTGAATGTGCCTGCTCTCGTCAGATCGCAGCATCAATGCAGCTTAAGGCTTGGCAAGTACCAGCATGGGAGACTGGCTGGGAATCCCAAGTTCTGTTGACCTTTTTGAACCTGAAAATTGTGTTAGTTTCTCTATGAGATTGTAAAAGAAGGTTCAAATTGAACAGCTGCTGTCAACGGCCATTCTAAGCTGAATGTGCCTGCTCTCGTCAGATCGCAGCAGCTTAAGGCTTGGCAAGTACCAGCATGGGAGACTGGCTGGGAATCCCAAGTTCCGTTGACCTTTTTGAACCTGAAAATTGTGTTAGTTTCTCTATGAGATAGTAAAAGAAGGTTCAAACTGAACAGCTGCTGTCAACGGCCATTCTAAGCTGAATGTGCCTGCTCTCGTCAGATCGCAGCAGCAATGCAGCTTAAGGCTTGGCAAGTACCAGCATGGGAGACTGGCTGGGAATCCCAAGTTCCGTTGACCTTTTTGAACCTGAAAATTGTGTTAGTTTCTCTATGAGATAGTAAAAGAAGGTTCAAATTGAACAGCTGCTGTCAACGGCCATTCTAAGCTGAATGTGCCTGCTCTCGTCAGATCGCAGCAGCAATGCAGCTTAAGGCTTGGCAAGTACCAGCATGGGAGACTGGCTGGGAATCCCAAGTTCCGTTGACCTTTTTGAACCTGAAAATTGTGTTAGTTTCTCTATGAGATAGTAAAAGAAGGTTCAAATTAAACAGCTGCTGTCAACGGCCATTCTAAGCTGAATGTGCCTGCTCTCGTCAGATCGCAGCAGCAATGCAGCTTAAGGCTTGGCAAGTACCAGCATGGGAGACTGGCTGGGAATCCCAAGTTCCGTTGACCTTTTTGAACCTGAAAATTGTTAGTTTCTCTGTCAAAGATGGTAAAAGAAGGTTCAAATTGAACAGCTGCTGTCAACGGCCATTCTAAGCTGAATGTGCCTGCTCTCGTCAGATCGCAGCAGCAATGCAGCTTAAGGCTTGGCAAGTACCAGCATGGGAGACTGGCTGGGAATCCCAAGTTCCGTTGACCTTTTTGAACCTGAAAATTGTGTTAGTTTCTCTATGAGATAGTAAAAGAAGGTTCAAATTGAACAGCTGCTATCAACGGCCATTCTAAGCTGAATGTGCGTGCTCTTGTCGGATCACAGCAGCGATGCGTCTTAAGGCTTGGCAAGTACCAGCATGGGAGACTGGCTGCGAATCCCAAGTTCCGTTGACCTTTTTGAACCTGAAAATTGTGTTAGTTTCTCTATGAGATAGTAAAAGAAGGTTCAAACTGAACAGCTGCTGTCAACGGCCATTCTAAGCTGAATGTGCCTGCTCTCGTCAGATCGCAGCATCAATGCAGCTTAAGGCTTGGCAAGTACCAGCATGGGAGACTGGCTGGGAATCCCAAGTTCTGTTGACCTTTTTGAACCTGAAAATTGTGTTAGTTTCTCTATGAGATTGTAAAAGAAGGTTCAAATTGATCAGCTGCTGTCAACGGCCATTCTAAGCTGAATGTGCCTGCTCTCGTCAGATCGCAGCAGCTTAAGGCTTGGCAAGTACCAGCATGGGAGACTGGCTGGGAATCCCAAGTTCCGTTGACCTTTTTGAACCTGAAAATTGTGTTAGTTTCTCTATGAGATAGTAAAAGAAGGTTCAAATTGAACAGCTGCTGTCAACGGCCATTCTAAGCTGAATGTGCCTGCTCTCGTCAGATCGCAGCAGCAATGCAGCTTAAGGCTTGGCAAGTACCAGCATGGGAGACTGGCTGGGAATCCCAAGTTCCGTTGACCTTTTTGAACCTGAAAATTGTTAGTTTCTCTGTCAAAGATGGTAAAAGAAGGTTCAAACTGAACAGCAGCTGTCAACGGCCATTCTAAGCTGAATGTGCCTGCTCTCGTCAGATCGCAGCAGCAATGCAGCTTAAGGCTTGGCAAGTACCAGCATGGGAGACTGGCTGGGAATCCCAAGTTCCGTTGACCTTTTTGAACCTGAAAATTGTTAGTTTCTCTGTCAAAGATGGTAAAAGAAGGTTCAAACTGAACAGCAGCTGTCAACGGCCATTCTAAGCTGAATGTGCCTGCTCTCGTCAGATCGCAGCAGCAATGCAGCTTAAGGCTTGGCAAGTACCAGCATGGGAGACTGGCTGGGAATCCCAAGTTCCGTTGACCTTTTTGAACCTGAAAATTGTGTTAGTTTCTCTATGAGATAGTAAAAGAAGGTTCAAACTGAACAGCTGCTGTCAACGGCCATTCTAAGCTGAATGTGCCTGCTCTCGTCAGATCGCAGCATCAATGCAGCTTAAGGCTTGGCAAGTACCAGCATGGGAGACTGGCTGGGAATCCCAAGTTCCGTTGACCTTTTTGAACCTGAAAATTGGGTTAGTTTCTCTATGAGATAGTAAAAGAAGGTTCAAATTGAACAGCTGCTGTCAACGGCCATTCTAAGCTGAATGTGCCTGCTCTCGTCAGATCGCAGCAGCAATGCAGCTTAAGGCTTGGCAAGTACCAGCATGGGAGACTGGCTGGGAATCCCAAGTTCCGTTGACCTTTTTGAACCTGAAAATTGTGTTAGTTTCTCTATGAGATAGTAAAAGAAGGTTCAAATTAAACAGCTGCTGTCAACGGCCATTCTAAGCTGAATGTGCCTGCTCTCGTCAGATCGCAGCAGCAATGCAGCTTAAGGCTTGGCAAGTACCAGCATGGGAGACTGGCTGGGAATCCCAAGTTCCGTTGACCTTTTTGAACCTGAAAATTGTTAGTTTCTCTGTCAAAGATGGTAAAAGAAGGTTCAAATTGAACAGCTGCTGTCAACGGCCATTCTAAGCTGAATGCGCCTGCTTTCGTCAGATCGCAGCAGCAATGCAGCTTAAGGCTTGGCAAGTACCAGCATGGGAGACTGGCTGCGAATTCCAAGTTCCGTTGACCTTTTTGAACCTGAAAATTGTGTTAGTTTCTCTATGAGATAGTAAAAGAAGGTTCAAACTGAACAGCTGCTGTCAACGGCCATTCTAAGCTGAATGTGCCTGCTCTCGTCAGATCGCAGCATCAATGCAGCTTAAGGCTTGGCAAGTACCAGCATGGGAGACTGGCTGGGAATCCCAAGTTCTGTTGACCTTTTTGAACCTGAAAATTGTTAGTTTCTCTGTCAAAGATGGTAAAAGAAGGTTCAAATTGAACAGCTGCTGTCAACGGCCATTCTAAGCTGAATGCGCCTGCTTTCGTCAGATCGCAGCAGCAATGCAGCTTAAGGCTTGGCAAGTACCAGCATGGGAGACTGGCTGGGAATCCCAAGTTCCGTTGACCTTTTTGAACCTGAAAATTGTGTTAGTTTCTCTATGAGATAGTAAAAGAAGGTTCAAACTGAACAGCAGCTGTCAACAGCCATTCTAAGCTGAATGCGCCTGCTTTCGTCAGATCGCAGCAGCAATGCAGCTTAAGGCTTGGCAAGTACCAGCATGGGAGACTGGCTGGGAATCCCAAGTTCCGTTGACCTTTTTGAACCTGAAAATTGTGTTAGTTTCTCTATGAGATAGTAAAAGAAGGTTCAAATTGAACAGCTGCTGTCAACGGCCATTCTAAGCTGAATGTGCGTGCTCTTGTCGGATCACAGCAGCGATGCGGCTTAAGGCTTGGCAAGTACCAGCATGGGAGACTGGCTGCGAATCCCAAGTTCCGTTGACCTTTTTGAACCTGAAAATTGTGTTAGTTTCTCTATGAGATAGTAAAAGAAGGTTCAAACTGAACAGCAGCTGTCAACGGCCATTCTAAGCTGAATGTGCCTGCTCTCGTCAGATCGCAGCAGCAATGCAGCTTAAGGCTTGGCAAGTACCAGCATGGGAGACTGGCTGGGAATCCCAAGCTCTGTTGACCTTTTTGAACCTGAAAATTGTGTTAGTTTCTCTATGAGATAGTAAAAGAAGGTTCAAACTGAACAGCTGCTGTCAACGGCCATTCTAAGCTGAATGTGCCTGCTCTCGTCAGATCGCAGCAACAATGCAGCTTAAGGCTTGGCAAGTACAAGCATGGGAGACTGGCTGGGAATCCCAAGTTCTGTTGACCTTTTTGAACCTGAAAATTGTTAGTTTCTCTGTCAAAGATGGTAAAAGAAGGTTCAAATTGAACAGCTGCTGTCAACGGCCATTCTAAGCTGAATGTGCCTGCTCTCGTCAGATCGCAGCAGCAATGCAGCTTAAGGCTTGGCAAGTACCAGCATGGGAGACTGGCTGGGAATCCCAAGTTCCGTTGACCTTTTTGAACCTGAAAATTGTGTTAGTTTCTCTATGAGATAGTAAAAGAAGGTTCAAATTGAACAGCTGCTGTCAACGGCCATTCTAAGCTGAATGTGCGTGCTCTTGTCGGATCACAGCAGCGATGCGTCTTAAGGCTTGGCAAGTACCAGCATGGGAGACTGGCTGCGAATCCCAAGTTCCCTTGACCTTTTTGAACCTGAAAATTGTGTTAGTTTCTCTATGAGATAGTAAAAGAAGGTTCAAACTGAACAGCTGCTGTCAACGGCCATTCTAAGCTGAATGTGCCTGCTCTCGTCAGATCGCAGCATCAATGCAGCTTAAGGCTTGGCAAGTACCAGCATGGGAGACTGGCTGGGAATCCCAAGTTCTGTTGACCTTTTTGAACCTGAAAATTGTGTTAGTTTCTCTATGAGATTGTAAAAGAAGGTTCAAATTGATCAGCTGCTGTCAACGGCCATTCTAAGCTGAATGTGCCTGCTCTCATCAGATCGCAGCAGCTTAAGGCTTGGCAAGTACCAGCATGGGAGACTGGCTGGGAATCCCAAGTTCCGTTGACCTTTTTGAACCTGAAAATTGTGTTAGTTTCTCTATGAGATAGTAAAAGAAGGTTCAAACTGAACAGCTGCTGTCAACGGCCATTCTAAGCTGAATGTGCCTGCTCTCGTCAGATCGCAGCAGCAATGCAGCTTAAGGCTTGGCAAGTACCAGCATGGGAGACTGGCTGGGAATCCCAAGTTCCGTTGACCTTTTTGAACCTGAAAATTGTGTTAGTTTCTCTATGAGATAGTAAAAGAAGGTTCAAATTAAACAGCTGCTGTCAACGGCCATTCTAAGCTGAATGTGCCTGCTCTCGTCAGATCGCAGCAGCAATGCAGCTTAAGGCTTGGCAAGTACCAGCATGGGAGACTGGCTGGGAATCCCAAGTTCCGTTGACCTTTTTGAACCTGAAAATTGTTAGTTTCTCTGTCAAAGATGGTAAAAGAAGGTTCAAATTGAACAGCTGCTGTCAACGGCCATTCTAAGCTGAATGTGCCTGCTCTCGTCAGATCGCAGCAGCAATGCAGCTTAAGGCTTGGCAAGTACCAGCATGGGAGACTGGCTGGGAATCCCAAGTTCCGTTGACCTTTTTGAACCTGAAATTTGTGTTAGTTTCTCTATGAGATAGTAAAAGAAGGTTCAAATTGAAGAGCTGCTATCAACGGCCATTCTAAGCTGAATGTGCCTGCTCTCGTCAGATCGCAGCAGCAATGCAGCTTAAGGCTTGGCAAGTACCAGCATGGGAGACTGGCTGGGAATCCCAAGTTCCGTTGACCTTTTTGAACCTGAAAATTGTGTTAGTTTCTCTATGAGATAGTAAAAGAAGGTTAAAATTGAACAGCTGCTGTCAACGGCCATTCTAAGCTGAATGTGCCTGCTCTCGTCAGATCGCAGCAGCAATGCAGCTTAAGGCTTGGCAAGTACCAGCATGGGAGACTGGCTGGGAATCCCAAGTTCTGTTGACCTTTTTGAACCTGAAAATTGTTAGTTTCTCTGTCAAAGATGGTAAAAGAAGGTTCAAATTGAACAGCTGCTGTCAACGGCCATTCTAAGCTGAATGCGCCTGCTCTCGTCAGATCGCAGCAGCAATGCAGCTTAAGGCTTGGCAAGTACCAGCATGGGAGACTGGCTGGGAATCCCAAGTTCCGTTGACCTTTTTGAACCTGAAAATTGTGTTAGTTTCTCTATGAGATAGTAAAAGAAGGTTCAAATTGAACAGCTGCTGTCAACGGCCATTCTAAGCTGAATGTGCGTGCTCTTGTTGGATCACAGCAGCGATGCGGCTTAAGGCTTGGCAAGTACCAGCATGGGAGACTGGCTGCGAATCCCAACTTCCGTTGACCTTTTTGAACCTGAAAATTGTGTTAGTTTCTCTATGAGATAGTTAAAGAAGGTTCAAACTGAACAGCAGCTGTCAACGGCCATTCTAAGCTGAATGTGCCTGCTCTCGTCAGATCGCAGCAGCAATGCAGCTTAAGGCTTGGCAAGTACCAGCATGGGAGACTGGCTGGGAATCCCAAGTTCTGTTGACCTTTTTGAACCTGAAAATTGTGTTAGTTTCTCTATGAGATAGTAAAAGAAGGTTCAAACTGAACAGCTGCTGTCAACGGCCATTCTAAGCTGAATGTGCCTGCTCTCGTCAGATCGCAGCAACAATGCAGCTTAAGGCTTGGCAAGTACAAGCATGGGAGACTGGCTGGGAATCCCAAGTTCTGTTGACCTTTTTAAACCTGAAAATTGTTAGTTTCTCTGTCAAAGATGGTAAAAGAAGGTTCAAATTGAACAGCTGCTGTCAATGGCCATTCTAAGCTGAATGTGCCTGCTCGCGTCAGATCGCAGCAGCAATGCAGCTTAAGGCTTGGCAAGTACCAGCATGGGAGACTGGCTGGGAATCCCAAGTTCCGTTGACCTTTTTGAACCTGAAAATTGTGTTAGTTTCTCTATGAGATAGTAAAAGAAGGTTCAAATTGAACAGCTGCTGTCAACGGCCGTTCTAAGCTGAATGTGCGTGCTCTTGTCGGATCACAGCAGCGATGCGTCTTAAGGCTTGGCAAGTACCAGCATGGGAGACTGGCTGGGATTCCCAAGTTCCGTTGACCTTTTTGAACCTGAAAATTGTGTTAGTTTCTCTATGAGATAGTAAAAGAAGGTTCAAATTAAACAGCTGCTGTCAACGGCCATTCTAAGCTGAATGTGCCTGCTCTCGTCAGATCGCAGCAGCAATGCAGCTTAAGGCTTGGCAAGTACCAGCATGGGAGACTGGCTGGGAATCCCAAGTTCCGTTGACCTTTTTGAACCTGAAAATTGTTAGTTTCTCTGTCAAAGATGGTAAAAGAAGGTTCAAATTGAACAGCTGCTGTCAACGGCCATTCTAAGCTGAATGTGCCTGCTCTCGTCAGATCGCAGCAGCAATGCAGCTTAAGGCTTGGCAAGTACCAGCATGGGAGACTGGCTGGGAATCCCAAGTTCCGTTGACCTTTTTGAACCTGAAATTTGTGTTAGTTTCTCTATGAGATAGTAAAAGAAGGTTCAAATTGAACAGCTGCTATCAACGGCCATTCTAAGCTGAATGTGCCTGCTCTCGTCAGATCGCAGCAGCAATGCAGCTTAAGGCTTGGCAAGTACCAGCATGGGAGACTGGCTGGGAATCCCAAGTTCCGTTGACCTTTTTGAACCTGAAAATTGTGTTAGTTTCTCTATGAGATAGTAAAAGAAGGTTCAAACTGAACAGCTGCTGTCAACGGCCATTCTAAGCTGAATGTGCCTGCTCTCGTCAGATCGCAGCAACAATGCAGCTTAAGGCTTGGCAAGTACAAGCATGGGAGACTGGCTGGGAATCCCAAGTTCTGTTGACCTTTTTGAACCTGAAAATTGTTAGTTTCTCTGTCAAAGATGGTAAAAGAAGGTTCAAATTGAACAGCTGCTGTCAATGGCCATTCTAAGCTGAATGTGCCTGCTCGCGTCAGATCGCAGCAGCAATGCAGCTTAAGGCTTGGCAAGTACCAGCATGGGAGACTGGCTGGGAATCCCAAGTTCCGTTGACCTTTTTGAACCTGAAAATTGTGTTAGTTTCTCTATGAGATAGTAAAAGAAGGTTCAAATTGAACAGCTGCTGTCAACGGCCATTCTAAGCTGAATGTGCGTGCTCTTGTCGGATCACAGCAGCGATGCGTCTTAAGGCTTGGCAAGTACCAGCATGGGAGACTGGCTGGGATTCCCAAGTTCCGTTGACCTTTTTGAACCTGAAAATTGTGTTAGTTTCTCTATGAGATAGTAAAAGAAGGTTCAAATTAAACAGCTGCTGTCAACGGCCATTCTAAGCTGAATGTGCCTGCTCTCGTCAGATCGCAGCAGCAATGCAGCTTAAGGCTTGGCAAGTACCAGCATGGGAGACTGGCTGGGAATCCCAAGTTCCGTTGACCTTTTTGAACCTGAAAATTGTTAGTTTCTCTGTCAAAGATGGTAAAAGAAGGTTCAAATTGAACAGCTGCTGTCAACGGCCATTCTAAGCTGAATGTGCCTGCTCTCGTCAGATCGCAGCAGCAATGCAGCTTAAGGCTTGGCAAGTACCAGCATGGGAGACTGGCTGGGAATCCCAAGTTCCGTTGACCTTTTTGAACCTGAAATTTGTGTTAGTTTCTCTATGAGATAGTAAAAGAAGGTTCAAATTGAACAGCTGCTATCAACGGCCATTCTAAGCTGAATGTGCCTGCTCTCGTCAGATCGCAGCAGCAATGCAGCTTAAGGCTTGGCAAGTACCAGCATGGGAGACTGGCTGGGAATCCCAAGTTCCGTTGACCTTTTTGAACCTGAAAATTGTGTTAGTTTCTCTATGAGATAGTAAAAGAAGGTTCAAATTGAACAGCTGCTGTCAACGGCCATTCTAAGCTGAATGTGCCTGCTCTCGTCAAATCGCAGCAGCAATGCAGCTTAAGGCTTGGCAAGTACAAGCATGGGAGACTGGCTGGGAATCCCAAGTTCTGTTGACCTTTCTGAACCTGAAAATTGTTAGTTTCTCTGTCAAAGATGGTAAAAGAAGGTTCAAATTGAACAGCTGCTGTCAACGGCCATTCTAAGCTGAATGTGCGTGCTCTTGTCGGATCACAGCAGCGATGCGGCTTAAGGCTTGGCAAGTACCAGCATGGGAGACTGGCTGCGAATCCCAACTTCCGTTGACCTTTTTGAACCTGAAAATTGTGTTAGTTTCTCTATGAGATAGTGAAAGAAGGAGCAAACTGAACAGCTGCTGTCAACGGCCATTCTAAGCTGAATGTGCCTGCTCTCGTCAGATCGCAGCAGCAATGCAGCTTAAGGCTTGGCAAGTACCAGCATGGGAGACTGGCTGGGAATCCCAAGTTCTGTTGACCTTTTTGAACCTGAAAATTGTGTTAGTTTCTCTATGAGATAGTAAAAGAAGGTTCAAACTGAACAGCTGCTGTCAACGGCCATTCTAAGCTGAATGTGCCTGCTCTCGTCAGATCGCAGCAACAATGCAGCTTAAGGCTTGGCAAGTACAAGCATGGGAGACTGGCTGGGAATCCCAAGTTCTGTTGACCTTTTTGAACCTGAAAATTGTTAGTTTCTCTGTCAAAGATGGTAAAAGAAGGTTCAAATTGAACAGCTGCTGTCAACGGCCATTCTAAGCTGAATGTGCCTGCTCTCGTCAGATCGCAGCAGCAATGCAGCTTAAGGCTTGGCAAGTACCAGCATGGGAGACTGGCTGGGAATCCCAAGTTCCGTTGACCTTTTTGAACCTGAAAATTGTGTTAGTTTCTCTATGAGATAGTAAAAGAAGGTTCAAATTGAACAGCTGCTGTCAACGGCCATTCTAAGCTGAATGTGCGTGCTCTTGTCGGATCACAGCAGCGATGCGTCTTAAGGCTTGGCAAGTACCAGCATGGGAGACTGGCTGCGAATCCCAAGTTCCGTTGACCTTTTTGAACCTGAAAATTGTGTTAGTTTCTCTATGAGATAGTAAAAGAAGGTTCAAACTGAACAGCTGCTGTCAACGGCCATTCTAAGCTGAATATGCCTGCTCTCGTCAGATCGCAGCATCAATGCAGCTTAAGGCTTGGCAAGTACCAGCATGGGAGACTGGCTGGGAATCCCAAGTTCTGTTGACCTTTTTGAACCTGAAAATTGTGTTAGTTTCTCTATGAGATTGTAAAAGAAGGTTCAAATTGATCAGCTGCTGTCAACGGCCATTCTAAGCTGAATGTGCCTGCTCTCGTCAGATCGCAGCAGCTTAAGGATTGGCAAGTACCAGCATGGGAGACTGGCTGGGAATCCCAAGTTCCGTTGACCTTTTTGAACCTGAAAATTGTGTTAGTTTCTCTATGAGATAGTAAAAGAAGGTTCAAACTGAACAGCTGCTGTCAACGGCCATTCTAAGCTGAATGTGCCTGCTCTCGTCAGATCGCAGCAGCAATGCAGCTTAAGGCTTGGCAAGTACCAGCATGGGAGACTGGCTGGGAATCCCAAGTTCCGTTGACCTTTTTGAACCTGAAAATTGTGTTAGTTTCTCTATGAGATAGTAAAAGAAGGTTCAAACTGAACAGCTGCTGTCAACGGCCATTCTAAGCTGAATGTGCCTGCTCTCGTCAGATCGCAGCAGCAATGCAGCTTAAGGCTTGGCAAGTACCAGCATGGGAGACTGGCTGGGATTCCCAAGTTCTGTTGACCTTTTTGAACCTGAAAATTGTGTTAGTGTCTCTATGAGATAGTAAAAGAAGGTTCAAATTGAACAGCTGCTGTCAACGGCCATTCTAAGCTGAATGTGCCTGCTCTCGTCAGATCGCAGCAGCAATGCAGCTTAAGGCTTGGCAAGTACCAGCATGGGAGACTGGCTGGAAATCCCAAGTTCCGTTGACCTTTTTGAACCTGAAAATTGTGTTAGTTTCTCTATGAGATAGTAAAAGAAGGTTCAAATTGAACAGCTGCTGTCAACAGCCATTCTAAGCTGAATGTGCATGGTCTTGTCGGATCACAGCAGCGATGTGGCTTAAGGCTTGGCAAGTACCAGCATGGGAGACTGGCTGTGAATCCCAAGTTCCGTTGACCTTTTTGAACCTGAAAATTGTGTTAGTTTCTCTATGAGATAGTAAAAGAAGGTTCAAACTGAACAGCTGCTGTCAACGGCCATTCTAAGCTGAATGTGCCTGCTCTCGTCAGATCGCAGCATCAATGCAGCTTAAGGCTTGGCAAGTACCAGCATGGGAGACTGGCTGGGAATCCCAAGTTCCGTTGACCTTTTTGAACCTGAAAATTGTGTTAGTTTCTCTATGAGATAGTAAAAGAAGGTTCAAATTGAACAGCTGCTGTCAACGGCCATTCTAAGCTGAATGTGCCTGATCTCGTCAGATCGCAGCATCAATGCAGCTTAAGGCTTGGCAAGTACCAGCATGGGAGACTGGCTGGGAATCCCAAGTTACGTTGAGCTTTTTGAACCTGAAAATTGTGTTAGTTTCTCTATGAGATAGTAAAAGAAAGTAGAAATTAGGCAGCTGCTGTCAACGGCCATTCTAAGCTGAATGTGCCTGCTCTTGTCAGATCGCAGCAGCAATGCAGCTTAAGGCTTGGCAAGTACCAGCATGGGAGACTGGCTGGGAATCTCAAGTTCCGTTGACCTTTTTGAACCTGAAAATTGTTAGTTTCTCTGTCAAAGATGGTAAAAGAAGGTTCAAATTGAACAGCTGCTGTCAACGGCCATTCTAAGCTGAATGTGCCTGCTCTCGTCAGATCGCAGCAGCAATGCAGCTTAAGGCTTGGCAAGTACCAGCATGGGAGACTGGCTGGGAATCCCAAGTTCCGTTGACCTTTTTGAACCTGAAAATTGTGTTAGTTTCTCTATGAGATAGTAAAAGAAGGTTCAAATTGAACAGCTGCTGTCAACGGCCATTCTAAGCTGAATGTGCGTGCTCTTGTCGGATCACAGCAGCGATGCGTCTTAAGGCTTGGCAAGTACCAGCATGGGAGACTGGCTGCGAATCCCAAGTTCCGTTGACCTTTTTGAACCTGAAAATTGTGTTAGTTTCTCTATGAGATAGTAAAAGAAGGTTCAAACTGAACAGCTGCTGTCAACGGCCATTCTAAGCTGAATATGCCTGCTCTCGTCAGATCGCAGCATCAATGCAGCTTAAGGCTTGGCAAGTACCAGCATGGGAGACTGGCTGGGAATCCCAAGTTCTGTTGACCTTTTTGAACCTGAAAATTGTGTTAGTTTCTCTATGAGATTGTAAAAGAAGGTTCAAATTGATCAGCTGCTGTCAACGGCCATTCTAAGCTGAATGTGCCTGCTCTCGTCAGATCGCAGCAGCTTAAGGATTGGCAAGTACCAGCATGGGAGACTGGCTGGGAATCCCAAGTTCCGTTGACCTTTTTGAACCTGAAAATTGTGTTAGTTTCTCTATGAGATAGTAAAAGAAGGTTCAAACTGAACAGCTGCTGTCAACGGCCATTCTAAGCTGAATGTGCCTGCTCTCGTCAGATCGCAGCAGCAATGCAGCTTAAGGCTTGGCAAGTACCAGCATGGGAGACTGGCTGGGAATCCCAAGTTCCGTTGACCTTTTTGAACCTGAAAATTGTGTTAGTTTCTCTATGAGATAGTAAAAGAAGGTTCAAACTGAACAGCTGCTGTCAACGGCCATTCTAAGCTGAATGTGCCTGCTCTCGTCAGATCGCAGCAACAATGCAGCTTAAGGCTTGGCAAGTACAAGCATGGGAGACTGGCTGGGAATCCCAAGTTCTGTTGACCTTTTTGAACCTGAAAATTGTTAGTTTCTCTGTCAAAGATGGTAAAAGAAGGTTCAAATTGAACAGCTGCTGTCAATGGCCATTCTAAGCTGAATGTGCCTGCTCGCGTCAGATCGCAGCAGCAATGCAGCTTAAGGCTTGGCAAGTACCAGCATGGGAGACTGGCTGGGAATCCCAAGTTCCGTTGACCTTTTTGAACCTGAAAATTGTGTTAGTTTCTCTATGAGATAGTAAAAGAAGGTTCAAATTGAACAGCTGCTGTCAACGGCCATTCTAAGCTGAATGTGCGTGCTCTTGTCGGATCACAGCAGCGATGCGTCTTAAGGCTTGGCAAGTACCAGCATGGGAGACTGGCTGGGATTCCCAAGTTCCGTTGACCTTTTTGAACCTGAAAATTGTGTTAGTTTCTCTATGAGATAGTAAAAGAAGGTTCAAATTAAACAGCTGCTGTCAACGGCCATTCTAAGCTGAATGTGCCTGCTCTCGTCAGATCGCAGCAGCAATGCAGCTTAAGGCTTGGCAAGTACCAGCATGGGAGACTGGCTGGGAATCCCAAGTTCCGTTGACCTTTTTGAACCTGAAAATTGTTAGTTTCTCTGTCAAAGATGGTAAAAGAAGGTTCAAATTGAACAGCTGCTGTCAACGGCCATTCTAAGCTGAATGTGCCTGCTCTCGTCAGATCGCAGCAGCAATGCAGCTTAAGGCTTGGCAAGTACCAGCATGGGAGACTGGCTGGGAATCCCAAGTTCCGTTGACCTTTTTGAACCTGAAATTTGTGTTAGTTTCTCTATGAGATAGTAAAAGAAGGTTCAAATTGAACAGCTGCTATCAACGGCCATTCTAAGCTGAATGTGCCTGCTCTCGTCAGATCGCAGCAGCAATGCAGCTTAAGGCTTGGCAAGTACCAGCATGGGAGACTGGCTGGGAATCCCAAGTTCCGTTGACCTTTTTGAACCTGAAAATTGTGTTAGTTTCTCTATGAGATAGTAAAAGAAGGTTCAAATTGAACAGCTGCTGTCAACGGCCATTCTAAGCTGAATGTGCCTGCTCTCGTCAAATCGCAGCAGCAATGCAGCTTAAGGCTTGGCAAGTACAAGCATGGGAGACTGGCTGGGAATCCCAAGTTCTGTTGACCTTTCTGAACCTGAAAATTGTTAGTTTCTCTGTCAAAGATGGTAAAAGAAGGTTCAAATTGAACAGCTGCTGTCAACGGCCATTCTAAGCTGAATGTGCGTGCTCTTGTCGGATCACAGCAGCGATGCGGCTTAAGGCTTGGCAAGTACCAGCATGGGAGACTGGCTGCGAATCCCAACTTCCGTTGACCTTTTTGAACCTGAAAATTGTGTTAGTTTCTCTATGAGATAGTAAAAGAAGGTTCAAACTGAACAGCTGCTGTCAACGGCCATTCT
The DNA here is from genome assembly GCF_040894005.1 of Engystomops pustulosus. Taxonomy (NCBI): domain Eukaryota; kingdom Metazoa; phylum Chordata; class Amphibia; order Anura; family Leptodactylidae; genus Engystomops; species Engystomops pustulosus. The sequence continues at coordinate 69,225,636 of NC_092419.1, forward strand.
AAGCTGAATGTGCCTGCTCTCGTCAGATCGCAGCAGCAATGCAGCTTAAGGCTTGGCAAGTACCAGCATGGGAGACTGGCTGGGAATCCCAAGTTCTGTTGACCTTTTTGAACCTGAAAATTGTGTTAGTTTCTCTATGAGATAGTAAAAGAAGGTTCAAACTGAACAGCTGCTGTCAACGGCCATTCTAAGCTGAATGTGCCTGCTCTCGTCAGATCGCAGCAACAATGCAGCTTAAGGCTTGGCAAGTACAAGCATGGGAGACTGGCTGGGAATCCCAAGTTCTGTTGACCTTTTTGAACCTGAAAATTGTTAGTTTCTCTGTCAAAGATGGTAAAAGAAGGTTCAAATTGAACAGCTGCTGTCAACGGCCATTCTAAGCTGAATGTGCCTGCTCTCGTCAGATCGCAGCAGCAATGCAGCTTAAGGCTTGGCAAGTACCAGCATGGGAGACTGGCTGGGAATCCCAAGTTCCGTTGACCTTTTTGAACCTGAAAATTGTGTTAGTTTCTCTATGAGATAGTAAAAGAAGGTTCAAATTGAACAGCTGCTGTCAACGGCCATTCTAAGCTGAATGTGCGTGCTCTTGTCGGATCACAGCAGCGATGCGTCTTAAGGCTTGGCAAGTACCAGCATGGGAGACTGGCTGCGAATCCCAAGTTCCGTTGACCTTTTTGAACCTGAAAATTGTGTTAGTTTCTCTATGAGATAGTAAAAGAAGGTTCAAACTGAACAGCTGCTGTCAACGGCCATTCTAAGCTGAATATGCCTGCTCTCGTCAGATCGCAGCATCAATGCAGCTTAAGGCTTGGCAAGTACCAGCATGGGAGACTGGCTGGGAATCCCAAGTTCTGTTGACCTTTTTGAACCTGAAAATTGTGTTAGTTTCTCTATGAGATTGTAAAAGAAGGTTCAAATTGATCAGCTGCTGTCAACGGCCATTCTAAGCTGAATGTGCCTGCTCTCGTCAGATCGCAGCAGCTTAAGGATTGGCAAGTACCAGCATGGGAGACTGGCTGGGAATCCCAAGTTCCGTTGACCTTTTTGAACCTGAAAATTGTGTTAGTTTCTCTATGAGATAGTAAAAGAAGGTTCAAACTGAACAGCTGCTGTCAACGGCCATTCTAAGCTGAATGTGCCTGCTCTCGTCAGATCGCAGCAGCAATGCAGCTTAAGGCTTGGCAAGTACCAGCATGGGAGACTGGCTGGGAATCCCAAGTTCCGTTGACCTTTTTGAACCTGAAAATTGTGTTAGTTTCTCTATGAGATAGTAAAAGAAGGTTCAAACTGAACAGCTGCTGTCAACGGCCATTCTAAGCTGAATGTGCCTGCTCTCGTCAGATCGCAGCAGCAATGCAGCTTAAGGCTTGGCAAGTACCAGCATGGGAGACTGGCTGGGATTCCCAAGTTCTGTTGACCTTTTTGAACCTGAAAATTGTGTTAGTGTCTCTATGAGATAGTAAAAGAAGGTTCAAATTGAACAGCTGCTGTCAACGGCCATTCTAAGCTGAATGTGCCTGCTCTCGTCAGATCGCAGCAGCAATGCAGCTTAAGGCTTGGCAAGTACCAGCATGGGAGACTGGCTGGAAATCCCAAGTTCCGTTGACCTTTTTGAACCTGAAAATTGTGTTAGTTTCTCTATGAGATAGTAAAAGAAGGTTCAAATTGAACAGCTGCTGTCAACAGCCATTCTAAGCTGAATGTGCATGGTCTTGTCGGATCACAGCAGCGATGTGGCTTAAGGCTTGGCAAGTACCAGCATGGGAGACTGGCTGTGAATCCCAAGTTCCGTTGACCTTTTTGAACCTGAAAATTGTGTTAGTTTCTCTATGAGATAGTAAAAGAAGGTTCAAACTGAACAGCTGCTGTCAACGGCCATTCTAAGCTGAATGTGCCTGCTCTCGTCAGATCGCAGCATCAATGCAGCTTAAGGCTTGGCAAGTACCAGCATGGGAGACTGGCTGGGAATCCCAAGTTCCGTTGACCTTTTTGAACCTGAAAATTGTGTTAGTTTCTCTATGAGATAGTAAAAGAAGGTTCAAATTGAACAGCTGCTGTCAACGGCCATTCTAAGCTGAATGTGCCTGATCTCGTCAGATCGCAGCATCAATGCAGCTTAAGGCTTGGCAAGTACCAGCATGGGAGACTGGCTGGGAATCCCAAGTTACGTTGAGCTTTTTGAACCTGAAAATTGTGTTAGTTTCTCTATGAGATAGTAAAAGAAAGTAGAAATTAGGCAGCTGCTGTCAACGGCCATTCTAAGCTGAATGTGCCTGCTCTCGTCAGATCGCAGCAGCAATGCAGCTTAAGGCTTGGCAAGTACCAGCATGGGAGACTGGCTGGGAATCTCAAGTTCCGTTGACCTTTTTGAACCTGAAAATTGTTAGTTTCTCTGTCAAAGATGGTAAAAGAAGGTTCAAATTGAACAGCTGCTGTCAACGGCCATTCTAAGCTGAATGTGCCTGCTCTCGTCAGATCGCAGCAGCAATGCAGCTTAAGGCTTGGCAAGTACCAGCATGGGAGACTGGCTGGGAATCCCAAGTTCCGTTGACCTTTTTGAACCTGAAAATTGTGTTAGTTTCTCTATGAGATAGTAAAAGAAGGTTCAAATTGAACAGCTGCTGTCAACGGCCATTCTAAGCTGAATGTGCGTGCTCTTGTCGGATCACAGCAGCGATGCGTCTTAAGGCTTGGCAAGTACCAGCATGGGAGACTGGCTGCGAATCCCAAGTTCCGTTGACCTTTTTGAACCTGAAAATTGTGTTAGTTTCTCTATGAGATAGTAAAAGAAGGTTCAAACTGAACAGCTGCTGTCAACGGCCATTCTAAGCTGAATATGCCTGCTCTCGTCAGATCGCAGCATCAATGCAGCTTAAGGCTTGGCAAGTACCAGCATGGGAGACTGGCTGGGAATCCCAAGTTCTGTTGACCTTTTTGAACCTGAAAATTGTGTTAGTTTCTCTATGAGATTGTAAAAGAAGGTTCAAATTGATCAGCTGCTGTCAACGGCCATTCTAAGCTGAATGTGCCTGCTCTCGTCAGATCGCAGCAGCTTAAGGATTGGCAAGTACCAGCATGGGAGACTGGCTGGGAATCCCAAGTTCCGTTGACCTTTTTGAACCTGAAAATTGTGTTAGTTTCTCTATGAGATAGTAAAAGAAGGTTCAAACTGAACAGCTGCTGTCAACGGCCATTCTAAGCTGAATGTGCCTGCTCTCGTCAGATCGCAGCAGCAATGCAGCTTAAGGCTTGGCAAGTACCAGCATGGGAGACTGGCTGGGAATCCCAAGTTCCGTTGACCTTTTTGAACCTGAAAATTGTGTTAGTTTCTCTATGAGATAGTAAAAGAAGGTTCAAACTGAACAGCTGCTGTCAACGGCCATTCTAAGCTGAATGTGCCTGCTCTCGTCAGATCGCAGCAGCAATGCAGCTTAAGGCTTGGCAAGTACCAGCATGGGAGACTGGCTGGGATTCCCAAGTTCTGTTGACCTTTTTGAACCTGAAAATTGTGTTAGTGTCTCTATGAGATAGTAAAAGAAGGTTCAAATTGAACAGCTGCTGTCAACGGCCATTCTAAGCTGAATGTGCCTGCTCTCGTCAGATCGCAGGAGCAATGCAGCTTAAGGCTTGGCAAGTACCAGCATGGGAGACTGGCTGGGAATCCCAAGTTACGTTGAGCTTTTTGAACCTGAAAATTGTGTTAGTTTCTCTATGAGATAGTAAAAGAAAGTAGAAATTAGGCAGCTGCTGTCAACGGCCATTCTAAGCTGAATGTGCCTGCTCTCGTCAGATCGCAGCAGCAATGCAGCTTAAGGCTTGGCAAGTACCAGCATGGGAGACTGGCTGGGAATCTCAAGTTCCGTTGACCTTTTTGAACCTGAAAATTGTTAGTTTCTCTGTCAAAGATGGTAAAAGAAGGTTCAAATTGAACAGCTGCTGTCAACGGCCATTCTAAGCTGAATGTGCCTGCTCTCGTCAGATCGCAGCAGCAATGCAGCTTAAGGCTTGGCAAGTACCAGCATGGGAGACTGGCTGGGAATCCCAAGTTCCGTTGACCTTTTTGAACCTGAAAATTGTGTTAGTTTCTCTATGAGATAGTAAAAGAAGGTTCAAATTGAACAGCTGCTGTTAACGGCCATTCTAAGCTGAATGTGCCTGCTCTCGTCAGATTGCAGCAGCAATGCAGCTTAAGGCTTGGCAAGTACCAGCATGGGAGACTGGCTGGGAATCCCAAGTTCCGTTGACCTTTTTGAACCTGAAAATTGTTAGTTTCTCTGTCAAAGATGGTAAAAGAAGGATCAAATTGAACAGCTGCTGTCAACGGCCATTCTAATCTGAATGAGCGTGCTCTCGTCAGATCGCAGCAGCAATGCAACTTATGGCTTGGCAAGTACCAGCATGGGAGACTGGCTGGGAATCCCAAGTTCTGTTGACCTTTTTGAACCTGAAAATTGTGTTAGTTTCTCTATGAGATAGTAAAAGAAGGTTCAAATTGAACAGCTGCTGTCAACGGCCTTTCTAAGCTGAATGTGCCTGCTCTCGTCAGATCGCAGCAGCAATGCAGCTTAAGGCTTGGCAAGTACCAGCATGGGAGACTGGCTGGGAATCTCAAGTTCCGTTGACCTTTTTGAACCTGAAAATTGTTAGTTTCTCTGTCAAAGATGGTAAAAGAAGGTTCAAATTGAACAGCTGCTGTTAACGGCCATTCTAAGCTGAATGTGCCTGCTCTCGTCAGATTGCAGCAGCAATGCAGCTTAAGGCTTGGCAAGTACCAGCATGGGAGACTGGCTGGGAATCCCAAGTTCCGTTGACCTTTTTGAACCTGAAAATTGTTAGTTTCTCTGTCAAAGATGGTAAAAGAAGGTTCAAATTGAACAGCTGCTGTCAACGGCCATTCTAAGCTGAATGAGCGTGCTCTCGTCAGATCGCAGCAGCAATGCAGCTTATGGCTTGGCAAGTACCAGCATGGGAGACTGGCTGGGAATCCCAAGTTCCGTTGACCTTTTTGAACCTGAAAATTGTGTTAGTTTCTCTATGAGATAGTAAAAGAAGGTTCAAATTGAACAGCTGCTGTCAACGGCCATTCTAAGCTGAATGTGCCTGCTCTCGTCAGATCGCAGCAGCAATGCAGCTTAAGGCTTGGCAAGTACCAGCATGGGAGACTGGCTCGAAATCCCAAGTTCTGTTGACCTTTTTGAACCTGAAAATTGTGTTAGTTTTTCTATGAGATAGTAAAAGAAGGTTCAAATTGAAGAGCTGCTGTCAACGGCCATTCTAAGCTGAATGTGCCTGCTCTCGTCAGATCGCAGCAGCAATGCAGCTTAAGGCTTGGCAAGTACCAGCATGGGAGACTGGCTGGGAATCCCAAGTTCTGTTGACCTTTTTGAACCTGAAAATTGTGTTAGTTTCTCTATGAGATAGTAAAAGAAGGTTCAAATTGAACAGCTGCTGTCAACGGCCATTCTAAGCTGAATGTGCCTGCTCTCGTCAGATCGCAGCAGCAATGCAGCTTAAGGCTTGGCAAGTACCAGCATGGGAGACTGGCTGGGAATCCCAAGTTCCGTTGACCTTTTTGAACCTGAAAATTGTGTTAGTTTCTCTATGAGATAGTAAAAGAAGGTTCAAATTGAACAGCTGCTGTCAATGGCCATTCTAAGCTGAATGTGCCTGCTCTCGTCAGATCGCAGCAGCAATGCAGCTTAAGGCTTGGCAAGTACCAGCATGGGAGACTGGCTGGGAATCCCAAGTTCCGTTGACCTTTTTGAACCTGAAAATTGTTAGTTTCTCTGTCAAAGATGGTAAAAGAAGGTTCAAATTGAACAGCTGCTGTCAACGGCCATTCTAAGCTGAATGTGCCTGCTCTCGTCAGATCGCAGCAGCAATGCAGCTTAATGCTTGGCAAGTACCAGCATGGGAGACTGGCTGGGAATCCCAAGTTCCGTTGACCTTTTTGAACCTGAAAATTGTGTTAGTTTCTCTATGAGATAGTAAAAGAAGGTTCAAATTGAACAGCTGCTGTCAACGGCCATTCTAAGCTGAATGTGCCTGCTCTCGTCAGATCGCAGCAGCAATGCAGCTTAAGGCTTGGCAAGTACCAGCATGGGAGACTGGCTGGAAATCCCAAGTTCTGTTGACCTTTTTGAACCTGAAAATTGTGTTAGTTTTTCTATGAGATAGTAAAAGAAGGTTCAAATTGAACAGCTGCTGTCAACGGCCATTCTAAGCTGAATGTGCCTGCTCTTGTCAGATCGCAGCAGCAATGCAGCTTAAGGCTTGGCAAGTACCAGTATGGGAGACTGGCTGGGAATCCCAAGTTCTGTTGACCTTTTTGAACCTGAAAATTGTGTTAGTTTCTCTATGAGATAGTAAAAGAAGGTTCAAATTGAACAGCTGCTGTCAACGGCCATTCTAAGCTGAATGTGCGTGCTCTCGTCAGATCGCAGCAGCATTGCAGCTTAAGGCTTGGCAAGTACCAGCATGGGAGACTGGCTGGGAATCCCAAGTTCCGTTGACCTTTTTGAACCTGAAAATTGTGTTAGTTTCTCTATGAGATAGTAAAAGAAGGTTCAAACTGAACAGCTGCTGTCAACGGCCATTCTAAGCTGAATGTGCCTGCTCTCGTCAGATCGCAGCATCAATGCAGCTTAAGGCTTGGCAAGTACCAGCATGGGAGACTGGCTGGGAATCCCAAGTTCCGTTGACCTTTTTGAACCTGAAAATTGTGTTAGTTTCTCTATGAGATAGTAAAAGAAGGTTCAAATTGAACAGCTGCTGTCAATGGCCATTCTAAGCTGAATGTGCCTGCTCTCGTCAGATCACAGCAGCTTAAGGCTTGGCAAGTACCAGCATGGGAGACTGGCTGGGAATCCCAAGTTCCGTTGACATTTTTGAACCTGAAAATTGTGTTAGTTTCTCTATGAGATAGTAAAAGAAGGTTCAAACTGAACAGCTGCTGTCAACGGCCATTCTAAGCTGAATGTGCCTGCTCTCGTCAGATCGCAGCAGCAATGCAGCTTAAGGCTTGGCAAGTACCAGCATGGGAGACTGGCTGGGAATCCCAAGTTCCGTTGACATTTTTGAACCTGAAAATTGTGTTAGTTTCTCTATGAGATAGTAAAAGAAGGTTCAAACTGAACAGCTGCTGTCAACGGCCATTCTAAGCTGAATGTGCCTGCTCTCGTCAGATCGCAGAATCAATGCAGCTTAAGGCTTGGCAAGTACCAGCATGGGAGACTGGCTGGGAATCCCAAGTTCCGTTGACCTTTTTGAACCTGAAAATTGTGTTAGTTTCTCTATGAGATAGTAAAAGAAGGTTCAAATTGAACAGCTGCTGTCAACAGCCAATCTAAGCTGAATGTGCCTGCTCTCGTCAGATCACAGCAGCAATGCAGCTTAAGGCTTGGCAAGTACCAGCATGGGAGACTGGCTGGGAATCCCAAGTTCCGTTCACCTTTTTGAACCTGAAAATTGTGTTAGTTTCTCTATGAGATAGTAAAAGAAGGTTCAAACTGAACAGCTGCTGTCAACGGCCATTCTAAGCTGAATGTGCCTGCTCTCGTCAGATCGCAGCAGCAATGCAGCTTAAGGCTTGGCAAGTACCAGCATGGGAGACTGGCTGGGAATCCCAAGTTCCGTTGACCTTTTTGAACCTGAAAATTGTGTTAGTTTCTCTATGAGATAGTAAAAGAAGGTTCAAATTGAACAGCTGCTGTCAACAGCCAATCTAAGCTGAATAAGCCTGCTCTCGTCAGATCGCAGCAGCAATGCAGCTTAAGGCTTGGCAAGTACCAGCATGGGAGACTGGCTGGGAATCCCAAGTTCCGTTGACCTTTTTGAACCTGAAAATTGTGTTAGTTTCTCTATGAGATAGTAAAAGAAGGTTCAAATTGAACAGCTGCTGTCAACAGCCATTCTAAGCTGAATGTGCCTGCTCTCTTCAGATCGCAGCAGCAATGCAGCTTAAGGCTTGGCAAGTACCAGCATGGGAGACTGGCTGGGAATCCCAAGTTCTGTTGACCTTTTTGAACCTGAAAATTGTGTTAGTTTCTCTATGAGATAGTACAAGAAGGTTCAAATTGAACAGCTGCTGTCAACGGCCATTCTAAGCTGAATGTGCCTGCTCTCGTCAGATGGCAGCAGCAATGCAGCTTAAGGCTTGGCAAGTACCAGCATGGGAGACTGGCTGGGAATCCCAAGTTCTGTTGACCTTTTTGAACCTGAAAATTGTTAGTTTCTCTGTCAAAGATGGTAAAAGAAGGTTCAAATTGAACAGCTGCTGTCAACGGCCATTCTAAGCTGAATGTGCCTGCTCTCGTCAGATCGCAGCAGCAATGCAGCTTAAGGCTTGGCAAGTACCAGTATGGGAGACTGGCTGGGAATCCCAAGTTCTGTTGACCTTTTTGAACCTGAAAATTGTGTTAGTTTCTCTATGAGATAGTAAAAGAAGGTTCAAACTGAACAGCTGCTGTCAACGGCCATTCTAAGCTGAATGTGCGTGCTCTTGTCGGATCACAGCAGCGATGCGGCTTAAGGCTTGGCAAGTACCAGCATGGGAGACTGGCTGCGAATTCCAAGTTCTGTTGACCTTTTTGAACCTGAAAATTGTGTTAGTTTCTCTATGAGATAGTAAAAGAAGGTTCAAACTGAACAGCTGCTGTCAACGGCCATTCTAAGCTGAATGTGCCTGCTCTCGTCAGATCGCAGCATCAATGCAGCTTAAGGCTTGGCAAGTACCAGCATGGGAGACTGGCTGGGAATCCCAAGTTCTGTTGACCTTTTTGAACCTGAAAATTGTTAGTTTCTCTGTCAAAGATGGTAAAAGAAGGTTCAAATTGAACAGCTGCTGTCAACGGCCATTCTAAGCTGAATGTGCCTGCTCTCGTCAGATGGCAGCAGCAATGCAGCTTAAGGCTTGGTAAGTACCAGCATGGGAGACTGGCTGGGAATCCCAAGTTCCGTTGACCTTTTTGAACCTGAAAATTGTGTTAGTTTCTCTATGAGATAGTAAAAGAAGGTTCAAATTGAACAGCTGCTGTCAACGGCCATTCTAAGCTGAATGTGCCTGCTCTCGTCAGATCGCAGCAGCAATGCAGCTTAAGGCTTGGCAAGTACCAGCATGGGAGACTGGCTGGGAATCCCAAGTTCTGTTGACCTTTTTGAACCTGAAAATTGTGTTAGTTTCTCTATGAGATAGTAAAAGAAGGTTCAAATTGAAGAGCTGCTGTCAACGGCCATTCTAAGCTGAATGTGCCTGCTCTCGTCAGATGGCAGCAGCAATGCAGCTTAAGGCTTGGTAAGTACCAGCATGGGAGACTGGCTGGGAATCCCAAGTTCCGTTGACCTTTTTGAACCTGAAAATTGTGTTAGTTTCTCTATGAGATAGTAAAAGAAGGTTCAAATTGAACAGCTGGTGTCAACGGCCATTCTAAGCTGAATGTGCGTGCTCTTGTCGGATCACAGCAGCGATGCGGCTTAAGGCTTGGCAAGTATCAGCATGGGAGACTGGCTGCGAATCCCAAGTTCCGTTGGCCTTTTTTAACCTGAAAATTGTGTTAGTTTCTCTATGAGATAGTAAAAGAAGGTTCAAACTGAACAGCTGCTGTCAACGGCTATTCTAAGCTGAATGTGCCTGCTCTCGTCAGATCGCAGCAGCAATGCAGCTTAAGGCTTGGCAAGTACCAGCATGGGAGACTGGCTGGGAATCCCAAGTTCCGTTGACCTTTTTGAACCTGAAAATTGTGTTAGTTTCTCTATGAGATAGTAAAAGAAGGTTCAAATTGAACAGCTGCTGTCAACGGCCATTCTAAGCTGAATGTGCCTGCTCTCATCAGATCGCAGCAGCAATGCAGCTTAAGGCTTGGCAAGTACCAGCATGGGAGACTGGCTGGGAATCCCAAGTTCTGTTGAAATTTTTGAACCTGAAAATTGTGTTAGTTTCTCTATGAGATAGTAAAAGAAGGTTCAAATTGAACAGCTGCTGTCAACGGCCATTCTAAGCTGAATGTGCCTGCTCTCGTCAGATCGCAGCATCAATGCAGCTTAAGGCTTGGCAAGTACCAACATGGGAGACTGGCTGGGAATCCCAAGTTCCGTTGACCTTTTTGAACCTGAAAATTGTGTTAGTTTCTCTATGAGATAGTAAAAGAAGGTTCAAATTGAAGAGCTGCTGTCAACGGCCATTCTAAGCTGAATGTGCCTGCTCTCGTCAGATCGCAGCATCAATGCAGCTTAAGGCTTGGCAAGTACCAGCATGGGAGACTGGCTGGGAATCCCAAGTTACGTTGAGCTTTTTGAACCTGAAAATTGTGTTAGTTTCTCTATGAGATAGTAAAAGAAAGTAGAAATTAGGCAGCTGCTATCAACGGCCATTCTAAGCTGAATGTGCCTGCTCTCGTCAGATCGCAGCAGCAATGCAGCTTAAGGCTTGGCAAGTACCAGCATGGGAGACTGGCTGGGAATCCCAAGTTCCGTTGACCTTTTTGAACCTGAAAATTGTGTTAGTTTCTCTATGAGATAGTAAAAGAAGGTTCAAACTGAACAGCTGCTGTCAACGGCCATTCTAAGCTGAATGTGCCTGCTCTCGTCAGATCGCAGCAGCAATGCAGTTTTAGGCTTGGCAAGTACCAGCATGGGAGACTGGCTGGGAATCCCAAGTTCCGTTGACCTTTTTGAACCTGAAAATTGTGTTAGTTTCTCTATGAGATATTAAAAGAAGGTTCAAATTGAACAGCTGCTGTCAACGGCCATTCTAAGCTGAATGTGCCTGCTCTCGTCAGATCGCAGCAGCAATGCAGCTTAAGGCTTGGCAAGTACCAGCATGGGAGACTGGCTGGGAATCCCAAGTTCCGTTGACCTTTTTGAACCTGAAAATTGTGTTAGTTTCTCTATGAGATAGTAAAAGAAGGTTCAAATTGAACAGCTGCTGTTAACGGCCATTCTAAGCTGAATGTGCCTGCTCTCGTCAGATTGCAGCAGCAATGCAGCTTAAGGCTTGGCAAGTACCAGCATGGGAGACTGGCTGGGAATCCCAAGTTCCGTTGACCTTTTTGAACCTGAAAATTGTTAGTTTCTCTGTCAAAGATGGTAAAAGAAGGTTCAAATTGAACAGCTGCTGTCAACGGCCATTCTAAGCTGAATGAGCGTGCTCTCGTCAGATCGCAGCAGCAATGCAGCTTATGGCTTGGCAAGTACCAGCATGGGAGACTGGCTGGGAATCCCAAGTTCCGTTGACCTTTTTGAACCTGAAAATTGTGTTAGTTTCTCTATGAGATAGTAAAAGAAGGTTCAAATTGAACAGCTGCTGTCAACGGCCATTCTAAGCTGAATGTGCCTGCTCTCGTCAGATCGCAGCAGCAATGCAGCTTAAGGCTTGGCAAGTACCAGCATGGGAGACTGGCTCGAAATCCCAAGTTCTGTTGACCTTTTTGAACCTGAAAATTGTGTTAGTTTTTCTATGAGATAGTAAAAGAAGGTTCAAATTGAAGAGCTGCTGTCAACGGCCATTCTAAGCTGAATGTGCCTGCTCTCGTCAGATCGCAGCAGCTTAAGGCTTGGCAAGTACCAGCATGGGAGACTGGCTGGGAATCCCAAGTTCCGTTGACATTTTTGAACCTGAAAATTGTGTTAGTTTCTCTATGAGATAGTAAAAGAAGGTTCAAACTGAACAGCTGCTGTCAACGGCCATTCTAAGCTGAATGTGCCTGCTCTCGTCAGATCGCAGCAGCAATGCAGCTTAAGGCTTGGCAAGTACCAGCATGGGAGACTGGCTGGGAATCCCAAGTTCCGTTGACATTTTTGAACCTGAAAATTGTGTTAGTTTCTCTATGAGATAGTAAAAGAAGGTTCAAACTGAACAGCTGCTGTCAACGGCCATTCTAAGCTGAATGTGCCTGCTCTCGTCAGATCGCAGCATCAATGCAGCTTAAGGCTTGGCAAGTACCAGCATGGGAGACTGGCTGGGAATCCCAAGTTCTGTTAACCTTTTTGAACCTGAAAATTGTGTTAGTTTCTCTATGAGATAGTAAAAGAAGGTTCAAATTGAACAGCTGCTGTCAACGGCCATTCTAAGCTGAATGTGCCTGCTCTCGTCAGATCGCAGCAGCAATGCAGCTTAAGACTTGGCAAGTACCAGCATGGGAGACTGGCTGGGAATCCCAAGTTCCGTTGCCCTTTTTGAACCTGAAAATTGTGTTAGTTTCTCTATGAGATAGTAAAAGAAGGTTCAAATTGAACTGCTGCTGTCAATGGCCATTCTAAGCTGAATGTGCCTGCTCTCGTCAGATCGCAGCAGCAATGCAGCTTAAGGCTTGGCAAGTACCAGCATGGGAGACTGGCTGGGAATCCCAAGTTCCGTTGACCTTTTTGAACCTGAAAATTGTTAGTTTCTCTGTCAAAGATGGTAAAAGAAGGTTCAAATTGAACAGCTGCTGTCAACGGCCATTCTAAGCTGAATGTGCCTGCTCTCGTCAGATCGCAGCAGCAATGCAGCTTAATGCTTGGCAAGTACCAGCATGGGAGACTGGCTGGGAATCCCAAGTTCCGTTGACCTTTTTGAACCTGAAAATTGTGTTAGTTTCTCTATGAGATAGTAAAAGAAGGTTCAAACTGAACAGCTGCTGTCAACGGCCATTCTAAGCTGAATGTGCCTGCTCTCGTCAGATCGCAGCAGCAATGCAGTTTAAGGCTTGGCAAGTACCAGCATGGGAGACTGGCTGGGAATCCCAAGTTCCGTTGACCTTTTTGAACCTGAAAATTGTGTTAGTTTCTCTATGAGATAGTAAAAGAAGGTTCAAATTGAACAGCTGCTGTCAACAGCCATTCTAAGCTGAATGTGCCTGCTCTCGTCAGATCGCAGCAGCAATGCAGCTTAAGGCTTGGCAAGTACCAGCATGGGAGACTGGCTGGGAATCCCAAGTTCCGTTGACCTTTTTGAACCTGAAAATTGTGTTAGTTTCTCTATGAGATAGTAAAAGAAGGTTCAAATTGAACAGCTGCTGTCAACGGCCATTCTAAGCTGAATGTGCCTGCTCTCGTCAGATCGCAGCAGCAATGCAGCTTAAGGCTTGGCAAGTACCAGCATGGGAGACTGGCTGGAAATCCTAAGTTCTGTTGACCTTTTTGAACCTGAAAATTGTGTTAGTTTTTCTATGAGATAGTAAAAGAAGGTTCAAATTGAACAGCTGCTGTCAACGGCCATTCTAAGCTGAATGTGCCTGCTCTCGTCAGATCGCAGCAGCAATGCAGCTTAAGGCTTGGCAAGTACCAGTATGGGAGACTGGCTGGGAATCCCAAGTTCTGTTGACCTTTTTGAACCTGAAAATTGTGTTAGTTTCTCTATGAGATAGTAAAAGAAGGTTCAAATTGAAAAGCTGCTGTCAACGGCCATTCTAAGCTGAATGTGCGTGCTGTCGTCAGATCGCAGCAGCAATGCAGCTTAAGGCTTGGCAAGTACCAGTATGGGAGAATGGCTGGGAATCCCAAGTTCTGTTGACCTTTTTGAACCTGAAAATTGTGTTAGTTTCTCTATGAGATAGTAAAAGAAGGTTCAAATTGAACAGCTGCTGTCAACGGCCATTCTAAGCTGAATGTGCCTGCTCTCGTCAGATCGCAGCAGCAATGCAGCTTAAGGCTTGGCAAGTACCAGCATGGGAGACTGGCTGGGAATCCCAAGTTCCGTTGACCTTTTTGAACCTGAAAATTGTGTTAGTTTCTCTATGAGATAGTAAAAGAAGGTTCAAATTGAACAGCTGCTGTCAACGGCCATTCTAAGCTGAATGTGCCTGATCTCGTCAGATCGCAGCAGCAATGCAGCTTAAGGCTTGGCAAGTACCAGCATGGGAGACTGGCTGGGAATCCCAAGTTCCGTTGACCTTTTTGAACCTGAAAATTGTGTTAGTTTCTCTATGAGATAGTAAAAGAAGGTTCAAACTGAACAGCTGCTGTCAACGGCCATTCTAAGCTGAATGTGCCTGCTCTCGTCAGATCGCAGCAGCAATGCAGCTTAAGGCTTGGCAAGTACCAGCATGGGAGACTGGCTGGGAATCCCAAGTTCCGTTGATATTTTTAACCTGAAAATTGTGTTAGTTTCTCTATGAGATAGTAAAAGAAGGTTCAAATTGAACAGCTGCTGTCAATGGCCATTCTAAGCTGAATGTGCCTGCTCTCGTCAGATCGCAGCAGCAATGCAGCTTAAGGCTTGGCAAGTACCAGCATGGGAGACTGGCTGGGAATCCCAAGTTCCGTTGACCTTTTCGAACCTGAAAATTGTTAGTTTCTCTGTCAAAGATGGTAAAAGAAGGCTCAAATTGAACAGCTGCTGTCAACGGCCATTCTAAGCTGAATGTGCCTGCTCTCGTCAGATCGCAGCAGCAATGCAGCTTAATGCTTGGCAAGTACCAGCATGGGAGACTGGCTGGGAATCCCAAGTTCCGTTGACCTTTTTGAACCTGAAAATTGTGTTAGTTTCTCTATGAGATAGTAAAAGAAGGTTCAAATTGAACAGCTGCTGTCAACGGCCATTCTAAGCTGAATGTGCCTGCTCTCATCAGATCGCAGCAGCAATGCAGCTTAAGGCTTGGCAAGTACCAGTATGGGAGACTGGCTGGGAATCCCAAGTTCTGTTGACCTTTTTGAACCTGAAAATTGTGTTAGTTTCTCTATGAGATAGTAAAAGAAGGTTCAAATTGAAAAGCTGCTGTCAACGGCCATTCTAAGCTGAATGTGCGTGCTATCGTCAGATCGCAGCAGCAATGCAGCTTAAGGCTTGGCAAGTACCAGTATGGGAGAATGGCTGGGAATCCCAAGTTCTGTTGACCTTTTTGAACCTGAAAATTGTGTTAGTTTCTCTATGAGATAGTAAAAGAAGGTTCAAATTGAACAGCTGCTGTCAACGGCCATTCTAAGCTGAATGTGCGTGCTCTCGTCAGATCGCAGCAGCATTGCAGCTTAAGGCTTGGCAAGTACCAGCATGGGAGACTGGCTGGGAATCCCAAGTTCCGTTGACCTTTTTGAACCTGAAAATTGTGTTAGTTTCTCTATGAGATAGTAAAAGAAGGTTCAAACTGAACAGCTGCTGTCAACGGCCATTCTAAGCTGAATGTGCCTGCTCTCGTCAGATCGCAGCAGCAATGCAGCTTAAGGCTTGGCAAGTACCAGCATGGGAGACTGGCTGGGAATCCCAAGTTCCGTTGACCTTTTTGAACCTGAAAATTGTGTTAGTTTCTCTATGAGATAGTAAAAGAAGGTTCAAATTGAACAGCTGCTGTCAACGGCCATTCTAAGCTGAATGTGCCTGATCTCGTCAGATCGCAGCAGCAATGCAGCTTAAGGCTTGGCAAGTACCAGCATGGGAGACTGGCTGGGAATCCCAAGTTCCGTTGACCTTTTTGAACCTGAAAATTGTGTTAGTTTCTCTATGAGATAGTAAAAGAAGGTTCAAACTGAACAGCTGCTGTCAACGGCCATTCTAAGCTGAATGTGCCTGCTCTCGTCAGATCGCAGCAGCAATGCAGCTTAAGGCTTGGCAAGTACCAGCATGGGAGACTGGCTGGGAATCCCAAGTTCCGTTGATATTTTTAACCTGAAAATTGTGTTAGTTTCTCTATGAGATAGTAAAAGAAGGTTCAAATTGAACAGCTGCTGTCAATGGCCATTCTAAGCTGAATGTGCCTGCTCTCGTCAGATCGCAGCAGCAATGCAGCTTAAGGCTTGGCAAGTACCAGCATGGGAGACTGGCTGGGAATCCCAAGTTCCGTTGACCTTTTTGAACCTGAAAATTGTTAGTTTCTCTGTCAAAGATGGTAAAAGAAGGTTCAAATTGAACAGCTGCTGTCAACGGCCATTCTAAGCTGAATGTGCCTGCTCTCGTCAGATCGCAGCAGCAATGCAGCTTAATGCTTGGCAAGTACCAGCATGGGAGACTGGCTGGGAATCCCAAGTTCCGTTGACCTTTTTGAACCTGAAAATTGTGTTAGTTTCTCTATGAGATAGTAAAAGAAGGTTCAAACTGAACAGCTGCTGTCAACGGCCATTCTAAGCTGAATGTGCCTGCTCTCGTCAGATCGCAGCAGCAATGCAGTTTAAGGCTTGGCAAGTACCAGCATGGGAGACTGGCTGGGAATCCCAAGTTCCGTTGACCTTTTTGAACCTGAAAATTGTGTTAGTTTCTCTATGAGATAGTAAAAGAAGGTTCAAATTGAACAGCTGCTGTCAACAGCCATTCTAAGCTGAATGTGCCTGCTCTCGTCAGATCGCAGCAGCAATGCAGCTTAAGGCTTGGCAAGTACCAGCATGGGAGACTGGCTGGGAATCCCAAGTTCCGTTGACCTTTTTGAACCTGAAAATTGTGTTAGTTTCTCTATGAGATAGTAAAAGAAGGTTCAAATTGAACAGCTACTGTCAACGGCCATTCTAAGCTGAATGTGCCTGCTCTCGTCAGATCGCAGCAGCAATGCAGCTTAAGGCTTGGCAAGTACCAGCATGGGAGACTGGCTGGAAATCCTAAGTTCTGTTGACCTTTTTGAACCTGAAAATTGTGTTAGTTTTTCTATGAGATAGTAAAAGAAGGTTCAAATTGAACAGCTGCTGTCAACGGCCATTCTAAGCTGAATGTGCCTGCTCTCGTCAGATCGCAGCAGCAATGCAGCTTAAGGCTTGGCAAGTACCAGTATGGGAGACTGGCTGGGAATCCCAAGTTCTGTTGACCTTTTTGAACCTGAAAATTGTGTTAGTTTCTCTATGAGATAGTAAAAGAAGGTTCAAATTGAAAAGCTGCTGTCAACGGCCTTTCTAAGCTGAATGTGCGTGTTATCGTCAGATCGCAGCAGCAATGCAGCTTAAGGCTTGGCAAGTACCAGTATGGGAGACTGGCTGGGAATCCCAAGTTCTGTTGACCTTTTTGAACCTGAAAATTGTGTTAGTTTCTCTATGAGATAGTAAAAGAAGGTTCAAATTGAACAGCTGCTGTCAACGGCCATTCTAAGCTGAATGTGCGTGCTCTCGTCAGATCGCAGCAGCATTGCAGCTTAAGGCTTGGCAAGTACCAGCATGGGAGACTGGCTGGGAATCCCAAGTTCCGTTGACCTTTTTGAACCTGAAAATTGTGTTAGTTTCTCTATGAGATAGTAAAAGAAGGTTCAAACTGAACAGCTGCTGTCAACGGCCATTCTAAGCTGAATGTGCCTGCTCTCGTCAGATCGCAGCAGCAATGCAGCTTAAGGCTTGGCAAGTACCAGCATGGGAGACTGGCTGGGAATCCCAAGTTCCGTTGACCTTTTTGAACCTGAAAATTGTGTTAGTTTCTCTATGAGATAGTAAAAGAAGGTTCAAATTGAACAGCTGCTGTCAACGGCCATTCTAAGCTGAATGTGCCTGATCTCGTCAGATTGCAGCAGCAATGCAGCTTAAGGCTTGGCAAGTACCAGCATGGGAGACTGGCTGGGAATCCCAAGTTCCGTTGACCTTTTTGAACCTGAAAATTGTGTTAGTTTCTCTATGAGATAGTAAAAGAAGGTTCAAATTGAACAGCTGCTGTCAACAGCCAATCTAAGCTGAATGTGCCTGCTCTCGTCAGATCGCAGCAGCAATGCGGCTTAAGGCTTGGCAAGTACCAGCATGGGAGACTGGCTGGGAATCCCAAGTTCCGTTGATATTTTTAACCTGAAAATTGTGTTAGTTTCTCTATGAGATAGTAAAAGAAGGTTCAAACTGAACAGCTGCTGTCAACGGCCATTCTAAGCTGAATGTGCCTGCTCTCGTCAGATCGCAGCATCAATGCAGCTTAAGGCTTGGCAAGTACCAGCATGGGAGACTGGCTGGGAATCCCAAGTTCCGTTGACCTTTTTGAACCTGAAAATTGTGTTAGTTTCTCTATGAGATAGTAAAAGAAGGTTCAAATTGAACAGCTGCTGTCAACGGCCATTCTTAGCTGAATGTGCCTGCTCTCGTCAGATCGCAGCAGCTTAAGGCTTGGCAAGTACCAGCATGGGAGACTGGCTGGGAATCCCAAGTTCCGTTGACATTTTTGAACCTGAAAATTGTGTTAGTTTCTCTATGAGATAGTAAAAGAAGGTTCAAACTGAACAGCTGCTGTCAACGGCCATTCTAAGCTGAATGTGCCTGCTCTCGTCAGATTGCAGCTGCAATGCAGCTTAAGGCTTGGCAAGTACCAGCATGGGAGACTGGCTGGGAATCCCAAGTTCCGTTGACCTTTTTGAACCTGAAAATTGTGTTAGTTTCTCTATGAGATAGTAAAAGAAGGTTCAAATTGAACAGCTGCTGTCAACAGCCAATCTAAGCTGAATAAGCCTGCTCTCGTCAGATCGCAGCAGCAATGCAGCTTAAGGCTTGGCAAGTACCAGCATGGGAGACTGGCTGGGAATCCCAAGTTCTGTTGAAATTTTTGAACCTGAAAATTGTGTTAGTTTCTCTATGAGATAGTAAAAGAAGGTTCAAATTGAACAGCTGCTGTCAACGGCCATTCTAAGCTGAATGTGCCTGCTCTCGTCAGATCGCAGCAGCTTAAAGCTTGGCAAGTACCAGCATGGGAGACTGGCTGGGAATCCCAAGTTCCGTTGACCTTTTTGAACCTGAAAATTGTGTTAGTTTCTCTATGAGATAGTAAAAGAAGGTTCAAATTGAACAGCTGCTGTCAACGGCCATTCTAAGCTGAATGTGCCTGCTCTCGTCAGATCGCAGCAGCAATGCAGCTTTATGCTTGGCAAGTACCAGCATGGGAGACTGGCTGGGAATCCCAAGTTCCGTTGACCTTTTTGAACCTGAAAATTGTGTTAGTTTCTCTATGAGATAGTAAAAGAAGGTTCAAATTGAACAGCTGCTGTCAACAGCCAATCTAAGCTGAATGTACCTGCTCTCGTCAGATCGCAGCAGCAATGCGGCTTAAGGCTTGGCAAGTACCAGCATGGGAGACTGGCTGGGAATCCCAAGTTCCGTTGATATTTTTAACCTGAAAATTGTGTTAGTTTCTCTATGAGATAGTAAAAGAAGGTTCAAACTGAACAGCTGCTGTCAACGGCCATTCTAAGCTGAATGTGCCTGCTCTCGTCAGATCGCAGCATCAATGCAGCTTAAGGCTTGGCAAGTACCAGCATGGGAGACTGGCTGGGAATCCCAAGTTCCGTTGACCTTTTTGAACCTGAAAATTGTGTTAGTTTCTCTATGAGATAGTAAAAGAAGGTTCAAATTGAACAGCTGCTGTCAACGGCCATTCTTAGCTGAATGTGCCTGCTCTCGTCAGATCGCAGCAGCTTAAGGCTTGGCAAGTACCAGCATGGGAGACTGGCTGGGAATCCCAAGTTCCGTTGACATTTTTGAACCTGAAAATTGTGTTAGTTTCTCTATGAGATAGTAAAAGAAGGTTCAAACTGAACAGCTGCTGTCAACGGCCATTCTAAGCTGAATGTGCCTGCTCTCGTCAGATTGCAGCAGCAATGCAGCTTAAGGCTTGGCAAGTACCAGCATGGGAGACTGGCTGGGAATCCCAAGTTCCGTTGACCTTTTTGAACCTGAAAATTGTGTTAGTTTCTCTATGAGATAGTAAAAGAAGGTTCAAATTGAACAGCTGCTGTCAACAGCCAATCTAAGCTGAATAAGCCTGCTCTCGTCAGATCGCAGCAGCAATGCAGCTTAAGGCTTGGCAAGTACCAGCATGGGAGACTGGCTGGGAATCCCAAGTTCTGTTGAAATTTTTGAACCTGAAAATTGTGTTAGTTTCTCTATGAGATAGTAAAAGAAGGTTCAAATTGAACAGCTGCTGTCAACGGCCATTCTAAGCTGAATGTGCCTGCTCTCGTCAGATCGCAGCAGCTTAAAGCTTGGCAAGTACCAGCATGGGAGACTGGCTGGGAATCCCAAGTTCCGTTGACCTTTTTGAACCTGAAAATTGTGTTAGTTTCTCTATGAGATAGTAAAAGAAGGTTCAAATTGAACAGCTGCTGTCAACGGCCATTCTAAGCTGAATGTGCCTGCTCTCGTCAGATCGCAGCAGCAATGCAGCTTAATGCTTGGCAAGTACCAGCATGGGAGACTGGCTGGGAATCCCAAGTTCTGTTGACCTTTTTGAACCTGAAAATTGTGTTAGTTTCTCTATGAGATAGTAAAAGAAGGTTCAAATTGAACAGCTGCTGTCAACGGCCATTCTAAGCTGAATGTGCCTGCTCTCGTCAGATCGCAGCAGCAATGCAGCGTAAGGCTTGGCAAGTACCAGCATGGGAGACTGGCTGGGAATCCCAAGTACTGTTGACCTTTTTGAACCTGAAAATTGTGTTAGTTTTTCTATGAGATAGTAAAAGAAGGTTCAAATTGAACAGCTGCTGTCAACGGCCATTCTAAGCTGAATGTGCCTGCTCTCGTCAGATGGCAGCAGCAATGCAGCTTAAGGCTTGGTAAGTACCAGCATGGGAGACTGGCTGGGAATCCCAAGTTCCGTTGACCTTTTTGAACCTGAAAATTGTGTTAGTTTCTCTATGAGATAGTAAAAGAAGGTTCAAATTGAACAGCTGCTGTCAACGGCCATTCTAAGCTGAATGTGCCTGCTCTCGTCAGATCGCAGCAGCAACGCAGCTTAAGGCTTGGCAAGTACCAGCATGGGAGACTGGCTGGGAATCCCAAGTTCCGTTGACCTTTTTGAACCTGAAAATTGTGTTAGTTTCTCTATGAGATAGTAAAAGAAGGTTCAAATTGAACAGCTGGTGTCAACGGCCTTTCTAAGCTGAATGTGCGTGCTCTTGTCGGATCACAGCAGCGATGCGGCTTAAGGCTTGGCAAGTACCAGCATGGGAGACTGGCTGCGAATCCCAAGTTCCGTTGGCCTTTTTAAACCTGAAAATTGTGTTAGTTTCTCTATGAGATAGTAAAAGAAGGTTCAAACTGAACAGCTGCTGTCAACGGCCATTCTAAGCTGAATGTGCCTGCTCTCGTCAGATCGCAGCAGCAATGCAGCTTAAGGCTTGGCAAGTACCAGCATGGGAGACTGGCTGGGAATCCCAAGTTCCGTTGACCTTTTTGAACCTGAAAATTGTGTTAGTTTCTCTATGAGATAGTAAAAGAAGGTTCAAATTGAACAGCTGCTGTCAACGGCCATTCTAAGCTGAATGTGCCTGCTCTCATCAGATCGCAGCAGCAATGCAGCTTAAGGCTTGGCAAGTACCAGCATGGGAGACTGGCTGGGAATCCCAAGTTCTGTTGAAATTTTTGAACCTGAAAATTGTGTTAGTTTCTCTATGAGATAGTAAAAGAAGGTTCAAATTGAACAGCTGCTGTCAACGGCCATTCTAAGCTGAATGTGCCTGCTCTCGTCAGATCGCAGCAGCTTAAAGCTTGGCAAGTACCAGCATGGGAGACTGGCTGGGAATCCCAAGTTCCGTTGACCTTTTTGAACCTGAAAATTGTGTTAGTTTCTCTATGAGATAGTAAAAGAAGGTTCAAATTGAACAGCTGCTGTCAACGGCCATTCTAAGCTGAATGTGCCTGCTCTCGTCAGATCGCAGCAGCTTAAGGCTTGGCAAGTACCAGCATGGGAGACTGGCTGGGAATCCCAAGTTCCGTTGACATTTTTGAACCTGAAAATTGTGTTAGTTTCTCTATGAGATAGTAAAAGAAGGTTCAAACTGAACAGCTGCTGTCAACGGCCATTCTAAGCTGAATGTGCCTGCTCTCGTCAGATCGCAGCAGCAATGCAGCTTAAGGCTTGGCAAGTACCAGCATGGGAGACTGGCTGGGAATCCCAAGTTCCGTTGACATTTTTGAACCTGAAAATTGTGTTAGTTTCTCTATGAGATAGTAAAAGAAGGTTCAAACTGAACAGCTGCTGTCAACGGCCATTCTAAGCTGAATGTGCCTGCTCTCGTCAGATCGCAGCATCAATGCAGCTTAAGGCTTGGCAAGTACCAGCATGGGAGACTGGCTGGGAATCCCAAGTTCCGTTGACCTTTTTGAACCTGAAAATTGTGTTAGTTTCTCTATGAGATAGTAAAAGAAGGTTCAAATTGAACAGCTGCTGTCAACAGCCAATCTAAGCTGAATGTGCCTGCTCTCGTCAGATCGCAGCAGCAATGCAGCTTAAGGCTTGGCAAGTACCAGCATGGGAGACTGGCTGGGAATCCCAAGTTCCGTTCACCTTTTTGAACCTGAAAATTGTGTTAGTTTCTCTATGAGATAGTAAAAGAAGGTTCAAACTGAACAGCTGCTGTCAACGGCCATTCTAAGCTGAATGTGCCTGCTCTCGTCAGATTGCAGCAGCAATGCAGCTTAAGGCTTGGCAAGTACCAGCATGGGAGACTGGCTGGGAATCCCAAGTTCTGTTGACCTTTTTGAACCTGAAAATTGTGTTAGTTTCTCTATGAGATAGTAAAAGAAGGTTCAAATTGAACAGCTGCTGTCAACAGCCAATCTAAGCTGAATAAGCCTGCTCTCGTCAGATCGCAGCAGCAATGCAGCTTAAGGCTTGGCAAGTACCAGCATGGGAGACTGGCTGGGAATCCCAAGTTCTGTTGAAATTTTTGAACCTGAAAATTGTGTTAGTTTCTCTATGAGATAGTAAAAGAAGGTTCAAATTGAACAGCTGCTGTCAACGGCCATTCTAAGCTGAATGTGCCTGCTCTCGTCAGATCGCAGCAGCTTAAAGCTTGGCAAGTACCAGCATGGGAGACTGGCTGGGAATCCCAAGTTCCGTTGACCTTTTTGAACCTGAAAATTGTGTTAGTTTCTCTATGAGATAGTAAAAGAAGGTTCAAATTGAACAGCT
Organism: Engystomops pustulosus; assembly: GCF_040894005.1. NCBI lineage: Eukaryota > Metazoa > Chordata > Amphibia > Anura > Leptodactylidae > Engystomops > Engystomops pustulosus. The sequence continues at coordinate 69,248,395 of NC_092419.1, forward strand.
GCTGTCAACGGCCATTCTAAGCTGAATGTGCCTGCTCTCGTCAGATCGCAGCAGCAATGCAGCTTAAGGCTTGGCAAGTACCAGCATGGGAGACTGGCTGGGAATCCCAAGTTCTGTTGACCTTTTTGAACCTGAAAATTGTGTTAGTTTCTCTATGAGATAGTAAAAGAAGGTTCAAATTGAACAGCTGCTGTCAACGGCCATTCTAAGCTGAATGTGCCTGCTCTCGTCAGATCGCAGCAGCAATGCAGCGTAAGGCTTGGCAAGTACCAGCATGGGAGACTGGCTGGGAATCCCAAGTACTGTTGACCTTTTTGAACCTGAAAATTGTGTTAGTTTTTCTATGAGATAGTAAAAGAAGGTTCAAATTGAACAGCTGCTGTCAACGGCCATTCTAAGCTGAATGTGCCTGCTCTCGTCAGATGGCAGCAGCAATGCAGCTTAAGGCTTGGTAAGTACCAGCATGGGAGACTGGCTGGGAATCCCAAGTTCCGTTGACCTTTTTGAACCTGAAAATTGTGTTAGTTTCTCTATGAGATAGTAAAAGAAGGTTCAAATTGAACAGCTGCTGTCAACGGCCATTCTAAGCTGAATGTGCCTGCTCTCGTCAGATCGCAGCAGCAATGCAGCTTAAGGCTTGGCAAGTACCAGCATGGGAGACTGGCTGGGAATCCCAAGTTCCGTTGACCTTTTTGAACCTGAAAATTGTGTTAGTTTCTCTATGAGATAGTAAAAGAAGGTTCAAATTGAACAGCTGGTGTCAACGGCCTTTCTAAGCTGAATGTGCGTGCTCTTGTCGGATCACAGCAGCGATGCGGCTTAAGGCTTGGCAAGTACCAGCATGGGAGACTGGCTGCGAATCCCAAGTTCCGTTGGCCTTTTTAAACCTGAAAATTGTGTTAGTTTCTCTATGAGATAGTAAAAGAAGGTTCAAACTGAACAGCTGCTGTCAACGGCCATTCTAAGCTGAATGTGCCTGCTCTCGTCAGATCGCAGCAGCAATGCAGCTTAAGGCTTGGCAAGTACCAGCATGGGAGACTGGCTGGGAATCCCAAGTTCCGTTGACCTTTTTGAACCTGAAAATTGTGTTAGTTTCTCTATGAGATAGTAAAAGAAGGTTCAAATTGAACAGCTGCTGTCAACGGCCATTCTAAGCTGAATGTGCCTGCTCTCATCAGATCGCAGCAGCAATGCAGCTTAAGGCTTGGCAAGTACCAGCATGGGAGACTGGCTGGGAATCCCAAGTTCTGTTGAAATTTTTGAACCTGAAAATTGTGTTAGTTTCTCTATGAGATAGTAAAAGAAGGTTCAAATTGAACAGCTGCTGTCAACGGCCATTCTAAGCTGAATGTGCCTGCTCTCGTCAGATCGCAGCAGCTTAAAGCTTGGCAAGTACCAGCATGGGAGACTGGCTGGGAATCCCAAGTTCCGTTGACCTTTTTGAACCTGAAAATTGTGTTAGTTTCTCTATGAGATAGTAAAAGAAGGTTCAAATTGAACAGCTGCTGTCAACGGCCATTCTAAGCTGAATGTGCCTGCTCTCGTCAGATCGCAGCAGCTTAAGGCTTGGCAAGTACCAGCATGGGAGACTGGCTGGGAATCCCAAGTTCCGTTGACATTTTTGAACCTGAAAATTGTGTTAGTTTCTCTATGAGATAGTAAAAGAAGGTTCAAACTGAACAGCTGCTGTCAACGGCCATTCTAAGCTGAATGTGCCTGCTCTCGTCAGATCGCAGCAGCAATGCAGCTTAAGGCTTGGCAAGTACCAGCATGGGAGACTGGCTGGGAATCCCAAGTTCCGTTGACATTTTTGAACCTGAAAATTGTGTTAGTTTCTCTATGAGATAGTAAAAGAAGGTTCAAACTAAACAGCTGCTGTCAACGGCCATTCTAAGCTGAATGTGCCTGCTCTCGTCAGATCGCAGCATCAATGCAGCTTAAGGCTTGGCAAGTACCAGCATGGGAGACTGGCTGGGAATCCCAAGTTCCGTTGACCTTTTTGAACCTGAAAATTGTGTTAGTTTCTCTATGAGATAGTAAAAGAAGGTTCAAATTGAACAGCTGCTGTCAACAGCCAATCTAAGCTGAATGTGCCTGCTCTCGTCAGATCGCAGCAGCAATGCAGCTTAAGGCTTGGCAAGTACCAGCATGGGAGACTGGCTGGGAATCCCAAGTTCCGTTCACCTTTTTGAACCTGAAAATTGTGTTAGTTTCTCTATGAGATAGTAAAAGAAGGTTCAAACTGAACAGCTGCTGTCAACGGCCATTCTAAGCTGAATGTGCCTGCTCTCGTCAGATTGCAGCAGCAATGCAGCTTAAGGCTTGGCAAGTACCAGCATGGGAGACTGGCTGGGAATCCCAAGTTCCGTTGACCTTTTTGAACCTGAAAATTGTGTTAGTTTCTCTATGAGATAGTAAAAGAAGGTTCAAATTGAACAGCTGCTGTCAACAGCCAATCTAAGCTGAATAAGCCTGCTCTCGTCAGATCGCAGCAGCAATGCAGCTTAAGGCTTGGCAAGTACCAGCATGGGAGACTGGCTGGGAATCTCAAGTTCTGTTGAAATTTTTGAACCTGAAAATTGTGTTAGTTTCTCTATGAGATAGTAAAAGAAGGTTCAAATTGAACAGCTGCTGTCAACGGCCATTCTAAGCTGAATGTGCCTGCTCTCGTCAGATCGCAGCAGCTTAAAGCTTGGCAAGTACCAGCATGGGAGACTGGCTGGGAATCCCAAGTTCCGTTGACCTTTTTGAACCTGAAAATTGTGTTAGTTTCTCTATGAGATAGTAAAAGAAGGTTCAAATTGAACAGCTGCTGTCAACGGCCATTCTAAGCTGAATGTGCCTGCTCTCGTCAGATCGCAGCAGCAATGCAGCTTAAGGCTTGGCAAGTACCAGCATGGGAGACTGGCTGGGAATCCCAAGTTCTGTTGACCTTTTTGAACCTGAAAATTGTGTTAGTTTCTCTATGAGATAGTAAAAGAAGGTTCAAATTGAACAGCTGCTGTCAACGGCCATTCTAAGCTGAATGTGCCTGCTCTCGTCAGATCGCAGCAGCAATGCAGCGTAAGGCTTGGCAAGTACCAGCATGGGAGACTGGCTGGGAATCCCAAGTACTGTTGACCTTTTTGAACCTGAAAATTGTGTTAGTTTTTCTATGAGATAGTAAAAGAAGGTTCAAATTGAACAGCTGCTGTCAACGGCCATTCTAAGCTGAATGTGCCTGCTCTCGTCAGATGGCAGCAGCAATGCAGCTTAAGGCTTGGTAAGTACCAGCATGGGAGACTGGCTGGGAATCCCAAGTTCCGTTGACCTTTTTGAACCTGAAAATTGTGTTAGTTTCTCTATGAGATAGTAAAAGAAGGTTCAAATTGAACAGCTGCTGTCAATGGCCATTCTAAGCTGAATGTGCCTGCTCTCGTCAGATCGCAGCAGCAATGCAGCTTAAGGCTTGGCAAGTACCAGCATGGGAGACTGGCTGGGAATCCCAAGTTCCGTTGACCTTTTTGAACCTGAAAATTGTGTTAGTTTCTCTATGAGATAGTAAAAGAAGGTTCAAATTGAACAGCTGGTGTCAACGGCCTTTCTAAGCTGAATGTGCGTGCTCTTGTCGGATCACAGCAGCGATGCGGCTTAAGGCTTGGCAAGTACCAGCATGGGAGACTGGCTGCGAATCCCAAGTTCCGTTGGCCTTTTTAAACCTGAAAATTGTGTTAGTTTCTCTATGAGATAGTAAAAGAAGGTTCAAACTGAACAGCTGCTGTCAACGGCCATTCTAAGCTGAATGTGCCTGCTCTCGTCAGATCGCAGCAGCAATGCAGCTTAAGGCTTGGCAAGTACCAGCATGGGAGACTGGCTGGGAATCCCAAGTTCCGTTGACCTTTTTGAACCTGAAAATTGTGTTAGTTTCTCTATGAGATAGTAAAAGAAGGTTCAAATTGAACAGCTGCTGTCAACGGCCATTCTAAGCTGAATGTGCCTGCTCTCATCAGATCGCAGCAGCAATGCAGCTTAAGGCTTGGCAAGTACCAGCATGGGAGACTGGCTGGGAATCCCAAGTTCTGTTGAAATTTTTGAACCTGAAAATTGTGTTAGTTTCTCTATGAGATAGTAAAAGAAGGTTCAAATTGAACAGCTGCTGTCAACGGCCATTCTAAGCTGAATGTGCCTGCTCTCGTCAGATCGCAGCAGCTTAAAGCTTGGCAAGTACCAGCATGGGAGACTGGCTGGGAATCCCAAGTTCCGTTGACCTTTTTGAACCTGAAAATTGTGTTAGTTTCTCTATGAGATAGTAAAAGAAGGTTCAAATTGAACAGCTGCTGTCAACGGCCATTCTAAGCTGAATGTGCCTGCTCTCGTCAGATCGCAGCAGCAATGCAGCTTAAGGCTTGGCAAGTACCAGCATGGGAGACTGGCTGGGAATCCCAAGTTCTGTTGACCTTTTTGAACCTGAAAATTGTGTTAGTTTCTCTATGAGATAGTAAAAGAAGGTTCAAATTGAACAGCTGCTGTCAACGGCCATTCTAAGCTGAATGTGCCTGCTCTCGTCAGATCGCAGCAGCAATGCAGCGTAAGGCTTGGCAAGTACCAGCATGGGAGACTGGCTGGGAATCCCAAGTACTGTTGACCTTTTTGAACCTGAAAATTGTGTTAGTTTTTCTATGAGATAGTAAAAGAAGGTTCAAATTGAACAGCTGCTGTCAACGGCCATTCTAAGCTGAATGTGCCTGCTCTCGTCAGATTGCAGCAGCAATGCAGCTTAAGGCTTGGCAAGTACCAGCATGGGAGACTGGCTGGGAATCCCAAGTTCTGTTGACCTTTTTGAACCTGAAAATTGTGTTAGTTTCTCTATGAGATAGTAAAAGAAGGTTCAAATTGAACAGCTGCTGTCAACGGCCATTCTAAGCTGAATGTGCCTGCTCTCGTCAGATCGCAGCAACAATGCAGCTTAAGGCTTGGCAAGTACAAGCATGGGAGACTGGCTGGGAATCCCAAGTTCTGTTGACCTTTTTGAACCTGAAAATTGTTAGTTTCTCTGTCAAAGATGGTAAAAGAAGGTTCAAATTGAACAGCTGCTGTCAACGGCCATTCTAAGCTGAATGTGCCTGCTCTCGACAGATCGCAGCAGCAATGCAGCTTAAGGCTTGGCAAGTACCAGCATGGGAGACTGGCTGGGAATCCCAAGTTCCGTTGACCTTTTTGAACCTGAAAATTGTGTTAGTTTCTCTATGAGATAGTGAAAGAAGGTTCAAATTGAACAGCTGCTGTCAACGGCCATTCTAAGCTGAATGTGCGTGCTCTTGTCGGATCACAGCAGCGATGCGGCTTAAGGCTTGGCAAGTACCAGCATGGGAGACTGGCTGCGAATTCCAAGTTCCGTTGACCTTTTTGAACCTGAAAATTGTGTTAGTTTCTCTATGAGATAGTAAAAGAAGGTTCAAACTGAACAGCTGCTGTCAACGGCCATTCTAAGCTGAATGTGCCTGCTCTCGTCAGATGGCAGCAGCAATGCAGCTTAAGGCTTGGCAAGTACAAGCATGGGAGACTGGCTGGGAATCCCAAGTTCTGTTGACCTTTTTGAACCTGAAAATTGTTAGTTTCTCTGTCAAAGATGGTAAAAGAAGGTTCAAATGGAACAGCTGCTGTCAACGGCCATTCTAAGCTGAATATGCCTGCTCTCATCAGATCGCAGCAGCAATGCAGCTTAAGGCTTGGCAAGTACCAGCATGGGAGACTGGCTGGGAATACCAAGTTCCTTTGAACCTGAAAATTGTGTTAGTTTCTCTATGAGATAGTAAAAGAAGGTTCAAACTGAACAGCTGCTGTCAACGGCCATTCTAAGCTGAATGTGCCCGCTCTCGTCAGATCGCAGCAGCAATGCAGCTTAAGGCTTGGCAAGTACCAGCATGGGAGACTGGCTGGGAATCCCAAGTTCCGTTGACCTTTTTGAACCTGAAAATTGTGTTAGTTTCTCTATGAGATAGTAAAAGAAGGTTCAAATTGAACAGCTGCTGTCAACGGCCATTCTAAGCTGAATGTGTGTGCTCTTGTCGGATCACAGCAGCGATGCGGCTTAAGGCTTGGCAAGTACCAGCATGGGAGACTGGCTGCGAATTCCAAGTTCCGTTGACCTTTTTGAACCTGAAAATTGTGTTAGTTTCTCTATGAGATAGTAAAAGAAGGTTCAAACTGACAGCTGCTGTCAACGGCCATTCTAAGCTGAATGTGCCTGCTCTCGTCAGATCACAGCAGCAATGCAGCTTAAGGCTTGGCAAGTACCAGCATGGGAGACTGGCTGGGAATCCCAAGTTCTGTTGACCTTTTTGAACCTGAAAATTGTTAGTTTCTCTGTCAAAGATGGTAAAAGAAAGTTCAAATTGAACAGCTGCTGTCAACGGCCATTCTAAGCTGAATGTGCCTGCTCTCGTCAGATGGCAGCAGCAATGCAGCTTAAGGCTTGGCAAGTACCAGCATGGGAGACTGGCTGGGAATCCCAAGTTCTGTTGACCTTTTTGAACCTGAAAATTGTTAGTTTCTCTGTCAAAGATGGTAAAAGAAGGTTCAAATTGAACAGCTGCTGTCAACGGCCATTCTAAGCTGAATGTGCCTGCTCTCGTCAGATGGCAGCAGCAATGCAGCTTAAGGCTTGGCAAGTACCAGCATGGGAGACTGGCTGGGAATCCCAAGTTCTGTTGAGCTTTTTGAACCTGAAAATTGTGTTAGATTCTCTATGAGATAGTAAAAGAAGGTTCAAATTGAACAGCTGCTGTCAACGGCCATTCTAAGCTGAATGTGCGTGCTCTTGTCGGATCACAGCAGCGATGCGGCTTAAGACTTGGCAAGTACCAGCATGGGAGACTGGCTGCGAATTCCAAGTTCCGTTGACCTTTTTGAACCTGAAAATTGTGTTAGTTTCTCTATAAGATAGTAAAAGAAGGTTCAAATTGAACAGCTGCTGTCAACGGCCATTCTAAGCTGAATGTGCGTGCTCTTGTCGGATCACAGCAGCGATGCGGTATAAGGCTTGGCAAGTACCAGCATGGGAGACTGGCTGCGAATTCCAAGTTCCGTTGACCTTTTTGAACCTGAAAATTGTGTTAGTTTCTCTATGAGATAGTAAAAGAAGGTTAAAACTGAACAGCTGCTGTCAACGGCCATTCTAAGCTGAATGTGCCTGCTCTCGTCAGATCGCAGCATCAATGCAGCTTAAGGCTTGGCAAGTACCAGCATGGGAGACTGGCTGGGAATCCCAAGTTCTGTTGACCTTTTTGAACCTGAAAATTGTTAGTTTCTCTGTCAGAGATGGTAAAAGAAGGTTCAAATTGAACAGCTGCTGTCAACGGCCATTCTAAGCTGAATGTGCCTGCTCTCGCCAGATGGCAGCAGCAATGCAGCTTAAGGCTTGGCAAGTACAAGCATGGGAGACTGGCTGGGAATCCCAAGTTCTGTTGACCTTTTTGAACCTGAAAATTGTCTTAGTTTCTCTATGAGATAGTAAAAGAAGGTTCAAATTGAACAGCTGCTGTCAACGGCCATTCTAAGCTGAATGTGCCTGCTCTCGTCAGATCGCAGCAACAATGCAGCTTAAGGCTTGGCAAGTACAAGCATGGGAGACTGGCTGGGAATCCCAAGTTCTGTTGACCTTTTTGAACCTGAAAATTGTTAGTTTCTCTGTCAAAGATGGTAAAAGAAGGTTCAAATGGAACAGCTGCTGTCAACGGCCATTCTAAGCTGAATATGCCTGCTCTCGTCAGATCGCAGCAGCAATGCAGCTTAAGGCTTGGCAAGTACCAGCATGGGAGACTGGCTGGGAATACCAAGTTCCGTTGACCTTTTTGAACCTGAAAATTGTGTTAGTTTCTCTATGAGATAGTAAAAGAAGGTTCAAACTGAACAGCTGCTGTCAACGGCCATTCTAAGCTGAATGTGCCCGCTCTCGTCAGATCACAGCAGCAATGCAGCTTAAGGCTTGGCAAGTACCAGCATGGGAGACTGGCTGGGAATCCCAAGTTCCGTTGACCTTTTTGAACCTGAAAATTGTGTTAGTTTCTCTATGAGATAGTAAAAGAAGGTTCAAATTGAACAGCTGCTGTCAACGGCCATTCTAAGCTGAATGTGCGTGCTCTTGTCGGATCACAGCAGCGATGCGGCTTAAGGCTTGGCAAGTACCAGCATGGGAGACTGGCTGCGAATTCCAAGTTCCGTTGACCTTTTTGAACCTGAAAATTGTGTTAGTTTCTCTATGAGATAGTAAAAGAAGGTTCAAACTGAACAGCTGCTGTCAACGGCCATTCTAAGCTGAATGTGCCTGCTCTCATCAGATCGCAGCATCAATGCAGCTTAAGGCTTGGCAAGTACCAGCATGGGAGACTGGCTGGGAATCCCAAGTTCTGTTGACCTTTTTGAACCTGAAAATTGTTAGTTTCTCTGTCAAAGATGGTAAAAGAAGGTTCAAATTGAACAGCTGCTGTCAACGGCCATTCTAAGCTGAATGTGCCTGCTCTCGTCAGATGGCAGCAGCAATGCAGCTTAAGGCTTGGCAAGTACCAGCATGGGAGACTGGCTGGGAACCCCAAGTTCTGTTGACCTTTTTGAACCTGAAAATTGTTAGTTTCTCTGTCAAAGATGGTAAAAGAAGGTTCAAATTGAACAGCTGCTGTCAACGGCCATTCTAAGCTGAATGTGCCTGCTCTCGTCAGATGGCAGCAGCAATGCAGCTTAAGGCTTGGCAAGTACCAGCATGGGAGACTGGCTGGGAATCCCAAGTTCTGTTGAGCTTTTTGAACCTGAAAATTGTGTTAGTTTCTCTATGAGATAGTAAAAGAAGGTTCAAATTGAACAGCTGCTGTCAACGGCCATTCTAAGCTGAATGTGCGTGCTCTTGTCGGATCACAGCAGCGATGCGGCTTAAGGCTTGGCAAGTACCAGCATGGGAGACTGGCTGCGAATTCCAAGTTCTGTTGACCTTTTTGAACCTGAAAATTGTGTTAGTTTCTCTATGAGATAGTAAAAGAAGGTTCAAACTGAACAGCTGCTGTCAACGGCCATTCTAAGCTGAATGTGCCTGCTCTCATCAGATCGCAGCATCAATGCAGCTTAAGGCTTGGCAAGTACCAGCATGGGAGACTGGCTGGGAATCCCATGTTCTGTTGACCTTTTTGAACCTGAAAATTGTTAGTTTCTCTGTCAAAGAAGGTAAAAGAAGGTTCAAATTGAACAGCTGCTGTCAACGGCCATTCTAAGCTGAATGTGCCTGCTCTCGTCAGATCGCAGCAGCAATGCAGCTTAAGGCTTGGCAAGTACCAGCATGGGAGACTGGCTGGGAATCCCAAGTTCCGTTGACCTTTTTGAACCTGAAAATTGTGTTAGTTTCTCTATGAGATAGTAAAAGAAGGTTCAAATTGAACAGCTGCTGTCAACGGCCATTCTAAGCTGAATGTGCGTGCTCTTGTCGGATCACAGCAGCGATGCGGCTTAAGGCTTGGCAAGTACCAGCATGGGAGACTGGCTGCGAATCCCAAGTTCCGTTGACCTTTTTGAACCTGAAAATTGTGTTAGTTTCTCTATGAGATAGTAAAAGAAGGTTCAAATTGAACAGCTGCTGTCAACGGCCATTCTAAGCTGAATGTGCCTGCTCTCGTCAGATCGCAGCAGCAATGCAGCTTAAGGCTTGGCAAGTACCAGCATGGGAGACTGGCTGGGAATCCCAAGTTCCGTTGACCTTTTTGAACCTGAAAATTGTGTTAGTTTCTCTATGAGATAGTAAAAGAAGGTTCAAATTGAACAGCTGCTGTCAACGGCCATTCTAAGCTGAATGTGCCTGCTCTCGTCAGATCGCAGCAGCAATGCAGCTTAAGGCTTGGCAAGTACCAGCATGGGAGACTGGCTGGGAATCCCAAGTTCCGTTGACCTTTTTGAACCTGAAAATTGTTAGTTTCTCTGTCAAAGATGGTAAAAGAAGGTTCAAATTGAACAGCTGCTGTCAACGGCCATTCTAAGCTGAATGTGCCTGCTCTCGTCAGATCGCAGCAGCAATGCAGATTAAGGCTTGGCAAGTACCAGCATGGGAGACTGGCTGCGAATTCCAAGTTCCGTTGACCTTTTTGAACCTGAAAATTGTGTTAGTTTCTCTATGAGATAGTAAAAGAAGGTTCAAACTGAACAGCTGCTGTCAACGGCCATTGTAAGCTGAATGTGCCTGCTCTCGTCAGATCGCAGCATCAATGCAGCTTAAGGCTTGGCAAGTACCAGCATGGGAGACTGGCTGGAAATCCCAAGTTCTGTTGACCTTTTTGAACCTGAAAATTGTTAGTTTCTCTGTCAAAGATGGTAAAAGAAGGTTCAAATTGAACAGCTGCTGTCAACGGCCATTCTAAGCTGAATGTGCCTGCTCTCGTCAGATCGCAGCAGCAATGCAGCTTAAGGCTTGGCAAGTACCAGCATGGGAGACTGGCTGGGAATCCCAAGTTCCGTTGACCTTTTTGAACCTGAAAATTGTGTTAGTTTCTCTATGAGATAGTAAAAGAAGGTTCAAACTGAACAGCTGCTGTCAACGGCCATTCTAAGCTGAATGTGCCTGCTCTCGTCAGATCGCAGCATCAATGCAGCTTAAGGCTTGGCAAGTACCAGCATGGGAGACTGGCTGGGAATCCCAAGTTCTGTTGACCTTTTTGAACCTGAAAATTGTTAGTTTCTCTGTCAAAGAAGGTAAAAGAAGGTTCAAATTGAACAGCTGCTGTCAACGGCCATTCTAAGCTGAATGTGCCTGCTCTCGTCAGATCGCAGCAGCAATGCAGCTTAAGGCTTGGCAAGTACCAGCATGGGAGACTGGCTGGGAATCCCAAGTTCTGTTGACCTTTTTGAACCTGAAAATTGTGTTAGTTTCTCTATGAGATAGTAAAAGAAGGTTCAAATTGAACAGCTGCTGTCAACGGCCATTCTAAGCTGAATGTGCGTGCTCTTGTCGGATCACAGCAGCGATGCGGCTTAAGGCTTGGCAAGTACCAGCATGGGAGACTGGCTGCGAATTCCAAGTTCCGTTGACCTTTTTGAACCTGAAAATTGTGTTAGTTTCTCTATGAGATAGTAAAAGAAGGTTCAAACTGAACAGCTGCTGTCAACGGCCATTCTAAGCTGAATGTGCCTGCTCTCATCAGATCGCAGCATCAATGCAGCTTAAGGCTTGGCAAGTACCAGCATGGGAGACTGGCTGGGAATCCCAAGTTCTGTTGACCTTTTTGAACCTGAAAATTGTTAGTTTCTCTGTCAAAGATGGTAAAAGAAGGTTCAAATTGAACAGCTGCTGTCAACGGCCATTGTAAGCTGAATGTGCCTGCTCTCGTCAGATGGCAGCAGCAATGCAGCTTAAGGCTTGGCAAGTACCAGCATGGGAGACTGGCTGGGAAACCCAAGTTCTGTTGACCTTTTTGAACCTGAAAATTGTTAGTTTCTCTGTCAAAGATGGTAAAAGAAGGTTCAAATTGAACAGCTGCTGTCAACGGCCATTCTAAGCTGAATGTGCCTGCTCTCGTCAGATGGCAGCAGCAATGCAGCTTAAGGCTTGGCAAGTACCAGCATGGGAGACTGGCTGGGAATCCCAAGTTCTGTTGAGCTTTTTGAACCTGAAAATTGTGTTAGTTTCTCTATGAGATAGTAAAAGAAGGTTCAAATTGAACAGCTGCTGTCAACGGCCATTCTAAGCTGAATGTGCGTGCTCTTGTCGGATCACAGCAGCGATGCGGCTTAAGGCTTGGCAAGTACCAGCATGGGAGACTGGCTGCGAATTCCAAGTTCCGTTGACCTTTTTGAACCTGAAAATTGTGTTAGTTTCTCTATGAGATAGTAAAAGAAGGTTCAAACTGAACAGCTGCTGTCAACGGCCATTCTAAGCTGAATGTGCCTGCTCTCGTCAGATCACAGCAGCAATGCAGCTTAAGGCTTGGCAAGTACCAGCATGGGAGACTGGCTGGGAATCCCAAGTTCTGTTGACCTTTTTGAACCTGAAAATTGTTAGTTTCTCTGTCAGAGATGGTAAAAGAAGGTTCAAATTGAACAGCTGCTGTCAACGGCCATTCTAAGCTGAATGTGCCTGCTCTCGCCAGATGGCAGCAGCAATGCAGCTTAAGGCTTGGCAAGTACAAGCATGGGAGACTGGCTGGGAATCCCAAGTTCTGTTGACCTTTTTGAACCTGAAAATTGTGTTAGTTTCTCTATGAGATAGTAAAAGAAGGTTCAAATTGAACAGCTGCTGTCAACGGCCATTCTAAGCTGAATGTGCCTGCTCTCGTCAGATCGCAGCAACAATGCAGCTTAAGGCTTGGCAAGTACAAGCATGGGAGACTGGCTGGGAATCCCAAGTTCTGTTGACCTTTTTGAACCTGAAAATTGTTAGTTTCTCTGTCAAAGATGGTAAAAGAAGGTTCAAATGGAACAGCTGCTGTCAACGGCCATTCTAAGCTGAATATGCCTGCTCTCGTCAGATCGCAGCAGCAATGCAGCTTAAGGCTTGGCAAGTACCAGCATGGGAGACTGGCTGGGAATCCCAAGTTCCGTTGACCTTTTTGAACCTGAAAATTGTGTTAGTTTCTCTATGAGATAGTAAAAGAAGGTTCAAACTGAACAGCTGCTGTCAACGGCCATTCTAAGCTGAATGTGCCCGCTCTCGTCAGATCACAGCAGCAATGCAGCTTAAGGCTTGGCAAGTACCAGCATGGGAGACTGGCTGGGAATCCCAAGTTCCGTTGACCTTTTTGAACCTGAAAATTGTGTTAGTTTCTCTATGAGATAGTAAAAGAAGGTTCAAATTGAACAGCTGCTGTCAACGGCCATTCTAAGCTGAATGTGCGTGCTCTTGTCGGATCACAGCAGCGATGCGGCTTAAGGCTTGGCAAGTACCAGCATGGGAGACTGGCTGCGAATTCCAAGTTCCGTTGACCTTTTTGAACCTGAAAATTGTGTTAGTTTCTCTATGAGATAGTAAAAGAAGGTTCAAACTGAACAGCTGCTGTCAACGGCCATTCTAAGCTGAATGTGCCCGCTCTCGTCAGATCGCAGCATCAATGCAGCTTAAGGCTTGGCAAGTACCAGCATGGGAGACTGGCTGGGAATCCCAAGTTCTGTTGACCTTTTTGAACCTGAAAATTGTTAGTTTCTCTGTCAAAGATGGTAAAAGAAGGTTCAAATTGAACAGCTGCTGTCAACGGCCATTCTAAGCTGAATGTGCCTGCTCTCGTCAGATGGCAGCAGCAATGCAGCTTAAGGCTTGGCAAGTACTAGCATGGGAGACTGGCTGGGAACCCCAAGTTCTGTTGACTTTTTTGAACCTGAAAATTGTTAGTTTCTCTGTCAAAGATGGTAAAAGAAGGTTCAAATTGAACAGCTGCTGTCAACGGCCATTCTAAGCTGAATGTGCCTGCTCTCGTCAGATCGCAGCAGCAATGCAGCTTAAGGCTTGGCAAGTACCAGCATGGGAGACTGGCTGGGAATCCCAAGTTCCGTTGACCTTTTTGAACCTGAAAATTGTTAGTTTCTCTGTCAAAGATGGTAAAAGAAGGTTCAAATTGAACAGCTGCTGTCAACGGCCATTCTAAGCTGAATGTGCCTGCTCTCGTCAGATCGCAGCAGCAATGCAGCTTAAGGCTTGGCAAGTACCAGCATGGGAGACTGGCTGCGAATTCCAAGTTCCGTTGACCTTTTTGAACCTGAAAATTGTGTTAGTTTCTCTATGAGATAGTAAAAGAAGGTTCAAACTGAACAGCTGCTGTCAACGGCCATTGTAAGCTGAATGTGCCTGCTCTCGTCAGATCGCAGCATCAATGCAGCTTAAGGCTTGGCAAGTACCAGCATGGGAGACTGGCTGGGAATCCCAAGTTCTGTTGACCTTTTTGAACCTGAAAATTGTTAGTTTCTCTGTCAAAGATGGTAAAAGAAGGTTCAAATTGAACAGCTGCTGTCAACGGCCATTCTAAGCTGAATGTGCCTGCTCTCGTCAGATCGCAGCAGCAATGCAGCTTAAGGCTTGGCAAGTACCAGCATGGGAGACTGGCTGGGAATCCCAAGTTCCGTTGACCTTTTTGAACCTGAAAATTGTGTTAGTTTCTCTATGAGATAGTAAAAGAAGGTTCAAACTGAACAGCTGCTGTCAACGGCCATTCTAAGCTGAATGTGCCTGCTCTCGTCAGATCGCAGCATCAATGCAGCTTAAGGCTTGGCAAGTACCAGCATGGGAGACTGGCTGGGAATCCCAAGTTCTGTTGACCTTTTTGAACCTGAAAATTGTTAGTTTCTCTGTCAAAGAAGGTAAAAGAAGGTTCAAATTGAACAGCTGCTGTCAACGGCCATTCTAAGCTGAATGTGCCTGCTCTCGTCAGATGGCAGCAGCAATGCAGCTTAAGGCTTGGCAAGTACCAGCATGGGAGACTGGCTGGGAATCCCAAGTTCTGTTGAGCTTTTTGAACCTGAAAATTGTGTTAGTTTCTCTATGAGATAGTAAAAGAAGGTTCAAATTGAACAGCTGCTGTCAACGGCCATTCTAAGCTGAATGTGCGTGCTCTTGTCGGATCACAGCAGCGATGCGGCTTAAGGCTTGGCAAGTACCAGCATGGGAGACTGGCTGCGAATTCCAAGTTCTGTTGACCTTTTTGAACCTGAAAATTGTGTTAGTTTCTCTATGAGATAGTAAAAGAAGGTTCAAACTGAACAGCTGCTGTCAACGGCCATTCTAAGCTGAATGTGCCTGCTCTCGTCAGATCGCAGCATCAATGCAGCTTAAGGCTTGGCAAGTACCAGCATGGGAGACTGGCTGGGAATCCCAAGTTCTGTTGACCTTTTTGAACCTGAAAATTGTTAGTTTCTCTGTCAAAGAAGGTAAAAGAAGGTTCAAATTGAACAGCTGCTGTCAACGGCCATTCTAAGCTGAATGTGCCTGCTCTCGTCAGATCGCAGCAGCAATGCAGCTTAAGGCTTGGCAAGTACCAGCATGGGAGACTGGCTGGGAATCCCAAGTTCCGTTGACCTTTTTGAACCTGAAAATTGTGTTAGTTTCTCTATGAGATAGTAAAAGAAGGTTCAAATTGAACAGCTGCTGTCAACGGCCATTCTAAGCTGAATGTGCGTGCTCTTGTCGGATCACAGCAGCGATGCGGCTTAAGGCTTGGCAAGTACCAGCATGGGAGACTGGCTGCGAATCCCAAGTTCCGTTGACCTTTTTGAACCTGAAAATTGTGTTAGTTTCTCTATGAGATAGTAAAAGAAGGTTCAAATTGAACAGCTGCTGTCAACGGCCATTCTAAGCTGAATGTGCCTGCTCTCGTCAGATCGCAGCAGCAATGCAGCTTAAGGCTTGGCAAGTACCAGCATGGGAGACTGGCTGGGAATCCCAAGTTCCGTTGACCTTTTTGAACCTGAAAATTGTGTTAGTTTCTCTATGAGATAGTAAAAGAAGGTTCAAATTGAACAGCTGCTGTCAACGGCCATTCTAAGCTGAATGTGCCTGCTCTCGTCAGATCGCAGCAGCAATGCAGCTTAAGGCTTGGCAAGTACCAGCATGGGAGACTGGCTGGGAATCCCAAGTTCCGTTGACCTTTTTGAACCTGAAAATTGTTAGTTTCTCTGTCAAAGATGGTAAAAGAAGGTTCAAATTGAACAGCTGCTGTCAACGGCCATTCTAAGCTGAATGTGCCTGCTCTCGTCAGATCGCAGCAGCAATGCAGCTTAAGGCTTGGCAAGTACCAGCATGGGAGACTGGCTGCGAATTCCAAGTTCCGTTGACCTTTTTGAACCTGAAAATTGTGTTAGTTTCTCTATGAGATAGTAAAAGAAGGTTCAAACTGAACAGCTGCTGTCAACGGCCATTGTAAGCTGAATGTGCCTGCTCTCGTCAGATCGCAGCATCAATGCAGCTTAAGGCTTGGCAAGTACCAGCATGGGAGACTGGCTGGGAATCCCAAGTTCTGTTGACCTTTTTGAACCTGAAAATTGTTAGTTTCTCTGTCAAAGATGGTAAAAGAAGGTTCAAATTGAACAGCTGCTGTCAACGGCCATTCTAAGCTGAATGTGCCTGCTCTCGTCAGATCGCAGCAGCAATGCAGCTTAAGGCTTGGCAAGTACCAGCATGGGAGACTGGCTGGGAATCCCAAGTTCCGTTGACCTTTTTGAACCTGAAAATTGTGTTAGTTTCTCTATGAGATAGTAAAAGAAGGTTCAAACTGAACAGCTGCTGTCAACGGCCATTCTAAGCTGAATGTGCCTGCTCTCGTCAGATCGCAGCATCAATGCAGCTTAAGGCTTGGCAAGTACCAGCATGGGAGACTGGCTGGGAATCCCAAGTTCTGTTGACCTTTTTGAACCTGAAAATTGTTAGTTTCTCTGTCAAAGAAGGTAAAAGAAGGTTCAAATTGAACAGCTGCTGTCAACGGCCATTCTAAGCTGAATGTGCCTGCTCTCGTCAGATCGCAGCAGCAATGCAGCTTAAGGCTTGGCAAGTACCAGCATGGGAGACTGGCTGGGAATCCCAAGTTCCGTTGACCTTTTTGAACCTGAAAATTGTGTTAGTTTCTCTATGAGATAGTAAAAGAAGGTTCAAATTGAACAGCTGCTGTCAACGGCCATTCTAAGCTGAATGTGCGTGCTCTTGTCGGATCACAGCAGCGATGCGGCTTAAGGCTTGGCAAGTACCAGCATGGGAGACTGGCTGCGAATTCCAAGTTCCGTTGACCTTTTTGAACCTGAAAATTGTGTTAGTTTCTCTATGAGATAGTAAAAGAAGGTTCAAACTGAACAGCTGCTGTCAACGGCCATTCTAAGCTGAATGTGCCTGCTCTCATCAGATCGCAGCATCAATGCAGCTTAAGGCTTGGCAAGTACCAGCATGGGAGACTGGCTGGGAATCCCAAGTTCTGTTGACCTTTTTGAACCTGAAAATTGTTAGTTTCTCTGTCAAAGATGGTAAAAGAAGGTTCAAATTGAACAGCTGCTGTCAACGGCCATTCTAAGCTGAATGTGCCTGCTCTCGTCAGATGGCAGCAGCAATGCAGCTTAAGGCTTGGCAAGTACCAGCATGGGAGACTGGCTGGGAACCCCAAGTTCTGTTGACCTTTTTGAACCTGAAAATTGTTAGTTTCTCTGTCAAAGATGGTAAAAGAAGGTTCAAATTGAACAGCTGCTGTCAACGGCCATTCTAAGCTGAATGTGCCTGCTCTCGTCAGATGGCAGCAGCAATGCAGCTTAAGGCTTGGCAAGTACCAGCATGGGAGACTGGCTGGGAATCCCAAGTTCTGTAGAGCTTTTTGAACCTGAAAATTGTGTTAGTTTCTCTATGAGATAGTAAAAGAAGGTTCAAATTGAACAGCTGCTGTCAACGGCCATTCTAAGCTGAATGTGCGTGCTCTTGTCGGATCACAGCAGCGATGCGGCTTAAGGCTTGGCAAGTACCAGCATGGGAGACTGGCTGCGAATTCCAAGTTCCGTTGACCTTTTTGAACCTGAAAATTGTGTTAGTTTCTCTATGAGATAGTAAAAGAAGGTTCAAACTGAACAGCTGCTGTCAACGGCCATTCTAAGCTGAATGTGCCTGCTCTCGTCAGATCGCAGCATCAATGCAGCTTAAGGCTTGGCAAGTACCAGCATGGGAGACTGGCTGGGAATCCCAAGTTCTGTTGACCTTTTTGAACCTGAAAATTGTTAGTTTCTCTGTCAAAGAAGGTAAAAGAAGGTTCAAATTGAACAGCTGCTGTCAACGGCCATTCTAAGCTGAATGTGCCTGCTCTCGTCAGATCGCAGCAGCAATGCAGCTTAAGGCTTGGCAAGTACCAGCATGGGAGACTGGCTGGGAATCCCAAGTTCCGTTGACCTTTTTGAACCTTAAAATTGTGTTAGTTTCTCTATGAGATAGTAAAAGAAGGTTCAAATTGAACAGCTGCTGTCAACGGCCATTCTAAGCTGAATGTGCGTGCTCTTGTCGGATCACAGCAGCGATGCGGCTTAAGGCTTGGCAAGTACCAGCATGGGAGACTGGCTGGGAATCCCAAGTTCCGTTGACCTTTTTGAACCTGAAAATTGTTAGTTTCTCTGTCAAAGAAGGTAAAAGAAGGTTCAAATTGAACAGCTGCTGTCAACGGCCATTCTAAGCTGAATGTGCCTGCTCTCGTCAGATCGCAGCAGCAATGCAGCTTAAGGCTTGGCAAGTACCAGCATGGGAGACTGGCTGGGAATCCCAAGTTCCGTTGACCTTTTTGAACCTGAAAATTGTGTTAGTTTCTCTATGAGATAGTAAAAGAAGGTTCAAATTGAACAGCTGCTGTCAACGGCCATTCTAAGCTGAATGTGCGTGCTCTTGTCGGATCACAGCAGCGATGCGGCTTAAGGCTTGGCAAGTACCAGCATGGGAGACTGGCTGCGAATTCCAAGTTCCGTTGACCTTTTTGAACCTGAAAATTGTGTTAGTTTCTCTATGAGATAGTAAAAGAAGGTTCAAACTGAACAGCTGCTGTCAACGGCCATTCTAAGCTGAATGTGCCTGCTCTCATCAGATCGCAGCATCAATGCAGCTTAAGGCTTGGCAAGTACCAGCATGGGAGACTGGCTGGGAATCCCAAGTTCTGTTGACCTTTTTGAACCTGAAAATTGTTAGTTTCTCTGTCAAAGATGGTAAAAGAAGGTTCAAATTGAACAGCTGCTGTCAACGGCCATTCTAAGCTGAATGTGCCTGCTCTCGTCAGATGGCAGCAGCAATGCAGCTTAAGGCTTGGCAAGTACCAGCATGGGAGACTGGCTGGGAACCCCAAGTTCTGTTGACCTTTTTGAACCTGAAAATTGTTAGTTTCTCTGTCAAAGATGGTAAAAGAAGGTTCAAATTGAACAGCTGCTGTCAACGGCCATTCTAAGCTGAATGTGCCTGCTCTCGTCAGATGGCAGCAGCAATGCAGCTTAAGGCTTGGCAAGTACCAGCATGGGAGACTGGCTGGGAATCCTAAGTTCTGTTGAGCTTTTTGAACCTGAAAATTGTGTTAGTTTCTCTATGAGATAGTAAAAGAAGGTTCAAATTGAACAGCTGCTGTCAACGGCCATTCTAAGCTGAATGTGCATGCTCTTGTCGGATCACAGCAGCGATGCGGCTTAAGGCTTGGCAAGTACCAGCATGGGAGACTGGCTGCGAATTCCAAGTTCCGTTGACCTTTTTGAACCTGAAAATTGTGTTAGTTTCTCTATGAGATAGTAAAAGAAGGTTCAAACTGAACAGCTGCTGTCAACGGCCATTCTAAGCTGAATGTGCCTGCTCTCGTCAGATCGCAGCATCAATGCAGCTTAAGGCTTGGCAAGTACCAGCATGGGAGACTGGCTGGGAATCCCAAGTTCTGTTGACCTTTTTGAACCTGAAAATTGTTAGTTTCTCTGTCAAAGAAGGTAAAAGAAGGTTCAAATTGAACAGCTGCTGTCAACGGCCATTCTAAGCTGAATGTGCCTGCTCTCGTCAGATCGCAGCAGCAATGCAGCTTAAGGCTTGGCAAGTACCAGCATGGGAGACTGGCTGGGAATCCCAAGTTCCGTTGACCTTTTTGAACCTTAAAATTGTGTTAGTTTCTCTATGAGATAGTAAAAGAAGGTTCAAATTGAACAGCTGCTGTCAACGGCCATTCTAAGCTGAATGTGCGTGCTCTTGTCGGATCACAGCAGCGATGCGGCTTAAGGCTTGGCAAGTACCAGCATGGGAGACTGGCTGGGAATCCCAAGTTCCGTTGACCTTTTTGAACCTGAAAATTGTGTTAGTTTCTCTATGAGATAGTAAAAGAAGGTTCAAATTGAACAGCTGCTGTCAACGGCCATTCTAAGCTGAATGTGCGTGCTCTTGTCGGATCACAGCAGCGATGCGGCTTAAGGCTTGGCAAGTACCAGCATGGGAGACTGGCTGCGAATTCCAAGTTCCGTTGACCTTTTTGAACCTGAAAATTGTGTTAGTTTCTCTATGAGATAGTAAAAGAAGGTTCAAACTGAACAGCTGCTGTCAACGGCCATTCTAAGCTGAATGTGCCTGCTCTCATCAGATCGCAGCATCAATGCAGCTTAAGGCTTGGCAAGTACCAGCATGGGAGACTGGCTGGGAATCCCAAGTTCTGTTGACCTTTTTGAACCTGAAAATTGTTAGTTTCTCTGTCAAAGATGGTAAAAGAAGGTTCAAATTGAACAGCTGCTGTCAACGGCCATTCTAAGCTGAATGTGCCTGCTCTCGTCAGATGGCAGCAGCAATGCAGCTTAAGGCTTGGCAAGTACCAGCATGGGAGACTGGCTGGGAACCCCAAGTTCTGTTGACCTTTTTGAACCTGAAAATTGTTAGTTTCTCTGTCAAAGATGGTAAAAGAAGGTTCAAATTGAACAGCTGCTGTCAACGGCCATTCTAAGCTGAATGTGCCTGCTCTCGTCAGATGGCAGCAGCAATGCAGCTTAAGGCTTGGCAAGTACCAGCATGGGAGACTGGCTGGGAATCCCAAGTTCTGTTGAGCTTTTTGAACCTGAAAATTGTGTTAGTTTCTCTATGAGATAGTAAAAGAAGGTTCAAATTGAACAGCTGCTGTCAACGGCCATTCTAAGCTGAATGTGCGTGCTCTTGTCGGATCACAGCAGCGATGCGACTTAAGGCTTGGCAAGTACCAGCATGGGAGACTGGCTGCGAATTCCAAGTTCTGTTGACCTTTTTGAACCTGAAAATTGTGTTAGTTTCTCTATGAGATAGTAAAAGAAGGTTCAAACTGAACAGCTGCTGTCAACGGCCATTCTAAGCTGAATGTGCCTGCTCTCGTCAGATCGCAGCATCAATGCAGCTTAAGGCTTGGCAAGTACCAGCATGGGAGACTGGCTGGGAATTCCAAGTTCTGTTGACCTTTTTGAACCTGAAAATTGTGTTAGTTTCTCTATGAGATAGTAAAAGAAGGTTCAAACTGAACAGCTGCTGTCAACGGCCATTCTAAGCTGAATGTGCCTGCTCTCGTCAGATCGCAGCATCAATGCAGCTTAAGGCTTGGCAAGTACCAGCATGGGAGACTGGCTGGGAATCCCAAGTTCTGTTGACCTTTTTGAACCTGAAAATTGTTAGTTTCTCTGTCAAAGAAGGTAAAAGAAGGTTCAAATTGAACAGCTGCTGTCAACGGCCATTCTAAGCTGAATGTGCCTGCTCTCGTCAGATCGCAGCAGCAATGCAGCTTAAGGCTTGGCAAGTACCAGCATGGGAGACTGGCTGGGAATCCCAAGTTCCGTTGACCTTTTTGAACCTGAAAATTGTGTTAGTTTCTCTATGAGATAGTAAAAGAAGGTTCAAATTGAACAGCTGCTGTCAACGGCCATTCTAAGCTGAATGTGCGTGCTCTTGTCGGATCACAGCAGCGATGCGGCTTAAGGCTTGGCAAGTACCAGCATGGGAGACTGGCTGCGAATCCCAAGTTCCGTTGACCTTTTTGAACCTGAAAATTGTGTTAGTTTCTCTATGAGATAGTAAAAGAAGGTTCAAATTGAACAGCTGCTGTCAACGGCCATTCTAAGCTGAATGTGCCTGCTCTCGTCAGATCGCAGCAGCAATGCAGCTTAAGGCTTGGCAAGTACCAGCATGGGAGACTGGCTGGGAATCCCAAGTTCCGTTGACCTTTTTGAACCTGAAAATTGTGTTAGTTTCTCTATGAGATAGTAAAAGAAGGTTCAAATTGAACAGCTGCTGTCAACGGCCATTCTAAGCTGAATGTGCCTGCTCTCGTCAGATCGCAGCAGCAATGCAGCTTAAGGCTTGGCAAGTACCAGCATGGGAGACTGGCTGGGAATCCCAAGTTCCGTTGACCTTTTTGAACCTGAAAATTGTTAGTTTCTCTGTCAAAGATGGTAAAAGAAGGTTCAAATTGAACAGCTGCTGTCAACGGCCATTCTAAGCTGAATGTGCCTGCTCTCGTCAGATCGCAGCAGCAATGCAGCTTAAGGCTTGGCAAGTACCAGCATGGGAGACTGGCTGAGAATCCCAAGTTCCGTTGACCTTTTTGAACCTGAAAATTGTTAGTTTCTCTGTCAAAGATGGTAAAAGAAGGTTCAAATTGAACAGCTGCTGTCAACGGCCATTCTAAGCTGAATGTGCCTGCTCTCGTCAGATCGCAGCAGCAATGCAGCTTAAGGCTTGGCAAGTACCAGCATGGGAGACTGGCTGCGAATTCCAAGTTCCGTTGACCTTTTTGAACCTGAAAATTGTGTTAGTTTCTCTATGAGATAGTAAAAGAAGGTTCAAACTGAACAGCTGCTGTCAACGGCCATTGTAAGCTGAATGTGCCTGCTCTCGTCAGATCGCAGCATCAATGCAGCTTAAGGCTTGGCAAGTACCAGCATGGGAGACTGGCTGGGAATCCCAAGTTCTCTTGACCTTTTTGAACCTGAAAATTGTTAGTTTCTCTGTCAAAGATGGTAAAAGAAGGTTCAAATTGAACAGCTGCTGTCAACGGCCATTCTAAGCTGAATGTGCCTGCTCTCGTCAGATCGCAGCAGCAATGCAGCTTAAGGCTTGGCAAGTACCAGCATGGGAGACTGGCTGGGAATCCCAAGTTCCGTTGACCTTTTTGAACCTGAAAATTGTGTTAGTTTCTCTATGAGATAGTAAAAGAAGGTTCAAACTGAACAGCTGCTGTCAACGGCCATTCTAAGCTGAATGTGCCTGCTCTCGTCAGATCGCAGCATCAATGCAGCTTAAGGCTTGACAAGTACCAGCATGGGAGACTGGCTGGGAACCCCAAGTTCTGTTGACCTTTTTGAACCTGAAAATTGTTAGTTTCTCTGTCAAAGATGGTAAAAGAAGGTTCAAATTGAACAGCTGCTGTCAACGGCCATTCTAAGCTGAATGTGCCTGCTCTCGTCAGATGGCAGCAGCAATGCAGCTTAAGGCTTGGCAAGTACCAGCATGGGAGACTGGCTGGGAATCCCAAGTTCTGTTGAGCTTTTTGAACCTGAAAATTGTGTTAGTTTCTCTATGAGATAGTAAAAGAAGGTTCAAATTGAACAGCTGCTGTCAACGGCCATTCTAAGCTGAATGTGCGTGCTCTTGTCGGATCACAGCAGCGATGCGGCTTAAGGCTTGGCAAGTACCAGCATGGGAGACTGGCTGCGAATTCCAAGTTCCGTTGACCTTTTTGAACCTGAAAATTGTGTTAGTTTCTCTATGAGATAGTAAAAGAAGGTTCAAACTGAACAGCTGCTGTCAACGGCCATTCTAAGCTGAATGTGCCTGCTCTCGTCAGATCGCAGCATCAATGCAGCTTAAGGCTTGGCAAGTACCAGCATGGGAGACTGGCTGGGAATCCCAAGTTCTGTTGACCTTTTTGAACCTGAAAATTGTTAGTTTCTCTGTCAAAGAAGGTAAAAGAAGGTTCAAATTGAACAGCTGCTGTCAACGGCCATTCTAAGCTGAATGTGCCTGCTCTCGTCAGATCGCAGCAGCAATGCAGCTTAAGGCTTGGCAAGTACCAGCATGGGAGACTGGCTGGGAATCCCAAGTTCCGTTGACCTTTTTGAACCTGAAAATTGTGTTAGTTTCTCTATGAGATAGTAAAAGAAGGTTCAAATTGAACAGGTGCTGTCAACGGCCATTCTAAGCTGAATGTGCGTGCTCTTGTCGGATCACAGCAGCGATGTGGCTTAAGGCTTGGCAAGTACCAGCATGGGAGACTGGCTGGGAATCCCAAGTTCCGTTGACCTTTTTGAACCTGAAAATTGTGTTAGTTTCTCTATGAGATAGTAAAAGAAGGTTCAAATTGAACAGCTGCTGTCAACGGCCATTCTAAGCTGAATGTGCCTGCTCTCGTCAGATCGCAGCAGCAATGCAGCTTAAGGCTTGGCAAGTACCAGCATGGGAGACTGGCTGGGAATCCCAAGTTCCGTTGACCTTTTTGAACCTGAAAATTGTTAGTTTCTCTGTCAAAGATGGTAAAAGAAGGTTCAAATTGAACAGCTGCTGTCAACGGCCATTCTAAGCTGAATGTGCCTGCTCTCGTCAGATCGCAGCAGCAATGCAGCTTAAGGCTTGGCAAGTACCAGCATGGGAGACTGGCTGAGAATCCCAAGTTCCGTTGACCTTTTTGAACCTGAAAATTGTTAGTTTCTCTGTCAAAGATGGTAAAAGAAGGTTCAAATTGAACAGCTGCTGTCAACGGCCATTCTAAGCTGAATGTGCCTGCTCTCGTCAGATCGCAGCAGCAATGCAGCTTAAGGCTTGGCAAGTACCAGCATGGGAGACTGGCTGCGAATTCCAAGTTCCGTTGACCTTTTTGAACCTGAAAATTGTGTTAGTTTCTCTATGAGATAGTAAAAGAAGGTTCAAACTGAACAGCTGCTGTCAACGGCCATTGTAAGCTGAATGTGCCTGCTCTCGTCAGATCGCAGCATCAATGCAGCTTAAGGCTTGGCAAGTACCAGCATGGGAGACTGGCTGGGAATCCCAAGTTCTCTTGACCTTTTTGAACCTGAAAATTGTTAGTTTCTCTGTCAAAGATGGTAAAAGAAGGTTCAAATTGAACAGCTGCTGTCAACGGCCATTCTAAGCTGAATGTGCCTGCTCTCGTCAGATCGCAGCAGCAATGCAGCTTAAGGCTTGGCAAGTACCAGCATGGGAGACTGGCTGGGAATCCCAAGTTCCGTTGACCTTTTTGAACCTGAAAATTGTGTTAGTTTCTCTATGAGATAGTAAAAGAAGGTTCAAACTGAACAGCTGCTGTCAACGGCCATTCTAAGCTGAATGTGCCTGCTCTCGTCAGATCGCAGCATCAATGCAGCTTAAGGCTTGACAAGTACCAGCATGGGAGACTGGCTGGGAACCCCAAGTTCTGTTGACCTTTTTGAACCTGAAAATTGTTAGTTTCTCTGTCAAAGATGGTAAAAGAAGGTTCAAATTGAACAGCTGCTGTCAACGGCCATTCTAAGCTGAATGTGCCTGCTCTCGTCAGATGGCAGCAGCAATGCAGCTTAAGGCTTGGCAAGTACCAGCATGGGAGACTGGCTGGGAATCCCAAGTTCTGTTGAGCTTTTTGAACCTGAAAATTGTGTTAGTTTCTCTATGAGATAGTAAAAGAAGGTTCAAATTGAACAGCTGCTGTCAACGGCCATTCTAAGCTGAATGTGCGTGCTCTTGTCGGATCACAGCAGCGATGCGGCTTAAGGCTTGGCAAGTACCAGCATGGGAGACTGGCTGCGAATTCCAAGTTCCGTTGACCTTTTTGAACCTGAAAATTGTGTTAGTTTCTCTATGAGATAGTAAAAGAAGGTTCAAACTGAACAGCTGCTGTCAACGGCCATTCTAAGCTGAATGTGCCTGCTCTCGTCAGATCGCAGCATCAATGCAGCTTAAGGCTTGGCAAGTACCAGCATGGGAGACTGGCTGGGAATCCCAAGTTCTGTTGACCTTTTTGAACCTGAAAATTGTTAGTTTCTCTGTCAAAGAAGGTAAAAGAAGGTTCAAATTGAACAGCTGCTGTCAACGGCCATTCTAAGCTGAATGTGCCTGCTCTCGTCAGATCGCAGCAGCAATGCAGCTTAAGGCTTGGCAAGTACCAGCATGGGAGACTGGCTGGGAATCCCAAGTTCCGTTGACCTTTTTGAACCTGAAAATTGTGTTAGTTTCTCTATGAGATAGTAAAAGAAGGTTCAAATTGAACAGGTGCTGTCAACGGCCATTCTAAGCTGAATGTGCGTGCTCTTGTCGGATCACAGCAGCGATGTGGCTTAAGGCTTGGCAAGTACCAGCATGGGAGACTGGCTGGGAATCCCAAGTTCCGTTGACCTTTTTGAACCTGAAAATTGTGTTAGTTTCTCTATGAGATAGTAAAAGAAGGTTCAAATTGAACAGCTGCTGTCAACGGCCATTCTAAGCTGAATGTGCGTGCTCTTGTCGGATCACAGCAGCGATGCGGCTTAAGGCTTGGCAAGTACCAGCATGGGAGACTGGCTGCGAATTCCAAGTTCCGTTGACCTTTTTGAACCTGAAAATTGTGTTAGTTTCTCTATGAGATAGTAAAAGAAGGTTCAAACTGAACAGCTGCTGTCAACGGCCATTCTAAGCTGAATGTGCCTGCTCTCATCAGATCGCAGCATCAATGCAGCTTAAGGCTTGGCAAGTACCAGCATGGGAGACTGGCTGGGAATCCCAAGTTCTGTTGACCTTTTTGAACCTGAAAATTGTTAGTTTCTCTGTCAAAGATGGTAAAAGAAGGTTCAAATTGAACAGCTGCTGTCAACGGCCATTCTAAGCTGAATGTGCCTGCTCTCGTCAGATGGCAGCAGCAATGCAGCTTAAGGCTTGGCAAGTACCAGCATGGGAGACTGGCTGGGAACCCCAAGTTCTGTTGACCTTTTTGAACCTGAAAATTGTTAGTTTCTCTGTCAAAGATGGTAAAAGAAGGTTCAAATTGAACAGCTGCTGTCAACGGCCATTCTAAGCTGAATGTGCCTGCTCTCGTCAGATCGCAGCATCAATGCAGCTTAAGGCTTGGCAAGTACCAGCATGGGAGACTGGCTGGGAATCCCAAGTTCTGTTGACCTTTTTGAACCTGAAAATTGTGTTAGTTTCTCTATGAGATAGTAAAAGAAGGTTCAAACTGAACAGCTGCTGTCAACGGCCATTCTAAGCTGAATGTGCCTGCTCTCGTCAGATCGCAGCATCAATGCAGCTTAAGGCTTGGCAAGTACCAGCATGGGAGACTGGCTGGGAATCCCAAGTTCTGTTGACCTTTTTGAACCTGAAAATTGTTAGTTTCTCTGTCAAAGAAGGTAAAAGAAGGTTCAAATTGAACAGCTGCTGTCAACGGCCATTCTAAGCTGAATGTGCCTGCTCTCGTCAGATCGCAGCAGCAATGCAGCTTAAGGCTTGGCAAGTACCAGCATGGGAGACTGGCTGGGAATCCCAAGTTCTGTTGAGCTTTTTGAACCTGAAAATTGTGTTAGTTTCTCTATGAGATAGTAAAAGAAGGTTCAAATTGAACAGCTGCTGTCAACGGCCATTCTAAGCTGAATGTGCGTGCTCTTGTCGGATCACAGCAGCGATGCGGCTTAAGGCTTGGCAAGTACCAGCATGGGAGACTGGCTGCGAATCCCAAGTTCCGTTGACCTTTTTGAACCTAAAAATTGTGTTAGTTTCTCTATGAGATAGTAAAAGAAGGTTCAAATTGAACAGCTGCTGTCAACGGCCATTCTAAGCTGAATGTGCCTGCTCTCGTCAGATCGCAGCATCAATGCAGCTTAAGGCTTGGCAAGTACCAGCATGGGAGACTGGCTGGGAATCCCAAGTTCCGTTGACCTTTTTGAACCTGAAAATTGTGTTAGTTTCTCTATGAGATAGTAAAAGAAGGTTCAAATTGAACAGCTGCTGTCAACGGCCATTCTAAGCTGAATGTGCCTGCTCTCGACAGATCGCAGCAGCAATGCAGCTTAAGGCTTGGCAAGTACCAGCATGGGAGACTGGCTGGGAATCCCAAGTTCCGTTGACCTTTTTGAACCTGAAAATTGTTAGTTTCTCTGTCAAAGATGGTAAAAGAAGGTTCAAATTGAACAGCTGCTGTCAACGGCCATTCTAAGCTGAATGTGCCTGCTCTCGTCAGATGGCAGCAGCAATGCAGCTTAAGGCTTGGCAAGTACCAGCATGGGAGACTGGCTGGGAATCCCAAGTTCTGTTGAGCTTTTTGAACCTGAAAATTGTGTTAGTTTCTCTATGAGATAGTAAAAGAAGGTTCAAATTGAACAGCTGCTGTCAACGGCCATTCTAAGCTGAATGTGCGTGCTCTTGTCGGATCACAGCAGCGATGCGGCTTAAGGCTTGGCCAGTACCAGCATGGGAGACTGGCTGCGAATTCCAAGTTCCGTTGACCTTTTTGAACCTGAAAATTGTGTTAGTTTCTCTATGAGATAGTAAAAGAAGGTTCAAACTGAACAGCTGCTGTCAACGGCCATTCTAAGCTGAATGTGCCTGCTCTCGTCAGATCGCAGCATCAATGCAGCTTAAGGCTTGGCAAGTACCAGCATGGGAGACTGGCTGGGAATCCCAAGTTCTGTTGACCTTTTTGAACCTGAAAATTGTTAGTTTCTCTGTCAAAGAAGGTAAAAGAAGGTTCAAATTGAACAGCTGCTGTCAACGGCCATTCTAAGCTGAATGTGCCTGCTCTCGTCAGATCGCAGCAGCAATGCAGCTTAAGGCTTGGCAAGTACCAGCATGGGAGACTGGCTGGGAATCCCAAGTTCCGTTGACCTTTTTGAACCTGAAAATTGTTAGTTTCTCTGTCAAAGATGGTAAAAGAAGGTTCAAATTGAACAGCTGCTGTCAACGGCCATTCTAAGCTGAATGTGCCTGCTCTCGTCAGATCGCAGCAGCAATGCAGCTTAAGGCTTGGCAAGTACCAGCATGGGAGACTGGCTGGGAATCCCAAGTTCCGTTGACCTTTTTGAACCTGAAAATTGTGTTAGTTTCTCTATGAGATAGTAAAAGAAGGTTCAAACTGAACAGCTGCTGTCAACGGCCATTCTAAGCTGAATGTGCCTGCTCTCGTCAGATCGCAGCATCAATGCACCTTAAGGCTTGGCAAGTACCAGCATGGGAGACTGGCTGGGAATCCCAAGTTCTGTTGACCTTTTTGAACCTGAAAATTGTTAGTTTCTCTGTCAAAGAAGGTAAAAGAAGGTTCAAATTGAACAGCTGCTGTCAACGGCCATTCTAAGCTGAATGTGCCTGCTCTCGTCAGATCGCAGCAGCAATGCAGCTTAAGGCTTGGCAAGTACCAGCATGGGAGACTGGCTGGGAATCCCAAGTTCCGTTGACCTTTTTGAACCTGAAAATTGTGTTAGTTTCTCTATGAGATAGTAAAAGAAGGTTCAAACTGAACAGCTGCTGTCAACGGCCATTCTAAGCTGAATGTGCCTGCTCTCGTCAGATCGCAGCATCAATGCAGCTTAAGGCTTGGCAAGTACCAGCATGGGAGACTGGCTGGGAATCCCAAGTTCCGTTGACCTTTTTGAACCTGAAAATTGTGTTAGTTTCTCTATGAGATAGTAAAAGAAGGTTCAAATTGAACAGCTGCTGTCAACGGCCATTCTAAGCTGAATGTGCGTGCTCTTGTCGGATCACAGCAGCGATGCGGCTTAAGGCTTGGCAAGTACCAGCATGGGAGACTGGCTGCGAATCCCAAGTTCCGTTGACCTTTTTGAACCTGAAAATTGTGTTAGTTTCTCTATGAGATAGTAAAAGAAGGTTCAAATTGAACAGCTGCTGTCAACGGCCATTCTAAGCTGAATGTGCCTGCTCTCGTCAGATCGCAGCAGCAATGCAGCTTAAGGCTTGGCAAGTACCAGCATGGGAGACTGGCTGGGAATCCCAAGTTCTGTTGACCTTTTTGAACCTGAAAATTGTGTTAGTTTCTCTATGAGATAGTAAAAGAAGGTTCAAATTGAACAGCTGCTGTCAACGGCCATTCTAAGCTGAATGTGCCTGCTCTCGTCAGATCGCAGCAGCAATGCAGCTTAAGGCTTGGCAAGTACCAGCATGGGAGACTGGCTGGGAATCCCAAGTTCCGTTGACCTTTTTGAACCTGAAAATTGTTAGTTTCTCTGTCAAAGATGGTAAAAGAAGGTTCAAATTGAACAGCTGCTGTCAACGGCCATTCTAAGCTGAATGTGCCTGCTCTCGTCAGATGGCAGCAGCAATGCAGCTTAAGGCTTGGCAAGTACCAGCATGGGAGACTGGCTGGGAATCCCAAGTTCCGTTGACCTTTTTGAACCTGAAAATTGTGTTAGTTTCTCTATGAGATAGTAAAAGAAGGTTCAAATTGAACAGCTGCTGTCAACGGCCATTCTAAGCTGAATGTGCGTGCTCTTGTCGGATCACAGCAGCGATGCGGCTTAAGGCTTGGCAAGTACCAGCATGGGAGACTGGCTGTGAATCCCAAGTTCCGTTGACCTTTTTGAACCTGAAAATTGTGTTAGTTTCTCTATGAGATAGTAAAAGAAGGTTCAAACTGAACAGCTGCTGTCAACGGCCATTCTAAGCTGAATGTGCCTGCTCTCGTCAGATCGCAGCATCAATGCAGCTTAAGGCTTGGCAAGTACCAGCATGGGAGACTGTCTGGGAATCCCAAGTTCTTTTGACCTTTTTGAACCTGAAAATTGTTAGTTTCTCTGTCAAAGATGGTAAAAGAAGGTTCAAATTGAACAGCTGCTGTCAACGGCCATTCTAAGCTTAATGTGCCTGCTCTCGTCAGATCGCAGCAGCAATGCAGCTTAAGGCTTGGCAAGTACCAGCATGGGAGACTGGCTGGGAATCCCAAGTTCTGTTGACCTTTTTGAACCTGAAAATTGTGTTAGTTTCTCTATGAGATAGTAAAAGAAGGTTCAAACTGAACAGCTGCTGTCAACGGCCATTCTAAGCTGAATGTGCCTGCTCTCGTCAGATCGCAGCAACAATGCAGCTTAAGGCTTGGCAAGTACAAGCATGGGAGACTGGCTGGGAATCCCAAGTTCTGTTGACCTTTTTGAACCTGAAAATTGTTAGTTTCTCTGTCAAAGATGGTAAAAAAAGGTTCAAATTGAACAGCTGCTGTCAACGGCCATTTTAAGCTGAATGTGCCTGCTCTCGTCAGATCGCAGCAGCAATGCAGCTTAAGGCTTGGCAAGTACCAGCATGGGAGACTG
Organism: Engystomops pustulosus; assembly: GCF_040894005.1. Taxonomy (NCBI): domain Eukaryota; kingdom Metazoa; phylum Chordata; class Amphibia; order Anura; family Leptodactylidae; genus Engystomops; species Engystomops pustulosus. The sequence continues at coordinate 69,279,067 of NC_092419.1, forward strand.
GCTGGGAATCCCAAGTTCCGTTGACCTTTTTGAACCTGAAAATTATGTTAGTTTCTCTATGAGATAGTAAAAGAAGGTTCAAATTGAACAGCTGCTGTCAACGGCCATTCTAAGCTGAATGTGCGTGCTCTTGTCGGATCACAGCAGCGATGCGGCTTAAGGCTTGGCAAGTACCAGCATGGGAGACTGGCTGCGAATTCCAGGTTCCGTTGACCTTTTTGAACCTGAAAATTGTGTTAGTTTCTCTATGAGATAGTAAAAGAAGGTTCAAACTGAACAGCTGCTGTCAACGGCCATTCTAAGCTGAATGTGCCTGCTCTCGTCAGATCGCAGCATCAATGCAGCTTAAGGCTTGGCAAGTACCAGCATGGGAGACTGGCTGGGAATCCCAAGTTCTGTTGACCTTTTTGAACCTGAAAATTGTTAGTTTCTCTGTCAAAGATGGTAAAAGAAGGTTCAAATTGAACAGCTGCTGTCAACGGCCATTCTAAGCTGAATGTGCCTGCTCTCGTCAGATGGCAGCAGCAATGCAGCTTAAGGCTTGGTAAGTACCAGCATGGGAGACTGGCTGGGAATCCCAAGTTCCGTTGACCTTTTTGAACCTGAAAATTGTGTTAGTTTCTCTATGAGATAGTAAAAGAAGGTTCAAATTGAACAGCTGCTGTCAACGGCCATACTAAGCTGAATGTGCCTGCTCTCGTCAGATCGCAGCAGCAATGCAGCTTAAGGCTTGGCAAGTACCAGCATGGGAGACTGGCTGGGAATCCCAAGTTCTGTTGACCTTTTTGAACCTGAAAATTGTGTTAGTTTCTCTATGAGATAGTAAAAGAAGGTTCAAATTGAACAGCTGCTGTCAACGGCCATTCTAAGCTGAATGTGCCTGCTCTCGTCAGATGGCAGCAGCAATGCAGCTTAAGGCTTGGTAAGTACCAGCATGGGAGACTGGCTGGGAATCCCAAGTTCCGTTGACCTTTTTGAACCTGAAAATTGTGTTAGTTTCTCTATGAGATAGTAAAAGAAGGTTCAAATTGAACAGCTGCTGTCAACGGCCATTCTAAGCTGAATGTGCCTGCTCTCGACAGATCGCAGCAGCAATGCAGCTTAAGGCTTGGCAAGTACCAGCATGGGAGACTGGCTGGGAATCCCAAGTTCCGTTGACCTTTTTGAACCTGAAAATTGTGTTAGTTTCTCTATGAGATAGTAAAAGAAGGTTCAAATTGAGCAGCTGCTGTCAACGGCCATTCTAAGCTGAATGTGCGTGCTCTTGTCGGATCACAGCAGCGATGCGGCTTAAGGCTTGGCAAGTACCAGCATGGGAGACTGGCTGCGAATTCCAAGTTCCGTTGACCTTTTTGAACCTGAAAATTGTGTTAGTTTCTCTATGAGATAGTAAAAGAAGGTTCAAACTGAACAGCTGCTGTCAACGGCCATTCTAAGCTGAATGTGCCTGCTCTCGTCAGATCGCAGCATCAATGCAGCTTAAGGCTTGGCAAGTACCAGCATGGGAGACTGGCTGGGAATCCCAAGTTCTGTTGACCTTTTTGAACCTGAAAATTGTTAGTTTCTCTGTCAAAGATGGTAAAAGAAGGTTCAAATTGAACAGCTGCTGTCAACGGCCATTCTAAGCTGAATGTGCCTGCTCTCGTCAGATGGCAGCAGCAATGCAGCTTAAGGCTTGGCAAGTATAAGCATGGGAGACTGGCTGGGAATCCCAAGTTCTGTTGACCTTTTTGAACCTGAAAACTGTGTTAGTTTCTCTATGAGATAGTAAAAGAAGGTTCAAATTGAACAGCTGCTGTCAACGGCCATTCTAAGCTGAATGTGCCTGCTCTCGTCAGATCGCAGCAACAATGCAGCTTAAGGCTTGGCAAGTACAAGCATGGGAGACTGGCTGGGAATCCCAAGTTCTGTTGACCTTTTTGAACCTGAAAATTGTTAGTTTCTCTGTCAAAGATGGTAAAAGAAGGTTCAAATGGAACAGCTGCTGTCAACGGCCATTCTAAGCTGAATATGCCTGCTCTCATCAGATCGCAGCAGCAATGCAGCTTAAGGCTTGGCAAGTACCAGCATGGGAGACTGGCTGGGAATACCAAGTTCCTTTGAACCTGAAAATTGTGTTAGTTTCTCTATGAGATAGTAAAAGAAGGTTCAAACTGAACAGCTGCTGTCAACGGCCATTCTAAGCTGAATGTGCCCGCTCTCGTCAGATCGCAGCAGCAATGCAGCTTAAGGCTTGGCAAGTACCAGCATGGGAGACTGGCTGGGAATCCCAAGTTCCGTTGACCTTTTTGAACCTGAAAATTGTGTTAGTTTCTCTATGAGATAGTAAAAGAAGGTTCAAATTGAACAGCTGCTGTCAACGGCCATTCTAAGCTGAATGTGCGTGCTCTTGTCGGATCACAGCAGCGATGCGGCTTAAGGCTTGGCAAGTACCAGCATGGGAGACTGGCTGCGAATTCCAAGTTCCGTTGACCTTTTTGAACCTGAAAATTGTGTTAGTTTCTCTATGAGATAGTAAAAGAAGGTTCAAACTGAACAGCTGCTGTCAACGGCCATTCTAAGCTGAATGTGCCTGCTCTCGTCAGATCACAGCAGCAATGCAGCTTAAGGCTTGGCAAGTACCAGCATGGGAGACTGGCTGGGAATCCCAAGTTCTGTTGACCTTTTTGAACCTGAAAATTGTTAGTTTCTCTGTCAAAGATGGTAAAAGAAGGTTCAAATTGAACAGCTGCTGTCAACGGCCATTCTAAGCTGAATGTGCCTGCTCTCGTCAGATGGCAGCAGCAATGCAGCTTAAGGCTTGGCAAGTACCAGCATGGGAGACTGGCTGGGAATCCCAAGTTCTGTTGACCTTTTTGAACCTGAAAATTGTTAGTTTCTCTGTCAAAGATGGTAAAAGAAGGTTCAAATTGAACAGCTGCTGTCAACGGCCATTCTAAGCTGAATGTGCCTGCTCTCGTCAGATGGCAGCAGCAATGCAGCTTAAGGCTTGGCAAGTACCAGCATGGGAGACTGGCTGGGAATCCCAAGTTCTGTTGAGCTTTTTGAACCTGAAAATTGTGTTAGTTTCTCTATGAGATAGTAAAAGAAGGTTCAAATTGAACAGCTGCTGTCAACGGCCATTCTAAGCTGAATGTGCCTGCTCTCGTCAGATCGCAGCAGCAATGCAGCTTAAGGCTTGGCAAGTACCAGCATGGGAGACTGGCTGGGAATCCCAAGTTCTGTTGACCTTTTTGAACCTGAAAATTGTGTTAGTTTCTCTATGAGATAGTAAAAGAAGGTTCAAATTGAACAGCTGCTGTCAACGGCCATTCTAAGCTGAATGTGCCTGCTCTCGTCAGATGGCAGCAGCAATGCAGCTTAAGGCTTGGTAAGTACCAGCATGGGAGACTGGCTGGGAATCCCAAGTTCCGTTGACCTTTTTGAACCTGAAAATTGTGTTAGTTTCTCTATGAGATAGTAAAAGAAGGTTCAAATTGAACAGCTGCTGTCAACGGCCATTCTAAGCTGAATGTGCCTGCTCTCGTCAGATCGCAGCAGCAATGCAGCTTAAGGCTTGGCAAGTACCAGCATGGGAGACTGGCTGGGAATCCCAAGTTCCGTTGACCTTTTTGAACCTGAAAATTGTGTTAGTTTCTCTATGAGATAGTAAAAGAAGGTTCAAATTGAACAGCTGGTGTCAACGGCCATTCTAAGCTGAATGTGCGTGCTCTTGTCGGATCACAGCAGCGATGCGGCTTAAGGCTTGGCAAGTACCAGCATGGGAGACTGGCTGCGAATCCCAAGTTCCGTTGGCCTTTTTAAACCTGAAAATTGTGTTAGTTTCTCTATGAGATAGTAAAAGAAGGTTCAAACTGAACAGCTGCTGTCAACGGCCATTCTAAGCTGAATGTGCCTGCTCTCGTCAGATCGCAGCAGCAATGCAGCTTAAGGCTTGGCAAGTACCAGCATGGGAGACTGGCTGGGAATCCCAAGTTCCGTTGACCTTTTTGAACCTGAAAATTGTGTTAGTTTCTCTATGAGATAGTAAAAGAAGGTTCAAATTGAACAGCTGCTGTCAACGGCCATTCTAAGCTGAATGTGCCTGCTCTCATCAGATCGCAACAGCAATGCAGCTTAAGGCTTGGCAAGTACCAGCATGGGAGACTGGCTGGGAATCCCAAGTTCTGTTGAAATTTTTGAACCTAAAAATTGTGTTAGTTTCTCTATGAGATAGTAAAAGAAGGTTCAAATTGAACAGCTGCTGTCAACGGCCATTCTAAGCTGAATGTGCCTGCTCTCGTCAGATCGCAGCAGCTTAAAGCTTGGCAAGTACCAGCATGGGAGACTGGCTGGGAATCCCAAGTTCCGTTGACCTTTTTGAACCTGAAAATTGTGTTAGTTTCTCTATGAGATAGTAAAAGAAGGTTCAAATTGAACAGCTGCTGTCAACGGCCATTCTAAGCTGAATGTGCCTGCTCTCGTCAGATCGCAGCAGCAATGCAGCTTAAGGCTTGGCAAGTACCAGCATGGGAGACTGGCTGGGAATCCCAAGTTCTGTTGACCTTTTTGAACCTGAAAATTGTGTTAGTTTCTCTATGAGATAGTAAAAGAAGGTTCAAATTGAACAGCTGCTGTCAACGGCCATTCTAAGCTGAATGTGCCTGCTCTCGTCAGATCTCACCAGCAATGCAGCGTAAGGCTTGGCAAGTACCAGCATGGGAGACTGGCTGGGAATCCCAAGTTCCGTTGACCTTTTTGAACCTGAAAATTGTGTTAGTTTCTCTATGAGATAGTAAAAGAAGGTTCAAATTGAACATCTGGTGTCAACGGCCATTCTAAGCTGAATGTGCGTGCTCTTGTCGGATCACAGCAGCGATGCGGCTTAAGGCTTGGCAAGTACCAGCATGGGAGACTGGCTGCGAATCCCAAGTTCCGTTGGCCTTTTTAAACCTGAAAATTGTGTTAGTTTCTCTATGAGATAGTAAAAGAAGGTTCAAACTGAACAGCTGCTGTCAACGGCCATTCTAAGCTGAATGTGCCTGCTCTCGTCAGATCGCAGCAGCAATGCAGCTTAAGGCTTGGCAAGTACCAGCATGGGAGACTGGCTGGGAATCCCAAGTTCCGTTGACCTTTTTGAACCTGAAAATTGTGTTAGTTTCTCTATGAGATAGTAAAAGAAGGTTCAAATTGAACAGCTGCTGTCAACGGCCATTCTAAGCTGAATGTGCCTGCTCTCATCAGATCGCAACAGCAATGCAGCTTAAGGCTTGGCAAGTACCAGCATGGGAGACTGGCTGGGAATCCCAAGTTCTGTTGAAATTTTTGAACCTAAAAATTGTGTTAGTTTCTCTATGAGATAGTAAAAGAAGGTTCAAATTGAACAGCTGCTGTCAACGGCCATTCTAAGCTGAATGTGCCTGCTCTCGTCAGATCGCAGCAGCTTAAAGCTTGGCAAGTACCAGCATGGGAGACTGGCTGGGAATCCCAAGTTCCGTTGACCTTTTTGAACCTGAAAATTGTGTTAGTTTCTCTATGAGATAGTAAAAGAAGGTTCAAATTGAACAGCTGCTGTCAACGGCCATTCTAAGCTGAATGTGCCTGCTCTCGTCAGATCGCAGCAGCAATGCAGCTTAAGGCTTGGCAAGTACCAGCATGGGAGACTGGCTGGGAATCCCAAGTTCTGTTGACCTTTTTGAACCTGAAAATTGTGTTAGTTTCTCTATGAGATAGTAAAAGAAGGTTCAAATTGAACAGCTGCTGTCAACGGCCATTCTAAGCTGAATGTGCCTGCTCTCGTCAGATCGCACCAGCAATGCAGCGTAAGGCTTGGCAAGTACCAGCATGGGAGACTGGCTGGGAATCCCAAGTACTGTTGACCTTTTTGAACCTGAAAATTGTGTTAGTTTTTCTATGAGATAGTAAAAGAAGGTTCAAATTGAACAGCTGCTGTCAACGGCCATTCTAAGCTGAATGTGCCTGCTCTCGTCAGATTGCAGCAGCAATGCAGCTTAAGGCTTGGCAAGTACCAGCATGGGAGACTGGCTGGGAATCCCAAGTTCTGTTGACCTTTTTGAACCTTAAAATTGTGTTAGTTTCTCTATGAGATAGTAAAAGAAGGTTCAAATTGAACAGCTGCTGTCAACGGCCATTCTAAGCTGAATGTGCCTGCTCTCGTCAGATCGCAGCAACAATGCAGCTTAAGGCTTGGCAAGTACAAGCATGGGAGACTGGCTGGGAATCCCAAGTTCTGTTGACCTTTTTGAACCTGAAAATTGTTAGTTTCTCTGTCAAAGATCGTAAAAGAAGGTTCAAATTGAACAGCTGCTGTCAACGGCCATTCTAAGCTGAATGTGCCTGCTCTTGACAGATCGCAGCAGCAATGCAGCTTAAGGCTTGGCAAGTACCAGCATGGGAGACTGGCTGGGAATCCCAAGTTCCGTTGACCTTTTTGAACCTGAAAATTGTGTTAGTTTCTCTATGAGATAGTAAAAGAAGGTTCAAATTGAACAGCTGCTGTCAACGGCCATTCTAAGCTGAATGTGCGTGCTCTTGTCGGATCACAGCAGCGATGCGGCTTAAGGCTTGGCAAGTACCAGCATGGGAGACTGGCTGCGAATTCCAAGTTCCGTTGACCTTTTTGAACCTGAAAATTGTGTTAGTTTCTCTATGAGATAGTAAAAGAAGGTTCAAACTGAACAGCTGCTGTCAACGGCCATTCTAAGCTGAATGTGCCTGCTCTCGTCAGATCGCAGCATCAATGCAGCTTAAGGCTTGGCAAGTACCAGCATGGGAGACTGGCTGGGAATCCCAAGTTATGTTGACCTTTTTGAACCTGAAAATTGTTAGTTTCTCTGTCAAAGATGGTAAAAGAAGGTTCAAATTGAACAGCTGCTGTCAACGGCCATTCTAAGCTGAATGTGCCTGCTCTCGTCAGATGGCAGCAGCAATGCAGCTTAAGGCTTGGCAAGTACAAGCATGGGAGACTGGCTGGGAATCCCAAGTTCTGTTGACCTTTTTGAACCTGAAAATTGTGTTAGTTTCTCTATGAGATAGTAAAAGAAGGTTCAAATTGAACAGCTGCTGTCAACGGCCATTCTAAGCTGAATGTGCCTGCTCTCGTCAGATCGCAGCAACAATGCAGCTTAAGGCTTGGCAAGTACAAGCATGGGAGACTGGCTGGGAATCCCAAGTTCTGTTGACCTTTTTGAACCTGAAAATTGTTAGTTTCTCTGTCAAAGATGGTAAAAGAAGGTTCAAATGGAACAGCTGCTGTCAACGGCCATTCTAAGCTGAATATGCCTGCTCTCATCAGATCGCAGCAGCAATGCAGCTTAAGGCTTGGCAAGTACCAGCATGGGAGACTGGCTGGGAATACCAAGTTCCTTTGAACCTGAAAATTGTGTTAGTTTCTCTATGAGATAGTAAAAGAAGGTTCAAACTGAACAGCTGCTGTCAACGGCCATTCTAAGCTGAATGTGCCCGCTCTCGTCAGATCGCAGCAGCAATGCAGCTTAAGGCTTGGCAAGTACCAGCATGGGAGACTGGCTGGGAATCCCAAGTTCCGTTGACCTTTTTGAACCTGAAAATTGTGTTAGTTTCTCTATGAGATAGTAAAAGAAGGTTCAAATTGAACAGCTGCTGTCAACGGCCATTCTAAGCTGAATGTGTGTGCTCTTGTCGGATCACAGCAGCGATGCGGCTTAAGGCTTGGCAAGTACCAGCATGGGAGACTGGCTGCGAATTCCAAGTTCCGTTGACCTTTTTGAACCTGAAAATTGTGTTAGTTTCTCTATGAGATAGTAAAAGAAGGTTCAAACTGAACAGCTGCTGTCAACGGCCATTCTAAGCTGAATGTGCCTGCTCTCGTCAGATCACAGCAGCAATGCAGCTTAAGGCTTGGCAAGTACCAGCATGGGAGACTGGCTGGGAATCCCAAGTTCTGTTGACCTTTTTGAACCTGAAAATTTTTAGTTTCTCTGTCAAAGATGGTAAAAGAAGGTTCAAATTGAACAGCTGCTGTCAACGGCCATTCTAAGCTGAATGTGCCTGCTCTCGTCAGATGGCAGCAGCAATGCAGCTTAAGGCTTGGCAAGTACCAGCATGGGAGACTGGCTGGGAATCCCAAGTTCTGTTGACCTTTTTGAACCTGAAAATTGTTAGTTTCTCTGTCAAAGATGGTAAAAGAAGGTTCAAATTGAACAGCTGCTGTCAACGGCCATTCTAAGCTGAATGTGCCTGCTCTCGTCAGATGGCAGCAGCAATGCAGCTTAAGGCTTGGCAAGTACCAGCATGGGAGACTGGCTGGGAATCCCAAGTTCTGTTGAGCTTTTTGAACCTGAAAATTGTGTTAGATTCTCTATGAGATAGTAAAAGAAGGTTCAAATTGAACAGCTGCTGTCAACGGCCATTCTAAGCTGAATGTGCGTGCTCTTGTCGGATCACAGCAGCGATGCGGCTTAAGACTTGGCAAGTACCAGCATGGGAGACTGGCTGCGAATTCCAAGTTCCGTTGACCTTTTTGAACCTGAAAATTGTGTTAGTTTCTCTATGAGATAGTAAAAGAAGGTTCAAACTGAACAGCTGCTGTCAACGGCCATTCTAAGCTGAATGTGCCTGCTCTCGTCAGATCACAGCAGCAATGCAGCTTAAGGCTTGGCAAGTACCAGCATGGGAGACTGGCTGGGAATCCCAAGTTCCGTTGACCTTTTTGAACCTGAAAATTGTGTTAGTTTCTCTATGAGATAGTAAAAGAAGGTTCAAATTGAACAGCTGCTGTCAACGGCCATTCTAAGCTGAATGTGCGTGCTCTTGTCGGATCACAGCAGCGATGCGGCTTAAGGCTTGGCAAGTACCAGCATGGGAGACTGGCTGCGAATTCCAAGTTCCGTTGACCTTTTTGAACCTGAAAATTGTGTTAGTTTCTCTATGAGATAGTAAAAGAAGGTTCAAACTGAACAGCTGCTGTCAACGGCCATTCTAAGCTGAATGTGCCTGCACTCGTCAGATCGCAGCATCAATGCAGCTTAAGGCTTGGCAAGTACCAGCATGGGAGACTGGCTGGGAATCCCAAGTTCTGTTGACCTTTTTGAACCTGAAAATTGTTAGTTTCTCTGTCAGAGATGGTAAAAGAAGGTTCAAATTGAACAGCTGCTGTCAACGGCCATTCTAAGCTGAATGTGCCTGCTCTCGCCAGATGGCAGCAGCAATGCAGCTTAAGGCTTGGCAAGTACAAGCATGGGAGACTGGCTGGGAATCCCAAGTTCTGTTGACCTTTTTGAACCTGAAAATTGTCTTAGTTTCTCTATGAGATAGTAAAAGAAGGTTCAAATTGAACAGCTGCTGTCAACGGCCATTCTAAGCTGAATGTGCGTGCTCTTGTCGGATCACAGCAGCGATGCGGCTTAAGGCTTGGCAAGTACCAGCATGGGAGACTGGCTGGGAATACCAAGTTCCGTTGACCTTTTTGAACCTGAAAATTGTGTTAGTTTCTCTATGAGATATTAAAAGAAGGTTCAAACTGAACAGCTGCTGTCAACGGCCATTCTAAGCTGAATGTGCCCGCTCTCGTCAGATCACAGCAGCAATGCAGCTTAAGGCTTGGCAAGTACCAGCATGGGAGACTGGCTGGGAATCCCAAGTTCCGTCGACCTTTTTGAACCTGAAAATTGTGTTAGTTTCTCTATGAGATAGTAAAAGAAGGTTCAAATTGAACAGCTGCTGTCAACGGCCATTCTAAGCTGAATGTTCGTGCTCTTGTCGGATCACAGCAGCGATGCGGCTTAAGGCTTGGCAAGTACCAGCATGGGAGACTGGCTGCGAATTCCAAGTTCCGTTGACCTTTTTGAACCTGAAAATTGTGTTAGTTTCTCTATGAGATAGTAAAAGAAGGTTCAAACTGAACAGCTGCTGTCAAAGGCCATTCTAAGCTGAATGTGCCTGCTCTCATCAGATCGCAGCAGCAATGCAGCTTAAGGCTTGGCAAGTACCAGCATGGGAGACTGGCTGGGAATCCCAAGTTCTGTTGACCTTTTTGAACCTGAAAATTGTTAGTTTCTCTGTCAAAGATGGTAAAAGAAGGTTCAAATTGAACAGCTGCTGTCAACGGCCATTCTAAGCTGAATGTGCCTGCTCTCGTCAGATGGCAGCAGCAATGCAGCTTAAGGCTTGGCAAGTACCAGCATGGGAGACTGGCTGGGAATCCCAAGTTCTGTTGACCTTTTTGAACCTGAAAATTGTTAGTTTCTCTGTCAAAGATGGTAAAAGAAGGTTCAAATTGAACAGCTGCTGTCAACGGCCATTCTAAGCTGAATGTGCCTGCTCTCGTCAGATGGCAGCAGCAATGCAGCTTAAGGCTTGGCAAGTACCAGCATGGGAGACTGGCTGGGAATCCCAAGTTCTGTTGAGCTTTTTGAACCTGAAAATTGTGTTAGTTTCTCTATGAGATAGTAAAAGAAGGTTCAAATTGAACAGCTGCTGTCAACGGCCATTCTAAGCTGAATGTGCGTGCTCTTGTCGGATCACAGCAGCGATGCGGCTTAAGGCTTGGCAAGTACCAGCATGGGAGACTGGCTGCGAATTCCAAGTTCCGTTGACCTTTTTGAACCTGAAAATTGTGTTAGTTTCTCTATGAGATAGTAAAAGAAGGTTCAAACTGAACAGCTGCTGTCAACGGCCATTCTAAGCTGAATGTGCCTGCTCTCGTCAGATCGCAGCATCAATGCAGCTTAAGGCTTGGCAAGTACCAGCATGGGAGACTGGCTGGGAATCCCAAGTTCTGTTGACCTATTTGAACCTGAAAATTGTTAGTTTCTCTGTCAAAGATGGTAAAAGAAGGTTCAAATTGAACAGCTGCTGTCAACGGCCATTCTAAGCTGAATGTGCCTGCTCTCGTCAGATCGCAGCAGCAATGCAGCTTAAGGCTTGGCAAGTACCAGCATGGGAGACTGGCTGGGAATACCAAGTTCCGTTGACCTTTTTGAACCTGAAAATTGTGTTAGTTTCTCTATGAGATAGTAAAAGAAGGTTCAAACTGAACAGCTGCTGTCAACGGCCATTCTAAGCTGAATGTGCCTGCTCTCGTCAGATCGCAGCAGCAATGCAGCGTAAGGCTTGGCAAGTACCAGCATGGGAGACTGGCTGGGAATCCCAAGTACTGTTGACCTTTTTGAACCTGAAAATTGTGTTAGTTTTTCTATGAGATAGTAAAAGAAGGTTCAAATTGAACAGCTGCTGTCAACGGCCATTCTAAGCTGAATGTGCCTGCTCTCGTCAGATCGCAGCAGCAATGCAGCTTAAGGCTTGGCAAGTACCAGCATGGGAGACTGGCTGGGAATCCCAAGTTCTGTTGACCTTTTTGAACCTGAAAATTGTGTTAGTTTCTCTATGAGATAGTAAAAGAAGGTTCAAATTGAACAGCTGCTGTCAACGGCCATTCTAAGCTGAATGTGCCTGCTCTCGTCAGATCGCAGCAACAATGCAGCTTAAGGCTTGGCAAGTACAAGCATGGGAGACTGGCTGGGAATCCCAAGTTCTGTTGACCTTTTTGAACCTGAAAATTGTTAGTTTCTCTGTCAAAGATGGTAAAAGAAGGTTCAAATTGAACAGCTGCTGTCAACGGCCATTCTAAGCTGAATGTGCCTGCTCTCGACAGATCGCAGCAGCAATGCAGCTTAAGGCTTGGCAAGTACCAGCATGGGAGACTGGCTGGGAATCCCAAGTTCCGTTGACCTTTTTGAACCTGAAAATTGTGTTAGTTTCTCTATGAGATAGTAAAAGAAGGTTCAAATTGAACAGCTGCTGTCAACGGCCATTCTAAGCTGAATGTGCGTGCTCTTGTCGGATCACAGCAGCGATACGGCTTAAGGCTTGGCAAGTACCAGCATGGGAGACTGGCTGCGAATTCCAAGTTCCGTTGACCTTTTTGAACCTGAAAATTGTGTTAGTTTCTCTATGAGATAGTAAAAGAAGGTTCAAACTGAACAGCTGCTGTCAACGGCCATTCTAAGCTGAATGTGCCTGCTCTCGTCAGATCGCAGCATCAATGCAGCTTAAGGCTTGGCAAGTACCAGCATGGGAGACTGGCTGGGAATCCCAAGTTCTGTTGACCTTTTTGAACCTGAAAATTGTTAGTTTCTCTGTCAAAGATGGTAAAAGAAGGTTCAAATTGAACAGCTGCTGTCAACGGCCATTCTAAGCTGAATGTGCCTGCTCTCGTCAGATGGCAGCAGCAATGCAGCTTAAGGCTTGGCAAGTACAAGCATGGGAGACTGGCTGGGAATCCCAAGTTCTGTTGACCTTTTTGAACCTGAAAATTGTGTAAGTTTCTCTATGAGATAGTAAAAGAAGGTTCAAATTGAACAGTTGCTGTCAACGGCCATTCTAAGCTGAATGTGCCTGCTCTCGTCAGATCGCAGCAACAATGCAGCTTAAGGCTTGGCAAGTACAAGGCTGGGAATCCCAAGTTCTGTTGACCTTTTTGAACCTGAAAATTGTTAGTTTCTCTGTCAAAGATGGTAAAAGAAGGTTCAAATGGAACAGCTGCTGTCAACGGCCATTCTAAGCTGAATATGCCTGCTCTCATCAGATCGCAGCAGCAATGCAGCTTAAGGCTTGGCAAGTACCAGCATGGGAGACTGGCTGGGAATCCCAAGTTCCGTTGACCTTTTTGAACCTGAAAATTGTGTTAGTTTCTCTATGAGATAGTAAAAGAAGGTTCAAACTGAACAGCTGCTGTCAACGGCCATTCTAAGCTGAATGTGCCCGCTCTCGTCAGATCGCAGCAGCAATGCAGCTTAAGGCTTGGCAAGTACCAGCATGGGAGACTGGCTGGGAATCCCAAGTTCCGTTGACCTTTTTGAACCTGAAAATTGTGTTAGTTTCTCTATGAGATAGTAAAAGAAGGTTCAAATTGAACAGCTGCTGTCAACGGCCATTCTAAGCTGAATGTGCGTGCTCTTGTCGGATCACAGCAGCGATGCGGCTTAAGGCTTGGCAAGTACCAGCATGGGAGACTGGCTGCGAATTCCAAGTTCCGTTGACCTTTTTGAACCTGAAATTTGTGTTAGTTTCTCTATGAGATAGTAAAAGAAGGTTCAAACTGAACAGCTGCTGTCAACGGCCATTCTAAGCTGAATGTGCCTGCTCTCATCAGATCGCAGCATCAATGCAGCTTAAGGCTTGGCAAGTACCAGCATGGGAGACTGGCTGGGAATCCCAAGTTCTGTTGACCTTTTTGAACCTGAAAATTGTTAGTTTCTCTGTCAAAGATGGTAAAAGAAGGTTCAAATTGAACAGCTGCTGTCAACGGCCATTCTAAGCTGAATGTGCCTGCTCTCGTCAGATGGCAGCAGCAATGCAGCTTAAGGCTTGGCAAGTACCAGCATGGGAGACTGGCTGGGAATCCCAAGTTCTGTTGACCTTTTTGAACCTGAAAATTGTTAGTTTCTCTGTCAAAGATGGTAAAAGAAGGTTCAAATTGAACAGCTGCTGTCAACGGCCATTCTAAGCTGAATGTGCCTGCTCTCGTCAGATGGCAGCAGCAATGCAGCTTAAGGCTTGGCAAGTACCAGCATGGGAGACTGGCTGGGAATCCCAAGTTCTGTTGAGCTTTTTGAACCTGAAAATTGTGTTAGTTTCTCTATGAGATAGTAAAAGAAGGTTCAAATTGAACAGCTGCTGTCAACGGCCATTCTAAGCTGAATGTGCGTGCTCTTGTCGGATCACAGCAGCGATGCGGCTTAAGGCTTGGCAAGTACCAGCATGGGAGACTGGCTGCGAATTCCAAGTTCCGTTGACCTTTTTGAACCTGAAAATTGTGTTAGTTTCTCTATGAGATAGTAAAAGAAGGTTCAAACTGAACAGCTGCTGTCAACGGCCATTCTAAGCTGAATGTGCCTGCTCTCGTCAGATCGCAGCATCAATGCAGCTTAAGGCTTGGCAAGTACCAGCATGGGAGACTGGCTGGGAATCCCAAGTTCTGTTGACCTATTTGAACCTGAAAATTGTTAGTTTCTCTGTCAAAGATGGTAAAAGAAGGTTCAAATTGAACAGCTGCTGTCAACGGCCATTCTAAGCTGAATGTGCCTGCTCTCGTCAGATCGCAGCAGCAATGCAGCTTAAGGCTTGGCAAGTACCAGCATGGGAGACTGGCTGGGAATACCAAGTTCCGTTGACCTTTTTGAACCTGAAAATTGTGTTAGTTTCTCTATGAGATAGTAAAAGAAGGTTCAAACTGAACAGCTGCTGTCAACGGCCATTCTAAGCTGAATGTGCCTGCTCTCGTCAGATCACAGCAGCAATGCAGCTTAAGGCTTGGCAAGTACCAGCATGGGAGACTGGCTGGGAATCCCAAGTTCCGTTGACCTTTTTGAACCTGAAAATTGTGTTAGTTTCTCTATGAGATAGTAAAAGAAGGTTCAAATTGAACAGCTGCTGTCAACGGCCATTCTAAGCTGAATGTGCGTGCTCTTGTCGGATCACAGCAGCGATGCGGCTTAAGGCTTGGCAAGTACCAGCATGGGAGACTGGCTGCGAATTCCAAGTTCCGTTGACCTTTTTGAACCTGAAAATTGTGTTAGTTTCTCTATGAGATAGTAAAAGAAGGTTCAAACTGAACAGCTGCTGTCAACGGCCATTCTAAGCTGAATGTGCCTGCTCTCGTCAGATCGCAGCATCAATGCAGCTTAAGGCTTGGCAAGTACCAGCATGGGAGACTGGCTGGGAATCCCAAGTTCTGTTGACCTTTTTGAACCTGAAAATTGTTAGTTTCTCTGTCAGAGATGGTAAAAGAAGGTTCAAATTGAACAGCTGCTGTCAACGGCCATTCTAAGCTGAATGTGCCTGCTCTCGCCAGATGGCAGCAGCAATGAAGCTTAAGGCTTGGCAAGTACAAGCATGGGAGACTGGCTGGGAATCCCAAGTTCTGTTGACCTTTTTGAACCTGAAAATTGTCTTAGTTTCTCTATGAGATAGTAAAAGAAGGTTCAAATTGAACAGCTGCTGTGAACGGCCATTCGAAGCTGAATGTGCCTGCTCTCGTCAGATCGCAGCAACAATGCAGCTTAAGGCTTGGCAAGTACAAGCATGGGAGACTGGCTGGGAATCCCAAGTTCTGTTGACCTTTTTGAACCTGAAAATTGTTAGTTTCTCTGTCAAAGATGGTAAAAGAAGGTTCAAATGGAACAGCTGCTGTCAACGGCCATTCTAAGCTGAATATGCCTGCTCTCGTCAGATCGCAGCAGCAATGCAGCTTAAGGCTTGGCAAGTACCAGCATGGGAGACTGGCTGGGAATACCAAGTTCCGTTGACCTTTTTGAACCTGAAAATTGTGTTAGTTTCTCTATGAGATAGTAAAAGAAGGTTCAAACTGAACAGCTGCTGTCAACGGCCATTCTAAGCTGAATGTGCCTGCTCTCGTCAGATCACAGCAGCAATGCAGCTTAAGGCTTGGCAAGTACCAGCATGGGAGACTGGCTGGGAATCCCAAGTTCCGTTGACCTTTTTGAACCTGAAAATTGTGTTAGTTTCTCTATGAGATAGTAAAAGAAGGTTCAAATTGAACAGCTGCTGTCAACGGCCATTCTAAGCTGAATGTGCGTGCTCTTGTCGGATCACAGCAGCGATGCGGCTTAAGGCTTGGCAAGTACCAGCATGGGAGACTGGCTGCGAATTCCAAGTTCCGTTGACCTTTTTGAACCTGAAAATTGTGTTAGTTTCTCTATGAGATAGTAAAAGAAGGTTCAAACTGAACAGCTGCTGTCAACGGCCATTCTAAGCTGAATGTGCCTGCTCTCGTCAGATCGCAGCATCAATGCAGCTTAAGGCTTGGCAAGTACCAGCATGGGAGACTGGCTGGGAATCCCAAGTTCTGTTGACCTTTTTGAACCTGAAAATTGTTAGTTTCTCTGTCAGAGATGGTAAAAGAAGGTTCAAATTGAACAGCTGCTGTCAACGGCCATTCTAAGCTGAATGTGCCTGCTCTCGCCAGATGGCAGCAGCAATGAAGCTTAAGGCTTGGCAAGTACAAGCATGGGAGACTGGCTGGGAATCCCAAGTTCTGTTGACCTTTTTGAACCTGAAAATTGTCTTAGTTTCTCTATGAGATAGTAAAAGAAGGTTCAAATTGAACAGCTGCTGTGAACGGCCATTCGAAGCTGAATGTGCCTGCTCTCGTCAGATCGCAGCAACAATGCAGCTTAAGGCTTGGCAAGTACAAGCATGGGAGACTGGCTGGGAATCCCAAGTTCTGTTGACCTTTTTGAACCTGAAAATTGTTAGTTTCTCTGTCAAAGATGGTAAAAGAAGGTTCAAATGGAACAGCTGCTGTCAACGGCCATTCTAAGCTGAATATGCCTGCTCTCGTCAGATCGCAGCAGCAATGCAGCTTAAGGCTTGGCAAGTACCAGCATGGGAGACTGGCTGGGAATACCAAGTTCCGTTGACCTTTTTGAACCTGAAAATTGTGTTAGTTTCTCTATGAGATATTAAAAGAAGGTTCAAACTGAAGAGCTGCTGTCAACGGCCATTCTAAGCTGAATGTGCCCGCTCTCGTCAGATCACAGCAGCAATGCAGCTTAAGGCTTGGCAAGTACCAGCATGGGAGACTGGCTGGGAATCCCAAGTTCCGTTGACCTTTTTGAACCTGAAAATTGTGTTAGTTTCTCTATGAGATAGTAAAAGAAGGTTCAAATTGAACAGCTGCTGTCAACGGCCATTCTAAGCTGAATGTGCGTGCTCTTGTCGGATCACAGCAGCGATGCGGCTTAAGGCTTGGCAAGTACCAGCATGGGAGACTGGCTGCGAATTCCAAGTTCCGTTGACCTTTTTGAACCTGAAAATTGTGTTAGTTTCTCTATGAGATAGTAAAAGAAGGTTCAAACTGAACAGCTGCTGTCAACGGCCATTCTAAGCTGAATGTGCCTGCTCTCATCAGATCGCAGCATCAATGCAGCTTAAGGCTTGGCAAGTACCAGCATGGGAGACTGGCTGGGAATCCCAAGTTCTGTTGACCTTTTTGAACCTGAAAATTGTTAGTTTCTCTGTCAAAGATGGTAAAAGAAGGTTCAAATTGAACAGCTGCTGTCAACGGCCATTCTAAGCTGAATGTGCCTGCTCTCGTCAGATGGCAGCAGCAATGCAGCTTAAGGCTTGGCAAGTACCAGCATGGGAGACTGGCTGGGAATCCCAAGTTCTGTTGACCTTTTTGAACCTGAAAATTGTTAGTTTCTCTGTCAAAGATGGTAAAAGAAGGTTCAAATTGAACAGCTGCTGTCAACGGCCATTCTAAGCTGAATGTGCCTGCTCTCGTCAGATGGCAGCAGCAATGCAGCTTAAGGCTTGGCAAGTACCAGCATGGGAGACTGGCTGGGAATCCCAAGTTCTGTTGAGCTTTTTGAACCTGAAAATTGTGTTAGTTTCTCTATGAGATAGTAAAAGAAGGTTCAAATTGAACAGCTGCTGTCAACGGCCATTCTAAGCTGAATGTGCGTGCTCTCGTCAGATCACAGCAGCAATGCAGCTTAAGGCTTGGCAAGTACCAGCATGGGAGACTGGCTGGGAATCCCAAGTTCCGTTGACCTTTTTGAACCTGAAAATTGTGTTAGTTTCTCTATGAGATAGTAAAAGAAGGTTCAAATTGAACAGCTGCTGTCAACGGCCATTCTAAGCTGAATGTGCGTGCTCTTGTCGGATCACAGCAGCGATGCGGCTTAAGGCTTGGCAAGTACCAGCATGGGAGACTGGCTGCGAATTCCAAGTTCCGTTGACCTTTTTGAACCTGAAAATTGTGTTAGTTTCTCTATGAGATAGTAAAAGAAGGTTCAAATTGAACAGCTGCTGTCAACGGCCATTCTAAGCTGAATATGCCTGCTCTCGTCAGATCGCAGCAGCAATGCAGCTTAAGGCTTGGCAAGTACCAGCATGGGAGACTGGCTGGGAATACCAAGTTCCGTTGACCTTTTTGAACCTGAAAATTGTGTTAGTTTCTCTATGAGATATTAAAAGAAGGTTCAAACTGAACAGCTGCTGTCAACGGCCATTCTAAGCTGAATGTGCCCGCTCTCGTCAGATCACAGCAGCAATGCAGCTTAAGGCTTGGCAAGTACCAGCATGGGAGACTGGCTGGGAATCCCAAGTTCCGTTGACCTTTTTGAACCTGAAAATTGTGTTAGTTTCTCTATGAGATAGTAAAAGAAGGTTCAAATTGAACAGCTGCTGTCAACGGCCATTCTAAGCTGAATGTGCGTGCTCTTGTCGGATCACAGCAGCGATGCGGCTTAAGGCTTGGCAAGTACCAGCATGGGAGACTGGCTGCGAATTCCAAGTTCCGTTGACCTTTTTGAACCTGAAAATTGTGTTAGTTTCTCTATGAGATAGTAAAAGAAGGTTCAAACTGAACAGCTGCTGTCAACGGCCATTCTAAGCTGAATGTGCCTGCTCTCATCAGATCGCAGCATCAATGCAGCTTAAGGCTTGGCAAGTACCAGCATGGGAGACTGGCTGGGAATCCCAAGTTCTGTTGACCTTTTTGAACCTGAAAATTGTTAGTTTCTCTGTCAAAGATGGTAAAAGAAGGTTCAAATTGAACAGCTGCTGTCAACGGCCATTCTAAGCTGAATGTGCCTGCTCTCGTCAGATGGCAGCAGCAATGCAGCTTAAGGCTTGGCAAGTACCAGCATGGGAGACTGGCTGGGAATCCCAAGTTCTGTTGACCTTTTTGAACCTGAAAATTGTTAGTTTCTCTGTCAAAGATGGTAAAAGAAGGTTCAAATTGAACAGCTGCTGTCAACGGCCATTCTAAGCTGAATGTGCCTGCTCTCGTCAGATGGCAGCAGCAATGCAGCTTAAGGCTTGGCAAGTACCAGCATGGGAGACTGGCTGGGAATCCCAAGTTCTGTTGAGCTTTTTGAACCTGAAAATTGTGTTAGTTTCTCTATGAGATAGTAAAAGAAGGTTCAAATTGAACAGCTGCTGTCAACGGCCATTCTAAGCTGAATGTGCGTGCTCTCGTCAGATCACAGCAGCAATGCAGCTTAAGGCTTGGCAAGTACCAGCATGGGAGACTGGCTGGGAATCCCAAGTTCCGTTGACCTTTTTGAACCTGAAAATTGTGTTAGTTTCTCTATGAGATAGTAAAAGAAGGTTCAAATTGAACAGCTGCTGTCAACGGCCATTCTAAGCTGAATGTGCGTGCTCTTGTCGGATCACAGCAGCGATGCGGCTTAAGGCTTGGCAAGTACCAGCATGGGAGACTGGCTGGGAATCCCAAGTTCTGTTGACCTTTTTGAACCTGAAAATTGTTAGTTTCTCTGTCAAAGATGGTAAAAGAAGGTTCAAATTGAACAGCTGCTGTCAACGG
Organism: Engystomops pustulosus; assembly: GCF_040894005.1. Lineage (NCBI taxonomy): Eukaryota > Metazoa > Chordata > Amphibia > Anura > Leptodactylidae > Engystomops > Engystomops pustulosus. Next base: position 69,298,403 of record NC_092419.1, read on the forward strand.
CCATTCTAAGCTGAATGTGCCTGCTCTCGTCAGATGGCAGCAGCAATGCAGCCTAAGGCTTGGCAAGTACCAGCATGGGAGACTGGCTGGGAATCCCAAGTTCTGTTGAGCTTTTTGAACCTGAAAATTGTGTTAGTTTCTCTATGAGATAGTAAAAGAAGGTTCAAATTGAACAGCTGCTGTCAACGGCCATTCTAAGCTGAATGTGCGTGCTCTCGTCAGATCACAGCAGCAATGCAGCTTAAGGCTTGGCAAGTACCAGCATGGGAGACTGGCTGGGAATCCCAAGTTCCGTTGACCTTTTTGAACCTGAAAATTGTGTTAGTTTCTCTATGAGATAGTAAAAGAAGGTTCAAATTGAACAGCTGCTGTCAACGGCCATTCTAAGCTGAATGTGCCTGCTCTCGTCAGATCGCAGCATCAATGCAGCTTAAGGCTTGGCAAGTACCAGCATGGGAGACTGGCTGGGAATCCCAAGTTCTGTTGACCTATTTGAACCTGAAAATTGTTAGTTTCTCTGTCAGAGATGGTAAAAGAAGGTTCAAATTGAACAGCTGCTGTCAACGGCCATTCTAAGCTGAATGTGCCTGCTCTCGCCAGATGGCAGCAGCAATGCAGCTTAAGGCTTGGCAAGTACAAGCATGGGAGACTGGCTGGGAATCCCAAGTTCTGTTGACCTTTTTGAACCTGAAAATTGTGTTAGTTTCTCTATGAGATAGTAAAAGAAGGTTCAAATTGAACAGCTGCTGTCAACGGCCATTCTAAGCTGAATGTGCCTGCTCTCGTCAGATCGCAGCAACAATGCAGCTTAAGGCTTGGCAAGTACAAGCATGGGAGACTGGCTGGGAATCCCAAGTTCTGTTGACCTTTTTGAACCTGAAAATTGTTAGTTTCTCTGTCAAAGATGGTAAAAGAAGGTTCAAATGGAACAGCTGCTGTCAACGGCCATTCTAAGCTGAATATGCCTGCTCTCGTCAGATCGCAGCAGCAATGCAGCTTAAGGCTTGGCAAGTACCAGCATGGGAGACTGGCTGGGAATACCAAGTTCCGTTGACCTTTTTGAACCTGAAAATTGTGTTAGTTTCTCTATGAGATAGTAAAAGAAGGTTCAAATTGAACAGCTGCTGTCAACGGCCATTCTAAGCTGAATGTGCGTGCTCTTGTCGGATCACAGCAGCGATGCGGCTTAAGGCTTGGCAAGTACCAGCATGGGAGACTGGCTGCGAATTCCAAGTTCCGTTGACCTTTTTGAACCTGAAAATTGTGTTAGTTTCTCTATGAGATAGTAAAAGAAGGTTCAAACTGAACAGCTGCTGTCAACGGCCATTCTAAGCTGAATGTGCCTGCTCTCATCAGATCGCAGCATCAATGCAGCTTAAGGCTTGGCAAGTACCAGCATGGGAGACTGGCTGGGAATCCCAAGTTCTGTTGACCTTTTTGAACCTGAAAATTGTTAGTTTCTCTGTCAAAGATGGTAAAAGAAGGTTCAAATTGAACAGCTGCTGTCAACGGCCATTCTAAGCTGAATGTGCCTGCTCTCGTCAGATGGCAGCAGCAATGCAGCTTAAGGCTTGGCAAGTACCAGCATGGGAGACTGGCTGGGAACCCCAAGTTCTGTTGACCTTTTTGAACCTGAAAATTGTTAGTTTCTCTGTCAAAGATGGTAAAAGAAGGTTCAAATTGAACAGCTGCTGTCAACGGCCATTCTAAGCTGAATGTGCCTGCTCTCGTCAGATGGCAGCAGCAATGCAGCTTAAGGCTTGGCAAGTACCAGCATGGGAGACTGGCTGGGAATCCCAAGTTCTGTTGAGCTTTTTGAACCTGAAAATTGTGTTAGTTTCTCTATGAGATAGTAAAAGAAGGTTCAAATTGAACAGCTGCTGTCAACGGCCATTCTAAGCTGAATGTGCGTGCTCTTGTCGGATCACAGCAGCGATGCGGCTTAAGGCTTGGCAAGTACCAGCATGGGAGACTGGCTGCGATTTCCAAGTTCTGTTGACCTTTTTGAACCTGAAAATTGTGTTAGTTTCTCTATGAGATAGTAAAAGAAGGTTCAAACTGAACAGCTGCTGTCAACGGCCATTCTAAGCTGAATGTGCCTGCTCTCGTCAGATCGCAGCATCAATGCAGCTTAAGGCTTGGCAAGTACCAGCATGGGAGACTGGCTGGGAATCCCAAGTTCTGTTGACCTTTTTGAACCTGAAAATTGTTAGTTTCTCTGTCAAAGAAGGTAAAAGAAGGTTCAAATTGAACAGCTGCTGTCAACGGCCATTCTAAGCTGAATGTGCCTGCTCTCGTCAGATCGCAGCAGCAATGCAGCTTAAGGCTTGGCAAGTACCAGCATGGGAGACTGGCTGGGAATCCCAAGTTCCGTTGACCTTTTTGAACCTGAAAATTGTGTTAGTTTCTCTATGAGATAGTAAAAGAAGGTTCAAATTGAACAGCTGCTGTCAACGGCCATTCTAAGCTGAATGTGCGTGCTCTTGTCGGATCACAGCAGCGATGCGGCTTAAGGCTTGGCAAGTACCAGCATGGGAGACTGGCTGCGAATCCCAAGTTCCGTTGACCTTTTTGAACCTGAAAATTGTGTTAGTTTCTCTATGAGATAGTAAAAGAAGGTTCAAATTGAACAGCTGCTGTCAACGGCCATTCTAAGCTGAATGTGCCTGCTCTCGTCAGATCGCAGCAGCAATGCAGCTTAAGGCTTGGCAAGTACCAGCATGGGAGACTGGCTGGGAATCCCAAGTTCCGTTGACCTTTTTGAACCTGAAAATTGTTAGTTTCTCTGTCAAAGATGGTAAAAGAAGGTTCAAATTGAACAGCTGCTGTCAACGGCCATTCTAAGCTGAATGTGCCTGCCCTCGTCAGATCGCAGCAGCAATGCAGCTTAAGGCTTGGCAAGTACCAGCATGGGAGACTGGCTGCGAATTCCAAGTTCCGTTGACCTTTTTGAACCTGAAAATTGTGTTAGTTTCTCTATGAGATAGTAAAAGAAGGTTCAAACTGAACAGCTGCTGTCAACGGCCATTGTAAGCTGAATGTGCCTGCTCTCGTCAGATCGCAGCATCAATGCAGCTTAAGGCTTGGCAAGTACCAGCATGGGAGACTGGCTGGGAATCCCAAGTTCTGTTGACCTTTTTGAACCTGAAAATTGTTAGTTTCTCTGTCAAAGATGGTAAAAGAAGGTTCAAATTGAACAGCTGCTGTCAACGGCCATTCTAAGCTGAATGTGCCTGCTCTCGTCAGATCGCAGCAGCAATGCAGCTTAAGGCTTGGCAAGTACCAGCATGGGAGACTGGCTGGGAATCCCAAGTTCCGTTGACCTTTTTGAACCTGAAAATTGTGTTAGTTTCTCTATGAGATAGTAAAAGAAGGTTCAAACTGAACAGCTGCTGTCAACGGCCATTCTAAGCTGAATGTGCCTGCTCTCGTCAGATCGCAGCATCAATGCAGCTTAAGGCTTGGCAAGTACCAGCATGGGAGACTGGCTGGGAATCCCAAGTTCTGTTGACCTTTTTGAACCTGAAAATTGTTAGTTTCTCTGTCAAAGAAGGTAAAAGAAGGTTCAAATTGAACAGCTGCTGTCAACGGCCATTCTAAGCTGAATGTGCCTGCTCTCGTCAGATCGCAGCAGCAATGCAGCTTAAGGCTTGGCAAGTACCAGCATGGGAGACTGGCTGGGAATCCCAAGTTCCGTTGACCTTTTTGAACCTGAAAATTGTGTTAGTTTCTCTATGAGATAGTAAAAGAAGGTTCAAATTGAACAGCTGCTGTCAACGGCCATTCTAAGCTGAATGTGCGTGCTCTTGTCGGATCACAGCAGCGATGCGGCTTAAGGCTTGGCAAGTACCAGCATGGGAGACTGGCTGCGAATTCCAAGTTCCGTTGACCTTTTTGAACCTGAAAATTGTGTTAGTTTCTCTATGAGATAGTAAAAGAAGGTTCAAACTGAACAGCTGCTGTCAACGGCCATTCTAAGCTGAATGTGCCTGCTCTCATCAGATCGCAGCATCAATGCAGCTTAAGGCTTGGCAAGTACCAGCATGGGAGACTGGCTGGGAATCCCAAGTTCTGTTGACCTTTTTGAACCTGAAAATTGTTAGTTTCTCTGTCAAAGATGGTAAAAGAAGGTTCAAATTGAACAGCTGCTGTCAACGGCCATTCTAAGCTGAATGTGCCTGCTCTCGTCAGATGGCAGCAGCAATGCAGCTTAAGGCTTGGCAAGTACCAGCATGGGAGACTGGCTGGGAACCCCAAGTTCTGTTGACCTTTTTGAACCTGAAAATTGTTAGTTTCTCTGTCAAAGATGGTAAAAGAAGGTTCAAATTGAACAGCTGCTGTCAACGGCCATTCTAAGCTGAATGTGCCTGCTCTCGTCAGATGGCAGCAGCAATGCAGCTTAAGGCTTGGCAAGTACCAGCATGGGAGACTGGCTGGGAATCCCAAGTTCTGTTGACCTTTTTGAACCTGAAAATTGTTAGTTTCTCTGTCAAAGATGGTAAAAGAAGGTTCAAATTGAACAGCTGCTGTCAACGGCCATTCTAAGCTGAATGTGCCTGCTCTCGTCAGATGGCAGCAGCAATGCAGCTTAAGGCTTGGCAAGTACCAGCATGGGAGACTGGCTGGGAATCCCAAGTTCTGTTGAGCTTTTTGAACCTGAAAATTGTGTTAGTTTCTCTATGAGATAGTAAAAGAAGGTTCAAATTGAACAGCTGCTGTCAACGGCCATTCTAAGCTGAATGTGCGTGCTCTTGTCGGATCACAGCAGCGATGCGGCTTAAGGCTTGGCAAGTACCAGCATGGGAGACTGGCTGCGAATTCCAAGTTCCGTTGACCTTTTTGAACCTGAAAATTGTGTTAGTTTCTCTATGAGATAGTAAAAGAAGGTTCAAACTGAACAGCTGCTGTCAACGGCCATTCTAAGCTGAATGTGCCTGCTCTCGTCAGATCGCAGCATCAATGCAGCTTAAGGCTTGGCAAGTACCAGCATGGGAGACTGGCTGGGAATCCCAAGTTCTGTTGACCTATTTGAACCTGAAAATTGTTAGTTTCTCTGTCAAAGATGGTAATAGAAGGTTCAAATTGAACAGCTGCTGTCAACGGCCATTCTAAGCTGAATGTGCCTGCTCTCGTCAGATCGCAGCAGCAATGCAGCTTAAGGCTTGGCAAGTACCAGCATGGGAGACTGGCTGGGAATACCAAGTTCCGTTGACCTTTTTGAACCTGAAAATTGTGTTAGTTTCTCTATGAGATAGTAAAAGAAGGTTCAAATTGAACAGCTGCTGTCAACGGCCATTCTAAGCTGAATGTGCCTGCTCTCGTCAGATCGCAGCAGCAATGCAGCGTAAGGCTTGGCAAGTACCAGCATGGGAGACTGGCTGGGAATCCCAAGTACTGTTGACCTTTTTGAACCTGAAAATTGTGTTAGTTTTTCTATGAGATAGTAAAAGAAGGTTCAAATTGAACAGCTGCTGTCAACGGCCATTCTAAGCTGAATGTGCCTGCTCTCGTCAGATCGCAGCAGCAATGCAGCTTAAGGCTTGGCAAGTACCAGCATGGGAGACTGGCTGGGAATCCCAAGTTCTGTTGACCTTTTTGAACCTGAAAATTGTGTTAGTTTCTCTATGAGATAGTAAAAGAAGGTTCAAATTGAACAGCTGCTGTCAACGGCCATTCTAAGCTGAATGTGCCTGCTCTCGTCAGATCGCAGCAACAATGCAGCTTAAGGCTTGGCAAGTACAAGCATGGGAGACTGGCTGGGAATCCCAAGTTCTGTTGACCTTTTTGAACCTGAAAATTGTTAGTTTCTCTGTCAAAGATGGTAAAAGAAGGTTCAAATTGAACAGCTGCTGTCAACGGCCATTCTAAGCTGAATGTGCCTGCTCTCGACAGATCGCAGCAGCAATGCAGCTTAAGGCTTGGCAAGTACCAGCATGGGAGACTGGCTGGGAATCCCAAGTTCCGTTGACCTTTTTGAACCTGAAAATTGTGTTAGTTTCTCTATGAGATAGTAAAAGAAGGTTCAAATTGAACAGCTGCTGTCAACGGCCATTCTAAGCTGAATGTGCGTGCTCTTGTCGGATCACAGCAGCGATACGGCTTAAGGCTTGGCAAGTACCAGCATGGGAGACTGGCTGCGAATTCCAAGTTCCGTTGACCTTTTTGAACCTGAAAATTGTGTTAGTTTCTCTATGAGATAGTAAAAGAAGGTTCAAACTGAACAGCTGCTGTCAACGGCCATTCTAAGCTGAATGTGCCTGCTCTCGTCAGATCGCAGCATCAATGCAGCTTAAGGCTTGGCAAGTACCAGCATGGGAGACTGGCTGGGAATCCCAAGTTCTGTTGACCTTTTTGAACCTGAAAATTGTTAGTTTCTCTGTCAAAGATGGTAAAAGAAGGTTCAAATTGAACAGCTGCTGTCAACGGCCATTCTAAGCTGAATGTGCCTGCTCTCGTCAGATGGCAGCAGCAATGCAGCTTAAGGCTTGGCAAGTACAAGCATGGGAGACTGGCTGGGAATCCCAAGTTCTGTTGACCTTTTTGAACCTGAAAATTGTGTAAGTTTCTCTATGAGATAGTAAAAGAAGGTTCAAATTGAACAGCTGCTGTCAACGGCCATTCTAAGCTGAATGTGCCTGCTCTCGTCAGATCGCAGCAACAATGCAGCTTAAGGCTTGGCAAGTACCAGCATGGGAGACTGGCTGGGAATCCCAAGTTCTGTTGACCTTTTTGAACCTGAAAATTGTTAGTTTCTCTGTCAAAGATGGTAAAAGAAGGTTCAAATTGAACAGCTGCTGTCAACGGCCATTCTAAGCTGAATGTGCCTGCTCTCATCAGATCGCAGCATCAATGCAGCTTAAGGCTTGGCAAGTACCAGCATGGGAGACTGGCTGGGAATCCCAAGTTCTGTTGACCTTTTTGAACCTGAAAATTGTTAGTTTCTCTGTCAAAGATGGTAAAAGAAGGTTCAAATTGAACAGCTGCTGTCAACGGCCATTCTAAGCTGAATGTGCCTGCTCTCGTCAGATGGCAGCAGCAATGCAGCTTAAGGCTTGGCAAGTACCAGCATGGGAGACTGGCTGGGAACCCCAAGTTCTGTTGACCTTTTTGAACCTGAAAATTGTTAGTTTCTCTGTCAAAGATGGTAAAAGAAGGTTCAAATTGAACAGCTGCTGTCAACGGCCATTCTAAGCTGAATGTGTCTGCTCTCGTCAGATGGCAGCAGCAATGCAGCTTAAGGCTTGGCAAGTACCAGCATGGGAGACTGGCTGGGAATCCCAAGTTCTGTTGACCTTTTTGAACCTGAAAATTGTTAGTTTCTCTGTCAAAGATGGTAAAAGAAGGTTCAAATTGAACAGCTGCTGTCAACGGCCATTCTAAGCTGAATGTGCCTGCTCTCGTCAGATGGCAGCAGCAATGCAGCTTAAGGCTTGGCAAGTACCAGCATGGGAGACTGGCTGGGAATCCCAAGTTCTGTTGAGCTTTTTGAACCTGAAAATTGTGTTAGTTTCTCTATGAGATAGTAAAAGAAGGTTCAAATTGAACAGCTGCTGTCAACGGCCATTCTAAGCTGAATGTGCGTGCTCTTGTCGGATCACAGCAGCGATGCGGCTTAAGGCTTGGCAAGTACCAGCATGGGAGACTGGCTGCGAATTCCAAGTTCCGTTGACCTTTTTGAACCTGAAAATTGTGTTAGTTTCTCTATGAGATAGTAAAAGAAGGTTCAAACTGAACAGCTGCTGTCAACGGCCATTCTAAGCTGAATGTGCCTGCTCTCGTCAGATCGCAGCATCAATGCAGCTTAAGGCTTGGCAAGTACCAGCATGGGAGACTGGCTGGGAATCCCAAGTTCTGTTGACCTATTTGAACCTGAAAATTGTTAGTTTCTCTGTCAAAGATGGTAAAAGAAGGTTCAAATTGAACAGCTGCTGTCAACGGCCATTCTAAGCTGAATGTGCCTGCTCTCGTCAGATCGCAGCAGCAATGCAGCTTAAGGCTTGGCAAGTACCAGCATGGGAGACTGGCTGGGAATACCAAGCTCCGTTGACCTTTTTGAACCTGAAAATTGTGTTAGTTTCTCTATGAGATAGTAAAAGAAGGTTCAAATTGAACAGCTGCTGTCAACGGCCATTCTAAGCTGAATGTGCCTGCTCTCGTCAGATCGCAGCAGCAATGCAGCGTAAGGCTTGGCAAGTACCAGCATGGGAGACTGGCTGGGAATCCCAAGTACTGTTGACCTTTTTGAACCTGAAAATTGTGTTAGTTTTTCTATGAGATAGTAAAAGAAGGTTCAAATTGAACAGCTGCTGTCAACGGCCATTCTAAGCTGAATGTGCCTGCTCTCGTCAGATCGCAGCAGCAATGCAGCTTAAGGCTTGGCAAGTACCAGCATGGGAGACTGGCTGGGAATCCCAAGTTCTGTTGACCTTTTTGAACCTGAAAATTGTGTTAGTTTCTCTATGAGATAGTAAAAGAAGGTTCAAATTGAACAGCTGCTGTCAACGGCCATTCTAAGCTGAATGTGCCTGCTCTCGTCAGATCGCAGCAACAATGCAGCTTAAGGCTTGGCAAGTACAAGCATGGGAGACTGGCTGGGAATCCCAAGTTCTGTTGACCTTTTTGAACCTGAAAATTGTTAGTTTCTCTGTCAAAGATGGTAAAAGAAGGTTCAAATTGAACAGCTGCTGTCAACGGCCATTCTAAGCTGAATGTGCCTGCTCTCGACAGATCGCAGCAGCAATGCAGCTTAAGGCTTGGCAAGTACCAGCATGGGAGACTGGCTAGGAATCCCAAGTTCCGTTGACCTTTTTGAACCTGAAAATTGTGTTAGTTTCTCTATGAGATAGTAAAAGAAGGTTCAAATTGAACAGCTGCTGTCAACGGCCATTCTAAGCTGAATGTGCGTGCTCTTGTCGGATCACAGCAGCGATACGGCTTAAGGCTTGGCAAGTACCAGCATGGGAGACTGGCTGCGAATTCCAAGTTCCGTTGACCTTTTTGAACCTGAAAATTGTGTTAGTTTCTCTATGAGATAGTAAAAGAAGGTTCAAACTGAACAGCTGCTGTCAACGGCCATTCTAAGCTGAATGTGCCTGCTCTCGTCAGATCGCAGCATCAATGCAGCTTAAGGCTTGGCAAGTACCAGCATGGGAGACTGGCTGGGAATCCCAAGTTCTGTTGACCTTTTTGAACCTGAAAATTGTTAGTTTCTCTGTCAAAGATGGTAAAAGAAGGTTCAAATTGAACAGCTGATGTCAACGGCCATTCTAAGCTGAATGTGCCTGCTCTCGTCAGATGGCAGCAGCAATGCAGCTTAAGGCTTGGCAAGTACAAGCATGGGAGACTGGCTGGGAATCCCAAGTTCTGTTGACCTTTTTGAACCTGAAAATTGTGTAAGTTTCTCTATGAGATAGTAAAAGAAGGTTCAAATTGAACAGCTGCTGTCAACGGCCATTCTAAGCTGAATGTGCCTGCTCTCGTCAGATCGCAGCAACAATGCAGCTTAAGGCTTGGCAAGTACAAGGCTGGGAATCCCAAGTTCTGTTGACCTTTTTGAACCTGAAAATTGTTAGTTTCTCTGTCAAAGATGGTAAAAGAAGGTTCAAATGGAACAGCTGCTGTCAACGGCCATTCTAAGCTGAATATGCCTGCTCTCATCAGATCGCAGCAGCAATGCAGCTTAAGGCTTGGCAAGTACCAGCATGGGAGACTGGCTGGGAATCCCAAGTTCCGTTGACCTTTTTGAACCTGAAAATTGTGTTAGTTTCTCTATGAGATAGTAAAAGAAGGTTCAAACTGAACAGCTGCTGTCAACGGCCATTCTAAGCTGAATGTGCCCGCTCTCGTCAGATCGCAGCAGCAATGCAGCTTAAGGCTTGGCAAGTACCAGCATGGGAGACTGGCTGGGAATCCCAAGTTCCGTTGACCTTTTTGAACCTGAAAATTGTGTTAGTTTCTCTATGAGATAGTAAAAGAAGGTTCAAATTGAACAGCTGCTGTCAACGGCCATTCTAAGCTGAATGTGCGTGCTCTTGTCGGATCACAGCAGCGATGCGGCTTAAGGCTTGGCAAGTACCAGCATGGGAGACTGGCTGCGAATTCCAAGTTCCGTTGACCTTTTTGAACCTGAAAATTGTGTTAGTTTCTCTATGAGATAGTAAAAGAAGGTTCAAACTGAACAGCTGCTGTCAACGGCCATTCTAAGCTGAATGTGCCTGCTCTCATCAGATCGCAGCATCAATGCAGCTTAAGGCTTGGCAAGTACCAGCATGGGAGACTGGCTGGGAATCCCAAGTTCTGTTGACCTTTTTGAACCTGAAAATTGTTAGTTTCTCTGTCAAAGATGGTAAAAGAAGGTTCAAATTGAACAGCTGCTGTCAACGGCCATTCTAAGCTGAATGTGCCTGCTCTCGTCAGATGGCAGCAGCAATGCAGCTTAAGGCTTGGCAAGTACCAGCATGGGAGACTGGCTGGGAATCCCAAGTTCTGTTGAGCTTTTTGAACCTGAAAATTGTGTTAGTTTCTCTATGAGATAGTAAAAGAAGGTTCAAATTGAACAGCTGCTGTCAACGGCCATTCTAAGCTGAATGTGCGTGCTCTTGTCGGATCACAGCAGCGATGCGGCTTAAGGCTTGGCAAGTACCAGCATGGGAGACTGGCTGCGAATTCCAAGTTCCGCTGACCTTTTTGAACCTGAAAATTGTGTTAGTTTCTCTATGAGATAGTAAAAGAAGGTTCAAACTGAACAGCTGCTGTCAACGGCCATTCTAAGCTGAATGTGCCTGCTCTCGTCAGATCGCAGCATCAATGCAGCTTAAGGCTTGGCAAGTACCAGCATGGGAGACTGGCTGGGAATCCCAAGTTCTGTTGACCTATTTGAACCTGAAAATTGTTAGTTTCTCTGTCAAAGATGGTAAAAGAAGGTTCAAATTGAACAGCTGCTGTCAACGGCCATTCTAAGCTGAATGTGCCTGCTCTCGTCAGATCGCAGCAGCAATGCAGCTTAAGGCTTGGCAAGTACCAGCATGGGAGACTGGCTGGGAATACCAAGTTCCGTTGACCTTTTTGAACCTGAAAATTGTGTTAGTTTCTCTATGAGATAGTAAAAGAAGGTTCAAACTGAACAGCTGCTGTCAACGGCCATTCTAAGCTGAATGTGCCTGCTCTCGTCAGATCACAGCAGCAATGCAGCTTAAGGCTTGGCAAGTACCAGCATGGGAGACTGGCTGGGAATCCCAAGTTCCGTTGACCTTTTTGAACCTGAAAATTGTGTTAGTTTCTCTATGAGATAGTAAAAGAAGGTTCAAATTGAACAGCTGCTGTCAACGGCCATTCTAAGCTGAATGTGCGTGCTCTTGTCGGATCACAGCAGCGATGCGGCTTAAGGCTTGGCAAGTACCAGCATGGGAGACTGGCTGCGAATTCCAAGTTCCGTTGACCTTTTTGAACCTGAAAATTGTGTTAGTTTCTCTATGAGATAGTAAAAGAAGGTTCAAACTGAACAGCTGCTGTCAACGGCCATTCTAAGCTGAATGTGCCTGCTCTCGTCAGATCGCAGCATCAATGCAGATTAAGGCTTGGCAAGTACCAGCATGGGAGACTGGCTGGGAATCCCAAGTTCTGTTGACCTTTTTGAACCTGAAAATTGTTAGTTTCTCTGTCAGAGATGGTAAAAGAAGGTTCAAATTGAACAGCTGCTGTCAACGGCCATTCTAAGCTGAATGTGCCTGCTCTCGCCAGATGGCAGCAGCAATGAAGCTTAAGGCTTGGCAAGTACAAGCATGGGAGACTGGCTGGGAATCCCAAGTTCTGTTGACCTTTTTGAACCTGAAAATTGTGTTAGTTTCTCTATGAGATAGTAAAAGAAGGTTCAAATTGAACAGCTGCTGTGAACGGCCATTCGAAGCTGAATGTGCCTGCTCTCGTCAGATCGCAGCAACAATGCAGCTTAAGGCTTGGCAAGTACAAGCATGGGAGACTGGCTGGGAATCCCAAGTTCTGTTGACCTTTTTGAACCTGAAAATTGTTAGTTTCTCTGTCAAAGATGGTAAAAGAAGGTTCAAATGGAACAGCTGCTGTCAACGGCCATTCTAAGCTGAATATGCCTGCTCTCGTCAGATCGCAGCAGCAATGCAGCTTAAGGCTTGGCAAGTACCAGCATGGGAGACTGGCTGGGAATACCAAGTTCCGTTGACCTTTTTGAACCTGAAAATTGTGTTAGTTTCTCTATGAGATATTAAAAGAAGGTTCAAACTGAACAGCTGCTGTCAACGGCCATTCTAAGCTGAATGTGCCCGCTCTCGTCAGATCACAGCAGCAATGCAGCTTAAGGCTTGGCAAGTACCAGCATGGGAGACTGGCTGGGAATCCCAAGTTCCGTTGACCTTTTTGAACCTGAAAATTGTGTTAGTTTCTCTATGAGATAGTAAAAGAAGGTTCAAATTGGACAGCTGCTGTCAACGGCCATTCTAAGCTGAATGTGCGTGCTCTTGTCGGATCACAGCAGCGATGCGGCTTAAGGCTTGGCAAGTACCAGCATGGGAGACTGGCTGCGAATTCCAAGTTCCGTTGACCTTTTTGAACCTGAAAATTGTGTTAGTTTCTCTATGAGATAGTAAAAGAAGGTTCAAACTGAACAGCTGCTGTCAACGGCCATTCTAAGCTGAATGTGCCTGCTCTCATCAGATCGCAGCATCAATGCAGCTTAAGGCTTGGCAAGTACCAGCATGGGAGACTGGCTGGGAATCCCAAGTTCTGTTGACCTTTTTGAACCTGAAAATTGTTAGTTTCTCTGTCAAAGATGGTAAAAGAAGGTTCAAATTGAACAGCTGCTGTCAACGGCCATTCTAAGCTGAATGTGCCTGCTCTCGTCAGATGGCAGCAGCAATGCAGCTTAAGGCTTGGCAAGTACCAGCATGGGAGACTGGCTGGGAATCCCAAGTTCTGTTGACCTTTTTGAACCTGAAAATTGTTAGTTTCTCTGTCAAAGATGGTAAAAGAAGGTTCAAATTGAACAGCTGCTGTCAACGGCCATTCTAAGCTGAATGTGCCTGCTCTCGTCAGATGGCAGCAGCAATGCAGCTTAAGGCTTGGCAAGTACCAGCATGGGAGACTGGCTGGGAATCCCAAGTTCTGTTGAGCTTTTTGAACCTGAAAATTGTGTTAGTTTCTCTATGAGATAGTAAAAGAAGGTTCAAATTGAACAGCTGCTGTCAACGGCCATTCTAAGCTGAATGTGCGTGCTCTCGTCAGATCACAGCAGCAATGCAGCTTAAGGCTTGGCAAGTACCAGCATGGGAGACTGGCTGAGAATCCCAAGTTCCGTTGACCTTTTTGAACCTGAAAATTGTGTTAGTTTCTCTATGAGATAGTAAAAGAAGGTTCAAATTGAACAGCTGCTGTCAACGGCCATTCTAAGCTGAATGTGCGTGCTCTTGTCGGATCACAGCAGCGATGCGGCTTAAGGCTTGGCAAGTACCAGCATGGGAGACTGGCTGCGAATTCCAAGTTCCGTTGACCTTTTTGAACCTGAAAATTGTGTTAGTTTCTCTATGAGATAGTAAAAGAAGGTTCAAACTGAACAGCTGCTGTCAACGGCCATTCTAAGCTGAATGTGCCTGCTCTCGTCAGATCGCAGCATCAATGCAGCTTAAGGCTTGGCAAGTACCAGCATGGGAGACTGGCTGGGAATCCCAAGTTCTGTTGACCTATTTGAACCTGAAAATTGTTAGTTTCTCTGTCAGAGATGGTAAAAGAAGGTTCAAATTGAACAGCTGCTGTCAACGGCCATTCTAAGCTGAATGTGCCTGCTCTCGCCAGATGGCAGCAGCAATGCAGCTTAAGGCTTGGCAAGTACAAGCATGGGAGACTGGCTGGGAATCCCAAGTTCTGTTGACCTTTTTGAACCTGAAAATTGTGTTAGTTTCTCTATGAGATAGTAAAAGAAGGTTCAAATTGAACAGCTGCTGTCAACGGCCATTCTAAGCTGAATGTGCCTGCTCTCGTCAGATCGCAGCAACAATGCAGCTTAAGGCTTGGCAAGTACAAGCATGGGAGACTGGCTGGGAATCCCAAGTTCTGTTGACCTTTTTGAACCTGAAAATTGTTAGTTTCTCTGTCAAAGATGGTAAAAGAAGGTTCAAATGGAACAGCTGCTGTCAACGGCCATTGTAAGCTGAATATGCCTGCTCTCGTCAGATCGCAGCAGCAATGCAGCTTAAGGCTTGGCAAGTACCAGCATGGGAGACTGGCTGGGAATACCAAGTTCCGTTGACCTTTTTGAACCTGAAAATTGTGTTAGTTTCTCTATGAGATAGTAAAAGAAGGTTCAAACTGAACAGCTGCTGTCAACGGCCATTCTAAGCTGAATGTGCCCGCTCTCGTCAGATCACAGCAGCAATGCAGCTTAAGGCTTGGCAAGTACCAGCATGGGAGACTGGCTGGGAATCCCAAGTTCCGTTGACCTTTTTGAACCTGAAAATTGTGTTAGTTTCTCTATGAGATAGTAAAAGAAGGTTCAAATTGAACAGCTGCTGTCAACGGCCATTCTAAGCTGAATGTGCGTGCTCTTGTCGGATCACAGCAGCGATGCGGCTTAAGGCTTGGCAAGTACCAGCATGGGAGACTGGCTGCGAATTCCAAGTTCCGTTGACCTTTTTGAACCTGAAAATTGTGTTAGTTTCTCTATGAGATAGTAAAAGAAGGTTCAAACTGAACAGCTGCTGTCAACGGCCATTCTAAGCTGAATGTGCCTGCTCTCATCAGATCGCAGCATCAATGCAGCTTAAGGCTTGGCAAGTACCAGCATGGGAGACTGGCTGGGAATCCCAAGTTCTGTTGACCTTTTTGAACCTGAAAATTGTTAGTTTCTCTGTCAAAGATGGTAAAAGAAGGTTCAAATTGAACAGCTGCTGTCAACGGCCATTCTAAGCTGAATGTGCCTGCTCTCGTCAGATGGCAGCAGCAATGCAGCTTAAGGCTTGGCAAGTACCAGCATGGGAGACTGGCTGGGAACCCCAAGTTCTGTTGACCTTTTTGAACCTGAAAATTGTTAGTTTCTCTGTCAAAGATGGTAAAAGAAGGTTCAAATTGAACAGCTGCTGTCAACGGCCATTCTAAGCTGAATGTGCCTGCTCTCGTCAGATGGCAGCAGCAATGCAGCTTAAGGCTTGGCAAGTACCAGCATGGGAGACTGGCTGGGAATCCCAAGTTCTGTTGAGCTTTTTGAACCTGAAAATTGTGTTAGTTTCTCTATGAGATAGTAAAAGAAGGTTCAAATTGAACAGCTGCTGTCAACGGCCATTCTAAGCTGAATGTGCGTGCTCTTGTCGGATCACAGCAGCGATGCGGCTTAAGGCTTGGCAAGTACCAGCATGGGAGACTGGCTGCGATTTCCAAGTTCTGTTGACCTTTTTGAACCTGAAAATTGTGTTAGTTTCTCTATGAGATAGTAAAAGAAGGTTCAAACTGAACAGCTGCTGTCAACGGCCATTCTAAGCTGAATGTGCCTGCTCTCGTCAGATCGCAGCATCAATGCAGCTTAAGGCTTGGCAAGTACCAGCATGGGAGACTGGCTGGGAATCCCAAGTTCTGTTGACCTTTTTGAACCTGAAAATTGTTAGTTTCTCTGTCAAAGAAGGTAAAAGAAGGTTCAAATTGAACAGCTGCTGTCAACGGCCATTCTAAGCTGAATGTGCCTGCTCTCGTCAGATCGCAGCAGCAATGCAGCTTAAGGATTGGCAAGTACCAGCATGGGAGACTGGCTGGGAATCCCAAGTTCCGTTGACCTTTTTGAACCTGAAAATTGTGTTAGTTTCTCTATGAGATAGTAAAAGAAGGTTCAAATTGAACAGCTGCTGTCAACGGCCATTCTAAGCTGAATGTGCCTGCTCTCGTCAGATCGCAGCAGCAATGCAGCTTAAGGCTTGGCAAGTACCAGCATGGGAGACTGGCTGGGAATCCCAAGTTCCGTTGACCTTTTTGAACCTGAAAATTGTTAGTTTCTCTGTCAAAGATGGTAAAAGAAGGTTCAAATTGAACAGCTGCTGTCAACGGCCATTCTAAGCTGAATGTGCCTGCTCTCGTCAGATCGCAGCAGCAATGCAGCTTAAGGCTTGGCAAGTACCAGCATGGGAGACTGGCTGCGAATTCCAAGTTCCGTTGACCTTTTTGAACCTGAAAATTGTGTTAGTTTCTCTATGAGATAGTAAAAGAAGGTTCAAACTGAACAGCTGCTGTCAACGGCCATTGTAAGCTGAATGTGCCTGCTCTCGTCAGATCGCAGCATCAATGCAGCTTAAGGCTTGGCAAGTACCAGCATGGGAGACTGGCTGGGAATCCCAAGTTCTGTTGACCTTTTTGAACCTGAAAATTGTTAGTTTCTCTGTCAAAGATGGTAAAAGAAGGTTCAAATTGAACAGCTGCTGTCAACGGCCATTCTAAGCTGAATGTGCCTGCTCTCGTCAGATCGCAGCAGCAATGCAGCTTAAGGCTTGGCAAGTACCAGCATGGGAGACTGGCTGGGAATCCCAAGTTCCGTTGACCTTTTTGAACCTGAAAATTGTGTTAGTTTCTCTATGAGATAGTAAAAGAAGGTTCAAACTGAACAGCTGCTGTCAACGGCCATTCTAAGCTGAATGTGCCTGCTCTCGTCAGATCGCAGCATCAATGCAGCTTAAGGCTTGGCAAGTACCAGCATGGGAGACTGGCTGGGAATCCCAAGTTCCGTTGACCTTTTTGAACCTGAAAATTGTTAGTTTCTCTGTCAAAGAAGGTAAAAGAAGGTTCAAATTGAACAGCTGCTGTCAACGGCCATTCTAAGCTGAATGTGCCTGCTCTCGTCAGATCGCAGCAGCAATGCAGCTTAAGGCTTGGCAAGTACCAGCATGGGAAACTGGCTTTGAATCCCAAGTTCCGTTGACCTTTTTGAACCTGAAAATTGTGTTAGTTTCTCTATGAGATAGTAAAAGAAGGTTCAAATTGAACAGCTGCTGTCAACGGCCATTCTAAGCTGAATGTGCGTGCTCTTGTCGGATCACAGCAGCGATGCGGCTTAAGGCTTGGCAAGTACCAGCATGGGAGACTGGCTGCGAATTCCAAGTTCCGTTGACCTTTTTGAACCTGAAAATTGTGTTAGTTTCTCTATGAGATAGTAAAAGAAGGTTCAAACTGAACAGCTGCTGTCAACGGCCATTCTAAGCTGAATGTGCCTGCTCTCATCAGATCGCAGCATCAATGCAGCTTAAGGCTTGGCAAGTACCAGCATGGGAGACTGGCTGGGAATCCCAAGTTCTGTTGACCTTTTTGAACCTGAAAATTGTTAGTTTCTCTGTCAAAGATGGTAAAAGAAGGTTCAAATTGAACAGCTGCTGTCAACGGCCATTCTAAGCTGAATGTGCCTGCTCTCGTCAGATGGCAGCAGCAATGCAGCTTAAGGCTTGGCAAGTACCAGCATGGGAGACTGGCTGGGAACCCCAAGTTCTGTTGACCTTTTTGAACCTGAAAATTGTTAGTTTCTCTGTCAAAGATGGTAAAAGAAGGTTCAAATTGAACAGCTGCTGTCAACGGCCATTCTAAGCTGAATGTGCCTGCTCTCGTCAGATGGCAGCAGCAATGCAGCTTAAGGCTTGGCAAGTACCAGCATGGGAGACTGGCTGGGAATCCCAAGTTCTGTTGAGCTTTTTGAACCTGAAAATTGTGTTAGTTTCTCTATGAGATAGTAAAAGAAGGTTCAAATTGAACAGCTGCTGTCAACGGCCATTCTAAGCTGAATGTGCGTGCTCTTGTCGGATCACAGCAGCGATGCGGCTTAAGGCTTGGCAAGTACCAGCATGGGAGACTGGCTGCGAATTCCAAGTTCCGTTGACCTTTTTGAACCTGAAAATTGTGTTAGTTTCTCTATGAGATAGTAAAAGAAGGTTCAAACTGAACAGCTGCTGTCAACGGCCATTCTAAGCTGAATGTGCCTGCTCTCGTCAGATCGCAGCATCAATGCAGCTTAAGGCTTGGCAAGTACCAGCATGGGAGACTGGCTGGGAATCCCAAGTTCTGTTGACCTTTTTGAACCTGAAAATTGTTAGTTTCTCTGTCAAAGAAGGTAAAAGAAGGTTCAAATTGAACAGCTGCTGTCAACGGCCATTCTAAGCTGAATGTGCCTGCTCTCGTCAGATCGCAGCAGCAATGCAGCTTAAGGCTTGGCAAGTACCAGCATGGGAGACTGGCTGGGAATCCCAAGTTCCGTTGACCTTTTTGAACCTGAAAATTGTGTTAGTTTCTCTATGAGATAGTAAAAGAAGGTTCAAATTGAACAGCTGCTGTCAACGGCCATTCTAAGCTGAATGTGCGTGCTCTTGTCGGATCACAGCAGCGATGCGGCTTAAGGCTTGGCAAGTACCAGCATGGGAGACTGGCTGCGAATCCCAAGTTCCGTTGACCTTTTTGAACCTGAAAATTGTGTTAGTTTCTCTATGAGATAGTAAAAGAAGGTTCAAATTGAACAGCTGCTGTCAACGGCCATTCTAAGCTGAATGTGCCTGCTCTCGTCAGATCGCAGCAGCAATGCAGCTTAAGGCTTGGCAAGTACCAGCATGGGAGACTGGCTGGGAATCCCAAGTTCCGTTGACCTTTTTGAACCTGAAAATTGTGTTAGTTTCTCTATGAGATAGTAAAAGAAGGTTCAAATTGAACAGCTGCTGTCAACGGCCATTCTAAGCTGAATGTGCCTGCTCTCGTCAGATCGCAGCAGCAATGCAGCTTAAGGCTTGGCAAGTACCAGCATGGGAGACTGGCTGGGAATCCCAAGTTCCGTTGACCTTTTTGAACCTGAAAATTGTTAGTTTCTCTGTCAAATATGGTAAAAGAAGGTTCAAATTGAACAGCTGCTGTCAACGGCCATTCTAAGCTGAATGTGCCTGCTCTCGTCAGATCGCAGCAGCAATGCAGCTTAAGGCTTGGCAAGTACCAGCATGGGAGACTGGCTGCGATTTCCAAGTTCCGTTGACCTTTTTGAACCTGAAAATTGTGTTAGTTTCTCTATGAGATAGTAAAAGAAGGTTCAAACTGAACAGCTGCTGTCAACGGCCATTGTAAGCTGAATGTGCCTGCTCTCGTCAGATCGCAGCATCAATGCAGCTTAAGGCTTGGCAAGTACCAGCATGGGAGACTGGCTGGGAATCCCAAGTTCTGTTGACCTTTTTGAACCTGAAAATTGTTAGTTTCTCTGTCAAAGATGGTAAAAGAAGGTTCAAATTGAACAGCTGCTGTCAACGGCCATTCTAAGCTGAATGTGCCTGCTCTCGTCAGATCGCAGCAGCAATGCAGCTTAAGGCTTGGCAAGTACCAGCATGGGAGACTGGCTGGGAATCCCAAGTTCCGTTGACCTTTTTGAACCTGAAAATTGTGTTAGTTTCTCTATGAGATAGTAAAAGAAGGTTCAAACTGAACAGCTGCTGTCAACGGCCATTCTAAGCTGAATGTGCCTGCTCTCGTCAGATCGCAGCATCAATGCAGCTTAAGGCTTGGCAAGTACCAGCATGGGAGACTGGCTGGGAATCCCAAGTTCTGTTGACCTTTTTGAACCTGAAAATTGTTAGTTTCTCTGTCAAAGAAGGTAAAAGAAGGTTCAAATTGAACAGCTGCTGTCAACGGCCATTCTAAGCTGAATGTGCCTGCTCTCGTCAGATCGCAGCAGCAATGCATCTAAAGGCTTGGCAAGTACCAGCATGGGAGACTGGCTGGGAATCCCAAGTTCCGTTGACCTTTTTGAACCTGAAAATTGTGTTAGTTTCTCTATGAGATAGTAAAAGAAGGTTCAAATTGAACAGCTGCTGTCAACGGCCATTCTAAGCTGAATGTGCGTGCTCTTGTCGGATCACAGCAGCGATGCGGCTTAAGGCTTGGCAAGTACCAGCATGGGAGACTGGCTGCGAATCCCAAGTTCCGTTGACCTTTTTGAACCTGAAAATTGTGTTAGTTTCTCTATGAGATAGTAAAAGAAGGTTCAAATTGAACAGCTGCTGTCAACGGCCATTCTAAGCTGAATGTGCGTGCTCTTGTCGGATCACAGCAGCGATGCGGCTTAAGGCTTGGCAAGTACCAGCATGGGAGACTGGCTGTGAATCCCAAGTTCCGTTGACCTTTTTGAACCTGAAAATTGTGTTAGTTTCTCTATGAGATAGTAAAAGAAGGTTCAAACTGAACAGCTGCTGTCAACGGCCATTCTAAGCTGAATGTGCCTGCTCTCGTCAGATCGCAGCATCAATGCGGCTTAAGGCTTGGCAAGTACCAGCATGGGAGACTGGCTGGGAATCCCAAGTTCTGTTGACCTTTTTGAACCTGAAAATTGTGTTAGTTTCTCTATGAGATAGTAAAAGAAGGTTCAAATTGAACAGCTGCTGTCAACGGCCATTCTAAGCTGAATGTGCCTGCTCTCGTCAGATCGCAGCAGCAATGCAGCTTAAGGCTTGGCAAGTACCAGCATGGGAGACTGGCTGGGAATCCCAAGTTCCGTTGAGCTTTTTGAACCTGAAAATTGTGTTAGTTTCTCTATAAGATAGTAAAAGAAAGTAGAAATTAGGCAGCTGCTGTCATCGGCCATTCTAAGCTGAATGTGCCTGCTCTCGTCAGATCGCAGCAGCAATGCAGCTTAAGGCTTGGCAAGTACCAGCATGGGAGACTGGCTGGGAATCCCAAGTTCCGTTGACCTTTTTGAACCTGAAAATTGTTAGTTTCTCTGTCAAAGATGGTAAAAGAAGGTTCAAATTGAACAGCTGCTGTCAACGGCCATTCTAAGCTGAATGTGCCTGCTCTCGTTAGATCGCAGCAGCAATGCAGCTTAAGGCTTGGCAAGTACCAGCATAGGAGACTGGCTGGGAATCCCAAGTTCTGTTGACCTTTTTGAACCTGAAAATTGTGTTAGTTTCTCTATGAGATAGTAAAAGAAGGTTCAAACTGAACAGCTGCTGTCAACGGCCATTGTAAGCTGAATGTGCCTGCTCTCGTCAGATCGCAGCATCAATGCAGCTTAAGGCTTGGCAAGTACCAGCATGGGAGACTGGCTGGGAATCCCAAGTTCTGTTGACCTTTTTGAACCTGAAAATTGTTAGTTTCTCTGTCAAAGATGGTAAAAGAAGGTTCAAATTGAACAGCTGCTGTCAACGGCCATTCTAAGCTGAATGTGCCTGCTCTCGTCAGATCGCAGCAGCAATGCAGCTTAAGGCTTGGCAAGTACCAGCATGGGAGACTGGCTGGGAATCCCAAGTTCCGTTGACCTTTTTGAACCTGAAAATTGTGTTAGTTTCTCTATGAGATAGTAAAAGAAGGTTCAAACTGAACAGCTGCTGTCAACGGCCATTCTAAGCTGAATGTGCCTGCTCTCGTCAGATCGCAGCATCAATGCAGCTTAAGGCTTGGCAAGTACCAGCATGGGAGACTGGCTGGGAATCCCAAGTTCTGTTGACCTTTTTGAACCTGAAAATTGTTAGTTTCTCTGTCAAAGAAGGTAAAAGAAGGTTCAAATTGAACAGCTGCTGTCAACGGCCATTCTAAGCTGAATGTGCCTGCTCTCGTCAGATCGCAGCAGCAATGCAGCTTAAGGCTTGGCAAGTACCAGCATGGGAGACTGGCTGGGAATCCCAAGTTCCGTTGACCTTTTTGAACCTGAAAATTGTTAGTTTCTCTGTCAAAGATGGTAAAAGAAGGTTCAAATTGAACAGCTGCTGTCAACGGCCATTCTAAGCTGAATGTGCCTGCTCTCGTTAGATCGCAGCAGCAATGCAGCTTAAGGCTTGGCAAGTACCAGCATAGGAGACTGGCTGGGAATCCCAAGTTCTGTTGACCTTTTTGAACCTGAAAATTGTGTTAGTTTCTCTATGAGATAGTAAAAGAAGGTTCAAACTGAACAGCTGCTGTCAACGGCCATTGTAAGCTGAATGTGCCTGCTCTCGTCAGATCGCAGCATCAATGCAGCTTAAGGCTTGGCAAGTACCAGCATGGGAGACTGGCTGGGAATCCCAAGTTCTGTTGACCTTTTTGAACCTGAAAATTGTTAGTTTCTCTGTCAAAGATGGTAAAAGAAGGTTCAAATTGAACAGCTGCTGTCAACGGCCATTCTAAGCTGAATGTGCCTGCTCTCGTCAGATCGCAGCAGCAATGCAGCTTAAGGCTTGGCAAGTACCAGCATGGGAGACTGGCTGGGAATCCCAAGTTCCGTTGACCTTTTTGAACCTGAAAATTGTGTTAGTTTCTCTATGAGATAGTAAAAGAAGGTTCAAACTGAACAGCTGCTGTCAACGGCCATTCTAAGCTGAATGTGCCTGCTCTCGTCAGATCGCAGCATCAATGCAGCTTAAGGCTTGGCAAGTACCAGCATGGGAGACTGGCTGGGAATCCCAAGTTCTGTTGACCTTTTTGAACCTGAAAATTGTTAGTTTCTCTGTCAAAGAAGGTAAAAGAAGGTTCAAATTGAACAGCTGCTGTCAACGGCCATTCTAAGCTGAATGTGCCTGCTCTCGTCAGATCGCAGCAGCAATGCAGCTTAAGGCTTGGCAAGTACCAGCATGGGAGACTGGCTGGGAATCCCAAGTTCCGTTGACCTTTTTGAACCTGAAAATTGTGTTAGTTTCTCTATGAGATAGTAAAAGAAGGTTCAAATTGAACAGCTGCTGTCAACGGCCATTCTAAGCTGAATGTGCGTGCTCTTGTCGGATTACAGCAGCGATGCGGCTTAAGGCTTGGCAAGTACCAGCATGGGAGACTGGCTGCGAATCCCAAGTTCCGTTGACCTTTTTGAACCTGAAAATTGTGTTAGTTTCTCTATGAGATAGTAAAAGAAGGTTCAAATTGAACAGCTGCTGTCAACGGCCATTCTAAGCTGAATGTGCCTGCTCTCGTCAGATCGCAGCAGCAATGCAGCTTAAGGCTTGGCAAGTACCAGCATGGGAGACTGGCTGGGAATCCCAAGTTCTGTTGACCTTTTTGAACCTGAAAATTGTGTTAGTTTCTCTATGAGATAGTAAAAGAAGGTTCAAATTGAACAGCTGCTGTCAACGGCCATTCTAAGCTGAATGTGCCTGCTCTCGTCAGATCGCAGCAGCAATGCAGCTTAAGGCTTGGCAAGTACCAGCATGGGAGACTGGCTGGGAATCCCAAGTTCCGTTGACCTTTTTGAACCTGAAAATTGTGTTAGTTTCTCTATGAGATAGTAAAAGAAGGTTCAAATTGAACAGCTGCTGTCAACGGCCATTCTAAGCTGAATGTGCCTGCTCTCGTCAGATCGCAGCAGCAATGCAGCTTAAGGCTTGGCAAGTACCAGCATGGGAGACTGGCTGGGAATCCCAAGTTCCGTTGACCTTTTTGAACCTGAAAATTGTGTTAGTTTCTCTATGAGATAGTAAAAGAAGGTTCAAATTGAACAGCTGCTGTCAACGGCCATTCTAAGCTGAATGTGCGTGCTCTTGTCGGATCACAGCAGCGATGCGGCTTAAGGCTTGGCAAGTACCAGCATGGGAGACTGGCTGTGAATCCCAAGTTCCGTTGACCTTTTTGAACCTGAAAATTGTGTTAGTTTCTCTATGAGATAGTAAAAGAAGGTTCAAACTGAACAGCTGCTGTCAACGGCCATTCTAAGCTGAATGTGCCTGCTCTCGTCAGATCGCAGCATCAATGCAGCTTAAGGCTTGGCAAGTACCAGCATGGGAGACTGGCTGGGAATCCCAAGTTCTGTTGACCTTTTTGAACCTGAAAATTGTGTTAGTTTCTCTATGAGATAGTAAAAGAAGGTTCAAATTGAACAGCTGCTGTCAACGGCCATTCTAAGCTGAATGTGCCTGCTCTCGTCAGATCGCAGCAGCAATGCAGCTTAAGGCTTGGCAAGTACCAGCATGGGAGACTGGCTGGGAATCCCAAGTTCCGTTGAGCTTTTTGAACCTGAAAATTGTGTTAGTTTCTCTATACGATAGTAAAAGAAAGTAGAAATTAGGCAGCTGCTGTCATCGGCCATTCTAAGCTGAATGTGCCTGCTCTCGTCAGATCGCAGCAGCAATGCAGCTTAAGGCTTGGCAAGTACCAGCATGGGAGACTGGCTGGGAATCCCAAGTTCCGTTGACCTTTTTGAACCTGAAAATTGTTAGTTTCTCTGTCAAAGATGGTAAAAGAAGGTTCAAATTGAACAGCTGCTGTCAACGGCCATTCTAAGCTGAATGTGCCTGCTCTCGTTAGATCGCAGCAGCAATGCAGCTTAAGGCTTGGCAAGTACCAGCATAGGAGACTGGCTGGGAATCCCAAGTTCTGTTGACCTTTTTGAACCTGAAAATTGTGTTAGTTTTTCTATGAGATAGTAAAAGAAGGTTCAAATTGAACAGCTGCTGTCAACGGCCATTCTAAGCTGAATGTGCCTGCTCTCGTCAGATCGCAGCAGCTTAAGGCTTGGCAAGTACCAGCATGGGAGACTGGCTGGGAATCCCAAGTTCCGTTGACCTTTTTGAACCTGAAAATTGTGTTAGTTTCTCTATGAGATAGTAAAAGAAGGTTCAAATTGAACAGCTGCTGTCAACGGCCATTCTAAGCTGAATGTGCCTGCTCTCGTCAGATCGCAGCAGCAATGCAGCTTAAGGCTTGGCAAGTACCAGCATGGGAGACTGGCTGGGAATCCCAAGTTCTGTTGACCTTTTTGAACCTGAAAATTGTGTTAGTTTCTCTATGAGATAGTAAAAGAAGGTTCAAATTGAACAGCTGCTGTTAACGGCCATTCTAAGCTGAATGTGCCTGCTCTCGTCAGATTGCAGCAGCAATGCAGCTTAAGGCTTGGCAAGTACCAGCATGGGAGACTGGCTGGGAATCCCAAGTTCCGTTGACCTTTTTGAACCTGAAAATTGTTAGTTTCTCTGTCAAAGATGGTAAAAGAAGGTTCAAATTGAACAGCTGCTGTCAACGGCCATTCTAAGCTGAATGTGCGTGCTTTCGTCAGATCGCAGCAGCAATGCAGCTTATGGCTTGGCAAGTACCAGCATGGGAGACTGGCTGGGAATCCCAAGTTCTGTTGACCTTTTTGAACCTGAAAATTGTGTTAGTTTCTCTATGAGATAGTAAAAGAAGGTTCAAACTGAACAGCTGCTGTCAACGGCCATTCTAAGCTGAATGTGCCTGCTCTCGTCAGATCGCAGCAGCAATGCAGCTTAAGGCTTGGCAAGTACCAGCATGGGAGACTGGCTGGGAATCCCAAGTTCCGTTGACCTTTTTGAACCTGAAAATTGTGTTAGTTTCTCTATGAGATAGTAAAAGAAGGTTCAAATTGAACAGCTGCTGTCAACGGCCATTCTAAGCTGAATGTGCCTGCTCTCGTCAGATCGCAGCAGCAATGCAGCTTAAGGCTTGGCAAGTACCAGCATGGGAGACTGGCTGGGAATCCTAAGTTCTGTTGACCTTTTTGAACCTGAAAATTGTTAGTTTCTCTGTCAA
Source organism: Engystomops pustulosus (assembly GCF_040894005.1). Classification (NCBI taxonomy): domain Eukaryota; kingdom Metazoa; phylum Chordata; class Amphibia; order Anura; family Leptodactylidae; genus Engystomops; species Engystomops pustulosus. Next base: position 69,323,855 of record NC_092419.1, read on the forward strand.
AGATGGTAAAAGAAGGTTCAAATTGAACAGCTGCTGTCAACGGCCATTCTAAGCTGAATGTGCCTGCTCTCGTCAGATCGCAGCAGCAATGCAGCTTAATGCTTGGCAAGTACCAGCATGGGAGACTGGCTGGGAATCCCAAGTTCCGTTGACCTTTTTGAACCTGAAAATTGTGTTAGTTTCTCTATGAGATAGTAAAAGAAGGTTCAAACTGAACAGCTGCTGTCAACGGCCATTCTAAGCTGAATGTGCCTGCTCTCGTCTGATCGCAGCAGCAATGCAGTTTAAGGCTTGGCAAGTACCAGCATGGGAGACTGGCTGGGAATCCCAAGTTCCGTTGACCTTTTTGAACCTGAAAATTGTGTTAGTTTCTCTATGAGATAGTAAAAGAAGGTTCAAATTGAACAGCTGCTGTCAACATCCATTCTAAGCTGAATGTGCCTGCTCTCGTCAGATCGCAGCAGCAATGCAGCTTAAGGCTTGGCAAGTACCAGCATGGGAGACTGGCTGGGAATCCCAAGTTCTGTTGCCCTTTTTGAACCTGAAAATTGTGTTAGTTTCTCTATGAGATAGTAAAAGAAGGTTCAAATTGAACAGCTGCTGTCAACGGCCATTCTAAGCTGAATGTGCCTGCTCTCGTCAGATCGCAGCAGCTTAAGGCTTGGCAAGTACCAGCATGGGAGACTGGCTGGGAATCCTAAGTTCCGTTGACCTTTTTGAACCTGAAAATTGTGTTAGTTTCTCTATGAGATAGTAAAAGAAGGTTCAAACTGAACAGCTGCTGTCAACGGCCATTCTAAGCTGAATGTGCCTGCTCTCGTCAGATCGCAGCAGCAATGCAGCTTAAGGCTTGGCAAGTACCAGCATGGGAGACTGGCTGGGAATCCCAAGTTCTGTTGACCTTTTGAAACTGAAAATTGTGTTAGTTTCTCTATGAGATAGTAAAAGAAGGTTCAAATTGAAAAGCTGCTGTCAACGGCCATTCTAAGCTGAATGTGCGTGCTCTCGTCAGATCGCAGCAGCAATGCAGCTTAAGGCTTGGCAAGTACCAGTATGGGAGACTGGCTGGGAATCCCAAGTTCTGTTGACCTTTTTGAACCTGAAAATTGTGTTAGTTTCTCTATGAGATAGTAAAAGAAGGTTCAAATTGAACAGCTGCTGTCAACGGCCATTCTAAGCTGAATGTGCGTGCTCTCGTCAGATCGCAGCAGCATTGCAGCTTAAGGCTTGGCAAGTACCAGCATGGGAGACTGGCTGGGAATCCCAAGTTCCGTTGACCTTTTTGAACCTGAAAATTGTGTTAGTTTCTCTATGAGATAGTAAAAGAAGGTTCAAACTGAACAGCTGCTGTCAACGGCCATTCTAAGCTGAATGTGCCTGCTCTCGTCAGATCGCAGCAGCAATGCAGCTTAAGGCTTGGCAAGTACCAGCATGGGAGACTGGCTGGGAATCCCAAGTTCCGTTGACCTTTTTGAACCTGAAAATTGTGTTAGTTTCTCTATGAGATAGTAAAAGAAGGTTCAAATTGAACAGCTGCTGTCAACGGCCATTCTAAGCTGAATGTGCCTGCTCTCGTCAGATCGCAGCATCAATGCAGCTTAAGGCTTGGCAAGTACCAGCATGGGAGACTGGCTGGGAATCACAAGTTCCGTTGACCTTTTTGAACCTGAAAATTGTGTTAGTTTCTCTATGAGATAGTAAAAGAAGGTTCAAATTGAACAGCTGCTGTCAACGGCCATTCTAAGCTGAATGTGCCTGCTCTCGTCAGATCGCAGCAGCAATGCAGCTTAAGGCTTGGCAAGTACCAGCATGGGAGACTGGCTGGGAATCCCAAGTTCCGTTGACCTTTTTGAACCTGAAAATTGTGTTAGTTTCTCTATGAGATAGTAAAAGAAGGTTCAAACTGAACAGCTGCTGTCAACGGCCATTCTAAGCTGAATGTGCCTGCTCTCGTCAGATCGCAGCAGCAATGCAGCTTAAGGCTTGGCAAGTACCAGCATGGGAGACTGGCTGGGAATCCCAAGTTCCGTTGACCTTTTTGAACCTGAAAATTGTGTTAGTTTCTCTATGAGATAGTAAAAGAAGGTTCAAATTGAACAGCTGCTGTCAACAGCCATTCTAAGCTGAATGTGCCTGCTCTCGTCAGATCGCAGCAGCAATGCAGCTTAAGGCTTGGCAAGTACCAGCATGGGAGACTGGCTGGGAATCCCAAGTTCCGTTGACCTTTTTGAACCTGAAAATTGTGTTAGTTTCTCTATGAGATAGTAAAAGAAGGTTCAAATTGAACAGCTGCTGTCAACAGCCATTCTAAGCTGAATGTGCCTGCTCTCGTCAGATCGCAGCAGCAATGCAGCTTAAGGCTTGGCAAGTACCAGCATGGGAGACTGGCTGGGAATCCCAAGTTCCGTTGACCTTTTTGAACCTGAAAATTGTGTTAGTTTCTCTATGAGATAGTAAAAGAAGGTTCAAACTGAACAGCTGCTGTCAACAGCCATTCTAAGCTGAATGTGCCTGCTCTCGTCAGATCGCAGCAGCAATGCAGCTTAAGGCTTGGCAAGTACCAGCATGGGAGACTGGCTGGGAATCCCAAGTTCCGTTGACCTTTTTGAACCTGAAAATTGTGTTAGTTTCTCTATGAGATAGTAAAAGAAGGTTCAAATTGAACAGCTGCTGTCAACAGCCATTCTAAGCTGAATGTGCCTGCTCTCGTCAGATCGCAGCAGCAATGCAGCTTAAGGCTTGGCAAGTACCAGCATGGGAGACTGGCTGGGAATCCCAAGTTCCGTTGACCTTTTTGAACCTGAAAATTGTGTTAGTTTCTCTATGAGATAGTAAAAGAAGGTTCAAACTGAACAGCTGCTGTCAACGGCCATTCTAAGCTGAATGTGCCTGCTCTCGTCAGATCGCAGCAGCAATGCAGCTTAAGGCTTGGCAAGTATCAGCATGGGAGACTGGCTGGGAATCCCAAGTTCCATTGACTTTTTTGAACCTGAAAATTGTTAGTTTCTCTGTCAAAGATGGTAAAAGAAGGTTCAAACTGAACAGCTGCTGTCAACGGCCATTCTAAGCTGAATGTGCCTGCTCTCGTCAGATCGCAGCAGCAATGCAGCTTAAGGCTTGGCAAGTATCAGCATGGGAGACTGGCTGGGAATCCCAAGTTCCATTGACTTTTTTGAACCTGAAAATTGTTAGTTTCTCTGTCAAAGATGGTAAAAGAAGGTTCAAATTGAACAGCTGCTGTCAACGGCCATTCTAAGCTGAATGTGCCTGCTCTCGTCAGATCGCAGCAGCAATGCAGCTTAAGGCTTGGCAAGTACCAGCATGGGAGACTGGCTGGGAATCCCAAGTTCTGTTGACCTTTTTGAACCTGAAAATTGTGTTAGTTTCTCTATGAGATAGTAAAAGAAGGTTCAAATTGAACAGCTGCTGTTAACGGCCATTCTAAGCTGAATGTGCCTGCTCTCGTCAGATTGCAGCAGCAATGCAGCTTAAGGATTGGCAAGTACCAGCATGGGAGACTGGCTGGGAATCCCAAGTTCCATTGACCTTTTTGAACCTGAAAATTGTTAGTTTCTCTGTCAAAGATGGTAAAAGAAGGTTCAAATTGAACAGCTGCTGTCAACGGCCATTCTAAGCTGAATGTGCGTGCTTTCGTCAGATCGCAGCAGCAATGCAGCTTATGGCTTGGCAAGTACCAGCATGGGAGACTGGCTGGGAATCCCAAGTTCTGTTGACCTTTTTGAACCTGAAAATTGTGTTAGTTTCTCTATGAGATAGTAAAAGAAGGTTCAAACTGAACAGCTGCTGTCAACGGCCATTCTAAGCTGAATGTGCCTGCTCTCGTCAGATCGCAGCAGCAATGCAGCTTAAGGCTTGGCAAGTATCAGCATGGGAGACTGGCTGGGAATCCCAAGTTCCATTGACTTTTTTGAACCTGAAAATTGTTAGTTTCTCTGTCAAAGATGGTAAAAGAAGGTTCAAATTAAACAGCTGCTGTCAACGGCCATTCTAAGCTGAATGTGCCTGCTCTCGTCAGATCGCAGCAGCAATGCAGCTTAAGGCTTGGCAAGTACCAGCATGGGAGACTGGCTGGAAATCCCAAGTTCTGTTGAACTTTTTGAACCTGAAAATTGTGTTAGTTTCTCTATGAGATAGTAAAAGAAGGTTCAAATTGAACAGCTGCTATCAACGGCCATTCTAAGCTGAATGTGCCTGCTCTCGTCAGATCGCAGCAGCAATGCAGCTTAAGGCTTGGCAAGTACCAGCATGGGAGACTGGCTGGGAATCCCAAGTTCCGTTGACCTTTTTGAACCTGAAAATTGTGTTAGTTTCTCTATGAGATAGTAAAAGAAGGTTCAAACTGAACAGCTGCTGTCAACGGCCATTCTAAGCTGAATGTGCCTGCTCTCGTCAGATCGCAGCAGCAATGCAGCTTAAGGCTTGGCAAGTACCAGCATGGGAGACTGGCTGGGAAACCCAAGTTCCGTTGACCTTTTTGAACCTGAAAATTGTGTTAGTTTCTCTATGAGATAGTAAAAGAAGGTTCAAACTGAACAGCTGCTGTCAACGGCCATTCTAAGCTGAATGTGCCTGATCTCGTCAGATCGCAGCATCAATGCAGCTTAAGGCTTGGCAAGTACCAGCATGGGAGACTGGCTGGGAATCCCAAGTTCCGTTGACCTTTTTGAACCTGAAAATTGTGTTAGTTTCTCTATGAGATAGTAAAAGAAGGTTCAAATTGAACAGCTGCTGTCAACGGCCATTCTAAGCTGAATGTGCCTGCTCTCGTCAGATCGCAGCAGCAATGCAGCTTAAGGCTTGGCAAGTACCAGCATGGGAGACTGGCTGGGAATCCCAAGTTCCGTTGACCTTTTTGAACCTGAAAATTGTGTTAGTTTCTCTATGAGATAGTAAAAGAAGGTTCAAACTGAACAGCTGCTGTCAACGGCCATTCTAAGCTGAATGTGCCTGCTCTCGTCAGATCGCAGCAGCAATGCAGCTTAAGGCTTGGCAAGTACCAGCATGGGAGACTGGCTGGGAATCCCAAGTTCCGTTGACCTTTTTGAACCTGAAAATTGTGTTAGTTTCTCTATGAGATAGTAAAAGAAGGTTCAAACTGAACAGCTGCTGTCAACGGCCTTTCTAAGCTGAATGTGCCTGCTCTCGTCAGATCGCAGCATCAATGCAGCTTAAGGCTTGGCAAGTACCAGCATGGGAGACTGGCTGGGAATCCCAAGTTCCGTTGACCTTTTTGAACCTGAAAATTGTGTTAGTTTCTCTATGAGATAGTAAAAGAAGGTTCAAATTGAACAGCTGCTGTCAACAGCCATTCTAAGCTGAATGTGCCTGCTCTCGTCAGATCGCAGCAGCAATGCAGATTAAGGCTTGGCAAGTACCAGCATGGGAGACTGGCTGGGAATCCCAAGTTCTGTTGACCTTTTTGAACCTGAAAATTGTGTTAGTTTCTCTATGAGATAGTAAAAGAAGGTTCAAATTGAACAGCTGCTGTCAACGGCCATTCTAAGCTGAATGTGCCTGCTCTCGTCAGATCGCAGCAGCTTAAGGCTTGGCAAGTACCAGCATGGGAGACTGGCTGGGAATCCCAAGTTCCGTTGACCTTTTTGAACCTGAAAATTGTGTTAGTTTCTCTATGAGATAGTAAAAGAAGGTTCAAATTGAACAGCTGCTGTCAACGGCCATTCTAAGCTGAATGTGCCTGCTCTCGTCAGATCGCAGCAGCAATGCAGCTTAAGGCTTGGCAAGTACCAGCATGGGAGACTGGCTGGGAATCCCAAGTTACGTTGACCTTTTTGAACCTGAAAATTGTGTTAGTTTCTCTATGAGATAGTAAAAGAAGGTTCAAATTGAACAGCTGCTGTCAACGGCCATTCTAAGCTGAATGTGCCTGCTCTCGTCAGATCGCAGCAGCAATGCAGCTTAAGGCTTGGCAAGTACCAGCATGGGAGACTGGCTGGGAATCCCAAGTTCCATTGACCTTTTTGAACCTGAAAATTGTTAGTTTCTCTGTCAAAGATGGTAAAAGAAGGTTCAAATTGAACAGCTGCTGTCAACGGCCATTCTAAGCTGAATGTGCCTGCTCTCGTCAGATCGCAGCAGCAATGCAGCTTAAGGCTTGGCAAGTACCAGCATGGGAGACTGGCTGGGAATCCCAAGTTCTGTTGACCTTTTTGAACCTGAAAATTGTGTTAGTTTCTCTATGAGATAGTAAAAGAAGGTTCAAATTGAACAGTTGCTATCAACGGCCATTCTAAGCTGAATGTGCCTGCTCTCGTCAGATCGCAGCAGCAATGCAGCTTAAGGCTTGGCAAGTACCAACATTGGAGACTGGCTGGGAATCCCAAGTTCCGTTGACCTTTTTGAACCTGAAAATTGTGTTAGTTTCTCTATGAGATAGTAAAAGAAGGTTCAAACTGAACAGCTGCTGTCAACGGCCATTCTAAGCTGAATGTGCCTGCTCTCGTCAGATCGCAGCAGCAATGCAGCTTAAGGCTTGGCAAGTACCAGCATGGGAGACTGGCTGGGAATCCCAAGTTCCGTTGACCTTTTTGAACCTGAAAATTGTGTTAGTTTCTCTATGAGATAGTAAAAGAAGGTTCAAATTGAACAGCTGCTGTCAACGGCCATTCTAAGCTGAATGTGCCTGCTCTCGTCAGATCGCAGCAGCTTAAGGCTTGGCAAGTATCAGCATGGGAGACTGGCTGGGAATCCCAAGTTCCGTTGACCTTTTTGAACCTGAAAATTGTGTTAGTTTCTCTATGAGATAGTAAAAGAAGGTTCAAATTGAACAGCTGCTGTCAACGGCCATTCTAAGCTGAATGTGCCTGCTCTCGTCAGATCGCAGCAGCAATGCAGCTTAAGGCTTGGCAAGTACCAGCATGGGAGACTGGCTGAGAATCCCAAGTTCCGTTGACCTTTTTGAACCTGAAAATTGTGTTAGTTTCTCTATGAGATAGTAAAAGAAGGTTCAAATTGAACAGCTGCTGTCAACGGCCATTCTAAGCTGAATGTGCCTGCTCTCGTCAGATCGCAGCAGCAATGCAGCTTAAGGCTTGGCAAGTACCAGCATGGGAGACTGGCTGGGAATCCCAAGTTCCATTGACCTTTTTGAACCTGAAAATTGTTAGTTTCTCTGTCAAAGATGGTAAAAGAAGGTTCAAATTGAACAGCTGCTGTCAACGGCCATTCTAAGCTGAATGTGCCTGCTCTCGTCAGATCGCAGCAGCAATGCAGCTTAAGGCTTGGCAAGTACCAGCATGGGAGACTGACTGGGAATCCCAAGTTCTGTTGACCTTTTTGAACCTGAAAATTGTGTTAGTTTCTCTATGAGATAGTAAAAGAAGGTTCAAATTGAACAGTTTCTATCAACGGCCATTCTAAGCTGAATGTGCCTGCTCTCGTCAGATCGCAGCAGCAATGCAGCTTAAGGCTTGGCAAGTACCAACATTGGAGACTGGCTGGGAATCCCAAGTTCCGTTGACCTTTTTGAACCTGAAAATTGTGTTAGTTTCTCTATGAGATAGTAAAAGAAGGTTCAAATTGAACAGCTGCTGTCAACGGCCATTCTAAGCTGAATGTGCCTGCTCTCGTCAGATCGCAGTAGCAATGCAGCTTAAGGCTTGGCAAGTACCAGCATGGGAGACTGGCTGGGAATCCCAAGTTCCGTTGACCTTTTTGAACCTGAAAATTGTGTTAGTTTCTCTATGAGATAGTAAAAGAAGGTTCAAATTGAACAGCTGCTGTCAACGGCCATTCTAAGCTGAATGTGCCTGCTCTCGTCAGATCGCAGCAGCAATGCAGCTTAAGGCTTGGCAAGTACCAGCATGGGAGACTGGCTGGGAATCCCAAGTTCTGTTGACCTTTTTGAACCTGAAAATTGTGTTAGTTTCTCTATGAGATAGTAAAAGAAGGTTCAAATTGAACAGCTGCTGTCAACGGCCATTCTAAGCTGAATGTGCCTGCTCTCGTCAGATCGCAGCAGCAATGCAGCTTAAGGCTTGGCATGTACCAGCATGGGAGACTGGTTGGGAATCCCAAGTTCTGTTGACCTTTTTGAACCTGAAAATTGTGTTAGTTTCTCTATGAGATAGTAAAAGAAGGTTCAAATTGAACAGCTGCTGTCAACGGCCATTCTAAGCTGAATGTGTGTGCTCTTGTCGGATCACAGCAGCGATGCGGCTTAAGGCTTGGCAAGTACCAACATGGGAGACTGGCTGCGAATTCAAAGTTCCGTTGACCTTTTTGAACCTGAAAATTGTGTTAGTTTCTCTATGAGATAGTAAAAGAAGGTTCAAACTGAACAGCTGCTGTCAACGGCCATTCTAAGCTGAATGTGCCTGCTCTCGTCAGATCGCAGCATCAATGCAGCTTAAGGCTTGGCAAGTACCAGCATGGGAGACTGGCTGGGAATCCCAAGTTCTGTTGACCTTTTTGAACCTGAAAATTGTTAGTTTCTCTTTCAAAGATGGTAAAAGAAGGTTCAAATTGAACAGCTGCTGTCAACGGCCATTATAAGCTGAATGTGCCTGCTCTCGTCAGATCGCAGCAGCAATGCAGCTTAAGGCTTGGCAAGTACCAGCATGGGAGACTGGCTGGGAATCCCAAGTTCCGTTGACCTTTTTGAACCTGAAAATTGTGTTAGTTTCTCTATGAGATAGTAAAAGAAGGTTCAAATTGAACAGCTGCTGTCAACGGCCATTCTAAGCTGAATGTGCGTGCTCTTGTCGGATCACAGCAGCGATGCGGCTTAAGGCTTGGCAAGTACCAGCATGGGAGACTGGCTGCGAATTCCAAGTTCCGTTGACCTTTTTGAACCTGAAAATTGTGTTAGTTTCTCTATGAGATAGTAAAAGAAGGTTCAAACTGAAAAGCTGCTGTCAACGGCCATTCTAAGCTGAATGTGCCTGCTCTCGTCAGATCGCAGCATCAATGCAGCTTAAGGCTTGGCAAGTACCAGCATGGGAGACTGGCTGGGAATCCCAAGTTCTGTTGACCTTTTTGAACCTGAAAATTGTTAGTTTCTCTGTCAAAGAAGGTAAAAGAAGGTTCAAATTGAACAGCTGCTGTCAACGGCCATTCTAAGCTGAATGTGCCTGCTCTCGTCAGATCGCAGCAGCAATGCAGCTTAAGGCTTGGCAAGTACCAGCATGGGAGACTGGCTGGGAATCCCAAGTTCCGTTGACCTTTTTGAACCTGAAAATTGTGTTAGTTTCTCTATGAGATAGTAAAAGAAGGTTCAAATTGAACAGCTGCTGTCAACGGCCATTCTAAGCTGAATGTGCGTGCTCTTGTCGGATCACAGCAGCGATGCGGCTTAAGGCTTGGCAAGTACCAGCATGGGAGACTGGCTGCGAATCCCAAGTTCCGTTGACCTTTTTGAACCTGAAAATTGTGTTAGTTTCTCTATGAGATAGTAAAAGAAGGTTCAAATTGAACAGCTGCTGTCAACGGCCATTCTAAGCTGAATGTGCCTGCTCTCGTCAGATCGCAGCAGCAATGCAGCTTAAGGCTTGGCAAGTACCAGCATGGGAGACTGGCTGGGAATCCCAAGTTCTATTGACCTTTTTGAACCTGAAAATTGTGTTAGTTTCTCTATGAGATAGTAAAAGAAGGTTCAAACTGAACAGCTGCTGTCAACGGCCATTCTAAGCTGAATGTGCCTGCTCTCGTCAGATCGCAGCAGCAATGCAGCTTAAGGCTTGGCAAGTACCAGCATGGGAGACTGGCTGGGAATCCCAAGTTCCGTTGACCTTTTTGAACCTGAAAATTGTGTTAGTTTCTCTATGAGATAGTAAAAGAAGGTTCAAATTGAACAGCTCCTGTCAACGGCCATTCTAAGCTGAATGTGCCTGATCTCGTCAGATCGCAGCAGCAATGCAGCTTAAGGCTTGGCAAGTACCAGCATGGGAGACTGGCTGGGAATCCCAAGTTCCGTTGACCTTTTTGAACCTGAAAATTGTGTTAGTTTCTCTATGAGATAGTAAAAGAAGGTTCAAACTGAACAGCTGCTGTCAACGGCCATTCTAAGCTGAATGTGCCTGCTCTTGTCAGATCGCAGCAGCAATGCAGCTTAAGGCTTGGCAAGTACCAGCATGGGAGACTGGCTGGGAATCCCAAGTTCCGTTGATATTTTTAACCTGAAAATTGTGTTAGTTTCTCTATGAGATAGTAAAAGAAGGTTCAAACTGAACAGCTGCTGTCAACGGCCATTCTAAGCTGAATGTGCCTGCTCTCGTCAGATCGCAGCATCAATGCAGCTTAAGGCTTGGCAAGTACCAGCATGGAAGACTGGCTGGGAATCCCAAGTTCCGTTGACCTTTTTGAACCTGAAAATTGTGTTAGTTTCTCTATGAGATAGTAAAAGAAGGTTCAAATTGAACAGCTGCTGTCAACGGCCATTCTAAGCTGAATATGCCTGCTCTCGTCAGATCGCAGCAGCTTAAGGCTTGGCAAGTACCAGCATGGGAGACTGGCTGGGAATCCCAAGTTCCGTTGACCTTTTTGAACCTGAAAATTGTGTTAGTTTCTCTATGAGATAGTAAAAGAAGGTTCAAACTGAACAGCTGCTGTCAACGGCCATTCTAAGCTGAATGTGCCTGCTCTCGTCAGATCGCAGCAGCAATGCAGCTTAAGGCTTGGCAAGTACCAGCATGGGAGACTGGCTGGGAATCCCAAGTTCCGTTGACATTTTTGAACCTGAAAATTGTGTTAGTTTCTCTATGAGATAGTAAAAGAAGGTTCAAACTGAACAGCTGCTGTCAACGGCCATTCTAAGCTGAATGTGCCTGCTCTCGTCAGATCGCAGCATCAATGCAGCTTAAGGCTTGGCAAGTACCAGCATGGGAGACTGGCTGGGAATCCCAAGTTCCGTTGACCTTTTTGAACCTGAAAATTGTGTTAGTTTCTCTATGAGATAGTAAAAGAAGGTTCAAATTGAACAGCTGCTGTCAACAGCCAATCTAAGCTGAATGTGCCTGCTCTCGTCAGATCGCAGCAGCAATGCAGCTTAAGGCTTGGCAAGTACCAGCATGGGAGACTGGCTGGGAATCCCAAGTTCCGTTCACCTTTTTGAACCTGAAAATTGTGTTAGTTTCTCTATGAGATAGTAAAAGAAGGTTAAAACTGAACAGCTGCTGTCAATGGCCATTCTAAGCTGAATGTGCCTGCTCTCGTCAGATCGCAGCAGCAATGCAGCTTAAGGCTTGGCAAGTACCAGCATGGGAGACTGGCTGGGAATCCCAAGTTCCGTTGACCTTTTTGAACCTGAAAATTGTGTTAGTTTCTCTATGAGATAGTAAAAGAAGGTTCAAATTGAACAGCTGCTGTCAACGGCCATTCTAAGCTGAATGTGCCTGCTCTCGTCAGATCGCAGCAGCAATGCAGCTTAAGGCTTGGCAAGTACCAGCATGGGAGACTGGCTGGAAATCCCAAGTTCTGTTGACCTTTTTGAACCTGAAAATTGTGTTAGTTTTTCTATGAGATGATAAAAGAAGGTTCAAATTGAACAGCTGCTGTCAACGGCCATTCTAAGCTGAATGTGCCAGATCTCGTCAGATCGCAGCAGCAATGCAGCTTAAGGCTTGGCAAGTACCAGCATGGGAGACTGGCTGGGAATCCCAAGTTCCGTTGATATTTTTAACCTGAAAATTGTGTTAGTTTCTCTATGAGATAGTAAAAGAAGGTTCAAACTGAACAGCTGCTGTCAACGGCCATTCTAAGCTGAATGTGCCTGCTCTCGTCAGATCGCAGCATCAATGCAGCTTAAGGCTTGGCAAGTACCAGCATGGGAGACTGGCTGGGAATCCCAAGTTCCGTTGACCTTTTTGAACCTGAAAATTGTGTTAGTTTCTCTATGAGATAGTAAAAGAAGGTTCAAACTGAACAGCTGCTGTCAACGGCCATTCTAAGCTGAATGTGCCTGCTCTCGTCAGATCGCAGCAACAATGCAGCTTAAGGCTTGGCAAGTACAAGCATGGGAGACTGGCTGGGAATCCCAAGTTCTGTTGACCTTTTTGAACCTGAAAATTGTTAGTTTCTCTGTCAAAGATGGTAAAAGAAGGTTCAAATTGAACAGCTGCTGTCAACGGCCATTCTAAGCTGAATGTGCCTGCTCTCGTCAGATCGCAGCAGCAATGCAGCTTAAGGCTTGGCAAGTACCAGCATGGGAGACTGGCTGGGAATCCCAAGTTCCGTTGACCTTTTTGAACCTGAAAATTGTGTTAGTTTCTCTATGAGATAGTAAAAGAAGGTTCAAATTGAACAGCTGCTGTCAACGGCCATTCTAAGCTGAATGTGCGTGCTCTTGTCGGATCACAGCAGCGATGCGGCTTAAGGCTTGGCAAGTACCAGCATGGGAGACTGGCTGCGAATCCCAAGTCCCGTTGACCTTTTTGAACTTGAAAATTGTGTTAGTTTCTCTATGAGATAGTAAAAGAAGGTTCAAATTGAACAGCTGCTGTCAACAGCCATTCTAAGCTGAATGTGCCTGCTCTCGTCAGATCGCAGCAGCAATGCAGCTTAAGGCTTGGCAAGTACCAGCATGGGAGACTGGCTGGGAATCCAAAGTTCTGTTGACCTTTTTGAACCTGAAAATTGTGTTAGTTTCTCTATGAGATAGTAAAAGAAGGTTCAAATTGAACAGCTGCTGTCAACGGCCATTCTAAGCTGAATGTGCCTGCTCTCGTCAGATCGCAGCAGCTTAAGGCTTGGCAAGTACCAGCATGGGAGACTGGCTGGGAATCCCAAGTTCCGTTGACCTTTTTGAACCTGAAAATTGTGTTAGTTTCTCTATGAGATAGTAAAAGAAGGTTCAAATTGAACAGCTGCTGTCAACGGCCATTCTAAGCTGAATGTGCCTGCTCTCGTCAGATCGCAGCAGCAATGCAGCTTAAGGCTTGGCAAGTACCAGCATGGGAGACTGGCTGAGAATCCCAAGTTCCGTTGACCTTTTTGAACCTGAAAATTGTGTTAGTTTCTCTATGAGATAGTAAAAGAAGGTTCAAATTGAACAGCTGCTGTCAACGGCCATTCTAAGCTGAATGTGCCTGCTCTCGTCAGATCGCAGCAGCTTAAGGCTTGGCAAGTACCAGCATGGGAGACTGGCTGGGAATCCCAAGTTCCGTTGACCTTTTTGAACCTGAAAATTGTGTTAGTTTCTCTATGAGATAGTAAAAGAAGGTTCAAACTGAACAGCTGCTGTCAACGGCCATTCTAAGCTGAATGTGCCTGATCTCGTCAGATCGCAGCATCAATGCAGCTTAAGGCTTGGCAAGTACCAGCATGGGAGACTGGCTGGGAATCCCAAGTTCCGTTGACCTTTTTGAACCTGAAAATTGTGTTAGTTTCTCTATGAGATAGTAAAAGAAGGTTCAAATTGAACAGCTGCTGTCAACGGCCATTCTAAGCTGAATGTGCCTGCTCTCGTCAGATCGCAGCAGCAATGCAGCTTAAGGCTTGGCAAGTACCAGCATGGGAGACTGGCTGGGAATCCCAAGTTCTGTTGACCTTTTTGAACCTGAAAATTGTTAGTTTCTCTGTCAAAGATGGTAAAAGAAGGTTCAAATTGAACAGCTGCTGTCAACGGCCATTCTAAGCTGAATGTGCCTGCTCTCGTCAGATGGCAGCAGCAATGCAGCTTAAGGCTTGGCAAGTACCAGCATGGGAGACTGGCTGGGAATCCCAAGTTCTGTTGAGCTTTTTGAACCTGAAAATTGTGTTAGTTTCTCTATGAGATAGTAAAAGAAGGTTCAAATTGAACAGCTGCTGTCAACGGCCATTCTAAGCTGAATGTGCGTGCTCTTGTCGGATCACAGCAGCGATGCGGCTTAAGGCTTGGCAAGTACCAGCATGGGAGACTGGCTGCGAATTCCAAGTTCCGTTGACCTTTTTGAACCTGAAAATTGTGTTAGTTTCTCTATGAGATAGTAAAAGAAGGTTCAAACTGAACAGCTGCTGTCAACGGCCATTCTAAGCTGAATGTGCCTGCTCTCGTCAGATCGCAGCATCAATGCAGCTTAAGGCTTGGCAAGTACCAGCATGGGAGACTGGCTGGGAATCCCAAGTTCTGTTGACCTTTTTGAACCTGAAAATTGTTAGTTTCTCTGTCAAAGAAGGTAAAAGAAGGTTCAAATTGAACAGCTGCTGTCAACGGCCATTCTAAGCTGAATGTGCCTGCTCTCGTCAGATCGCAGCAGCAATGCAGCTTAAGGCTTGGCAAGTACCAGCATGGGAGACTGGCTGGGAATCCCAAGTTCCGTTGACCTTTTTGAACCTGAAAATTGTGTTAGTTTCTCTATGAGATAGTAAAAGAAGGTTCAAATTGAACAGCTGCTGTCAACGGCCATTCTAAGCTGAATGTGCGTGCTCTTGTCGGATCACAGCAGCGATGCGGCTTAAGGCTTGGCAAGTACCAGCATGGGAGACTGGCTGCGAATCCCAAGTTCCGTTGACCTTTTTGAACCTGAAAATTGTGTTAGTTTCTCTATGAGATAGTAAAAGAAGGTTCAAATTGAACAGCTGCTGTCAACGGCCATTCTAAGCTGAATGTGCCTGCTCTCGTCAGATCGCAGCAGCAATGCAGCTTAAGGCTTGGCAAGTACCAGCATGGGAGACTGGCTGGGAATCCCAAGTTCCGTTGACCTTTTTGAACCTGAAAATTGTGTTAGTTTCTCTATGAGATAGTAAAAGAAGGTTCAAATTGAACAGCTGCTGTCAACGGCCATTCTAAGCTGAATGTGCCTGCTCTCGTCAGATCGCAGCAGCAATGCAGCTTAAGGCTTGGCAAGTACCAGCATGGGAGACTGGCTGGGAATCCCAAGTTCCGTTGACCTTTTTGAACCTGAAAATTGTTAGTTTCTCTGTCAAATATGGTAAAAGAAGGTTCAAATTGAACAGCTGCTGTCAACGGCCATTCTAAGCTGAATGTGCCTGCTCTCGTCAGATCGCAGCAGCAATGCAGCTTAAGGCTTGGCAAGTACCAGCATGGGAGACTGGCTGCGATTTCCAAGTTCCGTTGACCTTTTTGAACCTGAAAATTGTGTTAGTTTCTCTATGAGATAGTAAAAGAAGGTTCAAACTGAACAGCTGCTGTCAACGGCCATTGTAAGCTGAATGTGCCTGCTCTCGTCAGATCGCAGCATCAATGCAGCTTAAGGCTTGGCAAGTACCAGCATGGGAGACTGGCTGGGAATCCCAAGTTCTGTTGACCTTTTTGAACCTGAAAATTGTTAGTTTCTCTGTCAAAGATGGTAAAAGAAGGTTCAAATTGAACAGCTGCTGTCAACGGCCATTCTAAGCTGAATGTGCCTGCTCTCGTCAGATCGCAGCAGCAATGCAGCTTAAGGCTTGGCAAGTACCAGCATGGGAGACTGGCTGGGAATCCCAAGTTCCGTTGACCTTTTTGAACCTGAAAATTGTGTTAGTTTCTCTATGAGATAGTAAAAGAAGGTTCAAACTGAACAGCTGCTGTCAACGGCCATTCTAAGCTGAATGTGCCTGCTCTCGTCAGATCGCAGCATCAATGCAGCTTAAGGCTTGGCAAGTACCAGCATGGGAGACTGGCTGGGAATCCCAAGTTCTGTTGACCTTTTTGAACCTGAAAATTGTTAGTTTCTCTGTCAAAGAAGGTAAAAGAAGGTTCAAATTGAACAGCTGCTGTCAACGGCCATTCTAAGCTGAATGTGCCTGCTCTCGTCAGATCGCAGCAGCAATGCATCTAAAGGCTTGGCAAGTACCAGCATGGGAGACTGGCTGGGAATCCCAAGTTCCGTTGACCTTTTTGAACCTGAAAATTGTGTTAGTTTCTCTATGAGATAGTAAAAGAAGGTTCAAATTGAACAGCTGCTGTCAACGGCCATTCTAAGCTGAATGTGCGTGCTCTTGTCGGATCACAGCAGCGATGCGGCTTAAGGCTTGGCAAGTACCAGCATGGGAGACTGGCTGCGAATCCCAAGTTCCGTTGACCTTTTTGAACCTGAAAATTGTGTTAGTTTCTCTATGAGATAGTAAAAGAAGGTTCAAATTGAACAGCTGCTGTCAACGGCCATTCTAAGCTGAATGTGCGTGCTCTTGTCGGATCACAGCAGCGATGCGGCTTAAGGCTTGGCAAGTACCAGCATGGGAGACTGGCTGTGAATCCCAAGTTCCGTTGACCTTTTTGAACCTGAAAATTGTGTTAGTTTCTCTATGAGATAGTAAAAGAAGGTTCAAACTGAACAGCTGCTGTCAACGGCCATTCTAAGCTGAATGTGCCTGCTCTCGTCAGATCGCAGCATCAATGCGGCTTAAGGCTTGGCAAGTACCAGCATGGGAGACTGGCTGGGAATCCCAAGTTCTGTTGACCTTTTTGAACCTGAAAATTGTGTTAGTTTCTCTATGAGATAGTAAAAGAAGGTTCAAATTGAACAGCTGCTGTCAACGGCCATTCTAAGCTGAATGTGCCTGCTCTCGTCAGATCGCAGCAGCAATGCAGCTTAAGGCTTGGCAAGTACCAGCATGGGAGACTGGCTGGGAATCCCAAGTTCCGTTGAGCTTTTTGAACCTGAAAATTGTGTTAGTTTCTCTATAAGATAGTAAAAGAAAGTAGAAATTAGGCAGCTGCTGTCATCGGCCATTCTAAGCTGAATGTGCCTGCTCTCGTCAGATCGCAGCAGCAATGCAGCTTAAGGCTTGGCAAGTACCAGCATGGGAGACTGGCTGGGAATCCCAAGTTCCGTTGACCTTTTTGAACCTGAAAATTGTTAGTTTCTCTGTCAAAGATGGTAAAAGAAGGTTCAAATTGAACAGCTGCTGTCAACGGCCATTCTAAGCTGAATGTGCCTGCTCTCGTTAGATCGCAGCAGCAATGCAGCTTAAGGCTTGGCAAGTACCAGCATAGGAGACTGGCTGGGAATCCCAAGTTCTGTTGACCTTTTTGAACCTGAAAATTGTGTTAGTTTCTCTATGAGATAGTAAAAGAAGGTTCAAACTGAACAGCTGCTGTCAACGGCCATTGTAAGCTGAATGTGCCTGCTCTCGTCAGATCGCAGCATCAATGCAGCTTAAGGCTTGGCAAGTACCAGCATGGGAGACTGGCTGGGAATCCCAAGTTCTGTTGACATTTTTGAACCTGAAAATTGTTAGTTTCTCTGTCAAAGATGGTAAAAGAAGGTTCAAATTGAACAGCTGCTGTCAACGGCCATTCTAAGCTGAATGTGCCTGCTCTCGTCAGATCGCAGCAGCAATGCAGCTTAAGGCTTGGCAAGTACCAGCATGGGAGACTGGCTGGGAATCCCAAGTTCCGTTGACCTTTTTGAACCTGAAAATTGTGTTAGTTTCTCTATGAGATAGTAAAAGAAGGTTCAAACTGAACAGCTGCTGTCAACGGCCATTCTAAGCTGAATGTGCCTGCTCTCGTCAGATCGCAGCATCAATGCAGCTTAAGGCTTGGCAAGTACCAGCATGGGAGACTGGCTGGGAATCCCAAGTTCTGTTGACCTTTTTGAACCTGAAAATTGTTAGTTTCTCTGTCAAAGAAGGTAAAAGAAGGTTCAAATTGAACAGCTGCTGTCAACGGCCATTCTAAGCTGAATGTGCCTGCTCTCGTCAGATCGCAGCAGCAATGCAGCTTAAGGCTTGGCAAGTACCAGCATGGGAGACTGGCTGGGAATCCCAAGTTCCGTTGACCTTTTTGAACCTGAAAATTGTTAGTTTCTCTGTCAAAGATGGTAAAAGAAGGTTCAAATTGAACAGCTGCTGTCAACGGCCATTCTAAGCTGAATGTGCCTGCTCTCGTTAGATCGCAGCAGCAATGCAGCTTAAGGCTTGGCAAGTACCAGCATAGGAGACTGGCTGGGAATCCCAAGTTCTGTTGACCTTTTTGAACCTGAAAATTGTGTTAGTTTCTCTATGAGATAGTAAAAGAAGGTTCAAACTGAACAGCTGCTGTCAACGGCCATTGTAAGCTGAATGTGCCTGCTCTCGTCAGATCGCAGCATCAATGCAGCTTAAGGCTTGGCAAGTACCAGCATGGGAGACTGGCTGGGAATCCCAAGTTCTGTTGACCTTTTTGAACCTGAAAATTGTTAGTTTCTCTGTCAAAGATGGTAAAAGAAGGTTCAAATTGAACAGCTGCTGTCAACGGCCATTCTAAGCTGAATGTGCCTGCTCTCGTCAGATCGCAGCAGCAATGCAGCTTAAGGCTTGGCAAGTACCAGCATGGGAGACTGGCTGGGAATCCCAAGTTCCGTTGACCTTTTTGAACCTGAAAATTGTGTTAGTTTCTCTATGAGATAGTAAAAGAAGGTTCAAACTGAACAGCTGCTGTCAACGGCCATTCTAAGCTGAATGTGCCTGCTCTCGTCAGATCGCAGCATCAATGCAGCTTAAGGCTTGGCAAGTACCAGCATGGGAGACTGGCTGGGAATCCCAAGTTCTGTTGACCTTTTTGAACCTGAAAATTGTTAGTTTCTCTGTCAAAGAAGGTAAAAGAAGGTTCAAATTGAACAGCTGCTGTCAACGGCCATTCTAAGCTGAATGTGCCTGCTCTCGTCAGATCGCAGCAGCAATGCAGCTTAAGGCTTGGCAAGTACCAGCATGGGAGACTGGCTGGGAATCCCAAGTTCCGTTGACCTTTTTGAACCTGAAAATTGTGTTAGTTTCTCTATGAGATAGTAAAAGAAGGTTCAAATTGAACAGCTGCTGTCAACGGCCATTCTAAGCTGAATGTGCGTGCTCTTGTCGGATTACAGCAGCGATGCGGCTTAAGGCTTGGCAAGTACCAGCATGGGAGACTGGCTGCGAATCCCAAGTTCCGTTGACCTTTTTGAACCTGAAAATTGTGTTAGTTTCTCTATGAGATAGTAAAAGAAGGTTCAAATTGAACAGCTGCTGTCAACGGCCATTCTAAGCTGAATGTGCCTGCTCTCGTCAGATCGCAGCAGCAATGCAGCTTAAGGCTTGGCAAGTACCAGCATGGGAGACTGGCTGGGAATCCCAAGTTCTGTTGACCTTTTTGAACCTGAAAATTGTGTTAGTTTCTCTATGAGATAGTAAAAGAAGGTTCAAATTGAACAGCTGCTGTCAACGGCCATTCTAAGCTGAATGTGCCTGCTCTCGTCAGATCGCAGCAGCAATGCAGCTTAAGGCTTGGCAAGTACCAGCATGGGAGACTGGCTGGGAATCCCAAGTTCCGTTGACCTTTTTGAACCTGAAAATTGTGTTAGTTTCTCTATGAGATAGTAAAAGAAGGTTCAAATTGAACAGCTGCTGTCAACGGCCATTCTAAGCTGAATGTGCCTGCTCTCGTCAGATCGCAGCAGCAATGCAGCTTAAGGCTTGGCAAGTACCAGCATGGGAGACTGGCTGGGAATCCCAAGTTCCGTTGACCTTTTTGAACCTGAAAATTGTGTTAGTTTCTCTATGAGATAGTAAAAGAAGGTTCAAATTGAACAGCTGCTGTCAACGGCCATTCTAAGCTGAATGTGCGTGCTCTTGTCGGATCACAGCAGCGATGCGGCTTAAGGCTTGGCAAGTACCAGCATGGGAGACTGGCTGTGAATCCCAAGTTCCGTTGACCTTTTTGAACCTGAAAATTGTGTTAGTTTCTCTATGAGATAGTAAAAGAAGGTTCAAACTGAACAGCTGCTGTCAACGGCCATTCTAAGCTGAATGTGCCTGCTCTCGTCAGATCGCAGCATCAATGCAGCTTAAGGCTTGGCAAGTACCAGCATGGGAGACTGGCTGGGAATCCCAAGTTCTGTTGACCTTTTTGAACCTGAAAATTGTGTTAGTTTCTCTATGAGATAGTAAAAGAAGGTTCAAATTGAACAGCTGCTGTCAACGGCCATTCTAAGCTGAATGTGCCTGCTCTCGTCAGATCGCAGCAGCAATGCAGCTTAAGGCTTGGCAAGTACCAGCATGGGAGACTGGCTGGGAATCCCAAGTTCCGTTGAGCTTTTTGAACCTGAAAATTGTGTTAGTTTCTCTATACGATAGTAAAAGAAAGTAGAAATTAGGCAGCTGCTGTCATCGGCCATTCTAAGCTGAATGTGCCTGCTCTCGTCAGATCGCAGCAGCAATGCAGCTTAAGGCTTGGCAAGTACCAGCATGGGAGACTGGCTGGGAATCCCAAGTTCCGTTGACCTTTTTGAACCTGAAAATTGTTAGTTTCTCTGTCAAAGATGGTAAAAGAAGGTTCAAATTGAACAGCTGCTGTCAACGGCCATTCTAAGCTGAATGTGCCTGCTCTCGTTAGATCGCAGCAGCAATGCAGCTTAAGGCTTGGCAAGTACCAGCATAGGAGACTGGCTGGGAATCCCAAGTTCTGTTGACCTTTTTGAACCTGAAAATTGTGTTAGTTTTTCTATGAGATAGTAAAAGAAGGTTCAAATTGAACAGCTGCTGTCAACGGCCCTTCTAAGCTGAATGTGTGTGCTCTCGTCAGATCGCAGCAGCAATGCAGCTTAAGGCTTGGCAAGTACCAGCATGGGAGACTGGCTGGGAATCCCAAGTTCTGTTGACCTTTTTGAACCTGAAAATTGTGTTAGTTTCTCTATGAGATAGTAAAAGAAGGTTCAAATTGAACAGCTGCTGTTAACGGCCATTCTAAGCTGAATGTGCCTGCTCTCGTCAGATTGCAGCAGCAATGCAGCTTAAGGCTTGGCAAGTACCAGCATGGGAGACTGGCTGGGAATCCCAAGTTCCGTTGACCTTTTTGAACCTGAAAATTGTTAGTTTCTCTGTCAAAGATGGTAAAAGAAGGTTCAAATTGAACAGCTGCTGTCAACGGCCATTCTAAGCTGAATGTGCGTGCTTTCGTCAGATCGCAGCAGCAATGCAGCTTATGGCTTGGCAAGTACCAGCATGGGAGACTGGCTGGGAATCCCAAGTTCTGTTGACCTTTTTGAACCTGAAAATTGTGTTAGTTTCTCTATGAGATAGTAAAAGAAGGTTCAAACTGAACAGCTGCTGTCAACGGCCATTCTAAGCTGAATGTGCCTGCTCTCGTCAGATCGCAGCAGCAATGCAGCTTAAGGCTTGGCAAGTACCAGCATGGGAGACTGGCTGGGAATCCCAAGTTCCGTTGACCTTTTTGAACCTGAAAATTGTGTTAGTTTCTCTATGAGATAGTAAAAGAAGGTTCAAATTGAACAGCTGCTGTCAACGGCCATTCTAAGCTGAATGTGCCTGCTCTCGTCAGATCGCAGCAGCAATGCAGCTTAAGGCTTGGCAAGTACCAGCATGGGAGACTGGCTGGGAATCCTAAGTTCTGTTGACCTTTTTGAACCTGAAAATTGTTAGTTTCTCTGTCAAAGATGGTAAAAGAAGGTTCAAATTGAACAGCTGCTGTCAACGGCCATTCTAAGCTGAATGTGCCTGCTCTCGTCAGATCGCAGCAGCAATGCAGCTTAATGCTTGGCAAGTACCAGCATGGGAGACTGGCTGGGAATCCCAAGTTCCGTTGACCTTTTTGAACCTGAAAATTGTGTTAGTTTCTCTATGAGATAGTAAAAGAAGGTTCAAACTGAACAGCTGCTGTCAACGGCCATTCTAAGCTGAATGTGCCTGCTCTCGTCTGATCGCAGCAGCAATGCAGTTTAAGGCTTGGCAAGTACCAGCATGGGAGACTGGCTGGGAATCCCAAGTTCCGTTGACCTTTTTGAACCTGAAAATTGTGTTAGTTTCTCTATGAGATAGTAAAAGAAGGTTCAAATTGAACAGCTGCTGTCAACATCCATTCTAAGCTGAATGTGCCTGCTCTCGTCAGATCGCAGCAGCAATGCAGCTTAAGGCTTGGCAAGTACCAGCATGGGAGACTGGCTGGGAATCCCAAGTTCTGTTGCCCTTTTTGAACCTGAAAATTGTGTTAGTTTCTCTATGAGATAGTAAAAGAAGGTTCAAATTGAACAGCTGCTGTCAACGGCCATTCTAAGCTGAATGTGCCTGCTCTCGTCAGATCGCAGCAGCTTAAGGCTTGGCAAGTACCAGCATGGGAGACTGGCTGGGAATCCTAAGTTCCGTTGACCTTTTTGAACCTGAAAATTGTGTTAGTTTCTCTATGAGATAGTAAAAGAAGGTTCAAACTGAACAGCTGCTGTCAACGGCCATTCTAAGCTGAATGTGCCTGCTCTCGTCAGATCGCAGCAGCAATGCAGCTTAAGGCTTGGCAAGTACCAGCATGGGAGACTGGCTGGGAATCCCAAGTTCTGTTGACCTTTTGAAACTGAAAATTGTGTTAGTTTCTCTATGAGATAGTAAAAGAAGGTTCAAATTGAAAAGCTGCTGTCAACGGCCATTCTAAGCTGAATGTGCGTGCTCTCGTCAGATCGCAGCAGCAATGCAGCTTAAGGCTTGGCAAGTACCAGTATGGGAGACTGGCTGGGAATCCCAAGTTCTGTTGACCTTTTTGAACCTGAAAATTGTGTTAGTTTCTCTATGAGATAGTAAAAGAAGGTTCAAATTGAACAGCTGCTGTCAACGGCCATTCTAAGCTGAATGTGCGTGCTCTCGTCAGATCGCAGCAGCATTGCAGCTTAAGGCTTGGCAAGTACCAGCATGGGAGACTGGCTGGGAATCCCAAGTTCCGTTGACCTTTTTGAACCTGAAAATTGTGTTAGTTTCTCTATGAGATAGTAAAAGAAGGTTCAAACTGAACAGCTGCTGTCAACGGCCATTCTAAGCTGAATGTGCCTGCTCTCGTCAGATCGCAGCAGCAATGCAGCTTAAGGCTTGGCAAGTACCAGCATGGGAGACTGGCTGGGAATCCCAAGTTCCGTTGACCTTTTTGAACCTGAAAATTGTGTTAGTTTCTCTATGAGATAGTAAAAGAAGGTTCAAATTGAACAGCTGCTGTCAACGGCCATTCTAAGCTGAATGTGCCTGCTCTCGTCAGATCGCAGCATCAATGCAGCTTAAGGCTTGGCAAGTACCAGCATGGGAGACTGGCTGGGAATCACAAGTTCCGTTGACCTTTTTGAACCTGAAAATTGTGTTAGTTTCTCTATGAGATAGTAAAAGAAGGTTCAAATTGAACAGCTGCTGTCAACGGCCATTCTAAGCTGAATGTGCCTGCTCTCGTCAGATCGCAGCAGCAATGCAGCTTAAGGCTTGGCAAGTACCAGCATGGGAGACTGGCTGGGAATCCCAAGTTCCGTTGACCTTTTTGAACCTGAAAATTGTGTTAGTTTCTCTATGAGATAGTAAAAGAAGGTTCAAACTGAACAGCTGCTGTCAACGGCCATTCTAAGCTGAATGTGCCTGCTCTCGTCAGATCGCAGCAGCAATGCAGCTTAAGGCTTGGCAAGTACCAGCATGGGAGACTGGCTGGGAATCCCAAGTTCCGTTGACCTTTTTGAACCTGAAAATTGTGTTAGTTTCTCTATGAGATAGTAAAAGAAGGTTCAAATTGAACAGCTGCTGTCAACAGCCATTCTAAGCTGAATGTGCCTGCTCTCGTCAGATCGCAGCAGCAATGCAGCTTAAGGCTTGGCAAGTACCAGCATGGGAGACTGGCTGGGAATCCCAAGTTCCGTTGACCTTTTTGAACCTGAAAATTGTGTTAGTTTCTCTATGAGATAGTAAAAGAAGGTTCAAATTGAACAGCTGCTGTCAACAGCCATTCTAAGCTGAATGTGCCTGCTCTCGTCAGATCGCAGCAGCAATGCAGCTTAAGGCTTGGCAAGTACCAGCATGGGAGACTGGCTGGGAATCCCAAGTTCCGTTGACCTTTTTGAACCTGAAAATTGTGTTAGTTTCTCTATGAGATAGTAAAAGAAGGTTCAAACTGAACAGCTGCTGTCAACAGCCATTCTAAGCTGAATGTGCCTGCTCTCGTCAGATCGCAGCAGCAATGCAGCTTAAGGCTTGGCAAGTACCAGCATGGGAGACTGGCTGGGAATCCCAAGTTCCGTTGACCTTTTTGAACCTGAAAATTGTGTTAGTTTCTCTATGAGATAGTAAAAGAAGGTTCAAATTGAACAGCTGCTGTCAACAGCCATTCTAAGCTGAATGTGCCTGCTCTCGTCAGATCGCAGCAGCAATGCAGCTTAAGGCTTGGCAAGTACCAGCATGGGAGACTGGCTGGGAATCCCAAGTTCCGTTGACCTTTTTGAACCTGAAAATTGTGTTAGTTTCTCTATGAGATAGTAAAAGAAGGTTCAAACTGAACAGCTGCTGTCAACGGCCATTCTAAGCTGAATGTGCCTGCTCTCGTCAGATCGCAGCAGCAATGCAGCTTAAGGCTTGGCAAGTATCAGCATGGGAGACTGGCTGGGAATCCCAAGTTCCATTGACTTTTTTGAACCTGAAAATTGTTAGTTTCTCTGTCAAAGATGGTAAAAGAAGGTTCAAACTGAACAGCTGCTGTCAACGGCCATTCTAAGCTGAATGTGCCTGCTCTCGTCAGATCGCAGCAGCAATGCAGCTTAAGGCTTGGCAAGTATCAGCATGGGAGACTGGCTGGGAATCCCAAGTTCCATTGACTTTTTTGAACCTGAAAATTGTTAGTTTCTCTGTCAAAGATGGTAAAAGAAGGTTCAAATTGAACAGCTGCTGTCAACGGCCATTCTAAGCTGAATGTGCCTGCTCTCGTCAGATCGCAGCAGCAATGCAGCTTAAGGCTTGGCAAGTACCAGCATGGGAGACTGGCTGGGAATCCCAAGTTCTGTTGACCTTTTTGAACCTGAAAATTGTGTTAGTTTCTCTATGAGATAGTAAAAGAAGGTTCAAATTGAACAGCTGCTGTTAACGGCCATTCTAAGCTGAATGTGCCTGCTCTCGTCAGATTGCAGCAGCAATGCAGCTTAAGGATTGGCAAGTACCAGCATGGGAGACTGGCTGGGAATCCCAAGTTCCATTGACCTTTTTGAACCTGAAAATTGTTAGTTTCTCTGTCAAAGATGGTAAAAGAAGGTTCAAATTGAACAGCTGCTGTCAACGGCCATTCTAAGCTGAATGTGCGTGCTTTCGTCAGATCGCAGCAGCAATGCAGCTTATGGCTTGGCAAGTACCAGCATGGGAGACTGGCTGGGAATCCCAAGTTCTGTTGACCTTTTTGAACCTGAAAATTGTGTTAGTTTCTCTATGAGATAGTAAAAGAAGGTTCAAACTGAACAGCTGCTGTCAACGGCCATTCTAAGCTGAATGTGCCTGCTCTCGTCAGATCGCAGCAGCAATGCAGCTTAAGGCTTGGCAAGTATCAGCATGGGAGACTGGCTGGGAATCCCAAGTTCCATTGACTTTTTTGAACCTGAAAATTGTTAGTTTCTCTGTCAAAGATGGTAAAAGAAGGTTCAAATTAAACAGCTGCTGTCAACGGCCATTCTAAGCTGAATGTGCCTGCTCTCGTCAGATCGCAGCAGCAATGCAGCTTAAGGCTTGGCAAGTACCAGCATGGGAGACTGGCTGGAAATCCCAAGTTCTGTTGAACTTTTTGAACCTGAAAATTGTGTTAGTTTCTCTATGAGATAGTAAAAGAAGGTTCAAATTGAACAGCTGCTATCAACGGCCATTCTAAGCTGAATGTGCCTGCTCTCGTCAGATCGCAGCAGCAATGCAGCTTAAGGCTTGGCAAGTACCAGCATGGGAGACTGGCTGGGAATCCCAAGTTCCGTTGACCTTTTTGAACCTGAAAATTGTGTTAGTTTCTCTATGAGATAGTAAAAGAAGGTTCAAACTGAACAGCTGCTGTCAACGGCCATTCTAAGCTGAATGTGCCTGCTCTCGTCAGATCGCAGCAGCAATGCAGCTTAAGGCTTGGCAAGTACCAGCATGGGAGACTGGCTGGGAAACCCAAGTTCCGTTGACCTTTTTGAACCTGAAAATTGTGTTAGTTTCTCTATGAGATAGTAAAAGAAGGTTCAAACTGAACAGCTGCTGTCAACGGCCATTCTAAGCTGAATGTGCCTGATCTCGTCAGATCGCAGCATCAATGCAGCTTAAGGCTTGGCAAGTACCAGCATGGGAGACTGGCTGGGAATCCCAAGTTCCGTTGACCTTTTTGAACCTGAAAATTGTGTTAGTTTCTCTATGAGATAGTAAAAGAAGGTTCAAATTGAACAGCTGCTGTCAACGGCCATTCTAAGCTGAATGTGCCTGCTCTCGTCAGATCGCAGCAGCAATGCAGCTTAAGGCTTGGCAAGTACCAGCATGGGAGACTGGCTGGGAATCCCAAGTTCCGTTGACCTTTTTGAACCTGAAAATTGTGTTAGTTTCTCTATGAGATAGTAAAAGAAGGTTCAAACTGAACAGCTGCTGTCAACGGCCATTCTAAGCTGAATGTGCCTGCTCTCGTCAGATCGCAGCAGCAATGCAGCTTAAGGCTTGGCAAGTACCAGCATGGGAGACTGGCTGGGAATCCCAAGTTCCGTTGACCTTTTTGAACCTGAAAATTGTGTTAGTTTCTCTATGAGATAGTAAAAGAAGGTTCAAACTGAACAGCTGCTGTCAACGGCCTTTCTAAGCTGAATGTGCCTGCTCTCGTCAGATCGCAGCATCAATGCAGCTTAAGGCTTGGCAAGTACCAGCATGGGAGACTGGCTGGGAATCCCAAGTTCCGTTGACCTTTTTGAACCTGAAAATTGTGTTAGTTTCTCTATGAGATAGTAAAAGAAGGTTCAAATTGAACAGCTGCTGTCAACAGCCATTCTAAGCTGAATGTGCCTGCTCTCGTCAGATCGCAGCAGCAATGCAGATTAAGGCTTGGCAAGTACCAGCATGGGAGACTGGCTGGGAATCCCAAGTTCTGTTGACCTTTTTGAACCTGAAAATTGTGTTAGTTTCTCTATGAGATAGTAAAAGAAGGTTCAAATTGAACAGCTGCTGTCAACGGCCATTCTAAGCTGAATGTGCCTGCTCTCGTCAGATCGCAGCAGCTTAAGGCTTGGCAAGTACCAGCATGGGAGACTGGCTGGGAATCCCAAGTTCCGTTGACCTTTTTGAACCTGAAAATTGTGTTAGTTTCTCTATGAGATAGTAAAAGAAGGTTCAAATTGAACAGCTGCTGTCAACGGCCATTCTAAGCTGAATGTGCCTGCTCTCGTCAGATCGCAGCAGCAATGC
Source organism: Engystomops pustulosus (assembly GCF_040894005.1). Taxonomy (NCBI): domain Eukaryota; kingdom Metazoa; phylum Chordata; class Amphibia; order Anura; family Leptodactylidae; genus Engystomops; species Engystomops pustulosus. The sequence continues at coordinate 69,350,906 of NC_092419.1, forward strand.
AGCTTAAGGCTTGGCAAGTACCAGCATGGGAGACTGGCTGGGAATCCCAAGTTACGTTGACCTTTTTGAACCTGAAAATTGTGTTAGTTTCTCTATGAGATAGTAAAAGAAGGTTCAAATTGAACAGCTGCTGTCAACGGCCATTCTAAGCTGAATGTGCCTGCTCTCGTCAGATCGCAGCAGCAATGCAGCTTAAGGCTTGGCAAGTACCAGCATGGGAGACTGGCTGGGAATCCCAAGTTCCATTGACCTTTTTGAACCTGAAAATTGTTAGTTTCTCTGTCAAAGATGGTAAAAGAAGGTTCAAATTGAACAGCTGCTGTCAACGGCCATTCTAAGCTGAATGTGCCTGCTCTCGTCAGATCGCAGCAGCAATGCAGCTTAAGGCTTGGCAAGTACCAGCATGGGAGACTGGCTGGGAATCCCAAGTTCTGTTGACCTTTTTGAACCTGAAAATTGTGTTAGTTTCTCTATGAGATAGTAAAAGAAGGTTCAAATTGAACAGTTGCTATCAACGGCCATTCTAAGCTGAATGTGCCTGCTCTCGTCAGATCGCAGCAGCAATGCAGCTTAAGGCTTGGCAAGTACCAACATTGGAGACTGGCTGGGAATCCCAAGTTCCGTTGACCTTTTTGAACCTGAAAATTGTGTTAGTTTCTCTATGAGATAGTAAAAGAAGGTTCAAACTGAACAGCTGCTGTCAACGGCCATTCTAAGCTGAATGTGCCTGCTCTCGTCAGATCGCAGCAGCAATGCAGCTTAAGGCTTGGCAAGTACCAGCATGGGAGACTGGCTGGGAATCCCAAGTTCCGTTGACCTTTTTGAACCTGAAAATTGTGTTAGTTTCTCTATGAGATAGTAAAAGAAGGTTCAAATTGAACAGCTGCTGTCAACGGCCATTCTAAGCGGAATGTGCCTGCTCTCGTCAGATCGCAGCAGCTTAAGGCTTGGCAAGTATCAGCATGGGAGACTGGCTGGGAATCCCAAGTTCCGTTGACCTTTTTGAACCTGAAAATTGTGTTAGTTTCTCTATGAGATAGTAAAAGAAGGTTCAAATTGAACAGCTGCTGTCAACGGCCATTCTAAGCTGAATGTGCCTGCTCTCGTCAGATCGCAGCAGCAATGCAGCTTAAGGCTTGGCAAGTACCAGCATGGGAGACTGGCTGAGAATCCCAAGTTCCGTTGACCTTTTTGAACCTGAAAATTGTGTTAGTTTCTCTATGAGATAGTAAAAGAAGGTTCAAATTGAACAGCTGCTGTCAACGGCCATTCTAAGCTGAATGTGCCTGCTCTCGTCAGAGCGCAGCAGCAATGCAGCTTAAGGCTTGGCAAGTACCAGCATGGGAGACTGGCTGGGAATCCCAAGTTCCATTGACCTTTTTGAACCTGAAAATTGTTAGTTTCTCTGTCAAAGATGGTAAAAGAAGGTTCAAATTGAACAGCTGCTGTCAACGGCCATTCTAAGCTGAATGTGCCTGCTCTCGTCAGATCGCAGCAGCAATGCAGCTTAAGGCTTGGCAAGTACCAGCATGGGAGACTGACTGGGAATCCCAAGTTCTGTTGACCTTTTTGAACCTGAAAATTGTGTTAGTTTCTCTATGAGATAGTAAAAGAAGGTTCAAATTGAACAGTTTCTATCAACGGCCATTCTAAGCTGAATGTGCCTGCTCTCGTCAGATCGCAGCAGCAATGCAGCTTAAGGCTTGGCAAGTACCAACATTGGAGACTGGCTGGGAATCCCAAGTTCCGTTGACCTTTTTGAACCTGAAAATTGTGTTAGTTTCTCTATGAGATAGTAAAAGAAGGTTCAAATTGAACAGCTGCTGTCAACGGCCATTCTAAGCTGAATGTGCCTGCTCTCGTCAGATCGCAGTAGCAATGCAGCTTAAGGCTTGGCAAGTACCAGCATGGGAGACTGGCTGGGAATCCCAAGTTCCGTTGACCTTTTTGAACCTGAAAATTGTGTTAGTTTCTCTATGAGATAGTAAAAGAAGGTTCAAATTGAACAGCTGCTGTCAACGGCCATTCTAAGCTGAATGTGCCTGCTCTCGTCAGATCGCAGCAGCAATGCAGCTTAAGGCTTGGCAAGTACCAGCATGGGAGACTGGCTGGGAATCCCAAGTTCTGTTGACCTTTTTGAACCTGAAAATTGTGTTAGTTTCTCTATGAGATAGTAAAAGAAGGTTCAAATTGAACAGCTGCTGTCAACGGCCATTCTAAGCTGAATGTGCCTGCTCTCGTCAGATCGCAGCAGCAATGCAGCTTAAGGCTTGGCATGTACCAGCATGGGAGACTGGTTGGGAATCCCAAGTTCTGTTGACCTTTTTGAACCTGAAAATTGTGTTAGTTTCTCTATGAGATAGTAAAAGAAGGTTCAAATTGAACAGCTGCTGTCAACGGCCATTCTAAGCTGAATGTGTGTGCTCTTGTCGGATCACAGCAGCGATGCGGCTTAAGGCTTGGCAAGTACCAACATGGGAGACTGGCTGCGAATTCAAAGTTCCGTTGACCTTTTTGAACCTGAAAATTGTGTTAGTTTCTCTATGAGATAGTAAAAGAAGGTTCAAACTGAACAGCTGCTGTCAACGGCCATTCTAAGCTGAATGTGCCTGCTCTCGTCAGATCGCAGCATCAATGCAGCTTAAGGCTTGGCAAGTACCAGCATGGGAGACTGGCTGGGAATCCCAAGTTCTGTTGACCTTTTTGAACCTGAAAATTGTTAGTTTCTCTTTCAAAGATGGTAAAAGAAGGTTCAAATTGAACAGCTGCTGTCAACGGCCATTATAAGCTGAATGTGCCTGCTCTCGTCAGATCGCAGCAGCAATGCAGCTTAAGGCTTGGCAAGTACCAGCATGGGAGACTGGCTGGGAATCCCAAGTTCCGTTGACCTTTTTGAACCTGAAAATTGTGTTAGTTTCTCTATGAGATAGTAAAAGAAGGTTCAAATTGAACAGCTGCTGTCAACGGCCATTCTAAGCTGAATGTGCGTGCTCTTGTCGGATCACAGCAGCGATGCGGCTTAAGGCTTGGCAAGTACCAGCATGGGAGACTGGCTGCGAATTCCAAGTTCCGTTGACCTTTTTGAACCTGAAAATTGTGTTAGTTTCTCTATGAGATAGTAAAAGAAGGTTCAAACTGAAAAGCTGCTGTCAACGGCCATTCTAAGCTGAATGTGCCTGCTCTCGTCAGATCGCAGCATCAATGCAGCTTAAGGCTTGGCAAGTACCAGCATGGGAGACTGGCTGGGAATCCCAAGTTCTGTTGACCTTTTTGAACCTGAAAATTGTTAGTTTCTCTGTCAAAGAAGGTAAAAGAAGGTTCAAATTGAACAGCTGCTGTCAACGGCCATTCTAAGCTGAATGTGCCTGCTCTCGTCAGATCGCAGCAGCAATGCAGCTTAAGGCTTGGCAAGTACCAGCATGGGAGACTGGCTGGGAATCCCAAGTTCCGTTGACCTTTTTGAACCTGAAAATTGTGTTAGTTTCTCTATGAGATAGTAAAAGAAGGTTCAAATTGAACAGCTGCTGTCAACGGCCATTCTAAGCTGAATGTGCGTGCTCTTGTCGGATCACAGCAGCGATGCGGCTTAAGGCTTGGCAAGTACCAGCATGGGAGACTGGCTGCGAATCCCAAGTTCCGTTGACCTTTTTGAACCTGAAAATTGTGTTAGTTTCTCTATGAGATAGTAAAAGAAGGTTCAAATTGAACAGCTGCTGTCAACGGCCATTCTAAGCTGAATGTGCCTGCTCTCGTCAGATCGCAGCAGCAATGCAGCTTAAGGCTTGGCAAGTACCAGCATGGGAGACTGGCTGGGAATCCCAAGTTCTGTTGACCTTTTTGAACCTGAAAATTGTGTTAGTTTCTCTATGAGATAGTAAAAGAAGGTTCAAACTGAACAGCTGCTGTCAACGGCCATTCTAAGCTGAATGTGCCTGCTCTCGTCAGATCGCAGCAGCAATGCAGCTTAAGGCTTGGCAAGTACCAGCATGGGAGACTGGCTGGGAATCCCAAGTTCCGTTGACCTTTTTGAACCTGAAAATTGTGTTAGTTTCTCTATGAGATAGTAAAAGAAGGTTCAAATTGAACAGCTCCTGTCAACGGCCATTCTAAGCTGAATGTGCCTGATCTCGTCAGATCGCAGCAGCAATGCAGCTTAAGGCTTGGCAAGTACCAGCATGGGAGACTGGCTGGGAATCCCAAGTTCCGTTGACCTTTTTGAACCTGAAAATTGTGTTAGTTTCTCTATGAGATAGTAAAAGAAGGTTCAAACTGAACAGCTGCTGTCAACGGCCATTCTAAGCTGAATGTGCCTGCTCTTGTCAGATCGCAGCAGCAATGCAGCTTAAGGCTTGGCAAGTACCAGCATGGGAGACTGGCTGGGAATCCCAAGTTCCGTTGATATTTTTAACCTGAAAATTGTGTTAGTTTCTCTATGAGATAGTAAAAGAAGGTTCAAACTGAACAGCTGCTGTCAACGGCCATTCTAAGCTGAATGTGCCTGCTCTCGTCAGATCGCAGCATCAATGCAGCTTAAGGCTTGGCAAGTACCAGCATGGAAGACTGGCTGGGAATCCCAAGTTCCGTTGACCTTTTTGAACCTGAAAATTGTGTTAGTTTCTCTATGAGATAGTAAAAGAAGGTTCAAATTGAACAGCTGCTGTCAACGGCCATTCTAAGCTGAATATGCCTGCTCTCGTCAGATCGCAGCAGCTTAAGGCTTGGCAAGTACCAGCATGGGAGACTGGCTGGGAATCCCAAGTTCCGTTGACCTTTTTGAACCTGAAAATTGTGTTAGTTTCTCTATGAGATAGTAAAAGAAGGTTCAAACTGAACAGCTGCTGTCAACGGCCATTCTAAGCTGAATGTGCCTGCTCTCGTCAGATCGCAGCAGCAATGCAGCTTAAGGCTTGGCAAGTACCAGCATGGGAGACTGGCTGGGAATCCCAAGTTCCGTTGACATTTTTGAACCTGAAAATTGTGTTAGTTTCTCTATGAGATAGTAAAAGAAGGTTCAAACTGAACAGCTGCTGTCAACGGCCATTCTAAGCTGAATGTGCCTGCTCTCGTCAGATCGCAGCATCAATGCAGCTTAAGGCTTGGCAAGTACCAGCATGGGAGACTGGCTGGGAATCCCAAGTTCCGTTGACCTTTTTGAACCTGAAAATTGTGTTAGTTTCTCTATGAGATAGTAAAAGAAGGTTCAAATTGAACAGCTGCTGTCAACAGCCAATCTAAGCTGAATGTGCCTGCTCTCGTCAGATCGCAGCAGCAATGCAGCTTAAGGCTTGGCAAGTACCAGCATGGGAGACTGGCTGGGAATCCCAAGTTCCGTTCACCTTTTTGAACCTGAAAATTGTGTTAGTTTCTCTATGAGATAGTAAAAGAAGGTTAAAACTGAACAGCTGCTGTCAATGGCCATTCTAAGCTGAATGTGCCTGCTCTCGTCAGATCGCAGCAGCAATGCAGCTTAAGGCTTGGCAAGTACCAGCATGGGAGACTGGCTGGGAATCCCAAGTTCCGTTGACCTTTTTGAACCTGAAAATTGTGTTAGTTTCTCTATGAGATAGTAAAAGAAGGTTCAAATTGAACAGCTGCTGTCAACGGCCATTCTAAGCTGAATGTGCCTGCTCTCGTCAGATCGCAGCAGCAATGCAGCTTAAGGCTTGGCAAGTACCAGCATGGGAGACTGGCTGGAAATCCCAAGTTCTGTTGACCTTTTTGAACCTGAAAATTGTGTTAGTTTTTCTATGAGATGATAAAAGAAGGTTCAAATTGAACAGCTGCTGTCAACGGCCATTCTAAGCTGAATGTGCCAGATCTCGTCAGATCGCAGCAGCAATGCAGCTTAAGGCTTGGCAAGTACCAGCATGGGAGACTGGCTGGGAATCCCAAGTTCCGTTGATATTTTTAACCTGAAAATTGTGTTAGTTTCTCTATGAGATAGTAAAAGAAGGTTCAAACTGAACAGCTGCTGTCAACGGCCATTCTAAGCTGAATGTGCCTGCTCTCGTCAGATCGCAGCATCAATGCAGCTTAAGGCTTGGCAAGTACCAGCATGGGAGACTGGCTGGGAATCCCAAGTTCCGTTGACCTTTTTGAACCTGAAAATTGTGTTAGTTTCTCTATGAGATAGTAAAAGAAGGTTCAAACTGAACAGCTGCTGTCAACGGCCATTCTAAGCTGAATGTGCCTGCTCTCGTCAGATCGCAGCAACAATGCAGCTTAAGGCTTGGCAAGTACAAGCATGGGAGACTGGCTGGGAATCCCAAGTTCTGTTGACCTTTTTGAACCTGAAAATTGTTAGTTTCTCTGTCAAAGATGGTAAAAGAAGGTTCAAATTGAACAGCTGCTGTCAACGGCCATTCTAAGCTGAATGTGCCTGCTCTCGTCAGATCGCAGCAGCAATGCAGCTTAAGGCTTGGCAAGTACCAGCATGGGAGACTGGCTGGGAATCCCAAGTTCCGTTGACCTTTTTGAACCTGAAAATTGTGTTAGTTTCTCTATGAGATAGTAAAAGAAGGTTCAAATTGAACAGCTGCTGTCAACGGCCATTCTAAGCTGAATGTGCGTGCTCTTGTCGGATCACAGCAGCGATGCGGCTTAAGGCTTGGCAAGTACCAGCATGGGAGACTGGCTGCGAATCCCAAGTCCCGTTGACCTTTTTGAACCTGAAAATTGTGTTAGTTTCTCTATGAGATAGTAAAAGAAGGTTCAAATTGAACAGCTGCTGTCAACAGCCATTCTAAGCTGAATGTGCCTGCTCTCGTCAGATCGCAGCAGCAATGCAGCTTAAGGCTTGGCAAGTACCAGCATGGGAGACTGGCTGGGAATCCAAAGTTCTGTTGACCTTTTTGAACCTGAAAATTGTGTTAGTTTCTCTATGAGATAGTAAAAGAAGGTTCAAATTGAACAGCTGCTGTCAACGGCCATTCTAAGCTGAATGTGCCTGCTCTCGTCAGATCGCAGCAGCTTAAGGCTTGGCAAGTACCAGCATGGGAGACTGGCTGGGAATCCCAAGTTCCGTTGACCTTTTTGAACCTGAAAATTGTGTTAGTTTCTCTATGAGATAGTAAAAGAAGGTTCAAATTGAACAGCTGCTGTCAACGGCCATTCTAAGCTGAATGTGCCTGCTCTCGTCAGATCGCAGCAGCAATGCAGCTTAAGGCTTGGCAAGTACCAGCATGGGAGACTGGCTGGGAATCCCAAGTTACGTTGACCTTTTTGAACCTGAAAATTGTGTTAGTTTCTCTATGAGATAGTAAAAGAAGGTTCAAATTGAACAGCTGCTGTCAACGGCCATTCTAAGCTGAATGTGCCTGCTCTCGTCAGATCGCAGCAGCAATGCAGCTTAAGGCTTGGCAAGTACCAGCATGGGAGACTGGCTGGGAATCCCAAGTTCCATTGACCTTTTTGAACCTGAAAATTGTTAGTTTCTCTGTCAAAGATGGTAAAAGAAGGTTCAAATTGAACAGCTGCTGTCAACGGCCATTCTAAGCTGAATGTGCCTGCTCTCGTCAGATCGCAGCAGCAATGCAGCTTAAGGCTTGGCAAGTACCAGCATGGGAGACTGGCTGGGAATCCCAAGTTCTGTTGACCTTTTTGAACCTGAAAATTGTGTTAGTTTCTCTATGAGATAGTAAAAGAAGGTTCAAATTGAACAGTTGCTATCAACGGCCATTCTAAGCTGAATGTGCCTGCTCTCGTCAGATCGCAGCAGCAATGCAGCTTAAGGCTTGGCAAGTACCAACATTGGAGACTGGCTGGGAATCCCAAGTTCCGTTGACCTTTTTGAACCTGAAAATTGTGTTAGTTTCTCTATGAGATAGTAAAAGAAGGTTCAAATTGAACAGCTGCTGTCAACGGCCATTCTAAGCCGAATGTGCCTGCTCTCTTCAGATCGCAGCAGCAATGCAGCTTAAGGCTTGGCAAGTACCAGCATGGGAGTCTGGCTGGGAATCCCAAGTTCCGTTGACCTTTTTGAACCTGAAAATTGTGTTAGTTTCTCTATGAGATAGTAAAAGAAGGTTCAAACTGAACAGCTGCTGTCAACGGCCTTTCTAAGCTGAATGTGCCTGCTCTCGTCAGATCGCAGCAGCAATGCAGCTTAAGGCTTGGCAAGTACCAGCATGGGAGACTGGCTGGGAATCCCAAGTTCCGTTGACCTTTTTGAACCTGAAATTTGTGTTAGTTTCTCTATGAGATAGTAAAAGAAGGTTCAAACTGAACAGCTGCTGTCAACGGCCATTCTAAGCTGAATGTGCCTGCTCTCGTCATATCGCAGCATCAATGCAGCTTAAGGCTTGGCAAGTACCAGCATGGGAGACTGGCTGGGAATCCCAAGTTCCATTGACCTTTTTGAACCTGAAAATTGGGTTAGTTTCTCTATGAGATAGTAAAAGAAGGTTCAAACTGAACAGCTGCTGTCAACGGCCATTCTAAGCTGAATGTGCCTGCTCTCGTCAGATCGCAGCATCAATGCAGCTTAAGGCTTGGCAAGTACCAGCATGGGAGACTGGCTGGGAATCCCAAGTTCCATTGACCTTTTTGAACCTGAAAATTGGGTTAGTTTCTCTATGAGATAGTAAAAGAAGGTTCAAATTGAACAGCTGCTGTCAACAGCCATTCTAAGCTGAATGTGCCTGCTCTCGTCAGATCGCAGCAGCAATGCAGCTTAAGGCTTGGCAAGTACCAGCATGGGAGACTGGCTGGGAATCCCAAGTTCTGTTGACCTTTTTGAACCTGAAAATTGTGTTAGTTTCTCTATGAGATAGTAAAAGAAGGTTCAAATTGAACAGCTGCTGTCAACGGCCATTCTAAGCTGAATGTGCCTGCTCTCGTCAGATCGCAGCAGCAATGCAGCTTAAGGCTTGGCAAGTACCAGCATGGGAGACTGGCTGGGAATCCCAAGTTCTGTTGACCTTTTTGAACCTGAAAATTGTGTTAGTTTCTCTATGAGATAGTAAAAGAAGGTTCAAATTGAACAGCTGCTGTCAACGGCCATTCTAAGCTGAATGTGTGTGCTCTTGTCGGATCACAGCAGCGATGCGGCTTAAGGCTTGGCAAGTACCAGCATGGGAGACTGGCTGCGAATTCAAAGTTCCGTTGACCTTTTTGAACCTGAAAATTGTGTTAGTTTCTCTATGAGATAGTAAAAGAAGGTTCAAACTGAACAGCTGCTGTCAACGGCCATTCTAAGCTGAATGTGCCTGCTCTCGTCAGATCGCAGCATCAATGCAGCTTAAGGCTTGGCAAGTACCAGCATGGGAGACTGGCTGGGAATCCCAAGTTCTGTTGACCTTTTTGAACCTGAAAATTGTTAGTTTCTCTGTCAAAGATGGTAAAAGAAGGTTCAAATTGAACAGCTGCTGTCAACGGCCATTCTAAGCTGAATGTGCCTGCTCTCGTCAGATCGCAGCAGCAATGCAGCTTAAGGCTTGGCAAGTACCAGCATGGGAGACTGGCTGGGAATCCCAAGTTCCGTTGACCTTTTTGAACCTGAAAATTGTGTTAGTTTCTCTATGAGATAGTAAAAGAAGGTTCAAACTGAACAGCTGCTGTCAACGGCCATTCTAAGCTGAATGTGCCTGCTCTCGTCAGATCGCAGCAGCAATGCAGCTTAAGGCTTGGCAAGTACCAGCATGGGAGACTGGCTGGGAATCCCAAGTTCCGTTGACCTTTTTGAACCTGAAAATTGTGTTAGTTTCTCTATGAGATAGTAAAAGAAGGTTCAAATTGAACAGCTGCTGTCAACGGCCATTCTAAGCTGAATGTGCGTGCTCTTGTCGGATCACAGCAGCGATGCGGCTTAAGGCTTGGCAAGTACCAGCATGGGAGACTGGCTGGGAATCCCAAGTTCTGTTGACCTTTTTGAACCTGAAAATTGTTAGTTTCTCTGTCAAAGATGGTAAAAGAAGGTTCAAATTGAACAGCTGCTGTCAAAGGCCATTCTAAGCTGAATGTGCCTGCTCTTCTCAGATCGCAGCAGCTTAAGGCTTGGCAAGTACCAGCATGGGAGACTGGCTGGGAATCCCAAGTTCCGTTGACCTTTTTGAACCTGAAAATTGTGTTAGTTTCTCTATGAGATAGTAAAAGAAGGTTCAAACTGAACAGCTGCTGTCAACGGCCATTCTAAGCTGAATGTGCCTGCTCTCGTCAGATCGAAGCAGCAATGCAGCTTAAGGCTTGGCAAGTACCAGCATGGGAGACTGGCTGGGAAACCCAAGTTCCGTTGACCTTTTTGAACCTGAAAATTGTGTTAGTTTCTCTATGAGATAGTAAAAGAAGGTTCAAACTGAACAGCTGCTGTCAACGGCCATTCTAAGCTGAATGTGCCTGCTCTCGTCAGATCGCAGCATCAATGCAGCTTAAGGCTTGGCAAGTACCAGCATGGGAGACTGGCTGGGAATCCCAAGTTCCGTTGACCTTTTTGAACCTGAAAATTGTGTTAGTTTCTCTATGAGATAGTAAAAGAAGGTTCAAATTGAACAGCTGCTGTCAACGGCCATTCTAAGCTGAATGTGCCTGCTCTCGTCAGATCGCAGCAGCAATGCAGCTTAAGGCTTGGCAAGTACCAGCATGGGAGACTGGCTGGGAATCCCAAGTTCCGTTGACCTTTTTGAACCTGAAAATTGTGTTAGTTTCTCTATGAGATAGTAAAAGAAGGTTCAAACTGAACAGCTGCTGTCAACGGCCATTCTAAGCTGAATGTGCCTGCTCTCGTCAGATCGCAGCAGCAATGCAGCTTAAGGCTTGGCAAGTACCAGCATGGGAGACTGGCTGGGAATCCCAAGTTCCGTTGACCTTTTTGAACCTGAAAATTGTGTTAGTTTCTCTATGAGATAGTAAAAGAAGGTTCAAACTGAACAGCTGCTGTCAACGGCCTTTCTAAGCTGAATGTGCCTGCTCTCGTCAGATCGCAGCATCAATGCAGCTTAAGGCTTGGCAAGTACCAGCATGGGAGACTGGCTGGGAATCCCAAGTTCCGTTGACCTTTTTGAACCTGAAAATTGTGTTAGTTTCTCTATGAGATAGTAAAAGAAGGTTCAAATTGAACAGCTGCTGTCAACAGCCATTCTAAGCTGAATGTGCCTGCTCTCGTCAGATCGCAGCAGCAATGCAGCTTAAGGCTTGGCAAGTACCAGCATGGGAGACTGGCTGGGAATCCCAAGTTCTGTTGACCTTTTTGAACCTGAAAATTGTGTTAGTTTCTCTATGAGATAGTAAAAGAAGGTTCAAATTGAACAGCTGCTGTCAACGGCCATTCTAAGCTGAATGTGCCTGCTCTCGTCAGATCGCAGCAGCTTAAGGCTTGGCAAGTACCAGCATGGGAGACTGGCTGGGAATCCCAAGTTCCGTTGACCTTTTTGAACCTGAAAATTGTGTTAGTTTCTCTATGAGATAGTAAAAGAAGGTTCAAATTGAACAGCTGCTGTCAACGGCCATTCTAAGCTGAATGTGCCTGCTCTCGTCAGATCGCAGCAGCAATGCAGCTTAAGGCTTGGCAAGTACCAGCATGGGAGACTGGCTGGGAATCCCAAGTTACGTTGACCTTTTTGAACCTGAAAATTGTGTTAGTTTCTCTATGAGATAGTAAAAGAAGGTTCAAATTGAACAGCTGCTGTCAACGGCCATTCTAAGCTGAATGTGCCTGCTCTCGTCAGATCGCAGCAGCAATGTAGCTTAAGGCTTGGCAAGTACCAGCATGGGAGACTGGCTGGGAATCCCAAGTTCCATTGACCTTTTTGAACCTGAAAATTGTTAGTTTCTCTGTCAAAGATGGTAAAAGCAGGTTCAAATTGAACAGCTGCTGTCAACGGCCATTCTAAGCTGAATGTGCCTGCTCTCGTCAGATCGCAGCAGCAATGCAGCTTAAGGCTTGGCAAGTACCAGCATGGGAGACTGGCTGGGAATCCCAAGTTCTGTTGACCTTTTTGAACCTGAAAATTGTGTTAGTTTCTCTATGAGATAGTAAAAGAAGGTTCAAATTGAACAGTTTCTATCAACGGCCATTCTAAGCTGAATGTGCCTGCTCTCGTCAGATCGCAGCAGCAATGCAGCTTAAGGCTTGGCAAGTACCAACATTGGAGACTGGCTGGGAATCCCAAGTTCCGTTGACCTTTTTGAACCTGAAAATTGTGTTAGTTTCTCTATGAGATAGTAAAAGAAGGTTCAAATTGAACAGCTGCTGTCAACGGCCATTCTAAGCTGAATGTGTGTGCTCTTGTCGGATCACAGCAGCGATGCGGCTTAAGGCTTGGCAAGTACCAGCATGGGAGACTGGCTGCGAATTCAAAGTTCCGTTGACCTTTTTGAACCTTAAAATTGTGTTAGTTTCTCTATGAGATAGTAAAAGAAGGTTCAAACTGAACAGCTGCTGTCAACGGCCATTCTAAGCTGAATGTGCCTGCTCTCGTCAGATCGCAGCATCAATGCAGCTTAAGGCTTGGCAAGTACCAGCATGGGAGACTGGCTGGGAATCCCAAGTTCTGTTGACCTTTTTGAACCTGAAAATTGTTAGTTTCTCTGTCAAAGATGGTAAAAGAAGGTTCAAATTGAACAGCTGCTGTCAACGGCCATTCTAAGCTGAATGTGCCTGCTCTCATCAGATCGCAGCAGCAATGCAGCTTAAGGCTTGGCAAGTACCAGCATGGGAGACTGGCTGGGAATCCCAAGTTCCGTTGACCTTTTTGAACCTGAAAATTGTGTTAGTTTCTCTATGAGATAGTAAAAGAAGGTTCAAATTGAACAGCTGCTGTCAACGGCCATTCTAAGCTGAATGTGCGTGCTCTTGTCGGATCACAGCAGCGATGCGGCTTAAGGCTTGGCAAGTACCAGCATGGGAGACTGGCTGGGAATCCCAAGTTCTGTTGACCTTTTTGAACCTGAAAATTGTTAGTTTCTCTGTCAAAGATGGTAAAAGAAGGTTCAAATTGAACAGCTGCTGTCAAAGGCCATTCTAAGCTGAATGTGCCTGCTCTTCTCAGATCGCAGCAGCTTAAGGCTTGGCAAGTACCAGCATGGGAGACTGGCTGGGAATCCCAAGTTCCGTTGACCTTTTTGAACCTGAAAATTGTGTTAGTTTCTCTATGAGATAGTAAAAGAAGGTTCAAACTGAACAGCTGCTGTCAACGGCCATTCTAAGCTGAATGTGCCTGCTCTCGTCAGATCGCAGCAGCAATGCAGCTTAAGGCTTGGCAAGTACCAGCATGGGAGACTGGCTGGGAAACCCAAGTTCCGTTGACCTTTTTGAACCTGAAAATTGTGTTAGTTTCTCTATGAGATAGTAAAAGAAGGTTCAAACTGAACAGCTGCTGTCAACGGCCATTCTAAGCTGAATGTGCCTGCTCTCGTCAGATCGCAGCATCAATGCAGCTTAAGGCTTGGCAAGTACCAGCATGGGAGACTGGCTGGGAATCCCAAGTTCCGTTGACCTTTTTGAACCTGAAAATTGTGTTAGTTTCTCTATGAGATAGTAAAAGAAGGTTCAAATTGAACAGCTGCTGTCAACGGCCATTCTAAGCTGAATGTGCCTGCTCTCGTCAGATCGCAGCAGCAATGCAGCTTAAGGCTTGGCAAGTACCAGCATGGGAGACTGGCTGGGAATCCCAAGTTCCGTTGACCTTTTTGAACCTGAAAATTGTGTTAGTTTCTCTATGAGATAGTAAAAGAAGGTTCAAACTGAACAGCTGCTGTCAACGGCCATTCTAAGCTGAATGTGCCTGCTCTCGTCAGATCGCAGCAGCAATGCAGCTTAAGGCTTGGCAAGTACCAGCATGGGAGACTGGCTGGGAATCCCAAGTTCCGTTGACCTTTTTGAACCTGAAAATTGTGTTAGTTTCTCTATGAGATAGTAAAAGAAGGTTCAAACTGAACAGCTGCTGTCAACGGCCTTTCTAAGCTGAATGTGCCTGCTCTCGTCAGATCGCAGCATCAATGCAGCTTAAGGCTTGGCAAGTACCAGCATGGGAGACTGGCTGGGAATCCCAAGTTCCGTTGACCTTTTTGAACCTGAAAATTGTGTTAGTTTCTCTATGAGATAGTAAAAGAAGGTTCAAATTGAACAGCTGCTGTCAACAGCCATTCTAAGCTGAATGTGCCTGCTCTCGTCAGATCGCAGCAGCAATGCAGCTTAAGGCTTGGCAAGTACCAGCATGGGAGACTGGCTGGGAATCCCAAGTTCTGTTGACCTTTTTGAACCTGAAAATTGTGTTAGTTTCTCTATGAGATAGTAAAAGAAGGTTCAAATTGAACAGCTGCTGTCAACGGCCATTCTAAGCTGAATGTGCCTGCTCTCGTCAGATCGCAGCAGCTTAAGGCTTGGCAAGTACCAGCATGGGAGACTGGCTGGGAATCCCAAGTTCCGTTGACCTTTTTGAACCTGAAAATTGTGTTAGTTTCTCTATGAGATAGTAAAAGAAGGTTCAAATTGAACAGCTGCTGTCAACGGCCATTCTAAGCTGAATGTGCCTGCTCTCGTCAGATCGCAGCAGCAATGCAGCTTAAGGCTTGGCAAGTACCAGCATGGGAGACTGGCTGGGAATCCCAAGTTACGTTGACCTTTTTGAACCTGAAAATTGTGTTAGTTTCTCTATGAGATAGTAAAAGAAGGTTCAAATTGAACAGCTGCTGTCAACGGCCATTCTAAGCTGAATGTGCCTGCTCTCGTCAGATCGCAGCAGCAATGTAGCTTAAGGCTTGGCAAGTACCAGCATGGGAGACTGGCTGGGAATCCCAAGTTCCATTGACCTTTTTGAACCTGAAAATTGTTAGTTTCTCTGTCAAAGATGGTAAAAGAAGGTTCAAATTGAACAGCTGCTGTCAACGGCCATTCTAAGCTGAATGTGCCTGCTCTCGTCAGATCGCAGCAGCAATGCAGCTTAAGGCTTGGCAAGTACCAGCATGGGAGACTGGCTGGGAATCCCAAGTTCTGTTGACCTTTTTGAACCTGAAAATTGTGTTAGTTTCTCTATGAGATAGTAAAAGAAGGTTCAAATTGAACAGTTTCTATCAACGGCCATTCTAAGCTGAATGTGCCTGCTCTCGTCAGATCGCAGCAGCAATGCAGCTTAAGGCTTGGCAAGTACCAACATTGGAGACTGGCTGGGAATCCCAAGTTCCGTTGACCTTTTTGAACCTGAAAATTGTGTTAGTTTCTCTATGAGATAGTAAAAGAAGGTTCAAATTGAACAGCTGCTGTCAACGGCCATTCTAAGCTGAATGTGTGTGCTCTTGTCGGATCACAGCAGCGATGCGGCTTAAGGCTTGGCAAGTACCAGCATGGGAGACTGGCTGCGAATTCAAAGTTCCGTTGACCTTTTTGAACCTTAAAATTGTGTTAGTTTCTCTATGAGATAGTAAAAGAAGGTTCAAACTGAACAGCTGCTGTCAACGGCCATTCTAAGCTGAATGTGCCTGCTCTCGTCAGATCGCAGCAGCAATGCAGCTTAAGGCTTGGCAAGTACCAGCATGGGAGACTGGCTGGGAATCCCAAGTTCTGTTGACCTTTTTGAACCTGAAAATTGTTAGTTTCTCTGTCAAAGATGGTAAAAGAAGGTTCAAATTGAACAGCTGCTGTCAACGGCCATTCTAAGCTGAATGTGCCTGCTCTCGTCAGATCGCAGCAGCAATGCAGCTTAAGGCTTGGCAAGTACCAGCATGGGAGACTGGCTGGGAATCCCAAGTTCCGTTGACCTTTTTGAACCTGAAAATTGTGTTAGTTTCTCTATGAGATAGTAAAAGAAGGTTCAAATTGAACAGCTGCTGTCAACGGCCATTCTAAGCTGAATGTGCGTGCTCTTGTCGGATCACAGCAGCGATGCGGCTTTAGTCTTGGCAAGTACCTGCATGGGAGACTGGCTGGGAATCCCAAGTTCTGTTGACCTTTTTGAACCTGAAAATTGTTAGTTTCTCTGTCAAAGATGGTAAAAGAAGGTTCAAATTGAACAGCTGCTGTCAAAGGCCATTCTAAGCTGAATGTGCCTGCTCTTCTCAGATCGCAGCAGCTTAAGGCTTGGCAAGTACCAGCATGGGAGACTGGCTGGGAATCCCAAGTTCTGTTGACCTTTTTGAACCTGAAAATTGTTAGTTTCTCTTTCAAAGATGGTAAAAGAAGGTTCAAATTGAACAGCTGCTGTCAACGGCCATTATAAGCTGAATGTGCCTGCTCTCGTCAGATCGCAGCAGCAATGCAGCTTAAGGCTTGGCAAGTACCAGCATGGGAGACTGGCTGGGAATCCCAAGTTCCGTTGACCTTTTTGAACCTGAAAATTGTGTTAGTTTCTCTATGAGATAGTAAAAGAAGGTTCAAATTGAACAGCTGCTGTCAACGGCCATTCTAAGCTGAATGTGCGTGCTCTTGTCGGATCACAGCAGCGATGCGGCTTAAGGCTTGGCAAGTACCAGCATGGGAGACTGGCTGCGAATCCCAAGTTCCGTTGACCTTTTTGAACCTGAAAATTGTGTTAGTTTCTCTATGAGATAGTAAAAGAAGGTTCAAATTGAACAGCTGCTGTCAACGGCCATTCTAAGCTGAATGTGCCTGCTCTCGTCAGATCGCAGCAGCAATGCAGCTTAAGGCTTGGCAAGTACCAGCATGGGAGACTGGCTGGGAATCCCAAGTTCTGTTGACCTTTTTGAACCTGAAAATTGTGTTAGTTTCTCTATGAGATAGTAAAAGAAGGTTCAAATTGAACAGCTGCTGTCAACGGCCATTCTAAGCTGAATGTGCCTGCTCTCGTCAGATCGCAGCAGCAATGCAGCTTAAGGCTTGGCAAGTACCAGCATGGGAGACTGGCTGGGAATCCCAAGTTCTGTTGACCTTTTTGAACCTGAAAATTGTGTTAGTTTCTCTATGAGATAGTAAAAGAAGGTTCAAATTGAACAGCTGCTGTCAACGGCCATTCTAAGCTGAATGTGCCTGCTCTCGTCAGATCGCAGCAGCTTAAGGCTTGGCAAGTACCAGCATGGGAGACTGGCTGGGAATCCCAAGTTCCGTTGACCTTTTTGAACCTGAAAATTGTGTTAGTTTCTCTATGAGATAGTAAAAGAAGGTTCAAACTGAACAGCTGCTGTCAACGGCCATTCTAAGCTGAATGTGCCTGCTCTCGTCAGATCGCAGCAGCAATGCAGCTTAAGGCTTGGCAAGTACCAGCATGGGAGACTGGCTGGGAAGCCCAAGTTCCGTTGACCTTTTAGAACCTGAAAATTGTGTTAGTTTCTCTATGAGATAGTAAAAGAAGGTTCAAATTGAACAGCTGCTGTCAACGGCCATTCTAAGCTGAATGTGCCTGCTCTCGTCAGATCGCAGCAGCAATGCAGCTTAAGGCTTGGCAAGTACCAGCATGGGAGACTGGCTGGAAATCCCAAGTTCTGTTGACCTTTTTGAACCTGAAAATTGTGTTAGTTTCTCTATGAGATAGTAAAAGAAGGTTCAAATTGAAAAGCTGCTGTCAACGGCCATTCTAAGCTGAATGTGCGTGCTCTCGTCAGATCGCAGCAGCAATGCAGCTTAAGGCTTGGCAAGTACCAGTATGGGAGACTGGCTGGGAATCCCAAGTTCTGTTGACCTTTTTGAACCTGAAAATTGTGTTAGTTTCTCTATGAGATAGTAAAAGAAGGTTCAAATTGAACAGCTGCTGTCAACGGCCATTCTAAGCTGAATGTGCGTGCTCTCGTCAGATCGCAGCAGCATTGCAGCTGAAGGCTTGGCAAGTACCAGCATGGAAGACTGGCTGGGAATCCCAAGTTCCGTTGACGTTTTTGAACCTGAAAATTGTGTTAGTTTCTCTATGAGATAGTAAAAGAAGGTTCAAACTGAACAGCTGCTGTCAACGGCCATTCTAAGCTGAATGTGCCTGCTCTCGTCAGATCGCAGCAGCAATGCAGCTTAAGGCTTGGCAAGTACCAGCATGGGAGACTGGCTGGGAATCCCAAGTTCCGTTGACCTTTTTGAACCTGAAAATTGTGTTAGTTTCTCTATGAGATAGTAAAAGAAGGTTCAAATTGAACAGCTGCTGTCAACGGCCATTCTAAGCTGAATGTGCCTGATCTCGTCAGATCGCAGCAGCAATGCAGCTTAAGGCTTGGCAAGTACCAGCATGGGAGACTGGCTGGGAATCCCAAGTTCCGTTGACCTTTTTGAACCTGAAAATTGTGTTAGTTTCTCTATGAGATAGTAAAAGAAGGTTCAAACTGAACAGCTGCTGTCAACGGCCATTCTAAGCTGAATGTGCCTGCTCTTGTCAGATCGCAGCAGCAATGCAGCTTAAGGCTTGGCAAGTACCAGCATGGGAGACTGGCTGGGAATCCCAAGTTCCGTTGATATTTTGAACCTGAAAATTGTGTTAGTTTCTCTATGAGATAGTAAAAGAAGGTTCAAATTGAACAGCTGCTGTCAACGGCCATTCTAAGCTGAATATGCCTGCTCTCGTCAGATCGCAGCAGCTTAAGGCTTGGCAAGTACCAGCATGGGAGACTGGCTGGGAATCCCAAGTTCCGTTGACCTTTTTGAACCTGAAAATTGTGTTAGTTTCTCTATGAGATAGTAAAAGAAGGTTCAAACTGAACAGCTGCTGTCAACGGCCATTCTAAGCTGAATGTGCCTGCTCTCGTCAGATCGCAGCAGCAATGCAGCTTAAGGCTTGGCAAGTACCAGCATGGGAGACTGGCTGGGAATCCCAAGTTCCGTTGACATTTTTGAACCTGAAAATTGTGTTAGTTTCTCTATGAGATAGTAAAAGAAGGTTCAAACTGAACAGCTGCTGTCAACGGCCATTCTAAGCTGAATGTGCCTGCTCTCGTCAGATCGCAGCATCAATGCAGCTTAAGGCTTGGCAAGTACCAGCATGGGAGACTGGCTGGGAATCCCAAGTTCCGTTGACCTTTTTGAACCTGAAAATTGTGTTAGTTTCTCTATGAGATAGTAAAAGAAGGTTCAAATTGAACAGCTGCTGTCAACAGCCAATCTAAGCTGAATGTGCCTGCTCTCGTCAGATCGCAGCAGCAATGCAGCTTAAGGCTTGGCAAGTACCAGCATGGGAGACTGGCTGGGAATCCCAAGTTCCGTTCACCTTTTTGAACCTGAAAATTGTGTTAGTTTCTCTATGAGATAGTAAAAGAAGGTTAAAACTGAACAGCTGCTGTCAATGGCCATTCTAAGCTGAATGTGCCTGCTCTCGTCAGATCGCAGCAGCAATGCAGCTTAAGGCTTGGCAAGTACCAGCATGGGAGACTGGCTGGGAATCCCAAGTTCCGTTGACCTTTTTGAACCTGAAAATTGTGTTAGTTTCTCTATGAGATAGTAAAAGAAGGTTCAAATTGAACAGCTGCTGTCAACGGCCATTCTAAGCTGAATGTGCCTGCTCTCGTCAGATCGCAGCAGCAATGCAGCTTAAGGCTTGGCAAGTACCAGCATGGGAGACTGGCTGGAAATCCCAAGTTCTGTTGACCTTTTTGAACCTGAAAATTGTGTTAGTTTTTCTATGAGATGGTAAAAGAAGGTTCAAATTGAACAGCTGCTGTCAACGGCCATTCTAAGCTGAATGTGCCTGATCTCGTCAGATCGCAGCAGCAATGCAGCTTAAGGCTTGGCAAGTACCAGCATGGGAGACTGGCTGGGAATCCCAAGTTCCGTTGATATTTTTAACCTGAAAATTGTGTTAGTTTCTCTATGAGATAGTAAAAGAAGGTTCAAACTGAACAGCTGCTGTCAACGGCCATTCTAAGCTGAATGTGCCTGCTCTCGTCAGATCGCAGCATCAATGCAGCTTAAGGCTTGGCAAGTACCAGCATGGGAGACTGGCTGGGAATCCCAAGTTCCGTTGACCTTTTTGAACCTGAAAATTGTGTTAGTTTCTCTATGAGATAGTAAAAGAAGGTTCAAACTGAACAGCTGCTGTCAACGGCCATTCTAAGCTGAATGTGCCTGCTCTCGTCAGATCGCAGCAACAATGCAGCTTAAGGCTTGGCAAGTACAAGCATGGGAGACTGGCTGGGAATCCCAAGTTCTGTTGACCTTTTTGAACCTGAAAATTGTTAGTTTCTCTGTCAAAGATGGTAAAAGAAGGTTCAAATTGAACAGCTGCTGTCAACGGCCATTCTAAGCTGAATGTGCCTGCTCTCGTCAGATCGCAGCAGCAATGCAGCTTAAGGCTTGGCAAGTACCAGCATGGGAGACTGGCTGGGAATCCCAAGTTCCGTTGACCTTTTTGAACCTGAAAATTGTGTTAGTTTCTCTATGAGATAGTAAAAGAAGGTTCAAATTGAACAGCTGCTGTCAACGGCCATTCTAAGCTGAATGTGCGTGCTCTTGTCGGATCACAGCAGCGATGCGGCTTAAGGCTTGGCAAGTACCAGCATGGGAGACTGGCTGCGAATCCCAAGTTCCGTTGACCTTTTTGAACCTGAAAATTGTGTTAGTTTC
This sequence comes from Engystomops pustulosus, assembly GCF_040894005.1. NCBI lineage: Eukaryota > Metazoa > Chordata > Amphibia > Anura > Leptodactylidae > Engystomops > Engystomops pustulosus. The sequence continues at coordinate 69,371,325 of NC_092419.1, forward strand.
TCTATGAGATAGTAAAAGAAGGTTCAAATTGAACAGCTGCTGTCAACAGCCATTCTAAGCTGAATGTGCCTGCTCTCGTCAGATCGCAGCAGCAATGCAGCTTAAGGCTTGGCAAGTACCAGCATGGGAGACTGGCTGGGAATCCAAAGTTCTGTTGACCTTTTTGAACCTGAAAATTGTGTTAGTTTCTCTATGAGATAGTAAAAGAAGGTTCAAATTGAACAGCTGCTGTCAACGGCCATTCTAAGCTGAATGTGCCTGCTCTCGTCAGATCGCAGCAGCTTAAGGCTTGGCAAGTACCAGCATGGGAGACTGGCTGGGAATCCCAAGTTCCGTTGACCTTTTTGAACCTGAAAATTGTGTTAGTTTCTCTATGAGATAGTAAAAGAAGGTTCAAATTGAACAGCTGCTGTCAACGGCCATTCTAAGCTGAATGTGCCTGCTCTCGTCAGATCGCAGCAGCAATGCAGCTTAAGGCTTGGCAAGTACCAGCATGGGAGACTGGCTGGGAATCCCAAGTTACGTTGACCTTTTTGAACCTGAAAATTGTGTTAGTTTCTCTATGAGATAGTAAAAGAAGGTTCAAATTGAACAGCTGCTGTCAACGGCCATTCTAAGCTGAATGTGCCTGCTCTCGTCAGATCGCAGCAGCAATGCAGCTTAAGGCTTGGCAAGTACCAGCATGGGAGACTGGCTGGGAATCCCAAGTTCCATTGACCTTTTTGAACCTGAAAATTGTTAGTTTCTCTGTCAAAGATGGTAAACGAAGGTTCAAATTGAACAGCTGCTGTCAACGGCCATTCTAAGCTGAATGTGCCTGCTCTCGTCAGATCGCAGCAGCAATGCAGCTTAAGGCTTGGCAAGTACCAGCATGGGAGACTGGCTGGGAATCCCAAGTTCTGTTGACCTTTTTGAACCTGAAAATTGTGTTAGTTTCTCTATGAGATAGTAAAAGAAGGTTCAAATTGAACAGTTGCTATCAACGGCCATTCTAAGCTGAATGTGCCTGCTCTCGTCAGATCGCAGCAGCAATGCAGCTTAAGGCTTGGCAAGTACCAACATTGGAGACTGGCTGGGAATCCCAAGTTCCGTTGACCTTTTTGAACCTGAAAATTGTGTTAGTTTCTCTATGAGATAGTAAAAGAAGGTTCAAATTGAACAGCTGCTGTCAACGGCCATTCTAAGCCGAATGTGCCTGCTCTCTTCAGATCGCAGCAGCAATGCAGCTTAAGGCTTGGCAAGTACCAGCATGGGAGACTGGCTGGGAATCCCAAGTTCCGTTGACCTTTTTGAACCTGAAAATTGTGTTAGTTTCTCTATGAGATAGTAAAAGAAGGTTCAAACTGAACAGCTGCTGTCAACGGCCTTTCTAAGCTGAATGTGCCTGCTCTCGTCAGATCGCAGCAGCAATGCAGCTTAAGGCTTGGCAAGTACCAGCATGGGAGACTGGCTGGGAATCCCAAGTTCCGTTGACCTTTTTGAACCTGAAATTTGTGTTAGTTTCTCTATGAGGTAGTAAAAGAAGGTTCAAACTGAACAGCTGCTGTCAACGGCCATTCTAAGCTGAATGTGCCTGCTCTCGTCATATCGCAGCATCAATGCAGCTTAAGGCTTGGCAAGTACCAGCATGGGAGACTGGCTGGGAATCCCAAGTTCCATTGACCTTTTTGAACCTGAAAATTGGGTTAGTTTCTCTATGAGATAGTAAAAGAAGGTTCAAATTGAACAGCTGCTGTCAACAGCCATTCTAAGCTGAATGTGCCTGCTCTCGTCAGATCGCAGCAGCAATGCAGCTTAAGGCTTGGCAAGTACCAGCATGGGAGACTGGCTGGGAATCCCAAGTTCTGTTGACCTTTTTGAACCTGAAAATTGTGTTAGTTTCTCTATGAGATAGTAAAAGAAGGTTCAAATTGAACAGCTGCTGTCAACGGCCATTCTAAGCTGAATGTGTGTGCTCTTGTCGGATCACAGCAGCGATGCGGCTTAAGGCTTGGCAAGTACCAGCATGGGAGACTGGCTGCGAATTCAAAGTTCCGTTGACCTTTTTGAACCTTAAAATTGTGTTAGTTTCTCTATGAGATAGTAAAAGAAGGTTCAAACTGAACAGCTGCTGTCAACGGCCATTCTAAGCTGAATGTGCCTGCTCTCGTCAGATCGCAGCATCAATGCAGCTTAAGGCTTGGCAAGTACCAGCATGGGAGACTGGCTGGGAATCCCAAGTTCTGTTGACCTTTTTGAACCTGAAAATTGTTAGTTTCTCTGTCAAAGATGGTAAAAGAAGGTTCAAATTGAACAGCTGCTGTCAAAGGCCATTCTAAGCTGAATGTGCCTGCTCTTCTCAGATCGCAGCAGCTTAAGGCTTGGCAAGTACCAGCATGGGAGACTGGCTGGGAATCCCAAGTTCCGTTGACCTTTTTGAACCTGAAAATTGTGTTAGTTTCTCTATGAGATAGTAAAAGAAGGTTCAAACTGAACAGCTGCTGTCAACGGCCATTCTAAGCTGAATGTGCCTGCTCTCGTCAGATCGCAGCAGCAATGCAGCTTAAGGCTTGGCAAGTACCAGCATGGGAGACTGGCTGGGAAACCCAAGTTCCGTTGACCTTTTTGAACCTGAAAATTGTGTTAGTTTCTCTATGAGATAGTAAAAGAAGGTTCAAACTGAACAGCTGCTGTCAACGGCCATTCTAAGCTGAATGTGCCTGCTCTCGTCAGATCGCAGCATCAATGCAGCTTAAGGCTTGGCAAGTACCAGCATGGGAGACTGGCTGGGAATCCCAAGTTCCGTTGACCTTTTTGAACCTGAAAATTGTGTTAGTTTCTCTATGAGATAGTAAAAGAAGGTTCAAATTGAACAGCTGCTGTCAACGGCCATTCTAAGCTGAATGTGCCTGCTCTCGTCAGATCGCAGCAGCAATGCAGCTTAAGGCTTGGCAAGTACCAGCATGGGAGACTGGCTGGGAATCCCAAGTTCCGTTGACCTTTTTGAACCTGAAAATTGTGTTAGTTTCTCTATGAGATAGTAAAAGAAGGTTCAAACTGAACAGCTGCTGTCAACGGCCATTCTAAGCTGAATGTGCCTGCTCTCGTCAGATCGCAGCAGCAATGCAGCTTAAGGCTTGGCAAGTACCAGCATGGGAGACTGGCTGGGAATCCCAAGTTCCGTTGACCTTTTTGAACCTGAAAATTGTGTTAGTTTCTCTATGAGATAGTAAAAGAAGGTTCAAACTGAACAGCTGCTGTCAACGGCCTTTCTAAGCTGAATGTGCCTGCTCTCGTCAGATCGCAGCATCAATGCAGCTTAAGGCTTGGCAAGTACCAGCATGGGAGACTGGCTGGGAATCCCAAGTTCCGTTGACCTTTTTGAACCTGAAAATTGTGTTAGTTTCTCTATGAGATAGTAAAAGAAGGTTCAAATTGAACAGCTGCTGTCAACAGCCATTCTAAGCTGAATGTGCCTGCTCTCGTCAGATCGCAGCAGCAATGCAGCTTAAGGCTTGGCAAGTACCAGCATGGGAGACTGGCTGGGAATCCCAAGTTCTGTTGACCTTTTTGAACCTGAAAATTGTGTTAGTTTCTCTATGAGATAGTAAAAGAAGGTTCAAATTGAACAGCTGCTGTCAACGGCCATTCTAAGCTGAATGTGCCTGCTCTCGTCAGATCGCAGCAGCTTAAGGCTTGGCAAGTACCAGCATGGGAGACTGGCTGGGAATCCCAAGTTCCGTTGACCTTTTTGAACCTGAAAATTGTGTTAGTTTCTCTATGAGATAGTAAAAGAAGGTTCAAATTGAACAGCTGCTGTCAACGGCCATTCTAAGCTGAATGTGCCTGCTCTCGTCAGATCGCAGCAGCAATGCAGCTTAAGGCTTGGCAAGTACCAGCATGGGAGACTGGCTGGGAATCCCAAGTTACGTTGACCTTTTTGAACCTGAAAATTGTGTTAGTTTCTCTATGAGATAGTAAAAGAAGGTTCAAATTGAACAGCTGCTGTCAACGGCCATTCTAAGCTGAATGTGCCTGCTCTCGTCAGATCGCAGCAGCAATGTAGCTTAAGGCTTGGCAAGTACCAGCATGGGAGACTGGCTGGGAATCCCAAGTTCCATTGACCTTTTTGAACCTGAAAATTGTTAGTTTCTCTGTCAAAGATGGTAAAAGAAGGTTCAAATTGAACAGCTGCTGTCAACGGCCATTCTAAGCTGAATGTGCCTGCTCTCGTCAGATCGCAGCAGCAATGCAGCTTAAGGCTTGGCAAGTACCAGCATGGGAGACTGGCTGGGAATCCCAAGTTCTGTTGACCTTTTTGAACCTGAAAATTGTGTTAGTTTCTCTATGAGATAGTAAAAGAAGGTTCAAATTGAACAGTTTCTATCAACGGCCATTCTAAGCTGAATGTGCCTGCTCTCGTCAGATCGCAGCAGCAATGCAGCTTAAGGCTTGGCAAGTACCAACATTGGAGACTGGCTGGGAATCCCAAGTTCCGTTGACCTTTTTGAACCTGAAAATTGTGTTAGTTTCTCTATGAGATAGTAAAAGAAGGTTCAAATTGAACAGCTGCTGTCAACGGCCATTCTAAGCTGAATGTGCCTGCTCTCGTCAGATCGCAGCAGCAATGCAGCTTAAGGCTTGGCAAGTACCAGCATGGGAGACTGGCTGGGAATCCCAAGTTCCGTTGACCTTTTTGAACCTGAAAATTGTGTTAGTTTCTCTATGAGATAGTAAAAGAAGGTTCAAATTGAACAGCTGCTGTCAACGGCCATTCTAAGCTGAATGTGCCTGCTCTCGTCAGATCGCAGCAGCAATGCAGCTTAAGGCTTGGCAAGTACCAGCATGGGAGACTGGCTGGGAATCCCAAGTTCTGTTGACCTTTTTGAACCTGAAAATTGTGTTAGTTTCTCTATGAGATAGTAAAAGAAGGTTCAAATTGAACAGCTGCTGTCAACGGCCATTCTAAGCTGAATGTGCCTGCTCTCGTCAGATCGCAGCAGCAATGCAGCTTAAGGCTTGGCATGTACCAGCATGGGAGACTGGCTGGGAATCCCAAGTTCTGTTGACCTTTTTGAACCTGAAAATTGTGTTAGTTTCTCTATGAGATAGTAAAAGAAGGTTCAAATTGAACAGCTGCTGTCAACGGCCATTCTAAGCTGAATGTGTGTGCTCTTGTCGGATCACAGCAGCGATGCGGCTTAAGGCTTGGCACGTACCAACATGGGAGACTGGCTGCGAATTCCAAGTTCCGTTGACCTTTTTGAACCTGAAAATTGTGTTAGTTTCTCTATGAGATAGTAAAAGAAGGTTCAAACTGAACAGCTGCTGTCAACGGCCATTCTAAGCTGAATGTGCCTGCTCTCGTCAGATCGCAGCATCAATGCAGCTTAAGGCTTGGCAAGTACCAGCATGGGAGACTGGCTGGGAATCCCAAGTTCTGTTGACCTTTTTGAACCTGAAAATTGTTAGTTTCTCTTTCAAAGATGGTAAAAGAAGGTTCAAATTGAACAGCTGCTGTCAACGGCCATTATAAGCTGAATGTGCCTGCTCTCGTCAGATCGCAGCAGCAATGCAGCTTAAGGCTTGGCAAGTACCAGCATGGGAGACTGGCTGGGAATCCCAAGTTCCGTTGACCTTTTTGAACCTGAAAATTGTGTTAGTTTCTCTATGAGATAGTAAAAGAAGGTTCAAATTGAACAGCTGCTGTCAACGGCCATTCTAAGCTGAATGTGCGTGCTCTTGTCGGATCACAGCAGCGATGCGGCTTAAGGCTTGGCAAGTACCAGCATGGGAGACTGGCTGCGAATTCCAAGTTCCGTTGACCTTTTTGAACCTGAAAATTGTGTTAGTTTCTCTATGAGATAGTAAAAGAAGGTTCAAACTGAAAAGCTGCTGTCAACGGCCATTCTAAGCTGAATGTGCCTGCTCTCGTCAGATCGCAGCATCAATGCAGCTTAAGGCTTGGCAAGTACCAGCGTGGGAGACTGGCTGGGAATCCCAAGTTCTGTTGACCTTTTTGAACCTGAAAATTGTTAGTTTCTCTGTCAAAGAAGGTAAAAGACGGTTCAAATTGAACAGCTGCTGTCAACGGCCATTCTAAGCTGAATGTGCCTGCTCTCGTCAGATCGCAGCAGCAATGCAGCTTAAGGCTTGGCAAGTACCAGCATGGGAGACTGGCTGGGAATCCCAAGTTCCGTTGACCTTTTTGAACCTGAAAATTGTGTTAGTTTCTCTATGAGATAGTAAAAGAAGGTTCAAATTGAACAGCTGCTGTCAACGGCCATTCTAAGCTGAATGTGCGTGCTCTTGTCGGATCACAGCAGCGATGCGGCTTAAGGCTTGGCAAGTACCAGCATGGGAGACTGGCTGCGAATTCCAAGTTCCGTTGACCTTTTTGAACCTGAAAATTGTGTTAGTTTCTCTATGAGATAGTAAAAGAAGGTTCAAACTGAAAAGCTGCTGTCAACGGCCATTCTAAGCTGAATGTGCCTGCTCTCGTCAGATCGCAGCATCAATGCAGCTTAAGGCTTGGCAAGTACCAGCATGGGAGACTGGCTGGGAATCCCAAGTTCTGTTGACCTTTTTGAACCTGAAAATTGTTAGTTTCTCTGTCAAAGAAGGTAAAAGAAGGTTCAAATTGAACAGCTGCTGTCAACGGCCATTCTAAGCTGAATGTGCCTGCTCTCGTCAGATCGCAGCAGCAATGCAGCTTAAGGCTTGGCAAGTACCAGCATGGGAGACTGGCTGGGAATCCCAAGTTCCATTGACCTTTTTGAACCTGAAAATTGTTAGTTTCTCTGTCAAAGATGGTAAAAGAAGGTTCAAATTGAACAGCTGCTGTCAACGGCCATTCTAAGCTGAATGTGCCTGCTCTCGTCAGATCGCAGCAGCAATGCAGCTTAAGGCTTGGCAAGTACCAGCATGGGAGACTGGCTGGGAATCCCAAGTTCTGTTGACCTTTTTGAACCTGAAAATTGTGTTAGTTTCTCTATGAGATAGTAAAAGAAGGTTCAAATTGAACAGTTGCTATCAACGGCCATTCTAAGCTGAATGTGCCTGCTCTCGTCAGATCGCAGCAGCAATGCAGCTTAAGGCTTGGCAAGTACCAACATTGGAGACTGGCTGGGAATCCCAAGTTCCGTTGACCTTTTTGAACCTGAAAATTGTGTTAGTTTCTCTATGAGATAGTAAAAGAAGGTTCAAATTGAACAGCTGCTGTCAACGGCCATTCTAAGCCGAATGTGCCTGCTCTCTTCAGATCGCAGCAGCAATGCAGCTTAAGGCTTGGCAAGTACCAGCATGGGAGACTGGCTGGGAATCCCAAGTTCCGTTGACCTTTTTGAACCTGAAAATTGTGTTAGTTTCTCTATGAGATAGTAAAAGAAGGTTCAAACTGAACAGCTGCTGTCAACGGCCTTTCTAAGCTGAATGTGCCTGCTCTCGTCAGATCGCAGCAGCAATGCAGCTTAAGGCTTGGCAAGTACCAGCATGGGAGACTGGCTGGGAATCCCAAGTTCCGTTGACCTTTTTGAACCTGAAATTTGTGTTAGTTTCTCTATGAGATAGTAAAAGAAGGTTCAAACTGAACAGCTGCTGTCAGCGGCCATTCTAAGCTGAATGTGCCTGCTCTCGTCATATCGCAGCATCAATGCAGCTTAAGGCTTGGCAAGTACCAGCATGGGAGACTGGCTGGGAATCCCAAGTTCCATTGACCTTTTTGAACCTGAAAATTGGGTTAGTTTCTCTATGAGATAGTAAAAGAAGGTTCAAACTGAACAGCTGCTGTCAACGGCCATTCTAAGCTGAATGTGCCTGCTCTCGTCAGATCGCAGCATCAATGCAGCTTAAGGCTTGGCAAGTACCAGCATGGGAGACTGGCTGGGAATCCCAAGTTCCATTGACCTTTTTGAACCTGAAAATTGGGTTAGTTTCTCTATGAGATAGTAAAAGAAGGTTCAAATTGAACAGCTGCTGTCAACAGCCATTCTAAGCTGAATGTGCCTGCTCTCGTCAGATCGCAGCAGCAATGCAGCTTAAGGCTTGGCAAGTACCAGCATGGGAGACTGGCTGGGAATCCCAAGTTCTGTTGACCTTTTTGAACCTGAAAATTGTGTTAGTTTCTCTATGAGATAGTAAAAGAAGGTTCAAATTGAACAGCTGCTGTCAACGGCCATTCTAAGCTGAATGTGTGTGCTCTTGTCGGATCACAGCAGCGATGCGGCTTAAGGCTTGGCAAGTACCAGCATGGGAGACTGGCTGCGAATTCAAAGTTCCGTTGACCTTTTTGAACCTTAAAATTGTGTTAGTTTCTCTATGAGATAGTAAAAGAAGGTTCAAACTGAACAGCTGCTGTCAACGGCCATTCTAAGCTGAATGTGCCTGCTCTCGTCAGATCGCAGCATCAATGCAGCTTAAGGCTTGGCAAGTACCAGCATGGGAGACTGGCTGGGAATCCCAAGTTCTGTTGACCTTTTTGAACCTGAAAATTGTTAGTTTCTCTGTCAAAGATGGTAAAAGAAGGTTCAAATTGAACAGCTGCTGTCAACGGCCATTCTAAGCTGAATGTGCCTGCTCTCGTCAGATCGCAGCAGCAATGCAGCTTAAGGCTTGGCAAGTACCAGCATGGGAGACTGGCTGGGAATCCCAAGTTCCGTTGACCTTTTTGAACCTGAAAATTGTGTTAGTTTCTCTATGAGATAGTAAAAGAAGGTTCAAATTGAACAGCTGCTGTCAACGGCCATTCTAAGCTGAATGTGCGTGCTCTTGTCGGATCACAGCAGCGATGCGGCTTAAGGCTTGGCAAGTACCAGCATGGGAGACTGGCTGGGAATCCCAAGTTCTGTTGACCTTTTTGAACCTGAAAATTGTTAGTTTCTCTGTCAAAGATGGTAAAAGAAGGTTCAAATTGAACAGCTGCTGTCAAAGGCCATTCTAAGCTGAATGTGCCTGCTCTTCTCAGATCGCAGCAGCTTAAGGCTTGGCAAGTACCAGCATGGGAGACTGGCTGGGAATCCCAAGTTCCGTTGACCTTTTTGAACCTGAAAATTGTGTTAGTTTCTCTATGAGATAGTAAAAGAAGGTTCAAACTGAACAGCTGCTGTCAACGGCCATTCTAAGCTGAATGTGCCTGCTCTCGTCAGATCGCAGCAGCAATGCAGCTTAAGGCTTGGCAAGTACCAGCATGGGAGACTGGCTGGGAAACCCAAGTTCCGTTGACCTTTTTGAACCTGAAAATTGTGTTAGTTTCTCTATGAGATAGTAAAAGAAGGTTCAAACTGAACAGCTGCTGTCAACGGCCATTCTAAGCTGAATGTGCCTGCTCTCGTCAGATCGCAGCATCAATGCAGCTTAAGGCTTGGCAAGTACCAGCATGGGAGACTGGCTGGGAATCCCAAGTTCCGTTGACCTTTTTGAACCTGAAAATTGTGTTAGTTTCTCTATGAGATAGTAAAAGAAGGTTCAAATTGAACAGCTGCTGTCAACGGCCATTCTAAGCTGAATGTGCCTGCTCTCGTCAGATCGCAGCAGCAATGCAGCTTAAGGCTTGGCAAGTACCAGCATGGGAGACTGGCTGGGAATCCCAAGTTCCGTTGACCTTTTTGAACCTGAAAATTGTGTTAGTTTCTCTATGAGATAGTAAAAGAAGGTTCAAACTGAACAGCTGCTGTCAACGGCCATTCTAAGCTGAATGTGCCTGCTCTCGTCAGATCGCAGCAGCAATGCAGCTTAAGGCTTGGCAAGTACCAGCATGGGAGACTGGCTGGGAATCCCAAGTTCCGTTGACCTTTTTGAACCTGAAAATTGTGTTAGTTTCTCTATGAGATAGTAAAAGAAGGTTCAAACTGAACAGCTGCTGTCAACGGCCTTTCTAAGCTGAATGTGCCTGCTCTCGTCAGATCGCAGCATCAATGCAGCTTAAGGCTTGGCAAGTACCAGCATGGGAGACTGGCTGGGAATCCCAAGTTCCGTTGACCTTTTTGAACCTGAAAATTGTGTTAGTTTCTCTATGAGATAGTAAAAGAAGGTTCAAATTGAACAGCTGCTGTCAACAGCCATTCTAAGCTGAATGTGCCTGCTCTCGTCAGATCGCAGCAGCAATGCAGCTTAAGGCTTGGCAAGTACCAGCATGGGAGACTGGCTGGGAATCCCAAGTTCTGTTGACCTTTTTGAACCTGAAAATTGTGTTAGTTTCTCTATGAGATAGTAAAAGAAGGTTCAAATTGAACAGCTGCTGTCAACGGCCATTCTAAGCTGAATGTGCCTGCTCTCGTCAGATCGCAGCAGCTTAAGGCTTGGCAAGTACCAGCATGGGAGACTGGCTGGGAATCCCAAGTTCCGTTGACCTTTTTGAACCTGAAAATTGTGTTAGTTTCTCTATGAGATAGTAAAAGAAGGTTCAAATTGAACAGCTGCTGTCAACGGCCATTCTAAGCTGAATGTGCCTGCTCTCGTCAGATCGCAGCAGCAATGCAGCTTAAGGCTTGGCAAGTACCAGCATGGGAGACTGGCTGGGAATCCCAAGTTACGTTGACCTTTTTGAACCTGAAAATTGTGTTAGTTTCTCTATGAGATAGTAAAAGAAGGTTCAAATTGAACAGCTGCTGTCAACGGCCATTCTAAGCTGAATGTGCCTGCTCTCGTCAGATCGCAGCAGCAATGTAGCTTAAGGCTTGGCAAGTACCAGCATGGGAGACTGGCTGGGAATCCCAAGTTCCATTGACCTTTTTGAACCTGAAAATTGTTAGTTTCTCTGTCAAAGATGGTAAAAGAAGGTTCAAATTGAACAGCTGCTGTCAACGGCCATTCTAAGCTGAATGTGCCTGCTCTCGTCAGATCGCAGCAGCAATGCAGCTTAAGGCTTGGCAAGTACCAGCATGGGAGACTGGCTGGGAATCCCAAGTTCTGTTGACCTTTTTGAACCTGAAAATTGTGTTAGTTTCTCTATGAGATAGTAAAAGAAGGTTCAAATTGAACAGTTTCTATCAACGGCCATTCTAAGCTGAATGTGCCTGCTCTCGTCAGATCGCAGCAGCAATGCAGCTTAAGGCTTGGCAAGTACCAACATTGGAGACTGGCTGGGAATCCCAAGTTCCGTTGACCTTTTTGAACCTGAAAATTGTGTTAGTTTCTCTATGAGATAGTAAAAGAAGGTTCAAATTGAACAGCTGCTGTCAACGGCCATTCTAAGCTGAATGTGCCTGCTCTCGTCAGATCGCAGCAGCAATGCAGCTTAAGGCTTGGCAAGTACCAGCATGGGAGACTGGCTGGGAATCCCAAGTTCCGTTGACCTTTTTGAACCTGAAAATTGTGTTAGTTTCTCTATGAGATAGTAAAAGAAGGTTCAAATTGAACAGCTGCTGTCAACGGCCATTCTAAGCTGAATGTGCCTGCTCTCGTCAGATCGCAGCAGCAATGCAGCTTAAGGCTTGGCATGTACCAGCATGGGAGACTGGCTGGGAATCCCAAGTTCTGTTGACCTTTTTGAACCTGAAAATTGTGTTAGTTTCTCTATGAGATAGTAAAAGAAGGTTCAAATTGAACAGCTGCTGTCAACGGCCATTCTAAGCTGAATGTGTGTGCTCTTGTCGGATCACAGCAGCGATGCGGCTTAAGGCTTGGCACGTACCAACATGGGAGACTGGCTGCGAATTCCAAGTTCCGTTGACCTTTTTGAACCTGAAAATTGTGTTAGTTTCTCTATGAGATAGTAAAAGAAGGTTCAAACTGAACAGCTGCTGTCAACGGCCATTCTAAGCTGAATGTGCCTGCTCTCGTCAGATCGCAGCATCAATGCAGCTTAAGGCTTGGCAAGTACCAGCATGGGAGACTGGCTGGGAATCCCAAGTTCTGTTGACCTTTTTGAACCTGAAAATTGTTAGTTTCTCTTTCAAAGATGGTAAAAGAAGGTTCAAATTGAACAGCTGCTGTCAACGGCCATTATAAGCTGAATGTGCCTGCTCTCGTCAGATCGCAGCAGCAATGCAGCTTAAGGCTTGGCAAGTACCAGCATGGGAGACTGGCTGGGAATCCCAAGTTCCGTTGACCTTTTTGAACCTGAAAATTGTGTTAGTTTCTCTATGAGATAGTAAAAGAAGGTTCAAATTGAACAGCTGCTGTCAACGGCCATTCTAAGCTGAATGTGCGTGCTCTTGTCGGATCACAGCAGCGATGCGGCTTAAGGCTTGGCAAGTACCAGCATGGGAGACTGGCTGCGAATTCCAAGTTCCGTTGACCTTTTTGAACCTGAAAATTGTGTTAGTTTCTCTATGAGATAGTAAAAGAAGGTTCAAACTGAAAAGCTGCTGTCAACGGCCATTCTAAGCTGAATGTGCCTGCTCTCGTCAGATCGCAGCATCAATGCAGCTTAAGGCTTGGCAAGTACCAGCATGGGAGACTGGCTGGGAATCCCAAGTTCTGTTGACCTTTTTGAACCTGAAAATTGTTAGTTTCTCTGTCAAAGAAGGTAAAAGAAGGTTCAAATTGAACAGCTGCTGTCAACGGCCATTCTAAGCTGAATGTGCCTGCTCTCGTCAGATCGCAGCAGCAATGCAGCTTAAGGCTTGGCAAGTACCAGCATGGGAGACTGGCTGGGAATCCCAAGTTCCGTTGACCTTTTTGAACCTGAAAATTGTGTTAGTTTCTCTATGAGATAGTAAAAGAAGGTTCAAATTGAACAGCTGCTGTCAACGGCCATTCTAAGCTGAATGTGCGTGCTCTTGTCGGATCACAGCAGCGATGCGGCTTAAGGCTTGGCAAGTACCAGCATGGGAGACTGGCTGCGAATCCCAAGTTCCGTTGACCTTTTTGAACCTGAAAATTGTGTTAGTTTCTCTATGAGATAGTAAAAGAAGGTTCATATTGAACAGCTGCTGTCAACGGCCATTCTAAGCTGAATGTGCCTGCTCTCGTCAGATCGCAGCAGCAATGCAGCTTAAGGCTTGGCAAGTACCAGCATGGGAGACTGGCTGGGAATCCCAAGTTCTGTTGACCTTTTTGAACCTGAAAATTGTGTTAGTTTCTCTATGAGATAGTAAAAGAAGGTTCAAATTGAACAGCTGCTGTCAACGGCCATTCTAAGCTGAATGTGCCTGCTCTCGTCAGATCGCAGCAGCAATGCAGCTTAAGGCTTGGCAAGTACCAGCATGGGAGACTGGCTGGGAATCCCAAGTTCTGTTGACCTTTTTGAACCTGAAAATTGTGTTAGTTTCTCTATGAGATAGTAAAAGAAGGTTCAAATTGAACAGCTGCTGTCAACGGCCATTCTAAGCTGAATGTGCCTGCTCTCGTCAGATCGCAGCAGCAATGCAGCTTAAGGCTTGGCATGTACCAGCATGGGAGACTGGCTGGGAATCCCAAGTTCTGTTGACCTTTTTGAACCTGAAAATTGTGTTAGTTTCTCTATGAGATAGTAAAAGAAGGTTCAAATTGAACAGCTGCTGTCAACGGCCATTCTAAGCTGAATGTGTGTGCTCTTGTCGGATCACAGCAGCGATGCGGCTTAAGGCTTGGCAAGTACCAACATGGGAGACTGGCTGCGAATTCCAAGTTCCGTTGACCTTTTTGAACCTGAAAATTGTGTTAGTTTCTCTATGAGATAGTAAAAGAAGGTTCAAACTGAACAGCTGCTGTCAACGGCCATTCTAAGCTGAATGTGCCTGCTCTCGTCAGATCGCAGCATCAATGCAGCTTAAGGCTTGGCAAGTACCAGCATGGGAGACTGGCTGGGAATCCCAAGTTCCGTTGACCTTTTTGAACCTGAAAATTGTGTTATTTTCTCTATGAGATAGTAAAAGAAGGTTCAAACTGAACATCTGCTGTCAACGGCCATTCTAAGCTGAATGTGCCTGCTCTCGTCAGATCGCAGCAACAATGCAGCTTAAGGCTTGGCAAGTACAAGCATGGGAGACTGGCTGGGAATCCCAAGTTCTGTTGACCTTTTTGAACCTGAAAATTGTTAGTTTCTCTGTCAAAGATGGTAAAAGAAGGTTCAAATTGAACAGCTGCTGTCAACGGCCATTCTAAGCTGAATGTGCCTGCTCTCGTCAGATCGCAGCAGCAATGCAGCTTAAGGCTTGGCAAGTACCAGCATGGGAGACTGGCTGGGAATCCCAAGTTCCGTTGACCTTTTTGAACCTGAAAATTGTGTTAGTTTCTCTATGAGATAGTAAAAGAAGGTTCAAATTGAACAGCTGCTGTCAACGGCCATTCTAAGCTGAATGTGCGTGCTCTTGTCGGATCACAGCAGCGATGCGGCTTAAGGCTTGGCAAGTACCAGCATGGGAGACTGGCTGCGAATCCCAAGTTCCGTTGACCTTTTTGAACCTGAAAATTGTGTTAGTTTCTCTATGAGATAGTAAAAGAAGGTTCAAATTGAACAGCTGCTGTCAACAGCCATTCTAAGCTGAATGTGCCTGCTCTCGTCAGATCGCAGCAGCAATGCAGCTTAAGGCTTGGCAAGTACCAGCATGGGAGACTGGCTGGGAATCCAAAGTTCTGTTGACCTTTTTGAACCTGAAAATTGTGTTAGTTTCTCTATGAGATAGTAAAAGAAGGTTCAAATTGAACAGCTGCTGTCAACGGCCATTCTAAGCTGAATGTGCCTGCTCTCGTCAGATCGCAGCAGCTTAAGGCTTGGCAAGTACCAGCATGGGAGACTGGCTGGGAATCCCAAGTTCCGTTGACCTTTTTGAACCTGAAAATTGTGTTAGTTTCTCTTTGAGATAGTAAAAGAAGGTTCAAATTGAACAGCTGCTGTCAACGGCCATTCTAAGCTGAATGTGCCTGCTCTCGTCAGATTGCAGCAGCAATGCAGCTTAAGGCTTGGCAAGTACCAGCATGGGAGACTGGCTGGGAATCCCAAGTTACGTTGACCTTTTTGAACCTGAAAATTGTGTTAGTTTCTCTATGAGATAGTAAAAGAAGGTTCAAATTGAACAGCTGCTGTCAACGGCCATTCTAAGCTGAATGTGCCTGCTCTCGTCAGATCGCAGCAGCAATGCAGCTTAAGGCTTGGCAAGTACCAGCATGGGAGACTGGCTGGGAATCCCAAGTTCCATTGACCTTTTTGAACCTGAAAATTGTTAGTTTCTCTGTCAAAGATGGTAAAAGAAGGTTCAAATTGAACAGCTGCTGTCAACGGCCATTCTAAGCTGAATGTGCCTGCTCTCGTCAGATCGCAGCAGCAATGCAGCTTAAGGCTTGGCAAGTACCAGCATGGGAGACTGGCTGGGAATCCCAAGTTCTGTTGACCTTTTTGAACCTGAAAATTGTGTTAGTTTCTCTATGAGATAGTAAAAGAAGGTTCAAATTGAACAGTTGCTATCAACGGCCATTCTAAGCTGAATGTGCCTGCTCTCGTCAGATCGCAGCAGCAATGCAGCTTAAGGCTTGGCAAGTACCAACATTGGAGACTGGCTGGGAATCCCAAGTTCCGTTGACCTTTTTGAACCTGAAAATTGTGTTAGTTTCTCTATGAGATAGTAAAAGAAGGTTCAAATTGAACAGCTGCTGTCAACGGCCATTCTAAGCTGAATGTGCCTGCTCTCGTCAGATCGCAGCAGCAATGCAGCTTAAGGCTTGGCAAGTACCAGCATGGGAGACTGGCTGGGAATCCCAAGTTCCGTTGACCTTTTTGAACCTGAAAATTGTGTTAGTTTCTCTATGAGATAGTAAAAGAAGGTTCAAATTGAACAGCTGCTGTCAACGGCCATTCTAAGCTGAATGTGCCTGCTCTCGTCAGATCGCAGCAGCTTAAGGCTTGGCAAGTACCAGCATGGGAGACTGGCTGGGAATCCCAAGTTCCGTTGACCTTTTTGAACCTGAAAATTGTGTTAGTTTCTCTATGAGATAGTAAAAGAAGGTTCAAATTGAACAGCTGCTGTCAACGGCCATTCTAAGCTGAATGTGCCTGCTCTCGTCAGATCGCAGCAGCAATGCAGCTTAAGGCTTGGCAAGTACCAGCATGGGAGACTGGCTGGGAATCCCAAGTTCCGTTGACATTTTTGAACCTGAAAATTGTGTTAGTTTCTCTATGAGATAGTAAAAGAAGGTTCAAATTGAACAGCTGCTGTCAACGGCCATTCTAAGCTGAATGTGCCTGCTCTCGTCAGATCGCAGCAGCAATGCAGCTTAAGGCTTGGCAAGTACCAGCATGGGAGACTGGCTGGGAATCCCAAGTTCCATTGACCTTTTTGAACCTGAAAATTGTTAGTTTCTCTGTCAAAGATGGTAAAAGAAGGTTCAAATTGAACAGCTGCTGTCAACGGCCATTCTAAGCTGAATGTGCCTGCTCTCGTCAGATCGCAGCAGCAATGCAGCTTAAGGCTTGGCAAGTACCAGCATGGGAGACTGGCTGGGAATCCCAAGTTCTGTTGACCTTTTTGAACCTGAAAATTGTGTTAGTTTCTCTATGAGATAGTAAAAGAAGGTTCAAATTGAACAGTTGCTATCAACGGCCATTCTAAGCTGAATGTGCCTGCTTTCGTCAGATCGCAGCAGCAATGCAGCTTAAGGCTTGGCAAGTACCAACATTGGAGACTGGCTGGGAATCCCAAGTTCCGTTGACCTTTTTGAACCTGAAAATTGTGTTAGTTTCTCTATGAGATAGTAAAAGAAGGTTCAAATTGAACAGCTGCTGTCAACGGCCATTCTAAGCTGAATGTGCCTGCTCTCGTCAGATCGCAGCAGCAATGCAGCTTAAGGCTTGGCAAGTACCAGCATGGGAGACTGGCTGGGAATCCCAAGTTCTGTTGACCTTTTTGAACCTGAAAATTGTGTTAGTTTCTCTATGAGATAGTAGAAGAAGGTTCAAATTGAACAGCTGCTGTCAACGGCCATTCTAAGCTGAATGTGCCTGCTCTCGTCAGATCGCAGCAGCAATGCAGCTTAAGGCTTGGCATGTACCAGCATGGGAGACTGGCTGGGAATCCCAAGTTCTGTTGACCTTTTTGAACCTGAAAATTGTGTTAGTTTCTCTATGAGATAGTAAAAGAAGGTTCAAATTGAACAGCTGCTGTCAACGGCCATTCTAAGCTGAATGTGTGTGCTCTTTTCGGATCACAGCAGCGATGCGGCTTAAGGCTTGGCAAGTACCAACATGGGAGACTGGCTGCGAATTCCAAGTTCCGTTGACCTTTTTGAACCTGAAAATTGTGTTAGTTTCTCTATGAGATAGTAAAAGAAGGTTCAAACTGAACAGCTGCTGTCAACGGCCATTCTAAGCTGAATGTGCCTGCTCTCGTCAGATCGCAGCATCAATGCAGCTTAAGGCTTGGCAAGTACCAGCATGGGAGACTGGCTGGGAATCCCAAGTTCCGTTGACCTTTTTGAACCTGAAAATTGTGTTAGTTTCTCTATGAGATAGTAAAAGAAGGTTCAAATTGAACAGCTGCTGTCAACGGCCAATCTAAGCTGAATGTGCCTGCTCTCGTCAGATCGCAGCAGCAATGCAGCTTAAGGCTTGGCAAGTACCAGCATGGGAGACTGGCTGGGAATCCCAAGTTCCGTTCACCTTTTTGAACCTGAAAATTGTGTTAGTTTCTCTATGAGATAGTAAAAGAAGGTTCAAACTGAACAGCTGCTGTCAACGGCCATTCTAAGCTGAATGTGCCTGCTCTCGTCAGATCGCAGCAGCAATGCAGCTTAAGGCTTGGCAAGTACCAGCATGAGAGACTGGCTGGGAATCCCAAGTTCCGTTCACCTTTTTGAACCTGAAAATTGTGTTAGTTTCTCTATGAGATAGTAAAAGAAGGTTCAAACTGAACAGCTGCTGTCAACGGCCATTCTAAGCTGAATGTGCCTGCTCTCGTCAGATCGCAGCATCAATGCAGCTTAAGGCTTGGCAAGTACCAGCATGGGAGAGTGGCTGGGAATCCCAAGTTCCGTTGACCTTTTTGAACCTGAAAATTGTGTTAGTTTCTCTATGAGATAGTAAAAGAAGGTTCAAATTGAACAGTTGCTGTCAACGGCCATTCTAAGCTGAATATGCCTGCTCTCGTCAGATCGCAGCAGCTTAAGGCTTGGCAAGTACCAGCATGGGAGACTGGCTGGGAATCCCAAGTTCCGTTGACCTTTTTGAACCTGAAAATTGTGTTAGTTTCTCTATGAGATAGTAAAAGAAGGTTCAAACTGAACAGCTGCTGTCAACGGCCATTCTAAGCTGAATGTGCCTGCTCTCGTCAGATCGCAGCAGCAATGCAGCTTAAGGCTTGGCAAGTACCAGCATGGGAGACTGGCTGGGAATCCCAAGTTCCGTTGACATTTTTGAACCTGAAAATTGTGTTAGTTTCTCTATGAGATAGTAAAAGAAGGTTCAAACTGAACAGCTGCTGTCAACGGCCATTCTAAGCTGAATGTGCCTGCTCTCGTCAGATCGCAGCATCAATGCAGCTTAAGGCTTGGCAAGTACCAGCATGGGAGACTGGCTGGGAATCCCAAGTTCCGTTGACCTTTTTGAACCTGAAAATTGTGTTAGTTTTTCTATGAGATAGTAAAAGAAGGTTCAAATTGAACAGCTGCTGTCAACAGCCAATCTAAGCTGAATGTGCCTGCTCTCGTCAGATCGCAGCAGCAATGCAGCTTAAGGCTTGGCAAGTACCAGCATGGGAGACTGGCTGGGAATCCCAAGTTCCGTTCACCTTTTTGAACCTGAAAATTGTGTTAGTTTCTCTATGAGATAGTAAAAGAAGGTTCAAACTGAACAGCTGCTGTCAACGGCCATTCTAAGCTGAATGTGCCTGCTCTCGTCTGATCGCAGCAGCAATGCAGCTTAAGGCTTGGCAAGTACCAGCATGGGAGACTGGCTGGGAATCCCAAGTTCCGTTGACCTTTATGAACCTGAAAATTGTGTTAGTTTCTCTATGAGATAGTAAAAGAAGGTTCAAATTGAACAGCTGCTGTCAACGGCCATTCTAAGCTGAATGTGCCTGCTCTCGTCAGATCGCAGCAGCAATGCAGCTTAAGGCTTGGCAAGTACCAGCTTGGGAGACTGGCTGGGAATCCCAAGTTCCGTTGACCTTTTTGAACCTGAAAATTGTGTTAGTTTCTCTATGAGATAGTAAAAGAAGGTTCAAACTGAACAGCTGCTGTCAACGGCCATTCTAAGCTGAATGTGCCTGCTCTCGTCAGATCGCAGCATCAATGCAGCTTAAGGCTTGGCAAGTACCAGCATGGGAGACTGGCTGGGAATCCCAAGTTCCGTTGACCTTTTTGAACCTGAAAATTGTGTTAGTTTCTCTATGAGATAGTAAAAGAAGGTTCAAATTGAACAGCTGCTGTCAACAGCCAATCTAAGCTGAATGTGCCTGCTCTCGTCAGATCGCAGCAGCAATGCAGCTTAAGGCTTGGCAAGTACCAGCATGGGAGACTGGCTGGGAATCCCAAGTTCCGTTCACCTTTTTGAACCTGAAAATTGTGTTAGTTTCTCTATGAGATAGTAAAAGAAGGTTCAAACTGAACAGCTGCTGTCAACGGCCATTCTAAGCTGAATGTGCCTGCTCTCGTCAGATCGCAGCAGCAATGCAGCTTAAGGCTTGGCAAGTACCAGCATGGGAGACTGGCTGGGAATCCCAAGTTCCGTTCACCTTTTTGAACCTGAAAATTGTGTTAGTTTCTCTATGAGATAGTAAAAGAAGGTTCAAATTGAACAGCTGCTGTCAACGGCCATTCTAAGTTGAATGTGCCTGCTCTCGTCAGATCGCAGCAGCAATGCAGCTTAAGGCTTGGCAAGTACCAGCATGGGAGACTGGCTGGAAATCCCAAGTTCTGTTGACCTTTTTGAACCTGAAAATTGTGTTAGTTTTTCTATGAGATGGTAAAAGAAGGTTCAAATTGAACAGCTGCTGTCAACGGCCATTCTAAGCTGAATGTGCCTGCTCTCGTCAGATTGCAGCAGCAATGCAGCTTAAGGCTTGGCAAGTACCAGCATGGGAGACAGGCTGGGAATCCCAAGTTCCGTTGACCTTTTTGAACCTGAAAATTGTGTTAGTTTCTCTATGAGATAGTAAAAGAAGGTTCAAATTGAACAGCTGCTGTCAACGGCCATTATAAGCTGAATGTGCCTGCTCTCGTCAGATCGCAGCAGCAATGCAGCTTAAGGCTTGGCAAGTACCAGCATGGGAGACTGGCTGGGAATCCCAAGTTCCGTTGACCTTTTTGAACCTGAAAATTGTTAGTTTCTCTGTCAAAGATGGTAAAAGAAGGTTCAAATTGAACAGCTGCTGTCAACGGCCATTCTAAGCTGAATGTGCCTGCTCTCGTCAGATCGCAGCAGCTTAAGGCTTGGCAAGTACCAGCATGGGAGACTGGCTGGGAATCCCAAGTTCCGTTGACCTTTTTGAACCTGAAAATTGTGTTAGTTTCTCTATGAGATAGTAAAAGAAGGTTCAAATTGAACAGCTGCTGTCAATGGCCATTCTAAGCTGAATGTGCCTGCTCTCGTCAGATTGCAGCAGCTTAAGGCTTGGCAAGTACCAGCATGGGAGACTGGCTGGGAATCCCAAGTTCCGTTGACCTTTTTGAACCTTAAAATTGTGTTAGTTTCTCTATGAGATAGTAAAAGAAGGTTCAAATTGAACACCTGCTGTCAACGGCCATTCTAAGCTGAATGTGCCTGCTCTCGTCAGATCGCAGCAGCAATGCAGCTTAAGGCTTGGCAAGTACCAGCATGGGAGACTGGCTGGGAATCCCAAGTTCCGTTGACCTTTTTGAACCTGAAAATTGTGTTAGTTTCTCTATGAGATAGTAAAAGAAGGTTCAAATTGAACAGCTGCTGTCAACGGCCATTCTAAGCTGAATGTGCCTGCTCTCGTCAGATCGCAGCAGCAATGCAGCTTAAGGCTTGGCAAGTACCAGCATGGGAGACTGGCTGGGAATCCCAAGTTCTGTTGACCTTTTTGAACCTGAAAATTGTGTTAGTTTCTCTATGAGATAGTAAAAGAAGGTTCAAATTGAACAGTTGCTATCAACGGCCATTCTAAGCTGAATGTGCCTGCTCTCGTCAGATCGCAGCAGCAATGCAGCTTAAGGCTTGGCAAGTACCAACATGGGAGACTGGCTGGGAATCCCAAGTTCCGTTGACCTTTTTGAACCTGAAAATTGTGTTAGTTTCTCTATGAGATAGTAAAAGAAGGTTCAAATTGAACAGCTGCTGTCAACGGCCATTCTAAGCTGAATGTGCCTGCTCTCGTCAGATCGCAGCAGCAATGCAGCTTAAGGCTTGGCAAGTACCAGCATGGGAGACTGGCTGGGAATCCCAAGTTCCGTTGACCTTTTTGAACCTGAAAATTGTTAGTTTCTCTGTCAAAGATGGTAAAAGAAGGTTCAAATTGAACAGCTGCTGTCAACGGCCATTCTAAGCTGAATGTGCCTGCTCTCGTCAGATCGCAGCAGCAATGCAGCTTAAGGCTTGGCAAGTACCAACATGGGAGACTGGCTGGGAATCCCAAGTTCCGTTGACCTTTTTGAACCTGAAAATTGTGTTAGTTTCTCTATGAAATAGTAAAAGAAGGTTCAAATTGAACTGCTGCTGTCAACGGCCATTCTAAGCTGAATGTGCCTGCTCTCGTCAGATCGCAGAAGCAATGCAGCTTAAGGCTTGGCAAGTACCAGCATGGGAGACTGGCTGGGAATCCCAAGTTCTGTTGACCTTTTTGAACCTGAAAATTGTGTTAGTTTCTCTATGAGATAGTAAAAGAAGGTTCAAATTGAACAGCTGCTGTCAACGGCCATTCTAAGCTGAATGTGCCTGCTCTCGTCAGATCGCAGCAGCAATGCAGCTTAAGGCTTGGCAAGTACCAGCATGGGAGACTGGCTGGGAATCCCAAGTTCTGTTGACCTTTTTGAACCTGAAAATTGTGTTAGTTTCTCTATGAGATAGTAAAAGAAGGTTCAAATTGAACAGCTGCTGTCAACGGCCATTCTAAGCTGAATGTGCCTGCTCTCGTCAGATCGCAGCAGCAATGCAGCTTAAGGCTTGGCATGTACCAGCATGGGAGACTGGCTGGGAATCCCAAGTTCTGTTGACCTTTTTGAACCTGAAAATTGTGTTAGTTTCTCTATGAGATAGTAAAAGAAGGGTTAAATTGAACAGCTGCTGTCAACGGCCATTCTAAGCTGAATGTGTGTGCTCTTGTCGGATCACAGCAGCGATGCGGCTTAAGGCTTGGCAAGTACCAGCATGGGAGACTGGCTGCGAATTCCAAGTTCCGTTGACCTTTTTGAACCTGAAAATTGTGTTAGTTTCTCTATGAGATAGTAAAAGAAGGTTCAAACTGAACAGCTGCTGTCAACGGCCATTCTAAGCTGAATGTGCCTGCTCTCGTCAGATCGCAGCATCAATGCAGCTTAAGGCTTGGCAAGTACCAGCATGGGAGACTGGCTGGGAATCCCAAGTTCTGTTGACCTTTTTGAACCTGAAAATTGTTAGTTTCTCTGTCAAAGATGGTAAAAGAAGGTTCAAATTGAACAGCTGCTGTCAACGGCCATTCTAAGCTGAATGTGCCTGCTCTCGTCAGATCGCAGCAGCAATGCAGCTTAAGGCTTGGCAAGTACCAGCATGGGAGACTGGCTGGGAATCCCAAGTTCCGTTGACCTTTTTGAACCTGAAAATTGTGTTAGTTTCTCTATGAGATAGTAAAAGAAGGTTCAAACTGAACAGCTGCTGTCAACGGCCATTCTAAGCTGAATGTGCCTGCTCTCGTCAGATCGCAGCAACAATGCAGCTTAAGGCTTGGCAAGTACAAGCATGGGAGACTGGCTGGGAATCCCAAGTTCTGTTGACCTTTTTGAACCTGAAAATTGTTAGTTTCTCTGTCAAAGATGGTAAAAGAAGGTTCAAATTGAACAGCTGCTGTCAACGGCCATTCTAAGCTGAATGTGCCTGCTCTCGTCAGATCGCAGCAGCAATGCAGCTTAAGGCTTGGCAAGTACCAGCATGGGAGACTGGCTGGGAATCCCAAGTTCCGTTGACCTTTTTGAACCTGAAAATTGTGTTAGTTTCTCTATGAGATAGTAAAAGAAGGTTCAAATTGAACAGCTGCTGTCAACGGCCATTCTAAGCTGAATGTGCGTGCTCTTGTCGGATCACAGCAGCGATGCGGCTTAAGGCTTGGCAAGTACCAGCATGGGAGACTGGCTGCGAATTCCAAGTTCCGTTGACCTTTTTGAACCTGAAAATTGTGTTAGTTTCTCTATGAGATAGTAAAAGAAGGTTCAAACTGAACAGCTGCTGTCAACGGCCATTCTAAGCTGAATGTGCCTGCTCTCGTCAGATCGCAGCATCAATGCAGCTTAAGGCTTGGCAAGTACCAGCATGGGAGACTGGCTGGGAATCCCAAGTTCCGTTGACCTTTTTGAACCTGAAAATTGTGTTAGTTTCTCTATGAGATAGTAAAAGAAGGTTCAAATTGAACAGCTGCTGTCAACGGCCATTCTAAGCTGAATGTGCGTGCTCTTGTCGGATCACAGCAGCGATGCGGCTTAAGGCTTGGCAAGTACCAGCATGGGAGACTGGCTGCGAATCCCAAGTTCCGTTGACCTTTTTGAACCTGAAAATTGTGTTAGTTTCTCTATGAGATAGTAAAAGAAGGTTCAAATTGAACAGCTGCTGTCAACGGCCATTCTAAGCTGAATGTGCCTGCTCTCGTCAGATCGCAGCAGCAATGCAGCTTAAGGCTTGGCAAGTACCAGCATGGGAGACTGGCTGGGAATCCCAAGTTCTGTTGACCTTTTTGAACCTGAAAATTGTGTTAGTTTCTCTATGAGATAGTAAAAGAAGGTTCAAATTGAACAGCTGCTGTCAACGGCCATTCTAAGCTGAATGTGCCTGCTCTCGTCAGATCGCAGCAGCAATGCAGCTTAAGGCTTGGCAAGTACCAGCATGGGAGACTGGCTGGGAATCCCAAGTTCTGTTGACCTTTTTGAACCTGAAAATTGTGTTAGTTTCTCTATGAGATAGTAAAAGAAGGTTCAAATTGAACAGCTGCTGTCAACGGCCATTCTAAGCTGAATGTGCCTGCTCTCGTCAGATCGCAGCAGCTTAAGGCTTGGCAAGTACCAGCATGGGAGACTGGCTGGGAATCCCAAGTTCCGTTGACCTTTTTGAACCTGAAAATTGTGTTAGTTTCTCTATGAGATAGTAAAAGAAGGTTCAAACTGAACAGCTGCTGTCAACGGCCATTCTAAGCTGAATGTGCCTGCTCTCGTCAGATCGCAGCAGCAATGCAGCTTAAGGCTTGGCAAGTACCAGCATGGGAGACTGGCTGGGAATCCCAAGTTCCGTTGACCTTTTTGAACCTGAAAATTGTGTTAGTTTCTCTATGAGATAGTAAAAGAAGGTTCAAATTGAACAGCTGCTGTCAATGGCCATTCTAAGCTGAATGTGCCTGCTCTCGTCAGATCGCAGCAGCAATGCAGCTTAAGGCTTGGCAAGTACCAGCATGGGAGACTGGCTGGGAATCCCAAGTTCTGTTGACCTTTTTGAACCTGAAAATTGTGTTAGTTTTTCTATGAGATAGTAAAAGAAGGTTCAAATTGAACAGCTGCTGTCAACGGCCATTCTAAGCTGAATGTGCCTGCTCTCGTCAGATCGCAGCAGCAATGCAGCTTAAGGCTTGGCAAGTACCAGTATGGGAGACTGGCTGGGAATCCCAAGTTCTGTTGACCTTTTTGAACCTGAAAATTGTGTTAGTTTCTCTATGAGATAGTAAAAGAAGGTTCAAATTGAAAAGCTGCTGTCAACGGCCATTCTAAGCTGAATGTGCGTGCTCTCGTCAGATCGCAGCAGCAATGCAGCTTAAGGCTTGGCAAGTACCAGTATGGGAGACTGGCTGGGAATCCCAAGTTCTGTTGACCTTTTTGAACCTGAAAATTGTGTTAGTTTCTCTATGAGATAGTAAAAGAAGGTTCAAACTGAACAGCTGCTGTCAACGGCCATTCTAAGCTGAATGTGCCTGCTCTTGTCAGATCGCAGCAGCTTAAGGCTTGGCAAGTACCAGCATGGGAGACTGGCTGGGAATCCCAAGTTCCGTTGACCTTTTTGAACCTGAAAATTGTGTTAGTTTCTCTATGAGATAGTAAAAGAAGGTTCAAACTGAACAGCTGCTGTCAACGGCCATTCTAAGCTGAATGTGCCTGCTCTCGTCAGATCGCAGCAGCATTGCAGCTTAAGGCTTGGCAAGTACCAGCATGGGAGACTGGCTGGGAATCCCAAGTTCCGTTGACCTTTTTGAACCTGAAAATTGTGTTAGTTTCTCTATGAGATAGTAAAAGAAGGTTCAAATTGAACAGCTGCTGTCAACGGCCATTCTAAGCTGAATGTGCGTGCTCTCGTCAGATCGCAGCAGCATTGCAGCTTAAGGCTTGGCAAGTACCAGCATGGGAGACTGGCTGGGAATCCCAAGTTCCGTTGACCTTTTTGAACCTGAAAATTGTGTTAGTTTCTCTATGAGATAGTAAAAGAAGGTTCAAACTGAACAGCTGCTGTCAACGGCCATTCTAAGCTGAATGTGCCTGCTCTCGTCAGATCGCAGCAGCAATGCAGCTTAAGGCTTGGCAAGTACCAGCATGGGAGACTGGCTGGGAATCCCAAGTTCCGTTGACCTTTTTGAACCTGAAAATTGTGTTAGTTTCTCTATGAGATAGTAAAAGAAGGTTCAAATTGAACAGCTGCTGTCAACGGCCATTCTAAGCTGAATGTGCCTGATCTCGTCAGATCGCAGCAGCAATGCAGCTTAAGGCTTGGCAAGTACCAGCATGGGAGACTGGCTGGGAATCCCAAGTTCCGTTGACCTTTTTGAACCTGAAAATTGTGTTAGTTTCTCTATGAGATAGTAAAAGAAGGTTCAAACTGAACAGCTGCTGTCAACGGCCATTCTAAGCTGAATGTGCCTGCTCTTGTCAGATCGCAGCAGCAATGCAGCTTAAGGCTTGGCAAGTACCAGCATGGGAGACTGGCTGGGAATCCCAAGTTCCGTTGATATTTTTAACCTGAAAATTGTGTTAGTTTCTCTATGAGATAGTAAAAGAAGGTTCAAACTGAACAGCTGCTGTCAACGGCCATTCTAAGCTGAATGTGCCTGCTCTCGTCAGATCGCAGCATCAATGCAGCTTAAGGCTTGGCAAGTACCAGCATGGGAGACTGGCTGGGAATCCCAAGTTCCGTTGACCTTTTTGAACCTGAAAATTGTGTTAGTTTCTCTATGAGATAGTAAAAGAAGGTTCAAATTGAACAGCTGCTGTCAACGGCCATTCTAAGCTGAATATGCCTGCTCTCGTCAGATCGCGGCAGCTTAAGGCTTGGCAAGTACCAGCATGGGAGACTGGCTGGGAATCCCAAGTTCCGTTGACCTTTTTGAACCTGAAAATTGTGTTAGTTTCTCTATGAGATAGTAAAAGAAGGTTCAAACTGAACAGCTGCTGTCAACGGCCATTCTAAGCTGAATGTGCCTGCTCTCGTCAGATCGCAGCAGCAATGCAGCTTAAGGCTTGGCAAGTACCAGCATGGGAGACTGGCTGGGAATCCCAAGTTCCGTTGACCTTTTTGAACCTGAAAATTGTGTTAGTTTCTCTATGAGATAGTAAAAGAAGGTTCAAACTGAACAGCTGCTGTCAACGGCCATTCTAAGCTGAATGTGCCTGCTCTCGTCAGATCGCAGCATCAATGCAGCTTAAGGCTTGGCAAGTACCAGCATGGGAGACTGGCTGGGAATCCCAAGTTCCGTTGACCTTTTTGAACCTGAAAATTGTGTTAGTTTCTCTATGAGATAGTAAAAGAAGGTTCAAATTGAACAGCTGCTATCAACAGCCAATCTAAGCTGAATGTGCCTGCTCTCGTCAGATCGCAGCAGCAATGCAGCTTAAGGCTTGGCAAGTACCAGCATGGGAGACTGGCTGGGAATCCCAAGTTCCGTTCACCTTATTGAACCTGAAAATTGTGTTAGTTTCTCTATGAGATAGTAAAAGAAGGTTCAAACTGAACAGCTGCTGTCAACGGCCATTCTAAGCTGAATGTGCCTGCTCTCGTCAGATCGCAGCAGCAATGCAGCTTAAGGCTTGGCAAGTACCAGCATGGGAGACTGGCTGGGAATCCCAAGTTCCGTTGACCTTTTTGAACCTGAAAATTGTGTTAGTTTCTCTATGAGATAGTAAAAGAAGGTTCAAATTGAACAGCTGCTGTCAACGGCCATTCTAAGCTGAATGTGCCTGCTCTCGTCAGATCGCAGCAGCAATGCAGCTTAAGGCTTGGCAAGTACCAGCATGGGAGACTGGCTGGAAATCCCAAGTTCTGTTGACCTTTTTGAACCTGAAAATTGTGTTAGTTTCTCTATGAGATAGTAAAAGAAGGTTCAAATTGAACAGCTGCTGTCAACGGCCATTCTAAGCTGAATGTGCGTGCTCTTGTCGGATCACAGCAGCGATGCGGCTTAAGGCTTGGCAAGTACCAGCATGGGAGACTGGCTGCGAATTCCAAGTTCCGTTGACCTTTTTGAACCTGAAAATTGTGTTAGTTTCTCTATGAGATAGTAAAAGAAGGTTCAAATTGAACAGCTGCTGTCAACGGCCATTCTAAGCTGAATGTGCCTGCTCTCGTCAGATCGCAGCAGCAATGCAGCTTAAGGCTTGGCAAGTACCAGCATGGGAGACTGGCTGGGAATCCCAAGTTCCGTTGACCTTTTTGAACCTGAAAATTGTTAGTTTCTCTGTCAAAGATGGTAAAAGAAGGTTCAAATTGAACAGCTGCTGTCAACGGCCATTCTAAGCTGAATGTGCCTGCTCTCGTCAGATTGCAGCTTAAGGCTTGGCAAGTACCAGCATGGGAGACTGGCTGGGAATCCCAAGTTCCGTTGACCTTTTTGAACCTGAAAATTGTGTTAGTTTCTCTATGAGATAGTAAAAGAAGGTTCAAATTGAACAGCTGCTGTCAACGGCCATTCTAAGCTGAATGTGCCTGCTCTCGTCAGATCGCAGCAGCAATGCAGCGTAAGGCTTGGCAAGTACCAGCATGGGAGACTGGCTGGGAATCCCAAGTTCCGTTGACCTTTTTGAACCTGAAAATTGTTAGTTTCTCTGTCAAAGATGGTAAAAGAAGGTTCAAATTGAACAGCTGCTGTCAACGGCCATTCTAAGCTGAATGTGCCTGCTCTCGTCAGATCGCAGCAGCTTAAGGCTTGGCAAGTACCAGCATGGGAGACTGGCTGGGAATCCCAAGTTCCGTTGACCTTTTTGAACCTGAAAATTGTGTTAGTTTCTCTATGAGATAGTAAAAGAAGGTTCAAACTGAACAGCTGCTGTCAACGGCCATTCTAAGCTGAATGTGCCTGCTCTCGTCAGATCGCAGCAGCAATGCAGCTTAAGGCTTGGCAAGTACCAGCATGGGAGACTGGCTGGGAATCCCAAGTTCCGTTGACCTTTTTGAACCTGAAAATTGTGTTAGTTTCTCTATGAGATAGTAAAAGAAGGTTCAAACTGAACAGCTGCTGTCAACGGCCATTCTAAGCTGAATGTGCCTGCTCTCGTCAGATCGCAGCATCAATGCAGCTTAAGGCTTGGCAAGTACCAGCATGGGAGACTGGCTGGGAATCCCAAGTTCCGTTGACCTTTTTGAACCTGAAAATTGTGTTAGTTTCTCTATGAGATAGTAAAAGAAGGTTCAAATTGAACAGCTGCTGTCAACGGCCATTCTAAGCTGAATGTGCCTGCTCTCGTCAGATCGCAGCAGCAATGCAGCTTAAGGCTTGGCAAGTACCAGCATGGGAGACTGGCTGGGAATCCCAAGTTCTGTTGACCTTTTTGAACCTGAAAATTGTGTTAGTTTCTCTATGAGATAGTAAAAGAAGGTTCAAATTGAACAGCTGCTGTCAACGGCCATTCTAAGCTGAATGTGCCTGCTCTCGTCAGATCGCAGCAGCTTAAGGCTTGGCAAGTACCAGCATGGGAGACTGGCTGGGAATCCCAAGTTCCGTTGACCTTTTTGAACCTGAAAATTGTGTTAGTTTCTCTATGAGATAGTAAAAGAAGGTTCAAATTGAACAGCTGCTGTCAATGGCCATTCTAAGCTGAATGTGCCTGCTCTCGTCAGATCGCAGCAGCAATGCAGCTTAAGGCTTGGCAAGTACCAGCATGGGAGACTGGCTGGGAATCCCAAGTTCTGTTGACCTTTTTGAACCTGAAAATTGTGTTAGTTTTTCTATGAGATAGTAAAAGAAGGTTCAAATTGAACAGCTGCTGTCAACGGCCATTCTAAGCTGAATGTGCCTGCTCTCGTCAGATCGCAGCAGCAATGCAGCTTAAGGCTTGGCAAGTACCAGTATGGGAGACTGGCTGGGAATCCCAAGTTCTGTTGACCTTTTTGAACCTGAAAATTGTGTTAGTTTCTCTATGAGATAGTAAAAGAAGGTTCAAACTGAACAGCTGCTGTCAACGGCCATTCTAAGCTGAATGTGCCTGCTCTCGTCAGATCGCAGCAGCAATGCAGCTTAAGGCTTGGCAAGTACCAGCATGGGAGACTGGCTGGGAATCCCAAGTTCCGTTGACATTTTTGAACCTGAAAATTGTGTTAGTTTCTCTATGAGATAGTAAAAGAAGGTTCAAACTGAACAGCTGCTGTCAACGGCCATTCTAAGCTGAATGTGCCTGCTCTCGTCAGATCGCAGCATCAATGCAGCTTAAGGCTTGGCAAGTAGCAGCATGGGAGACTGGCTGGAAATCCCAAGTTCCGTTGACCTTTTTGAACCTGAAAATTGTGTTAGTTTCTCTATGAGATAGTAAAAGAAGGTTCAAATTGAACAGCTGCTGTCAACAGCCAATCTAAGCTGAATGTGCCTGCTCTCGTCAGATCGCAGCAGCAATGCAGCTTAGGGCTTGGCAAGTACCAGCATGGGAGACTGGCTGGGAATCCCAAGTTCCGTTCACCTTTTTGAACCTGAAAATTGTGTTAGTTTCTCTATGAGATAGTAAAAGAAGGTTCAAACTGAACAGCTGCTGTCAACGGCCATTCTAAGCTGAATGTGCCTGCTCTCGTCTGATCGCAGCAGCAATGCAGCTTAAGGCTTGGCAAGTACCAGCATGGGAGACTGGCTGGGAATCCCAAGTTCCGTTGACCTTTATGAACCTGAAAATTGTGTTAGTTTCTCTATGAGATAGTAAAAGAAGGTTCAAATTGAACAGCTGCTGTCAACGGCCATTCTAAGCTGAATGTGCCTGCTCTCGTCAGATCGCAGCAGCAATGCAGCTTAAGGCTTGGCAAGTACCAGCATGGGAGACTGGCTGGGAATCCCAAGTTCCGTTGACCTTTTTGAACCTGAAAATTGTGTTAGTTTCTCTATGAGATAGTAAAAGAAGGTTCAAACTGAACAGCTGCTGTCAACGGCCATTCTAAGCTGAATGTGCCTGCTCTCGTCAGATCGCAGCATCAATGCAGCTTAAGGCTTGGCAAGTACCAGCATGGGAGACTGGCTGGGAATCCCAAGTTCCGTTGACCTTTTTGAACCTGAAAATTGTGTTAGTTTCTCTATGAGATAGTAAAAGAAGGTTCAAATTGAACAGCTGCTGTCAACAGCCAATCTAAGCTGAATGTGCCTGCTCTCGTCAGATCGCAGCAGCAATGCAGCTTAAGGCTTGGCAAGTACCAGCATGGGAGACTGGCTGGGAATCCCAAGTTCCGTTCACCTTTTTGAACCTGAAAATTGTGTTAGTTTCTCTATGAGATAGTAAAAGAAGGTTCAAACTGAACAGCTGCTGTCAACGGCCATTCTAAGCTGAATGTGCCTGCTCTCGTCAGATCTCAGCAGCAATGCAGCTTAAGGCTTGGCAAGTACCAGCATGGGAGACTGGCTGGGAATCCCAAGTTCCGTTCACCTTTTTGAACCTGAAAATTGTGTTAGTTTCTCTATGAGATAGTAAAAGAAGGTTCAAACTGAACAGCTGCTGTCAACGGCCATTCTAAGCTGAATGTGCCTGCTCTCGTCAGATCGCAGCATCAATGCAGCTTAAGGCTTGGCAAGTACCAGCATGGGAGAGTGGCTGGGAATCCCAAGTTCCGTTGACCTTTTTGAACCTGAAAATTGTGTTAGTTTCTCTATGAGATAGTAAAAGAAGGTTCAAATTGAACAGCTGCTGTCAACGGCCATTCTAAGCTGAATATGCCTGCTCTCGTCAGATCGCAGCAGCTTAAGGCTTGGCAAGTACCAGCATGGGAGACTGGCTGGGAATCCCAAGTTCCGTTGACCTTTTTGAACCTGAAAATTGTGTTAGTTTCTCTATGAGATAGTAAAAGAAGGTTCAAACTGAACAGCTGCTGTCAACGGCCATTCTAAGCTGAATGTGCCTGCTCTCGTCAGATCGCAGCAGCAATGCAGCTTAAGGCTTGGCAAGTACCAGCATGGGAGACTGGCTGGGAATCCCAAGTTCCGTTGACATTTTTGAACCTGAAAATTGTGTTAGTTTCTCTATGAGATAGTAAAAGAAGGTTCAAACTGAACAGCTGCTGTCAACGGCCATTCTAAGCTGAATGTGCCTGCTCTCGTCAGATCGCAGCATCAATGCAGCTTAAGGCTTGGCAAGTACCAGCATGGGAGACTGGCTGGGAATCCCAAGTTCCGTTGACCTTTTTGAACCTGAAAATTGTGTTAGTTTCTCTATGAGATAGTAAAAGAAGGTTCAAATTGAACAGCTGCTGTCAACAGCCAATCTAAGCTGAATGTGCCTGCTCTCGTCAGATCGCAGCAGCAATGCAGCTTAAGGCTTGGCAAGTACCAGCATGGGAGACTGGCTGGGAATCCCAAGTTCCGTTCACCTTTTTGAACCTGAAAATTGTGTTAGTTTCTCTATGAGATAGTAAAAGAAGGTTCAAACTGAACAGCTGCTGTCAACGGCCATTCTAAGCTGAATGTGCCTGCTCTCGTCTGATCGCAGCAGCAATGCAGCTTAAGGCTTGGCAAGTACCAGCATGGGAGACTGGCTGGGAATCCCAAGTTCCGTTGACCTTTATGAACCTGAAAATTGTGTTAGTTTCTCTATGAGATAGTAAAAGAAGGTTCAAATTGAACAGCTGCTGTCAACGGCCATTCTAAGCTGAATGTGCCTGCTCTCGTCAGATCGCAGCAGCAATGCAGCTTAAGGCTTGGCAAGTACCAGCATGGGAGACTGGCTGGGAATCCCAAGTTCCGTTGACCTTTTTGAACCTGAAAATTGTGTTAGTTTCTCTATGAGATAGTAAAAGAAGGTTCAAATTGAACAGCTGCTGTCAACAGCCAATCTAAGCTGAATGTGCCTGCTCTCGTCAGATCGCAGCATCAATGCAGCTTAAGGCTTGGCAAGTACCAGCATGGGAGACTGGCTGGGAATCCCAAGTTCCGTTGACCTTTTTGAACCTGAAAATTGTGTTAGTTTCTCTATGAGATAGTAAAAGAAGGTTCAAATTGAACAGCTGCTGTCAACAGCCAATCTAAGCTGAATGTGCCTGCTCTCGTCAGATCGCAGCAGCAATGCAGCTTAAGGCTTGGCAAGTACCAGCATGGGAGACTGGCTGGGAATCCCAAGTTCCGTTCACCTTTTTGAACCTGAAAATTGTGTTAGTTTCTCTATGAGATAGTAAAAGAAGGTTCAAACTGAACAGCTGCTGTCAACGGCCATTCTAAGCTGAATGTGCCTGCTCTCGTCAGATCGCAGCAGCAATGCAGCTTAAGGCTTGGCAAGTACCAGCATGGGAGACTGGCTGGGAATCCCAAGTTCCGTTCACCTTTTTGAACCTGAAAATTGTGTTAGTTTCTCTATGAGATAGTAAAAGAAGGTTCAAATTGAACAGCTGCTGTCAACGGCCATTCTAAGTTGAATGTGCCTGCTCTCGTCAGATCGCAGCAGCAATGCAGCTTAAGGCTTGGCAAGTACCAGCATGGGAGACTGGCTGGAAATCCCAAGTTCTGTTGACCTTTTTGAACCTGAAAATTGTGTTAGTTTTTCTATGAGATGGTAAAAGAAGGTTCAAATTGAACAGCTGCTGTCAACGGCCATTCTAAGCTGAATGTGCCTGCTCTCGTCAGATTGCAGCAGCAATGCAGCTTAAGGCTTGGCAAGTACCAGCATGGGAGACTGGCTGGGAATCCCAAGTTCCGTTGACCTTTTTGAACCTGAAAATTGTGTTAGTTTCTCTATGAGATAGTAAAAGAAGGTTCAAATTGAACAGCTGCTGTCAACGGCCATTCTAAGCTGAATGTGCCTGCTCTCGTCAGATCGCAGCAGCAATGCAGCTTAAGGCTTGGCAAGTACCAGCATGGGAGACTGGCTGGGAATCCCAAGTTCCGTTGACCTTTTTGAACCTGAAAATTGTTAGCTTCTCTGTCAAAGATGGTAAAAGAAGGTTCAAATTGAACAGCTGCTGTCAACGGCCATTCTAAGCTGAATGTGCCTGCTCTCGTCAGATCGCAGCAGCTTAAGGCTTGGCAAGTACCAGCATGGGAGACTGGCTGGGAATCCCAAGTTCCGTTGACCTTTTTGAACCTGAAAATTGTGTTAGTTTCTCTATGAGATAGTAAAAGAAGGTTCAAATTGAACAGCTGCTGTCAATGGCCATTCTAAGCTGAATGTGCCTGCTCTCGTCAGATCGCAGCAGCTTAAGGCTTGGCAAGTACCAGCATGGGAGACTGGCTGGGAATCCCAAGTTCCGTTGACCTTTTTGAACCTTAAAATTGTGTTAGTTTCTCTATGAGATAGTAAAAGAAGGTTCAAACTGAACAGCTGCTGTCAACGGCCATTCTAAGCTGAATGTGCCTGCTCTCGTCAGATCGCAGCAGCAATGCAGCTTAAGGCTTGGCAAGTACCAGTATGGGAGACTGGCTGGGAATCCCAAGTTCTGTTGACCTTTTTGAACCTGAAAATTGTGTTAGTTTCTCTATGAGATAGTAAAAGAAGGTTCAAATTGAAAAGCTGCTGTCAACGGCCATTCTAAGCTGAATGTGCGTGCTCTCGTCAGATCGCAGCAGCAATGCAGCTTAAGGCTTGGCAAGTACCAGTATGGGAGACTGGCTGGGAATCCCAAGTTCTGTTGACCTTTTTGAACCTGAAAATTGTGTTAGTTTCTCTATGAGATAGTAAAAGAAGGTTCAAACTGAACAGCTGCTGTCAACGGCCATTCTAAGCTGAATGTGCCTGCTCTTGTCAGATCGCAGCAGCTTAAGGCTTGGCAAGTACCAGCATGGGAGACTGGCTGGGAATCCCAAGTTCCGTTGACCTTTTTGAACCTGAAAATTGTGTTAGTTTCTCTATGAGATAGTAAAAGAAGGTTCAAACTGAACAGCTGCTGTCAACGGCCATTCTAAGCTGAATGTGCCTGCTCTCGTCAGATCGCAGCAGCATTGCAGCTTAAGGCTTGGCAAGTACCAGCATGGGAGACTGGCTGGGAATCCCAAGTTCCGTTGACCTTTTTGAACCTGAAAATTGTGTTAGTTTCTCTATGAGATAGTAAAAGAAGGTTCAAATTGAACAGCTGCTGTCAACGGCCATTCTAAGCTGAATGTGCGTGCTCTCGTCAGATCGCAGCAGCATTGCAGCTTAAGGCTTGGCAAGTACCAGCATGGGAGACTGGCTGGGAATCCCAAGTTCCGTTGACCTTTTTGAACCTGAAAATTGTGTTAGTTTCTCTATGAGATAGTAAAAGAAGGTTCAAACTGAACAGCTGCTGTCAACGGCCATTCTAAGCTGAATGTGCCTGCTCTCGTCAGATCGCAGCAGCAATGCAGCTTAAGGCTTGGCAAGTACCAGCATGGGAGACTGGCTGGGAATCCCAAGTTCCGTTGACCTTTTTGAACCTGAAAATTGTGTTAGTTTCTCTATGAGATAGTAAAAGAAGGTTCAAATTGAACAGCTGCTGTCAACGGCCATTCTAAGCTGAATGTGCCTGATCTCGTCAGATCGCAGCAGCAATGCAGCTTAAGGCTTGGCAAGTACCAGCATGGGAGACTGGCTGGGAATCCCAAGTTCCGTTGACCTTTTTGAACCTGAAAATTGTGTTAGTTTCTCTATGAGATAGTAAAAGAAGGTTCAAACTGAACAGCTGCTGTCAACGGCCATTCTAAGCTGAATGTGCCTGCTCTTGTCAGATCGCAGCAGCAATGCAGCTTAAGGCTTGGCAAGTACCAGCATGGGAGACTGGCTGGGAATCCCAAGTTCCGTTGATATTTTTAACCTGAAAATTGTGTTAGTTTCTCTATGAGATAGTAAAAGAAGGTTCAAACTGAACAGCTGCTGTCAACGGCCATTCTAAGCTGAATGTGCCTGCTCTCGTCAGATCGCAGCAGCAATGCAGCTTAAGGCTTGGCAAGTACCAGCATGGGAGACTGGCTGGGAATCCCAAGTTCCGTTGACCTTTTTGAACCTGAAAATTGTGTTAGTTTCTCTATGAGATAGTAAAAGAAGGTTCAAATTGAACAGCTGCTGTCAACGGCCATTCTAAGCTGAATATGCCTGCTCTCGTCAGATCGCGGCAGCTTAAGGCTTGGCAAGTACCAGCATGGGAGACTGGCTGGGAATCCCAAGTTCCGTTGACCTTTTTGAACCTGAAAATTGTGTTAGTTTCTCTATGAGATAGTAAAAGAAGGTTCAAACTGAACAGCTGCTGTCAACGGCCATTCTAAGCTGAATGTGCCTGCTCTCGTCAGATCGCAGCAGCAATGCAGCTTAAGGCTTGGCAAGTACCAGCATGGGAGACTGGCTGGGAATCCCAAGTTCCGTTGACATTTTTGAACCTGAAAATTGTGTTAGTTTCTCTATGAGATAGTAAAAGAAGGTTCAAACTGAACAGCTGCTGTCAACGGCCATTCTAAGCTGAATGTGCCTGCTCTCGTCAGATCGCAGCATCAATGCAGCTTAAGGCTTGGCAAGTACCAGCATGGGAGACTGGCTGGGAATCCCAAGTTCCGTTGACCTTTTTGAACCTGAAAATTGTGTTAGTTTCTCTATGAGATAGTAAAAGAAGGTTCAAATTGAACAGCTGCTATCAACAGCCAATCTAAGCTGAATGTGCCTGCTCTCGTCAGATCGCAGCAGCAATGCAGCTTAAGGCTTGGCAAGTACCAGCATGGGAGACTGGCTGGGAATCCCAAGTTCCGTTCACCTTATTGAACCTGAAAATTGTGTTAGTTTCTCTATGAGATAGTAAAAGAAGGTTCAAACTGAACAGCTGCTGTCAACGGCCATTCTAAGCTGAATGTGCCTGCTCTCGTCAGATCGCAGCAGCAATGCAGCTTAAGGCTTGGCAAGTACCAGCATGGGAGACTGGCTGGGAATCCCAAGTTCCGTTGACCTTTTTGAACCTGAAAATTGTGTTAGTTTCTCTATGAGATAGTAAAAGAAGGTTCAAATTGAACAGCTGCTGTCAACGGCCATTCTAAGCTGAATGTGCCTGCTCTCGTCAGATCGCAGCAGCAATGCAGCTTAAGGCTTGGCAAGTACCAGCATGGGAGACTGGCTGGAAATCCCAAGTTCTGTTGACCTTTTTGAACCTGAAAATTGTGTTAGTTTCTCTATGAGATAGTAAAAGAAGGTTCAAATTGAACAGCTGCTGTCAACGGCCATTCTAAGCTGAATGTGCGTGCTCTTGTCGGATCACAGCAGCGATGCGGCTTAAGGCTTGGCAAGTACCAGCATGGGAGACTGGCTGCGAATTCCAAGTTCCGTTGACCTTTTTGAACCTGAAAATTGTGTTAGTTTCTCTATGAGATAGTAAAAGAAGGTTCAAATTGAACAGCTGCTGTCAACGGCCATTCTAAGCTGAATGTGCCTGCTCTCGTCAGATCGCAGCAGCAATGCAGCTTAAGGCTTGGCAAGTACCAGCATGGGAGACTGGCTGGGAATCCCAAGTTCCGTTGACCTTTTTGAACCTGAAAATTGTTAGTTTCTCTGTCAAAGATGGTAAAAGAAGGTTCAAATTGAACAGCTGCTGTCAACGGCCATTCTAAGCTGAATGTGCCTGCTCTCGTCAGATCGCAGCAGCTTAAGGCTTGGCAAGTACCAGCATGGGAGACTGGCTGGGAATCCCAAGTTCCGTTGACCTTTTTGAACCTGAAAATTGTGTTAGTTTCTCTATGAGATAGTAAAAGAAGGTTCAAACTGAACAGCTGCTGTCAACGGCCATTCTAAGCTGAATGTGCCTGCTCTCGTCAGATCGCAGCAGCAATGCAGCTTAAGGCTTGGCAAGTACCAGCATGGGAGACTGGCTGGGAATCCCAAGTTCCGTTGACCTTTTTGAACCTGAAAATTGTGTTAGTTTCTCTATGAGATAGTAAAAGAAGGTTCAAACTGAACAGCTGCTGTCAACGGCCATTCTAAGCTGAATGTGCCTGCTCTCGTCAGATCGCAGCATCAATGCAGCTTAAGGCTTGGCAAGTACCAGCATGGGAGACTGGCTGGGAATCCCAAGTTCCGTTGACCTTTTTGAACCTGAAAATTGTGTTAGTTTCTCTATGAGATAGTAAAAGAAGGTTCAAATTGAACAGCTGCTGTCAACGGCCATTCTAAGCTGAATGTGCCTGCTCTCGTCAGATCGCAGCAGCAATGCAGCTTAAGGCTTGGCAAGTACCAGCATGGGAGACTGGCTGGGAATCCCAAGTTCTGTTGACCTTTTTGAACCTGAAAATTGTGTTAGTTTCTCTATGAGATAGTAAAAGAAGGTTCAAATTGAACAGCTGCTGTCAACGGCCATTCTAAGCTGAATGTGCCTGCTCTCGTCAGATCGCAGCAGCTTAAGGCTTGGCAAGTACCAGCATGGGAGACTGGCTGGGAATCCCAAGTTCTGTTGACCTTTTTGAACCTGAAAATTGTGTTAGTTTCTCTATGAGATAGTAAAAGAAGGTTCAAATTGAACAGCTGCTGTCAACAGCCAATCTAAGCTGAATGTGCCTGCTCTCGTCAGATCGCAGCAGCAATGCAGCTTAAGGCTTGGCAAGTACCAGCATGGGAGACTGGCTGGGAATCCCAAGTTCCGTTCACCTTTTTGAACCTGAAAATTGTGTTAGTTTCTCTATGAGATAGTAAAAGAAGGTTCAAACTGAACAGCTGCTGTCAACGGCCATTCTAAGCTGAATGTGCCTGCTCTCGTCTGATCGCAGCAGCAATGCAGCTTAAGGCTTGGCAAGTACCAGCATGGGAGACTGGCTGGGAATCCCAAGTTCCGTTGACCTTTATGAACCTGAAAATTGTGTTAGTTTCTCTATGAGATAGTAAAAGAAGGTTCAAATTGAACAGCTGCTGTCAACGGCCATTCTAAGCTGAATGTGCCTGCTCTCGTCAGATCGCAGCAGCAATGCAGCTTAAGGCTTGGCAAGTACCAGCATGGGAGACTGGCTGGGAATCCCAAGTTCCGTTGACCTTTTTGAACCTGAAAATTGTGTTAGTTTCTCTATGAGATAGGAAAAGAAGGTTCAAACTGAACAGCTGCTGTCAACGGCCATTCTAAGCTGAATGTGCCTGCTCTCGTCAGATCGCAGCATCAATGCAGCTTAAGGCTTGGCAAGTACCAGCATGGGAGACTGGCTGGGAATCCCAAGTTCTGTTGACCTTTTTGAACCTGAAAATTGTGTTAGTTTCTCTATGAGATAGTAAAAGAAGGTTCAAATTGAACAGCTGCTGTCAACAGCCAATCTAAGCTGAATGTGCCTGCTCTCGTCAGATCGCAGCAGCAATGCAGCTTAAGGCTTGGCAAGTACCAGCATGGGAGACTGGCTGGGAATCCCAAGTTCCGTTCACCTTTTTGAACCTGAAAATTGTGTTAGTTTCTCTATGAGATAGTAAAAGAAGGTTCAAACTGAACAGCTGCTGTCAACGGCCATTCTAAGCTGAATGTGCCTGCTCTCGTCAGATCGCAGCAGCAATGCAGCTTAAGGCTTGGCAAGTACCAGCATGGGAGACTGGCTGGGAATCCCAAGTTCCGTTCACCTTTTTGAACCTGAAAATTGTGTTAGTTTCTCTATGAGATAGTAAAAGAAGGTTCAAACTGAACAGCTGCTGTCAACGGCCATTCTAAGCTGAATGTGCCTGCTCTCGTCAGATCGCAGCATCAATGCAGCTTAAGGCTTGGCAAGTACCAGCATGGGAGAGTGGCTGGGAATCCCAAGTTCCGTTGACCTTTTTGAACCTGAAAATTGTGTTAGTTTCTCTATGAGATAGTAAAAGAAGGTTCAAATTGAACAGCTGCTGTCAACGGCCATTCTAAGCTGAATATGCCTGCTCTCGTCAGATCGCAGCAGCTTAAGGCTTGGCAAGTACCAGCATGGGAGACTGGCTGGGAATCCCAAGTTCCGTTGACCTTTTTGAACCTGAAAATTGTGTTAGTTTCTCTATGAGATAGTAAAAGAAGGTTCAAACTGAACAGCTGCTGTCAACGGCCATTCTAAGCTGAATGTGCCTGCTCTCGTCAGATCGCAGCAGCAATGCAGCTTAAGGCTTGGCAAGTACCAGCATGGGAGACTGGCTGGGAATCCCAAGTTCCGTTGACCTTTTTGAACCTGAAAATTGTGTTAGTTTCTCTATGAGATAGTAAAAGAAGGTTCAAATTGAACAGCTGCTGTCAACAGCCAATCTAAGCTGAATGTGCCTGCTCTCGTCAGATCGCAGCAGCA
Organism: Engystomops pustulosus; assembly: GCF_040894005.1. Taxonomy (NCBI): domain Eukaryota; kingdom Metazoa; phylum Chordata; class Amphibia; order Anura; family Leptodactylidae; genus Engystomops; species Engystomops pustulosus. Next base: position 69,410,912 of record NC_092419.1, read on the forward strand.
ATGCAGCTTAAGGCTTGGCAAGTACCAGCATGGGAGACTGGCTGGGAATCCCAAGTTCCGTTCACCTTTTTGAACCTGAAAATTGTGTTAGTTTCTCTATGAGATAGTAAAAGAAGGTTCAAACTGAACAGCTGCTGTCAACGGCCATTCTAAGCTGAATGTGCCTGCTCTCGTCTGATCGCAGCAGCAATGCAGCTTAAGGCTTGGCAAGTACCAGCATGGGAGACTGGCTGGGAATCCCAAGTTCCGTTGACCTTTATGAACCTGAAAATTGTGTTAGTTTCTCTATGAGATAGTAAAAGAAGGTTCAAATTGAACAGCTGCTGTCAACGGCCATTCTAAGCTGAATGTGCCTGCTCTCGTCAGATCGCAGCAGCAATGCAGCTTAAGGCTTGGCAAGTACCAGCATGGGAGACTGGCTGGGAATCCCAAGTTCCGTTGACCTTTTTGAACCTGAAAATTGTGTTAGTTTCTCTATGAGATAGTAAAAGAAGGTTCAAACTGAACAGCTGCTGTCAACGGCCATTCTAAGCTGAATGTGCCTGCTCTCGTCAGATCGCAGCATCAATGCAGCTTAAGGCTTGGCAAGTACCAGCATGGGAGACTGGCTGGGAATCCCAAGTTCCGTTGACCTTTTTGAACCTGAAAATTGTGTTAGTTTCTCTATGAGATAGTAAAAGAAGGTTCAAATTGAACAGCTGCTGTCAACAGCCAATCTAAGCTGAATGTGCCTGCTCTCGTCAGATCGCAGCAGCAATGCAGCTTAAGGCTTGGCAAGTACCAGCATGGGAGACTGGCTGGGAATCCCAAGTTCCGTTCACCTTTTTGAACCTGAAAATTGTGTTAGTTTCTCTATGAGATAGTAAAAGAAGGTTCAAACTGAACAGCTGCTGTCAACGGCCATTCTAAGCTGAATGTGCCTGCTCTCGTCAGATCGCAGCAGCAATGCAGCTTAAGGCTTGGCAAGTACCAGCATGGGAGACTGGCTGGGAATCCCAAGTTCCGTTCACCTTTTTGAACCTGAAAATTGTGTTAGTTTCTCTATGAGATAGTAAAAGAAGGTTCAAATTGAACAGCTGCTGTCAACGGCCATTCTAAGTTGAATGTGCCTGCTCTCGTCAGATCGCAGCAGCAATGCAGCTTAAGGCTTGGCAAGTACCAGCATGGGAGACTGGCTGGAAATCCCAAGTTCTGTTGACCTTTTTGAACCTGAAAATTGTGTTAGTTTTTCTATGAGATGGTAAAAGAAGGTTCAAATTGAACAGCTGCTGTCAACGGCCATTCTAAGCTGAATGTGCCTGCTCTCGTCAGATTGCAGCAGCAATGCAGCTTAAGGCTTGGCAAGTACCAGCATGGGAGACAGGCTGGGAATCCCAAGTTCCGTTGACCTTTTTGAACCTGAAAATTGTGTTAGTTTCTCTATGAGATAGTAAAAGAAGGTTCAAATTGAACAGCTGCTGTCAACGGCCATTCTAAGCTGAATGTGCCTGCTCTCGTCAGATCGCAGCAGCAATGCAGCTTAAGGCTTGGCAAGTACCAGCATGGGAGACTGGCTGGGAATCCCAAGTTCCGTTGACCTTTTTGAACCTGAAAATTGTTAGTTTCTCTGTCAAAGATGGTAAAAGAAGGTTCAAATTGAACAGCTGCTGTCAACGGCCATTCTAAGCTGAATGTGCCTGCTCTCGTCAGATCGCAGCAGCAATGCAGCTTAAGGCTTGGCAAGTACCAGCATGGGAGACTGGCTGGGAATCCCAAGTTCTGTTGACCTTTTTGAACCTGAAAATTGTGTTAGTTTCTCTATGAGATAGTAAAAGAAGGTTCAAATTGAACAGCTGCTGTCAACGGCCATTCTAAGCTGAATGTGCCTGCTCTCGTCAGATCGCAGCAGCTTAAGGCTTGGCAAGTACCAGCATGGGAGACTGGCTGGGAATCCCAAGTTCCGTTGACCTTTTTGAACCTGAAAATTGTGTTAGTTTCTCTATGAGATAGTAAAAGAAGGTTCAAATTGAACAGCTGCTGTCAATGGCCATTCTAAGCTGAATGTGCCTGCTCTCGTCAGATCGCAGCAGCAATGCAGCTTAAGGCTTGGCAAGTACCAGCATGGGAGACTGGCTGGGAATCCCAAGTTCTGTTGACCTTTTTGAACCTGAAAATTGTGTTAGTTTTTCTATGAGATAGTAAAAGAAGGTTCAAATTGAACAGCTGCTGTCAACGGCCATTCTAAGCTGAATGTGCCTGCTCTCGTCAGATCGCAGCAGCAATGCAGCTTAAGGCTTGGCAAGTACCAGTATGGGAGACTGGCTGGGAATCCCAAGTTCTGTTGACCTTTTTGAACCTGAAAATTGTGTTAGTTTCTCTATGAGATAGTAAAAGAAGGTTCAAACTGAACAGCTGCTGTCAACGGCCATTCTAAGCTGAATGTGCCTGCTCTCGTCAGATCGCAGCAGCAATGCAGCTTAAGGCTTGGCAAGTACCAGCATGGGAGACTGGCTGGGAATCCCAAGTTCCGTTGACATTTTTGAACCTGAAAATTGTGTTAGTTTCTCTATGAGATAGTAAAAGAAGGTTCAAACTGAACAGCTGCTGTCAACGGCCATTCTAAGCTGAATGTGCCTGCTCTCGTCAGATCGCAGCATCAATGCAGCTTAAGGCTTGGCAAGTACCAGCATGGGAGACTGGCTGGAAATCCCAAGTTCCGTTGACCTTTTTGAACCTGAAAATTGTGTTAGTTTCTCTATGAGATAGTAAAAGAAGGTTCAAATTGAACAGCTGCTGTCAACAGCCAATCTAAGCTGAATGTGCCTGCTCTCGTCAGATCGCAGCAGCAATGCAGCTTAAGGCTTGGCAAGTACCAGCATGGGAGACTGGCTGGGAATCCCAAGTTCCGTTCACCTTTTTGAACCTGAAAATTGTGTTAGTTTCTCTATGAGATAGTAAAAGAAGGTTCAAACTGAACAGCTGCTGTCAACGGCCATTCTAAGCTGAATGTGCCTGCTCTCGTCTGATCGCAGCAGCAATGCAGCTTAAGGCTTGGCAAGTACCAGCATGGGAGACTGGCTGGGAATCCCAAGTTCCGTTGACCTTTATGAACCTGAAAATTGTGTTAGTTTCTCTATGAGATAGTAAAAGAAGGTTCAAATTGAACAGCTGCTGTCAACGGCCATTCTAAGCTGAATGTGCCTGCTCTCGTCAGATCGCAGCAGCAATGCAGCTTAAGGCTTGGCAAGTACCAGCATGGGAGACTGGCTGGGAATCCCAAGTTCCGTTGACCTTTTTGAACCTGAAAATTGTGTTAGTTTCTCTATGAGATAGTAAAAGAAGGTTCAAACTGAACAGCTGCTGTCAACGGCCATTCTAAGCTGAATGTGCCTGCTCTCGTCAGATCGCAGCATCAATGCAGCTTAAGGCTTGGCAAGTACCAGCATGGGAGACTGGCTGGGAATCCCAAGTTCCGTTGACCTTTTTGAACCTGAAAATTGTGTTAGTTTCTCTATGAGATAGTAAAAGAAGGTTCAAATTGAACAGCTGCTGTCAACAGCCAATCTAAGCTGAATGTGCCTGCTCTCGTCAGATCGCAGCAGCAATGCAGCTTAAGGCTTGGCAAGTACCAGCATGGGAGACTGGCTGGGAATCCCAAGTTCCGTTCACCTTTTTGAACCTGAAAATTGTGTTAGTTTCTCTATGAGATAGTAAAAGAAGGTTCAAACTGAACAGCTGCTGTCAACGGCCATTCTAAGCTGAATGTGCCTGCTCTCGTCAGATCGCAGCAGCAATGCAGCTTAAGGCTTGGCAAGTACCAGCATGGGAGACTGGCTGGGAATCCCAAGTTCCGTTCACCTTTTTGAACCTGAAAATTGTGTTAGTTTCTCTATGAGATAGTAAAAGAAGGTTCAAACTGAACAGCTGCTGTCAACGGCCATTCTAAGCTGAATGTGCCTGCTCTCGTCAGATCGCAGCATCAATGCAGCTTAAGGCTTGGCAAGTACCAGCATGGGAGAGTGGCTGGGAATCCCAAGTTCCGTTGACCTTTTTGAACCTGAAAATTGTGTTAGTTTCTCTATGAGATAGTAAAAGAAGGTTCAAATTGAACAGCTGCTGTCAACGGCCATTCTAAGCTGAATATGCCTGCTCTCGTCAGATCGCAGCAGCTTAAGGCTTGGCAAGTACCAGCATGGGAGACTGGCTGGGAATCCCAAGTTCCGTTGACCTTTTTGAACCTGAAAATTGTGTTAGTTTCTCTATGAGATAGTAAAAGAAGGTTCAAACTGAACAGCTGCTGTCAACGGCCATTCTAAGCTGAATGTGCCTGCTCTCGTCAGATCGCAGCAGCAATGCAGCTTAAGGCTTGGCAAGTACCAGCATGGGAGACTGGCTGGGAATCCCAAGTTCCGTTGACCTTTTTGAACCTGAAAATTGTGTTAGTTTCTCTATGAGATAGTAAAAGAAGGTTCAAACTGAACAGCTGCTGTCAACGGCCATTCTAAGCTGAATGTGCCTGCTCTCGTCAGATCGCAGCATCAATGCAGCTTAAGGCTTGGCAAGTACCAGCATGGGAGACTGGCTGGGAATCCCAAGTTCCGTTGACCTTTTTGAACCTGAAAATTGTGTTAGTTTCTCTATGAGATAGTAAAAGAAGGTTCAAATTGAACAGCTGCTGTCAACAGCCAATCTAAGCTGAATGTGCCTGCTCTCGTCAGATCGCAGCAGCAATGCAGCTTAAGGCTTGGCAAGTACCAGCATGGGAGACTGGCTGGGAATCCCAAGTTCCGTTCACCTTTTTGAACCTGAAAATTGTGTTAGTTTCTCTATGAGATAGTAAAAGAAGGTTCAAACTGAACAGCTGCTGTCAACGGCCATTCTAAGCTGAATGTGCCTGCTCTCGTCAGATCGCAGCAGCAATGCAGCTTAAGGCTTGGCAAGTACCAGCATGGGAGACTGGCTGGGAATCCCAAGTTCCGTTCACCTTTTTGAACCTGAAAATTGTGTTAGTTTCTCTATGAGATAGTAAAAGAAGGTTCAAACTGAACAGCTGCTGTCAACGGCCATTCTAAGCTGAATGTGCCTGCTCTCGTCAGATCGCAGCATCAATGCAGCTTAAGGCTTGGCAAGTACCAGCATGGGAGAGTGGCTGGGAATCCCAAGTTCCGTTGACCTTTTTGAACCTGAAAATTGTGTTAGTTTCTCTATGAGATAGTAAAAGAAGGTTCAAATTGAACAGCTGCTGTCAACGGCCATTCTAAGCTGAATATGCCTGCTCTCGTCAGATCGCAGCAGCTTAAGGCTTGGCAAGTACCAGCATGGGAGACTGGCTGGGAATCCCAAGTTCCGTTGACCTTTTTGAACCTGAAAATTGTGTTAGTTTCTCTATGAGATAGTAAAAGAAGGTTCAAACTGAACAGCTGCTGTCAACGGCCATTCTAAGCTGAATGTGCCTGCTCTCGTCAGATCGCAGCAGCAATGCAGCTTAAGGCTTGGCAAGTACCAGCATGGGAGACTGGCTGGGAATCCCAAGTTCCGTTGACATTTTTGAACCTGAAAATTGTGTTAGTTTCTCTATGAGATAGTAAAAGAAGGTTCAAACTGAACAGCTGCTGTCAACGGCCATTCTAAGCTGAATGTGCCTGCTCTCGTCAGATCGCAGCATCAATGCAGCTTAAGGCTTGGCAAGTACCAGCATGGGAGACTGGCTGGGAATCCCAAGTTCCGTTGACCTTTTTGAACCTGAAAATTGTGTTAGTTTCTCTATGAGATAGTAAAAGAAGGTTCAAATTGAACAGCTGCTGTCAACAGCCAATCTAAGCTGAATGTGCCTGCTCTCGTCAGATCGCAGCAGCAATGCAGCTTAAGGCTTGGCAAGTACCAGCATGGGAGACTGGCTGGGAATCCCAAGTTCCGTTCACCTTTTTGAACCTGAAAATTGTGTTAGTTTCTCTATGAGATAGTAAAAGAAGGTTCAAACTGAACAGCTGCTGTCAACGGCCATTCTAAGCTGAATGTGCCTGCTCTCGTCTGATCGCAGCAGCAATGCAGCTTAAGGCTTGGCAAGTACCAGCATGGGAGACTGGCTGGGAATCCCAAGTTCCGTTGACCTTTATGAACCTGAAAATTGTGTTAGTTTCTCTATGAGATAGTAAAAGAAGGTTCAAATTGAACAGCTGCTGTCAACGGCCATTCTAAGCTGAATGTGCCTGCTCTCGTCAGATCGCAGCAGCAATGCAGCTTAAGGCTTGGCAAGTACCAGCATGGGAGACTGGCTGGGAATCCCAAGTTCCGTTGACCTTTTTGAACCTGAAAATTGTGTTAGTTTCTCTATGAGATAGTAAAAGAAGGTTCAAACTGAACAGCTGCTGTCAACGGCCATTCTAAGCTGAATGTGCCTGCTCTCGTCAGATCGCAGCATCAATGCAGCTTAAGGCTTGGCAAGTACCAGCATGGGAGACTGGCTGGGAATCCCAAGTTCCGTTGACCTTTTTGAACCTGAAAATTGTGTTAGTTTCTCTATGAGATAGTAAAAGAAGGTTCAAATTGAACAGCTGCTGTCAACAGCCAATCTAAGCTGAATGTGCCTGCTCTCGTCAGATCGCAGCAGCAATGCAGCTTAAGGCTTGGCAAGTACCAGCATGGGAGACTGGCTGGGAATCCCAAGTTCCGTTGACCTTTTTGAACCTGAAAATTGTGTTAGTTTCTCTATGAGATAGTAAAAGAAGGTTCAAACTGAACAGCTGCTGTCAACGGCCATTCTAAGCTGAATGTGCCTGCTCTCGTCAGATCGCAGCAGCAATGCAGCTTAAGGCTTGGCAAGTACCAGCATGGGAGACTGGCTGGGAATCCCAAGTTCCGTTCACCTTTTTGAACCTGAAAATTGTGTTAGTTTCTCTATGAGATAGTAAAAGAAGGTTCAAATTGAACAGCTGCTGTCAACGGCCATTCTAAGTTGAATGTGCCTGCTCTCGTCAGATCGCAGCAGCAATGCAGCTTAAGGCTTGGCAAGTACCAGCATGGGAGACTGGCTGGAAATCCCAAGTTCTGTTGACCTTTTTGAACCTGAAAATTGTGTTAGTTTTTCTATGAGATGGTAAAAGAAGGTTCAAATTGAACAGCTGCTGTCAACGGCCATTCTAAGCTGAATGTGCCTGCTCTCGTCAGATTGCAGCAGCAATGCAGCTTAAGGCTTGGCAAGTACCAGCATGGGAGACAGGCTGGGAATCCCAAGTTCCGTTGACCTTTTTGAACCTGAAAATTGTGTTAGTTTCTCTATGAGATAGTAAAAGAAGGTTCAAATTGAACAGCTGCTGTCAACGGCCATTCTAAGCTGAATGTGCCTGCTCTCGTCAGATCGCAGCAGCAATGCAGCTTAAGGCTTGGCAAGTACCAGCATGGGAGACTGGCTGGGAATCCCAAGTTCCGTTGACCTTTTTTTTTTTTTTCGTTTCAATACTTTTTATTTGAAAATATTTTAACAGTATCAAATGTACAATACAATATAATATATTGCTTCAATAAGTACCTGCAAGTACTTTGTATATCTTATCCACTTGCGCAGTGTCTCTACCCTGGGGTATCAGCCCAGCCTAGGTACATTGGTAATATTCAATAACATACATTATCTGGTATAGGTATGATTCACATTTGTAGACTGTAAGATAAGATACCTTTATATGATACAACAGTAGGTTATAAATCTATATTGAATAACCTATGAATAGTAAACAAGAAAAACAAATAACAGAGCACAGAGTAATCCATTTCCTTATATGTTACTATATTCTGGGAGTCAGTTCCTAAACATTGGGTCGGGATTGTTATACACTAGAGACACTAGCGTGTTAAGGTCTAGGTATTACAAAAGGTGGAAAGAGTCCATGTTCTCCAGATCTGATCCGGAGCATGAGATTGCAGGAAGCCATGGGACATAGCCATTTCGTATGTATAAACTGTGTTTAATTCGGTTATTAGTTCCACTTTGGTGGGAATTAAGTGTGACTTCCATTTTCTGGCAATCAGAATCTTGGCAACTGTCAGGATTTTAACCAACAATTTCTTTTGGTGCATAGGTATTTGTGGGATTCCTATGAGTAGGAGTGCCAGTAGTGGATTTGTGGGGAAGTTTCTGGAGAATATTTGTTGTAGCAAGTCAAATACCTCTATCCAATATTTGTGTAATAGAGGGCATCCCCAAAAGATATGGGATAAAGATCCCCTTTCTCCACATCCCCTCCAACATAGATGGGATGAGTTTGGATATATTTGGCTTAGTCGGATTGGGGTGTAGTACCACTGCAGCATTATTTTGGTGGCTAGTTCCACATGTGCGGAGCTCTTAAGCGCTTTAGAAATTATTGTCATGGAAGAAACCCAGCTTTGAGGAGATATAGTAGTGACTAACTCACGTTCCCACATTCTCAGCGGGTATGTGTACTGAAAAGTCATGCACTGCGTAAGTTTGGTATAGAAGGGTTTGAGTCCCTTAACTTTGCGGGGCATTAGGGCGTAGATTTCCTTGTTAAAGCAGGGTCTCTTCCTTAAATTAGCTTTAAGGAAGTGCGTAACTTGTGCATATCTGAGAAATTCATTATTAGACAGTGTAAATTGGTCTTTAAGCTTGTTGAACGGAAGCAGGGTTTCCCCATCCATTAATTGCGCACAGGTTTTAATGCCCTTTTCGGTCCATGGTGCTAAAGAAGTAGATGGAATAGCCATCTCTAGTGTAGAAAGCGGGAGGTCCGCCCATGACAGCTGATTTTGGGTACCTGCATGTATGAACTTCCATCCCTGTATTAATGCCCTCATGGGAAGAGATGGGGATTTAGGCAAAGGGATGTTCCATATAGCTGCAGACAGTATATTTCGAATGTCAATGTCTCCCATCATGGCGGACTCGATTTGCATCCAGGGGGTTTTTGTTGTTGCATTTAACCATGAGGAGCCCTGTGCCATTATATTGGCTAGATAATAAGCTTTAAGGTCGGGTACTCCCAATCCTCCCATGCTTTTGTGTTTAACTAATATATGTTTCGCCAATCTCGGCTTTTTACCAGCCCATATATATCGAGATAGCACCGTTTGTGCTTTGTTAAAGAAGGAGCCCGAGATCGGTATAGGAAGTGTTCTGAAAAGGTACATTAGCTTGGGAAGCATAAGCATTTTAAAAGCTGCAATCCGTCCCAGCCATGACAATTCTCCTCTTTGTATTGAGGTGCATTCCTTGGATATTTCCGCCAACAAGGGCGGAAAATTGTTTGTGAACAGGCTTGCTGGGGACTTGGTGAGGGTTATGCCTAAGTATTTAACCGAAGAGGATTGCCAATCTAGAGTGTATTTGGACTTTAAATAATGGAGGTTATCTGAAGTAATGTGAAGCGGGAGGGCTTGGGATTTGTGTGTATTGAGTTTATAATAGGAGACTTTGCCAAACTCAGTGATTATATCCATTACTTCCTCTAATGATTTCTCTGGGTCTAATAATGTGAGGAGGATATCGTCAGCATAGAGTGAGATGAGGTGGGAACGGTCCCCAATCAATGCCCCTTGAACTCCCGGGTTTGTCCTAAGCATTCTGGCCAGGGGCTCTATGGATAAAATAAAAATTAGTGGAGAAAGGGGACATCCCTGTCTTGTCCCATTCGTTATCTTGAATGGGTCTGATAAGGCACCGTTTGCGAAAACCGTGGCTGAGGGAGAGGAGTATAAGGCTTGAATTGAGTCCAATATGAAGCCCTCTATGCCCATATGTCTAAGTGCCGAGAAGGCGTAAGACCAGTTAATTCGGTCAAACGCCTTCTCGGCATCCAGTGCAAGTAGTACCGCAGGACACTTTCTTGAATGTATCCAGTTCAGAATATCTATTACTCTCCGGGTGTTATCAGATGCTTGGCGTCCTTTTATGAAACCAGTCTGATCATCACTGATCAGGTGGGAGATATAGGGCATAAGTCTGGCTGCTAGCACCGCCGCATAAATTTTTGTGTCGACGTTCAATAACGATATAGGTCTAAAGTTCTGAGGAATTTCAGGGGGTTTCCCGGGCTTTGGGATTGTTACTATTAGAGCTTGCTGATTCTCTGTTGGGAGTTTACCCGATTCTGCTGCCGAGTTCATGAAATTAGTAAGGTATTGAGGTAATAGTGTGGAAAATGTTTTGTAGTATTCTGCAATAAAGCCATCAGGGCCAGGGGCTTTCTGTGAAGGTAAGGAATGTATGGCCTTAGTTACCTCAGTCACTGTGAATGGGTTGTTTAAGTTGTTTTGTTGGGCTGTAGTTAACTGAGCCAGGCCAGCTGACTTGAGAAATGTATTTATCGCTTTCCCTTCGGGCTGGAATGTGAATCTATCCTCTGCAAGATTATATAGGGACGCATAATAGTCCTTAAACCTGTCAGCTATGGATTTAGGGGAATATAGTTTACCTCCATTAGATGGGTGTAATAAGAAGGGGATTCTAGCCTTTTGGTGCTTTTGTTTGAGCTTTTGCGCAAGTAACCTACCAGCTTTATTCCCTTGGGAATAGTAAGTAGCTTTAAGCTTTCTTAGGCATTTGTCATATTGTGACATAAGCAGGCTCCTAACTTGTAGACGTATAGCCGTCAGCTGTCTTAAGCTCTCTTGAGAGGGGTTGTTTTTATTAACTATTTCAGCTTGGTGCAGCTGTTTTGTTAATTTATTTAGTTCAGCTCTCTTAATTCTATTATCTGTGCGTTCCATCCTCATGAAAGTTCCCCGTATAAATATCTTATGAGCATTCCATAAAAGCGCATGGTTTGAGATATGTGGGGTAGTAGTAGCAAAGTATTCTCTAAGCTCCTTCTCTATTTGGGATCTATGTGTTCGATTTGCCAGGTAGTACGGATTACATCTCCACATATATGTCGGCCGATCTTGCACACCTGTATCTATCATGATGGATACTGGAGCGTGGTCGGACCACTTAATTAACCCTATCTTTGCCTCTTTGACTTGGGGTAAAATCTCTCTGTCTACTAATATGAGATCAATTCGACTATAGGAGTTATGAACTACTGAATGAAAGGTATAATCCCTTTCTGTTGTGTTGATAATGCGCCAAGTGTCAAACATCTCGGAGCGCCACAATTCTGCGTTTAAAGAATTATTGGCCATCCTCGTTACGGAAGTGCAGTCCACCTCTGGATCTGGGGTAATGTTAAAGTCCCCGCAGATAAGGAGTTTTCCCTTTTTGTGAGTTGTAATGACCCTCATAACCTTGCGAAAAAAAGAGATCTGTCTGCGATTTGGCGCATATACAGATACAACAGTAAATGGTATGTTGTTAATGGTGCCAACTATTATCACATATCTACCGTAAGGGTCACATATTATCTCCGTGGTCTGTAGGGCCACAGAAGTTCTCACCGCTATGAGGACACCCCTGCTTTTTTTCTGAAAGTGGGAGTGAAAAATATTTGAATAGGCTGGATGGTTGATGCGGAATGCATCTTCTTGTAAAAGATGGGTTTCCTGTACACACAGGATGTCACATTTAGAAGCTTTTGCCTCTTTCCATAATTGGTTCCTTTTATATGGGGTGTTAAGCCCTTTTGCATTTAAGCTCGTTATCCTAATAGCCATGAGAACTCCCTAGGAGAAATGCTAAATTCCAAAGACCACCTCTTATTTTATACATGAATATTAAGACATACATGGTTATACTCTGTGCAAACATAGAACACTTAAAACAGAACAAACAAGAGCAGAATAGCTCGAATATATCCGAGATCTTATCAAGAGCCACCTTATGTGGTTCTATCGGATTAAGTAGGGGAGCAAGAGTCATGTAGTTACCCGATCAGGATACTTGTGAGGTCAGTCGTCCTCACCACCATGGAACAATAGACCTTGGGGTCCGGTTATTTTTCAGTCAGCGGTGTCCTCTGTTGCTAGATACTGTGGTCCACTCTTCTTCTATGGGAGCCGGAGGTTGTCCCGATGTACTTGGTGGTAAAGAGAATTCCAAATTCCATCTTTTCAAGAGTGCAATTCCTTCTTCCAAGGTTTTCACTACTTGGGTGACACCATTCCTGGTAATTACCACCCGGACTGGGAACCCCCATTTGTACAGGATATTGTTCTCTCTCAAGGCTTTGGTGATGGGTTGTAGTCGCTTGCGAAGCTGGAGAGTCGCCGCTGAGAGGTCAGCATATATAGATATTTCATTATATGGTTCTGGAAGGGAGGCCATTTTCCTTGATGTTTTCATAATTTCTTCCTTGGTCGTATAGAAGTGAATTCTCGCCAATATGTCTCTAGGAATAGATTCGTCTAGATGTTTCGGCCTTGGTACTCGGTGGGCCCTATCAATAGCCAACTCTTGTGCAGAGATCTCTGGCAAAATGGTTTTAATCAGTTTTTGCAGGTACGTTGTTATGTCAGCAGGCTGGATTAATTCTGAAATGCCTCTGAATTTTAGGTTGTTCCTCCGGGACCTGTCTTCTAAGTCTGCTACTTTGGCCCGCATGTCTTGTAGCTCAGATTCAAGTTCATAATGAGCATCAATAAGCTCATTGTGGGAGCTGGCAAAGACCCCAAATTGTGACTCAATATGATCAGTCCTGTCTCCCAGGTCCTGGATCGCTGAGTTGATAGGTCTAAGCATACAATTAAAATCTTGCTGGAAGGATTTGCGAAGTATGGTTAGCATTTCCTTCATGGATGCTTGAGTAACAGCGGACTCTGATGCTGGCAAATTAGCAAATGGGTCTAAACCTTCTGCAGATGATAGTGAATGCGGGAAGTCATTTGCCTGCAATGGCGGAGCTGCGTCACTGTGGAGTCGCGGCCTTTGCTTAGCTGGGCTTCGTGCCTGTGGCGACCCACCCGGAGAATTACACGCTGCAGCATAGGTAAGATCCTTATTACCCTCTCTTACCTGAGGGGTGCTGGTTGGAGTCGGTCCCGAGGATCGTGCTACCGCAGGTGATTTCAGTGTGGAGAAGTTCTCTGCATCTTCCTGCCGCCCGTCTTCATGGCGCGCTGATGAGCCGGCGCCATTTTGTGTGGCTGACGAGGGAGAAAAATAAAACTCAGTGAGTTTGCGGGGTCTTCCCACATTCTTTCTCTTCTTAGTCATGGCAGAGAGGTCTCCGGGTGCTGGGGGATGAAGTTGGACCCCAAATTTGCTCTGTATAGTCGCTGTTTGGGTGGTTGTAGGACGGAGCTGTATCCTCACACGACCATCTCAGACGGCAGCCAAACCACGCCCCCCCCCCGTTGACCTTTTTGAACCTGAAAATTGTTAGTTTCTCTGTCAAAGATGGTAAAAGAAGGTTCAAATTGAACAGCTGCTGTCAACGGCCATTCTAAGCTGAATGTGCCTGCTCTCGTCAGATCGCAGCAGCTTAAGGCTTGGCAAGTACCAGCATGGGAGACTGGCTGGGAATCCCAAGTTCCGTTGACCTTTTTGAACCTGAAAATTGTGTTAGTTTCTCTATGAGATAGTAAAAGAAGGTTCAAATTGAACAGCTGCTGTCAATGGCCATTCTAAGCTGAATGTGCCTGCTCTCGTCAGATCGCAGCAGCTTAAGGCTTGGCAAGTACCAGCATGGGAGACTGGCTGGGAATCCCAAGTTCCGTTGACCTTTTTGAACCTTAAAATTGTGTTAGTTTCTCTATGAGATAGTAAAAGAAGGTTCAAATTGAACACCTGCTGTCAACGGCCATTCTAAGCTGAATGTGCCTGCTCTCGTCAGATCGCAGCAGCAATGCAGCTTAAGGCTTGGCAAGTACCAGCATGGGAGACTGGCTGGGAATCCCAAGTTCCGTTGACCTTTTTGAACCTGAAAATTGTGTTAGTTTCTCTATGAGATAGTAAAAGAAGGTTCAAATTGAACAGCTGCTGTCAACGGCCATTCTAAGCTGAATGTGCCTGCTCTCGTCAGATCGCAGCAGCAATGCAGCTTAAGGCTTGGCAAGTACCAGCATGGGAGACTGGCTGGGAATCCCAAGTTCTGTTGACCTTTTTGAACCTGAAAATTGTGTTAGTTTCTCTATGAGATAGTAAAAGAAGGTTCAAATTGAACAGTTGCTATCAACGGCCATTCTAAGCTGAATGTGCCTGCTCTCGTCAGATCGCAGCAGCAATGCAGCTTAAGGCTTGGCAAGTACCAACATGGGAGACTGGCTGGGAATCCCAAGTTCCGTTGACCTTTTTGAACCTGAAAATTGTGTTAGTTTCTCTATGAGATAGTAAAAGAAGGTTCAAATTGAACAGCTGCTGTCAACGGCCATTCTAAGCTGAATGTGCCTGCTCTCGTCAGATCGCAGCAGCAATGCAGCTTAAGGCTTGGCAAGTACCAGCATGGGAGACTGGCTGGGAATCCCAAGTTCCGTTGACCTTTTTGAACCTGAAAATTGTTAGTTTCTCTGTCAAAGATGGTAAAAGAAGGTTCAAATTGAATAGCTGCTGTCAACGGCCATTCTAAGCTGAATGTGCCTGCTCTCGTCAGATCGCAGCAGCAATGCAGCTTAAGGCTTGGCAAGTACCAACATGGGAGACTGGCTGGGAATCCCAAGTTCCGTTGACCTTTTTGAACCTGAAAATTGTGTTAGTTTCTCTATGAAATAGTAAAAGAAGGTTCAAATTGAACAGCTGCTGTCAACGGCCATTCTAAGCTGAATGTGCCTGCTCTCGTCAGATCGCAGAAGCAATGCAGCTTAAGGCTTGGCAAGTACCAGCATGGGAGACTGGCTGGGAATCCCAAGTTCTGTTGACCTTTTTGAACCTGAAAATTGTGTTAGTTTCTCTATGAGATAGTAAAAGAAGGTTCAAATTGAACAGCTGCTGTCAACGGCCATTCTAAGCTGAATGTGCCTGCTCTCGTCAGATCGCAGCAGCAATGCAGCTTAAGGCTTGGCAAGTACCAGCATGGGAGACTGGCTGGGAATCCCAAGTTCTGTTGACCTTTTTGAACCTGAAAATTGTGTTAGTTTCTCTATGAGATAGTAAAAGAAGGTTCAAATTGAACAGCTGCTGTCAACGGCCATTCTAAGCTGAATGTGCCTGCTCTCGTCAGATCGCAGCAGCAATGCAGCTTAAGGCTTGGCATGTACCAGCATGGGAGACTGGCTGGGAATCCCAAGTTCTGTTGACCTTTTTGAACCTGAAAATTGTGTTAGTTTCTCTATGAGATAGTAAAAGAAGGTTCAAATTGAACAGCTGCTGTCAACGGCCATTCTAAGCTGAATGTGTGTGCTCTTGTCGGATCACAGCAGCGATGCGGCTTAAGGCTTGGCAAGTACCAGCATGGGAGACTGGCTGCGAATTCCAAGTTCCGTTGACCTTTTTGAACCTGAAAATTGTGTTAGTTTCTCTATGAGATAGTAAAAGAAGGTTCAAACTGAACAGCTGCTGTCAACGGCCATTCTAAGCTGAATGTGCCTGCTCTCGTCAGATCGCAGCATCAATGCAGCTTAAGGCTTGGCAAGTACCAGCATGGGAGACTGGCTGGGAATCCCAAGTTCTGTTGACCTTTTTGAACCTGAAAATTGTTAGTTTCTCTGTCAAAGATGGTAAAAGAAGGTTCAAATTGAACAGCTGCTGTCAACGGCCATTCTAAGCTGAATGTGCCTGCTCTCGTCAGATCGCAGCAGCAATGCAGCTTAAGGCTTGGCAAGTACCAGCATGGGAGACTGGCTGGGAATCCCAAGTTCCGTTGACCTTTTTGAACCTGAAAATTGTGTTAGTTTCTCTATGAGATAGTAAAAGAAGGTTCAAACTGAACAGCTGCTGTCAACGGCCATTCTAAGCTGAATGTGCCTGCTCTCGTCAGATCGCAGCATCAATGCAGCTTAAGGCTTGGCAAGTACAAGCATGGGAGACTGGCTGGGAATCCCAAGTTCTGTTGACCTTTTTGAACCTGAAAATTGTTAGTTTCTCTGTCAAAGATGGTAAAAGAAGGTTCAAATTGAACAGCTGCTGTCAACGGCCATTCTAAGCTGAATGTGCCTGCTCTCGTCAGATCGCAGCAGCAATGCAGCTTAAGGCTTGGCAAGTACCAGCATGGGAGACTGGCTGGGAATCCCAAGTTCCGTTGACCTTTTTGAACCTGAAAATTGTGTTAGTTTCTCTATGAGATAGTAAAAGAAGGTTCAAATTGAACAGCTGCTGTCAACGGCCATTCTAAGCTGAATGTGCGTGCTCTTGTCGGATCACAGCAGCGATGCGGCTTAAGGCTTGGCAAGTACCAGCATGGGAGACTGGCTGCGAATTCCAAGTTCCGTTGACCTTTTTGAACCTGAAAATTGTGTTAGTTTCTCTATGAGATAGTAAAAGAAGGTTCAAACTGAACAGCTGCTGTCAACGGCCATTCTAAGCTGAATGTGCCTGCTCTCGTCAGATCGCAGCATCAATGCAGCTTAAGGCTTGGCAAGTACCAGCATGGGAGACTGGCTGGGAATCCCAAGTTCCGTTGACCTTTTTGAACCTGAAAATTGTGTTAGTTTCTCTATGAGATAGTAAAAGAAGGTTCAAATTGAACAGCTGCTGTCAACGGCCATTCTAAGCTGAATGTGCGTGCTCTTGTCGGATCACAGCAGCGATGCGGCTTAAGGCTTGGCAAGTACCAGCATGGGAGACTGGCTGCGAATCCCAAGTTCCGTTGACCTTTTTGAACCTGAAAATTGTGTTAGTTTCTCTATGAGATAGTAAAAGAAGGTTCAAATTGAACAGCTGCTGTCAACGGCCATTCTAAGCTGAATGTGCCTGCTCTCGTCAGATCGCAGCAGCAATGCAGCTTAAGGCTTGGCAAGTACCAGCATGGGAGACTGGCTGGGAATCCCAAGTTCTGTTGACCTTTTTGAACCTGAAAATTGTGTTAGTTTCTCTATGAGATAGTAAAAGAAGGTTCAAATTGAACAGCTGCTGTCAACGGCCATTCTAAGCTGAATGTGCCTGCTCTCGTCAGATCGCAGCAGCAATGCAGCTTAAGGCTTGGCAAGTACCAGCATGGGAGACTGGCTGGGAATCCCAAGTTCTGTTGACCTTTTTGAACCTGAAAATTGTGTTAGTTTCTCTATGAGATAGTAAAAGAAGGTTCAAATTGAACAGCTGCTGTCAACGGCCATTCTAAGCTGAATGTGCCTGCTCTCGTCAGATCGCAGCAGCTTAAGGCTTGGCAAGTACCAGCATGGGAGACTGGCTGGGAATCCCAAGTTCCGTTGACCTTTTTGAACCTGAAAATTGTGTTAGTTTCTCTATGAGATAGTAAAAGAAGGTTCAAACTGAACAGCTGCTGTCAACGGCCATTCTAAGCTGAATGTGCCTGCTCTCGTCAGATCGCAGCAGCAATGCAGCTTAAGGCTTGGCAAGTACCAGCATGGGAGACTGGCTGGGAATCCCAAGTTCCGTTGACCTTTTTGAACCTGAAAATTGTGTTAGTTTCTCTATGAGATAGTAAAAGAAGGTTCAAATTGAACAGCTGCTGTCAATGGCCATTCTAAGCTGAATGTGCCTGCTCTCGTCAGATCGCAGCAGCAATGCAGCTTAAGGCTTGGCAAGTACCAGCATGGGAGACTGGCTGGGAATCCCAAGTTCTGTTGACCTTTTTGAACCTGAAAATTGTGTTAGTTTTTCTATGAGATAGTAAAAGAAGGTTCAAATTGAACAGCTGCTGTCAACGGCCATTCTAAGCTGAATGTGCCTGCTCTCGTCAGATCGCAGCAGCAATGCAGCTTAAGGCTTGGCAAGTACCAGTATGGGAGACTGGCTGGGAATCCCAAGTTCTGTTGACCTTTTTGAACCTGAAAATTGTGTTAGTTTCTCTATGAGATAGTAAAAGAAGGTTCAAATTGAAAAGCTGCTGTCAACGGCCATTCTAAGCTGAATGTGCGTGCTCTCGTCAGATCGCAGCAGCAATGCAGCTTAAGGCTTGGCAAGTACCAGTATGGGAGACTGGCTGGGAATCCCAAGTTCTGTTGACCTTTTTGAACCTGAAAATTGTGTTAGTTTCTCTATGAGATAGTAAAAGAAGGTTCAAACTGAACAGCTGCTGTCAACGGCCATTCTAAGCTGAATGTGCCTGCTCTTGTCAGATCGCAGCAGCTTAAGGCTTGGCAAGTACCAGCATGGGAGACTGGCTGGGAATCCCAAGTTCCGTTGACCTTTTTGAACCTGAAAATTGTGTTAGTTTCTCTATGAGATAGTAAAAGAAGGTTCAAACTGAACAGCTGCTGTCAACGGCCACTCTAAGCTGAATGTGCCTGCTCTCGTCAGATCGCAGCAGCAATGCAGCTTAAGGCTTGGCAAGTACCAGCATGGGAGACTGGCTGGGAATCCCAAGTTCCGTTGACCTTTTTGAACCTGAAAATTGTGTTAGTTTCTCTATGAGATAGTAAAAGAAGGTTCAAATTGAACAGCTGCTGTCAACGGCCATTCTAAGCTGAATGTGCGTGCTCTCGTCAGATCGCAGCAGCATTGCAGCTTAAGGCTTGGCAAGTACCAGCATGGGAGACTGGCTGGGAATCCCAAGTTCCGTTGACCTTTTTGAACCTGAAAATTGTGTTAGTTTCTCTATGAGATAGTAAAAGAAGGTTCAAACTGAACAGCTGCTGTCAACGGCCATTCTAAGCTGAATGTGCCTGCTCTCGTCAGATCGCAGCAGCAATGCAGCTTAAGGCTTGGCAAGTACCAGCATGGGAGACTGGCTGGGAATCCCAAGTTCCGTTGACCTTTTTGAACCTGAAAATTGTGTTAGTTTCTCTATGAGATAGTAAAAGAAGGTTCAAATTGAACAGCTGCTGTCAACGGCCATTCTAAGCTGAATGTGCCTGATCTCGTCAGATCGCAGCAGCAATGCAGCTTAAGGCTTGGCAAGTACCAGCATGGGAGACTGGCTGGGAATCCCAAGTTCCGTTGACCTTTTTGAACCTGAAAATTGTGTTAGTTTCTCTATGAGATAGTAAAAGAAGGTTCAAACTGAACAGCTGCTGTCAACGGCCATTCTAAGCTGAATGTGCCTGCTCTTGTCAGATCGCAGCAGCAATGCAGCTTAAGGCTTGGCAAGTACCAGCATGGGAGACTGGCTGGGAATCCCAAGTTCCGTTGACCTTTTTGAACCTGAAAATTGTGTTAGTTTCTCTATGAGATAGTAAAAGAAGGTTCAAACTGAACAGCTGCTGTCAACGGCCATTCTAAGCTGAATGTGCCTGCTCTCGTCAGATCGCAGCATCAATGCAGCTTAAGGCTTGGCAAGTACCAGCATGGGAGACTGGCTGGGAATCCCAAGTTCCGTTGACCTTTTTGAACCTGAAAATTGTGTTAGTTTCTCTATGAGATAGTAAAAGAAGGTTCAAATTGAACAGCTGCTGTCAACGGCCATTCTAAGCTGAATATGCCTGCTCTCGTCAGATCGCAGCAGCTTAAGGCTTGGCAAGTACCAGCATGGGAGACTGGCTGGGAATCCCAAGTTCCGTTGACCTTTTTGAACCTGAAAATTGTGTTAGTTTCTCTATGAGATAGTAAAAGAAGGTTCAAACTGAACAGCTGCTGTCAACGGCCATTCTAAGCTGAATGTGCCTGCTCTCGTCAGATCGCAGCAGCAATGCAGCTTAAGGCTTGGCAAGTACCAGCATGGGAGACTGGCTGGGAATCCCAAGTTCCGTTGACATTTTTGAACCTGAAAATTGTGTTAGTTTCTCTATGAGATAGTAAAAGAAGGTTCAAACTGAACAGCTGCTGTCAACGGCCATTCTAAGCTGAATGTGCCTGCTCTCGTCAGATCGCAGCATCAATGCAGCTTAAGGCTTGGCAAGTACCAGCATGGGAGACTGGCTGGGAATCCCAAGTTCCGTTGACCTTTTTGAACCTGAAAATTGTGTTAGTTTCTCTATGAGATAGTAAAAGAAGGTTCAAATTGAACAGCTGCTATCAACAGCCAATCTAAGCTGAATGTGCCTGCTCTCGTCAGATCGCAGCAGCAATGCAGCTTAAGGCTTGGCAAGTACCAGCATGGGAGACTGGCTGGGAATCCCAAGTTCCGTTGACCTTTTTGAACCTGAAAATTGTTAGTTTCTCTGTCAAAGATGGTAAAAGAAGGTTCAAATTGAATAGCTGCTGTCAACGGCCATTCTAAGCTGAATGTGCCTGCTCTCGTCAGATCGCAGCAGCAATGCAGCTTAAGGCTTGGCAAGTACCAACATGGGAGACTGGCTGGGAATCCCAAGTTCCGTTGACCTTTTTGAACCTGAAAATTGTGTTAGTTTCTCTATGAAATAGTAAAAGAAGGTTCAAATTGAACAGCTGCTGTCAACGGCCATTCTAAGCTGAATGTGCCTGCTCTCGTCAGATCGCAGAAGCAATGCAGCTTAAGGCTTGGCAAGTACCAGCATGGGAGACTGGCTGGGAATCCCAAGTTCTGTTGACCTTTTTGAACCTGAAAATTGTGTTAGTTTCTCTATGAGATAGTAAAAGAAGGTTCAAATTGAACAGCTGCTGTCAACGGCCATTCTAAGCTGAATGTGCCTGCTCTCGTCAGATCGCAGCAGCAATGCAGCTTAAGGCTTGGCAAGTACCAGCATGGGAGACTGGCTGGGAATCCCAAGTTCTGTTGACCTTTTTGAACCTGAAAATTGTGTTAGTTTCTCTATGAGATAGTAAAAGAAGGTTCAAATTGAACAGCTGCTGTCAACGGCCATTCTAAGCTGAATGTGCCTGCTCTCGTCAGATCGCAGCAGCAATGCAGCTTAAGGCTTGGCATGTACCAGCATGGGAGACTGGCTGGGAATCCCAAGTTCTGTTGACCTTTTTGAACCTGAAAATTGTGTTAGTTTCTCTATGAGATAGTAAAAGAAGGTTCAAATTGAACAGCTGCTGTCAACGGCCATTCTAAGCTGAATGTGTGTGCTCTTGTCGGATCACAGCAGCGATGCGGCTTAAGGCTTGGCAAGTACCAGCATGGGAGACTGGCTGCGAATTCCAAGTTCCGTTGACCTTTTTGAACCTGAAAATTGTGTTAGTTTCTCTATGAGATAGTAAAAGAAGGTTCAAACTGAACAGCTGCTGTCAACGGCCATTCTAAGCTGAATGTGCCTGCTCTCGTCAGATCGCAGCATCAATGCAGCTTAAGGCTTGGCAAGTACCAGCATGGGAGACTGGCTGGGAATCCCAAGTTCTGTTGACCTTTTTGAACCTGAAAATTGTTAGTTTCTCTGTCAAAGATGGTAAAAGAAGGTTCAAATTGAACAGCTGCTGTCAACGGCCATTCTAAGCTGAATGTGCCTGCTCTCGTCAGATCGCAGCAGCAATGCAGCTTAAGGCTTGGCAAGTACCAGCATGGGAGACTGGCTGGGAATCCCAAGTTCCGTTGACCTTTTTGAACCTGAAAATTGTGTTAGTTTCTCTATGAGATAGTAAAAGAAGGTTCAAACTGAACAGCTGCTGTCAACGGCCATTCTAAGCTGAATGTGCCTGCTCTCGTCAGATCGCAGCAACAATGCAGCTTAAGGCTTGGCAAGTACAAGCATGGGAGACTGGCTGGGAATCCCAAGTTCTGTTGACCTTTTTGAACCTGAAAATTGTTAGTTTCTCTGTCAAAGATGGTAAAAGAAGGTTCAAATTGAACAGCTGCTGTCAACGGCCATTCTAAGCTGAATGTGCCTGCTCTCGTCAGATCGCAGCAGCAATGCAGCTTAAGGCTTGGCAAGTACCAGCATGGGAGACTGGCTGGGAATCCCAAGTTCCGTTGACCTTTTTGAACCTGAAAATTGTGTTAGTTTCTCTATGAGATAGTAAAAGAAGGTTCAAATTGAACAGCTGCTGTCAACGGCCATTCTAAGCTGAATGTGCGTGCTCTTGTCGGATCACAGCAGCGATGCGGCTTAAGGCTTGGCAAGTACCAGCATGGGAGACTGGCTGCGAATTCCAAGTTCCGTTGACCTTTTTGAACCTGAAAATTGTGTTAGTTTCTCTATGAGATAGTAAAAGAAGGTTCAAACTGAACAGCTGCTGTCAACGGCCATTCTAAGCTGAATGTGCCTGCTCTCGTCAGATCGCAGCATCAATGCAGCTTAAGGCTTGGCAAGTACCAGCATGGGAGACTGGCTGGGAATCCCAAGTTCCGTTGACCTTTTTGAACCTGAAAATTGTGTTAGTTTCTCTATGAGATAGTAAAAGAAGGTTCAAATTGAACAGCTGCTGTCAACGGCCATTCTAAGCTGAATGTGCGTGCTCTTGTCGGATCACAGCAGCGATGCGGCTTAAGGCTTGGCAAGTACCAGCATGGGAGACTGGCTGCGAATCCCAAGTTCCGTTGACCTTTTTGAACCTGAAAATTGTGTTAGTTTCTCTATGAGATAGTAAAAGAAGGTTCAAATTGAACAGCTGCTGTCAACGGCCATTCTAAGCTGAATGTGCCTGCTCTCGTCAGATCGCAGCAGCAATGCAGCTTAAGGCTTGGCAAGTACCAGCATGGGAGACTGGCTGGGAATCCCAAGTTCTGTTGACCTTTTTGAACCTGAAAATTGTGTTAGTTTCTCTATGAGATAGTAAAAGAAGGTTCAAATTGAACAGCTGCTGTCAACGGCCATTCTAAGCTGAATGTGCCTGCTCTCGTCAGATCGCAGCAGCAATGCAGCTTAAGGCTTGGCAAGTACCAGCATGGGAGACTGGCTGGGAATCCCAAGTTCTGTTGACCTTTTTGAACCTGAAAATTGTGTTAGTTTCTCTATGAGATAGTAAAAGAAGGTTCAAATTGAACAGCTGCTGTCAACGGCCATTCTAAGCTGAATGTGCCTGCTCTCGTCAGATCGCAGCAGCTTAAGGCTTGGCAAGTACCAGCATGGGAGACTGGCTGGGAATCCCAAGTTCCGTTGACCTTTTTGAACCTGAAAATTGTGTTAGTTTCTCTATGAGATAGTAAAAGAAGGTTCAAACTGAACAGCTGCTGTCAACGGCCATTCTAAGCTGAATGTGCCTGCTCTCGTCAGATCGCAGCAGCAATGCAGCTTAAGGCTTGGCAAGTACCAGCATGGGAGACTGGCTGGGAATCCCAAGTTCCGTTGACCTTTTTGAACCTGAAAATTGTGTTAGTTTCTCTATGAGATAGTAAAAGAAGGTTCAAATTGAACAGCTGCTGTCAATGGCCATTCTAAGCTGAATGTGCCTGCTCTCGTCAGATCGCAGCAGCAATGCAGCTTAAGGCTTGGCAAGTACCAGCATGGGAGACTGGCTGGGAATCCCAAGTTCTGTTGACCTTTTTGAACCTGAAAATTGTGTTAGTTTTTCTATGAGATAGTAAAAGAAGGTTCAAATTGAACAGCTGCTGTCAACGGCCATTCTAAGCTGAATGTGCCTGCTCTCGTCAGATCGCAGCAGCAATGCAGCTTAAGGCTTGGCAAGTACCAGTATGGGAGACTGGCTGGGAATCCCAAGTTCTGTTGACCTTTTTGAACCTGAAAATTGTGTTAGTTTCTCTATGAGATAGTAAAAGAAGGTTCAAATTGAAAAGCTGCTGTCAACGGCCATTCTAAGCTGAATGTGCGTGCTCTCGTCAGATCGCAGCAGCAATGCAGCTTAAGGCTTGGCAAGTACCAGTATGGGAGACTGGCTGGGAATCCCAAGTTCTGTTGACCTTTTTGAACCTGAAAATTGTGTTAGTTTCTCTATGAGATAGTAAAAGAAGGTTCAAACTGAACAGCTGCTGTCAACGGCCATTCTAAGCTGAATGTGCCTGCTCTTGTCAGATCGCAGCAGCTTAAGGCTTGGCAAGTACCAGCATGGGAGACTGGCTGGGAATCCCAAGTTCCGTTGACCTTTTTGAACCTGAAAATTGTGTTAGTTTCTCTATGAGATAGTAAAAGAAGGTTCAAACTGAACAGCTGCTGTCAACGGCCACTCTAAGCTGAATGTGCCTGCTCTCGTCAGATCGCAGCAGCAATGCAGCTTAAGGCTTGGCAAGTACCAGCATGGGAGACTGGCTGGGAATCCCAAGTTCCGTTGACCTTTTTGAACCTGAAAATTGTGTTAGTTTCTCTATGAGATAGTAAAAGAAGGTTCAAATTGAACAGCTGCTGTCAACGGCCATTCTAAGCTGAATGTGCGTGCTCTCGTCAGATCGCAGCAGCATTGCAGCTTAAGGCTTGGCAAGTACCAGCATGGGAGACTGGCTGGGAATCCCAAGTTCCGTTGACCTTTTTGAACCTGAAAATTGTGTTAGTTTCTCTATGAGATAGTAAAAGAAGGTTCAAACTGAACAGCTGCTGTCAACGGCCATTCTAAGCTGAATGTGCCTGCTCTCGTCAGATCGCAGCAGCAATGCAGCTTAAGGCTTGGCAAGTACCAGCATGGGAGACTGGCTGGGAATCCCAAGTTCCGTTGACCTTTTTGAACCTGAAAATTGTGTTAGTTTCTCTATGAGATAGTAAAAGAAGGTTCAAATTGAACAGCTGCTGTCAACGGCCATTCTAAGCTGAATGTGCCTGATCTCGTCAGATCGCAGCAGCAATGCAGCTTAAGGCTTGGCAAGTACCAGCATGGGAGACTGGCTGGGAATCCCAAGTTCCGTTGACCTTTTTGAACCTGAAAATTGTGTTAGTTTCTCTATGAGATAGTAAAAGAAGGTTCAAACTGAACAGCTGCTGTCAACGGCCATTCTAAGCTGAATGTGCCTGCTCTTGTCAGATCGCAGCAGCAATGCAGCTTAAGGCTTGGCAAGTACCAGCATGGGAGACTGGCTGGGAATCCCAAGTTCCGTTGACCTTTTTGAACCTGAAAATTGTGTTAGTTTCTCTATGAGATAGTAAAAGAAGGTTCAAACTGAACAGCTGCTGTCAACGGCCATTCTAAGCTGAATGTGCCTGCTCTCGTCAGATCGCAGCATCAATGCAGCTTAAGGCTTGGCAAGTACCAGCATGGGAGACTGGCTGGGAATCCCAAGTTCCGTTGACCTTTTTGAACCTGAAAATTGTGTTAGTTTCTCTATGAGATAGTAAAAGAAGGTTCAAATTGAACAGCTGCTGTCAACGGCCATTCTAAGCTGAATATGCCTGCTCTCGTCAGATCGCAGCAGCTTAAGGCTTGGCAAGTACCAGCATGGGAGACTGGCTGGGAATCCCAAGTTCCGTTGACCTTTTTGAACCTGAAAATTGTGTTAGTTTCTCTATGAGATAGTAAAAGAAGGTTCAAACTGAACAGCTGCTGTCAACGGCCATTCTAAGCTGAATGTGCCTGCTCTCGTCAGATCGCAGCAGCAATGCAGCTTAAGGCTTGGCAAGTACCAGCATGGGAGACTGGCTGGGAATCCCAAGTTCCGTTGACATTTTTGAACCTGAAAATTGTGTTAGTTTCTCTATGAGATAGTAAAAGAAGGTTCAAACTGAACAGCTGCTGTCAACGGCCATTCTAAGCTGAATGTGCCTGCTCTCGTCAGATCGCAGCATCAATGCAGCTTAAGGCTTGGCAAGTACCAGCATGGGAGACTGGCTGGGAATCCCAAGTTCCGTTGACCTTTTTGAACCTGAAAATTGTGTTAGTTTCTCTATGAGATAGTAAAAGAAGGTTCAAATTGAACAGCTGCTATCAACAGCCAATCTAAGCTGAATGTGCCTGCTCTCGTCAGATCGCAGCAGCAATGCAGCTTAAGGCTTGGCAAGTACCAGCATGGGAGACTGGCTGGGATTCCCAAGTTCCGTTCACCTTATTGAACCTGAAAATTGTGTTAGTTTCTCTATGAGATAGTAAAAGAAGGTTCAAACTGAACAGCTGCTGTCAACGGCCATTCTAAGCTGAATGTGCCTGCTCTCGTCAGATCGCAGCAGCAATGCAGCTTAAGGCTTGGCAAGTACCAGCATGGGAGACTGGCTGGGAATCCCAAGTTCCGTTGACCTTTTTGAACCTGAAAATTGTGTTAGTTTCTCTATGAGATAGTAAAAGAAGGTTCAAATTGAACAGCTGCTGTCAACGGCCATTCTAAGCTGAATGTGCCTGCTCTCGTCAGATCGCAGCAGCAATGCAGCTTAAGGCTTGGCAAGTACCAGCATGGGAGACTGGCTGGAAATCCCAAGTTCTGTTGACCTTTTTGAACCTGAAAATTGTGTTAGTTTCTCTATGAGATAGTAAAAGAAGGTTCAAATTGAACAGCTGCTGTCAACGGCCATTCTAAGCTGAATGTGCGTGCTCTTGTCGGATCACAGCAGCGATGCGGCTTAAGGCTTGGCAAGTACCAGCATGGGAGACTGGCTGCGAATTCCAAGTTCCGTTGACCTTTTTGAACCTGAAAATTGTGTTAGTTTCTCTATGAGATAGTAAAAGAAGGTTCAAATTGAACAGCTGCTGTCAACGGCCATTCTAAGCTGAATGTGCCTGCTCTCGTCAGATCGCAGCAGCAATGCAGCTTAAGGCTTGGCAAGTACCAGCATGGGAGACTGGCTGGGAATCCCAAGTTCCGTTGACCTTTTTGAACCTGAAAATTGTTAGTTTCTCTGTCAAAGATGGTAAAAGAAGGTTCAAATTGAACAGCTGCTGTCAACGGCCATTCTAAGCTGAATGTGCCTGCTCTCGTCAGATCGCAGCAGCATTGCAGCTTAAGGCTTGGCAAGTACCAGCATGGGAGACTGGCTGGGAATCCCAAGTTCCGTTGACCTTTTTGAACCTGAAAATTGTGTTAGTTTCTCTATGAGATAGTAAAAGAAGGTTCAAATTGAACAGCTGCTGTCAACGGCCATTCTAAGCTGAATGTGCCTGCTCTCGTCAGATCGCAGCAGCAATGCAGCTTAAGGCTTGGCAAGTACCAGCATGGGAGACTGGCTGGGAATCCCAAGTTCCGTTGACCTTTTTGAACCTGAAAATTGTTAGTTTCTCTGTCAAAGATGGTAAAAGAAGGTTCAAATTGAACAGCTGCTGTCAACGGCCATTCTAAGCTGAATGTGCCTGCTCTCGTCAGATCGCAGCAGCTTAAGGCTTGGCAAGTACCAGCATGGGAGACTGGCTGGGAATCCCAAGTTCCGTTGACCTTTTTGAACCTGAAAATTGTGTTAGTTTCTCTATGAGATAGTAAAAGAAGGTTCAAACTGAACAGCTGCTGTCAACGGCCATTCTAAGCTGAATGTGCCTGCTCTCGTCAGATCGCAGCAGCAATGCAGCTTAAGGCTTGGCAAGTACCAGCATGGGAGACTGGCTGGGAATCCCAAGTTCCGTTGACCTTTTTGAACCTGAAAATTGTGTTAGTTTCTCTATGAGATAGTAAAAGAAGGTTCAAACTGAACAGCTGCTGTCAACGGCCATTCTAAGCTGAATGTGCCTGCTCTCGTCAGATCGCAGCATCAATGCAGCTTAAGGCTTGGCAAGTACCAGCATGGGAGACTGGCTGGGAATCCCAAGTTCCGTTGACCTTTTTGAACCTGAAAATTGTGTTAGTTTCTCTATGAGATAGTAAAAGAAGGTTCAAATTGAACAGCTGCTGTCAACGGCCATTCTAAGCTGAATGTGCCTGCTCTCGTCAGATCGCAGCAGCAATGCAGCTTAAGGCTTGGCAAGTACCAGCATGGGAGACTGGCTGGGAATCCCAAGTTCTGTTGACCTTTTTGAACCTGAAAATTGTGTTAGTTTCTCTATGAGATAGTAAAAGAAGGTTCAAATTGAACAGCTGCTGTCAACGGCCATTCTAAGCTGAATGTGCCTGCTCTCGTCAGATCGCAGCAGCTTAAGGCTTGGCAAGTACCAGCATGGGAGACTGGCTGGGAATCCCAAGTTCCGTTGACCTTTTTGAACCTGAAAATTGTGTTAGTTTCTCTATGAGATAGTAAAAGAAGGTTCAAATTGAACAGCTGCTGTCAATGGCCATTCTAAGCTGAATGTGCCTGCTCTCGTCAGATCGCAGCAGCAATGCAGCTTAAGGCTTGGCAAGTACCAGCATGGGAGACTGGCTGGGAATCCCAAGTTCTGTTGACCTTTTTGAACCTGAAAATTGTGTTAGTTTTTCTATGAGATAGTAAAAGAAGGTTCAAATTGAACAGCTGCTGTCAACGGCCATTCTAAGCTGAATGTGCCTGCTCTCGTCAGATCGCAGCAGCAATGCAGCTTAAGGCTTGGCAAGTACCAGTATGGGAGACTGGCTGGGAATCCCAAGTTCTGTTGACCTTTTTGAACCTGAAAATTGTGTTAGTTTCTCTATGAGATAGTAAAAGAAGGTTCAAATTGAAAAGCTGCTGTCAACGGCCATTCTAAGATGAATGTGCGTGCTCTCGTCAGATCGCAGCAGCAATGCAGCTTAAGGCTTGGCAAGTACCAGTATGGGAGACTGGCTGGGAATCCCAAGTTCTGTTGACCTTTTTGAACCTGAAAATTGTGTTAGTTTCTCTATGAGATAGTAAAAGAAGGTTCAAATTGAACAGCTGCTGTCAACGGCCATTCTAAGCTGAATGTGCGTGCTCTCGTCAGATCGCAGCAGCATTGCAGCTTAAGGCTTGGCAAGTACCAGCATGGGAGACTGGCTGGGAATCCCAAGTTCCGTTGACCTTTTTGAACCTGAAAATTGTGTTAGTTTCTCTATGAGATAGTAAAAGAAGGTTCAAACTGAACAGCTGCTGTCAACGGCCATTCTAAGCTGAATGTGCCTGCTCTCGTCAGATCGCAGCAGCAATGCAGCTTAAGGCTTGGCAAGTACCAGCATGGGAGACTGGCTGGGAATCCCAAGTTCCGTTGACCTTTTTGAACCTGAAAATTGTGTTAGTTTCTCTATGAGATAGTAAAAGAAGGTTCAAATTGAACAGCTGCTGTCAACGGCCATTCTAAGCTGAATGTGCCTGATCTCGTCAGATCGCAGCAGCAATGCAGCTTAAGGCTTGGCAAGTACCAGCATGGGAGACTGGCTGGGAATCCCAAGTTCCGTTGACCTTTTTGAACCTGAAAATTGTGTTAGTTTCTCTATGAGATAGTAAAAGAAGGTTCAAATTGAACAGCTGCTGTCAACGGCCATTCTAAGCTGAATATGCCTGCTCTCGTCAGATCGCAGCAGCTTAAGGCTTGGCAAGTACCAGCATGGGAGACTGGCTGGGAATCCCAAGTTCCGTTGACCTTTTTGAACCTGAAAATTATGCTAGTTTCTCTATGAGATAGTAAAAGAAGGTTCAAATTGAACAGCTGCTGTCAACGGCCATTCTAAGCTGAATGTGCCTGCTCTCGTCAGATCGCAGCAGCAATGCAGCTTAAGGCTTGGCAAGTACCAGCATGGGAGACTGGCTGGGAATCCCAAGTTCCGTTGACCTTTTTGAACCTGAAAATTGTGTTAGTTTCTCTATGAGATAGTAAAAGAAGGTTCAAATTGAACAGCTGCTGTCAACGGCCATTCTAAGCTGAATGTGCCTGCTCTCGTCAGATTGCAGCAGCAATGCAGCTTAAGGCTTGGCAAGTACCAGCATGGGAGACTGGCTGGGAATCCCAAGTTCCGTTGACCTTTTTGAACCTGAAAATTGTGTTAGTTTCTCTATGAGATAGTAAAAGAAGGTTCAAATTGAACAGCTGCTGTCAACAGCCAATCTAAGCTGAATGTGCCTGCTCTCGTCAGATCGCAGCAGCAATGCAGCTTAAGGCTTGGCAAGTACCAGCATGGGAGACTGGCTGGGAATCCCAAGTTCTGTTGACCTTTTTGAACCTGAAAATTGTGTTAGTTTCTCTATGAGATAGTAAAAGAAGGTTCAAATTGAACAGCTGCTGTCAACGGCCATTCTAAGCTGAATGTGCCTGCTCTCGTCAGATCGCAGCAACAATGCAGCTTAAGGCTTGGCAAGTACAAGCATGGGAGACTGGCTGGGAATCCCAAGTTCTGTTGACCTTTTTGAACCTGAAAATTGTTAGTTTTTCTGTCAAAGATGGTAAAAGAAGGTTCAAATTGAACAGCTGCTGTCAACGGCCATTCTAAGCTGAATGTGCCTGCTCTCGTCAGATCGCAGCAGCAATGCAGCTTAAGGCTTGGCAAGTACCAGCATGGGAGACTGGCTGGGAATCCCAAGTTCCGTTGACCTTTTTGAACCTGAAAATTGTGTTAGTTACTCTATGAGATAGTAAAAGAAGGTTCAAACTGAACAGCTGCTGTCAACGGCCATTCTAAGCTGAATGTGCCTGCTCTCGTCAGATCGCAGCAGCAATGCAGCTTAAGGCTTGGCAAGTACCAGCATGGGAGACTGTCTGGGAATCCCAAGTTCCGTTGACCATTTTGAACCTGAAAATTGTGTTAGTTTCTCTATGAGATAGTAAAAGAAGGTTCAAATTGAACAGCTGCTGTCAACGGCCATTCTAAGCTGAATGTGCCTGCTCTCGTCAGATCGCAGCAGCAATGCAGCTTAAGGCTTGGCAAGTACCAGCATGGGAGACTGTCTGGGAATCCCAAGTTCCGTTGACCATTTTGAACCTGAAAATTGTGTTAGTTTCTCTATGAGATAGTAAAAGAAGGTTCAAATTGAACAGCTGCTGTCAACGGCCATTCTAAGCTGAATGTGCCTGCTCTCGTCAGATGGCAGCAGCAATGCAGCTTAAGGCTTGGCAAGTACCAGCATGGGAGACTAGCTGGGAATACCAAGTTCCGTTGACATTTTGAACCTGAAAATTGTGTTAGTTTCTTTATTAGATAGTAAAAGAAGGTTCAAACTGAACAGCTGCTGTCAACGGCCATTCTAAGCTGAATGTGCCTACTCTCGTCAGATCACAGCAGCAATGCAGCTTAAGGCTTGGCAAGTACCAGCATGGGAGACTGGCTGGGAATCCCAAGTTCCGTTGACCTTTTTGAACCTGAAAATTGTGTTAGTTTCTCTATGAGATAGTAAAAGAAGGTTCAAATTGAACAGCTGCTGTCAACAGCCAATCTAAGCTGAATGTGCCTGCTCTCGTCAGATCGCAGCAGCAATGCAGCTTAAGGCTTGGCAAGTACCAGCATGGGAGACTGGCTGGGAATCCCAAGTTCTTTTGACCTTTTTGAACCTGAAAATTGTGTTAGTTTCTCTATGAGATAGTAAAAGAAGGTTCAAATTGAACAGCTGCTGTCAACGGCCATTCTAAGCTGAATGTGCCTGCTCTCGTCAGATCGCAGCAGCAATGCAGCTTAAGGCTTGGCAAGTACCAGCATGGGAGACTGGCTGGGAATCCCAAGTTTCGTTGACCTTTTTGAACCTGAAAATTGTGTTAGTTTCTCTATGAGATAGTAAAAGAAAGTAGAAATTAGGCAGCTGCTGTCAACGGCCATTCTAAGCTGAATGTGCCTGCTCTCGTCAGATCGCAGCAGCAATGCAGCTTAAGGCTTGGCAAGTACCAGCATGGGAGACTGGCTGGGTATCCCAAGTTCTGTTGACCTTTTTGAACCTGAAAATTGTTAGTTTCTCTGTCAAAGATGGTAAAAGAAGGTTCAAATTGAACAGCTGCTGTCAACGGCCATTCTAAGCTGAATGTGCCTGCTCTCGTCAGATGGCAGCAGCAATGCAGCTTAAAGCTTGGCAAGTACCAGCATGGGAGACTGGCTGGGAATCCCAAGTTCCGTTGACCTTTTTGAACCTGAAAATTGTGTTAGTTTCTCTATGAGATAGTAAAAGAAGGTTCAAACTGAACAGCTGCTGTCAACGGCCATTCTAAGCTGAATGTGCCTGCTCTCGTCAGATCGCAGCAGCAATGCAGCTTAAGGCTTGGCAAGTACCAGCATGGGAGACTGGCTGGGAATCCCAAGTTCCGTTGACCTTTTTGAACCTGAAAATTGTGTTAGTTTCTCTATGAGATAGTAAAAGAAGGTTCAAACTGAACAGCTGCTGTCAACGGCCATTCTAAGCTGAATGTGCCTGCTCTCGTCAGATCGCAGCAGCAATGCAGCTTAAGGCTTGGCAAGTACCAGCATGGGAGACTGGCTGGGAATCCCAAGTTTCATTGACCTTTTTGAACCTGAAAATTGTGTTAGTTTCTCTATGAGATAGTAAAAGAAAGTAGAAATTAGGCAGCTGCTGTCAACGGCCATTCTAAGCTGAATGTGCCTGCTCTCGTCAGATCCCAGCAGCAATGCAGCTTAAGGCTTGGCAAGTACCAGCATGGGAGACTGGCTGGGTATCCCAAGTTCTGTTGACCTTTTTGAACCTGAAAATTGTTAGTTTCTCTGTCAAAGATGGTAAAAGAAGGTTCAAATTGAACAGCTGCTGTCAACGGCCATTCTAAGCTGAATGTGCCTGCTCTCGTCAGATGGCAGCAGCAATGCAGCTTAAAGCTTGGCAAGTACCAGCATGGGAGACTGGCTGGGAATCCCAAGTTCCGTTGACCTTTTTGAACCTGAAAATTGTGTTAGTTTCTCTATGAGATAGTAAAAGAAGGTTCAAACTGAACAGCTGCTGTCAACGGCCATTCTAAGCTGAATGTGCCTGCTCTCGTCAGATCGCAGCAGCAATGCAGCTTAAGGCTTGGCAAGTACCAGCATGGGAGACTGGCTGGGAATCCCAAGTTCCGTTGACCTTTTTGAACCTGAAAATTGTGTTAGTTTCTCTATGAGATAGTAAAAGAAGGTTCAAATTGAACAGCTGCTGTCAACGGCCATTCTAAGCTGAATGTGCCTGCTCTCATCAGATCGCAGCAGCAATGCAGCTTAAGGCTTGGCAAGTACCAGCATGGGAGACTGGCTGGGAATCCCAAGTTCCGTTGACCTTTTTGAACCTGAAAATTGTGTTAGTTTCTCTATGAGATAGTAAAAGAAGGTTCAAATTGAACAGCTGCTGTCAACGGCCATTCTAAGCTGAATGTGCCTGCTCTCGTCAGATTGTAGCAGCAATGCAGCTTAAGGCTTGGCAAGTACCAGCATGGGAGACTGGCTGGGAATCCCAAGTTCCGTTGACCTTTTTGAACCTGAAAATTGTTAGTTTTTCTGTCAAAGATGGTAAAAGAAGGTTCAAATTGAAAAGCTGCTGTCAACGGCCATTCTAAGCTGAATGTGCCTGCTCTCGTCAGATCGCAGCAGCAATGCAGCTTAAGGCTTGGCAAGTACCAGCATGGGAGACTGGCTGGGAATCCCAAGTTCCGTTGACCTTTTTGAACCTGAAAATTGTGTTAGTTTCTCTATGAGATAGTAAAAGAAGGTTCAAACTGAACAGCTGCTGTCAACGGCCATTCTAAGCTGAATGTGCCTGCTCTCGTCAGATCGCAGCAGCAATGCAGCTTAAGGCTTGGCAAGTACCAGCATGGGAGACTGGCTGGGAATCCCAAGTTCCGTTAACCTTTTTGAACCTGAAAATTGTGTTAGTTTCTCTATGAGATAGTAAAAGAAGGTTCAATTTGAACAGCTGCTGTCAACGGCCATTCTAAGCTGAATGTGCCTGCTCTCGTCAGATCGCAGCAGCGATGCGGCTTGGCAAGTACCAGCATGGGAGACTGGCTGGGAATCCCAAGTTCCGTTGACCTTTTTGAACCTGAAAATTGTGTTAGTTTCTCTATGAGATAGTAAAAGAAGGTCCAAACTGAACAGCTGCTGTCAACGGCCATTCTAAGCTGAATGTGCCTGCTCTCGTAAGATCGCAGCAGCAATGCAGCTTAAGGCTTGGCAAGTACCAGCATGGGAGACTGGCTGGGAATACCAAGTTCCGTTGACCTTTTTGAACCTGAAAATTGTGTTAGTTTCTCTATGAGATAGTAAAAGAAGGTTCAAACTGAACAGCTGCTGTCAACGGCCATTCTAAGCTGAATGTGCCTGCTCTCGTCAGATCGCAGCAGCAATGCAGCTTAAGGCTTGGCAAGTACCAGCATGGGAGACTGGCTGGGAATCCCAAGTTTCGTTGACCTTTTTGAACCTGAAAATTGTGTTAGTTTCTCTATGAGATAGTAAAAGAAAGTAGAAATTAGGCAGCTGCTGTCAACGGCCATACTAAGCTGAATGTGCCTGCTCTCGTCAGATCGCAGCAGCAATGCAGCTTAAGGCTTGGCAAGTACCAGCATGGGAGACTGGCTGGGTATCCCAAGTTCTGTTGACCTTTTTGAACCTGAAAATTGTTAGTTTCTCTGTCAAAGATGGTAAAAGAAGGTTCAAATTGAACAGCTGCTGTCAACGGCCATTCTAAGCTGAATGTGCCTGCTCTCGTCAGATGGCAGCAGCAATGCAGCTTAAAGCTTGGCAAGTACCAGCATGGGAGACTGGCTGGGAATCCCAAGTTCCGTTGACCTTTTTGAACCTGAAAATTGTGTTAGTTTCTCTATGAGATAGTAAAAGAAGGTTCAAATTGAACAGCTGCTGTCAACGGCCATTCTAAGCTGAATGTGCCTGCTCTCGTCAGATCGCAGCAGCAATGCAGCTTAAGGCTTGGCAAGTACCAGCATGGGAGACTGGCTGGGAATCCCAAGTTCCGTTGACCTTTTTGAACCTGAAAATTGTGTTAGTTTCTCTATGAGATAGTAAAAGAAGGTTCAAATTGAACAGCTGCTGTCAACGGCCATTCTAAGCTGAATGTGCCTGCTCTCGTCAGATCGCAGCAGCAATGCAGCTTAAGGCTTGGCAAGTACCAGCATGGGAGACTAGCTCGGAATCCCAAGTTCCGTTGACCTTTTTGAACCTGAAAATTGTGTTAGTTTCTCTATGAGATAGTAAAAGAAGGTTCAAACTGAACAACTGCTGTCAACGGCCATTCTAAGCTGAATGTGCCTGCTCTCGTCAGATCGCAGCAGCAATGCAGCTTAAGGCTTGGCAAGTACCAGCATGGGAGACTGGCTGGGAATCCCAAGTTTCGTTGACCTTTTTGAACCTGAAAATTGTGTTAGTTTCTCTATGAGATAGTAAAAGAAAGTAGAAATTAGGCAGCTGCTGTCAACGGCAATTCTAAGCTGAATGTGCCTGCTCTCGTCAGATCGCAGCAGCAATGCAGCTTAAGGCTTGGCAAGTACCAGCATGGGAGACTGGCTGGGAATCCCAAGTTCTGTTGACCTTTTTGAACCTGAAAATTGTTAGTTTCTCTGTCAAAGATGGTAAAAGAAGGTTCAAATTGAACAGCTGCTGTCAACAGCCATTCTAAGCTGAATGTGCCTGCTCTCGTCAGATGGCAGCAGCAATGCAGCTTAAGGCTTGGCAAGTACCAGCATGGGAGACTGGCTGGGAATCCCAAGTTCCGTTGACCTTTTTGAACCTGAAAATTGTGTTAGTTTCTCTATGAGATAGTAAAAGAAGGTTCAAATTGAACAGCTGCTGTCAATGGCCATTCTAAGCTGAATGTGCCTGCTCTCGTCAGATCGCAGCAGCAATGCAGCTTAAGGCTTGGCAAGTACCAGCATGGGAGACTGGCTGGGAATCCCAAGTTCCGTTGACCTTTTTGAACCTGAAAATTGTGTTAGTTTCTCTATGAGATAGTAAAAGAAGGTTCAAATTGAAAAGCTGCTGTCAACAGCCATTCTAAGCTGAATGTGCCTGCTCTCGTCAGATCGCAGCAGCAATGCAGCTTAAGGCTTGGCAAGTACCAGCATGGGAGACTGGCTGGGAATCCCAAGTTCCGTTGACCTTTTTGAACCTGAAAATTGTGTTAGTTTCTCTATGAGATAGTAAAAGAAGGTTCAAACTGAACAGCTGCTGTCAACGGCCATTCTAAGCTGAATGTGCCTGCTCTCGTCAGATCGCAGCAGCAATGCAGCTTAAGGCTTGGCAAGTACCAGCATGGGAGACTGGCTGGGAATCCCAAGTTCCGTTGACCTTTTTGAACCTGAAAATTGTGTTAGTTTCTCTATGAGATAGTAAAAGAAGGTTCAAATTGAACAGCTGCTGTCAACGGCCATTCTAAGCTGAATGTGCCTGCTCTCCTCAGATCGCAGCAGCAATGCAGCTTAAGGCTTGGCAAGTACCAGCATGGGAGACTGGCTGGGAATCCCAAGTTCCGTTGACCTTTTTGAACCTGAAAATTGTGTTAGTTTCTCTATGAGATAGTAAAAGAAGGTTCAAATTGAACAGCTGCTGTCAACGGCCATTCTAAGCTGAATGTGCCTGCTCTCGTCAGATCGTAGCAGCAATGCAGCTTAAGGCTTGGCAAGTACCAGCATGGGAGACTGGCTGGGAATCCCAAGTTCCGTTGACCTTTTTGAACCTGAAAATTGTTAGTTTTTCTGTCAAAGATGGTAAAAGAAGGTTCAAATTGAACAGCTGCTGTCAACGGCCATTCTAAGCTGAATGTGCCTGCTCTCGTCAGATCGCAGCAGCAATGCAGCTTAAGGCTTGGCAAGTACCAGCATGGGAGACTGGCTGGGAATCCCAAGTTCTGTTGACCTTTTTGAACCTGAAAATTGTGTTAGTTTCTCTATGAGATAGTAAAAGAAGGTTCAAACTGAACAGCTGCTGTCAACGGCCATTCTAAGCTGAATGTGCCTGCTCTCGTCAGATCGCAGCAGCAATGCAGCTTAAGGCTTGGCAAGTACCAGCATGGGAGACTGGCTGGGAATCCCAAGTTCCGTTGACCTTTTTGAACCTGAAAATTGTGTTAGTTTCTCTATGAGATAGTAAAAGAAGGTTCAAATTGAACAGCTGCTGTCAACGGCCATTCTAAGCTGAATGTGCCTGCTCTCGTCAGATTGCAGCAGCAATGCAGCTTAAGGCTTGGCAAGTACCAGCATGGGAGACTGGCTGGGAATCCCAATTTCCGTTGACCTTTTTGAACCTGAAAATTGTGTTAGTTTCTCTATGAGATAGTAAAAGAAGGTTTAAATTGAACAGCTGCTGTCAACAGCCAATCTAAGGCTACATTCACACGAACGTATGGGGGACGTATATACGGCCGACGTATATACGGCCGATATACGTCCCCCATACACTCCTATGGGCGCACGGCACCCTACGGGAGCGGTACGGTGCAGCACACGTGCGGCACCGTACCGTTCCGTACCCGGGAAAAAGATAGGACATGTCCTATCTTTTCCCGTAATACGGGGCCGTGCGCTATAGGTTGCTATGGAGAGGGGCGGGGGTGAGCTGCGCTCACCTCCTCCTCCTCTCCCCGTACACTGCCGTTGCCCGCTACGGTACGGTACGGGCGGGCAACGGCAGTGTGAATGTAGCCTAAGCTGAATGTGCCTGCTCTCGTCAGATCGCAGCAGCAATGCAGCTTAAGGCTTGGCAAGTACCAGCATGGGAGACTGGCTGGGAATCCCAAGTTCTTTTGACCTTTTTGAACCTGAAAATTGTGTTAGTTTCTCTATGAGATAGTAAAAGAAGGTTCAAATTGAACAGCTGCTGTCAACGGCCATTCTAAGCTGAATGTGCCTGCTCTCGTCAGATCGCAGCAGCAATGCAGCTTAAGGCTTGGCAAGTACCAGCATGGGAGACTGGCTGGGAATCCCAAGTTTCGTTGACCTTTTTGAACCTGAAAATTGTGTTAGTTTCTCTATGAGATAGTAAAAGAAAGTAGAAATTAGGCAGCTGCTGTCAACGGCCATTCTAAGCTGAATGTGCCTGCTCTCGTCAGATCGCAGCAGCAATGCAGCTTAAGGCTTGGCAAGTACCAGCATGGGAGACTGGCTGGGTATCCCAAGTTCTGTTGACCTTTTTGAAATTGAAAATTGTTAGTTTCTCTGTCAAAGATGGTAAAAGAAGGTTCAAATTGAACAGCTGCTGTCAACGGCCATTCTAAGCTGAATGTGCCTGCTCTCGTCAGATGGCAGCAGCAATGCAGCTTAAAGCTTGGCAAGTACCAGCATGGGAGACTGGCTGGGAATCCCAAGTTCCGTTGACCTTTTTGAACCTGAAAATTGTGTTAGTTTCTCTATGAGATAGTAAAAGAAGGTTCAAACTGAACAGCTGCTGTCAACGGCCATTCTAAGCTGAATGTGCCTGCTCTCGTCAGATCGCAGCAGCAATGCAGCTTAAGGCTTGGCAAGTACCAGCATGGGAGACTGGCTGGGAATCCCAAGTTCCGTTGACCTTTTTGAACCTGAAAATTGTGTTAGTTTCTCTATGAGATAGTAAAAGAAGGTTCAAACTGAACAGCTGCTGTCAACGGCCATTCTAAGCTGAATGTGCCTGCTCTCGTCAGATCGCAGCAGCAATGCAGCTTAAGGCTTGGCAAGTACCAGCATGGGAGACTGGCTGGGAATCCCAAGTTTCGTTGACCTTTTTGAACCTGAAAATTGTGTTAGTTTCTCTATGAGATAGTAAAAGAAAGTAGAAATTAGGCAGCTGCTGTCAACGGCCATTCTAAGCTGAATGTGCCTGCTCTCGTCAGATCCCAGCAGCAATGCAGCTTAAGGCTTGGCAAGTACCAGCATGGGAGACTGGCTGGGTATCCCAAGTTCTGTTGACCTTTTTGAACCTGAAAATTGTTAGTTTCTCTGTCAAAGATGGTAAAAGAAGGTTCAAATTGAACAGCTGCTGTCAACGGCCATTCTAAGCTGAATGTGCCTGCTCTCGTCAGATCGCAGCAGCAATGCAGCTTAAAGCTTGGCAAGTACCAGCATGGGAGACTGGCTGGGAATCCCAAGTTCCGTTGACCTTTTTGAACCTGAAAATTGTGTTAGTTTCTCTATGAGATAGTAAAAGAAGGTTCAAACTGAACAGCTGCTGTCAACGGCCATTCTAAGCTGAATGTGCCTGCTCTCGTCAGATCGCAGCAGCAATGCAGCTTAAGGCTTGGCAAGTACCAGCATGGGAGACTGGCTGGGAATCCCAAGTTCCGTTGACCTTTTTGAACCTGAAAATTGTGTTAGTTTCTCTATGAGATAGTAAAAGAAGGTTCAAATTGAACAGCTGCTGTCAACGGCCATTCTAAGCTGAATGTGCCTGCTCTCATCAGATCGCAGCAGCAATGCAGCTTAAGGCTTGGCAAGTACCAGCATGGGAGACTGGCTGGGAATCCCAAGTTCCGTTGACCTTTTTGAACCTGAAAATTGTGTTAGTTTCTCTATGAGATAGTAAAAGAAGGTTCAAATTGAACAGCTGCTGTCAACGGCCATTCTAAGCTGAATGTGCCTGCTCTCGTCAGATTGTAGCAGCAATGCAGCTTAAGGCTTGGCAAGTACCAGCATGGGAGACTGGCTGGGAATCCCAAGTTCCGTTGACCTTTTTGAACCTGAAAATTGTTAGTTTTTCTGTCAAAGATGGTAAAAGAAGGTTCAAATTGAACAGCTGCTGTCAACGGCCATTCTAAGCTGAATGTGCCTGCTCTCGTCAGATCGCAGCAGCAATGCAGCTTAAGGCTTGGCAAGTACCAGCATGGGAGACTGGCTGGGAATCCCAAGTTCCGTTGACCTTTTTGAACCTGAAAATTGTGTTAGTTTCTCTATGAGATAGTAAAAGAAGGTTCAAACTGAACAGCTGCTGTCAACGGCCATTCTAAGCTGAATGTGCCTGCTCTCGTCAGATCGCAGCAGCAATGCAGCTTAAGGCTTGGCAAGTACCAGCATGGGAGACTGGCTGGGAATCCCAAGTTCCGTTAACCTTTTTGAACCTGAAAATTGTGTTAGTTTCTCTATGAGATAGTAAAAGAAGGTTCAATTTGAACAGCTGCTGTCAACGGCCATTCTAAGCTGAATGTGCCTGCTCTCGTCAGATCGCAGCAGCAATGCAGCTTAAGGCTTGGCAAGTACCAGCATGGGAGACTGGCTGGGAATCCCAAGTTCCGTTGACCTTTTTGAACCTGAAAATTGTGTTAGTTTCTCTATGAGATAGTAAAAGAAGGTTCAAATTGAACAGCTGCTGTCAACGGCCATTCTAAGCTGAATGTGCCTGCTCTCGTCAGGTTGCAGCAGCAATGCAGCTTAAGGCTTGGCAAGTACCAGCATGGGAGACTGGCTGGGAATCCCAATTTCCGTTGACCTTTTTGAACCTGAAAATTGTGTTAGTTTCTCTATGAGATAGTAAAAGAAGGTTCAAATTGAACAGCTGCTGACAACAGCCAATCTAAGCTGAATGTGCCTGCTCTCGTCAGATCGCAGCAGCAATGCAGCTTAAGGCTTGGCAAGTACCAGCATGGGAGACTGGCTGGGAATCCCAAGTTCTTTTGACCTTTTTGAACCTGAAAATTGTGTTAGTTTCTCTATGAGATAGTAAAAGAAGGTTCAAATTGAACAGCTGCTGTCAACGGCCATTCTAAGCTGAATGTGCCTGCTCTCGTCAGATCGCAGCAGCAATGCAGCTTAAGGCTTGGCAAGTACCAGCATGGGAGACTGGCTGGGAATCCCAAGTTCCGTTGACCTTTTTGAACCTGAAAATTGTGTTAGTTTCTCTATGAGATAGTAAAAGAAAGTAGAAATTAGGCAGCTGCTGTCAACGGCCATACTAAGCTGAATGTGCCTGCTCTCGTCAGATCGCAGCAGCAATGCAGCTTAAGGCTTGGCAAGTACCAGCATGGGAGACTGGCTGGGTATCCCAAGTTCTGTTGACCTTTTTGAACCTGAAAATTGTTAGTTTCTCTGTCAAAGATGGTAAAAGAAGGTTCAAATTGAACAGCTGCTGTCAACGGCCATTCTAAGCTGAATGTGCCTGCTCTCGTCAGATGGCAGCAGCAATGCAGCTTAAAGCTTGGCAAGTACCAGCATGGGAGACTGGCTGGGAATCCCAAGTTCCGTTGACCTTTTTGAACCTGAAAATTGTGTTAGTTTCTCTATGAGATAGTAAAAGAAGGTTCAAATTGAACAGCTGCTGTCAACGGCCATTCTAAGCTGAATGTGCCTGCTCTCGTCAGATCGCAGCAGCAATGCAGCTTAAGGCTTGGCAAGTACCAGCATGGGAGACTGGCTGGGAATCCCAAGTTCCGTTGACCTTTTTGAACCTGAAAATTGTGTTAGTTTCTCTATGAGATAGTAAAAGAAGGTTCAAATTGAACAGCTGCTGTCAACGGCCATTCTAAGCTGAATGTGCCTGCTCTCGTCAGATCGCAGCAGCTTAAGGCTTGGCAAGTACCAGCATGGGAGACTGGCTGGGAATCCCAAGTTCCGTTGACCTTTTTGAACCTGAAAATTGTGTTAGTTTCTCTATGAGATAGTAAAAGAAGGTTCAAATTGAACAGCTGCTGTCAACGGCCATTCTAAGCTGAATGTGCCTGCTCTCGTCAGATCGCAGCAGCAATGCAGCTTAAGGCTTGGCAAGTACCAGCATGGGAGACTAGCTGGGAATCCCAAGTTCCGTTGACCTTTTTGAACCTGAAAATTGTGTTAGTTTCTCTATGAGATAGTAAAAGAAGGTTCAAACTGAACAACTGCTGTCAACGGCCATTCTAAGCTGAATGTGCCTGCTCTCGTCAGATCGCAGCAGCAATGCAGCTTAAGGCTTGGCAAGTACCAGCATGGGAGACTGGCTGGGAATCCCAAGTTTCGTTGACCTTTTTGAACCTGAAAATTGTGTTAGTTTCTCTATGAGATAGTAAAAGAAGGTTCAAATTGAACAGCTGCTGTCAATGGCCATTCTAAGCTGAATGTGCCTGCTCTCGTCAGATCGCAGCAGCAATGCAGCTTAAGGCTTGGCAAGTACCAGCATGGGAGACTGGCTGGGAATCCCAAGTTCCGTTGACCTTTTTGAACCTGAAAATTGTGTTAGTTTCTCTATGAGATAGTAAAAGAAGGTTCAAATTGAAAAGCTGCTGTCAACAGCCATTCTAAGCTGAATGTGCCTGCTCTCGTCAGATCGCAGCAGCAATGCAGCTTAAGGCTTGGCAAGTACCAGCATGGGAGACTGGCTGGGAATCCCAAGTTCCGTTGACCTTTTTGAACCTGAAAATTGTGTTAGTTTCTCTATGAGATAGTAAAAGAAGGTTCAAACTGAACAGCTGCTGTCAACGGCCATTCTAAGCTGAATGTGCCTGCTCTCGTCAGATCGCAGCAGCAATGCAGCTTAAGGCTTGGCAAGTACCAGCATGGGAGACTGGCTGGGAATCCCAAGTTTTGTTGACCTTTTTGAACCTGAAAATTGTGTTAGTTTCTCTATGAGATAGTAAAAGAAAGTAGAAATTAGGCAGCTGCTGTCAACGGCAATTCCAAGCTGAATGTGCCTGCTCTCGTCAGATCGCAGCAGCAATGCAGCTTAAGGCTTGGCAAGTACCAGCATGGGAGACTGGCTGGGAATCCCAAGTTCTGTTGACCTTTTTGAACCTGAAAATTGTTAGTTTCTCTGTCAAAGATGGTAAAAGAAGGTTCAAATTGAACAGCTGCTGTCAACGGCCATTCTAAGCTGAATGTGCCTGCTCTCGTCAGATGGCAGCAGCAATGCAGCTTAAGGCTTGGCAAGTACCAGCATGGGAGACTGGCTGGGAATCCCAAGTTCCGTTGACCTTTTTGAACCTGAAAATTGTGTTAGTTTCTCTATGAGATAGTAAAAGAAGGTTCAAATTGAACAGCTGCTGTCAACAGCCATTCTAAGCTGAATGTGCCTGCTCTCGTCAGATCGCAGCAGCAATGCAGCTTAAGGCTTGGCAAGTACCAGCATGGGAGACTGGCTGGGAATCCCAAGTTCTGTTGACCTTTTTGAACCTGAAAATTGTGTTAGTTTCTCTATGAGATAGTAAAAGAAGGTTCAAATTGAACAGCTGCTGTCAACGGCCATTCTAAGCTGAATGTGCGTGCTCTTGTCGGATCACAGCAGCGATGCGGCTTAAGGCTTGGCAAGTACCAGCATGGGAGACTGGCTGGGAATCCCAAGTTCCGTTGACCTTTTTGAACCTGAAAATTGTGTTAGTTTCTCTATGAGATAGTAAAAGAAGGTTCAAATTGAACAGCTGCTGTCAACGGCCATTCTAAGCTGAATGTGCCTGCTCTCGTCAAATCGCAGCAGCAATGCAGCTTAAGGCTTGGCAAGTACCAGCATGGGAGACTGGCTGGGAATCCCAAGTTCCGTTGACCTTTTTGAACCTGAAAATTGTGTTAGTTTCTCTATGAGATAGTAAAAGAAGGTTCAAACTGAACAGCTGCTGTCAACGGCCATTCTAAGCTGAATGTGCCTGCTATCGTCAGATCGCAGCAGCAATGCAGCTTAAGGCTTGGCAAGTACCAGCATGGGAGACTGGCTGGGAATCCCAAGTTCCGTTGACCTTTTTGAACCTGAAAATTGTGTTAGTTTCTCTATGAGATAGTAAAAGAAGGTTCAAATTGAACAGCTGCTGTCAACGGCCATTCTAAGCTGAATGTGCCTGCTCTCGTCAGATCGCAGCAGCTTAAGGCTTGGCAAGTACCAGCATGGGAGACTGGCTGGGAATCCCAAGTTCCGTTGACCTTTTTGAACCTGAAAATTGTGTTAGTTTCTCTATGAGATAGTAAAAGAAGGTCCAAACTGAACAGCTGCTGTCAACGGCCATTCTAAGCTGAATGTGCCTGCTCTCGTCAGATCGCAGCAGCAATGCAGCTTAAGGCTTGGCAAGTACCAGCATGGGAGACTGGCTGGGAATCCCAAGTTCCGTTGACCTTTTTGAACCTGAAAATTGTGTTAGTTTCTCTATGAGATAGTAAAAGAAGGTTCAAACTGAACAGCTGCTGTCAACGGCCATTCTAAGCTGAATGTGCCTGCTCTCGTCAGATCGCAGCAGCAATGCAGCTTAAGGCTTGGCAAGTACCAGCATGGGAGACTGGCTGGGTATCCCAAGTTCTGTTGACCTTTATGAACCTGAAAATTGTTAGTTTCTCTGTCAAAGATGGTAAAAGAAGGTTCAAATTGAACAGCTGCTGTCAACGGCCATTCTAAGCTGAATGTGCCTGCTCTCGTCAGATGGCAGCAGCAATGCAGCTTAAAGCTTGGCAAGTACCAGCATGGGAGACTGGCTGGGAATCCCAAGTTCCGTTGACCTTTTTGAACCTGAAAATTGTGTTAGTTTCTCTATGAGATAGTAAAAGAAGGTTCAAATTGAACAGCTGC
Organism: Engystomops pustulosus; assembly: GCF_040894005.1. NCBI lineage: Eukaryota > Metazoa > Chordata > Amphibia > Anura > Leptodactylidae > Engystomops > Engystomops pustulosus. The sequence goes on from NC_092419.1 coordinate 69,454,660, forward strand.
TGTCAACGGCCATTCTAAGCTGAATGTGCCTGCTCTCGTCAGATCGCAGCAGCAATGCAGCTTAAGGCTTGGCAAGTACCAGCATGGGAGACTGGCTGGGAATCCCAAGTTCTGTTGACCTTTTTGAACCTGAAAATTGTGTTAGTTTCTCTATGAGATAGTAAAAGAAGGTTCAAATTGAACAGCTGCTGTCAACGGCCATTCTAAGCTGAATGTGCCTGCTCTCGTCAGATCGCAGCAGCAATGCAGCTTAAGGCTTGGCAAGTACCAGCATGGGAGACTGGCTGGGAATCCCAAGTTCCGTTGACCTTTTTGAACCTGAAAATTGTGTTAGTTTCTCTATGAGATAGTAAAAGAAGGTTCAAATTGAACAGCTGCTGTCAACAGCCAATCTAAGCTGAATGTGCCTGCTCTCGTCAGATCGCAGCAGCAATGCAGCTTAAGGCTTGGCAAGTACCAGCATGGGAGACTAGCTGGGAATCCCAAGTTCTGTTGACCTTTTTGAACCTGAAAATTGTGTTAGTTTCTCTATGAGATAGTAAAAGAAGGTTCAAATTGAACAGCTGCTGTCAACGGCCATTCTAAGCTGAATGTGCCTGCTCTCGTCAGATCGCAGCAGCTTAAGGCTTGGCAAGTACCAGCATGGGAGACTGGCTGGGAATCCCAAGTTCCGTTGACCTTTTTGAACCTGAAAATTGTGTTAGTTTCTCTATGAGATAGTAAAAGAAGGTTCAAACTGAACAGCTGCTGTCAACGGCCATTCTAAGCTGAATGTGCCTGCTCTCGTCAGATCGCAGCAGCAATGCAGCTTAAGGCTTGGCAAGTATCAGCATGGGAGACTGGCTGGGAATCCCAAGTTCCGTTGACCTTTTTGAACCTGAAAATTGTGTTAGTTTCTCTATGAGATAGTAAAAGAAAGTAGAAATTAGGCAGCTGCTGTCAACGGCCATTCTAAGCTGAATGTGCCTCCTCTCGTCAGATCGCAGCAGCAATGCAGCTTAAGGCTTGGCAAGTACCAGCATGGGAGACTGGCTGGGTATCCCAAGTTCTGTTGACCTTTTTGAACCTGAAAATTGTTAGTTTCTCTGTCAAAGATGGTAAAAGAAGGTTCAAATTGAACAGCTGCTGTCAACGGCCATTCTAAGCTGAATGTGCCTGCTCTCGTCAGATGGCAGCAGCAATGCAGCTTAAAGCTTGGCAAGTACCAGCATGGGAGACTGGCTGGGAATCCCAAGTTCCGTTGACCTTTTTGAACCTGAAAATTGTGTTAGTTTCTCTATGAGATAGTAAAAGAAGGTTCAAATTGAACAGCTGCTGTCAACGGCCATTCTAAGCTGAATGTGCCTGCTCTCGTCAGATCGCAGCAGCAATGCAGCTTAAGGCTTGGCAAGTACCAGCATGGGAGACTGGCTGGGAATCCCAAGTTCTGTTGACCTTTTTGAACCTGAAAATTGTGTTAGTTTCTCTATGAGATAGTAAAAGAAGGTTCAAATTGAACAGCTGCTGTCAACGGCCATTCTAAGCTGAATGTGCCTGCTCTCGTCAGATCGCAGCAGCAATGCAGCTTAAGGCTTGGCAAGTACCAGCATGGGAGACTGGCTGGGAATCCCAAGATCCGTTGACCTTTTTGAACCTGAAAATTGTGTTAGTTTCTCTATGAGATAGTAAAAGAAGGTTCAAATTGAACAGCTGCTGTCAACAGCCAATCTAAGCTGAATGTGCCTGCTCTCGTCAGATCGCAGCAGCAATGCAGCTTAAGGCTTGGCAAGTACCAGCATGGGAGACTAGCTGGGAATCCCAAGTTCTGTTGACCTTTTTGAACCTGAAAATTGTGTTAGTTTCTCTATGAGATAGTAAAAGAAGGTTCAAATTGAACAGCTGCTGTCAACGGCCATTCTAAGCTGAATGTGCCTGCTCTCGTCAGATCGCAGCAGCTTAAGGCTTGGCAAGTACCAGCATGGGAGACTGGCTGGGAATCCCAAGTTCCGTTGACCTTTTTGAACCTGAAAATTGTGTTAGTTTCTCTATGAGATAGTAAAAGAAGGTTCAAACTGAACAGCTGCTGTCAACGGCCATTCTAAGCTGAATGTGCCTGCTCTCGTCAGATCGCAGCAGCAATGCAGCTTAAGGCTTGGCAAGTACCAGCATGGGAGATTGGCTGGGAATCCCAAGTTCCGTTGACCTTTTTGAACCTGAAAATTGTGTTAGTTTCTCTATGAGATAGTAAAAGATGGTTCAAACTGAACAGCTGCTGTCAACGGCCATTCTAAGCTGAAAGTGCCTGCTCTCGTCAGATCGCAGCAGCAATGCAGCTTAAGGCTTGGCAAGTACCAGCATGGGAGACTGGCTGGGAATCCCAAGTTTCGTTGAACTTTTTGAACCTGAAAATTGTGTTAGTTTCTCTATGAGATAGTAAAAGAAAGTAGAAATTAGACAGCTGCTGTCAACGGCAATTCTAAGCTGAATGTGCCTGCTCTCGTCAGATCGCAGCAGCAATGCAGCTTAAGGCTTGGCAAGTACCAGCATGGGAGACTGGCTGGGAATCCCAAGTTCTGTTGAAATTTTTGAACCTGAAAATTGTTAGTTTCTCTGTCAAAGATAGTAAAAGAAGGTTCAAATTGAACAGCTGCTGTCAACGGCCATTCTAAGCTGAATGTGCCTGCTCTCGTCAGATCGCAGCAACAATGCAGCTTAAGGCTTGGCAAGTACCAGCATGGGAGACTGGCTGGGAATCCCTAGTTCTGTTGACCTTTTTGAACCTGAAAATTGTTAGTTTCTCTGTCAAAGATGGTAAAAGAAAGTTCAAATTGAACAGCTGCTGTCAACGGCCATTCTAAGCTGAATGTGCCTGCTCTTGTCAGATCGCAGCAGCAATGCAGCTTAAGGCTTGGCAAGTACCAGCATGGGAGACTGGCTGGGAATCCTAAGTTCCGTTGACCTTTTTGAACCTGAAAATTGTGTTAGTTTCTCTATGAGATAGTAAAAGAAGGTTCAAACTGAACAGCTGCTGTCAACGGCCATTCTAAGCTGAATGTGCCTGCTCTCATCAGATCGCAGCAGCAATGCAGCTTAAGGCTTGGCAAGTACCAGCATGGGAGACTGGCTGGGAATCCCAAGTTCCGTTGACCTTTTTGAACCTGAAAATTGTGTTAGTTTCTCTATGAGATAGTAAAAGAAGGTTCAAATTGAACAGCTGCTGTCAACGGCCATTCTAAGCTGAATGTGCCTGCTCTTGTCAGATCGCAGCAGCAATGCAGCTTAAGGCTTGGCAAGTACCAGCATGGGAGACTGGCTGGGAATCCCAAGTTCTGTTGACCTTTTTGAACCTGAAAATTGTGTTAGTTTTTCTATGAGATAGTAAAAGAAGGTTCAAATTGAACAGCTGCTGTCAACGGCTATTTTAAGCTGAATGTGCCTGCTCTCGTCAGATCGCAGCAGCAATGCAGCTTAAGGCTTGGCAAGTACCAGCATGGGAGACTGGCTGGGAATCCCAAGTTCTGTTGACCTTTTTGAACCTGAAAATTGTGTTAGTTTCTCTATGAGATAGTAAAAGAAGGTTCAAATTGAACAGCTGCTGTCAACGGCCATTCTAAGCTGAATGTGCCTGCTCTCGTCAGATCGCAGCAACAATGCAGCTTAAGGCTTGGCAAGTACCAGCATGGGAGACTGGCTGGGAATCCCAAGTTCTGTTGACCTTTTTGAACCTGAAAATTGTTAGTTTCTCTGTCAAAGATGGTAAAAGAAGGTTCAAATTGAACAGCTGCTGTCAACGGCCATTCTAAGCTGAATGTGCCTGCTCTCGTCAGATGGCAGCAGCAATGCAGCTTAAGGCTTGGCAAGTACCAGCATGGGAGACTGGCTGGGAATCCCAAGTTCCGTTGACCTTTTTGAACCTGAAAATTGTGTTAGTTTCTCTATGAGATAGTAAAAGAAGGTTCAAATTGAACAGCTGCTGTCAACGGCCATTCTAAGCTGAATGTGCCTGCTCTCGTCAGATCGCAGCAGCAATGCAGCTTAAGGCTTGGCAAGTACCAGCATGGGAGACTGGCTGGGAATCCCAAGTTCCGTTGACCTTTTTGAACCTGAGAATTGTGTTAGTTTCTCTATGAGATAGTAAAAGAAGGTTCAAATTGAACAGCTGCTGTCAACAGCCATTCTAAGCTGAATGTGCCTGCTCTCGTCAGATCGCAGCAGCAATGCAGCTTAAGGCTTGGCAAGTACCAGCATGGGAGACTGGCTGGGAATCCCAAGTTCTGTTGACCTTTTTGAACCTGAAAATTGTGTTAGTTTCTCTATGAGATAGTAAAAGAAGGTTCAAATTGAACAGCTGCTGTCAACGTTCGTTCTAAGCTGAATGTGCCTGCTCTCGTCAGATCGCAGCAGCAATGCAGCTTAAGGCTTGGCAAGTACCAGCATGGGAGACTGGCTGGGAATCCCAAGTTCTGTTGACCTTTTTGAACCTGAAAATTGTGTTAGTTTCTCTATGAGATAGTAAAAGAAGGTTCAAATTGAACAGCTGCTGTCAACGGCCATTCTAAGCTGAATGTGCGTGCTCTTGTCGGATCACAGCAGCGATGCGGCTTAAGGCTTGGCAAGTACCAGCATGGGAGACTGGCTGGGAATCCCAAGTTCCGTTGACCTTTTTGAACCTGAAAATTGTGTTAGTTTCTCTATGAGATAGTAAAAGAAGGTTCAAATTGAACAGCTGCTGTCAACGGCCATTCTAAGCTGAATGTGCCTGCTCTCGTCAGATCGCAGCAGCTTAAGGCTTGGCAAGTACCAGCATGGGAGACTGGCTGGGAATCCCAAGTTCCGTTGACCTTTTTGAACCTGAAAATTGTGTTAGTTTCTCTATGAGATAGTAAAAGAAGGTTCAAACTGAACAGCTGCTGTCAACGGCCATTCTAAGCTGAATGTGCCTGCTCTCGTCAGATCGCAGCAGCAATGCAGCTTAAGGCTTGGCAAGTACCAGCATGGGAGACTGGCTGGGAATCCCAAGTTCCGTTGACCTTTTTGAACCTGAAAATTGTGTTAGTTTCTCTATGAGATAGTAAAAGAAGGTTCAAACTAAACAGCTGCTGTCAACGGCCATTCTAAGCTGAATGTGCCTGCTCTCGTCAGATCGCAGCAGCAATGCAGCTTAAGGCTTGGCAAGTACCAGCATGGGAGACTGGCTGGGAATCCCAAGTTTCGTTGACCTTTTTGAACCTGAAAATTGTGTTAGTTTCTCTATGAGATAGTAAAAGAAAGTAGAAATTAGGCAGCTGCTGTCAACGGCCATTCTAAGCTGAATGTGCCTGCTCTCGTCAGATCGCAGCAGCAATGCAGCTTAAGGCTTGGCAAGTACCAGCATGGGAGACTGGCTGGGAATCCCAAGTTCTGTTGACCTTTTTGAACCTGAAAATTGTTAGTTTCTCTGTCAAAGATGGTAAAAGAAGGTTCAAATTGAACAGCTGCTGTCAACGGCCATTCTAAGCTGAATGTGCCTGCTCTCGTCAGATGACAGCAGCAATGCAGCTTAAGGCTTGGCAAGTACCAGCATGGGAGACTGGCTGGGAATCCCAAGTTCCGTTGACCTTTTTGAACCTGAAAATTGTGTTAGTTTCTCTATGAGATAGTAAAAGAAGGTTCAAATTGAACAGTTGCTGTCAACGGCCATTCTAAGCTGAATGTGCCTGCTCTCGTCAGATCACAGCAGCAATGCAGCTTAAGGCTTGGCAAGTACCAGCATGGGAGACTGGCTGGGAATCCCAAGTTCCGTTGACCTTTTTGAACCTGAAAATTGTGTTAGTTTCTCTATGAGATAGTAAAAGAAGGTTCAAACTGAACAGCTGCTGTCAACGGCCATTCTAAGCTGAATGTGCCTGCTCTCGTCAGATCGCAGCAGCAATGCAGCTTAAGGCTTGGCAAGTATCAGCATGGGAGACTGGCTGGGAATCCCAAGTTCCGTTGACCTTTTTGAACCTGAAAATTGTGTTAGTTTCTCTATGAGATAGTAAAAGAAAGTAGAAATTAGGCAGCTGCTGTCAACGGCCATTCTAAGGTGAATGTGCCTCCTCTCGTCAGATCGCAGCAGCAATGCAGCTTAAGGCTTGGCAAGTACCAGCATGGGAGACTGGCTGGGTATCCCAAGTTCTGTTGACCTTTTTGAACCTGAAAATTGTTAGTTTCTCTGTCAAAGATGGTAAAAGAAGGTTCAAATTGAACAGCTGCTGTCAACGGCCATTCTAAGCTGAATGTGCCTGCTCTCGTCAGATGGCAGCAGCAATGCAGCTTAAAGCTTGGCAAGTACCAGCATGGGAGACTGGCTGGGAATCCCAAGTTCCGTTGACCTTTTTGAACCTGAAAATTGTGTTAGTTTCTCTATGAGATAGTAAAAGAAGGTTCAAATTGAACAGCTGCTGTCAACGGCCATTCTAAGCTGAATGTGCCTGCTCTCGTCAGATCGCAGCAGCAATGCAGCTTAAGGCTTGGCAAGTACCAGCATGGGAGACTGGCTGGGAATCCCAAGTTCTGTTGACCTTTTTGAACCTGAAAATTGTGTTAGTTTCTCTATGAGATAGTAAAAGAAGGTTCAAATTGAACAGCTGCTGTCAACGGCCATTCTAAGCTGAATGTGCCTGCTCTCGTCAGATCGCAGCAGCAATGCAGCTTAAGGCTTGGCAAGTACCAGCATGGGAGACTGGCTGGGAATCCCAAGTTCCGTTGACCTTTTTGAACCTGAAAATTGTGTTAGTTTCTCTATGAGATAGTAAAAGAAGGTTCAAATTGAACAGCTGCTGTCAACAGCCAATCTAAGCTGAATGTGCCTGCTCTCGTCAGATCGCAGCAGCAATGCAGCTTAAGGCTTGGCAAGTACCAGCATGGGAGACTAGCTGGGAATCCCAAGTTCTGTTGACCTTTTTGAACCTGAAAATTGTGTTAGTTTCTCTATGAGATAGTAAAAGAAGGTTCAAATTGAACAGCTGCTGTCAACGGCCATTCTAAGCTGAATGTGCCTGCTCTCGTCAGATCGCAGCAGCTTAAGGCTTGGCAAGTACCAGCATGGGAGACTGGCTGGGAATCCCAAGTTCCGTTGACCTTTTTGAACCTGAAAATTGTGTTAGTTTCTCTATGAGATAGTAAAAGAAGGTTCAAACTGAACAGCTGCTGTCAACGGCCATTCTAAGCTGAATGTGCCTGCTCTCGTCAGATCGCAGCAGCAATGCAGCTTAAGGCTTGGCAAGTACCAGCATGGGAGACTGGCTGGGAATCCCAAGTTCTGTTGAAATTTTTGAACCTGAAAATTGTTAGTTTCTCTGTCAAAGATAGTAAAAGAAGGTTCAAATTGAACAGCTGCTGTCAACGGCCATTCTAAGCTGAATGTGCCTGCTCTCGTCAGATCGCAGCAACAATGCAGCTTAAGGCTTGGCAAGTACCAGCATGGGAGACTGGCTGGGAATCCCTAGTTCTGTTGACCTTTTTGAACCTGAAAATTGTTAGTTTCTCTGTCAAAGATGGTAAAAGAAAGTTCAAATTGAACAGCTGCTGTCAACGGCCATTCTAAGCTGAATGTGCCTGCTCTTGTCAGATCGCAGCAGCAATGCAGCTTAAGGCTTGGCAAGTACCAGCATGGGAGACTGGCTGGGAATCCTAAGTTCCGTTGACCTTTTTGAACCTGAAAATTGTGTTAGTTTCTCTATGAGATAGTAAAAGAAGGTTCAAACTGAACAGCTGCTGTCAACGGCCATTCTAAGCTGAATGTGCCTGCTCTCATCAGATCGCAGCAGCAATGCAGCTTAAGGCTTGGCAAGTACCAGCATGGGAGACTGGCTGGGAATCCCAAGTTCCGTTGACCTTTTTGAACCTGAAAATTGTGTTAGTTTCTCTATGAGATAGTAAAAGAAGGTTCAAATTGAACAGCTGCTGTCAACGGCCATTCTAAGCTGAATGTGCCTGCTCTTGTCAGATCGCAGCAGCAATGCAGCTTAAGGCTTGGCAAGTACCAGCATGGGAGACTGGCTGGGAATCCCAAGTTCTGTTGACCTTTTTGAACCTGAAAATTGTGTTAGTTTTTCTATGAGATAGTAAAAGAAGGTTCAAATTGAACAGCTGCTGTCAACGGCTATTTTAAGCTGAATGTGCCTGCTCTCGTCAGATCGCAGCAGCAATGCAGCTTAAGGCTTGGCAAGTACCAGCATGGGAGACTGGCTGGGAATCCCAAGTTCTGTTGACCTTTTTGAACCTGAAAATTGTGTTAGTTTCTCTATGAGATAGTAAAAGAAGGTTCAAATTGAACAGCTGCTGTCAACGGCCATTCTAAGCTGAATGTGCCTGCTCTCGTCAGATCGCAGCAACAATGCAGCTTAAGGCTTGGCAAGTACCAGCATGGGAGACTGGCTGGGAATCCCAAGTTCTGTTGACCTTTTTGAACCTGAAAATTGTTAGTTTCTCTGTCAAAGATGGTAAAAGAAGGTTCAAATTGAACAGCTGCTGTCAACGGCCATTCTAAGCTGAATGTGCCTGCTCTCGTCAGATGGCAGCAGCAATGCAGCTTAAGGCTTGGCAAGTACCAGCATGGGAGACTGGCTGGGAATCCCAAGTTCCGTTGACCTTTTTGAACCTGAAAATTGTGTTAGTTTCTCTATGAGATAGTAAAAGAAGGTTCAAATTGAACAGCTGCTGTCAACGGCCATTCTAAGCTGAATGTGCCTGCTCTCGTCAGATCGCAGCAGCAATGCAGCTTAAGGCTTGGCAAGTACCAGCATGGGAGACTGGCTGGGAATCCCAAGTTCCGTTGACCTTTTTGAACCTGAAAATTGTGTTAGTTTCTCTATGAGATAGTAAAAGAAGGTTCAAATTGAACAGCTGCTGTCAACAGCCATTCTAAGCTGAATGTGCCTGCTCTCGTCAGATCGCAGCAGCAATGCAGCTTAAGGCTTGGCAAGTACCAGCATGGGAGACTGGCTGGGAATCCCAAGTTCTGTTGACCTTTTTGAACCTGAAAATTGTGTTAGTTTCTCTATGAGATAGTAAAAGAAGGTTCAAATTGAACAGCTGCTGTCAACGTTCGTTCTAAGCTGAATGTGCCTGCTCTCGTCAGATCGCAGCAGCAATGCAGCTTAAGGCTTGGCAAGTACCAGCATGGGAGACTGGCTGGGAATCCCAAGTTCTGTTGACCTTTTTGAACCTGAAAATTGTGTTAGTTTCTCTATGAGATAGTAAAAGAAGGTTCAAATTGAACAGCTGCTGTCAACGGCCATTCTAAGCTGAATGTGCGTGCTCTTGTCGGATCACAGCAGCGATGCGGCTTAAGGCTTGGCAAGTACCAGCATGGGAGACTGGCTGGGAATCCCAAGTTCCGTTGACCTTTTTGAACCTGAAAATTGTGTTAGTTTCTCTATGAGATAGTAAAAGAAGGTTCAAATTGAACAGCTGCTGTCAACGGCCATTCTAAGCTGAATGTGCCTGCTCTCGTCAGATCGCAGCAGCTTAAGGCTTGGCAAGTACCAGCATGGGAGACTGGCTGGGAATCCCAAGTTCCGTTGACCTTTTTGAACCTGAAAATTGTGTTAGTTTCTCTATGAGATAGTAAAAGAAGGTTCAAACTGAACAGCTGCTGTCAACGGCCATTCTAAGCTGAATGTGCCTGCTCTCGTCAGATCGCAGCAGCAATGCAGCTTAAGGCTTGGCAAGTACCAGCATGGGAGACTGGCTGGGAATCCCAAGTTCCGTTGACCTTTTTGAACCTGAAAATTGTGTTAGTTTCTCTATGAGATAGTAAAAGAAGGTTCAAACTAAACAGCTGCTGTCAACGGCCATTCTAAGCTGAATGTGCCTGCTCTCGTCAGATCGCAGCAGCAATGCAGCTTAAGGCTTGGCAAGTACCAGCATGGGAGACTGGCTGGGAATCCCAAGTTTCGTTGACCTTTTTGAACCTGAAAATTGTGTTAGTTTCTCTATGAGATAGTAAAAGAAAGTAGAAATTAGGCAGCTGCTGTCAACGGCCATTCTAAGCTGAATGTGCCTGCTCTCGTCAGATCGCAGCAGCAATGCAGCTTAAGGCTTGGCAAGTACCAGCATGGGAGACTGGCTGGGAATCCCAAGTTCTGTTGACCTTTTTGAACCTGAAAATTGTTAGTTTCTCTGTCAAAGATGGTAAAAGAAGGTTCAAATTGAACAGCTGCTGTCAACGGCCATTCTAAGCTGAATGTGCCTGCTCTCGTCAGATGACAGCAGCAATGCAGCTTAAGGCTTGGCAAGTACCAGCATGGGAGACTGGCTGGGAATCCCAAGTTCCGTTGACCTTTTTGAACCTGAAAATTGTGTTAGTTTCTCTATGAGATAGTAAAAGAAGGTTCAAATTGAACAGTTGCTGTCAACGGCCATTCTAAGCTGAATGTGCCTGCTCTCGTCAGATCACAGCAGCAATGCAGCTTAAGGCTTGGCAAGTACCAGCATGGGAGACTGGCTGGGAATCCCAAGTTCCGTTGACCTTTTTGAACCTGAAAATTGTGTTAGTTTCTCTATGAGATAGTAAAAGAAGGTTCAAACTGAACAGCTGCTGTCAACGGCCATTCTAAGCTGAATGTGCCTGCTCTCGTCAGATCGCAGCAGCAATGCAGCTTAAGGCTTGGCAAGTATCAGCATGGGAGACTGGCTGGGAATCCCAAGTTCCGTTGACCTTTTTGAACCTGAAAATTGTGTTAGTTTCTCTATGAGATAGTAAAAGAAAGTAGAAATTAGGCAGCTGCTGTCAACGGCCATTCTAAGGTGAATGTGCCTCCTCTCGTCAGATCGCAGCAGCAATGCAGCTTAAGGCTTGGCAAGTACCAGCATGGGAGACTGGCTGGGTATCCCAAGTTCTGTTGACCTTTTTGAACCTGAAAATTGTTAGTTTCTCTGTCAAAGATGGTAAAAGAAGGTTCAAATTGAACAGCTGCTGTCAACGGCCATTCTAAGCTGAATGTGCCTGCTCTCGTCAGATGGCAGCAGCAATGCAGCTTAAAGCTTGGCAAGTACCAGCATGGGAGACTGGCTGGGAATCCCAAGTTCCGTTGACCTTTTTGAACCTGAAAATTGTGTTAGTTTCTCTATGAGATAGTAAAAGAAGGTTCAAATTGAACAGCTGCTGTCAACGGCCATTCTAAGCTGAATGTGCCTGCTCTCGTCAGATCGCAGCAGCAATGCAGCTTAAGGCTTGGCAAGTACCAGCATGGGAGACTGGCTGGGAATCCCAAGTTCTGTTGACCTTTTTGAACCTGAAAATTGTGTTAGTTTCTCTATGAGATAGTAAAAGAAGGTTCAAATTGAACAGCTGCTGTCAACGGCCATTCTAAGCTGAATGTGCCTGCTCTCGTCAGATCGCAGCAGCAATGCAGCTTAAGGCTTGGCAAGTACCAGCATGGGAGACTGGCTGGGAATCCCAAGTTCCGTTGACCTTTTTGAACCTGAAAATTGTGTTAGTTTCTCTATGAGATAGTAAAAGAAGGTTCAAATTGAACAGCTGCTGTCAACAGCCAATCTAAGCTGAATGTGCCTGCTCTCGTCAGATCGCAGCAGCAATGCAGCTTAAGGCTTGGCAAGTACCAGCATGGGAGACTAGCTGGGAATCCCAAGTTCTGTTGACCTTTTTGAACCTGAAAATTGTGTTAGTTTCTCTATGAGATAGTAAAAGAAGGTTCAAATTGAACAGCTGCTGTCAACGGCCATTCTAAGCTGAATGTGCCTGCTCTCGTCAGATCGCAGCAGCTTAAGGCTTGGCAAGTACCAGCATGGGAGACTGGCTGGGAATCCCAAGTTCCGTTGACCTTTTTGAACCTGAAAATTGTGTTAGTTTCTCTATGAGATAGTAAAAGAAGGTTCAAACTGAACAGCTGCTGTCAACGGCCATTCTAAGCTGAATGTGCCTGCTCTCGTCAGATCGCAGCAGCAATGCAGCTTAAGGCTTGGCAAGTACCAGCATGGGAGATTGGCTGGGAATCCCAAGTTCCGTTGACCTTTTTGAACCTGAAAATTGTGTTAGTTTCTCTATGAGATAGTAAAAGAAGGTTCAAACTGAACAGCTGCTGTCAACGGCCATTCTAAGCTGAAAGTGCCTGCTCTCGTCAGATCGCAGCAGCAATGCAGCTTAAGGCTTGGCAAGTACCAGCATGGGAGACTGGCTGGGAATCCCAAGTTTCGTTGACCTTTTTGAACCTGAAAATTGTGTTAGTTTCTCTATGAGATAGTAAAAGAAAGTAGAAATTAGGCAGCTGCTGTCAACGGCAATTCTAAGCTGAATGTGCCTGCTCTCGTCAGATCGCAGCAGCAATGCAGCTTAAGGCTTGGCAAGTACCAGCATGGGAGACTGGCTGGGAATCCCAAGTTCTGTTGACCTTTTTGAACCTGAAAATTGTGTTAGTTTTTCTATGAGATAGTAAAAGAAGGTTCAAATTGAACAGCTGCTGTCAACGGCTATTTTAAGCTGAATGTGCCTGCTCTCGTCAGATCGCAGCAGCAATGCAGCTTAAAGCTTGGCAAGTACCAGCAGGGGAGACTGGCTGGGAATCCCAAGTTCTGTTGACCTTTTTGAACCTGAAAATTGTGTTAGTTTTTCTATGAGATAGTAAAAGAAGGTTCAAATTGAACAGCTGCTGTCAACGGCTATTTTAAGCTGAATGTGCCTGCTCTCGTCAGATCGCAGCAGCAATGCAGCTTAAGGCTTGGCAAGTACCAGCATGGGAGACTGGCTGGGAATCCCAAGTTCTGTTGACCTTTTTGAACCTGAAAATTGTGTTAGTTTCTCTATGAGATAGTAAAAGAAGGTTCAAATTGAACAGCTGCTGTCAACGGCCATTCTAAGCTGAATGTGCCTGCTCTCGTCAGATCGCAGCAACAATGCAGCTTAAGGCTTGGCAAGTACCAGCATGGGAGACTGGCTGGGAATCCCAAGTTCTGTTGACCTTTTTGAACCTGAAAATTGTTAGTTTCTCTGTCAAAGATGGTAAAAGAAGGTTCAAATTGAACAGCTGCTGTCAACGGCCATTCTAAGCTGAATGTGCCTGCTCTCGTCAGATGGCAGCAGCAATGCAGCTTAAGGCTTGGCAAGTACCAGCATGGGAGACTGGCTGGGAATCCCAAGTTCCGTTGACCTTTTTGAACCTGAAAATTGTGTTAGTTTCTCTATGAGATAGTAAAAGAAGGTTCAAATTGAACAGCTGCTGTCAACAGCCATTCTAAGCTGAATGTGCCTGCTCTCGTCAGATCGCAGCAGCAATGCAGCTTAAGGCTTGGCAAGTACCAGCATGGGAGACTGGCTGGGAATCCCAAGTTCTGTTGACCTTTTTGAACCTGAAAATTGTGTTAGTTTCTCTATGAGATAGTAAAAGAAGGTTCAAATTGAACAGCTGCTGTCAACGTTCGTTCTAAGCTGAATGTGCCTGCTCTCGTCAGATCGCAGCAGCAATGCAGCTTAAGGCTTGGCAAGTACCAGCATGGGAGACTGGCTGGGAATCCCAAGTTCTGTTGACCTTTTTGAACCTGAAAATTGTGTTAGTTTCTCTATGAGATAGTAAAAGAAGGTTCAAATTGAACAGCTGCTGTCAACGGCCATTCTAAGCTGAATGTGCGTGCTCTTGTCGGATCACAGCAGCGATGCGGCTTAAGGCTTGGCAAGTACCAGCATGGGAGACTGGCTGGGAATCCCAAGTTCCGTTGACCTTTTTGAACCTGAAAATTGTGTTAGTTTCTCTATGAGATAGTAAAAGAAGGTTCAAATTGAACAGCTGCTGTCAACGGCCATTCTAAGCTGAATGTGCCTGCTCTCGTCAGATCGCAGCAGCTTAAGGCTTGGCAAGTACCAGCATGGGAGACTGGCTGGGAATCCCAAGTTCCGTTGACCTTTTTGAACCTGAAAATTGTGTTAGTTTCTCTATGAGATAGTAAAAGAAGGTTCAAACTGAACAGCTGCTGTCAACGGCCATTCTAAGCTGAATGTGCCTGCTCTCGTCAGATCGCAGCAGCAATGCAGCTTAAGGCTTGGCAAGTACCAGCATGGGAGACTGGCTGGGAATCCCAAGTTCTGTTGACCTTTTTGAACCTGAAAATTGTTAGTTTCTCTGTCAAAGATGGTAAAAGAAGGTTCAAATTGAACAGCTGCTGTCAACGGCCATTCTAAGCTGAATGTGCCTGCTCTCGTCAGATGACAGCAGCAATGCAGCTTAAGGCTTGGCAAGTACCAGCATGGGAGACTGGCTGGGAATCCCAAGTTCCGTTGACCTTTTTGAACCTGAAAATTGTGTTAGTTTCTCTATGAGATAGTAAAAGAAGGTTCAAATTGAACAGTTGCTGTCAACGGCCATTCTAAGCTGAATGTGCCTGCTCTCGTCAGATCACAGCAGCAATGCAGCTTAAGGCTTGGCAAGTACCAGCATGGGAGACTGGCTGGGAATCCCAAGTTCCGTTGACCTTTTTGAACCTGAAAATTGTGTTAGTTTCTCTATGAGATAGTAAAAGAAGGTTCAAATTGAACAGCTGCTGTCAACGGCCATTCTAAGCTGAATGTGCCTGCTCTCGTCAAATCGCAGCAGCAATGCAGCTTAAGGCTTGGCAAGTACCAGCATGGGAGACTGGCTGGGAATCCCAAGTTCTGTTGACCTTTTTGAACCTGAAAATTGTGTTAGTTTCTCTATGAGATAGTAAAAGAAGGTTCAAACTGAACAGCTGCTGTCAACGGCCATTCTAAGCTGAATGTGCCTGCTCTCGTCAGATCGCAGCAGCAATGCAGCTTAAGGCTTGGCAAGTACCAGCATGGGAGACTGGCTGGGAATCCCAAGTTCCGTTGACCTTTTTGAACCTGAAAATTGTGTTAGTTTCTCTATGAGATAGTAAAAGAAGGTTCAAATTGAACAGCTGCTGTCAACGGCCATTCTAAGCTGAATGTGCCTGCTCTCGTCAGATTGCAGCAGCAATGCAGCTTAAGGCTTGGCAAGTACCAGCATGGGAGACTGGCTGGGAATCCCAAGTTCCGTTGACCTTTTTGAACCTGAAAATTGTGTTAGTTTCTCTATGAGATAGTAAAAGAAGGTTCAAATTGAACAGCTGCTGTCAACAGCCAATCTAAGCTGAATGTGCCTGCTCTCGTCAGATCGCAGCAGCAATGCAGCTTAAGGCTTGGCAAGTACCAGCATGGGAGACTGGCTGGGAATCCCAAGTTCCGTTGACCTTTTTGAACCTGAAAATTGTGTTAGTTTCTCTATGAGATAGTAAAAGAAGGTTCAAACTGAACAGCTGCTGTCAACGGCCATTCTAAGCTGAATGTGCCTGCTCTCGTCAGATCGCAACAGCAATGCAGCTTAAGGCTTGGCAAGTACCAGCATGGGAGACTGGCTGGGAATCCCAAGTTCCGTTGACATTTTTGAACCAGAAAATTGTGTTAGTTTCTCTATGAGATAGTAAAAGAAAGTAGAAATTAGGCAGCGGCTGTCAACGGCCATTCTAAGCTGAATGTGCCTGCTCTCGTCAGATCGCAGCAGCAATGCAGCTTAAGGCTTGGCAAGTACCAGCATGGGAGACTGGCTGGGAATCCCAAGTTCTGTTGACCTTTTTGAACCTGAAAATTGTTAGTTTCTCTGTCAAAGATGGTAAAAGAAGGTTCAAATTGAACAGCTGCTGTCAACGGCCATTCTAAGCTGAATGTGCCTGCTCTCGTCAGATCGCAGCAGCAATGCAGCTTAAGGCTTGGCAAGTACCAGCATGGGAGACTGGCTGGGAATCCCAAGTTCTGTTGACCTTTTTGAACCTGAAAATTGTGTTAGTTTCTCTATGAGATAGTAAAAGAAGGTTCAAATTGAACAGCTGCTCTCAACGGCCATTCTAAGCTGAATGTGCCTGCTCTCGTCAGATCGCAGCAGCAATGCAGCTTAAGGCTTGGCAAGTACCAGCATGGGAGACTGGCTGGGAATCCCAAGTTCCATTGACCTTTTTGAACCTGAAAATTGTGTTAGTTTCTCTATGAGATAGTAAAAGAAGGTTCAAATTGAACAGCTGCTGTCAACGGCCATTCTAAGCTGAATGTGCCTGCTCTCGTCAGATCGCAGCATCAATGCAGCTTAAGGCTTGGCAAGTACCAGCATGGGAGACTGGCTGGGAATCCCAAGTTCCGTTGACCTTTTTGAACCTGAAAATTGTGTTAGTTTCTCTATGAGATAGTAAAAGAAGGTTCAAATTGAACAGCTGCTGTCAACGGCCATTCTAAGCTGAATGTGCCTGCTCTCGTCAGATCGCAGCAGCAATGCAGCTTAAGGCTTGGCAAGTACCAGCATGGGAGACTGGCTGGGAATCCCAAGTTCCGTTGACCTTTTTGAACCTGAAAATTGTGTTAGTTTCTCTATGAGATAGTAAAAGAAGGTTCAAATTGAACAGCTGCTGTCAACGGCCATTCTAAGCTGAATGTGCCTGCTCTCGTCAGATTGCAGCAGCAATGCAGCTTAAGGCTTGGCAAGTACCAGCATGGGAGACTGGCTGGGAATCCCAAGTTCCGTTGACCTTTTTGAACCTGAAAATTGTGTTAGTTTCTCTATGAGATAGTAAAAGAAGGTTCAAATTGAACAGCTGCTGTCAACGGCCATTCTAAGCTGAATGTGCCTGCTCTTGTCAGATCGCAGCAGCAATGCAGCTTAAGGCTTGGCAAGTACCAGCATGGGAGACTGGCTGGGAATCCCAAGTTCTGTTGACCTTTTTGAACCTGAAAATTGTGTTAGTTTTTCTATGAGATAGTAAAAGAAGGTTCAAATTGAACAGCTGCTGTCAACGGCTATTTTAAGCTGAATGTGCCTGCTCTCGTCAGATCGCAGCAGCAATGCAGCTTAAAGCTTGGCAAGTACCAGCAGGGGAGACTGGCTGGGAATCCCAAGTTCTGTTGACCTTTTTGAACCTGAAAATTGTGTTAGTTTCTCTATGAGATAGTAAAAGAAGGTTCAAATTGAACAGCTGCTGTCAACGGCCATTCTAAGCTGAATGTGCCTGCTCTCGTCAGATCGCAGCAGCTTAAGGCTTGGCAAGTACCAGCATGGGAGACTGGCTGGGAATCCCAAGTTCCGTTGACCTTTTTGAACCTGAAAATTGTTAGTTTCTCTGTCAAAGATGGTAAAAGAAGGTTCAAATTGAACAGCTGCTGTCAACGGCCATTCTAAGCTGAATGTGCCTGCTCTCGTCAGATCGCAGCAGCAATGCAGCTTAAGGCTTGGCAAGTACCAGCATGGGAGACTGGCTGGGAATCCCAAGTTCCGTTGACCTTTTTGAACCTGAAAATTGTGTTAGTTTCTCTATGAGATAGTAAAAGAAGGTTCAAATTGAACAGCTGCTGTCAACGGCCATTCTAAGCTAAATGTGCCTGCTCTTGTCAGATCGCAGCAGCAATGCAGCTTAAGGCTTGGCAAGTACCAGCATGGGAGACTGGCTGGGAATCCCAAGTTCTGTTGACCTTTATGAACCTGAAAATTGTGTTAGTTTTTCTATGAGATAGTAAAAGAAGGTTCAAATTGAACAGCTGCTGTCAACGGCTATTTTAAGCTGAATGTGCCTGCTCTCGTCAGATCGCAGCAGCAATGCAGCTTAAGGCTTGGCAAGTACCAGCAGGGGAGACTGGCTGGGAATCCCAAGTTCTGTTGACCTTTTTGAACCTGAAAATTGTGTTAGTTTCTCTATGAGATAGTAAAAGAAGGTTCAAATTGAACAGCTGCTGTCAACGGCCATTCTAAGCTGAATGTGCCTGCTATCGTCAGATTGCAGCAGCTTAAGGCTTGGCAAGTACCAGCTTGGGAGACTGGCTGGGAATCCTAAGTTCCGTTGACCTTTTTGAACCTGAAAATTGTTTTAGTTTCTCTATGAGATAGTAAAAGAAGGTTCAAATTGAACAGCTGCTGTCAACGGCCATTCTAAGCTGAATGTGCCTGCTCTCGTCAGATCGCAGCAGCAATGCAGCTTAAGGCTTGGCAAGTACCAGCATGGGAGACTGGCTGGGAATGCCAAGTTCCGTTGACCTTTTTGAACCTGAAAATTGTGTTAGTTTCTCTATGAGATAGTAAAAGAAGGTTCAAACTGAACAGCTGCTGTCAACGGCCATTCTAAGCTGAATGTGCCTGCTCTCGTCAGATCGCAGCATCAATGCAGCTTAAGGCTTGGCAAGTACCAGCATGGGAGACTGGCTGGGAATCCCAAGTTCCGTTGACCTTTTTGAACCTGAAAATTGTGTTAGTTTCTCTATGAGATAGTAAAAGAAGGTTCAAACTGAACAGCTGCTGTCAACGGCCATTCTAAGCTGAATGTGCCTGCTCTCGTCAGATCGCAGCAGCAATGCAGCTTAAGGCTTGGCAAGTACCAGCATGGGAGACTGGCTGGGAATCCCAAGTTCTGTTGACCTTTTTGAACCTGAAAATTGTGTTAGTTTCTCTATGAGATAGTAAAAGAAGGTTCAAATTGAACAGCTGCTGTCAACGGCCATTCTAAGCTGAATGTGCCTGCTCTTGTCAGATCGCAGCAGCAATGCAGCTTAAGGCTTGGCAAGTACCAGCATGGGAGACTGGCTGGGAATCCCAAGTTCCGTTGACCTTTTTGAACCTGAAAATTATGCTAGTTTCTCTATGAGATAGTAAAAGAAGGTTCAAATTGAACAGCTGCTGTCAACGGCCATTCTAAGCTGAATGTGCCTGCTCTCGTCAGATCGCAGCAGCAATGCAGCTTAAGGCTTGGCAAGTACCAGCATGGGAGACTGGCTGGGAATCCCAAGTTCCGTTGACCTTTTTGAACCTGAAAATTGTGTTAGTTTCTCTATGAGATAGTAAAAGAAGGTTCAAATTGAACAGCTGCTGTCAACGGCCATTCTAAGCTGAATGTGCCTGCTCTCGTCAGATTGCAGCAGCAATGCAGCTTAAGGCTTGGCAAGTACCAGCATGGGAGACTGGCTGGGAATCCCAAGTTCCGTTGACCTTTTTGAACCTGAAAATTGTGTTAGTTTCTCTATGAGATAGTAAAAGAAGGTTCAAATTGAACAGCTGCTGTCAACAGCCAATCTAAGCTGAATGTGCCTGCTCTCGTCAGATCGCAGCAGCAATGCAGCTTAAGGCTTGGCAAGTACCAGCATGGGAGACTGGCTGGGAATCCCAAGTTCTGTTGACCTTTTTGAACCTGAAAATTGTGTTAGTTTCTCTATGAGATAGTAAAAGAAGGTTCAAATTGAACAGCTGCTGTCAACGGCCATTCTAAGCTGAATGTGCCTGCTCTCGTCAGATCGCAGCAGCTTAAGGCTTGGCAAGTACCAGCATGGGAGACTGGCTGGGAATCCCAAGTTCCGTTGACCTTTTTGAACCTGAAAATTGTGTTAGTTTCTCTATGAGATAGTAAAAGAAGGTTCAAACTGAACAGCTGCTGTCAACGGCCATTCTAAGCTGAATGTGCCTGCTCTTGTCAGATCGCAGCAGCAATGCAGCTTAAGGCTTGGCAAGTACCAGCATGGGAGACTGGCTGGGAATCCCAAGTTCCGTTGACATTTTTGAACCTGAAAATTGTGTTAGTTTCTCTATGAGATAGTAAAAGAAGGTTCAAACTGAACAGCTGCTGTCAACGGCCATTCTAAGCTGAATGTGCCTGCTCTCGTCAGATCGCAGCATCAATGCAGCTTAAGGCTTGGCAAGTACCAGCATGGGAGACTGGCTGGGAATCCCAAGTTCCGTTGACCTTTTTGAACCTGAAAATTGTGTTAGTTTCTCTATGAGATAGTAAAAGAAGGTTCAAATTGAACAGCTGCTGTCAACGGCCATTCTAAGCTGAATGTGCCTGCTCTCGTCAGATCGCAGCAGCAATGCAGCTTAAGGCTTGGCAAGTACCAGCATGGGAGGCTGGCTGGAAATCCCAAGTTCTGTTGACCTTTGTGAACCTGAAAATTGTGTTAGTTTCTCTATGAGATAGTAAAAGAAGGTTCAAATTGAACAGCTGCTGTCAACGGCCATTCTAAGCTGAATGTGCCTGCTCTCGTCAGATCGCAGCAGCAATGCAGCTTAAGGCTTGGCAAGTACCAGCATGGGAGACTGGCTGGGAATCCCAAGTTCCGTTGACCTTTTTGAACCTGAAAATTGTGTTAGTTTCTCTATGAGATAGTAAAAGAAGGTTCAAATTGAACAGCTGCTGTCAACAGCCAATCTAAGCTGAATGTGCCTGCTCTCGTCAGATCGCAGCAGCAATGCAGCTTAAGGCTTGGCAAGTACCAGCATGGGAGACTGGCTGGGAATCCCAAGTTCTGTTGCCCTTTTTGAACCTGAAAATTGTGTTAGTTTCTCTATGAGATAGTAAAAGAAGGTTCAAATTGAACAGCTGCTGTCAACGGCCATTCTAAGCTGAATGTGCCTGCTCTCGTCAGATCGCAGCAGCTTAAGGCTTGGCAAGTACCAGCATGGGAGACTGGCTGGGAATCCTAAGTTCTGTTGACCTTTTTGAACCTGAAAATTGTGTTAGTTTTTCTATGAGATAGTAAAAGAAGGATCAAATTGAACAGCTGCTGTCAACGGCCATTCTAAGCTGAATGTGCCTGCTCTCCTCAGATCGCAGCAGCAATGCAGCTTAAGGCTTGGCAAGTACCAGCATGGGAGACTGGCTGGGAATCCCAAGTTCTGTTGACCTTTTTGAACCTGAAAATTGTGTTAGTTTCTCTATGAGATAGTAAAAGAAGGTTCAAATTGAACAGCTGCTGTCAACGGCCATTCTAAGCTGAATGTGCCTGCTCTCGTCAGATCGCAGCAGCAATGCAGCTTAAGGCTTGGCAAGTACCAGCATGGGAGACTGGCTGGGAATCCCAAGTTCCGTTGACCTTTTTGAACCTGAAAATTGTGTTAGTTTCTCTATGAGATAGTAAAAGAAGGTTCAAATTGAACAGCTGCTGTCAACGGCCATTCTAAGCTGAATGTGCCTGCTCTCGTCAGATCGCAGCAGCAATGCAGCTTAAGGCTTGGCAAGTACCAGCATGGGAGACTGGCTGGGAATCCCAAGTTCCGTTGACCTTTTTGAACCTGAAAATTTTTAGTTTCTCTGTCAAAGATGGTAAAAGAAGGTTCAAATTGAACAGCTGCTGTCAACGGCCATTCTAAGCTGAATGTGCCTGCTCTCGTCAGATGGCAGCAGCAATGCAGCTTAAGGCTTGGCAAGTACCAGCATGGGAGACTGGCTGGGAATCCCAAGTTCTGTTGACCTTTTTGAACCTGAAAATTGTGTTAGTTTCTCTATGAGATAGTAAAAGAAGGTTCAAATTGAACAGCTGCTGTCAACGGCCATTCTAAGCTGAATGTGCCTGCTCTCGTCAGATCGCAGCAGCAATACAGCTTAAGGCTTGGCAAGTACCAGCATGGGAGACTGGCTGGGAATCCCAAGTTCCGTTGACCTTTTTGAACCTGAAAATTGTGTTAGTTTCTCTATGAGATAGTAAAAGAAGGTTCAAATTGAACAGCTGCTGTCAACGGCCATTCTAAGCTGAATGTGCCTGCTCTCGTCAGATCGCAGCAGCAATGCAGCTTAAGGCTTGGCAAGTACCAGCATGGGAGACTAGCTGGGAATCCCAAGTTCCGTTGACCTTTTTGAACCTGAAAATTGTGTTAGTTTCTCTATGAGATAGTAAAAGAAGGTTCAAATTGAACAGCTGCTGTCAACGGCCATTCTAAGCTGAATGTGCCTGCTCTCGTCAGATCGCAGCAGCAATGCAGCTTAAGGCTTGGCAAGTACCAGCATGGGAGACTGGCTGGGAATCCCAAGTTCCGTTGACCTTTTTGAACCTGAAAATTGTTAGTTTTTCTGTCAAAGATGGTAAAAGAAGGTTCAAATTGAACAGCTGCTGTCAACGGCCATTCTAAGCTGAATGTGCCTCCTCTCGTCAGATCGCAGCAGCAATGCAGCTTAAGGCTTGCCAAGTACCAGCATGGGAGACTGGCTGGGAATCCCAAGTTCCGTTGACCTTTTTGAACCTGAAAATTGTGTTAGTTTCTCTATGAGATAGTAAAAGAAGGTTCAAACTGAACAGCTGCTGTCAACGGCCATTCTAAGCTGAATGTGCCTGCTCTCGTCAGATCGCAGCAGCAATGCAGCTTAAGGCTTGGCAAGTACCAGCATGGGAGACTGGCTGGGAATCCCAAGTTCCGTTGACCTTTTTGAACCTGAAAATTGTGTTAGTTTCTCTATGAGATAGTAAAAGAAGGTTCAAATTGAACAGCTGCTGTCAACAGCCATTCTAAGCTGAATGTGCCTGCTCTCGTCAGATCTCAGCAGCAATGCAGCTTAAGGCTTGGCAAGTACCAGCATGGGAGACTGGCTGGGAATCCCAAGTTCTGTTGACCTTTTTGAACCTGAAAATTGTGTTAGTTTCTCTATGAGATAGTAAAAGAAGGTTCAAATTGAACAGCTGCTGTCAACGGCCATTCTAAGCTGAATGTGCCTGCTCTCGTCAGATCGCAGCAGCAATGCAGCTTAAGGCTTGGCAAGTACCAGCATGGGAGACTGGCTGGGAATCCCAAGTTCTGTTGACCTTTTTGAACCTGAAAATTGTGTTAGTTTCTCTATGAGATAGTAAAAGAAGGTTCAAATTGAACAGCTGCTGTCAACGGCCATTCTAAGCTGAATGTGCGTGCTCTTGTCGGATCACAGCAGTGATGCGGCTTAAGGTTTGGCAAGTACCAGCATGGGAGACTGGCTGCGAATTCCAAGTTCCGTTGACCTTTTTGAACCTGAAAATTGTGTTAGTTTCTCTATGAGATAGTAAAAGAAGGTTCAAACTGAACAGCTGCTGTCAACGGCCATTCTAAGCTGAATGTGCCTGCTCTCGTCAGATCGCAGCATCAATGCAGCTTAAGGCTTGGCAAGTACCAGCATGGGAGACTGGCTGGGAATCCCAAGTTCTGTTGACCTTTTTGAACCTGAAAATTGTTAGTTTCTCTGTCAAAGATGGTAAAAGAAGGTTCAAATTGAACAGCTGCTGTCAACGGCCATTCTAAGCTGAATGTGCCTGCTCTCGTCAGATCGCAGCAGCAATGCAGCTTAAGGCTTGGCAAGTACCAGCATGGGAGACTGGCTGGGAATCCCAAGTTCCGTTGACCTTTTTGAACCTGAAAATTGTGTTAGTTTCTCTATGAGATAGTAAAAGAAGGTTCAAATTGAACAGCTGCTGTCAACGGCCATTCTAAGCTGAATGTGCGTGCTCTTGTCGGATCACAGCAGCGATGCGGTTTAAGGCTTGGCAAGTACCAGCATGGGAGACTGGCTGCGAATCCCAAGTTCTGTTGACCTTTTTGAACCTGAAAATTGTTAGTTTCTCTGTCAAAGATGGTAAAAGAAGGTTCAAATTGAACAGCTGCTGTCAACGGCCATTCTAAGCTGAATGTGCCTGCTCTCGTCAGATCGCAGCAGCAATGCAGCTTAAGGCTTGGCAAGTACCAGCATGGGAGACTGGCTGGGAATCCCAAGTTCCGTTGACCTTTTTGAACCTGAAAATTGTGTTAGTTTCTCTATGAGATAGTAAAAGAAGGTTCAAATTGAACAGCTGCTGTCAACGGCCATTCTAAGCTGAATGTGCGTGCTCTTGTCGGATCACAGCAGCGATGCGGCTTAAGGCTTGGCAAGTACCAGCATGGGAGACTGGCTGCAAATCCCAAGTTCCGTTGACCTTTTTGAACCTGAAAATTGTGTTAGTTTCTCTATGAGATAGTAAAAGAAGGTTCAAATTGAACAGCTGCTGTCAACAGCCAATCTAAGCTGAATGTGCCTGCTCTCGTCAGATCGCAGCAGCAATGCAGCTTAAGGCTTGGCAAGTACCAGCATGGGAGACTGGCTGGGAATCCCAAGTTCTGTTGACCTTTTTGAACCTGAAAATTGTGTTAGTTTCTCTATGAGATAGTAAAAGAAGGTTCAAATTGAACAGCTGCTGTCAACGGCCATTCTAAGCTGAATTTGCCTGCTCTCGTCAGATCGCAGCAGCTTAAGGCTTGGCAAGTACCAGCATGGGAGACTGGCTGGGAATCCCAAGTTCCGTTGACCTTTTTGAACCTGAAAATTGTGTTAGTTTCTCTATGAGATAGTAAAAGAAGGTTCAAACTGAACAGCTGCTGTCAACGGCCATTCTAAGCTGAATGTGCCTGCTCTCGTCAGATCGCAGCAGCAATGCAGCTTAAGGCTTGGCAAGTACCAGCATGGGAGACTGCCTGGGAATCCCAAGTTCCGTTGACCTTTTTGAACCTGAAAATTGTGTTAGTTTCTCTATGAGATAGTAAAAGAAGGTTCAAACTGAACAGCTGCTGTCAACGGCCATTCTAAGCTGAATGTGCCTGCTCTCGTCAGATCGCAGCAGCAATGCAGCTTAAGGCTTGGCAAGTACCAGCATGGGAGACTGGCTGGGAATCCCAAGTTTCGTTGACATTTTTGAACCTGAAAATTGTGTTAGTTTCTCTATGAGATAGTAAAAGAAAGTAGAAATTAGGCAGCTGCTGTCAACGGCCATTCTAAGCTGAATGTGCCTGCTCTCGTCAGATCGCAGCAGCAATGCAGCTTAAGGCTTGGCAAGTACCAGCATGGGAGACTGGCTGGGAATCCCAAGTTCTGTTGACCCTTTTGAACCTTAAAATTGTTAGTTTCTCTGTCAAAGATGGTAAAAGAAGGTTCAAATTGACCAGCTGCTGTCAACGGCCATTCTAAGCTGAATGTGCCTGCTCTCGTCAGATGGCAGCAGCAATGCAGCTTAAGGCTTGGCAAGTACCAGCATGGGAGACTGGCTGGGAATCCCAAGTTCCGTTGACCTTTTTGAACCTGAAAATTGTGTTAGTTTCTCTATGAGATAGTAAAAGAAGGTTCAAATTGAACCGCTGCTGTCAATGGCCATTCTAAGCTGAATGTGCCTGCTCTCGTCAGATCGCAGCAGCAATGCAGCTTAAGGCTTGGCAAGTACCAGCATGGGAGACTGGCTGGGAATCCCAAGTTCCGTTGACCTTTTTGAACCTGAAAATTGTGTTAGTTTCTCTATGAGATAGTAAAAGAAGGTTCAAATTGAACAGCTGCTGTCAACGGCCATTCTAAGCTGAATGTGCCTGCTCTCGTCAGATTGCAGCAGCAATGCAGCTTAAGGCTTGGCAAGTACCAGCATGGGAGACTGGCTGGGAATCCCAATTTCCGTTGACCTTTTTGAACCTGAAAATTGTGTTAGTTTCTCTATGAGATAGTAAAAGAAGGTTCAAATTGAACAGCTGCTGTCAACAGCCAATCTAAGCTGAATGTGCCTGCTCTCGTCAGATCGCAGCAGCAATGCAGCTTAAGGCTTGGCATGTACCAGCATGGGAGACTGGCTGGGAATCCCAAGTTCTGTTGACCTTTTTGAACCTGAAAATTGTGTTAGTTTCTCTATGAGATAGTAAAAGAAGGTTCAAATTGAACAGCTGCTGTCAACGGCCATTCTAAGCTGAATGTGCCTGCTCTCGTCAGATCGCAGCAGCTTAAGGCTTGGCAAGTACAAGCATGGGAGACTGGCTGGGAATCCCAAGTTCCGTTGACCTTTTTGAACCTGAAAATTGTGTTAGTTTCTCTATGAGATAGTAAAAGAAGGTCCAAACTGAACAGCTGCTGTCAACGGCCATTCTAAGCTGAATGTGCCTGCTCTCGTCAGATCGCAGCAGCAATGCAGCTTAAGGCTTGGCAAGTACCAGCATGGGAGACTGGCTGGGAATCCCAAGTTCCGTTGACCTTTTTGAACCTGAAAATTGTGTTAGTTTCTCTATGAGATAGTAAAAGAAGGTTCAAACTGAACAGCTGCTGTCAACGGCCATTCTAAGCTGAATGTGCCTGCTCTCGTCAGATCGCAGCAGCAATGCAGCTTAAGGCTTGGCAAGTACCAGC
Organism: Engystomops pustulosus; assembly: GCF_040894005.1. Lineage (NCBI taxonomy): Eukaryota > Metazoa > Chordata > Amphibia > Anura > Leptodactylidae > Engystomops > Engystomops pustulosus. Next base: position 69,480,532 of record NC_092419.1, read on the forward strand.
ATGGGAGACTGGCTGGGAATCCCAAGTTCCGTTGACCTTTTTGAACCTGAAAATTGTGTTAGTTTCTCTATGAGATAGTAAAAGAAGGTTCAAATTGAACAGCTGCTGTCAACGGCCATTCTAAGCTGAATGTGCCTGCTCTCGTCAGATTGCAGCAGCAATGCAGCTTAAGGCTTGGCAAGTACCAGCATGGGAGACTGGCTGGGAATCCCAATTTCCGTTGACCTTTTTGAACCTGAAAATTGTGTTAGTTTCTCTATGAGATAGTAAAAGAAGGTTCAAATTGAACAGCTGCTGTCAACAGCCAATCTAAGCTGAATGTGCCTGCTCTCGTCAGATCGCAGCAGCAATGCAGCTTAAGGCTTGGCAAGTACCAGCATGGGAGACTGGCTGGGAATCCCAAGTTCTGTTGACCTTTTTGAACCTGAAAATTGTGTTAGTTTCTCTATGAGATAGTAAAAGAAGGTTCAAATTGAACAGCTGCTGTCAACGGCCATTCTAAGCTGAATGTGCCTGCTCTCGTCAGATCGCAGCAGCTTAAGGCTTGGCAAGTACCAGCATGGGAGACTGGCTGGGAATCCCAAGTTCCGTTGACCTTTTTGAACCTGAAAATTGTGTTAGTTTCTCTATGAGATAGTAAAAGAAGGTCCAAACTGAACAGCTGCTGTCAACGGCCATTCTAAGCTGAATGTGCCTGCTCTCGTCAGATCGCAGCAGTAATGCAGCTTAAGGCTTGGCAAGTACCAGCATGGGAGACTGGCTGGGAATCCCAAGTTCCGTTGACCTTTTTGAACCTGAAAATTGTGTTAGTTTCTCTATAAGATAGTAAAAGAAGGTTCAAACTGAACAGCTGCTGTCAACGGCCATTCTAAGCTGAATGTGCCTGCTCTCGTCAGATCGCAGCAGCAATGCAGCTTAAGGCTTGGCAAGTATCAGCATGGGAGACTGGCTGGGAATCCCAAGTTCCGTTGACCTTTTTGAACCTGAAAATTGTGTTAGTTTCTCTATGAGATAGTAAAAGAAAGTAGAAATTAGGCAGCTGCTGTCAACGGCCATTCTAAGCTGAATGTGCCTCCTCTCGTCAGATCGCAGCAGCAATGCAGCTTAAGGCTTGGCAAGTACCAGCATGGGAGACTGGCTGGGTATCCCAAGTTCTGTTGACCTTTTTGAACCTGAAAATTGTTAGTTTCTCTGTCAAAGATGGTAAAAGAAGGTTCAAATTGAACAGCTGCTGTCAACGGCCATTCTAAGCTGAATGTGCCTGCTCTCGTCAGATGGCAGCAGCAATGCAGCTTAAAGCTTGGCAAGTACCAGCATGGGAGACTGGCTGGGAATCCCAAGTTCCGTTGACCTTTTTGAACCTGAAAATTGTGTTAGTTTCTCTATGAGATAGTAAAAGAAGGTTCAAATTGAACAGCTGCTGTCAACGGCCATTCTAAGCTGAATGTGCCTGCTCTCGTCAGATCGCAGCAGCAATGCAGCTTAAGGCTTGGCAAGTACCAGCATGGGAGACTGGCTGGGAATCCCAAGTTCTGTTGACCTTTTTGAACCTGAAAATTGTGTTAGTTTCTCTATGAGATAGTAAAAGAAGGTTCAAATTGAACAGCTGCTGTCAACGGCCATTCTAAGCTGAATGTGCCTGCTCTCGTCAGATCGCAGCAGCAATGCAGCTTAAGGCTTGGCAAGTACCAGCATGGGAGACTGGCTGGGAATCCCAAGTTCCGTTGACCTTTTTGAACCTGAAAATTGTGTTAGTTTCTCTATGAGATAGTAAAAGAAGGTTCAAATTGAACAGCTGCTGTCAACAGCCAATCTAAGCTGAATGTGCCTGCTCTCGTCAGATCGCAGCAGCAATGCAGCTTAAGGCTTGGCAAGTACCAGCATGGGAGACTAGCTGGGAATCCCAAGTTCTGTTGACCTTTTTGAACCTGAAAATTGTGTTAGTTTCTCTATGAGATAGTAAAAGAAGGTTCAAATTGAACAGCTGCTGTCAACGGCCATTCTAAGCTGAATGTGCCTGCTCTCGTCAGATCGCAGCAGCTTAAAGCTTGGCAAGTACCAGCATGGGAGACTGGCTGGGAATCCCAAGTTCCGTTGACCTTTTTGAACCTGAAAATTGTGTTAGTTTCTCTATGAGATAGTAAAAGAAGGTTCAAACTGAAAAGCTGCTGTCAACGGCCATTCTAAGCTGAATGTGCCTGCTCTCGTCAGATCGCAGCAGCAATGCAGCTTAAGGCTTGGCAAGTATCAGCATGGGAGACTGGCTGGGAATCCCAAGTTCCGTTGACCTTTTTGAACCTGAAAATTGTGTTAGTTTCTCTATGAGATAGTAAAAGAAAGTAGAAATTAGGCAGCTGCTGTCAACGGCCATTCTAAGCTGAATGTGCCTCCTCTCGTCAGATCGCAGCAGCAATGCAGCTTAAGGCTTGGCAAGTACCAGCATGGGAGACTGGCTGGGTATCCCAAGTTCTGTTGACCTTTTTGAACCTGAAAATTGTTAGTTTCTCTGTCAAAGATGGTAAAAGAAGGTTCAAATTGAACAGCTGCTGTCAACGGCCATTCTAAGCTGAATGTGCCTGCTCTCGTCAGATGGCAGCAGCAATGCAGCTTAAAGCTTGGCAAGTACCAGCATGGGAGACTGGCTGGGAATCCCAAGTTCCGTTGACCTTTTTGAACCTGAAAATTGTGTTAGTTTCTCTATGAGATAGTAAAAGAAGGTTCAAATTGAACAGCTGCTGTCAACGGCCATTCTAAGCTGAATGTGCCTGCTCTCGTCAGATCGCAGCAGCAATGCAGCTTAAGGCTTGGCAAGTACCAGCATGGGAGACTGGCTGGGAATCCCAAGTTCTGTTGACCTTTTTGAACCTGAAAATTGTGTTAGTTTCTCTATGAGATAGTAAAAGAAGGTTCAAATTGAACAGCTGCTGTCAACGGCCATTCTAAGCTGAATGTGCCTGCTCTCGTCAGATCGCAGCAGCAATGCAGCTTAAGGCTTGGCAAGTACCAGCATGGGAGACTGGCTGGGAATCCCAAGTTCCGTTGACCTTTTTGAACCTGAAAATTGTGTTAGTTTCTCTATGAGATAGTAAAAGAAGGTTCAAATTGAACAGCTGCTGTCAACAGCCAATCTAAGCTGAATGTGCCTGCTCTCGTCAGATCGCAGCAGCAATGCAGCTTAAGGCTTGGCAAGTACCAGCATGGGAGACTAGCTGGGAATCCCAAGTTCTGTTGACCTTTTTGAACCTGAAAATTGTGTTAGTTTCTCTATGAGATAGTAAAAGAAGGTTCAAATTGAACAGCTGCTGTCAACGGCCATTCTAAGCTGAATGTGCCTGCTCTCGTCAGATCGCAGCAGCTTAAGGCTTGGCAAGTACCAGCATGGGAGACTGGCTGGGAATCCCAAGTTCCGTTGACCTTTTTGAACCTGAAAATTGTGTTAGTTTCTCTATGAGATAGTAAAAGAAGGTTCAAACTGAACAGCTGCTGTCAACGGCCATTCTAAGCTGAATGTGCCTGCTCTCGTCAGATCGCAGCAGCAATGCAGCTTAAGGCTTGGCAAGTACCAGCATGGGAGATTGGCTGGGAATCCCAAGTTCCGTTGACCTTTTTGAACCTGAAAATTGTGTTAGTTTCTCTATGAGATAGTAAAAGAAGGTTCAAACTGAACAGCTGCTGTCAACGGCCATTCTAAGCTGAATGTGCCTGCTCTCGTCAGATCGCAGCAGCAATGCAGCTTAAGGCTTGGCAAGTACCAGCATGGGAGACTGGCTGGGAATCCCAAGTTTCGTTGACCTTTTTGAACCTGAAAATTGTGTTAGTTTCTCTATGAGATAGTAAAAGAAAGTAGAAATTAGGCAGCTGCTGTCAACGGCAATTCTAAGCTGAATGTGCCTGCTCTCGTCAGATCGCAGCAGCAATGCAGCTTAAGGCTTGGCAAGTACCAGCATGGGAGACTGGCTGGGAATCCCAAGTTCTGTTGAAATTTTTGAACCTGAAAATTGTTAGTTTCTCTGTCAAAGATAGTAAAAGAAGGTTCAAATTGAACAGCTGCTGTCAACGGCCATTCTAAGCTGAATGTGCCTGCTCTCGTCAGATCGCAGCAACAATGCAGCTTAAGGCTTGGCAAGTACCAGCATGGGAGACTGGCTGGGAATCCCAAGTTCTGTTGACCTTTTTGAACCTGAAAATTGTTAGTTTCTCTGTCAAAGATGGTAAAAGAAAGTTCAAATTGAACAGCTGCTGTCAACGGCCATTCTAAGCTGAATGTGCCTGCTCTTGTCAGATCGCAGCAGCAATGCAGCTTAAGGCTTGGCAAGTACCAGCATGGGAGACTGGCTGGGAATCCTAAGTTCCGTTGACCTTTTTGAACCTGAAAATTGTGTTAGTTTCTCTATGAGATAGTAAAAGAAGGTTCAAACTGAACAGCTGCTGTCAACGGCCATTCTAAGCTGAATGTGCCTGCTCTCATCAGATCGCAGCAGCAATGCAGCTTAAGGCTTGGCAAGTACCAGCATGGGAGACTGGCTGGGAATCCCAAGTTCCGTTGACCTTTTTGAACCTGAAAATTGTGTTAGTTTCTCTATGAGATAGTAAAAGAAGGTTCAAATTGAACAGCTGCTGTCAACGGCCATTCTAAGCTGAATGTGCCTGCTCTTGTCAGATCGCAGCAGCAATGCAGCTTAAGGCTTGGCAAGTACCAGCATGGGAGACTGGCTGGGAATCCCAAGTTCTGTTGACCTTTTTGAACCTGAAAATTGTGTTAGTTTTTCTATGAGATAGTAAAAGAAGGTTAAAATTGAACAGCTGCTGTCAACGGCTATTTTAAGCTGAATGTGCCTGCTCTCGTCAGATCGCAGCAGCAATGCAGCTTAAAGCTTGGCAAGTACCAGCAGGGGAGACTGGCTGGGAATCCCAAGTTCTGTTGACCTTTTTGAACCTGAAAATTGTGTTAGTTTTTCTATGAGATAGTAAAAGAAGGTTCAAATTGAACAGCTGCTGTCAACGGCTATTTTAAGCTGAATGTGCCTGCTCTCGTCAGATCGCAGCAGCAATGCAGCTTAAGGCTTGGCAAGTACCAGCATGGGAGACTGGCTGGGAATCCCAAGTTCTGTTGACCTTTTTGAACCTGAAAATTGTGTTAGTTTCTCTATGAGATAGTAAAAGAAGGTTCAAATTGAACAGCTGCTGTCAACGGCCATTCTAAGCTGAATGTGCCTGCTCTCGTCAGATCGCAGCAACAATGCAGCTTAAGGCTTGGCAAGTACCAGCATGGGAGACTGGCTGGGAATCCCAAGTTCTGTTGACCTTTTTGAACCTGAAAATTGTTAGTTTCTCTGTCAAAGATGGTAAAAGAAGGTTCAAATTGAACAGCTGCTGTCAACGGCCATTCTAAGCTGAATGTGCCTGCTCTCGTCAGATGGCAGCAGCAATGCAGCTTAAGGCTTGGCAAGTACCAGCATGGGAGACTGGCTGGGAATCCCAAGTTCCGTTGACCTTTTTGAACCTGAAAATTGTGTTAGTTTCTCTATGAGATAGTAAAAGAAGGTTCAAATTGAACAGCTGCTGTCAACGGCCATTCTAAGCTGAATGTGCCTGCTCTCGTCAGATCGCAGCAGCAATGCAGCTTAAGGCTTGGCAAGTACCAGCATGGGAGACTGGCTGGGAATCCCAAGTTCCGTTGACCTTTTTGAACCTGAAAATTGTGTTAGTTTCTCTATGAGATAGTAAAAGAAGGTTCAAATTGAACAGCTGCTGTCAACAGCCATTCTAAGCTGAATGTGCCTGCTCTCGTCAGATCGCAGCAGCAATGCAGCTTAAGGCTTGGCAAGTACCAGCATGGGAGACTGGCTGGGAATCCCAAGTTCTGTTGACCTTTTTGAACCTGAAAATTGTGTTAGTTTCTCTATGAGATAGTAAAAGAAGGTTCAAATTGAACAGCTGCTGTCAACGTTCGTTCTAAGCTGAATGTGCCTGCTCTCGTCAGATCGCAGCAGCAATGCAGCTTAAGGCTTGGCAAGTACCAGCATGGGAGACTGGCTGGGAATCCCAAGTTCTGTTGACCTTTTTGAACCTGAAAATTGTGTTAGTTTCTCTATGAGATAGTAAAAGAAGGTTCAAATTGAACAGCTGCTGTCAACGGCCATTCTAAGCTGAATGTGCGTGCTCTTGTCGGATCACAGCAGCGATGCGGCTTAAGGCTTGGCAAGTACCAGCATGGGAGACTGGCTGGGAATCCCAAGTTCCGTTGACCTTTTTGAACCTGAAAATTGTGTTAGTTTCTCTATGAGATAGTAAAAGAAGGTTCAAATTGAACAGCTGCTGTCAACGGCCATTCTAAGCTGAATGTGCCTGCTCTCGTCAGATCGCAGCAGCTTAAGGCTTGGCAAGTACCAGCATGGGAGACTGGCTGGGAATCCCAAGTTCCGTTGACCTTTTTGAACCTGAAAATTGTGTTAGTTTCTCTATGAGATAGTAAAAGAAGGTTCAAACTGAACAGCTGCTGTCAACGGCCATTCTAAGCTGAATGTGCCTGCTCTCGTCAGATCGCAGCAGCAATGCAGCTTAAGGCTTGGCAAGTACCAGCATGGGAGACTGGCTGGGAATCCCAAGTTCCGTTGACCTTTTTGAACCTGAAAATTGTGTTAGTTTCTCTATGAGATAGTAAAAGAAGGTTCAAACTAAACAGCTGCTGTCAACGGCCATTCTAAGCTGAATGTGCCTGCTCTCGTCAGATCGCAGCAGCAATGCAGCTTAAGGCTTGGCAAGTACCAGCATGGGAGACTGGCTGGGAATCCCAAGTTTCGTTGACCTTTTTGAACCTGAAAATTGTGTTAGTTTCTCTATGAGATAGTAAAAGAAAGTAGAAATTAGGCAGCTGCTGTCAACGGCCATTCTAAGCTGAATGTGCCTGCTCTCGTCAGATCGCAGCAGCAATGCAGCTTAAGGCTTGGCAAGTACCAGCATGGGAGACTGGCTGGGAATCCCAAGTTCTGTTGACCTTTTTGAACCTGAAAATTGTTAGTTTCTCTGTCAAAGATGGTAAAAGAAGGTTCAAATTGAACAGCTGCTGTCAACGGCCATTCTAAGCTGAATGTGCCTGCTCTCGTCAGATGACAGCAGCAATGCAGCTTAAGGCTTGGCAAGTACCAGCATGGGAGACTGGCTGGGAATCCCAAGTTCCGTTGACCTTTTTGAACCTGAAAATTGTGTTAGTTTCTCTATGAGATAGTAAAAGAAGGTTCAAATTGAACAGTTGCTGTCAACGGCCATTCTAAGCTGAATGTGCCTGCTCTCGTCAGATCACAGCAGCAATGCAGCTTAAGGCTTGGCAAGTACCAGCATGGGAGACTGGCTGGGAATCCCAAGTTCCGTTGACCTTTTTGAACCTGAAAATTGTGTTAGTTTCTCTATGAGATAGTAAAAGAAGGTTCAAATTGAACAGCTGCTGTCAACGGCCATTCTAAGCTGAATGTGCCTGCTCTCGTCAAATCGCAGCAGCAATGCAGCTTAAGGCTTGGCAAGTACCAGCATGGGAGACTGGCTGGGAATCCCAAGTTCTGTTGACCTTTTTGAACCTGAAAATTGTGTTAGTTTCTCTATGAGATAGTAAAAGAAGGTTCAAACTGAACAGCTGCTGTCAACGGCCATTCTAAGCTGAATGTGCCTGCTCTCGTCAGATCGCAGCAGCAATGCAGCTTAAGGCTTGGCAAGTACCAGCATGGGAGACTGGCTGGGAATCCCAAGTTCCGTTGACCTTTTTGAACCTGAAAATTGTGTTAGTTTCTCTATGAGATAGTAAAAGAAGGTTCAAATTGAACAGCTGCTGTCAACGGCCATTCTAAGCTGAATGTGCCTGCTCTCGTCAGATTGCAGCAGCAATGCAGCTTAAGGCTTGGCAAGTACCAGCATGGGAGACTGGCTGGGAATCCCAAGTTCCGTTGACCTTTTTGAACCTGAAAATTGTGTTAGTTTCTCTATGAGATAGTAAAAGAAGGTTCAAATTGAACAGCTGCTGTCAACAGCCAATCTAAGCTGAATGTGCCTGCTCTCGTCAGATCGCAGCAGCAATGCAGCTTAAGGCTTGGCAAGTACCAGCATGGGAGACTGGCTGGGAATCCCAAGTTCCGTTGACCTTTTTGAACCTGAAAATTGTGTTAGTTTCTCTATGAGATAGTAAAAGAAGGTTCAAACTGAACAGCTGCTGTCAACGGCCATTCTAAGCTGAATGTGCCTGCTCTCGTCAGATCGCAACAGCAATGCAGCTTAAGGCTTGGCAAGTACCAGCATGGGAGACTGGCTGGGAATCCCAAGTTTCGTTGACTTTTTGAACCAGAAAATTGTGTTAGTTTCTCTATGAGATAGTAAAAGAAAGTAGAAATTAGGCAGCGGCTGTCAACGGCCATTCTAAGCTGAATGTGCCTGCTCTCGTCAGATCGCAGCAGCAATGCAGCTTAAGGCTTGGCAAGTACCAGCATGGGAGACTGGCTGGGAATCCCAAGTTCTGTTGACCTTTTTGAACCTGAAAATTGTTAGTTTCTCTGTCAAAGATGGTAAAAGAAGGTTCAAATTGAACAGCTGCTGTCAACGGCCATTCTAAGCTGAATGTGCCTGCTCTCGTCAGATGGCAGCAGCAATGCAGCTTAAGGCTTGGCAAGTACCAGCATGGGAGACTAGCTGGGAATCCCAAGTTCCGTTGACCTTTTTGAACCTGAAAATTGTGTTAGTTTCTCTATGAGATAGTAAAAGAAGGTTCAAATTGAACAGCTGCTGTCAACGGCCATTCTAAGCTGAATGTGCCTGCTCTCGTCAGATCGCAGCAGCAATGCAGCTTAAGGCTTGGCAAGTACCAGCATGGGAGACTGGCTGGGAATCCCAAGTTCTGTTGACCTTTTTGAACCTGAAAATTGTGTTAGTTTCTCTATGAGATAGTAAAAGAAGGTTCAAATTGAACAGCTGCTCTCAACGGCCATTCTAAGCTGAATGTGCCTGCTCTCGTCAGATCGCAGCAGCAATGCAGCTTAAGGCTTGGCAAGTACCAGCATGGGAGACTGGCTGGGAATCCCAAGTTCCGTTGACCTTTTTGAACCTGAAAATTGTGTTAGTTTCTCTATGAGATAGTAAAAGAAGGTTCAAATTGAACAGCTGCTGTCAACGGCCATTCTAAGCTGAATGTGCCTGCTCTCGTCAGATCGCAGCATCAATGCAGCTTAAGGCTTGGCAAGTACCAGCATGGGAGACTGGCTGGGAATCCCAAGTTCCGTTGACCTTTTTGAACCTGAAAATTGTGTTAGTTTCTCTATGAGATAGTAAAAGAAGGTTCAAATTGAACAGCTGCTGTCAACGGCCATTCTAAGCTGAATGTGCCTGCTCTCGTCAGATCGCAGCAGCAATGCAGCTTAAGGCTTGGCAAGTACCAGCATGGGAGACTGGCTGGGAATCCCAAGTTCCGTTGACCTTTTTGAACCTGAAAATTGTGTTAGTTTCTCTATGAGATAGTAAAAGAAGGTTCAAATTGAACAGCTGCTGTCAACGGCCATTCTAAGCTGAATGTGCCTGCTCTCGTCAGATTGCAGCAGCAATGCAGCTTAAGGCTTGGCAAGTACCAGCATGGGAGACTGGCTGGGAATCCCAAGTTCCGTTGACCTTTTTGAACCTGAAAATTGTGTTAGTTTCTCTATGAGATAGTAAAAGAAGGTTCAAATTGAACAGCTGCTGTCAACGGCCATTCTAAGCTGAATGTGCCTGCTCTTGTCAGATCGCAGCAGCAATGCAGCTTAAGGCTTGGCAAGTACCAGCATGGGAGACTGGCTGGGAATCCCAAGTTCTGTTGACCTTTTTGAACCTGAAAATTGTGTTAGTTTTTCTATGAGATAGTAAAAGAAGGTTCAAATTGAACAGCTGCTGTCAACGGCTATTTTAAGCTGAATGTGCCTGCTCTCGTCAGATCGCAGCAGCAATGCAGCTTAAAGCTTGGCAAGTACCAGCAGGGGAGACTGGCTGGGAATCCCAAGTTCTGTTGACCTTTTTGAACCTGAAAATTGTGTTAGTTTCTCTATGAGATAGTAAAAGAAGGTTCAAATTGAACAGCTGCTGTCAACGGCCATTCTAAGCTGAATGTGCCTGCTCTCGTCAGATCGCAGCAGCTTAAGGCTTGGCAAGTACCAGCATGGGAGACTGGCTGGGAATCCCAAGTTCCGTTGACCTTTTTGAACCTGAAAATTGTTAGTTTCTCTGTCAAAGATGGTAAAAGAAGGTTCAAATTGAACAGCTGCTGTCAACGGCCATTCTAAGCTGAATGTGCCTGCTCTCGTCAGATCGCAGCAGCAATGCAGCTTAAGGCTTGGCAAGTACCAGCATGGGAGACTGGCTGGGAATCCCAAGTTCCGTTGACCTTTTTGAACCTGAAAATTGTGTTAGTTTCTCTATGAGATAGTAAAAGAAGGTTCAAATTGAACAGCTGCTGTCAACGGCCATTCTAAGCTAAATGTGCCTGCTCTTGTCAGATCGCAGCAGCAATGCAGCTTAAGGCTTGGCAAGTACCAGCATGGGAGACTGGCTGGGAATCCCAAGTTCTGTTGACCTTTATGAACCTGAAAATTGTGTTAGTTTTTCTATGAGATAGTAAAAGAAGGTTCAAATTGAACAGCTGCTGTCAACGGCTATTTTAAGCTGAATGTGCCTGCTCTCGTCAGATCGCAGCAGCAATGCAGCTTAAGGCTTGGCAAGTACCAGCAGGGGAGACTGGCTGGGAATCCCAAGTTCTGTTGACCTTTTTGAACCTGAAAATTGTGTTAGTTTCTCTATGAGATAGTAAAAGAAGGTTCAAATTGAACAGCTGCTGTCAACGGCCATTCTAAGCTGAATGTGCCTGCTCTCGTCAGATTGCAGCAGCTTAAGGCTTGGCAAGTACCAGCTTGGGAGACTGGCTGGGAATCCTAAGTTCCGTTGACCTTTTTGAACCTGAAAATTGTTTTAGTTTCTCTATTAGATAGTAAAAGAAGGTTCAAATTGAACAGCTGCTGTCAACGGCCATTCTAAGCTGAATGTGCCTGCTCTCGTCAGATCGCAGCAGCAATGCAGCTTAAGGCTTGGCAAGTACCAGCATGGGAGACTGGCTGGGAATGCCAAGTTCCGTTGACCTTTTTGAACCTGAAAATTGTGTTAGTTTCTCTATGAGATAGTAAAAGAAGGTTCAAACTGAACAGCTGCTGTCAACGGCCATTCTAAGCTGAATGTGCCTGCTCTCGTCAGATCGCAGCATCAATGCAGCTTAAGGCTTGGCAAGTACCAGCATGGGAGACTGGCTGGGAATCCCAAGTTCCGTTGACCTTTTTGAACCTGAAAATTGTGTTAGTTTCTCTATGAGATAGTAAAAGAAGGTTCAAACTGAACAGCTGCTGTCAACGGCCTTTCTAAGCTGAATGTGCCTGCTCTCGTCAGATCGCAGCAGCAATGCAGCTTAAGGCTTGGCAAGTACCAGCATGGGAGACTGGCTGGGAATCCCAAGTTCTGTTGACCTTTTTGAACCTGAAAATTGTGTTAGTTTCTCTATGAGATAGTAAAAGAAGGTTCAAATTGAACAGCTGCTGTCAACGGCCATTCTAAGCTGAATGTGCCTGCTCTTGTCAGATCGCAGCAGCAATGCAGCTTAAGGCTTGGCAAGTACCAGCATGGGAGACTGGCTGGGAATCCCAAGTTCCGTTGACCTTTTTGAACCTGAAAATTATGCTAGTTTCTCTATGAGATAGTAAAAGAAGGTTCAAATTGAACAGCTGCTGTCAACGGCCATTCTAAGCTGAATGTGCCTGCTCTCGTCAGATCGCAGCAGCAATGCAGCTTAAGGCTTGGCAAGTACCAGCATGGGAGACTGGCTGGGAATCCCAAGTTCCGTTGACCTTTTTGAACCTGAAAATTGTGTTAGTTTCTCTATGAGATAGTAAAAGAAGGTTCAAATTGAACAGCTGCTGTCAACGGCCATTCTAAGCTGAATGTGCCTGCTCTCGTCAGATTGCAGCAGCAATGCAGCTTAAGGCTTGGCAAGTACCAGCATGGGAGACTGGCTGGGAATCCCAAGTTCCGTTGACCTTTTTGAACCTGAAAATTGTGTTAGTTTCTCTATGAGATAGTAAAAGAAGGTTCAAATTGAACAGCTGCTGTCAACAGCCAATCTAAGCTGAATGTGCCTGCTCTCGTCAGATCGCAGCAGCAATGCAGCTTAAGGCTTGGCAAGTACCAGCATGGGAGACTGGCTGGGAATCCCAAGTTCTGTTGACCTTTTTGAACCTGAAAATTGTGTTAGTTTCTCTATGAGATAGTAAAAGAAGGTTCAAATTGAACAGCTGCTGTCAACGGCCATTCTAAGCTGAATGTGCCTGCTCTCGTCAGATCGCAGCAGCTTAAGGCTTGGCAAGTACCAGCATGGGAGACTGGCTGGGAATCCCAAGTTCCGTTGACCTTTTTGAACCTGAAAATTGTGTTAGTTTCTCTATGAGATAGTAAAAGAAGGTTCAAACTGAACAGCTGCTGTCAACGGCCATTCTAAGCTGAATGTGCCTGCTCTTGTCAGATCGCAGCAGCAATGCAGCTTAAGGCTTGGCAAGTACCAGCATGGGAGACTGGCTGGGAATCCCAAGTTCCGTTGACATTTTTGAACCTGAAAATTGTGTTAGTTTCTCTATGAGATAGTAAAAGAAGGTTCAAACTGAACAGCTGCTGTCAACGGCCATTCTAAGCTGAATGTGCCTGCTCTCGTCAGATCGCAGCATCAATGCAGCTTAAGGCTTGGCAAGTACCAGCATGGGAGACTGGCTGGGAATCCCAAGTTCCGTTGACCTTTTTGAACCTGAAAATTGTGTTAGTTTCTCTATGAGATAGTAAAAGAAGGTTCAAATTGAACAGCTGCTGTCAACGGCCATTCTAAGCTGAATGTGCCTGCTCTCGTCAGATCGCAGCAGCAATGCAGCTTAAGGCTTGGCAAGTACCAGCATGGGAGGCTGGCTGGAAATCCCAAGTTCTGTTGACCTTTGTGAACCTGAAAATTGTGTTAGTTTCTCTATGAGATAGTAAAAGAAGGTTCAAATTGAACAGCTGCTGTCAACGGCCATTCTAAGCTGAATGTGCCTGCTCTCGTCAGATCGCAGCAGCAATGCAGCTTAAGGCTTGGCAAGTACCAGCATGGTAGACTGGCTGGGAATCCTAAGTTCTGTTGACCTTTTTGAACCTGAAAATTGTGTTAGTTTTTCTATGAGATAGTAAAAGAAGGATCAAATTGAACAGCTGCTGTCAACGGCCATTCTAAGCTGAATGTGCCTGCTCTCCTCAGATCGCAGCAGCAATGCAGCTTAAGGCTTGGCAAGTACCAGCATGGGAGACTGGCTGGGAATCCCAAGTTCTGTTGACCTTTTTGAACCTGAAAATTGTGTTAGTTTCTCTATGAGATAGTAAAAGAAGGTTCAAATTGAACAGCTGCTGTCAACGGCCATTCTAAGCTGAATGTGCCTGCTCTCGTCAGATCGCAGCAGCAATGCAGCTTAAGGCTTGGCAAGTACCAGCATGGGAGACTGGCTGGGAATCCCAAGTTCCGTTGACCTTTTTGAACCTGAAAATTGTGTTAGTTTCTCTATGAGATAGTAAAAGAAGGTTCAAATTGAACAGCTGCTGTCAACGGCCATTCTAAGCTGAATGTGCCTGCTCTCGTCAGATCGCAGCAGCAATGCAGCTTAAGGCTTGGCAAGTACCAGCATGGGAGACTGGCTGGGAATCCCAAGTTTCGTTGACTTTTTGAACCAGAAAATTGTGTTAGTTTCTCTATGAGATAGTAAAAGAAAGTAGAAATTAGGCAGCGGCTGTCGACGGCCATTCTAAGCTGAATGTGCCTGCTCTCGTCAGATCGCAGCAGCAATGCAGCTTAAGGCTTGGCAAGTACCAGCATGGGAGACTGGCTGGGAATCCCAAGTTCTGTTGACCTTTTTGAACCTGAAAATTGTTAGTTTCTCTGTCAAAGATGGTAAAAGAAGGTTCAAATTGAACAGCTGCTGTCAACGGCCATTCTAAGCTGAATGTGCCTGCTCTCGTCAGATGGCAGCAGCAATGCAGCTTAAGGCTTGGCAAGTACCAGCATGGGAGACTAGCTGGGAATCCCAAGTTCCGTTGACCTTTTTGAACCTGAAAATTGTGTTAGTTTCTCTATGAGATAGTAAAAGAAGGTTCAAATTGAACAGCTGCTGTCAACGGCCATTCTAAGCTGAATGTGCCTGCTCTCGTCAGATCGCAGCAGCAATGCAGCTTAAGGCTTGGCAAGTACCAGCATGGGAGACTGGCTGGGAATCCCAAGTTCTGTTGACCTTTTTGAACCTGAAAATTGTGTTAGTTTCTCTATGAGATAGTAAAAGAAGGTTCAAATTGAACAGCTGCTCTCAACGGCCATTCTAAGCTGAATGTGCCTGCTCTCGTCAGATCGCAGCAGCAATGCAGCTTAAGGCTTGGCAAGTACCAGCATGGGAGACTGGCTGGGAATCCCAAGTTCCGTTGACCTTTTTGAACCTGAAAATTGTGTTAGTTTCTCTATGAGATAGTAAAAGAAGGTTCAAATTGAACAGCTGCTGTCAACGGCCATTCTAAGCTGAATGTGCCTGCTCTCGTCAGATCGCAGCATCAATGCAGCTTAAGGCTTGGCAAGTACCAGCATGGGAGACTGGCTGGGAATCCCAAGTTCCGTTGACCTTTTTGAACCTGAAAATTGTGTTAGTTTCTCTATGAGATAGTAAAAGAAGGTTCAAATTGAACAGCTGCTGTCAACGGCCATTCTAAGCTGAATGTGCCTGCTCTCGTCAGATCGCAGCAGCAATGCAGCTTAAGGCTTGGCAAGTACCAGCATGGGAGACTGGCTGGGAATCCCAAGTTCCGTTTACCTTTTTGAACCTGAAAATTGTGTTAGTTTCTCTATGAGATAGTAAAAGAAGGTTCAAATTGAACAGCTGCTGTCAACGGCCATTCTAAGCTGAATGTGCCTGCTCTCGTCAGATTGCAGCAGCAATGCAGCTTAAGGCTTGGCAAGTACCAGCATGGGAGACTGGCTGGGAATCCCAAGTTCCGTTGACCTTTTTGAACCTGAAAATTGTGTTAGTTTCTCTATGAGATAGTAAAAGAAGGTTCAAATTGAACAGCTGCTGTCAACGGCCATTCTAAGCTGAATGTGCCTGCTCTTGTCAGATCGCAGCAGCAATGCAGCTTAAGGCTTGGCAAGTACCAGCATGGGAGACTGGCTGGGAATCCCAAGTTCTGTTGACCTTTTTGAACCTGAAAATTGTGTTAGTTTTTCTATGAGATAGTAAAAGAAGGTTCAAATTGAACAGCTGCTGTCAACGGCTATTTTAAGCTGAATGTGCCTGCTCTCGTCAGATCGCAGCAGCAATGCAGCTTAAAGCTTGGCAAGTACCAGCAGGGGAGACTGGCTGGGAATCCCAAGTTCTGTTGACCTTTTTGAACCTGAAAATTGTGTTAGTTTCTCTATGAGATAGTAAAAGAAGGTTCAAATTGAACAGCTGCTGTCAACGGCCATTCTAAGCTGAATGTGCCTGCTCTCGTCAGATCGCAGCAGCTTAAGGCTTGGCAAGTACCAGCATGGGAGACTGGCTGGGAATCCCAAGTTCCGTTGACCTTTTTGAACCTGAAAATTGTTAGTTTCTCTGTCAAAGATGGTAAAAGAAGGTTCAAATTGAACAGCTGCTGTCAACGGCCATTCTAAGCTGAATGTGCCTGCTCTCGTCAGATCGCAGCAGCAATGCAGCTTAAGGCTTGGCAAGTACCAGCATGGGAGACTGGCTGGGAATCCCAAGTTCCGTTGACCTTTTTGAACCTGAAAATTGTGTTAGTTTCTCTATGAGATAGTAAAAGAAGGTTCAAATTGAACAGCTGCTGTCAACGGCCATTCTAAGCTAAATGTGCCTGCTCTTGTCAGATCGCAGCAGCAATGCAGCTTAAGGCTTGGCAAGTACCAGCATGGGAGACTGGCTGGGAATCCCAAGTTCTGTTGACCTTTATGAACCTGAAAATTGTGTTAGTTTTTCTATGAGATAGTAAAAGAAGGTTCAAATTGAACAGCTGCTGTCAACGGCTATTTTAAGCTGAATGTGCCTGCTCTCGTCAGATCGCAGCAGCAATGCAGCTTAAGGCTTGGCAAGTACCAGCAGGGGAGACTGGCTGGGAATCCCAAGTTCTGTTGACCTTTTTGAACCTGAAAATTGTGTTAGTTTCTCTATGAGATAGTAAAAGAAGGTTCAAATTGAACAGCTGCTGTCAACGGCCATTCTAAGCTGAATGTGCCTGCTCTCGTCAGATTGCAGCAGCTTAAGGCTTGGCAAGTACCAGCTTGGGAGACTGGCTGGGAATCCTAAGTTCCGTTGACCTTTTTGAACCTGAAAATTGTTTTAGTTTCTCTATTAGATAGTAAAAGAAGGTTCAAATTGAACAGCTGCTGTCAACGGCCATTCTAAGCTGAATGTGCCTGCTCTCGTCAGATCGCAGCAGCAATGCAGCTTAAGGCTTGGCAAGTACCAGCATGGGAGACTGGCTGGGAATGCCAAGTTCCGTTGACCTTTTTGAACCTGAAAATTGTGTTAGTTTCTCTATGAGATAGTAAAAGAAGGTTCAAACTGAACAGCTGCTGTCAACGGCCATTCTAAGCTGAATGTGCCTGCTCTCGTCAGATCGCAGCATCAATGCAGCTTAAGGCTTGGCAAGTACCAGCATGGGAGACTGGCTGGGAATCCCAAGTTCCGTTGACCTTTTTGAACCTGAAAATTGTGTTAGTTTCTCTATGAGATAGTAAAAGAAGGTTCAAACTGAACAGCTGCTGTCAACGGCCTTTCTAAGCTGAATGTGCCTGCTCTCGTCAGATCGCAGCAGCAATGCAGCTTAAGGCTTGGCAAGTACCAGCATGGGAGACTGGCTGGGAATCCCAAGTTCTGTTGACCTTTTTGAACCTGAAAATTGTGTTAGTTTCTCTATGAGATAGTAAAAGAAGGTTCAAATTGAACAGCTGCTGTCAACGGCCATTCTAAGCTGAATGTGCCTGCTCTTGTCAGATCGCAGCAGCAATGCAGCTTAAGGCTTGGCAAGTACCAGCATGGGAGACTGGCTGGGAATCCCAAGTTCCGTTGACCTTTTTGAACCTGAAAATTATGCTAGTTTCTCTATGAGATAGTAAAAGAAGGTTCAAATTGAACAGCTGCTGTCAACGGCCATTCTAAGCTGAATGTGCCTGCTCTCGTCAGATCGCAGCAGCAATGCAGCTTAAGGCTTGGCAAGTACCAGCATGGGAGACTGGCTGGGAATCCCAAGTTCCGTTGACCTTTTTGAACCTGAAAATTGTGTTAGTTTCTCTATGAGATAGTAAAAGAAGGTTCAAATTGAACAGCTGCTGTCAACGGCCATTCTAAGCTGAATGTGCCTGCTCTCGTCAGATTGCAGCAGCAATGCAGCTTAAGGCTTGGCAAGTACCAGCATGGGAGACTGGCTGGGAATCCCAAGTTCCGTTGACCTTTTTGAACCTGAAAATTGTGTTAGTTTCTCTATGAGATAGTAAAAGAAGGTTCAAATTGAACAGCTGCTGTCAACAGCCAATCTAAGCTGAATGTGCCTGCTCTCGTCAGATCGCAGCAGCAATGCAGCTTAAGGCTTGGCAAGTACCAGCATGGGAGACTGGCTGGGAATCCCAAGTTCTGTTGACCTTTTTGAACCTGAAAATTGTGTTAGTTTCTCTATGAGATAGTAAAAGAAGGTTCAAATTGAACAGCTGCTGTCAACGGCCATTCTAAGCTGAATGTGCCTGCTCTCGTCAGATCGCAGCAGCTTAAGGCTTGGCAAGTACCAGCATGGGAGACTGGCTGGGAATCCCAAGTTCCGTTGACCTTTTTGAACCTGAAAATTGTGTTAGTTTCTCTATGAGATAGTAAAAGAAGGTTCAAACTGAACAGCTGCTGTCAACGGCCATCCTAAGCTGAATGTGCCTGCTCTTGTCAGATCGCAGCAGCAATGCAGCTTAAGGCTTGGCAAGTACCAGCATGGGAGACTGGCTGGGAATCCCAAGTTCCGTTGACATTTTTGAACCTGAAAATTGTGTTAGTTTCTCTATGAGATAGTAAAAGAAGGTTCAAACTGAACAGCTGCTGTCAACGGCCATTCTAAGCTGAATGTGCCTGCTCTCGTCAGATCGCAGCATCAATGCAGCTTAAGGCTTGGCAAGTACCAGCATGGGAGACTGGCTGGGAATCCCAAGTTCCGTTGACCTTTTTGAACCTGAAAATTGTGTTAGTTTCTCTATGAGATAGTAAAAGAAGGTTCAAATTGAACAGCTGCTGTCAACGGCCATTCTAAGCTGAATGTGCCTGCTCTCGTCAGATCGCAGCAGCAATGCAGCTTAAGGCTTGGCAAGTACCAGCATGGGAGGCTGGCTGGAAATCCCAAGTTCTGTTGACCTTTGTGAACCTGAAAATTGTGTTAGTTTCTCTATGAGATAGTAAAAGAAGGTTCAAATTGAACAGCTGCTGTCAACGGCCATTCTAAGCTGAATGTGCCTGCTCTCGTCAGATCGCAGCAGCAATGCAGCTTAAGGCTTGGCAAGTACCAGCATGGTAGACTGGCTGGGAATCCTAAGTTCTGTTGACCTTTTTGAACCTGAAAATTGTGTTAGTTTTTCTATGAGATAGTAAAAGAAGGATCAAATTGAACAGCTGCTGTCAACGGCCATTCTAAGCTGAATGTGCCTGCTCTCGTCAGATCGCAGCAGCAATGCAGCTTAAGGCTTGGCAAGTACCAGCATGGGAGACTGGCTGGGAATCCCAAGTTCTGTTGACCTTTTTGAACCTGAAAATTGTGTTAGTTTCTCTATGAGATAGTAAAAGAAGGTTCAAATTGAACAGCTGCTGTCAACGGCCATTCTAAGCTGAATGTGCCTGCTCTCGTCAGATCGCAGCAGCAATACAGCTTAAGGCTTGGCAAGTACCAGCATGGGAGACTGGCTGGGAATCCCAAGTTCCGTTGACCTTTTTGAACCTGAAAATTGTGTTAGTTTCTCTATGAGATAGTAAAAGAAGGTTCAAATTGAACAGCTGCTGTCAACGGCCATTCTAAGCTGAATGTGCCTGCTCTCGTCAGATCGCAGCAGCAATGCAGCTTAAGGCTTGGCAAGTACCAGCATGGGAGACTAGCTGGGAATCCCAAGTTCCGTTGACCTTTTTGAACCTGAAAATTGTGTTAGTTTCTCTATGAGATAGTAAAAGAAGGTTCAAATTGAACAGCTGCTGTCAACGGCCATTCTAAGCTGAATGTGCCTGCTCTCGTCAGATCGCAGCAGCAATGCAGCTTAAGGCTTGGCAAGTACCAGCATGGGAGACTGGCTGGGAATCCCAAGTTCCGTTGACCTTTTTGAACCTGAAAATTGTTAGTTTTTCTGTCAAAGATGGTAAAAGAAGGTTCAAATTGAACAGCTGCTGTCAACGGCCATTCTAAGCTGAATGTGCCTCCTCTCGTCAGATCGCAGCAGCAATGCAGCTTAAGGCTTGCCAAGTACCAGCATGGGAGACTGGCTGGGAATCCCAAGTTCCGTTGACCTTTTTGAACCTGAAAATTGTGTTAGTTTCTCTATGAGATAGTAAAAGAAGGTTCAAACTGAACAGCTGCTGTCAACGGCCATTCTAAGCTGAATGTGCCTGCTCTCGTCAGATCGCAGCAGCAATGCAGCTTAAGGCTTGGCAAGTACCAGCATGGGAGACTGGCTGGGAATCCCAAGTTCCGTTGACCTTTTTGAACCTGAAAATTGTGTTAGTTTCTCTATGAGATAGTAAAAGAAGGTTCAAATTGAACAGCTGCTGTCAACAGCCATTCTAAGCTGAATGTGCCTGCTCTCGTCAGATCGCAGCAGCAATGCAGCTTAAGGCTTGGCAAGTACCAGCATGGGAGACTGGCTGGGAATCCCAAGTTCTGTTGACCTTTTTGAACCTGAAAATTGTGTTAGTTTCTCTATGAGATAGTAAAAGAAGGTTCAAATTGAACAGCTGCTGTCAACGGCCATTCTAAGCTGAATGTGCCTGCTCTCGTCAGATCGCAGCATCAATGCAGCTTAAGGCTTGGCAAGTACCAGCATGGGAGACTGGCTGGGAATCCCAAGTTCTGTTGACCTTTTTGAACCTGAAAATTGTTAGTTTCTCTGTCAAAGATGGTAAAAGAAGGTTCAAATTGAACAGCTGCTGTCAACGGCCATTCTAAGCTGAATGTGCCTGCTCTCGTCAGATCGCAGCAGCAATGCAGCTTAAGGCTTGGCAAGTACCAGCATGGGAGACTGGCTGGGAATCCCAAGTTCCGTTGACCTTTTTGAACCTGAAAATTGTGTTAGTTTCTCTATGAGATAGTAAAAGAAGGTTCAAATTGAACAGCTGCTGTCAACGGCCATTCTAAGCTGAATGTGCGTGCTCTTGTCGGATCACAGCAGCGATGCGGTTTAAGGCTTGGCAAGTACCAGCATGGGAGACTGGCTGCGAATCCCAAGTTCTGTTGACCTTTTTGAACCTGAAAATTGTTAGTTTCTCTGTCAAAGATGGTAAAAGAAGGTTCAAATTGAACAGCTGCTGTCAACGGCCATTCTAAGCTGAATGTGCCTGCTCTCGTCAGATCGCAGCAGCAATGCAGCTTAAGGCTTGGCAAGTACCAGCATGGGAGACTGGCTGGGAATCCCAAGTTCCGTTGACCTTTTTGAACCTGAAAATTGTGTTAGTTTCTCTATGAGATAGTAAAAGAAGGTTCAAATTGAACAGCTGCTGTCAACGGCCGTTCTAAGCTGAATGTGCGTGCTCTTGTCGGATCACAGCAGCGATGCGGCTTAAGGCTTGGCAAGTACCAGCATGGGAGACTGGCTGCAAATCCCAAGTTCCGTTGACCTTTTTGAACCTGAAAATTGTGTTAGTTTCTCTATGAGATAGTAAAAGAAGGTTCAAATTGAACAGCTGCTGTCAACAGCCAATCTAAGCTGAATGTGCCTGCTCTCGTCAGATCGCAGCAGCAATGCAGCTTAAGGCTTGGCAAGTACCAGCATGGGAGACTGGCTGGGAATCCCAAGTTCTGTTGACCTTTTTGAACCTGAAAATTGTGTTAGTTTCTCTATGAGATAGTAAAAGAAGGTTCAAATTGAACAGCTGCTGTCAACGGCCATTCTAAGCTGAATGTGCCTGCTCTCGTCAGATCGCAGCAGCTTAAGGCTTGGCAAGTACCAGCATGGGAGACTGGCTGGGAATCCCAAGTTCCGTTGACCTTTTTGAACCTGAAAATTGTGTTAGTTTCTCTATGAGATAGTAAAAGAAGGTTCAAACTGAACAGCTGCTGTCAACGGCCATTCTAAGCTGAATGTGCCTGCTCTCGTCAGATCGCAGCAGCAATGCAGCTTAAGGCTTGGCAAGTACCAGCATGGGAGACTGCCTGGGAATCCCAAGTTCCGTTGACCTTTTTGAACCTGAAAATTGTGTTAGTTTCTCTATGAGATAGTAAAAGAAGGTTCAAACTGAACAGCTGCTGTCAACGGCCATTCTAAGCTGAATGTGCCTGCTCTCGTCAGATCGCAGCATCAATGCAGCTTAAGGCTTGGCAAGTACCAGCATGGGAGACTGGCTGGGAATCCCAAGTTCCGTTGACCTTTTTGAACCTGAAAATTGTGTTAGTTTCTCTATGAGATAGTAAAAGAAGGTTCAAATTGAACAGCTGCTGTCAACAGCCATTCTAAGCTGAATGTGCCTGCTCTCGTCAGATCGCAGCAGCAATGCAGCTTAAGGCTTGGCAAGTACCAGCATGGGAGACTGGCTGGGAATCCCAAGTTCTGTTGACCTTTTTGAACCTGAAAATTGTGTTAGTTTCTCTATGAGATAGTAAAAGAAGGTTCAAATTGAACAGCTGCTGTCAACGGCCATTCTAAGCTGAATGTGCCTGCTCTCGTCAGATCGCAGCAGCAATGCAGCTTAAGGCTTGGCAAGTACCAGCATGGGAGACTGGCTGGGAATCCCAAGTTCTGTTGACCTTTTTGAACCTGAAAATTGTTAGTTTCTCTGTCAAAGATGGTAAAAGAAGGTTCAAATTGAACAGCTGCTGTCAACGGCCATTCTAAGCTGAATGTGCCTGCTCTCATCAGATGGCAGCAGCAATGCAGCTTAAGGCTTGGCAAGTACCAGCATGGGAGACTGGCTGGGAATCCCAAGTTCCGTTGACCTTTTTGAACCTGAAAATTGTGTTAGTTTCTCTATGAGATAGTAAAAGAAGGTTCAAATTGAACAGCTGCTGTCAACGGCCATTCTAAGCTGAATGTGCCTGCTCTCGTCAGATCGCAGCAGCAATGCAGCTTAAGGCTTGGCAAGTACCAGCATGGGAGACTAGCTGGGAATCCCAAGTTCCGTTGACCTTTTTGAACCTGAAAATTGTGTTAGTTTCTCTATGAGATAGTAAAAGAAGGTTCAAATTGAACAGCTGCTGTCAACGGCCATTCTAAGCTGAATGTGCCTGCTCTCGTCAGATGGCAGCAGCAATGCAGCTTAAGGCTTGGCAAGTACCAGCATGGGAGACTGGCTGGGAATCCCAAGTTCCGTTGACCTTTTTGAACCTGAAAATTGTTAGTTTTTCTGTCAAAGATGGTAAAAGAAGGTTCAAATTGAACAGCTGCTGTCAACGGCCATTCTAAGCTGAATGTGCCTCCTCTCGTCAGATCGCAGCAGCAATGCAGCTTAAGGCTTGGCAAGTACCAGCATGGGAGACTGGCTGGGAATCCCAAGTTCCGTTGACCTTTTTGAACCTGAAAATTGTGTTAGTTTCTCTATGAGATAGTAAAAGAAGGTTCAAACTGAACAGCTGCTGTCAACGGCCATTCTAAGCTGAATGTGCCTGCTCTCGTCAGATCGCAGCAGCAATGCAGCTTAAGGCTTGGCAAGTACCAGCATGGGAGACTGCCTGGGAATCCCAAGTTCCGTTGACCTTTTTGAACCTGAAAATTGTGTTAGTTTCTCTATGAGATAGTAAAAGAAGGTTCAAATTGAACAGCTGCTGTCAACAGCCATTCTAAGCTGAATGTGCCTGCTCTCGTCAGATCGCAGCAGCAATGCAGCTTAAGGCTTGGCAAGTACCAGCATGGGAGACTGGCTGGGAATCCCAAGTTCTGTTGACCTTTTTGAACCTGAAAATTGTGTTAGTTTCTCTATGAGATAGTAAAAGAAGGTTCAAATTGAACAGCTGCTGTCAACGGCCATTCTAAGCTGAATGTGCCTGCTCTCGTCAGATCGCAGCAGCAATGCAGCTTAAGACTTGGCAAGTACCAGCATGGGAGACTGGCTGGGAATCCCAAGTTCTGTTGACCTTTTTGAACCTGAAAATTGTGTTAGTTTCTCTATGAGATAGTAAAAGAAGGTTCAAATTGAACAGCTGCTGTCAACGGCCATTCTAAGCTGAATGTGCGTGCTCTTGTCGGATCACAGCAGCGATGCGGCTTAAGGTTTGGCAAGTACCAGCATGGGAGACTGGCTGCGAATTCCAAGTTCCGTTGACCTTTTTGAACCTGAAAATTGTGTTAGTTTCTCTATGAGATAGTAAAAGAAGGTTCAAACTGAACAGCTGCTGTCAACGGCCATTCTAAGCTGAATGTGCCTGCTCTCGTCAGATCGCAGCATCAATGCAGCTTAAGGCTTGGCAAGTACCAGCATGGGAGACTGGCTGGGAATCCCAAGTTCTGTTGACCTTTTTGAACCTGAAAATTGTTAGTTTCTCTGTCAAAGATGGTAAAAGAAGGTTCAAATTGAACAGCTGCTGTCAACGGCCATTCTAAGCTGAATGTGCCTGCTCTCGTCAGATGGCAGCAGCAATGCAGCTTAAGGCTTGGCAAGTACCAGCATGGGAGACTGGCTGGGAATCCCAAGTTCCGTTGACCTTTTTGAACCTGAAAATTGTGTTAGTTTCTCTATGAGATAGTAAAAGAAGGTTCAAATTGAACAGCTGCTGTCAACGGCCATTCTAAGCTGAATGTGCGTGCTCTTGTCGGATCACAGCAGCGATGCGGCTTAAGGCTTGGCAAGTACCAGCATGGGAGACTGGCTGCGAATCCCAAGTTCTGTTGACCTTTTTGAACCTGAAAATTGTGTTAGTTTCTCTATGAGATAGTAAAAGAAGGTTCAAATTGAACAGCTGCTGTCAACGGCCATTCTAAGCTGAATGTGCCTGCTCTCGTCAGATCGCAGCAGCAATGCAGCTTAAGGCTTGGCAAGTACCAGCATGGGAGACTAGCTGGGAATCCCAAGTTCCGTTGACCTTTTTGAACCTGAAAATTGTGTTAGTTTCTCTATGAGATAGTAAAAGAAGGTTCAAATTGAACAGCTGCTGTCAACGGCCATTCTAAGCTGAATGTTCCTGCTCTCGTCAGATCGCA
Source organism: Engystomops pustulosus (assembly GCF_040894005.1). NCBI lineage: Eukaryota > Metazoa > Chordata > Amphibia > Anura > Leptodactylidae > Engystomops > Engystomops pustulosus. Next base: position 69,504,977 of record NC_092419.1, read on the forward strand.
GCAGCAATGCAGCTTAAGGCTTGGCAAGTACCAGCATGGGAGACTGGCTGGGAATCCCAAGTTCCGTTGACCTTTTTGAACCTGAAAATTGTTAGTTTCTCTGTCAAAGATGGTAAAAGAAGGTTCAAATTGAACAGCTGCTGTCAACGGCCATTCTAAGCTGAATGTGCCTGCTCTCGTCAGATCGCAGCAGCAATGCAGCTTAAGGCTTGGCAAGTACCAGCATGGGAGACTGGCTGGGAATCCCAAGATCCGTTGACCTTTTTGAACCTGAAAATTGTGTTAGTTTCTCTATGAGATAGTAAAAGAAGGTTCAAATTGAATAGCTGCTGTCAACGGCCATTCTAAGCTGAATGTGCGTGCTCTTGTCGGATCACAGCAGCGATGCGGCTTAAGTCTTGGCAAGTACCAGCATGGGAGACTGGCTGCGAATTCCAAGTTCCGTTGACCTTTTTGAACCTGAAAATTGTGTTAGTTTCTCAATGAGATAGTAAAAGAAGGTTCAAACTGAACAGCTGCTGTCAACGGCCATTCTAAGCTGAATGTGCCTGCTCTCGTCAGATCGCAGCAGCAATGCAGCTTAAGGCTTGGCAAGTACCAGCATGGGAGACTGGCTGGGAATCCCAAGTTCCGTTGACCTTTTTGAACCTGAAAATTGTGTTAGTTTCTCTATGAGATAGTAAAAGAAGGTTCAAATTGAACAGCTGCTGTCAACGGCCATTCTAAGCTGAATGTGCCTGCTCTCGTCAGATTGCAGCAGCAATGCAGCTTAAGGCTTGGCAAGTACCAGCATGGGAGACTGGCTGGGAATCCCAAGTTCCGTTGACCTTTTTGAACCTGAAAATTGTGTTAGTTTCTCTATGAGATAGTAAAAGAAGGTTCAAATTGAACAGCTGCTGTCAACAGCCAATCTAAGCTGAATGTGCCTGCTCTCGTCAGATCGCAGCAGCAATGCAGCTTAAGGCTTGGCAAGTACCAGCATGGGAGACTGGCTGGGAATCCCAAGTTCTGTTGACCTTTTTGAACCTGAAAATTGTGTTAGTTTCTCTATGAGATAGTAAAAGAAGGTTCAAATTGAACAGCTGCTGTCAACGGCCATTCTAAGCTGAATGTGCCTGCTCTCGTCAGATCGCAGCAGCTTAAGGCTTGGCAAGTACCAGCATGGGAGACTGGCTGGGAATCCCAAGTTCCGTTGACCTTTTTGAACCTGAAAATTGTGTTAGTTTCTCTATGAGATAGTAAAAGAAGGTTCAAACTGAACAGCTGCTGTCAACGGCCATTCTAAGCTGAATGTGCCTGCTCTCGTCAGATCGCAGCAGCAATGCAGCTTAAGGCTTGGCAAGTACCAGCATGGGAGACTGGCTGGGAATCCCAAGTTCTGTTGACCTTTTTGAACCTGAAAATTGTTAGTTTCTCTGTCAAAGATGGTAAAAGAAGGTTCAAATTGAACAGCTGCTGTCAACGGCCATTCTAAGCTGAATGTGCCTGCTCTCGTCAGATGGCAGCAGCAATGCAGCTTAAGGCTTGGCAAGTACCAGCATAGGAGACTGGCTGGGAATCCCAAGTTCCGTTGACCTTTTTGAACCTGAAAATTGTGTTAGTTTCTCTATGAGATAGTAAAAGAAGGTTCAAATTGAACAGCTGCTGTCAACGGCCATTCTAAGCTGAATGTGCCTGCTCTCGTCAGATCGCAGCAGCAATGCAGCTTAAGGCTTGGCAAGTACCAGCATGGGAGACTAGCTGGGAATCCCAAGTTCCGTTGACCTTTTTGAACCTGAAAATTGTGTTAGTTTCTCTATGAGATAGTAAAAGAAGGTTCAAATTGAACAGCTGCTGTCAACGGCCATTCTAAGCTGAATGTGCCTGCTCTCGTCAGATGGCAGCAGCAATGCAGCTTAAGGCTTGGCAAGTACCAGCATGGGAGACTGGCTGGGAATCCCAAGTTCCGTTGACCTTTTTGAACCTGAAAATTGTTAGTTTTTCTGTCAAAGATGGTAAAAGAAGGTTCAAATTGAACAGCTGCTGTCAACGGCCATTCTAAGCTGAATGTGCCTCCTCTCGTCAGATCGCAGCAGCAATGCAGCTTAAGGCTTGGCAAGTACCAGCATGGGAGACTGGCTGGGAATCCCAAGTTCCGTTGACCTTTTTGAACCTGAAAATTGTGTTAGTTTCTCTATGAGATAGTAAAAGAAGGTTCAAACTGAACAGCTGCTGTCAACGGCCATTCTAAGCTGAATGTGCCTGCTCTCGTCAGATCGCAGCAGCAATGCAGCTTAAGGCTTGGCAAGTACCAGCATGGGAGACTGGCTGGGAATCCCAAGTTCCGTTGACCTTTTTGAACCTGAAAATTGTGTTAGTTTCTCTATGAGATAGTAAAAGAAGGTTCAAATTGAACAGCTGCTGTCAACAGCCATTCTAAGCTGAATGTGCCTGCTCTCGTCAGATCGCAGCAGCAATGCAGCTTAAGGCTTGGCAAGTACCAGCATGGGAGACTGGCTGGGAATCCCAAGTTCTGTTGACCTTTTTGAACCTGAAAATTGTGTTAGTTTCTCTATGAGATAGTAAAAGAAGGTTCAAATTGAACAGCTGCTGTCAACGGCCATTCTAAGCTGAATGTGCCTGCTCTCGTCAGATCGCAGCAGCAATGCAGCTTAAGACTTGGCAAGTACCAGCATGGGAGACTGGCTGGGAATCCCAAGTTCTGTTGACCTTTTTGAACCTGAAAATTGTGTTAGTTTCTCTATGAGATAGTAAAAGAAGGTTCAAATTGAACAGCTGCTGTCAACGGCCATTCTAAGCTGAATGTGCGTGCTCTTGTCGGATCACAGCAGCGATGCGGCTTAAGGTTTGGCAAGTACCAGCATGGGAGACTGGCTGCGAATTCCAAGTTCCGTTGACCTTTTTGAACCTGAAAATTGTGTTAGTTTCTCTATGAGATAGTAAAAGAAGGTTCAAACTGAACAGCTGCTGTCAACGGCCATTCTAAGCTGAATGTGCCTGCTCTCGTCAGATCGCAGCAGCAATGCAGCTTAAGGCTTGGCAAGTACCAGCATGGGAGACTGGCTGGGAATCCCAAGTTCTGTTGACCTTTTTGAACCTGAAAATTGTTAGTTTCTCTGTCAAAGATGGTAAAAGAAGGTTCAAATTGAACAGCTGCTGTCAACGGCCATTCTAAGCTGAATGTGCCTGCTCTCGTCAGATGGCAGCAGCAATGCAGCTTAAGGCTTGGCAAGTACCAGCATGGGAGACTGGCTGGGAATCCCAAGTTCCGTTGACCTTTTTGAACCTGAAAATTGTGTTAGTTTCTCTATGAGATAGTAAAAGAAGGTTCAAATTGAACAGCTGCTGTCAACGGCCATTCTAAGCTGAATGTGCGTGCTCTTGTCGGATCACAGCAGCGATGCGGCTTAAGGCTTGGCAAGTACCAGCATGGGAGACTGGCTGCGAATCCCAAGTTCTGTTGACCTTTTTGAACCTGAAAATTGTGTTAGTTTCTCTATGAGATAGTAAAAGAAGGTTCAAATTGAACAGCTGCTGTCAACGGCCATTCTAAGCTGAATGTGCCTGCTCTCGTCAGATCGCAGCAGCAATGCAGCTTAAGGCTTGGCAAGTACCAGCATGGGAGACTAGCTGGGAATCCCAAGTTCCGTTGACCTTTTTGAACCTGAAAATTGTGTTAGTTTCTCTATGAGATAGTAAAAGAAGGTTCAAATTGAACAGCTGCTGTCAACGGCCATTCTAAGCTGAATGTGCCTGCTCTCGTCAGATCGCAGCAGCAATGCAGCTTAAGGCTTGGCAAGTACCAGCATGGGAGACTAGCTGGGAATCCCAAGTTCCGTTGACCTTTTTGAACCTGAAAATTGTGTTAGTTTCTCTATGAGATAGTAAAGGAAGGTTCAAATTGAACAGCTGCTGTCAACGGCCATTCTAAGCTGAATGTGCCTGCTCTCGTCAGATCGCAGCAGCAATGCAGCTTAAGGCTTGGCAAGTACCAGCATGGGAGACTGGCTGGGAATCCCAAGATCCGTTGACCTTTTTGAACCTGAAAATTGTGTTAGTTTCTCTATGAGATAGTAAAAGAAGGTTCAAATTGAACAGCTGCTGTCAACGGCCATTCTAAGCTGAATGTGCGTGCTCTTGTCGGATCACAGCAGCGATGCGGCTTAAGGCTTGGCAAGTACCAGCATGGGAGACTGGCTGCGAATTCCAAGTTCCGTTGACCTTTTTGAACCTGAAAATTGTGTTAGTTTCTCAATGAGATAGTAAAAGAAGGTTCAAACTGAACAGCTGCTGTCAACGGCCATTCTAAGCTGAATGTGCCTGCTCTCGTCAGATCGCAGCAGCAATGCAGCTTAAGGCTTGGCAAGTACCAGCATGGGAGACTGGCTGGGAATCCCAAGTTCCGTTGACCTTTTTGAACCTGAAAATTGTGTTAGTTTCTCTATGAGATAGTAAAAGAAGGTTCAAATTGAACAGCTGCTGTCAACGGCCATTCTAAGCTGAATGTGCCTGCTCTCGTCAGATTGCAGCAGCAATGCAGCTTAAGGCTTGGCAAGTACCAGCATGGGAGACTGGCTGGGAATCCCAAGTTCCGTTGACCTTTTTGAACCTGAAAATTGTGTTAGTTTCTCTATGAGATAGTAAAAGAAGGTTCAAATTGAACAGCTGCTGTCAACAGCCAATCTAAGCTGAATGTGCCTGCTCTCGTCAGATCGCAGCAGCAATGCAGCTTAAGGCTTGGCAAGTACCAGCATGGGAGACTGGCTGGGAATCCCAAGTTCTGTTGACCTTTTTGAACCTGAAAATTGTGTTAGTTTCTCTATGAGATAGTAAAAGAAGGTTCAAATTGAACAGCTGCTGTCAACGGCCATTCTAAGCTGAATGTGCCTGCTCTCGTCAGATCGCAGCAGCTTAAGGCTTGGCAAGTACCAGCATGGGAGACTGGCTGGGAATCCCAAGTTCCGTTGACCTTTTTGAACCTGAAAATTGTGTTAGTTTCTCTATGAGATAGTAAAAGAAGGTTCAAACTGAACAGCTGCTGTCAACGGCCATTCTAAGCTGAATGTGCCTGCTCTCGTCAGATCGCAGCAGCAATGCAGCTTAAGGCTTGGCAAGTACCAGCATGGGAGACTGGCTGGGAATCCCAAGTTCTGTTGACCTTTTTGAACCTGAAAATTGTTAGTTTCTCTGTCAAAGATGGTAAAAGAAGGTTCAAATTGAACAGCTGCTGTCAACGGCCATTCTAAGCTGAATGTGCCTGCTCTCGTCAGATGGCAGCAGCAATGCAGCTTAAGGCTTGGCAAGTACCAGCATAGGAGACTGGCTGGGAATCCCAAGTTCCGTTGACCTTTTTGAACCTGAAAATTGTGTTAGTTTCTCTATGAGATAGTAAAAGAAGGTTCAAATTGAACAGCTGCTGTCAACGGCCATTCTAAGCTGAATGTGCCTGCTCTCGTCAGATCGCAGCAGCAATGCAGCTTAAGGCTTGGCAAGTACCAGCATGGGAGACTGGCTGGGAATCCCAAGTTCCGTTGACCTTTTTGAACCTGAAAATTGTGTTAGTTTCTCTATGAGATAGTAAAAGAAGGTTCAAATTGAACAGCTGCTGTCAACGGCCATTCTAAGCTGAATGTGCCTGCTCTCGTCAGATCGCAGCAGCAATGCAGCTTAAGGCTTGGCAAGTACCAGCATGGGAGACTGGCTGGGAATCCCAAGTTCCGTTGACCTTTTTGAACCTGAAAATTGTGTTAGTTTCTCTATGAGATAGTAAAAGAAGGTTCAAATTGAACAGCTGCTGTCAACGGCCATTCTAAGCTGAATGTGCCTGCTCTCGTCAGATCGCAGCAGCAATGCAGCTTAAAGCTTGGCAAGTACCAGCATGGGAGACTGGCTGGGAATCCCAAGTTCCGTTGACCTTTTTGAACCTGAAAATTGTTAGTTTCTCTGTCAAAGATGGTAAAAGAAGGTTCAAATTGAACAGCTGCTGCCAACGGCCATTCTAAGCTGAATGTGCCTGCTCTCGTCAGATCGCAGCAGCAATGCAGCTTAAGGCTTGGCAAGTACCAGCATGGGAGACTGTCTGGGAATCCCAAGTTCCGTTGACCTTTTTGAACCTGAAAATTGTGTTAGTTTCTCTATGAGATAGTAAAAGAAGGTTCAAATTGAACAGCTGCTGTCAACAGCCATTCTAAGCTGAATGTGCCTGCTCTCGTCAGATCGCAGCAGCAATGCAGCTTAAGGCTTGGCAAGTACCAGCATGGGAGACTGGCTGGGAATCCCAAGTTCTGTTGACCTTTTTGAACCTGAAAATTGTGTTAGTTTCTCTATGAGATAGTAAAAGAAGGTTCAAATTGAACAGCTGCTGTCAACGGCCATTCTAAGCTGAATGTGCCTGCTCTCGTCAGATTGCAGCAGCAATGCAGCTTAAGGCTTGGCAAGTACCAGCATGGGAGACTGGCTGGGAATCCCAAGTTCCGTTGACCTTTTTGAACCTGAAAATTGTGTTAGTTTCTCTATGAGATAGTAAAAGAAGGTTCAAATTGAACAGCTGCTGTCAACAGCCAATCTAAGCTGAATGTGCCTGCTCTCGTCAGATCGCAGCAGCAATGCAGCTTAAGGCTTGGCAAGTACCAGCATGGGAGACTGGCTGGGAATCCCAAGTTCTGTTGACCTTTTTGAACCTGAAAATTGTGTTAGTTTCTCTATGAGATAGTAAAAGAAGGTTCAAATTGAACAGCTGCTGTCAACGGCCATTCTAAGCTGAATGTGCCTGCTCTTGTCAGATCGCAGCAGCTTAAGGCTTGGCAAGTACCAGCATGGGAGACTGGCTGGGAATCCCAAGTTCCGTTGACCTTTTTGAACCTGAAAATTGTGTTAGTTTCTCTATGAGATAGTAATAGAAGGTTCAAACTGAACAGCTGCTGTCAACGGCCATTCTAAGCTGAATGTGCGTGCTCTCGTCAGATCGCAGCAGCAATGCAGCTTAAGGCTTGGCAAGTACCAGCATGGGAGACTGGCTGGGAATACCAAGTTCTGTTGACCTTTTTGAACCTGAAAATTGTTAGTTTCTCTGTCAAAGATGGTAATAGAAGGTTCAAATTGAACAGCTGCTGTCAACGGCCATTCTAAGCTGAATGTGCCTGCTCTCGTCAGATGGCAGCAGCAATGCAGCTTAAGGCTTGGCAAGTACCAGCATGGGAGACTGGCTGGGAATCCCATGTTCCGTTGACCTTTTTGAACCTGAAAATTGTGTTAGTTTCTCTATGAGATAGTAAAAGAAGGTTCAAACTGAACAGCTGCTGTCAACGGCCATTCTAAGCTGAATGTGCCTGCTCTCGTCAGATCGCAGCAGCAATGCAGCTTAAGGCTTGGCAAGTACCAGCATGGGAGACTGGCTGGGAATCCCAAGTTCCGTTGACCTTTTTGAACCTGAAAATTGTGTTAGTTTCTCTATGAGATAGTAAAAGAAGGTTCAAACTGAACAGCTGCTGTCAACGGCCATTCTAAGCTGAATGTGCCTGCTCTCGTCAGATCGCAGCAGCAATGCAGCTTAAGGCTTGGCAAGTACCAGCATGGGAGACTGGCTGGGAATCCCAAGTTCTGTTGACCTTTTTGAACCTGAAAATTGTTAGTTTCTCTGTCAAAGATGGTAAAAGAAGGTTCAAATTGAACAGCTGCTGTCAACGGCCATTCTAAGCTGAATGTGCCTGCTCTCGTCAGATGGCAGCAGCAATGCAGCTTAAGGCTTGGCAAGTACCAGCATGGGAGTCTGGCTGGGAATCCCAAGTTCCGTTGACCTTTTTGAACCTGAAAATTGTGTTAGTTTCTCTATGAGATAGTAAAAGAAGGTTCAAATTGAACAGCTGCTGTCAACGGCCATTCTAAGCTGAATGTGCCTGCTCTTGTCAGATCGCAGCAGCAATGCAGCTTAAGGCTTGGCAAGTACCAGCATGGGAGACTGGCTGGGAATCCCAAGTTCCGTTGACCTTTTTGAACCTGAAAATTGTGTTAGTTTCTCTATGAGATAGTAAAAGAAGGTTCAAATTGAACAGCTGCTGTCAACGGCCATTCTAAGCTGAATGTGCCTGCTCTCGTCAGATCGCAGCAGCAATGCAGCTTAAGGCTTGGCAAGTACCAGCATGGGAGACTGGCTGGGAATCCCAAGTTCCGTTGACCTTTTTGAACCTGAAAATTGTGTTAGTTTCTCTATGAGATAGTAAAAGAAGGTTCAAATTGAACAGCTGCTGTCAACAGCCATTCTAAGCTGAATGTGCCTGCTCTCGTCAGATCGCAGCAGCAATGCAGCTTAAGGCTTGGCAAGTACCAGCATGGGAGACTGGCTGGGAATCCCAAGTTCTGTTGACCTTTTTGAACCTGAAAATTGTGTTAGTTTCTCTATGAGATAGTAAAAGAAGGTTCAAATTGAACAGCTGCTGTCAACGGCCATTCTAAGCTGAATGTGCCTGCTCTCGTCAGATCGCAGCAGCAATGCAGCTTAAGGCTTGGCAAGTACCAGCATGGGAGACTGGCTGGGAATCCCAAGTTCTGTTGACCTTTTTGAACCTGAAAATTGTGTTAGTTTCTCTATGAGATAGTAAAAGAAGGTTCAAATTGAACAGCTGCTGTCAACGGCCATTCTAAGCTGAATGTGCGTGCTCTTGTCGGATCACAGCAGCGATGCGGCTTAAGGCTTGGCAAGTACCAGCATGGGAGACTGGCTGCGAATTCCAAGTTCCGTTGACCTTTTTGAACCTGAAAATTGTGTTAGTTTCTCTATGAGATAGTAAAAGAAGGTTCAAATTGAACAGCTGCTGTCAACGGCCATTCTAAGCTGAATGTGCCTGCTCTCGTCAGATCGCAGCAGCAATGCAGCTTAAGGCTTGGCAAGTACCAGCATGGGAGACTGGCTGGGAATCCCAAGTTCTGTTGACCTTTTTGAACCTGAAAATTGTGTTAGTTTCTCTATGAGATAGTAAAAGAAGGTTCAAATTGAACAGCTGCTGTCAACGGCCATTCTAAGCTGAATGTGCCTGCTCTCGTCAGATCGCAGCAGCAATGCAGCTTAAGGCTTGGCAAGTACCAGCATGGGAGACTGGCTGGGAATCCCAAGTTCTGTTGACCTTTTTGAACCTGAAAATTGTTAGTTTCTCTGTCAAAGATGGTAAAAGAAGGTTCAAATTGAACAGCTGCTGTCAACGGCCATTCTAAGCTGAATGTGCCTGCTCTCGTCAGATGGCAGCAGCAATGCAGCTTAAGGCTTGGCAAGTACCAGCATGGGAGACTGGCTGGGAATCCCAAGTTCCGTTGACCTTTTTGAACCTGAAAATTGTGTTAGTTTCTCTATGAGATAGTAAAAGAAGGTTCAAATTGAACAGCTGCTGTCAACGGCCATTCTAAGCTGAATGTGCCTGCTCTCGTCAGATCGCAGCAGCAATGCAGCTTAAGGCTTGGCAAGTACCAGCATGGGAGACTGGCTGGGAATCCCAAGTTCCGTTGACCTTTTTGAACCTGAAAATTGTGTTAGTTTCTCTATGAGATAGTAAAAGAAGGTTCAAATTGAACAGCGGCTGTCAACGGCCATTCTAAGCTGAATGTGCCTGCTCTCGTCAGATCGCAGCAGCAATGCAGCTTAAGGCTTGGCAAGTACCAGCATGGGAGACTAGCTGGGAATCCCAAGTTCCGTTGACCTTTTTGAACCTGAAAATTGTGTTAGTTTCTCTATGAGATAGTAAAAGAAGGTTCAAATTGAACAGCTGCTGTCAACGGCCATTCTAAGCTGAATGTGCCTGCTCTCGTCAGATCGCAGCAGCAATGCAGCTTAAGGCTTGGCAAGTACCAGCATGGGAGACTGGCTGGGAATCCCAAGTTCCGTTGACCTTTTTGAACCTGAAAATTGTTAGTTTCTCTGTCAAAGATGGTAAAAGAAGGTTCAAATTGAACAGCTGCTGTCAACGGCCATTCTAAGCTGAATGTGCCTGCTCTCGTCAGATCGCAGCAGCAATGCAGCTTAAGGCTTGGCAAGTACCAGCATGGGAGACTGGCTGGGAATCCCAAGATCCGTTGACCTTTTTGAACCTGAAAATTGTGTTAGTTTCTCTATGAGATAGTAAAAGAAGGTTCAAATTGAACAGCTGCTGTCAACGGCCATTCTAAGCTGAATGTGCGTGCTCTTGTCGGATCACAGCAGCGATGCGGCTTAAGGCTTGGCAAGTACCAGCATGGGAGACTGGCTGCGAATTCCAAGTTCCGTTGACCTTTTTGAACCTGAAAATTGTGTTAGTTTCTCAATGAGATAGTAAAAGAAGGTTCAAACTGAACAGCTGCTGTCAACGGCCATTCTAAGCTGAATGTGCCTGCTCTCGTCAGATCGCAGCAGCAATGCAGCTTAAGGCTTGGCAAGTACCAGCATGGGAGACTGGCTGGGAATCCCAAGTTCCGTTGACCTTTTTGAACCTGAAAATTGTGTTAGTTTCTCTATGAGATAGTAAAAGAAGGTTCAAATTGAACAGCTGCTGTCAACGGCCATTCTAAGCTGAATGTGCCTGCTCTCGTCAGATCGCAGCAGCAATGCAGCTTAAGGCTTGGCAAGTACCAGCATGGGAGACTGGCTGGGAATCCCAAGTTCCGTTGACCTTTTTGAACCTGAAAATTGTGTTAGTTTCTCTATGAGATAGTAAAAGAAGGTTCAAATTGAACAGCTGCTGTCAACGGCCATTCTAAGCTGAATGTGCGTGCTCTTGTCGGATCACAGCAGCGATGCGGCTTAAGGCTTGGCAAGTACCAGCATGGGAGACTGGCTGCGAATCCCAAGTTCTGTTGACCTTTTTGAACCTGAAAATTGTTAGTTTCTCTGTCAAAGATGGTAAAAGAAGGTTCAAATTGAACAGCTGCTGTCAACGGCCATTCTAAGCTGAATGTGCCTGCTCTCGTCAGATCGCAGCAGCAATGCAGCTTAAGGCTTGGCAAGTACCAGCATGGGAGACTGGCTGGGAATCCCAAGTTCCGTTGACCTTTTTGAACCTGAAAATTGTGTTAGTTTCTCTATGAGATAGTAAAAGAAGGTTCAAATTGAACAGCTGCTGTCAACGGCCATTCTAAGCTGAATGTGCGTGCTCTTGTCGGATCACAGCAGCGATGCGGCTTAAGGCTTGGCAAGTACCAGCATGGGAGACTGGCTGGGAATCCCAAGTTCCGTTGACCTTTTTGAACCTGAAAATTGTGTTAGTTTCTCTATGAGATAGTAAAAGAAGGTTCAAATTGAACAGCTGCTGTCAACAGCCAATCTAAGCTGAATGTGCCTGCTCTCGTCAGATCGCAGCAGCAATGCAGCTTAAGGCTTGGCAAGTACCAGCATGGGAGACTGGCTGGGAATTCCAAGTTCCGTTGACCTTTTTGAACCTGAAAATTGTTAGTTTCTCTGTCAAAGATGGTAAAAGAAGGTTCAAATTGAACAGCTGCTGTCAACGGCCATTCTAAGCTGAATGTGCCTGCTCTCGTCAGATCGCAGCAGCAATGCAGCTTAAGGCTTGGCAAGTACCAGCATGGGAGACTGGCTGGGAATCCCAAGTTCTGTTGACCTTTTTGAACCTGAAAATTGTTAGTTTCTCTGTCAAAGATGGTAAAAGAAGGTTCAAATTGAACAGCTGCTGTCAACGGCCATTCTAAGCTGAATGTGCCTGCTCTCGTCAGATGGCAGCAGCAATGCAGCTTAAGGCTTGGCAAGTACCAGCATGGGAGTCTGGCTGGGAATCCCAAGTTCCGTTGACCTTTTTGAACCTGAAAATTGTGTTAGTTTCTCTATGAGATAGTAAAAGAAGGTTCAAATTGAACAGCTGCTGTCAACGGCCATTCTAAGCTGAATGTGCCTGCTCTTGTCAGATCGCAGCAGCAATGCAGCTTAAGGCTTGGCAAGTACCAGCATGGGAGACTGGCTGGGAATCCCAAGTTCCGTTGACCTTTTTGAACCTGAAAATTGTGTTAGTTTCTCTATGAGATAGTAAAAGAAGGTTCAAATTGAACAGCTGCTGTCAACGGCCATTCTAAGCTGAATGTGCCTGCTCTCGTCAGATCGCAGCAGCAATGCAGCTTAAGGCTTGGCAAGTACCAGCATGGGAGACTGGCTGGGAATCCCAAGTTCCGTTGACCTTTTTGAACCTGAAAATTGTGTTAGTTTCTCTATGAGATAGTAAAAGAAGGTTCAAATTGAACAGCTGCTGTCAACAGCCATTCTAAGCTGAATGTGCCTGCTCTCGTCAGATCGCAGCAGCAATGCAGCTTAAGGCTTGGCAAGTACCAGCATGGGAGACTGGCTGGGAATCCCAAGTTCTGTTGACCTTTTTGAACCTGAAAATTGTGTTAGTTTCTCTATGAGATAGTAAAAGAAGGTTCAAATTGAACAGCTGCTGTCAACGGCCATTCTAAGCTGAATGTGCCTGCTCTCGTCAGATCGCAGCAGCAATGCAGCTTAAGGCTTGGCAAGTACCAGCATGGGAGACTGGCTGGGAATCCCAAGTTCTGTTGACCTTTTTGAACCTGAAAATTGTGTTAGTTTCTCTATGAGATAGTAAAAGAAGGTTCAAATTGAACAGCTGCTGTCAACGGCCATTCTAAGCTGAATGTGCGTGCTCTTGTCGGATCACAGCAGCGATGCGGCTTAAGGCTTGGCAAGTACCAGCATGGGAGACTGGCTGCGAATTCCAAGTTCCGTTGACCTTTTTGAACCTGAAAATTGTGTTAGTTTCTCTATGAGATAGTAAAAGAAGGTTCAAATTGAACAGCTGCTGTCAACGGCCATTCTAAGCTGAATGTGCCTGCTCTCGTCAGATCGCAGCAGCAATGCAGCTTAAGGCTTGGCAAGTACCAGCATGGGAGACTGGCTGGGAATCCCAAGTTCTGTTGACCTTTTTGAACCTGAAAATTGTGTTAGTTTCTCTATGAGATAGTAAAAGAAGGTTCAAATTGAACAGCTGCTGTCAACGGCCATTCTAAGCTGAATGTGCCTGCTCTCGTCAGATCGCAGCAGCAATGCAGCTTAAGGCTTGGCAAGTACCAGCATGGGAGACTGGCTGGGAATCCCAAGTTCTGTTGACCTTTTTGAACCTGAAAATTGTTAGTTTCTCTGTCAAAGATGGTAAAAGAAGGTTCAAATTGAACAGCTGCTGTCAACGGCCATTCTAAGCTGAATGTGCCTGCTCTCGTCAGATGGCAGCAGCAATGCAGCTTAAGGCTTGGCAAGTACCAGCATGGGAGACTGGCTGGGAATCCCAAGTTCCGTTGACCTTTTTGAACCTGAAAATTGTGTTAGTTTCTCTATGAGATAGTAAAAGAAGGTTCAAATTGAACAGCTGCTGTCAACGGCCATTCTAAGCTGAATGTGCCTGCTCTCGTCAGATCGCAGCAGCAATGCAGCTTAAGGCTTGGCAAGTACCAGCATGGGAGACTGGCTGGGAATCCCAAGTTCCGTTGACCTTTTTGAACCTGAAAATTGTGTTAGTTTCTCTATGAGATAGTAAAAGAAGGTTCAAATTGAACAGCGGCTGTCAACGGCCATTCTAAGCTGAATGTGCCTGCTCTCGTCAGATCGCAGCAGCAATGCAGCTTAAGGCTTGGCAAGTACCAGCATGGGAGACTAGCTGGGAATCCCAAGTTCCGTTGACCTTTTTGAACCTGAAAATTGTGTTAGTTTCTCTATGAGATAGTAAAAGAAGGTTCAAATTGAACAGCTGCTGTCAACGGCCATTCTAAGCTGAATGTGCCTGCTCTCGTCAGATCGCAGCAGCAATGCAGCTTAAGGCTTGGCAAGTACCAGCATGGGAGACTGGCTGGGAATCCCAAGTTCCGTTGACCTTTTTGAACCTGAAAATTGTTAGTTTCTCTGTCAAAGATGGTAAAAGAAGGTTCAAATTGAACAGCTGCTGTCAACGGCCATTCTAAGCTGAATGTGCCTGCTCTCGTCAGATCGCAGCAGCAATGCAGCTTAAGGCTTGGCAAGTACCAGCATGGGAGACTGGCTGGGAATCCCAAGATCCGTTGACCTTTTTGAACCTGAAAATTGTGTTAGTTTCTCTATGAGATAGTAAAAGAAGGTTCAAATTGAACAGCTGCTGTCAACGGCCATTCTAAGCTGAATGTGCGTGCTCTTGTCGGATCACAGCAGCGATGCGGCTTAAGGCTTGGCAAGTACCAGCATGGGAGACTGGCTGCGAATTCCAAGTTCCGTTGACCTTTTTGAACCTGAAAATTGTGTTAGTTTCTCAATGAGATAGTAAAAGAAGGTTCAAACTGAACAGCTGCTGTCAACGGCCATTCTAAGCTGAATGTGCCTGCTCTCGTCAGATCGCAGCAGCAATGCAGCTTAAGGCTTGGCAAGTACCAGCATGGGAGACTGGCTGGGAATCCCAAGTTCCGTTGACCTTTTTGAACCTGAAAATTGTGTTAGTTTCTCTATGAGATAGTAAAAGAAGGTTCAAATTGAACAGCTGCTGTCAACGGCCATTCTAAGCTGAATGTGCCTGCTCTCGTCAGATCGCAGCAGCAATGCAGCTTAAGGCTTGGCAAGTACCAGCATGGGAGACTGGCTGGGAATCCCAAGTTCCGTTGACCTTTTTGAACCTGAAAATTGTGTTAGTTTCTCTATGAGATAGTAAAAGAAGGTTCAAATTGAACAGCTGCTGTCAACGGCCATTCTAAGCTGAATGTGCGTGCTCTTGTCGGATCACAGCAGCGATGCGGCTTAAGGCTTGGCAAGTACCAGCATGGGAGACTGGCTGCGAATCCCAAGTTCTGTTGACCTTTTTGAACCTGAAAATTGTTAGTTTCTCTGTCAAAGATGGTAAAAGAAGGTTCAAATTGAACAGCTGCTGTCAACGGCCATTCTAAGCTGAATGTGCCTGCTCTCGTCAGATCGCAGCAGCAATGCAGCTTAAGGCTTGGCAAGTACCAGCATGGGAGACTGGCTGGGAATCCCAAGTTCCGTTGACCTTTTTGAACCTGAAAATTGTGTTAGTTTCTCTATGAGATAGTAAAAGAAGGTTCAAATTGAACAGCTGCTGTCAACGGCCATTCTAAGCTGAATGTGCGTGCTCTTGTCGGATCACAGCAGCGATGCGGCTTAAGGCTTGGCAAGTACCAGCATGGGAGACTGGCTGGGAATCCCAAGTTCCGTTGACCTTTTTGAACCTGAAAATTGTGTTAGTTTCTCTATGAGATAGTAAAAGAAGGTTCAAATTGAACAGCTGCTGTCAACAGCCAATCTAAGCTGAATGTGCCTGCTCTCGTCAGATCGCAGCAGCAATGCAGCTTAAGGCTTGGCAAGTACCAGCATGGGAGACTGGCTGGGAATTCCAAGTTCCGTTGACCTTTTTGAACCTGAAAATTGTTAGTTTCTCTGTCAAAGATGGTAAAAGAAGGTTCAAATTGAACAGCTGCTGTCAACGGCCATTCTAAGCTGAATGTGCCTGCTCTCGTCAGATCGCAGCAGCAATGCAGCTTAAGGCTTGGCAAGTACCAGCATGGGAGACTGGCTGGGAATCCCAAGTTCCGTTGACCTTTTTGAACCTGAAAATTGTGTTAGTTTCTCTATGAGATAGTAAAAGAAGGCTCAAATTGAACAGCTGCTGTCAACGGCCATTCTAAGCTGAATGTGCCTGCTCTCGTCGGATCGCAGCAGCAATGCAGCTTAAGGCTTGGCAAGTACCAGCATGGGAGACTGGCTGGGAATCCCAAGTTCCGTTGATCTTTTTGAACCTGAAAATTGTTAGTTTCTCTGTCAAAGATGGTAAAAGAAGGTTCAAATTGAACAGCTGCTGTCAACGGCCATTCTAAGCTGAATGTGCCTGCTCTCGTCAGATGGCAGCAGCAATGCAGCTTAAGGCTTGGCAAGTACCAGCATGGGAGACTGGCTGGGAATCCCAAGTTCCGTTGACCTTTTTGAACCTGAAAATTGTGTTAGTTTCTCTATGAGATAGTAAAAGAAGGTTCAAATTGAACAGCTGCTGTCAACGGCCATTCTAAGCTGAATGTGCCTGCTCTCGTTAGATCGCAGCAGCAATGCAGCTTAAGGCTTGGCAAGTACCAGCATGGGAGACTGGCTGGGAATCCCAAGTTCTGTTGACCTTTTTGAACCTGAAAATTGTGTTAGTTTCTCTATGAGATAGTAAAAGAAGGTTCAAACTGAACATCTGCTGTCAACGGCCATTCTAAGCTGAATGTGCCTGCTCTCGTCAGATCGCAGCATCAATGCAGCTTAAGGCTTGGCAAGTACCAGCATGGGAGACTGGCTGGGAATCCCAAGTTCCGTTGACCTTTTTGAACCTGAAAATTGTGTTAGTTTCTCTATGAGATAGTAAAAGAAGGTTCAAATTGAACAGCTGCTGTCAACGGCCATTCTAAGCTGAATGTGCCTGCTCTCGTCAGATCGCAGCAGCAATGCAGCTTAAGGCTTGGCAAGTACCAGCATGGGAGACTGGCTGGGAATCCCAAGTTCCGTTGACCTTTTTGAACCTGAAAATTGTGTTAGTTTCTCTATGAGATAGTAAAAGAAGGTTCAAATTGAACAGCTGCTGTCAACGGCCATTCTAAGCTGAATGTGCCTGCTCTCGTCAGATCGCAGCAGCAATGCAGCTTAAGGCTTGGCAAGTACCAGCATGGGAGACTGGCTGGGAATCCCAAGTTCCGTTGACCTTTTTGAACCTGAAAATTGTGTTAGTTTCTCTATGAGATAGTAAAAGAAGGTTCAAATTGAACAGCTGCTGTCAACAGCCGATCTAAGCTGAATGTGCCTGCTCTCGTCAGATCGCAGCAGCAATGCAGCTTAAGGCTTGGCAAGTACCAGCATGGGAGACTGGCTGGGAATCCCAAGATCCGTTGACCTTTTTGAACCTGAAAATTGTGTTAGTTTCTCTATGAGATAGTAAAAGAAGGTTCAAATTGAACAGCTGCTGTCAACGGCCATTCTAAGCTGAATGTGCGTGCTCTTGTCGGATCACAGCAGCGATGCGGCTTAAGGCTTGGCAAGTACCAGCATGGGAGACTGGCTGCGAATTCCAAGTTCCGTTGACCTTTTTGAACCTGAAAATTGTGTTAGTTTCTCAATGAGATAGTAAAAGAAGGTTCAAACTGAACAGCTGCTGTCAACGGCCATTCTAAGCTGAATGTGCCTGCTCTCGTCAGATCGCAGCAGCAATGCAGCTTAAGGCTTGGCAAGTACCAGCATGGGAGACTGGCTGGGAATCCCAAGTTCCGTTGACCTTTTTGAACCTGAAAATTGTGTTAGTTTCTCTATGAGATAGTAAAAGAAGGTTCAAATTGAACAGCTGCTGTCAACGGCCATTCTAAGCTGAATGTGCCTGCTCTCGTCAGATCGCAGCAGCAATGCAGCTTAAGGCTTGGCAAGTACCAGCATGGGAGACTGGCTGGGAATCCCAAGTTCCGTTGACCTTTTTGAACCTGAAAATTGTGTTAGTTTCTCTATGAGATAGTAAAAGAAGGTTCAAATTGAACAGCTGCTGTCAACGGCCATTCTAAGCTGAATGTGCGTGCTCTTGTCGGATCACAGCAGCGATGCGGCTTAAGGCTTGGCAAGTACCAGCATGGGAGACTGGCTGCGAATCCCAAGTTCTGTTGACCTTTTTGAACCTGAAAATTGTTAGTTTCTCTGTCAAAGATGGTAAAAGAAGGTTCAAATTGAACAGCTGCTGTCAACGGCCATTCTAAGCTGAATGTGCCTGCTCTCGTCAGATCGCAGCAGCAATGCAGCTTAAGGCTTGGCAAGTACCAGCATGGGAGACTGGCTGGGAATCCCAAGTTCCGTTGACCTTTTTGAACCTGAAAATTGTGTTAGTTTCTCTATGAGATAGTAAAAGAAGGTTCAAATTGAACAGCTGCTGTCAACGGCCATTCTAAGCTGAATGTGCGTGCTCTTGTCGGATCACAGCAGCGATGCGGCTTAAGGCTTGGCAAGTACCAGCATGGGAGACTGGCTGCAAATCCCAAGTTCCGTTGACCTTTTTGAACCTGAAAATTGTGTTAGTTTCTCTATGAGATAGTAAAAGAAGGTTCAAATTGAACAGCTGCTGTCAACAGCCAATCTAAGCTGAATGTGCCTGCTCTCGTCAGATCGCAGCAGCAATGCAGCTTAAGGCTTGGCAAGTACCAGCATGGGAGACTGGCTGGGAATTCCAAGTTCCGTTGACCTTTTTGAACCTGAAAATTGTTAGTTTCTCTGTCAAAGATGGTAAAAGAAGGTTCAAATTGAACAGCTGCTGTCAACGGCCATTCTAAGCTGAATGTGCCTGCTCTCGTCAGATCGCAGCAGCAATGCAGCTTAAGGCTTGGCAAGTACCAGCATGGGAGACTGGCTGGGAATCCCAAGTTCCGTTGACCTTTTTGAACCTGAAAATTGTGTTAGTTTCTCTATGAGATAGTAAAAGAAGGCTCAAATTGAACAGCTGCTGTCAACGGCCATTCTAAGCTGAATGTGCCTGCTCTCGTCGGATCGCAGCAGCAATGCAGCTTAAGGCTTGGCAAGTACCAGCATGGGAGACTGGCTGGGAATCCCAAGTTCCGTTGATCTTTTTGAACCTGAAAATTGTTAGTTTCTCTGTCAAAGATGGTAAAAGAAGGTTCAAATTGAACAGCTGCTGTCAACGGCCATTCTAAGCTGAATGTGCCTGCTCTCGTCAGATCGCAGCAGCAATGCAGCTTAAGGCTTGGCAAGTACCAGCATGGGAGACTGGCTGGGAATCCCAAGTTCCGTTGACCTTTTTGAACCTGAAAATTGTGTTAGTTTCTCTATGAGATAGTAAAAGAAGGTTCAAATTGAACAGCTGCTGTCAACAGCCGATCTAAGCTGAATGTGCCTGCTCTCGTCAGATCGCAGCAGCAATGCAGCTTAAGGCTTGGCAAGTACCAGCATGGGAGACTGGCTGGGAATCCCAAGTTCTGTTGACCTTTTTGAACCTGAAAATTGTGTTAGTTTCTCTATGAGATAGTAAAAGAAGGTTCAAATTGAAAAGCTGCTGTCAACAGCCGATCTAAGCTGAATGTGCCTGCTCTCGTCAGATCGCAGCAGCAATGCAGCTTAAGGCTTGGCAAGTACCAGCATGGGAGACTGGCTGGGAATCCCAAGTTCTGTTGACCTTTTTGAACCTGAAAATTGTGTTAGTTTCTCTATGAGATAGTAAAAGAAGGTTCAAATTGAACAGCTGCTGTCAACGGCCATTCTAAGCTGAATGTGCCTGCTCTCGTCAGATCGCAGCAGCAATGCAGCTTAAGGCTTGGCAAGTACCAGCATGGGAGACTGGCTGGGAATCCCAAGTTCCGTTGACCTTTTTGAACCTGAAAATTGTTAGTTTCTCTGTCAAAGATGGTAAAAGAAGGTTCAAATTGAACAGCTGCTGTCAACGGCCATTCTAAGCTGAATGTGCCTGCTCTCGTCAGATCGCAGCAGCAATGCAGCTTAAGGCTTGGCAAGTACCAGCATGGGAGACTGGCTGGGAATCCCAAGTTCCGTTGACCTTTTTGAACCTGAAAATTGTGTTAGTTTCTCTATGAGATAGTAAAAGAAGGTTCAAACTGAACAGCTGCTGTCAACGGCCAATCTAAGCTGAATGTGCCTGCTCTCGTCAGATCGCAGCATCAATGCAGCTTAAGGCTTGGCAAGTACCAGCATGGGAGACTGGCTGGGAATCCCAAGTTCCGTTGACATTTTTGAACCTGAAAATTGTGTTAGTTTCTCTATGAGATAGTAAAAGAAGGTTCAAATTGAACAGCTGCTGTCAACGGCCATTCTAAGCTGAATGTGCCTGCTCTCGTCAGATCGCAGCAGCAATGCAGCTTAAGGCTTGGCAAGTACCAGCATGGGAGACTGGCTGGGAATCCCAAGTTCCGTTGACCTTTTTGAACCTGAAAATTGTGTTAGTTTCTCTATGAGATAGTAAAAGAAGGCTCAAATTGAACAGCTGCTGTCAACGGCCATTCTAAGCTGAATGTGCCTGCTCTCGTCGGATCGCAGCAGCAATGCAGCTTAAGGCTTGGCAAGTACCAGCATGGGAGACTGGCTGGGAATCCCAAGTTCCGTTGATCTTTTTGAACCTGAAAATTGTTAGTTTCTCTGTCAAAGATGGTAAAAGAAGGTTCAAATTGAACAGCTGCTGTCAACGGCCATTCTAAGCTGAATGTGCCTGCTCTCGTCAGATGGCAGCAGCAATGCAGCTTAAGGCTTGGCAAGTACCAGCATGGGAGACTGGCTGGGAATCCCAAGTTCCGTTGACCTTTTTGAACCTGAAAATTGTGTTAGTTTCTCTATGAGATAGTAAAAGAAGGTTCAAATTGAACAGCTGCTGTCAACGGCCATTCTAAGCTGAATGTGCCTGCTCTCGTCAGATCGCAGCAGCAATGCAGCTTAAGGCTTGGCAAGTACCAGCATGGGAGACTGGCTGGGAATCCCAAGTTCTGTTGACCTTTTTGAACCTGAAAATTGTGTTAGTTTCTCTATGAGATAGTAAAAGAAGGTTCAAACTGAACATCTGCTGTCAACGGCCATTCTAAGCTGAATGTGCCTGCTCTCGTCAGATCGCAGCATCAATGCAGCTTAAGGCTTGGCAAGTACCAGCATGGGAGACTGGCTGGGAATCCCAAGTTCCGTTGACCTTTTTGAACCTGAAAATTGTGTTAGTTTCTCTATGAGATAGTAAAAGAAGGTTCAAATTGAACAGCTGCTGTCAACGGCCATTCTAAGCTGAATGTGCCTGCTCTCGTCAGATCGCAGCAGCAATGCAGCTTAAGGCTTGGCAAGTACCAGCATGGGAGACTGGCTGGGAATCCCAAGTTCCGTTGACCTTTTTGAACCTGAAAATTGTGTTAGTTTCTCTATGAGATAGTAAAAGAAGGTTCAAATTGAACAGCTGCTGTCAACGGCCATTCTAAGCTGAATGTGCCTGCTCTCGTCAGATTGCAGCAGCAATGCAGCTTAAGACTTGGCAAGTACCAGCATGGGAGACTGGCTGGGAATCCCAAGTTTTGTTGACCTTTTTGAACCTGAAAATTGTGTTAGTTTCTCTATGAGATAGTAAAAGAAGGTTCAAATTGAACAGCTGCTGTCAACGGCCATTCTAAGCTGAATGTGCCTGCTCTCGTCAGATCGCAGCAGCTTAAGGCTTGGCAAGTACCAGCATGGGAGACTGGCTGGGAATCCCAAGTTCCGTTGACCTTTTTGAACCTGAAAATTGTGTTAGTTTCTCTATGAGATAGTAAAAGAAGGTTCAAATTGAACAGCTGCTGTCAACGGCCATTCTAAGCTGAATGTGCCTGCTCTTGTCAGATCGCAGCAGCAATGCAGCTTAAGGCTTGGCAAGTACCAGCATGGGAGACTGGCTGGGAATCCCAAGTTCCGTTGACCTTTTTGAACCTGAAAATTGTGTTAGTTTCTCTATGAGATAGTAAAAGAAGGTTCAAACTGAACAGCTGCTGTCAACGGCCATTCTAAGCTGAATGTGCCTGCTCTCGTCAGATCGCAGCAGCAATGCAGCTTAAGGCTTGGCAAGTACCAGCATGGGAGACTGGCTGGGAATCCCAAGTTCTGTTGACCTTTTTGAACCTGAAAATTGTGTTAGTTTCTCTATGAGATAGTAAAAGAAGGTTCAAATTGAACAGCTGCTGTCAACAGCCGATCTAAGCTGAATGTGCCTGCTCTCGTCAGATCGCAGCAGCAATGCAGCTTAAGGCTTGGCAAGTACCAGCATGGGAGACTGGCTGGGAATCCCAAGTTCTGTTGACCTTTTTGAACCTGAAAATTGTGTTAGTTTCTCTATGAGATAGTAAAAGAAGGTTCAAATTGAACAGCTGCTGTCAACGGCCATTCTAAGCTGAATGTGCCTGCTCTCGTCAGATCGCAGCAGCAATGCAGCTTAAGGCTTGGCAAGTACCAGCATGGGAGACTGGCTGGGAATCCCAAGTTCCGTTGACCTTTTTGAACCTGAAAATTGTTAGTTTCTCTGTCAAAGATGGTAAAAGAAGGTTCAAATTGAACAGCTGCTGTCAACGGCCATTCTAAGCTGAATGTGCCTGCTCTCGTCAGATCGCAGCAGCAATGCAGCTTAAGGCTTGGCAAGTACCAGCATGGGAGACTGGCTGGGAATCCCAAGTTCCGTTGACCTTTTTGAACCTGAAAATTGTGTTAGTTTCTCTATGAGATAGTAAAAGAAGGTTCAAACTGAACAGCTGCTGTCAACGGCCAATCTAAGCTGAATGTGCCTGCTCTCGTCAGATCGCAGCATCAATGCAGCTTAAGGCTTGGCAAGTACCAGCATGGGAGACTGGCTGGGAATCCCAAGTTCCGTTGACATTTTTGAACCTGAAAATTGTGTTAGTTTCTCTATGAGATAGTAAAAGAAGGTTCAAATTGAACAGCTGCTTTCAACAGCCATTCTAAGCTGAATGTGCCTGCTCTCGTCAGATCGCAGCAGCAATGCAGCTTAAGGCTTGGCAAGTACCAGCATGGGAGACTGGCTGGGAATCCCAAGTTCCGTTGACCTTTTTGAACCTGAAAATTGTGTTAGTTTCTCTATGAGATAGTAAAAGAAGGTTCAAATTGAACAGCTGCTGTCAACGGCCATTCTAAGCTGAATGTGCCTGCTCTCGTCAGATCGCAGCATCAATGCAGCTTAAGGCTTGGCAAGTACCAGCATGGGAGACTGGCTGGGAATCCCAAGTTCCGTTGATATTTTTAACCTGAAAATTGTGTTAGTTTCTCTATGAGATAGTAAAAGAAGGTTCAAACTGAACAGCTGCTGTCAACGGCCATTCTAAGCTGAATGTGCCTGCTCTCGTCAGATCGCAGCATCAATGCAGCTTAAGGCTTGGCAAGTACCAGCATGGGAGACTGGCTGGGAATCCCAAGTTCCGTTGACCTTTTTGAACCTGAAAATTGTGTTAGTTTCTCTATGAGATAGTAAAAGAAGGTTCAAATTGAACAGCTGCTGTCAACAGCCAATCTAAGCTGAATGTGCCTGCTCTCGTCAGATCACAGCAGCAATGCAGCTTAAGGCTTGGCAAGTACCAGCATGGGAGACTGGCTGGGAATCCCAAGTTCTGTTGACCTTTTTGAACCTGAAAATTGTGTTAGTTTCTCTATGAGATAGTAAAAGAAGGTTCAAATTGAACAGCTGCTGTCAACGGCCATTCTAAGCTGAATGTGCCTGCTCTCGTCAGATCGCAGCAGCTTAAGGCTTGGCAAGTACCAGCATGGGAGACTGGCTGGGAATCCCAAGTTCCGTTGATATTTTTAACCTGAAAATTGTGTTAGTTTCTCTATGAGATAGTAAAAGAAGGTTCAAACTGAACAGCTGCTGTCAACGGCCATTCTAAGCTGAATGTGCCTGCTCTCGTCAGATCGCAGCATCAATGCAGCTTAAGGCTTGGCAAGTACCAGCATGGGAGACTGGCTGGGAATCCCAAGTTCTGTTGACCTTTTTGAACCTGAAAATTGTGTTAGTTTCTCTATGAGATAGTAAAAGAAGGTTCAAATTGAACAGCTGCTGTCAACAGCCGATCTAAGCTGAATGTGCCTGCTCTCGTCAGATCGCAGCAGCAATGCAGCTTAAGGCTTGGCAAGTACCAGCATGGGAGACTGGCTGGGAATCCCAAGTTCTGTTGACCTTTTTGAACCTGAAAATTGTGTTAGTTTCTCTATGAGATAGTAAAAGAAGGTTCAAATTGAACAGCTGCTGTCAACGGCCATTCTAAGCTGAATGTGCCTGCTCTCGTCAGATCGCAGCAGCAATGCAGCTTAAGGCTTGGCAAGTACCAGCATGGGAGACTGGCTGGGAATCCCAAGTTCCGTTGACCTTTTTGAACCTGAAAATTGTTAGTTTCTCTGTCAAAGATGGTAAAAGAAGGTTCAAATTGAACAGCTGCTGTCAACGGCCATTCTAAGCTGAATGTGCCTGCTCTCGTCAGATCGCAGCAGCAATGCAGCTTAAGGCTTGGCAAGTACCAGCATGGGAGACTGGCTGGGAATCCCAAGTTCCGTTGACCTTTTTGAACCTGAAAATTGTGTTAGTTTCTCTATGAGATAGTAAAAGAAGGTTCAAACTGAACAGCTGCTGTCAACGGCCAATCTAAGCTGAATGTGCCTGCTCTCGTCAGATCGCAGCATCAATGCAGCTTAAGGCTTGGCAAGTACCAGCATGGGAGACTGGCTGGGAATCCCAAGTTCCGTTGACATTTTTGAACCTGAAAATTGTGTTAGTTTCTCTATGAGATAGTAAAAGAAGGTTCAAATTGAACAGCTGCTTTCAACAGCCATCCTAAGCTGAATGTGCCTGCTCTCGTCAGATCGCAGCAGCAATGCAGCTTAAGGCTTGGCAAGTACCAGCATGGGAGACTGGCTGGGAATCCCAAGTTCCGTTGACCTTTTTGAACCTGAAAATTGTGTTAGTTTCTCTATGAGATAGTAAAAGAAGGTTCAAATTGAACAGCTGCTGTCAACGGCCATTCTAAGCTGAATGTGCCTGCTCTCGTCAGATCGCAGCATCAATGCAGCTTAAGGCTTGGCAAGTACCAGCATGGGAGACTGGCTGGGAATCCCAAGTTCCGTTGATATTTTTAACCTGAAAATTGTGTTAGTTTCTCTATGAGATAGTAAAAGAAGGTTCAAACTGAACAGCTGCTGTCAACGGCCATTCTAAGCTGAATGTGCCTGCTCTCGTCAGATCGCAGCATCAATGCAGCTTAAGGCTTGGCAAGTACCAGCATGGGAGACTGGCTGGGAATCCCAAGTTCCGTTGACCTTTTTGAACCTGAAAATTGTGTTAGTTTCTCTATGAGATAGTAAAAGAAGGTTCAAATTGAACAGCTGCTGTCAACAGCCAATCTAAGCTGAATGTGCCTGCTCTCGTCAGATCACAGCAGCAATGCAGCTTAAGGCTTGGCAAGTACCAGCATGGGAGACTGGCTGGGAATCCCAAGTTCTGTTGACCTTTTTGAACCTGAAAATTGTGTTAGTTTCTCTATGAGATAGTAAAAGAAGGTTCAAATTGAACAGCTGCTGTCAACGGCCATTCTAAGCTGAATGTGCCTGCTCTCGTCAGATCGCAGCAGCTTAAGGCTTGGCAAGTACCAGCATGGGAGACTGGCTGGGAATCCCAAGTTCCGTTGATATTTTTAACCTGAAAATTGTGTTAGTTTCTCTATGAGATAGTAAAAGAAGGTTCAAACTGAACAGCTGCTGTCAACGGCCATTCTAAGCTGAATGTGCCTGCTCTCGTCAGATCGCAGCATCAATGCAGCTTAAGGCTTGGCAAGTACCAGCATGGGAGACTGGCTGGGTATCCCAAGTTCCGTTGACCTTTTTGAAACTGAAAATTGTGTTAGTTTCTCTATGAGATAGTAAAAGAAGGTTCAAATTGAACAGCTGCTGTCAACAGCCAATCTAAGCTGAATGTGCCTGCTCTCGTCAGATCACAGCAGCAATGCAGCTTAAGGCTTGGCAAGTACCAGCATGGGAGACTGGCTGGGAATCCCAAGTTCTGTTGACCTTTTTGAACCTGAAAATTGTGTTAGTTTCTCTATGAGATAGTAAAAGAAGGTTCAAATTGAACAGCTGCTGTCAACGGCCATTCTAAGCTGAATGTGCCTGCTCTCGTCAGATCGCAGCAGCTTAAGTCTTGGCAAGTACCAGCATGGGAGACTGGCTGGGAATCCCAAGTTCCGTTGACCTTTTTGAACCTGAAAATTGTGTTAGTTTCTCTATGAGATAGTAAAAGAAGGTTCAAACTGAACAGCTGCTGTCAACGGCCATTCTAAGCTGAATGTGCCTGCTCTCGTCAGATCGCAGCATCAATGCAGCTTAAGGCTTGGCAAGTACCAGCATGGGAGACTGGCTGGGAATCCCAAGTTCCGTTCACCTTTTTGAACCTGAAAATTGTGTTAGTTTCTCTATGAGATAGTAAAAGAAGGTTCAAATTGAACAGCTGCTGTCAACGGCCATTCTAAGCTGAATGTGCCTGCTCTCGTCAGATCGCAGCAGCAATGCAGCTTAAGGCTTGGCAAGTACCAGCATGGGAGACTGGCTGGGAATCCCAAGTTCCGTTGACCTTTTTGAACCTGAAAATTGTGTTAGTTTCTCTATGAGATAGTAAAAGAAGGTTCAAATTGAACAGCTGCTGTCAACGGCCATTCTAAGCTGAATGTGCCTGCTCTCGTCAGATCGCAGCAGCAATGCAGCTTAAGGCTTGGCAAGTACAAGCATGGGAGACTAGCTGGGAATCCCAAGTTCCGTTGACCTTTTTGAACCTGAAAATTGTTAGTTTCTCTGTCAAAGATGGTAAAAGAAGGTTCAAATTGAACAGCTGCTGTCAACGGCCATTCTAAGCTGAATGTGCCTGCTCTCGTCAGATCGCAGCAGCAATGCAGCTTAAGGCTTGGCAAGTACCAGCATGGGAGACTGGCTGGGAATCCCAAGTTCCGTTGACCTTTTTGAACCTGAAAATTGTGTTAGTTTCTCTATGAGATAGTAAAAGAAGGTTCAAACTGAACAGCTGCTGTCAACGGCCATTCTAAGCTGAATGTGCCTGCTCTCGTCAGATCGCAGCAGCAATGCAGCTTAAGGCTTGGCAAGTACCAGCATGGGAGACTGGCTGGGAATCCCAAGTTCCGTTGACCTTTTTGAACCTGAAAATTGTGTTAGTTTCTCTATGAGATAGTAAAAGAAGGTTCAAACTGAACAGCTGCTGTCAACGGCCATTCTAAGCTGAATGTGCCTGCTCTCGTCAGATCGCA
The DNA here is from genome assembly GCF_040894005.1 of Engystomops pustulosus. Lineage (NCBI taxonomy): Eukaryota > Metazoa > Chordata > Amphibia > Anura > Leptodactylidae > Engystomops > Engystomops pustulosus. Next base: position 69,531,755 of record NC_092419.1, read on the forward strand.
GCATCAATGCAGCTTAAGGCTTGGCAAGTACCAGCATGGGAGACTGGCTGGGAATCCCAAGTTCCGTTGACCTTTTTGAACCTGAAAATTGTGTTAGTTTCTCTATGAGATAGTAAAAGAAGGTTCAAATTGAACAGCTGCGGTCAACAGCCATTCTAAGCTGAATGTGCCTGCTCTCGTCAGATCGCAGCAGCAATGCAGCTTAAGGCTTGGCAAGTACCAGCATGGGAGACTGGCTGGGAATCCCAAGTTTTGTTGACCTTTTTGAACCTGAAAATTGTGTTAGTTTCTCTATGAGATAGTAAAAGAAGGTTCAAATTGAACAGCTGCTGTCAACGGCCATTCTAAGCTGAATGTGCCTGCTCTCGTCAGATCGCAGCAGCTTAAGGCTTGGCAAGTACCAGCATGGGAGACTGGCTGGGAATCCCAAGTTCCGTTGACCTTTTTGAACCTGAAAATTGTGTTAGTTTCTCTATGAGATAGTAAAAGAAGGTTCAAATTAAACAGCTGCTGTCAACGGCCATTCTAAGCTGAATGTGCCTGCTCTCGTCAGATCGCAGCAGCAATGCAGCTTAAGGCTTGGCAAGTACCAGCATGGGAGACTGGCTGGGAATCCCAAGTTCCGTTGACCTTTTTGAACCTGAAAATTGTGTTAGTTTCTCTATGAGATAGTAAAAGAAGGTTCAAACTGAACAGCTGCTGTCAACGGCCATTCTAAGCTGAATGTGCCTGCTCTCGTCAGATCGCAGCAGCAATGCAGCTTAAGGCTTGGCAAGTACCAGCATGGGAGACTGGCTGGGAATCCCAAGTTCCGTTGACATTTTTGAACCTGAAAATTGTGTTAGTTTCTCTATGAGATAGAAAAAGAAGGTTCAAACTGAACAGCTGCTGTCAACGGCCATTCTAAGCTAATTGTGCCTGCTCTCGTCAGATCGCAGCATCAATGCAGCTTAAGGCTTGGCAAGTACCAGCATGGGAGACTGGCTGGGAATCCCAAGTTTCGTTGACCTTTTTGAACCTGAAAATTGTGTTAGTTTCTCTATGAGATAGTAAAAGAAAGTAGAAATTAGGCAGCTGCTGTCAACGGCCATTCTAAGCTGAATGTGCCTGCTCTCGTTAGATCGCAGCAGCAATGCAGCTTAAGGCTTGGCAAGTACCAGCATGGGAGACTGGCTGGGAATCCCAAGTTCTGCTGACCTTTTTGAACCTGAAAATTGTTAGTTTCTCTGTCAAAGATAGTAAAAGAAGGTTCAAATTGAACAGCTGCTGTCAACGGCCATTCTAAGCTGAATGTGCCTGCTCTCGTCAGATGGCAGCAGCAATGCAGCTTAAGGCTTGGCAAGTACCAGCATGGGAGACTGGCTGGGAATCCCAAGTTCCGTTGACCTTTTTGAACCTGAAAATTGTGTTAGTTTCTCTATGAGATAGTAAAAGAAGGTTCAAATTGAACAGCTGCTGTCAACGGCCATTCTAAGCTGAATGTGCCTGCTCTCGTCAGATTGCAGCAGCAATGCAGCTTAAGGCTTGGCAAGTACCAGCATGGGAGACTGGCTGGGAATCCCAAGTTCCGTTGACCTTTTTAAACCTGAAAATTGTGTTAGTTTCTCTATGAGATAGTAAAAGAAGGTTCAAATTGAACAGCTGCTGTCAACAGCCAATCTAAGCTGAATGTGCCTGCTCTCGTCAGATCGCAGCAGCAATGCAGCTTAAGGCTTGGCAAGTACCAGCATGGGAGACTGGCTGGGAATCCCAAGTTCTGTTGACCTTTTTGAACCTGAAAATTGTGTTAGTTTCTCTATGAGATAGTAAAAGAAGGTTCAAATTGAACAGCTGCTGTCAACGGCCATTCTAAGCTGAATGTGCCTGCTCTCGTCAGATCGCAGCAGCTTAAGGCTTGGCAAGTACCAGCATGGGAGACTGGCTGGGAATCCCAAGTTCCGTTGACCTTTTTGAACCTGAAAATTGTGTTAGTTTCTCTATGAGATAGTAAAAGAAGGTTCAAACTGCACAGCTGCTGTCAACGGCCATTCTAAGCTGAATGTGCCTGCTCTCGTCAGATCGCAGCAGCAATGCAGCTTAAGGCTTGGCAAGTACCAGCTTGGGAGACTGGCTGGGAATCCCAAGTTCCGTTGACCTTTTTGAACCTGAAAATTGTGTTAGTTTCTCTATGAGATAGTAAAAGAAGGTTCAAACTGAACAGCTGCTGTCAACGGCCATTCTAAGCTGAATGTGCCTGCTCTCGTCAGATCGCAGCAGCAATGCAGCTTAAGGCTTGGCAAGTACCAGCATGGGAGACTGGCTGGGAATCCCAAGTTTCGTTGACCTTTTTGAACCTGAAAATTGTGTTAGTTTCTCTATGAGATAGTAAAAGAAAGTAGAAATTAGGCAGCTGCTGTCAACGGCCATTCTAAGCTGAATGTGCCTGCTCTCGTCAGATCGCAGCAGCTTAAGTCTTGGCAAGTACCAGCATGGGAGACTGGCTGGGAATCCCAAGTTCCGTTGACCTTTTTGAACCTGAAAATTGTGTTAGTTTCTCTATGAGATAGTAAAAGAAGGTTCAAACTGAACAGCTGCTGTCAACGGCCATTCTAAGCTGAATGTGCCTGCTCTCGTCAGATCGCAGCATCAATGCAGCTTAAGGCTTGGCAAGTACCAGCATGGGAGACTGGCTGGGAATCCCAAGTTCCGTTCACCTTTTTGAACCTGAAAATTGTGTTAGTTTCTCTATGAGATAGTAAAAGAAGGTTCAAATTGAACAGCTGCTGTCAACGGCCATTCTAAGCTGAATGTGCCTGCTCTCGTCAGATCGCAGCAGCAATGCAGCTTAAGGCTTGGCAAGTACCAGCATGGGAGACTGGCTGGGAATCCCAAGTTCCGTTGACCTTTTTGAACCTGAAAATTGTGTTAGTTTCTCTATGAGATAGTAAAAGAAGGTTCAAATTGAACAGCTGCTGTCAACGGCCATTCTAAGCTGAATGTGCCTGCTCTCGTCAGATCGCAGCAGCAATGCAGCTTAAGGCTTGGCAAGTACAAGCATGGGAGACTAGCTGGGAATCCCAAGTTCCGTTGACCTTTTTGAACCTGAAAATTGTTAGTTTCTCTGTCAAAGATGGTAAAAGAAGGTTCAAATTGAACAGCTGCTGTCAACGGCCATTCTAAGCTGAATGTGCCTGCTCTCGTCAGATCGCAGCAGCAATGCAGCTTAAGGCTTGGCAAGTACCAGCATGGGAGACTGGCTGGGAATCCCAAGTTCCGTTGACCTTTTTGAACCTGAAAATTGTGTTAGTTTCTCTATGAGATAGTAAAAGAAGGTTCAAACTGAACAGCTGCTGTCAACGGCCATTCTAAGCTGAATGTGCCTGCTCTCGTCAGATCGCAGCAGCAATGCAGCTTAAGGCTTGGCAAGTACCAGCATGGGAGACTGGCTGGGAATCCCAAGTTCCGTTGACCTTTTTGAACCTGAAAATTGTGTTAGTTTCTCTATGAGATAGTAAAAGAAGGTTCAAACTGAACAGCTGCTGTCAACGGCCATTCTAAGCTGAATGTGCCTGCTCTCGTCAGATCGCAGCATCAATGCAGCTTAAGGCTTGGCAAGTACCAGCATGGGAGACTGGCTGGGAATCCCAAGTTCCGTTGACCTTTTTGAACCTGAAAATTGTGTTAGTTTCTCTATGAGATAGTAAAAGAAGGTTCAAATTGAACAGCTGCGGTCAACAGCCATTCTAAGCTGAATGTGCCTGCTCTCGTCAGATCGCAGCAGCAATGCAGCTTAAGGCTTGGCAAGTACCAGCATGGGAGACTGGCTGGGAATCCCAAGTTTTGTTGACCTTTTTGAACCTGAAAATTGTGTTAGTTTCTCTATGAGATAGTAAAAGAAGGTTCAAATTGAACAGCTGCTGTCAACGGCCATTCTAAGCTGAATGTGCCTGCTCTCGTCAGATCGCAGCAGCTTAAGGCTTGGCAAGTACCAGCATGGGAGACTGGCTGGGAATCCCAAGTTCCGTTGACCTTTTTGAACCTGAAAATTGTGTTAGTTTCTCTATGAGATAGTAAAAGAAGGTTCAAATTAAACAGCTGCTGTCAACGGCCATTCTAAGCTGAATGTGCCTGCTCTCGTCAGATCGCAGCAGCAATGCAGCTTAAGGCTTGGCAAGTACCAGCATGGGAGACTGGCTGGGAATCCCAAGTTCCGTTGACCTTTTTGAACCTGAAAATTGTGTTAGTTTCTCTATGAGATAGTAAAAGAAGGTTCAAACTGAACAGCTGCTGTCAACGGCCATTCTAAGCTGAATGTGCCTGCTCTCGTCAGATCGCAGCAGCAATGCAGCTTAAGGCTTGGCAAGTACCAGCATGGGAGACTGGCTGGGAATCCCAAGTTCCGTTGACATTTTTGAACCTGAAAATTGTGTTAGTTTCTCTATGAGATAGAAAAAGAAGGTTCAAACTGAACAGCTGCTGTCAACGGCCATTCTAAGCTAATTGTGCCTGCTCTCGTCAGATCGCAGCATCAATGCAGCTTAAGGCTTGGCAAGTACCAGCATGGGAGACTGGCTGGGAATCCCAAGTTTCGTTGACCTTTTTGAACCTGAAAATTGTGTTAGTTTCTCTATGAGATAGTAAAAGAAAGTAGAAATTAGGCAGCTGCTGTCAACGGCCATTCTAAGCTGAATGTGCCTGCTCTCGTTAGATCGCAGCAGCAATGCAGCTTAAGGCTTGGCAAGTACCAGCATGGGAGACTGGCTGGGAATCCCAAGTTCTGCTGACCTTTTTGAACCTGAAAATTGTTAGTTTCTCTGTCAAAGATAGTAAAAGAAGGTTCAAATTGAACAGCTGCTGTCAACGGCCATTCTAAGCTGAATGTGCCTGCTCTCGTCAGATGGCAGCAGCAATGCAGCTTAAGGCTTGGCAAGTACCAGCATGGGAGACTGGCTGGGAATCCCAAGTTCCGTTGACCTTTTTGAACCTGAAAATTGTGTTAGTTTCTCTATGAGATAGTAAAAGAAGGTTCAAATTGAACAGCTGCTGTCAACGGCCATTCTAAGCTGAATGTGCCTGCTCTCGTCAGATTGCAGCAGCAATGCAGCTTAAGGCTTGGCAAGTACCAGCATGGGAGACTGGCTGGGAATCCCAAGTTCCGTTGACCTTTTTAAACCTGAAAATTGTGTTAGTTTCTCTATGAGATAGTAAAAGAAGGTTCAAATTGAACAGCTGCTGTCAACAGCCAATCTAAGCTGAATGTGCCTGCTCTCGTCAGATCGCAGCAGCAATGCAGCTTAAGGCTTGGCAAGTACCAGCATGGGAGACTGGCTGGGAATCCCAAGTTCTGTTGACCTTTTTGAACCTGAAAATTGTGTTAGTTTCTCTATGAGATAGTAAAAGAAGGTTCAAATTGAACAGCTGCTGTCAACGGCCATTCTAAGCTGAATGTGCCTGCTCTCGTCAGATCGCAGCAGCTTAAGGCTTGGCAAGTACCAGCATGGGAGACTGGCTGGGAATCCCAAGTTCCGTTGACCTTTTTGAACCTGAAAATTGTGTTAGTTTCTCTATGAGATAGTAAAAGAAGGTTCAAACTGCACAGCTGCTGTCAACGGCCATTCTAAGCTGAATGTGCCTGCTCTCGTCAGATCGCAGCAGCAATGCAGCTTAAGGCTTGGCAAGTACCAGCTTGGGAGACTGGCTGGGAATCCCAAGTTCCGTTGACCTTTTTGAACCTGAAAATTGTGTTAGTTTCTCTATGAGATAGTAAAAGAAGGTTCAAACTGAACAGCTGCTGTCAACGGCCATTCTAAGCTGAATGTGCCTGCTCTCGTCAGATCGCAGCAGCAATGCAGCTTAAGGCTTGGCAAGTACCAGCATGGGAGACTGGCTGGGAATCCCAAGTTTCGTTGACCTTTTTGAACCTGAAAATTGTGTTAGTTTCTCTATGAGATAGTAAAAGAAAGTAGAAATTAGGCAGCTGCTGTCAACGGCCATTCTAAGCTGAATGTGCCTGCTCTCGTCAGATCGCAGCAGCAATGCAGCTTAAGGCTTGGCAAGTACCAGCATGGGAGACTGGCTGGGAATCCCAAGTTCTGCTGACCTTTTTGAACCTGAAAATTGTTAGTTTCTCTGTCAAAGATGGTAAAAGAAGGTTCAAATTGAACAGCTGCTGTCAACGGCCATTCTAAGCTGAATGTGCCTGCTCTCGTCAGATGGCAGCAGCAATGCAGCTTAAGGCTTGGCAAGTACCAGCATGGGAGACTGGCTGGGAATCCCAAGTTCCGTTGACCTTTTTGAACCTGAAAATTGTGTTAGTTTCTCTTTGAGATAGTAAAAGAAGGTTCAAATTGAACAGCTGCTGTCAACGGCCATTCTAAGCTGAATGTGCCTGCTCTCGTCAGATCGCAGCAGCAATGCAGCTTAAGGCTTGGCAAGTACCAGCATGGGAGACTGGCTGGGAATCCCAAGTTCTGTTGACCTTTTTGAACCTGAAAATTGTGTTAGTTTCTCTATGAGATAGTAAAAGAAGGTTCAAATTGAACAGCTGCTGTCAACGGCCATTCTAAGCTGAATGTGCCTGCTCTCGTCAGATCGCAGCAGCAATGCAGCTTAAGGCTTGGCAAGTACCAGCATGGGAGACTGGCTGGGAATCCCAAGTTCTGTTGACCTTTTTGAACCTGAAAATTGTGTTAGTTTCTCTATGAGATAGTAAAAGAAGGTTCAAATTGAACAGCTGCTGTCAACGGCCATTCTAAGCTGAATGTGCGTGCTCTTGTCGGATCACAGCAGCGATGCGGCTTAAGGCTTGGCAAGTACCAGCATGGGAGACTGGCTGCGAATTCCAAGTTCCGTTGACCTTTTTGAACCTGAAAATTGTGTTAGTTTCTCTATGAGATAGTAAAAGAAGGTTCAAACTGAACAGCTGCTGTCAACGGCCATTCTAAGCTGAATGTGCCTGCTCTCGTCAGATCGCAGCAGCAATGCAGCTTAAGGCTTGGCAAGTACCAGCATGGGAGACTGGCTGGGAATCCCAAGTTCCGTTGACCTTTTTGAACCTGAAAATTGTGTTAGTTTCTCTATGAGATAGTAAAAGAAGGTTCAAATTGAACAGCTGCTGTCAACGGCCATTCTAAGCTGAATGTGCCTGCTCTCGTCAGATTGCAGCAGCAATGCAGCTTAAGGCTTGGCAAGTACCAGCATGGGAGACTGGCTGGGAATCCCAAGTTCCGTTGACCTTTTTGAACCTGAAAATTGTGTTAGTTTCTCTATGAGATAGTAAAAGAAGGTTCAAATTGAACAGCTGCTGTCAACAGCCAATCTAAGCTGAATGTGCCTGCTCTCGTCAGATCGCAGCAGCAATGCAGCTTAAGGCTTGGCAAGTACCAGCATGGGAGACTGGCTGGGAATCCCAAGTTCTGTTGACCTTTTTGAACCTGAAAATTGTGTTAGTTTCTCTATGAGATAGTAAAAGAAGGTTCAAATTGAACAGCTGCTGTCAACGGCCATTCTAAGCTGAATGTGCCTGCTCTCGTCAGATCGCAGCAGCTTAAGGCTTGGCAAGTACCAGCATGGGAGACTGGCTGGGAATCCCAAGTTCCGTTGACCTTTTTGAACCTGAAAATTGTGTTAGTTTCTCTATGAGATAGTAAAAGAAGGTTCAAACTGAACAGCTGCTGTCAACGGCCATTCTAAGCTGAATGTGCCTGCTCTCGTCAGATCGCAGCAGCGAAGCAGCTTAAGGCTTGGCAAGTACCAGCATGGGAGACTGGCTGGGAATCCCAAGTTCCGTTGACCTTTTTGAACCTGAAAATTGTGTTAGTTTCTCTATGAGATAGTAAAAGAAAGTAGAAATTAGGCAGCTGCTGTCAACGGCCATTCTAAGCTGAATGTGCCTGCTCTCGTTAGATTGCAGCAGTAATGCAGCTTAAGGCTTGGCAAGTACCAGCATGGGAGACTGGCTGGGAATCCCAAGGTCTGCTGACCTTTTTGAACCTGAAAATTGTTAGTTTCTCTGTCAAAGATGGTAAAAGAAGGTTCAAATTGAACAGCTGCTGTCAACGGCCATTCTAAGCTGAATGTGCCTGCTCTCGTCAGATGGCAGCAGCAATGCAGCTTAAGGCTTGGCAAGTACCAGCATGGGAGACTAGCTGGGAATCCCAAGTTCCGTTGACCTTTTTGAACCTGAAAATTGTGTTAGTTTCTCTATGAGATAGTAAAAGAAGGTTCAAATTGAACAGCTGCTGTCAACGGCCATTCTAAGCTGAATGTGCCTGCTCTCGTCAGATCGCAGCAGCAATGCAGCTTAAGGCTTGGCAAGTACCAGCATGGGAGACTGGCTGGGAATCCCAAGTTCCGTTGACCTTTTTGAACCTGAAAATTGTGTTAGTTTCTCTATGAGATAGTAAAAGAAGGTTCAAACTGAACAGCTGCTGTCAACGGCCATTCTAAGCTGAATGTGCCTGCTCTCGTCAGATCGCAGCAGCAATGCAGCTTAAGGCTTGGCAAGTACCAGCATGGGAGACTGGCTGGGAATCCCAAGTTCCGTTGACCTTTTTGAACCTGAAAATTGTGTTAGTTTCTCTATGAGATAGTAAAAGAAGGTTCAAATTGAACAGCTGCTGTCAACAGCCATTCTAAGCTGAATGTGCCTGCTCTCGTCAGATCGCAGCAGCAATGCAGCTTAAGGCTTGGCAAGTACCAGCATGGGAGACTGGCTGGGAATCCCAAGTTCTGTTGACCTTTTTGAACCTGAAAATTGTGTTAGTTTCTCTATGAGATAGTAAAAGAAGGTTCAAATTGAACAGCTGCTGTCAACGGCCATTCTAAGCTGAATGTGCCTGCTCTCGTCAGATCGCAGCAGCAATGCAGCTTAAGGCTTGGCAAGTACCAGCATGGGAGACTGGCTGGGAATCCCAAGTTCTGTTGACCTTTTTGAACCTGAAAATTGTGTTAGTTTCTCTATGAGATAGTAAAAGAAGGTTCAAATTGAACAGCTGCTGTCAACGGCCATTCTAAGCTGAATGTGCGTGCTCTTGTCGGATCACAGCAGCGATGCGGCTTAAGGCTTGGCAAGTACCAGAATGGGAGACTGGCTGCGAATTCCAAGTTCCGTTGACCTTTTAGAACCTGAAAATTGTGTTAGTTTCTCTATGAGATAGTAAAAGAAGGTTCAAACTGAACAGCTGCTGTCAACGGCCATTCTAAGCTGAATGTGCTTGCTCTCGTCAGATCGCAGCATCAATGCAGCTTAAGGCTTGGCAAGTACCAGCATGGGAGACTGGCTGGGAATCCCAAGTTCTGTTGACCTTTTTGAACCTGAAAATTGTTAGTTTCTCTGTCAAAGATGGTAAAAGAAGGTTCAAATTGAACAGCTGCTGTCAACGGCCATTTTAAGCTGAATGTGCCTGCTCTCGTCAAATCGCAGCAGCAATGCAGCTTAAGGCTTGGCAAGTACCAGCATGGGAGACTGGCTGGGAATCCCAAGTTCCGTTGACCTTTTTGAACCTGAAAATTGTGTTAGTTTCTCTATGAGATAGTAAAAGAAGGTTCAAATTGAACATCTGCTGTCAACGGCCATTCTAAGCTTAATGTGCGTGCTCTTGTCGGATAACAGCAGCGATGCGGCATAAGGCTTGGCAAGTACCAGCATGGGAGACTGGCTGCGAATCCCAAGTTCTGTTGACCTTTTTGAACCTGAAAATTGTTAGTTTCTCTGTCAAAGATGGTAAAAGAAGGTTCAAATTGAACAGCTGCTGTCAACGGCCATTCTAAGCTGAATGTGCCTGCTCTCGTCAGATCGCAGCAGCAATGCAGCTTAAGGCTTGGCAAGTACCAGCATGGGAGACTGCCTGGGAATCCCAAGTTCCGTTGACCTTTTTGAACCTGAAAATTGTGTTAGTTTCTCTATGAGATAGTAAAAGAAGGTTCAAATTGAAAAGCTGCTGTCAACGGCCATTCTAAGCTGAATGTGCGTGCTCTTGTCGGATCACAGCAGCGATGCGGCTTAAGGCTTGGCAAGTACCAGCATGGGAGACTGGCTGCGAATTCCAAGTTCCGTTGACATTTTTGAACCTGAAAATTGTGTTAGTTTCTCTATGAGATAGTAAAAGAAGGTTCAAACTGAACAGCTGCTGTCAACGGCCATTCTAAGCTGAATGTGCCTGCTCTCGTCAGATCGCAGCATCAATGCAGCTTAAGGCTTGGCAAGTACCAGCATGGGAGACTGGCTGGGAATCCCAAGTTCTGTTGACCTTTTTGAACCTGAAAATTGTTAGTTTCTCTGTCAAAGATGGTAAAAGAAGGTTCAAATTGAACAGCTGCTGTCAACGGCCATTCTAAGCTGAATGTGCCTGCTCTCGTCAGATCGCAGCAGCAATGCAGCTTAAGGCTTGGCAAGTACCAGCATGGGAGACTGGCTGGGAATCCCAAGTTCCGTTGACATTTTTGAACCTGAAAATTGTGTTAGTTTCTCTATGAGATAGAAAAAGAAGGTTCAAACTGAACAGCTGCTGTCAACGGCCATTCTAAGCTGAATGTGCCTGCTCTCGTCAGATCGCAGCATCAATGCAGCTTAAGGCTTGGCAAGTACCAGCATGGGAGACTGGCTGGGAATCCCAAGTTCCGTTCACCATTTTGAACCTGAAAATTGTGTTAGTTTCTCTATGAGATAGTAAAAGAAGGTTCAAACTGAACAGCTGCTGTCCACGGCCATTCTAAGCTGAATGTGCCTGCTCTCGTCAGATCGCAGCAGCAATGCAGCTTAAGGCTTGGCAAGTACCAGCATGGGAGACTGGCTGGGAATCCCAAGTTCCGTTGACCTTTTTGAACCTGAAAATTGTGTTAGTTTCTCTATGAGATAGTAAAAGAAGGTTCAAATTGAACAGCTGCTGTCAACGGCCATTCTAAGCTGAATGTGCCTGCTCTCGTCAGATCGCAGCAGCAATGCAGCTTAAGGCTTGGCAAGTACCAGCATGGGAGACTGGCTGGAAATCCCAAGTTCTGTTGACCTTTTTGAACCTGAAAATTGTGTTAGTTTTTCTATGAGATAGTGAAAGAAGGTTCAAATTGAACAGCTGCTGTCAACGGCCATTCTAAGCTGAATGTGCCTGCTCTCGTCAGATCGCAGCAGCAATGCAGCTTAAGGCTTGGCAAGTACCAGCATGGGAGACTGGCTGGGAATCCCAAGTTCTGTTGACCTTTTTGAACCTGAAAATTGTGTTAGTTTCTCTATGAGATAGTAAAAGAAGGTTCAAATTGAACAGCTGCTGTCAACGGCCATTCTAAGCTGAATGTGCCTGCTCTCGTCAGATCGCAGCAGCAATGCAGCTTAAGGCTTGGCAAGTACCAGCATGGGAGACTGGCTGGGAATCCCAAGTTCCGTTGACCTTTTTGAACCTGAAAATTGTGTTAGTTTCTCTATGAGATAGTAAAAGAAGGTTCAAATTGAACAGCTGCTGTCAACGGCCATTCTAAGCTGAATGTGCCTGCTCTCGTCAGATCGCAGCAGCAATGCAGCTTAAGGCTTGGCAAGTACCAGCATGGGAGACTAGCTGGGAATCCCAAGTTCCGTTGACCTTTTTGAACCTGAAAATTGTTAGTTTCTCTGTCAAAGATGGTAAAAGAAGGTTCAAATTGAACAGCTGCTGTCAACGGCCATTCTAAGCTGAATGTGCCTGCTCTCGTCAGATCGCAGCAGCAATGCAGCTTAAGGCTTGGCAAGTACCAGCATGGGAGACTGGCTGGGAATCCCAAGTTCCGTTGACCTTTTTGAACCTGAAAATTGTGTTAGTTTCTCTATGAGATAGTAAAAGAAGGTTCAAACTGAACAGCTGCTGTCAACGGCCATTCTAAGCTGAATGTGCCTGCTCTCGTCAGATCGCAGCAGCAATGCAGCTTAAGGCTTGGCAAGTACCAGCATGGGAGACTGGCTGGGAATCCCAAGTTCCGTTGACCTTTTTGAACCTGAAAATTGTGTTAGTTTCTCTATGAGATAGTAAAAGAAGGTTCAAACTGAACAGCTGCTGTCAACGGCCATTCTAAGCTGAATGTGCCTGCTCTCGTCAGATCGCAGCATCAATGCAGCTTAAGGCTTGGCAAGTACCAGCATGGGAGACTGGCTGGGAATCCCAAGTTCCGTTGACCTTTTTGAACCTGAAAATTGTGTTAGTTTCTCTATGAGATAGTAAAAGAAGGTTCAAATTGAACAGCTGCGGTCAACAGCCATTCTAAGCTGAATGTGCCTGCTCTCGTCAGATCGCAGCAGCAATGCAGCTTAAGGCTTGGCAAGTACCAGCATGGGAGACTGGCTGGGAATCCCAAGTTTTGTTGACCTTTTTGAACCTGAAAATTGTGTTAGTTTCTCTATGAGATAGTAAAAGAAGGTTCAAATTGAACAGCTGCTGTCAACGGCCATTCTAAGCTGAATGTGCCTGCTCTCGTCAGATCGCAGCAGCTTAAGGCTTGGCAAGTACCAGCATGGGAGACTGGCTGGAAATCCCAAGTTCCGTTGACCTTTTTGAACCTGAAAATTGTGTTAGTTTCTCTATGAGATAGTAAAAGAAGGTTCAAATTGAACAGCTGCTGTCAACGGCCATTCTAAGCTGAATGTGCCTGCTCTCGTCAGATCGCAGCAGCAATGCAGCTTAAGGCTTGGCAAGTACCAGCATGGGAGACTGGCTGGGAATCCCAAGTTCCGTTGACCTTTTTGAACCTGAAAATTGTGTTAGTTTCTCTATGAGATAGTAAAAGAAGGTTCAAACTGAACAGCTGCTGTCAACGGCCATTCTAAGCTGAATGTGCCTGCTCTCGTCAGATCGCAGCAGCAATGCAGCTTAAGGCTTGGCAAGTACCAGCATGGGAGACTGGCTGGGAATCCCAAGTTCCGTTGACATTTTTGAACCTGAAAATTGTGTTAGTTTCTCTATGAGATAGAAAAAGAAGGTTCAAACTGAACAGCTGCTGTCAACGGCCATTCTAAGCTAATTGTGCCTGCTCTCGTCAGATCGCAGCATCAATGCAGCTTAAGGCTTGGCAAGTACCAGCATGGGAGACTGGCTGGGAATCCCAAGTTTCGTTGACCTTTTTGAACCTGAAAATTGTGTTAGTTTCTCTATGAGATAGTAAAAGAAAGTAGAAATTAGGCAGCTGCTGTCAACGGCCATTCTAAGCTGAATGTGCCTGCTCTCGTTAGATCGCAGCAGCAATGCAGCTTAAGGCTTGGCAAGTACCAGCATGGGAGACTGGCTGGGAATCCCAAGTTCTGCTGACCTTTTTGAACCTGAAAATTGTTAGTTTCTCTGTCAAAGATAGTAAAAGAAGGTTCAAATTGAACAGCTGCTGTCAACGGCCATTCTAAGCTGAATGTGCCTGCTCTCGTCAGATGGCAGCAGCAATGCAGCTTAAGGCTTGGCAAGTACCAGCATGGGAGACTGGCTGGGAATCCCAAGTTCCGTTGACTTTTTTGAACCTGAAAATTGTGTTAGTTTCTCTATGAGATAGTAAAAGAAGGTTCAAATTGAACAGCTGCTGTCAACGGCCATTCTAAGCTGAATGTGCCTTCCCTCGTCAGATTGCAGCAGCAATGCAGCTTAAGGCTTGGCAAGTACCAGCATGGGAGACTGGCTGGGAATCCCAAGTTCCGTTGACCTTTTTAAACCTGAAAATTGTGTTAGTTTCTCTATGAGATAGTAAAAGAAGGTTCAAATTGAACAGCTGCTGTCAACAGCCAATCTAAGCTGAATGTGCCTGCTCTCGTCAGATCGCAGCAGCAATGCAGCTTAAGGCTTGGCAAGTACCAGCATGGGAGACTGGCTGGGAATCCCAAGTTCTGTTGACCTTTATGAACCTGAAAATTGTGTTAGTTTCTCTATGAGATAGTAAAAGAAGGTTCAAATTGAACAGCTGCTGTCAACGGCCATTCTAAGCTGAATGTGCCTGCTCTCGTCAGATCGCAGCAGCTTAAGGCTTGGCAAGTACCAGCATGGGAGACTGGCTGGGAATCCCAAGTTCCGTTGACCTTTTTGAACCTGAAAATTGTGTTAGTTTCTCTATGAGATAGTAAAAGAAGGTTCAAACTGCACAGCTGCTGTCAACGGCCATTCTAAGCTGAATGTGCCTGCTCTCGTCAGATCGCAGCAGCAATGCAGCTTAAGGCTTGGCAAGTACCAGCTTGGGAGACTGGCTGGGAATCCCAAGTTCCGTTGACCTTTTTGAACCTGAAAATTGTGTTAGTTTCTCTATGAGATAGTAAAAGAAGGTTCAAACTGAACAGCTGCTGTCAACGGCCATTCTAAGCTGAATGTGCCTGCTCTCGTCAGATCGCAGCAGCAATGCAGCTTAAGGCTTGGCAAGTACCAGCATGGGAGACTGGCTGGGAATCCCAAGTTTCGTTGACCTTTTTGAACCTGAAAATTGTGTTAGTTTCTCTATGAGATAGTAAAAGAAAGTAGAAATTAGGCAGCTGCTGTCAACGGCCATTCTAAGCTGAATGTGCCTGCTCTCGTCAGATCGCAGCAGCAATGCAGCTTAAGGCTTGGCAAGTACCAGCATGGGAGACTGGCTGGGAATCCCAAGTTCTGCTGACCTTTTTGAACCTGAAAATTGTTAGTTTCTCTGTCAAAGATGGTAAAAGAAGGTTCAAATTGAACAGCTGCTGTCAACGGCCATTCTAAGCTGAATGTGCCTGCTCTCGTCAGATGGCAGCAGCAATGCAGCTTAAGGCTTGGCAAGTACCAGCATGGGAGACTGGCTGGGAATCCCAAGTTCCGTTGACCTTTTTGAACCTGAAAATTGTGTTAGTTTCTCTTTGAGATAGTAAAAGAAGGTTCAAATTGAACAGCTGCTGTCAACGGCCATTCTAAGCTGAATGTGCCTGCTCTCGTCAGATCGCAGCAGCAATGCAGCTTAAGGCTTGGCAAGTACCAGCATGGGAGACTGGCTGGGAATCCCAAGTTCTGTTGACCTTTTTGAACCTGAAAATTGTGTTAGTTTCTCTATGAGATAGTAAAAGAAGGTTCAAATTGAACAGCTGCTGTCAACGGCCATTCTAAGCTGAATGTGCCTGCTCTCGTCAGATCGCAGCAGCAATGCAGCTTAAGGCTTGGCAAGTACCAGCATGGGAGACTGGCTGGGAATCCCAAGTTCTGTTGACCTTTTTGAACCTGAAAATTGTGTTAGTTTCTCTATGAGATAGTAAAAGAAGGTTCAAATTGAACAGCTGCTGTCAACGGCCATTCTAAGCTGAATGTGCGTGCTCTTGTCGGATCACAGCAGCGATGCGGCTTAAGGCTTGGCAAGTACCAGCATGGGAGACTGGCTGCGAATTCCAAGTTCCGTTGACCTTTTTGAACCTGAAAATTGTGTTAGTTTCTCTATGAGATAGTAAAAGAAGGTTCAAACTGAACAGCTGCTGTCAACGGCCATTCTAAGCTGAATGTGCCTGCTCTCGTCAGATCGCAGCAGCAATGCAGCTTAAGGCTTGGCAAGTACCAGCATGGGAGACTGGCTGGGAATCCCAAGTTCTGTTGACCTTTTTGAACCTGAAAATTGTGTTAGTTTCTCTATGAGATAGTAAAAGAAGGTTCAAATTGAACAGCTGCTGTCAACGGCCATTCTAAGCTGAATGTGCCTGCTCTCGTCAGATCGCAGCAGCTTAAGGCTTGGCAAGTACCAGCATGGGAGACTGGCTGGGAATCCCAAGTTCCGTTGACCTTTTTGAACCTGAAAATTGTGTTAGTTTCTCTATGAGATAGTAAAAGAAGGTTCAAACTGAACAGCTGCTGTCAACGGCCATTCTAAGCTGAATGTGCCTGCTCTCGTCAGATCGCAGCAGCAATGCAGCTTAAGGCTTGGCAAGTACCAGCATGGGAGACTGGCTGGGAATCCCAAGTTCCGTTGACCTTTTTGAACCTGAAAATTGTGTTAGTTTCTCTATGAGATAGTAAAAGAAGGTTCAAACTGAACAGCTGCTGTCAACGGCCATTCTAAGCTGAATGTGCCTGCTCTCGTCAGATCGCAGCAGCAATGCAGCTTAAGGCTTGGCAAGTACCAGCATGGGAGACTGGCTGGGAATCCCAAGTTTCGTTGACCTTTTTGAACCTGAAAATTGTGTTAGTTTCTCTATGAGATAGTAAAAGAAAGTAGAAATTAGGCAGCTGCTGTCAACGGCCATTCTAAGCTGAATGTGCCTGCTCTCGCTAGATCGCAGCAGTAATGCAGCTTAAGGCTTGGCAAGTACCAGCATGGGAGACTGGCTGGGAATCCCAAGGTCTGCTGACCTTTTTGAACCTGAAAATTGTTAGTTTCTCTGTCAAAGATGGTAAAAGAAGGTTCAAATTGAACAGCTGCTGTCAACGGCCATTCTAAGCTGAATGTGCCTGCTCTCGTCAGATGGCAGCAGCAATGCAGCTTAAGGCTTGGCAAGTACCAGCATGGGAGACTAGCTGGGAATCCCAAGTTCCGTTGACCTTTTTGAACCTGAAAATTGTGTTAGTTTCTCTATGAGATAGTAAAAGAAGGTTCAAATTGAACAGCTGCTGTCAACGGCCATTCTAAGCTGAATGTGCCTGCTCTCGTCAGATCGCAGCAGCAATGCAGCTTAAGGCTTGGCAAGTACCAGCATGGGAGACTGGCTGGGAATCCCAAGTTCCGTTGACCTTTTTGAACCTGAAAATTGTGTTAGTTTCTCTATGAGATAGTAAAAGAAGGTTCAAACTGAACAGCTGCTGTCAACGGCCATTATAAGCTGAATGTGCCTGCTCTCGTCAGATCGCAGCAGCAATGCAGCTTAAGGCTTGGCAAGTACCAGCATGGGAGACTGGCTGGGAATCCCAAGTTCCGTTGACCTTTTTGAACCTGAAAATTGTGTTAGTTTCTCTATGAGATAGTAAAAGAAGGTTCAAATTGAACAGCTGCTGTCAACAGCCATTCTAAGCTGAATGTGCCTGCTCTCGTCAGATCGCAGCAGCAATGCAGCTTAAGGCTTGGCAAGTACCAGCATGGGAGACTGGCTGGGAATCCCAAGTTCTGTTGACCTTTTTGAACCTGAAAATTGTGTTAGTTTCTCTATGAGATAGTAAAAGAAGGTTCAAATTGAACAGCTGCTGTCAACGGCCATTCTAAGCTGAATGTGCCTGCTCTCGTCAGATCGCAGCAGCAATGCAGCTTAAGGCTTGGCAAGTACCAGCATGGGAGACTGGCTGGGAATCCCAAGTTCTGTTGACCTTTTTGAACCTGAAAATTGTGTTAGTTTCTCTATGAGATAGTAAAAGAAGGTTCAAATTGAACAGCTGCTGTCAACGGCCATTCTAAGCTGAATGTGCGTGCTCTTGTCGGATCACAGCAGCGATGCGGCTTAAGGCTTGGCAAGTACCAGAATGGGAGACTGGCTGCGAATTCCAAGTTCCGTTGACCTTTTAGAACCTGAAAATTGTGTTAGTTTCTCTATGAGATAGTAAAAGAAGGTTCAAACTGAACAGCTGCTGTCAACGGCCATTCTAAGCTGAATGTGCCTGCTCTCGTCAGATCGCAGCATCAATGCAGCTTAAGGCTTGGCAAGTACCAGCATGGGAGACTGGCTGGGAATCCCAAGTTCTGTTGACCTTTTTGAACCTGAAAATTGTTAGTTTCTCTGTCAAAGATGGTAAAAGAAGGTTCAAATTGAACAGCTGCTGTCAACGGCCATTTTAAGCTGAATGTGCCTGCTCTCGTCAAAT
Organism: Engystomops pustulosus; assembly: GCF_040894005.1. Taxonomy (NCBI): domain Eukaryota; kingdom Metazoa; phylum Chordata; class Amphibia; order Anura; family Leptodactylidae; genus Engystomops; species Engystomops pustulosus. The sequence continues at coordinate 69,549,445 of NC_092419.1, forward strand.
CGCAGCAGCAACGCAGCTTAAGGCTTGGCAAGTACCAGCATGGGAGACTGGCTGGGAATCCCAAGTTCCGTTGACCTTTTTGAACCTGAAAATTGTGTTAGTTTCTCTATGAGATAGTAAAAGAAGGTTCAAATTGAACAGCTGCTGTCAACGGCCATTCTAAGCTGAATGTGCGTGCTCTTGTCGGATCACAGCAGCGATGCGGCGTAAGGCTTGGCAAGTACCAGCATGGGAGACTGGCTGCGAATCCCAAGTTCTGTTGACCTTTTTGAACCTGAAAATTGTTAGTTTCTCTGTCAAAGATGGTAAAAGAAGGTTCAAATTGAACAGCTGCTGTCAACGGCCATTCTAAGCTGAATGTGCCTGCTCTCGTCAGATCGCAGCAGCAATGCAGCTTAAGGCTTGGCAAGTACCAGCATGGGAGACTGCCTGGGAATCCCAAGTTCCGTTGACCTTTTTGAACCTGAAAATTGTGTTAGTTTCTCTATGAGATAGTAAAAGAAGGTTCAAATTGAACAGCTGCTGTCAACGGCCATTCTAAGCTGAATGTGCCTGCTCTCGTCAGATCGCAGCAGCAATGCAGCTTAAGGCTTGGCAAGTACCAGCATGGGAGACTGGCTGGGAATCCCAAGTTCCGTTGACCTTTTTGAACCTGAAAATTGGGTTAGTTTCTCTATGAGATAGTAAAAGAAGGTTCAAATTGAACAGCTGCTGTCAACGGCCATTCTAAGCTGAATGTGCCTGCTCTCGTCAAATCGCAGCAGCAATGCAGCTTAAGGCTTGGCAAGTACCAGCATGGGAGACTGGCTGCGAATCCCAAGTTCCGTTGACCTTTTTGAACCTGAAAATTGTGTTAGTTTCTCTATGAGATAGTAAAAGAAGGTTCAAATTGAACAGCTGCTGTCAACGGCCATTCTAAGCTGAATGTGCGTGCTCTTGTCGGATCACAGCAGCGATGCGGCGTAAGGCTTGGCAAGTACCAGCATGGGAGACTGGCTGCGAATCCCAAGTTCTGTTGACCTTTTTGAACCTGAAAATTGTTAGTTTCTCTGTCAAAGATGGTAAAAGAAGGTTCAAATTGAACAGCTGCTGTCAACGGCCATTCTAAGCTGAATGTTCCTGCTCTCGTCAGATCGCAGCAGCAATGCAGCTTAAGGCTTGGCAAGTACCAGCATGGGAGACTGGCTGGGAATCCCAAGTTCCTTTGACCTTTTTGAACCTGAAAATTGTGTTAGTTTCTCTATAAGATAGTAAAAGAAGGTTCAAATTGAACAGCTGCTGTCAACGGCCATTCTAAGCTGAATGTGCGTGCTCTTGTCGGATCACAGCAGCGATGCGGCTTAAGGCTTGGCAAGTACCAGCATGGGAGACTGGCTGCGAATTCCAAGTTCTGTTGACCTTTTTGAACCTGAAAATTGTGTTAGTTTCTCTATGAGATAGTAAAAGAAGGTTCAAACTGAACAGCTGCTGTCAACGGCCATTCTAAGCTGAATGTGCCTGCTCTCGTCAGATCGCAGCATCAATGCAGCTTAAGGCTTGGCAAATACCAGCATGGGAGACTGGCTGGGAATCCCAAGTTCTGTTGAACTTTTTGGACCTGAAAATTGTTAGTTTCTCTGTCAAAGATGGTAAAAGAAGGTTCAAATTGAACAGCTGCTGTCAACGGCCATTCTAAGCTGAATGTGCCTGCTCTCGTCAGATCGCAGCATCAATGCAGCTTAAGGCTTGGCAAGTACCAGCATGGGAGACTGGCTGGGAATCCCAAGTTCCGTTCACCTTTTTGAACCTGAAAATTGTGTTAGTTTCTCTATGAGATAGTAAAAGAAGGTTCAAACTGAACAGCTGCTGTCAACGGCCATTCTAAGCTGAATGTGCCTGCTCTCGTCAGATCGCAGCAGCAATGCAGCTTAAGGCTTGGCAAGTACCAGCATGGGAGACTGGCTGGGAATCCCAAGTTCCGTTGACCTTTTTGAACCTGAAAATTGTGTTAGTTTCTCTATGAGATAGTAAAAGAAGGTTCAAATTGAACAGCTGCTGTCAACGGCCATTCTAAGCTGAATGTGCCTGCTCTCGTCAGATCGCAGCAGCAATGCAGCTTAAGGCTTGGCAAGTACCAGCATGGGAGACTGGCTGGAAATCCCAAGTTCTGTTGACCTTTTTGAACCTGAAAATTGTGTTAGTTTTTCTATGAGATAGTGAAAGAAGGTTCAAATTGAACAGCTGCTGTCAACGGCCATTCTAAGCTGAATGTGCCTGCTCTCGTCAGATCGCAGCAGCAATGCAGCTTAAGGCTTGGCAAGTACCAGCATGGGAGACTGGCTGGGAATCCCAAGTTCTGTTGACCTTTTTGAACCTGAAAATTGTGTTAGTTTCTCTATGAGATAGTAAAAGAAGGTTCAAATTGAACAGCTGCTGTCAACGGCCATTCTAAGCTGAATGTGCCTGCTCTCGTCAGATCGCAGCAGCAATGCAGCTTAAGGCTTGGCAAGTACCAGCATGGGAGACTGGCTGGGAATCCCAAGTTCCGTTGACCTTTTTGAACCTGAAAATTGTGTTAGTTTCTCTATGAGATAGTAAAAGAAGGTTCAAATTGAACAGCTGCTGTCAACGGCCATTCTAAGCTGAATGTGCCTGCTCTCGACAGATCGCAGCAGCAATGCAGCTTAAGGCTTGGCAAGTACAAGCATGGGAGACTAGCTGGGAATCCCAAGTTCCGTTGACCTTTTTGAACCTGAAAATTGTTAGTTTCTCTGTCAAAGATGGTAAAAGAAGGTTCAAATTGAACAGCTGCTGTCAACGGCCATTCTAAGCTGAATGTGCCTGCTCTCGTCAGATCGCAGCAGCAATGCAGCTTAAGGCTTGGCAAGTACCAGCATGGGAGACTGGCTGGGAATCCCAAGTTCCGTTGACCTTTTTGAACCTGAAAATTGTGTTAGTTTCTCTATGAGATAGTAAAAGAAGGTTCAAACTGAACAGCTGCTGTCAACGGCCATTCTAAGCTGAATGTGCCTGCTCTCGTCAGATCGCAGCAGCAATGCAGCTTAAGGCTTGGCAAGTACCAGCATGGGAGACTGGCTGGGAATCCCAAGTTCCGTTGACCTTTTTGAACCTGAAAATTGTGTTAGTTTCTCTATGAGATAGTAAAAGAAGGTTCAAACTGAACAGCTGCTGTCAACGGCCATTCTAAGCTGAATGTGCCTGCTCTCGTCAGATCGCAGCATCAATGCAGCTTAAGGCTTGGCAAGTACCAGCATGGGAGACTGGCTGGGAATCCCAAGTTCCGTTGACCTTTTTGAACCTGAAAATTGTGTTAGTTTCTCTATGAGATAGTAAAAGAAGGTTCAAATTGAACAGCTGCGGTCAACAGCCATTCTAAGCTGAATGTGCCTGCTCTCGTCAGATCGCAGCAGCAATGCAGCTTAAGGCTTGGCAAGTACCAGCATGGGAGACTGGCTGGGAATCCCAAGTTCCGTTGACCTTTTTGAACCTGAAAATTGTGTTAGTTTCTCTATGAGATAGTAAAAGAAGGTTCAAATTGAACAGCTGCTGTCAACGGCCATTCTAAGCTGAATGTGCCTGCTCTCGTCAGATCGCAGCAGCAATGCAGCTTAAGGCTTGGCAAGTACCAGCATGGGAGACTGCCTGGGAATCCCAAGTTCCGTTGACCTTTTTGAACCTGAAAATTGTGTTAGTTTCTCTATGAGATAGTAAAAGAAGGTTCAAATTGAAAAGCTGCTGTCAACGGCCATTCTAAGCTGAATGTGCGTGCTCTTGTCGGATCACAGCAGCGATGCGGCTTAAGGCTTGGCAAGTACCAGCATGGGAGACTGGCTGCGAATTCCAAGTTCCGTTGACATTTTTGAACCTGAAAATTGTGTTAGTTTCTCTATGAGATAGTAAAAGAAGGTTCAAACTGAACAGCTGCTGTCAACGGCCATTCTAAGCTGAATGTGCCTGCTCTCGTCAGATCGCAGCATCAATGCAGCTTAAGGCTTGGCAAGTACCAGCATGGGAGACTGGCTGGGAATCCCAAGTTCCGTTGACCTTTTTGAACCTGAAAATTGTGTTAGTTTCTCTATGAGATAGTAAAAGAAGGTTCAAACTGCACAGCTGCTGTCAACGGCCATTCTAAGCTGAATGTGCCTGCTCTCGTCAGATCGCAGCAGCAATGCAGCTTAAGGCTTGGCAAGTACCAGCTTGGGAGACTGGCTGGGAATCCCAAGTTCCGTTGACCTTTTTGAACCTGAAAATTGTGTTAGTTTCTCTATGAGATAGTAAAAGAAGGTTCAAACTGAACAGCTGCTGTCAACGGCCATTCTAAGCTGAATGTGCCTGCTCTCGTCAGATCGCAGCAGCAATGCAGCTTAAGGCTTGGCAAGTACCAGCATGGGAGACTGGCTGGGAATCCCAAGTTTCGTTGACCTTTTTGAACCTGAAAATTGTGTTAGTTTCTCTATGAGATAGTAAAAGAAAGTAGAAATTAGGCAGCTGCTGTCAACGGCCATTCTAAGCTGAATGTGCCTGCTCTCGTCAGATCGCAGCAGCAATGCAGCTTAAGGCTTGGCAAGTACCAGCATGGGAGACTGGCTGGGAATCCCAAGTTCTGCTGACCTTTTTGAACCTGAAAATTGTTAGTTTCTCTGTCAAAGATGGTAAAAGAAGGTTCAAATTGAACAGCTGCTGTCAACGGCCATTCTAAGCTGAATGTGCCTGCTCTCGTCAGATGGCAGCAGCAATGCAGCTTAAGGCTTGGCAAGTACCAGCATGGGAGACTGGCTGGGAATCCCAAGTTCCGTTGACCTTTTTGAACCTGAAAATTGTGTTAGTTTCTCTTTGAGATAGTAAAAGAAGGTTCAAATTGAACAGCTGCTGTCAACGGCCATTCTAAGCTGAATGTGCCTGCTCTCGTCAGATCGCAGCAGCAATGCAGCTTAAGGCTTGGCAAGTACCAGCATGGGAGACTGGCTGGGAATCCCAAGTTCTGTTGACCTTTTTGAACCTGAAAATTGTGTTAGTTTCTCTATGAGATAGTAAAAGAAGGTTCAAATTGAACAGCTGCTGTCAACGGCCATTCTAAGCTGAATGTGCCTGCTCTCGTCAGATCGCAGCAGCAATGCAGCTTAAGGCTTGGCAAGTACCAGCATGGGAGACTGGCTGGGAATCCCAAGTTCTGTTGACCTTTTTGAACCTGAAAATTGTGTTAGTTTCTCTATGAGATAGTAAAAGAAGGTTCAAATTGAACAGCTGCTGTCAACGGCCATTCTAAGCTGAATGTGCGTGCTCTTGTCGGATCACAGCAGCGATGCGGCTTAAGGCTTGGCAAGTACCAGCATGGGAGACTGGCTGCGAATTCCAAGTTCCGTTGACCTTTTTGAACCTGAAAATTGTGTTAGTTTCTCTATGAGATAGTAAAAGAAGGTTCAAACTGAACAGCTGCTGTCAACGGCCATTCTAAGCTGAATGTGCCTGCTCTCGTCAGATCGCAGCAGCAATGCAGCTTAAGGCTTGGCAAGTACCAGCATGGGAGACTGGCTGGGAATCCCAAGTTCCGTTGACCTTTTTGAACCTGAAAATTGTGTTAGTTTCTCTATGAGATAGTAAAAGAAGGTTCAAATTGAACAGCTGCTGTCAACGGCCATTCTAAGCTGAATGTGCCTGCTCTCGTCAGATTGCAGCAGCAATGCAGCTTAAGGCTTGGCAAGTACCAGCATGGGAGACTGGCTGGGAATCCCAAGTTCCGTTGCCCTTTTTGAACCTGAAAATTGTGTTAGTTTCTCTATGAGATAGTAAAAGAAGGTTCAAATTGAACAGCTGCTGTCAACAGCCAATCTAAGCTGAATGTGCCTGCTCTCGTCAGATCGCAGCAGCAATGCAGCTTAAGGCTTGGCAAGTACCAGCATGGGAGACTGGCTGGGAATCCCAAGTTCTGTTGACCTTTTTGAACCTGAAAATTGTGTTAGTTTCTCTATGAGATAGTAAAAGAAGGTTCAAATTGAACAGCTGCTGTCAACGGCCATTCTAAGCTGAATGTGCCTGCTCTCGTCAGATCGCAGCAGCTTAAGGCTTGGCAAGTACCAGCATGGGAGACTGGCTGGGAATCCCAAGTTCCGTTGACCTTTTTGAACCTGAAAATTGTGTTAGTTTCTCTATGAGATAGTAAAAGAAGGTTCAAACTGAAGAGCTGCTGTCAACGGCCATTCTAAGCTGAATGTGCCTGCTCTCGTCAGATCGCAGCAGCAATGCAGCTTAAGGCTTGGCAAGTACCAGCATGGGAGACTGGCTGGGAATCCCAAGTTCCGTTGACCTTTTTGAACCTGAAAATTGTGTTAGTTTCTCTATGAGATAGTAAAAGAAGGTTCAAACTGAACAGCTGCTGTCAACGGCCATTCTAAGCTGAATGTGCCTGCTCTCGTCAGATCGCAGCAGCAATGCAGCTTAAGGCTTGGCAAGTACCAGCATGGGAGACTGGCTGGGAATCCCAAGTTTCGTTGACCTTTTTGAACCTGAAAATTGTGTTAGTTTCTCTATGAGATAGTAAAAGAAAGTAGAAATTAGGCAGCTGCTGTCAACGGCCATTCTAAGCTGAATGTGCCTGCTCTCGTTAGATCGCAGCAGTAATGCAGCTTAAGGCTTGGCAAGTACCAGCATGGGAGACTGGCTGGGAATCCCAAGGTCTGCTGACCTTTTTGAACCTGAAAATTGTTAGTTTCTCTGTCAAAGATGGTAAAAGAAGGTTCAAATTGAACAGCTGCTGTCAACGGCCATTCTAAGCTGAATGTGCCTGCTCTCGTCAGATGGCAGCAGCAATGCAGCTTAAGGCTTGGCAAGTACCAGCATGGGAGACTAGCTGGGAATCCCAAGTTCCGTTGACCTTTTTGAACCTGAAAATTGTGTTAGTTTCTCTATGAGATAGTAAAAGAAGGTTCAAATTGAACAGCTGCTGTCAACGGCCATTCTAAGCTGAATGTGCCTGCTCTCGTCAGATCGCAGCAGCAATGCAGCTTAAGGCTTGGCAAGTACCAGCATGGGAGACTGGCTGGGAATCCCAAGTTCCGTTGACCTTTTTGAACCTGAAAATTGTGTTAGTTTCTCTATGAGATAGTAAAAGAAGGTTCAAATTGAACAGCTGCTGTCAACGGCCATTCTAAGCTGAATGTGCCTGCTCTCGTCAGATCGCAGCAGCAATGCAGCTTAAGGCTTGGCAAGTACCAGCATGGGAGACTGGCTGGGAATCCCAAGTTCCGTTGACCTTTTTGAACCTGAAAATTGTTAGTTTCTCTGTTAAAGATGGTAAAAGAAGGTTCAAATTGAACAGCTGCTGTCAACGGCCATTCTAAGCTGAATGTGCCTGCTCTCGTCAGATCGCAGCAGCAATGCAGCTTAAGGCTTGGCAAGTACCAGCATGGGAGACTGGCTGGGAATCCCAAGTTCCGTTGACCTTTTTGAACCTGAAAATTGTGTTAGTTTCTCTATGAGATAGTAAAAGAAGGTTCAAACTGAACAGCTGCTGTCAACGGCCATTCTAAGCTGAATGTGCCTGCTCTCGTCAGATCGCAGCAGCAATGCAGCTTAAGGCTTGGCAAGTACCAGCATGGGAGACTGGCTGGGAATCCCAAGTTCCGTTGACCTTTTTGAACCTGAAAATTGTGTTAGTTTCTCTATGAGATAGTAAAAGAAGGTTCAAATTGAACAGCTGCTGTCAACAGCCATTCTAAGCTGAATGTGCCTGCTCTCGTCAGATCGCAGCAGCAATGCAGCTTAAGGCTTGGCAAGTACCAGCATGGGAGACTGGCTGGGAATCCCAAGTTCTGTTGACCTTTTTGAACCTGAAAATTGTGTTAGTTTCTCTATGAGATAGTAAAAGAAGGTTCAAATTGAACAGCTGATGTCAACGGCCATTCTAAGCTGAATGTGCCTGCTCTCGTCAGATCGCAGCAGCAATGCAGCTTAAGGCTTGGCAAGTACCAGCATGGGAGACTGGCTGGGAATCCCAAGTTCTGTTGACCTTTTTGAACCTGAAAATTGTGTTAGTTTCTCTATGAGATAGTAAAAGAAGGTTCAAATTGAACAGCTGCTGTCAACGGCCATTCTAAGCTGAATGTGCGTGCTCTTGTCGGATCACAGCAGCGATGCGGCTTAAGGCTTGGCAAGTACCAGAATGGGAGACTGGCTGCGAATTCCAAGTTCCGTTGACCTTTTAGAACCTGAAAATTGTGTTAGTTTCTCTATGAGATAGTAAAAGAAGGTTCAAACTGAACAGCTGCTGTCAACGGCCATTCTAAGCTGAATGTGCCTGCTCTCGTCAGATCGCAGCATCAATGCAGCTTAAGGCTTGGCAAGTACCAGCATGGGAGACTGGCTGGGAATCCCAAGTTCTGTTGACCTTTTTGAACCTGAAAATTGTTAGTTTCTCTGTCAAAGATGGTAAAAGAAGGTTCAAATTGAACAGCTGCTGTCAACGGCCATTTTAAGCTGAATGTGCCTGCTCTCGTCAAATCGCAGCAGCAATGCAGCTTAAGGCTTGGCAAGTACCAGCATGGGAGACTGGCTGGGAATCCCAAGTTCCGTTGACCTTTTTGAACCTGAAAATTGTGTTAGTTTCTCTATGAGATAGTAAAAGAAGGTTCAAATTGAACAGCTGCTGTCAACGGCCATTCTAAGCTGAATGTGCGTGCTCTTGTCGGATCACAGCAGCGATGCGGCGTAAGGCTTGGCAAGTACCAGCATGGGAGACTGGCTGCGAATCCCAAGTTCTGTTGACCTTTTTGAACCTGAAAATTGTTAGTTTCTCTGTCAAAGATGGTAAAAGAAGGTTCAAATTGAACAGCTGCTGTCAACGGCCATTCTAAGCTGAATGTGCCTGCTCTCGTCAGATCGCAGCAGCAATGCAGCTTAAGGCTTGGCAAGTACCAGCATGGGAGACTGCCTGGGAATCCCAAGTTCCGTTGACCTTTTTGAACCTGAAAATTGTGTTAGTTTCTCTATGAGATAGTAAAAGAAGGTTCAAATTGAAAAGCTGCTGTCAACGGCCATTCTAAGCTGAATGTGCGTGCTCTTGTCGGATCACAGCAGCGATGCGGCTTAAGGCTTGGCAAGTACCAGCATGGGAGACTGGCTGCGAATTCCAAGTTCCGTTGACATTTTTGAACCTGAAAATTGTGTTAGTTTCTCTATGAGATAGTAAAAGAAGGTTCAAACTGAACAGCTGCTGTCAACGGCCATTCTAAGCTGAATGTGCCTGCTCTCGTCAGATCGCAGCATCAATGCAGCTTAAGGCTTGGCAAGTACCAGCATGGGAGACTGGCTGGGAATCCCAAGTTCTGTTGACCTTTTTGAACCTGAAAATTGTTAGTTTCTCTGTCAAAGATGGTAAAAGAAGGTTCAAATTGAACAGCTGCTGTCAACGGCCATTCTAAGCTGAATGTGCCTGCTCTCGTCAAATCGCAGCAGCAATGCAGCTTAAGGCTTGGCAAGTACCAGCATGGGAGACTGGCTGCGAATCCCAAGTTCCATTGACCTTTTTGAACCTGAAAATTGTGTTAGTTTCTCTATGAGATAGTAAAAGAAGGTTCAAATTGAACAGCTGCTGTCAACGGCCATTCTAAGCTGAATGTGCGTGCTCTTGTCGGATCACAGCAGCGATGCGGCGTAAGGCTTGGCAAGTACCAGCATGGGAGACTGGCTGCGAATCCCAAGTTCTGTTGACCTTTTTGAACCTGAAAATTGTTAGTTTCTCTGTCAAAGATGGTAAAAGAAGGTTCAAATTGAACAGCTGCTGTCAACGGCCATTCTAAGCTGAATGTTCCTGCTCTCGTCAGATCGCAGCAGCAATGCAGCTTAAGGCTTGGCAAGTACCAGCATGGGAGACTGGCTGGGAATCCCAAGTTCCTTTGACCTTTTTGAACCTGAAAATTGTGTTAGTTTCTCTATAAGATAGTAAAAGAAGGTTCAAATTGAACAGCTGCTGTCAACGGCCATTCTAAGCTGAATGTGCGTGCTCTTGTCGGATCACAGCAGCGATGCGGCTTAAGGCTTGGCAAGTACCAGCATGGGAGACTGGCTGCGAATTCCAAGTTCTGTTGACCTTTTTGAACCTGAAAATTGTGTTAGTTTCTCTATGAGATAGTAAAAGAAGGTTCAAACTGAACAGCTGCTGTCAACGGCCATTCTAAGCTGAATGTGCCTGCTCTCGTCAGATCGCAGCATCAATGCAGCTTAAGGCTTGGCAAATACCAGCATGGGAGACTGGCTGGGAATCCCAAGTTCTGTTGAACTTTTTGGACCTGAAAATTGTTAGTTTCTCTGTCAAAGATGGTAAAAGAAGGTTCAAATTGAACAGCTGCTGTCAACGGCCATTCTAAGATGAATGTGCCTGCTCTCGTCAAATCGCAGCAGCAATGCAGCTTAAGGCTTGGCAAGTACCAGCATGGGAGACTGGCTGGGAATCCCAAGTTCCGTTGACCTTTTTGAACCTGAAAATTGTGTTAGTTTCTCTATGAGATAGTAAAAGAAGGTTCAAATTGAACAGCTGCTGTCAACGGCCATTCTAAGCTGAATGTGCGTGCTCTTGTCAGATCACAGCAGCGATGCGGCGTAAGGCTTGGCAAGTACCAGCATGGGAGACTGGCTGCGAATCCCAAGTTCTGTTGACCTTTTTGAACCTGAAAATTGTGTTAGTTTCTCTATGAGATAGTAAAAGAAGGTTCAAATTGAACAGCTGCTGTCAACGGCCATTCTAAGCTGAATGTGCCTGCTCTCGTCAGATCGCAGCAGCAATGCAGCTTAAGGCTTGGCAAGTACCAGCATGGGAGACTGGCTGGGAATCCCAAGTTCCGTTGACCTTTTTGAACCTGAAAATTGTGTTAGTTTCTCTATGAGATAGTAAAAGAAGGTTCAAATTGAACAGCTGCTGTCAACGGCCATTCTAAGCTGAATGTGCGTGCTCTTGTCGGATCACAGCAGCGATGCGGCTTAAGGCTTGGCAAGTACCAGCATGGGAGACTGGCTGCGAAGGGTTGGCAAGTACCAGCATGGGAGACTGGCTGGGAATCCCAAGTTCTGTTGACCTTTTTGAACCTGAAAATTGTTAGTTTCTCTGTCAAAGATGGTAAAAGAAGGTTCAAATTGAACAGCTGCTGTTAACGGCCATTTTAAGCTGAATGTGCCTGCTCTCGTCAAATCGCAGCAGCAATGCAGCTTAAGGCTTGGCAAGTACCAGCATGGGAGACTGGCTGGGAATCCCAAGTTCCATTGACCTTTTTGAACCTGAAAATTGTGTTAGTTTCTCTATGAGATAGTAAAAGAAGGTTCAAATTGAACAGCTGCTGTCAACAGCCATTCTAAGCTGAATGTGCGTGCTCTTGTCGGATCACAGCAGCGATGCGGCGTAAGGCTTGGCAAGTACCAGCATGGGAGACTGGCTGGGAATCCCAAGTTCTGTTGACCTTTTTGAACCTGAAAATTGTGTTAGTTTCTCTATGAGATAGTAAAAGAAGGTTCAAATTGAACAGCTGCTGTCAACGGCCATTCTAAGCTGAATGTGCCTGCTCTCGTCAGATCGCAGCAGCAATGCAGCTTAAGGCTTGGCAAGTACCAGCATGGGAGACTGGCTGGGAATCCCAAGTTCTGTTGACCTTTTTGAACCTGAAAATTGTGTTAGTTTCTCTATGAGATAGTAAAAGAAGGTTCAAATTGAACAGCTGCTGTCAACGGCCATTCTAAGCTGAATGTGCGTGCTCTTGTCGGATCACAGCAGCGATGCGGCTTAAGGCTTGGCAAGTACCAGAATGGGAGACTGGCTGCGAATTCCAAGTTCCGTTGACCTTTTAGAACCTGAAAATTGTGTTAGTTTCTCTATGAGATAGTAAAAGAAGGTTCAAACTGAACAGCTGCTGTCAACGGCCATTCTAAGCTGAATGTGCCTGCTCTCGTCAGATCGCAGCATCAATGCAGCTTAAGGCTTGGCAAGTACCAGCATGGGAGACTGGCTGGGAATCCCAAGTTCTGTTGACCTTTTTGAACCTGAAAATTGTTAGTTTCTCTGTCAAAGATGGTAAAAGAAGGTTCAAATTGAACAGCTGCTGTCAACGGCCATTTTAAGCTGAATGTGCCTGCTCTCGTCAAATCGCAGCAGCAATGCAGCTTAAGGCTTGGCAAGTACCAGCATGGGAGACTGGCTGGGAATCCCAAGTTCCGTTGACCTTTTTGAACCTGAAAATTGTGTTAGTTTCTATATGAGATAGTAAAAGAAGGTTCAAATTGAACAGCTGCTGTCAACGGCCATTCTAAGCTGAATGTGCGTGCTCTTGTCGGATCACAGCAGCGATGCGGCGTAAGGCTTGGCAAGTACCAGCATGGGAGACTGGCTGCGAATCCCAAGTTCTGTTGACCTTTTTGAACCTGAAAATTGTTAGTTTCTCTGTCAAAGATGGTAAAAGAAGGTTCAAATTGAACAGCTGCTGTCAACGGCCATTCTAAGCTGAATGTGCCTGCTCTCGTCAGATCGCAGCAGCAATGCAGCTTAAGGCTTGGCAAGTACCAGCATGGGAGACTGCCTGGGAATCCCAAGTTCCGTTGACCTTTTTGAACCTGAAAATTGTGTTAGTTTCTCTATGAGATAGTAAAAGAAGGTTCAAATTGAAAAGCTGCTGTCAACGGCCATTCTAAGCTGAATGTGCGTGCTCTTGTCGGATCACAGCAGCGATGCGGCTTAAGGCTTGGCAAGTACCAGCATGGGAGACTGGCTGCGAATTCCAAGTTCCGTTGACATTTTTGAACCTGAAAATTGTGTTAGTTTCTCTATGAGATAGTAAAAGAAGGTTCAAACTGAACAGCTGCTGTCAACGGCCATTCTAAGCTGAATGTGCCTGCTCTCGTCAGATCGCAGCATCAATGCAGCTTAAGGCTTGGCAAGTACCAGCATGGGAGACTGGCTGGGAATCCCAAGTTCTGTTGACCTTTTTGAACCTGAAAATTGTTAGTTTCTCTGTCAAAGATGGTAAAAGAAGGTTCAAATTGAACAGCTGCTGTCAACGGCCATTCTAAGCTGAATGTGCCTGCTCTCGTCAAATCGCAGCAGCAATGCAGCTTAAGGCTTGGCAAGTACCAGCATGGGAGACTGGCTGCGAATCCCAAGTTCCGTTGACCTTTTTGAACCTGAAAATTGTGTTAGTTTCTCTATGAGATAGTAAAAGAAGGTTCAAATTGAACAGCTGCTGTCAACGGCCATTCTAAGCTGAATGTGCGTGCTCTTGTCGGATCACAGCAGCGATGCGGCGTAAGGCTTGGCAAGTACCAGCATGGGAGACTGGCTGCGGATCCCAAGTTCTGTTGACCTTTTTGAACCTGAAAATTGTTAGTTTCTCTGTCAAAGATGGTAAAAGAAGGTTCAAATTGAACAGCTGCTGTCAACGGCCATTCTAAGCTGAATGTGCCTGCTCTCGTCAGATCGCAGCAGCAATGCAGCTTAAGGCTTGGCAAGTACCAGCATGGGAGACTGGCTGGGAATCCCAAGTTCCTTTGACCTTTTTGAACCTGAAAATTGTGTTAGTTTCTCTATGAGATAGTAAAAGAAGGTTCAAATTGAACAGCTGCTGTCAACGGCCATTCTAAGCTGAATGTGCCTGCTCTCGTCAGATCGCAGCATCAATGCAGCTTAAGGCTTGGCAAGTACCAGCATGGGAGACTGGCTGGGAATCCCAAGTTCTGTTGAACTTTTTGGACCTGAAAATTGTTAGTTTCTCTGTCAAAGATGGTAAAAGAAGGTTCAAATTGAACAGCTGCTGTCAACGGCCATTCTAAGCTGAATGTGCCTGCTCTCGTCAAATCGCAGCAGCAATGCAGCTTAAGGCTTGGCAAGTACCAGCATGGGAGACTGGCTGGGAATCCCAAGTTCCGTTGACCTTTTTGAACCTGAAAATTGTGTTAGTTTCTCTATGAGATAGTAAAAGAAGGTTCAAATTGAACAGCTGCTGTCAACGGCCATTCTAAGCTGATTGTGCGTGCTCTTGTCGGATCACAGCAGCGATGCGGCGTAAGGCTTGGCAAGTACCAGCATGGGAGACTGGCTGCGAATCCCAAGTTCTGTTGACCTTTTTGAACCTGAAAATTGTTAGTTTCTCTGTCAAAGATGGTAAAAGAAGGTTCAAATTGAACAGCTGCTGTCAACGGCCATTCTAAGCTGAATGTGCCTGCTCTCGTCAGATCGCAGCAGCAATGCAGCTTAAGGCTTGGCAAGTACCAGCATGGGAGACTGGCTGGGAATCCCAAGTTCCGTTGACCTTTTTGAACCTGAAAATTGTGTTAGTTTCTCTATGAGATAGTAAAAGAAGGTTCAAATTGAACAGCTGCTGTCAACGGCCATTCTAAGCTGAATGTGCGTGCTCTTGTCGGATCACAGCAGCGATGCGGCTTAAGGCTTGGCAAGTACCAGCATGGGAGACTGGCTGTGAAGGGTTGGCAAGTACCAGCATGGGAGACTGGCTGGGAATCCCAAGTTCTGTTGACCTTTTTGAATCTGAAAATTGTTAGTTTCTCTGTCAAAGATGGTAAAAGAAGGTTCAAATTGAACAGCTGCTGTCAACGGCCATTTTAAGCTGAATGTGCCTGCTCTCGTCAAATCGCAGCAGCAATGCAGCTTAAGGCTTGGCAAGTACCAGCATGGGAGACTGGCTGGGAATCCCAAGTTCCGTTGACCTTTTTGAACCTGAAAATTGTGTTAGTTTCTCTATGAGATAGTAAAAGAAGGTTCAAATTGAACAGCTGCTGTCAACGGCCATTCTAAGCTGAATGTGCGTGCTCTTGTCGGATCACAGCAGCGATGCGGCGTAAGGCTTGGCAAGTACCAGCATGGGAGACTGGCTGCGAATCCCAAGTTCTGTTGACCTTTTTGAACCTGAAAATTGTTAGTTTCTCTGTCAAAGATGGTAAAAGAAGGTTCAAATTGAACAGCTGCTGTCAACGGCCATTCTAAGCTGAATGTGCCTGCTCTCGTCAGATCGCAGCAGCAATGCAGCTTAAGGCTTGGCAAGTACCAGCATGGGAGACTGCCTGGGAATCCCAAGTTCCGTTGACCTTTTTGAACCTGAAAATTGTGTTAGTTTCTCTATGAGATAGTAAAAGAAGGTTCAAATTGAAAAGCTGCTGTCAACGGCCATTCTAAGCTGAATGTGCGTGCTCTTGTCGGATCACAGCAGCGATGCGGCTTAAGGCTTGGCAAGTACCAGCATGGGAGACTGGCTGCGAATTCCAAGTTCCGTTGACATTTTTGAACCTGAAAATTGTGTTAGTTTCTCTATGAGATAGTAAAAGAAGGTTCAAACTGAACAGCTGCTGTCAACGGCCATTCTAAGCTGAATGTGCCTGCTCTCGTCAGATCGCAGCATCAATGCAGCTTAAGGCTTGGCAAGTACCAGCATGGGAGACTGGCTGGGAATCCCAAGTTCTGTTGACCTTTTTGAACCTGAAAATTGTTAGTTTCTCTGTCAAAGATGGTAAAAGAAGGTTCAAATTGAACAGCTGCTGTCAACAGCCATTCTAAGCTGAATGTGCCTGCTCTCGTCAGATCGCAGCATCAATGCAGCTTAAGGCTTGGCAAGTACCAGCATGGGAGACTGGCTGGGAATCCCAAGTTCTGTTGAACTTTTTGGACCTGAAAATTGTTAGTTTCTCTGTCAAAGATGGTAAAAGAAGGTTCAAATTGAACAGCTGCTGTCAACGGCCATTCTAAGCTGAATGTGCCTGCTCTCGTCAAATCGCAGCAGCAATGCAGCTTAAGGCTTGGCAAGTACCAGCATGGGAGACTGGCTGGGAATCCCAAGTTCCGTTGACCTTTTTGAACCTGAAAATTGTGTTAGTTTCTCTATGAGATAGTAAAAGAAGGTTCAAATTGAACAGCTGCTGTCAACGGCCATTCTAAGCTGAATGTGCGTGCTCTTGTCGGATCACAGCAGCGATGCGGCGTAAGGCTTGGCAAGTACCAGCATGGGAGACTGGCTGCGAATCCCAAGTTCTGTTGACCTTTTTGAACCTGAAAATTGTTAGTTTCTCTGTCAAAGATGGTAAAAGAAGGTTCAAATTGAACAGCTGCTGTCAACGGCCATTCTAAGCTGAATGTGCCTGCTCTCGTCAGATCGCAGCAGCAATGCAGCTTAAGGCTTGGCAAGTACCAGCATGGGAGACTGGCTGGGAATCCCAAGTTCCGTTGACCTTTTTGAACCTGAAAATTGTGTTAGTTTCTCTATGAGATAGTAAAAGAAGGTTCAAATTGAACAGCTGCTGTCAACGGCCATTCTAAGCTGAATGTGCGTGCTCTTGTCGGATCACAGCAGCGATGCGGCTTAAGGCTTGGCAAGTACCAGCATGGGAGACTGGCTGTGAAGGGTTGGCAAGTACCAGCATGGGAGACTGGCTGGGAATCCCAAGTTCTGTTGACCTTTTTGAATCTGAAAATTGTTAGTTTCTCTGTCAAAGATGGTAAAAGAAGGTTCAAATTGAACAGCTGCTGTCAACGGCCATTTTAAGCTGAATGTGCCTGCTCTCGTCAAATCGCAGCAGCAATGCAGCTTAAGGCTTGGCAAGTACCAGCATGGGAGACTGGCTGGGAATCCCAAGTTCCGTTGACCTTTTTGAACCTGAAAATTGTGTTAGTTTCTCTATGAGATAGTAAAAGAAGGTTCAAATTGAACAGCTGCTGTCAACGGCCATTCTAAGCTGAATGTGCGTGCTCTTGTCGGATCACAGCAGCGATGTGGCGTAAGGCTTAGCAAGTACCAGCATGGGAGACTGGCTGCGAATCCCAAGTTCTGTTGACCTTTTTGAACCTGAAAATTGTTAGTTTCTCTGTCAAAGATGGTAAAAGAAGGTTCAAATTGAACAGCTGCTGTCAACGGCCATTCTAAGCTGAATGTGCCTGCTCTCGTCAGATCGCAGCAGCAATGCAGCTTAAGGCTTGGCAAGTACCAGCATGGGAAACTGCCTGGGAATCCCAAGTTCCGTTGACCTTTTTGAACCTGAAAATTGTGTTAGTTTCTCTATGAGATAGTAAAAGAAGGTTCAAATTGAAAAGCTGCTGTCAACGGCCATTCTAAGCTGAATGTGCGTGCTCTTGTCGGATCACAGCAGCGATGCGGCTTAAGGCTTGGCAAGTACCAGCATGGGAGACTGGCTGCGAATTCCAAGTTCCGTTGACATTTTTGAACCTGAAAATTGTGTTAGTTTCTCTATGAGATAGTAAAAGAAGGTTCAAACTGAACAGCTGCTGTCAACGGCCATTCTAAGCTGAATGTGCCTGCTCTCGTCAGATCGCAGCATCAATGCAGCTTAAGGCTTGGCAAGTACCAGCATGGGAGACTGGCTGGGAATCCCAAGTTCTGTTGACCTTTTTGAACCTGAAAATTGTTAGTTTCTCTGTCAAAGATGGTAAAAGAAGGTTCAAATTGAACAGCTGCTGTCAACGGCCATTCTAAGCTGAATGTGCCTGCTCTCGTCAAATCGCAGCAGCAATGCAGCTTAAGGCTTGGCAAGTACCAGCATGGGAGACTGGCTGCGAATCCCAAGTTCCGTTGACCTTTTTGAACCTGAAAATTGTGTTAGTTTCTCTATGAGATAGTAAAAGAAGGTTCAAATTGAACAGCTGCTGTCAACGGCCATTCTAAGCTGAATGTGCGTGCTCTTGTCGGATCACAGCAGCGATGCAGCGTAAGGCTTGGCAAGTACCAGCATGGGAGACTGGCTGCGAATCCCAAGTTCTGTTGACCTTTTTGAACCTGAAAATTGTTAGTTTCTCTGTCAAAGATGGTAAAAGAAGGTTCAAATTGAACAGCTGCTGTCAACGGCCATTCTAAGCTGAATGTGCCTGCTCTCGTCAGATCGCAGCAGCAATGCAGCTTAAGGCTTGGCAAGTACCAGCATGGGAGACTGGCTGGGAATCCCAAGTTCCTTTAACCTTTTTGAACCTGAAAATTGTGTTAGTTTCTATATGAGATAGTAAAAGAAGGTTCAAATTGAACAGCTGCTGTCAACGGCCATTCTAAGCTGAATGTGCGTGCTCTTGTCGGATCACAGCAGCGATGCGGCTTAAGGCTTGGCAAGTACCAGCATGGGAGACTGGCTGCGAATTCCAAGTTCTGTTGACCTTTTTGAACCTGAAAATTGTGTTAGTTTCTCTATGAGATAGTAAAAGAAGGTTCAAACTGAACAGCTGCTGTCAACGGCCATTCTAAGCTGAATGTGCCTGCTCTCGTCAGATCGCAGCATCAATGCAGCTTAAGGCTTGGCAAGTACCAGCATGGGAGACTGGCTGGGAATCCCAAGTTCTGTTGAACTTTTTGGACCTTAAAATTGTTAGTTTCTCTGTCAAAGATGGTAAAAGAAGGTTCAAATTGAACAGCTGCTGTCAACGGCCATTCTAAGCTGAATGTGCCTGCTCTCGTCACATCGCAGCAGCAATGCAGCTTAAGGCTTGGCAAGTACCAGCATGGGAGACTGGCTGGGAATCCCAAGTTCCGTTGACCTTTTTGAACCTGAAAATTGTGTTATTTTCTCTATGAGATAGTAAAAGAAGGTTCAAATTGAACAGCTGCTGTCAACGGCCATTCTAAGCTGAATGTGCGTGCTCTTGTCGGATCACAGCAGCGATGCGGCGTAAGGCTTGGCAAGTACCAGCATGGGAGACTGGCTGGGAATCCCAAGTTCTGTTGACCTTTTTGAACCTGAAAATTGTTAGTTTCTCTGTCAAAGATGGTAAAAGAAGGTTCAAATTGAACAGCTGCTGTCAACGGCCATTCTAAGCTGAATGTGCCTGCTCTCGTCAGATCGCAGCAGCAATGCAGCTTAAGGCTTGGCAAGTACCAGCATGGGAGACTGGCTGGGAATCCCAAGTTCCGTTGACCTTTTTGAACCTGAAAATTGTGTTAGTTTCTCTATGAGATAGTAAAAGAAGGTTCAAATTGAACAGCTGCTGTCAACGGCCATTCTAAGCTGAATGTGCGTGCTCTTGTCGGATCACAGCAGCGATGCGGCTTAAGGCTTGGTAAGTACCAGCATGGGAGACTGGCTGCGAATCCCAAGTTCCGTTGACCTTTTTGAACCTGAAAATTGTGTTAGTTTCTCTATGAGATAGTAAAAGAAGGTTCAAACTGAACAGCTGCTGTCAACGGCCATTCTAAGCTGAATGTGCCTGCTCTCGTCAGATCGCAGCAGCAATGCAGCTTAAGGCTTGGCAAGTACCAGCATGGGAGACTGGCTGGGAATCCCAAGTTCTGTTGACCTTTTTGAACCTGAAAATTGTTAGTTTCTCTGTCAAAGATGGTAAAAGAAGGTTCAAATTGAACAGCTGCTGTCAACAGCCATTCTAAGCTGAATGTGCCTGCTCTCGTCAGATCGCAGCAGCAATGCAGCTTAAGGCTTGGCAAGTACCAGCATGGGAGACTGGCTGGGAATCCCAAGTTCCGTTGACCTTTTTGAACCTGAAAATTGTGTTAGTTTCTCTATGAGATAGTAAAAGAAGGTTCAAATTGAACAGTTGCTGTCAACGGCCATTCTAAGCTGAATGTGCCTGCTCTCGTCAGATCGCAGCAGCAATGCAGCTTAAGGCTTGGCAAGTACCAGCATGGGAGACTGGCTGGGAATCCCAAGTTCCGTTGACCTTTTTGAACCTGAAAATTGTGTTAGTTTCTCTATGAGATAGTAAAAGAAGGTTCAAACTGAAAAGCTGCTGTCAACGGCCAATCTAAGCTGAATGTGCCTGCTCTCGTCAGATCGCAGCAGCAATGCAGCTTAAGGCTTGGCAAGTACCAGCATGGGAGACTGGCTGGGAATCCCAAGTTCCGTTGACCTTTTTGAACCTGAAAATTGTGTTAGTTTCTCTATGAGATAGTAAAAGAAGGTTCAAACTGAACAGCTGCTGTCAACGGCCATTCTAAGCTGAATGTGCCTGCTCTCGTCAGATCGCAGCATCAATGCAGCTTAAGGCTTGGCAAGTACCAGCATGGGAGACTGGCTGGGAATCCCAAGTTCCGTTGACCTTTTTGAACCTGAAAATTGTGTTAGTTTCTCTATGAGATAGTAAAAGAAGGTTCAAATTGAACAGCTGCTGTCAACGGCCATTCTAAGCTGAATGTGCCTGCTCTCGTCAGATCGCAGCAGCAATGCAGCTTAAGGCTTGGCAAGTACCAGCATGGGAGACTGGCTGGGAATCCCAAGTTCCGTTGACCTTTTTGAACCTGAAAATTGTGTTAGTTTCTCTATGAGATAGTAAAAGAAGGTTCAAATTGAACAGCTGCTGTCAACGGCCATTCTAAGCTGAATGTGCCTGCTCTCGTCAGATCGCAGCAGCAATGCAGCTTAAGGCTTGGCAAGTACCAGCATGGGAGACTGGCTGGGAATCCCAAGTTCCGTTGACCTTTTTGAACCTGAAAATTGTGTTAGTTTCTCTATGAGATAGTAAAAGAAGGTTCAAATTGAACAGCTGCTGTCAACGGCCATTCTAAGCTGAATGTGCGTGCTCTTGTCGGATCACAGCAGCGATGCGGCTTAAGGCTTGGCAAGTACCAGCATGGGAGACTGGCTGCGAATCCCAAGTTCCGTTGACCTTTTTGAACCTGAAAATTGTGTTAGTTTCTCTATGAGATAGTAAAAGAAGGTTCAAACTGAACAACTGCTGTCAACGGCCATTCTAAGCTGAATGTGCCTGCTCTCGTCAGATCGCAGCAGCAATGCAGCTTAAGGCTTGGCAAGTACCAGCATGGGAGACTGGCTGGGAATCCCAAGTTCCGTTGACCTTTTTGAACCTGAAAATTGTGTTAGTTTCTCAATGAGATAGTAAAAGAAGGTTCAAATTGAACAGCTGCTGTCAACGGCCATTCTAAGCTGAATGTGCCTGCTCTCGTCAGATCGCAGCAGCAATGCAGCTTAAGGCTTGGCAAGTACCAGCATGGGAGACTAGCTGGGAATCCCAAGTTCTGTTGACCTTTTTGAACCTGAAAATTGTGTTAGTTTCTCTATGAGATAGTAAAAGAAGGTTCAAATTGAACAGCTGCTGTCAACGGCCATTCTAAGCTGAATGTGCCTGCTCTCGTCAGATCGCAGCAGCAATGCAGCTTAAGGCTTGGCAAGTACCAGCATGGGAGACTGGCTGGGAATCCCAAGTTCCGTTGACCTTTTTGAACCTGAAAATTGTGTTAGTTTCTCTATGAGATAGTAAAAGAAGGTTCAAACTGAACAGCTGCTGTCAACGGCCATTCTAAGCTGAATGTGCCTGCTCTCGTCAGATCGCAGCATCAATGCAGCTTAAGGCTTGGCAAGTACCCGCATGGGAGACTGGCTGGGAATCCCAAGTTCCGTTGACCTTTTTGAACCTGAAAATTGTGTTAGTTTCTCTATGAGATAGTAAAAGAAGGTTCAAATTGAACAGCTGCTGTCAACAGCCATTCTAAGCTGAATGTGCCTGCTCTCGTCAGATCGCAGCAGCAATGCAGCTTAAGGCTTGGCAAGTACCAGCATGGGAGACTGGCTGGGAATCCCAAGTTCTGTTGACCTTTTTGAACCTGAAAATTGTGTTATTTTCTCTATGAGATAGTAAAAGAAGGTTCAAATTGAACAGCTGCTGTCAACGGCCATTCTAAGCTGAATGTGCCTGCTCTCGTCAGATCGCAGCAGCTTAAGGCTTGGCAAGTACCAGCATGGGAGACTGGCTGGGAATCCCAAGTTCTGTTGACCTTTTTGAACCTGAAAATTGTGTTAGTTTCTCTATGAGATAGTAAAAGAAGGTTCAAATTGAACAGCTGCTGTCAACGGCCATTCTAAGCTGAATGTGCGTGCTCTTGTCGGATCACAGCAGCGATGCGGCTTAAGGCTTGGCAAGTACCAGCATGGGAGACTGGCTGCGATTTCCAAGTTCCGTTGACCTTTTTGAACCTGAAAATTGTGTTAGTTTCTCTATGAGATAGTAAAAGAAGGTTCAAACTGAACAGCTGCTGTCAACGGCCATTCTAAGCTGAATGTGCCTGCTCTCGTCAGATCGCAGCAGCAATGCAGCTTAAGGCTTGGCAAGTACCAGCATGGGAGACTAGCTGGGAATCCCAAGTTCCGTTGACCTTTTTGAACCTGAAAATTGTGTTAGTTTCTCTATGAGATAGTAAAAGAAGGTTCAAACTGAACAGCTGCTGTCAACGGCCATTCTAAGCTGAATGTGCCTGCTCTCGTCAGATCGCAGCAGCTTAAGGCTTGGCAAGTACCAGCATGGGAGACTGGCTGGGAATCCCAAGTTCCGTTGACCTTTTTGAACCTGAAAATTGTGTTAGTTTCTCTATGAGATAGTAAAAGAAGGTTCAAACTGAACAGCTGCTGTCAACGGCCATTCTAAGCTGAATGTGCCTGCTCTCGTCAGATCGCAGCAGCAATGCAGCTTAAGGCTTGGCAAGTACCAGCATGGGAGACTGGCTGGGAATCCCAAGTCTCGTTGACCTTTTTGAACCTGAAGATTGTGTTAGTTTCTCTATGAGATAGTAAAAGAAAGTAGAAATTAGGCAGCTGCTGTCAACGGCCATTCTAAGCTGAATGTGCCTGCTCTCGTCAGATCGCAGCAGCAATGCAGCTTAAGGCTTGGCAAGTACCAGCATGGGAGACTGGCTGGGAATCCCAAGTTCTGTTGACCTTTTTGAACCTGAAAATTGTTAGTTTCTCTGTCAAAGATGGTAAAAGAAGGTTCAAATTGAACAGCTGCTGTCAACAGCCAATCTAAGCTGAATGTGCCTGCTCTCGTCAGATCGCAGCAGCAATGCAGCTTAAGGCTTGGCAAGTACCAGCATGGGAGACTGGCTGGGAATCCCAAGTTCTGTTGACCTTTTTGAACCTGAAAATTGTTAGTTTCTCTGTCAAAGATGGTAAAAGAAGGTTCAAATTGAACAGCTGCTGTCAACGGCCATTCTAAGCTGAATGTGCCTGCTCTCGACAGATCGCAGCAGCAATGCAGCTTAAGGCTTGGCAAGTACCAGCATGGGAGACTGGCTGGGAATCTCAAGTTCCGTTGACCTTTTTGAACCTGAAAATTGTGTTAGTTTCTCTATGAGATAGTAAAAGAAGGTTCAAATTGAACAGCTGCTGTCAACGGCCATTCTAAGCTGAATGTGCCTGCTCTCGTCAGATTGCAGCAGCAATGCAGCTTAAGGCTTGGCAAGTACCAGCATGGGAGACTGGCTGGGATTCCCAAGTTCCGTTGACCTTTTTGAACCTGAAAATTGTGTTAGTTTCTCTATGAGATAGTAAAAGAAGGTTCAAATTGAACAGCTGCTGTCAACAGCCAATCTAAGCTGAATGTGCCTGCTCTCGTCAGATCGCAGCAGCAATGCAGCTTAAGGCTTGGCAAGTACCAGCATGGGAGACTGGCTGGGAATCCCAAGTTCTGTTGAACTTTTTGAACCTGAAAAATGTGTTAGTTTCTCTATGAGATAGTAAAAGAAGGTTCAAATTGAACAGCTGCTGTCAACGGCCATTCTAAGCTGAATGTGCCTGCTCTCGTCAGAT
The DNA here is from genome assembly GCF_040894005.1 of Engystomops pustulosus. Classification (NCBI taxonomy): domain Eukaryota; kingdom Metazoa; phylum Chordata; class Amphibia; order Anura; family Leptodactylidae; genus Engystomops; species Engystomops pustulosus. Next base: position 69,572,968 of record NC_092419.1, read on the forward strand.
CGCAGCAGCTTAAGGCTTGGCAAGTACCAGCATGGGAGACTGGCTGGGAATCCCAAGTTCCGTTGACCTTTTTGAACCTGAAAATTGTGTTAGTTTCTCTATGAGATAGTAAAAGAAGGTTCAAACTGAACAGCTGCTGTCAACGGCCATTCTAAGCTGAATGTGCCTGCTCTCGTCAGATCGCAGCAGCAATGCAGCTTAAGGCTTGGCAAGTACCAGCATGGGAGACTGGCTGGGAATCCCAAGTTCTGTTGACCTTTTTGAACCTGAAAATTGTTAGTTTCTCTGTCAAAGATGATAAAAGAAGGTTCAAATTGAACAGCTGCTGTCAACGGCCATTCTAAGCTGAATGTGCCTGCTCTCGTCAGATGGCAGCAGCAATGCAGCTTAAGGCTTGGCAAGTACCAGCATGGGAGACTGGCTGGGAATCCCAAGTTCCGTTGACCTTTTTGAACCTGAAAATTGTGTTAGTTTCTCTATGAGATAGTAAAAGAAGGTTCAAATTGAACAGCTGCTGTCAATGGCCATTCTAAGCTGAATGTGCCTGCTCTCGTCAGATCGCAGCAGCAATGCAGCTTAAGGCTTGGCAAGTACCAGCATGGGAGACTGGCTGGGAATCCCAAGTTCCGTTGACCTTTTTGAACCTGAAAATTGTGTTAGTTTCTCTATGAGATAGTAAAAGAAGGTTCAAATTGAACAGCTGCTGTCAACGGCCATTCTAAGCTGAATGTGCCTGCTCTCGTCAGATCGCAGCAGCAATGCAGCTTAAGGCTTGGCAAGTACCAGCATGGGAGACTGGCTGGGAATCCCAAGTTCCGTTGACCTTTTTGAACCTGAAAATTGTGTTAGTTTCTCTATGAGATAGTAAAAGAAGGTTCAAATTGAACAGCTGCTGTCAACGGCCATTCTAAGCTGAATGTGCGTGCTCTTGTCGGATCACAGCAGCGATGCGGCTTAAGGCTTGGCAAGTACCAGCATGGGAGACTGGCTGCGAATCCCAAGTTCCGTTGACCTTTTTGAACCTGAAAATTGTGTTAGTTTCTCTATGAGATAGTAAAAGAAGGTTCAAACTGAACAGCTGCTGTCAACGGCCATTCTAAGCTGAATGTGCCTGCTCTCGTCAGATCGCAGCATCAATGCAGCTTAAGGCTTGGCAAGTACCAGCATGGGAGACTGGCTGGGAATCCCAAGTTCCGTTGACCTTTTTGAACCTGAAAATTGTGTTAGTTTCTCTATGAGATAGTAAAAGAAGGTTCAAATTGAACAGCTGCTGTCAACGGCCATTCTAAGCTGAATGTGCCTGCTCTCGTCAGATCGCAGCAGCAATGCAGCTTAAGGCTTGGCAAGTACCAGCATGGGAGACTGGCTGGGAATCCCAAGTTCCGTTGACCTTTTTGAACCTGAAAATTGTGTTAGTTTCTCTATGAGATTGTAAAAGAAGGTTCAAATTGAACAGCTGCTGTCAACGGCCATTCTAAGCTGAATGTGCCTGCTCTCGTCAGATTGCAGCAGCAATGCAGCTTAAGGCTTGGCAAGTACCAGCATGGGAGACTGGCTGGGAATCCCAAGTTCTGTTGACCTTTTTGAACCTGAAAATTGTGTTAGTTTCTCTATGAGATAGTAAAAGAAGGTTCAAATTGAACAGCTGCTGTCAACAGCCAATCTAAGCTGAATGTGCCTGCTCTCGTCAGATCGCAGCAGCAATGCAGCTTAAGGCTTGGCAAGTACCAGCATGGGAGACTGGCTGGGAATCCCAAGTTCTGTTGACCTTTTTGAACCTGAAAATTGTGTTAGTTTCTCTATGAGATAGTAAAAGAAGGTTCAAATTGAACAGCTGCTGTCAACGGCCATTCTAAGCTGAATGTGCCTGCTCTCGTCAGATCGCAGCAGCTTAAGGCTTGGCAAGTACCAGCATGGGAGACTGGCTGGGAATCCCAAGTTCCGATGACCTTTTTGAACCTGAAAATTGTGTTAGTTTCTCTATGAGATAGTAAAAGAAGGTTCAAACTGAACAGCTGCTGTCAACGGCCATTCTAAGCTGAATGTGCCTGCTCTCGTCAGATCGCAGCAGCAATGCAGCTTAAGGCTTGGCAAGTACCAGCATGGGAGACTGGCTGGGAATCCCAAGTTTCATTGACCTTTTTGAACCTGAAAATTGTGTTAGTTTCTCTATGAGATAGTAAAAGAAAGTAGAAATTAGGCAGCTGCTGTCAACGGCCATTCTAAGCTGAATGTGCCTGCTCTCGTCAGATCGCAGCAGCAATGCAGCTTAAGGCTTGGCAAGTACCAGCATGGGAGACTGGCTGGGAATCCCAAGTTCTGTTGACCTTTTTGAACCTGAAAATTGTTAGTTTCTCTGTCAAAGATGGTAAAAGAAGGTTCAAATTGAACAGCTGCTGTCAACGGCCATTCTAAGCTGAATGTGCCTGCTCTCGTCAGATCACAGCAGCAATGCAGCTTAAGGCTTGGCAAGTACCAGCATGGGAGACTGGCTGGGAATCCCAAGTTCCGTTGACCTTTTTGAACCTGAAAATTGTGTTAGTTTCTCTATGAGATAGTAAAAGAAGGTTCAAATTGAACAGCTGCTGTCAACGGCCATTCTAAGCTGAATGTGCCTGCTCTCGTCAGATCGCAGCAGCAATGCAGCTTAAGGCTTGGCAAGTACCAGCATGGGAGACTGGCTGGGAATCCCAAGTTCCGTTGACCTTTTTGAACCTGAAAATTGTGTTAGTTTCTCTATGAGATAGTAAAAGAAGGTTCAAATTGAACAGCTGCTGTCAATGGCCATTCTAAGCTGAATGTGCCTGCTCTCGTCAGATCGCAGCAGCAATGCAGCTTAAGGCTTGGCAAGTACCAGCATGGGAGACTGGCTGGGAATCCCAAGTTCCGTTGACCTTTTTGAACCTGAAAATTGTGTTAGTTTCTCTATGAGATAGTAAAAGAAGGTTCAAATTGAACAGCTGCTGTCAACGGCCATTCTAAGCTGAATGTGCGTGCTCTTGTCGGATCACAGCAGCGATGCGGCTTAAGGCTTGGCAAGTACCAGCATGGGAGACTGGCTGCGAATCCCAAGTTCCGTTGACCTTTTTGAACCTGAAAATTGTGTTAGTTTCTCTATGAGATAGTAAAAGAAGGTTCAAACTGAACAACTGCTGTCAACGGCCATTCTAAGCTGAATGTGCCTGCTCTCGTCAGATCGCAGCATCAATGCAGCTTAAGGCTTGGCAAGTACCAGCATGGGAGACTGGCTGGGAATCCCAAGTTCCGTTGACCTTTTTGAACCTGAAAATTGTGTTAGTTTCTCTATGAGATAGTAAAAGAAGGTTCAAATTGAACAGCTGCTGTCAACGGCCATTCTAAGCTGAATGTGCCTGCTCTCGTCAGATCGCAGCAGCAATGCAGCTTAAGGCTTGGCAAGTACCAGCATGGGAGACTGGCTGGGAATCCCAAGTTCCGTTGACCTTTTTGAACCTGAAAATTGTGTTAGTTTCTCAATGAGATAGTAAAAGAAGGTTCAAATTGAACAGCTGCTGTCAACGGCCATTCTAAGCTGAATGTGCCTGCTCTCGTCAGATCGCAGCAGCAATGCAGCTTAAGGCTTGGCAAGTACCAGCATGGGAGACTAGCTGGGAATCCCAAGTTCTGTTGACCTTTTTGAACCTGAAAATTGTGTTAGTTTCTCTATGAGATAGTAAAAGAAGGTTCAAATTGAACAGCTGCTGTCAACGGCCATTCTAAGCTGAATGTGCCTGCTCTCGTCAGATCGCAGCAGCAATGCAGCTTAAGGCTTGGCAAGTACCAGCATGGGAGACTGGCTGGGAATCCCAAGTTCCGTTGACCTTTTTGAACCTGAAAATTGTGTTAGTTTCTCTATGAGATAGTAAAAGAAGGTTCAAACTGAACAGCTGCTGTCAACGGCCATTCTAAGCTGAATGTGCCTGCTCTCGTCAGATCGCAGCATCAATGCAGCTTAAGGCTTGGCAAGTACCCGCATGGGAGACTGGCTGGGAATCCCAAGTTCCGTTGACCTTTTTGAACCTGAAAATTGTGTTAGTTTCTCTATGAGATAGTAAAAGAAGGTTCAAATTGAACAGCTGCTGTCAACAGCCATTCTAAGCTGAATGTGCCTGCTCTCGTCAGATCGCAGCAGCAATGCAGCTTAAGGCTTGGCAAGTACCAGCATGGGAGACTGGCTGGGAATCCCAAGTTCTGTTGACCTTTTTGAACCTGAAAATTGTGTTATTTTCTCTATGAGATAGTAAAAGAAGGTTCAAATTGAACAGCTGCTGTCAACGGCCATTCTAAGCTGAATGTGCCTGCTCTCGTCAGATCGCAGCAGCTTAAGGCTTGGCAAGTACCAGCATGGGAGACTGGCTGGGAATCCCAAGTTCTGTTGACCTTTTTGAACCTGAAAATTGTGTTAGTTTCTCTATGAGATAGTAAAAGAAGGTTCAAATTGAACAGCTGCTGTCAACGGCCATTCTAAGCTGAATGTGCGTGCTCTTGTCGGATCACAGCAGCGATGCGGCTTAAGGCTTGGCAAGTACCAGCATGGGAGACTGGCTGCGAATTCCAAGTTCCGTTGACCTTTTTGAACCTGAAAATTGTGTTAGTTTCTCTATGAGATAGTAAAAGAAGGTTCAAACTGAACAGCTGCTGTCAACGGCCATTCTAAGCTGAATGTGCCTGCTCTCGTCAGATCGCAGCAGCAATGCAGCTTAAGGCTTGGCAAGTACCAGCATGGGAGACTAGCTGGGAATCCCAAGTTCCGTTGACCTTTTTGAACCTGAAAATTGTGTTAGTTTCTCTATGAGATAGTAAAAGAAGGTTCAAACTGAACAGCTGCTGTCAACGGCCATTCTAAGCTGAATGTGGCTGCTCTCGTCAGATCGCAGCAGCTTAAGGCTTGGCAAGTACCAGCATGGGAGACTGGCTGGGAATCCCAAGTTCCGTTGACCTTTTTGAACCTGAAAATTGTGTTAGTTTCTCTATGAGATAGTAAAAGAAGGTTCAAACTGAACAGCTGCTGTCAACGGCCATTCTAAGCTGAATGTGCCTGCTCTCGTCAGATCGCAGCAGCAATGCAGCTTAAGGCTTGGCAAGTACCAGCATGGGAGACTGGCTGGGAATCCCAAGTCTCGTTGACCTTTTTGAACCTGAAGATTGTGTTAGTTTCTCTATGAGATAGTAAAAGAAAGTAGAAATTAGGCAGCTGCTGTCAACGGCCATTCTAAGCTGAATGTGCCTGCTCTCGTCAGATCGCAGCAGCAATGCAGCTTAAGGCTTGGCAAGTACCAGCATGGGAGACTGGCTGGGAATCCCAAGTTCTGTTGACCTTTTTGAACCTGAAAATTGTTAGTTTCTCTGTCAAAGATGGTAAAAGAAGGTTCAAATTGAACAGCTGCTGTCAACGGCCATTCTAAGCTGAATGTGCCTGCTCTCGTCAGATGGCAGCAGCAATGCAGCTTAAGGCTTGGCAAGTACCAGCATGGGAGACTGGCTGGGAATCCCAAGTTCCGTTGACCTTTTTGAACCTGAAAATTGTGTTAGTTTCTCTATGAGATAGTAAAAGAAGGTTCAAATTGAACAGCTGCTGTCAACGGCCATTCTAAGCTGAATGTGCCTGCTCTCGTCAGATCGCAGCAGCAATGCAGCTTAAGGCTTGGCAAGTACCAGCATGGGAGACTGGCTGGGAATCCCAAGTTCTGTTGACCTTTTTGAACCTGAAAATTGTTAGTTTCTCTGTCAAAGATGGTAAAAGAAGGTTCAAATTGAACAGCTGCTGTCAACGGCCATTCTAAGCTGAACGTGCCTGCTCTCGTCAGATCGCAGCAGCAATGCAGCTTAAGGCTTGGCAAGTACCAGCATGGGAGACTGGCTGGGAATCCCAAGTTCCGTTGACCTTTTTGAACCTGAAAATTGTGTTAGTTTCTCTATGAGATAGTAAAAGAAGGTTCAAATTGAACAGCTGCTGTCAACGGCCATTCTAAGCTGAATGTGCCTGCTCTCGTCAGATCGCAGCAGCAATGCAGCTTAAGGCTTGGCAAGTACCAGCATGGGAGACTGGCTGGGAATCCCAAGTTCCGTTGACCTTTTTGAACCTGAAAATTGTGTTAGTTTCTCTATGAGATAGTAAAAGAAGGTTCAAATTGAACAGCTGCTGTCAACAGCCAATCTAAGCTGAATGTGCCTGCTCTCGTCAGATCGCAGCAGCAATGCAGCTTAAGGCTTGGCAAGTACCAGCATGGGAGACTGGCTGGGAATCCCAAGTTCTGTTGAACTTTTTGAACCTGAAAATTGTGTTAGTTTCTCTATGAGATAGTAAAAGAAGGTTCAAATTGAACAGCTGCTGTCAACGGCCATTCTAAGCTGAATGTGCCTGCTCTCGTCAGATCGCAGCAGCTTAAGGCTTGGCAAGTACCAGCATGGGAGACTGGCTGGGAATCCCAAGTTCCGTTGACCTTTTTGAACCTGAAAATTGTGTTAGTTTCTCTATGAGATAGTAAAAGAAGGTTCAAACTGAACAGCTGCTGTCAACGGCCATTCTAAGCTGAATGTGCCTGCTCTCGTCAGATCGCAGCAGCAATGCAGCTTAAGGCTTGGCAAGTACCAGCATGGGAGACTTGCTGGGAATCCCAAGTTCTGTTGACCTTTTTGAACCTGAAAATTGTTAGTTTCTCTGTCAAAGATGATAAAAGAAGGTTCAAATTGAACAGCTGCTGTCAACGGCCATTCTAAGCTGAATGTGCCTGCTCTCGTCAGATGGCAGCAGCAATGCAGCTTAAGGCTTGGCAAGTACCAGCATGGGAGACTGGCTGGGAATCCCAAGTTCCGTTGACCTTTTTGAACCTGAAAATTGTGTTAGTTTCTCTATGAGATAGTAAAAGAAGGTTCAAATTGAACAGCTGCTGTCAATGGCCATTCTAAGCTGAATGTGCCTGCTCTCGTCAGATCGCAGCAGCAATGCAGCTTAAGGCTTGGCAAGTACCAGCATGGGAGACTGGCTGGGAATCCCAAGTTCCGTTGACCTTTTTGAACCTGAAAATTGTGTTAGTTTCTCTATGAGATAGTAAAAGAAGGTTCAAATTGAACAGCTGCTGTCAACGGCCATTCTAAGCTGAATGTGCCTGCTCTCGTCAGATCGCAGCAGCAATGCAGCTTAAGGCTTGGCAAGTACCAGCATGGGAGACTGGCTGGGAATCCCAAGTTCCGTTGACCTTTTTGAACCTGAAAATTGTGTTAGTTTCTCTATGAGATAGTAAAAGAAGGTTCAAATTGAACAGCTGCTGTCAACGGCCATTCTAAGCTGAATGTGCGTGCTCTTGTCGGATCACAGCAGCGATGCGGCTTAAGGCTTGGCAAGTACCAGCATGGGAGACTGGCTGCGAATCCCAAGTTCCGTTGACCTTTTTGAACCTGAAAATTGTGTTAGTTTCTCTATGAGATAGTAAAAGAAGGTTCAAACTGAACAGCTGCTGTCAACGGCCATTCTAAGCTGAATGTGCCTGCTCTCGTCAGATCGCAGCATCAATGCAGCTTAAGGCTTGGCAAGTACCAGCATGGGAGACTGGCTGGGAATCCCAAGTTCCGTTGACCTTTTTGAACCTGAAAATTGTGTTAGTTTCTCTATGAGATAGTAAAAGAAGGTTCAAATTGAACAGCTGCTGTCAACGGCCATTCTAAGCTGAATGTGCCTGCTCTCGTCAGATCGCAGCAGCAATGCAGCTTAAGGCTTGGCAAGTACCAGCATGGGAGACTGGCTGGGAATCCCAAGTTCCGTTGACCTTTTTGAACCTGAAAATTGTGTTAGTTTCTCTATGAGATTGTAAAAGAAGGTTCAAATTGAACAGCTGCTGTCAACGGCCATTCTAAGCTGAATGTGCCTGCTCTCGTCAGATTGCAGCAGCAATGCAGCTTAAGGCTTGGCAAGTACCAGCATGGGAGACTGGCTGGGAATCCCAAGTTCTGTTGACCTTTTTGAACCTGAAAATTGTGTTAGTTTCTCTATGAGATAGTAAAAGAAGGTTCAAATTGAACAGCTGCTGTCAACAGCCAATCTAAGCTGAATGTGCCTGCTCTCGTCAGATCGCAGCAGCAATGCAGCTTAAGGCTTGGCAAGTACCAGCATGGGAGACTGGCTGGGAATCCCAAGTTCTGTTGACCTTTTTGAACCTGAAAATTGTGTTAGTTTCTCTATGAGATAGTAAAAGAAGGTTCAAATTGAACAGCTGCTGTCAACGGCCATTCTAAGCTGAATGTGCCTGCTCTCGTCAGATCGCAGCAGCTTAAGGCTTGGCAAGTACCAGCATGGGAGACTGGCTGGGAATCCCAAGTTCCGATGACCTTTTTGAACCTGAAAATTGTGTTAGTTTCTCTATGAGATAGTAAAAGAAGGTTCAAACTGAACAGCTGCTGTCAACGGCCATTCTAAGCTGAATGTGCCTGCTCTCGTCAGATCGCAGCAGCAATGCAGCTTAAGGCTTGGCAAGTACCAGCATGGGAGACTGGCTGGGAATCCCAAGTTCTGTTGACCTTTTTGAACCTGAAAATTGTTAGTTTCTCTGTCAAAGATGGTAAAAGAAGGTTCAAATTGAACAGCTGCTGTCAACGGCCATTCTAAGCTGAATGTGCCTGCTCTCGTCAGATCACAGCAGCAATGCAGCTTAAGGCTTGGCAAGTACCAGCATGGGAGACTGGCTGGGAATCCCAAGTTCCGTTGACCTTTTTGAACCTGAAAATTGTGTTAGTTTCTCTATGAGATAGTAAAAGAAGGTTCAAATTGAACAGCTGCTGTCAACGGCCATTCTAAGCTGAATGTGCCTGCTCTCGTCAGATCGCAGCAGCAATGCAGCTTAAGGCTTGGCAAGTACCAGCATGGGAGACTGGCTGGGAATCCCAAGTTCCGTTGACCTTTTTGAACCTGAAAATTGTGTTAGTTTCTCTATGAGATAGTAAAAGAAGGTTCAAATTGAACAGCTGCTGTCAATGGCCATTCTAAGCTGAATGTGCCTGCTCTCGTCAGATCGCAGCAGCAATGCAGCTTAAGGCTTGGCAAGTACCAGCATGGGAGACTGGCTGGGAATCCCAAGTTCCGTTGACCTTTTTGAACCTGAAAATTGTGTTAGTTTCTCTATGAGATAGTAAAAGAAGGTTCAAATTGAACAGCTGCTGTCAACGGCCATTCTAAGCTGAATGTGCGTGCTCTTGTCGGATCACAGCAGCGATGCGGCTTAAGGCTTGGCAAGTACCAGCATGGGAGACTGGCTGCGAATCCCAAGTTCCGTTGACCTTTTTGAACCTGAAAATTGTGTTAGTTTCTCTATGAGATAGTAAAAGAAGGTTCAAACTGAACAACTGCTGTCAACGGCCATTCTAAGCTGAATGTGCCTGCTCTCGTCAGATCGCAGCATCAATGCAGCTTAAGGCTTGGCAAGTACCAGCATGGGAGACTGGCTGGGAATCCCAAGTTCCGTTGACCTTTTTGAACCTGAAAATTGTGTTAGTTTCTCTATGAGATAGTAAAAGAAGGTTCAAATTGAACAGCTGCTGTCAACGGCCATTCTAAGCTGAATGTGCCTGCTCTCGTCAGATCGCAGCAGCAATGCAGCTTAAGGCTTGGCAAGTACCAGCATGGGAGACTGGCTGGGAATCCCAAGTTCCGTTGACCTTTTTGAACCTGAAAATTGTGTTAGTTTCTCAATGAGATAGTAAAAGAAGGTTCAAATTGAACAGCTGCTGTCAACGGCCATTCTAAGCTGAATGTGCCTGCTCTCGTCAGATCGCAGCAGCAATGCAGCTTAAGGCTTGGCAAGTACCAGCATGGGAGACTAGCTGGGAATCCCAAGTTCTGTTGACCTTTTTGAACCTGAAAATTGTGTTAGTTTCTCTATGAGATAGTAAAAGAAGGTTCAAATTGAACAGCTGCTGTCAACGGCCATTCTAAGCTGAATGTGCCTGCTCTCGTCAGATCGCAGCAGCAATGCAGCTTAAGGCTTGGCAAGTACCAGCATGGGAGACTGGCTGGGAATCCCAAGTTCCGTTGACCTTTTTGAACCTGAAAATTGTGTTAGTTTCTCTATGAGATAGTAAAAGAAGGTTCAAACTGAACAGCTGCTGTCAACGGCCATTCTAAGCTGAATGTGCCTGCTCTCGTCAGATCGCAGCATCAATGCAGCTTAAGGCTTGGCAAGTACCCGCATGGGAGACTGGCTGGGAATCCCAAGTTCCGTTGACCTTTTTGAACCTGAAAATTGTGTTAGTTTCTCTATGAGATAGTAAAAGAAGGTTCAAATTGAACAGCTGCTGTCAACAGCCATTCTAAGCTGAATGTGCCTGCTCTCGTCAGATCGCAGCAGCAATGCAGCTTAAGGCTTGGCAAGTACCAGCATGGGAGACTGGCTGGGAATCCCAAGTTCTGTTGACCTTTTTGAACCTGAAAATTGTGTTATTTTCTCTATGAGATAGTAAAAGAAGGTTCAAATTGAACAGCTGCTGTCAACGGCCATTCTAAGCTGAATGTGCCTGCTCTCGTCAGATCGCAGCAGCTTAAGGCTTGGCAAGTACCAGCATGGGAGACTGGCTGGGAATCCCAAGTTCTGTTGACCTTTTTGAACCTGAAAATTGTGTTAGTTTCTCTATGAGATAGTAAAAGAAGGTTCAAATTGAACAGCTGCTGTCAACGGCCATTCTAAGCTGAATGTGCGTGCTCTTGTCGGATCACAGCAGCGATGCGGCTTAAGGCTTGGCAAGTACCAGCATGGGAGACTGGCTGCGAATTCCAAGTTCCGTTGACCTTTTTGAACCTGAAAATTGTGTTAGTTTCTCTATGAGATAGTAAAAGAAGGTTCAAACTGAACAGCTGCTGTCAACGGCCATTCTAAGCTGAATGTGCCTGCTCTCGTCAGATCGCAGCAGCAATGCAGCTTAAGGCTTGGCAAGTACCAGCATGGGAGACTAGCTGGGAATCCCAAGTTCCGTTGACCTTTTTGAACCTGAAAATTGTGTTAGTTTCTCTATGAGATAGTAAAAGAAGGTTCAAACTGAACAGCTGCTGTCAACGGCCATTCTAAGCTGAATGTGCCTGCTCTCGTCAGATCGCAGCAGCTTAAGGCTTGGCAAGTACCAGCATGGGAGACTGGCTGGGAATCCCAAGTTCCGTTGACCTTTTTGAACCTGAAAATTGTGTTAGTTTCTCTATGAGATAGTAAAAGAAGGTTCAAACTGAACAGCTGCTGTCAACGGCCATTCTAAGCTGAATGTGCCTGCTCTCGTCAGATCGCAGCAGCAATGCAGCTTAAGGCTTGGCAAGTACCAGCATGGGAGACTGGCTGGGAATCCCAAGTCTCGTTGACCTTTTTGAACCTGAAGATTGTGTTAGTTTCTCTATGAGATAGTAAAAGAAAGTAGAAATTAGGCAGCTGCTGTCAACGGCCATTCTAAGCTGAATGTGCCTGCTCTCGTCAGATCGCAGCAGCAATGCAGCTTAAGGCTTGGCAAGTACCAGCATGGGAGACTGGCTGGGAATCCCAAGTTCTGTTGACCTTTTTGAACCTGAAAATTGTTAGTTTCTCTGTCAAAGATGGTAAAAGAAGGTTCAAATTGAACAGCTGCTGTCAACGGCCATTCTAAGCTGAATGTGCCTGCTCTCGTCAGATGGCAGCAGCAATGCAGCTTAAGGCTTGGCAAGTACCAGCATGGGAGACTGGCTGGGAATCCCAAGTTCCGTTGACCTTTTTGAACCTGAAAATTGTGTTAGTTTCTCTATGAGATAGTAAAAGAAGGTTCAAATTGAACAGCTGCTGTCAACGGCCATTCTAAGCTGAATGTGCCTGCTCTCGTCAGATCGCAGCAGCAATGCAGCTTAAGGCTTGGCAAGTACCAGCATGGGAGACTGGCTGGGAATCCCAAGTTCTGTTGACCTTTTTGAACCTGAAAATTGTTAGTTTCTCTGTCAAAGATGGTAAAAGAAGGTTCAAATTGAACAGCTGCTGTCAACGGCCATTCTAAGCTGAACGTGCCTGCTCTCGTCAGATCGCAGCAGCAATGCAGCTTAAGGCTTGGCAAGTACCAGCATGGGAGACTGGCTGGGAATCCCAAGTTCCGTTGACCTTTTTGAACCTGAAAATTGTGTTAGTTTCTCTATGAGATAGTAAAAGAAGGTTCAAATTGAACAGCTGCTGTCAACGGCCATTCTAAGCTGAATGTGCCTGCTCTCGTCAGATCGCAGCAGCAATGCAGCTTAAGGCTTGGCAAGTACCAGCATGGGAGACTGGCTGGGAATCCCAAGTTCCGTTGACCTTTTTGAACCTGAAAATTGTGTTAGTTTCTCTATGAGATAGTAAAAGAAGGTTCAATTTGAACAGCTGCTGTCAACAGCCAATCTAAGCTGAATGTGCCTGCTCTCGTCAGATCGCAGCAGCAATGCAGCTTAAGGCTTGGCAAGTACCAGCATGGGAGACTGGCTGGGAATCCCAAGTTCTGTTGAACTTTTTGAACCTGAAAATTGTGTTAGTTTCTCTATGAGATAGTAAAAGAAGGTTCAAATTGAACAGCTGCTGTCAACGGCCATTCTAAGCTGAATGTGCCTGCTCTCGTCAGATCGCAGCAGCTTAAGGCTTGGCAAGTACCAGCATGGGAGACTGGCTGGGAATCCCAAGTTCCGTTGACCTTTTTGAACCTGAAAATTGTGTTAGTTTCTCTATGAGATAGTAAAAGAAGGTTCAAACTGAACAGCTGCTGTCAACGGCCATTCTAAGCTGAATGTGCCTGCTCTCGTCAGATCGCAGCAGCAATGCAGCTTAAGGCTTGGCAAGTACCAGCATGGGAGACTGGCTGGGAATCCCAAGTTCTGTTGACCTTTTTGAACCTGAAAATTGTTAGTTTCTCTGTCAAAGATGATAAAAGAAGGTTCAAATTGAACAGCTGCTGTCAACGGCCATTCTAAGCTGAATGTGCCTGCTCTCGTCAGATGGCAGCAGCAATGCAGCTTAAGGCTTGGCAAGTACCAGCATGGGAGACTGGCTGGGAATCCCAAGTTCCGTTGACCTTTTTGAACCTGAAAATTGTGTTAGTTTCTCTATGAGATAGTAAAAGAAGGTTCAAATTGAACAGCTGCTGTCAATGGCCATTCTAAGCTGAATGTGCCTGCTCTCGTCAGATCGCAGCAGCAATGCAGCTTAAGGCTTGGCAAGTACCAGCATGGGAGACTGGCTGGGAATCCCAAGTTCCGTTGACCTTTTTGAACCTGAAAATTGTGTTAGTTTCTCTATGAGATAGTAAAAGAAGGTTCAAATTGAACAGCTGCTGTCAACGGCCATTCTAAGCTGAATGTGCCTGCTCTCGTCAGATCGCAGCAGCAATGCAGCTTAAGGCTTGGCAAGTACCAGCATGGGAGACTGGCTGGGAATCCCAAGTTCCGTTGACCTTTTTGAACCTGAAAATTGTGTTAGTTTCTCTATGAGATAGTAAAAGAAGGTTCAAATTGAACAGCTGCTGTCAACGGCCATTCTAAGCTGAATGTGCGTGCTCTTGTCGGATCACAGCAGCGATGCGGCTTAAGGCTTGGCAAGTACCAGCATGGGAGACTGGCTGCGAATCCCAAGTTCCGTTGACCTTTTTGAACCTGAAAATTGTGTTAGTTTCTCTATGAGATAGTAAAAGAAGGTTCAAAGTGAACAGCTGCTGTCAACGGCCATTCTAAGCTGAATGTGCCTGCTCTCGTCAGATCGCAGCATCAATGCAGCTTAAGGCTTGGCAAGTACCAGCATGGGAGACTGGCTGGGAATCCCAAGTTCCGTTGACCTTTTTGAACCTGAAAATTGTGTTCGTTTCTCTATGAGATAGTAAAAGAAGGTTCAAATTGAACAGCTGCTGTCAACAGCCAATCTAAGCTGAATGTGCCTGCTCTCGTCAGATCGCAGCAGCAATGCAGCTTAAGGCTTGGCAAGTACCAGCATGGGAGACTGGCTGGGAATCCCAAGTTCTGTTGACCTTTTTGAACCTGAAAATTGTGTTAGTTTCTCTATGAGATAGTAAAAGAAGGTTCAAATTGAACAGCTGCTGTCAACGGCCATTCTAAGCTGAATGTGCCTGCTCTCGTCAGATCGCAGCAGCTTAAGGCTTGGCAAGTACCAGCATGGGAGACTGGCTGGGAATCCCAAGTTCCGATGACCTTTTTGAACCTGAAAATTGTGTTAGTTTCTCTATGAGATAGTAAAAGAAGGTTCAAACTGAACAGCTGCTGTCAACGGCCATTCTAAGCTGAATGTGCCTGCTCTCGTCAGATCGCAGCAGCAATGCAGCTTAAGGCTTGGCAAGTACCAGCATGGGAGACTGGCTGGGAATCCCAAGTTTCATTGACCTTTTTGAACCTGAAAATTGTGTTAGTTTCTCTATGAGATAGTAAAAGAAAGTAGAAATTAGGCAGCTGCTGTCAACGGCCATTCTAAGCTGAATGTGCCTGCTCTCGTCAGATCGCAGCAGCAATGCAGCTTAAGGCTTGGCAAGTACCAGCATGGGAGACTGGCTGGGAATCCCAAGTTCTGTTGACCTTTTTGAACCTGAAAATTGTTAGTTTCTCTATCAAAGATGGTAAAAGAAGGTTCAAATTGAACAGCTGCTGTCAACGGCCATTCTAAGCTGAATGTGCCTGCTCTCGTCAGATCGCAGCAGCAATGCAGCTTAAGGCTTGGCAAGTACCAGCATGGGAGACTGGCTGGGAATCCCAAGTTCCGTTGACCTTTTTGAACCTGAAAATTGTGTTAGTTTCTCTATGAGATAGTAAAAGAAGGTTCAAATTGAACAGCTGCTGTCAACGGCCATTCTAAGCTGAATGTGCCTGCTCTCGTCAGATCGCAGCAGCAATGCAGCTTAAGGCTTGGCAAGTACCAGCATGGGAGACTGGCTGGGAATCCCAAGTTCCGTTGACCTTTTTGAACCTGAAAATTGTGTTAGTTTCTCTATGAGATAGTAAAAGAAGGTTCAAATTGAACAGCTGCTGTCAACGGCCATTCTAAGCTGAATGTGCCTGCTCTCGTCAGATCGCAGCAGCAATGCAGCTTAAGGCTTGGCAAGTACCAGCATGGGAGACTGGCTGGGAATCCCAAGTTCCGTTGACCTTTTTGAACCTGAAAATTGTGTTAGTTTCTCTATGAGATAGTAAAAGAAGGTTCAAATTGAACAGCTGCTGTCAACGGCCATTCTAAGCTGAATGTGCGTGCTCTTGTCGGATCACAGCAGCGATGCGGCTTAAGGCTTGGCAAGTACCAGCATGGGAGACTGGCTGCGAATCCCAAGTTCCGTTGACCTTTTTGAACCTGAAAATTGTGTTAGTTTCTCTATGAGATAGTAAAAGAAGGTTCAAACTGAACAACTGCTGTCAACGGCCATTCTAAGCTGAATGTGCCTGCTCTCGTCAGATCGCAGCATCAATGCAGCTTAAGGCTTGGCAAGTACCAGCATGGGAGACTGGCTGGGAATCCCAAGTTCCGTTGACCTTTTTGAACCTGAAAATTGTGTTAGTTTCTCTATGAGATAGTAAAAGAAGGTTCAAATTGAACAGCTGCTGTCAACGGCCATTCTAAGCTGAATGTGCCTGCTCTCGTCAGATCGCAGCAGCAATGCAGCTTAAGGCTTGGCAAGTACCAGCATGGGAGACTGGCTGGGAATCCCAAGTTCCGTTGACCTTTTTGAACCTGAAAATTGTGTTAGTTTCTCTATGAGATAGTAAAAGAAGGTTCAAATTGAACAGCTGCTGTCAACGGCCATTCTAAGCTGAATGTGCCTGCTCTCGTCAGATTGCAGCAGCAATGCAGCTTAAGGCTTGGCAAGTACCAGCATGGGAGACTGGCTGGGAATCCCAAGTTCCGTTGACCTTTTTGAACCTGAAAATTGTGTTAGTTTCTCTATGAGATAGTAAAAGAAGGTTCAAATTGAAGAGCAGCTGTGAACAGCCGATCTAAGCTGAATGTGCCTGCTCTCGTCAGATCGCAGCAGCAATGCAGCTTAAGGCTTGGCAAGTACCAGCATGGGAGACTGGCTGGGAATCCCAAGTTTTGTTGACCTTTTTGAACCTGAAAATTGTGTTAGTTTCTCTATGAGATAGTAAAAGAAGGTACAAATTGAACAGCTGCTGTCAACGGCCATTCTAAGCTGAATGTGCCTGCTCTCGTCAGATCGCAGCAGCTTAAGGCTTGGCAAGTACCAGCATGGGAGACTGGCTGGGAATCCCAAGTTCCGTTGACCTTTTTGAACCTGAAAATTGTGTTAGTTTCTCTATGAGATAGTAAAAGAAGGTTCAAACTGAACAGCTGCTGTCAACGGCCATTCTAAGCTGAATGTGCCTGCTCTCGTCAGATGGCAGCAGCAATGCAGCTTAAGGCTTGGCAAGTACCAGCATGGGAGACTGGCTGGGAATCCCAAGTTCCGTTGACCTTTTTGAACCTGAAAATTGTGTTAGTTTCTCTATGAGATAGTAAAAGAAGGTTCAAATTGAACAGCTGCTGTCAACGGCCATTCTAAGCTGAATGTGCCTGCTCTCGTCAGATTGCAGCAGCAATGCAGCTTAAGGCTTGGCAAGTACCAGCATGGGAGACTGGCTGGGAATCCCAAGTTCCGTTGACCTTTTTGAACCTGAAAATTGTGTTAGTTTCTCTATGAGATAGTAAAAGAAGGTTCAAATTGAACAGCTGCTGTCAACAGCCAATCTAAGCTGAATGTGCCTGCTCTCGTGAGATCGCAGCAGCAATGCAGCTTAAGGCTTGGCAAGTACCAGCATGGGAGACTGGCTGGGAATCCCAAGTTCCGTTGACCTTTTTGAACCTGAAAATTGTGTTAGTTTCTCTATGAGATAGTAAAAGAAGGTTCAAATTGACCAGCTGCTGTCAACGGCCATTCTAAGCTGAATGTGCCTGCTCTCGTCAGATTGCAGCAGCAATGCAGCGTAAGACTTGGCAAGTACCAGCATGGGAGACTGGCTGGGAATCCCAAGTTCCGTTGACCTTTTTGAACCTGAAAATTGTGTTAGTTTCTCTATGAGATAGTAAAAGAAGGTTCAAATTGAACAGCTGCTGTCAACGGCCATTCTAAGCTGAATGTGCCTGCTCTCGTCAGATCGCAGCATCAATGCAGCTTAAGGCTTGGCAAGTACCAGCATGGGAGACTGGCTGGGAATCCCAAGTTCCGTTGACCTTTTTGAACCTGAAAATTGTGTTAGTTTCTCAATGAGATAGTAAAAGAAGGTTCAAATTGAACAGCTGCTGTCAACGGCCATTCTAAGCTGAATGTGCCTGCTCTCGTCAGATCGCAGCAGCAATGCAGCTTAAGGCTTGGCAAGTACCAGCATGGGAGACTAGCTGGGAATCCCAAGTTCTGTTGACCTTTTTGAACCTGAAAATTGTGTTAGTTTCTCTATGAGATAGTAAAAGAAGGTTCAAATTGAACAGCTGCTGTCAACGGCCATTCTAAGCTGAATGTGCCTGCTCTCGTCAGATCGCAGCAGCAATGCAGCTTAAGGCTTGGCAAGTACCAGCATGGGAGACTGGCTGGGAATCCCAAGTTCCGTTGACCTTTTTGAACCTGAAAATTGTGTTAGTTTCTCTATGAGATAGTAAAAGAAGGTTCAAACTGAACAGCTGCTGTCAACGGCCATTCTAAGCTGAATGTGCCTGCTCTCGTCAGATCGCAGCATCAATGCAGCTTAAGGCTTGGCAAGTACCAGCATGGGAGACTGGCTGGGAATCCCAAGTTCCGTTGACCTTTTTGAACCTGAAAATTGTGTTAGTTTCTCTATGAGATAGTAAAAGAAGGTTCAAATTGAACTGCTGCTGTCAACAGCCATTCTAAGCTGAATGTGCCTGCTCTCGTCAGATCGCAGCAGCAATGCAGCTTAAGGCTTGGCAAGTACCAGCATGGGAGACTGGCTGGGAATCCCAAGTTCTGTTGACCTTTTTGAACCTGAAAATTGTGTTATTTTCTCTATGAGATAGTAAAAGAAGGTTCAAATTGAACAGCTGCTGTCAACGGCCATTCTAAGCTGAATGTGCCTGCTCTCGTCAGATCGCAGCAGCTTAAGGCTTGGCAAGTACCAGCATGGGAGACTGGCTGGGAATCCCAAGTTCTGTTGACCTTTTTGAACCTGAAAATTGTGTTAGTTTCTCTATGAGATAGTAAAAGAAGGTTCAAATTGAACAGCTGCTGTCAACGGCCATTCTAAGCTGAATGTGCGTGCTCTTGTCGGATCACAGCAGCGATGCGGCTTAAGGCTTGGCAAGTACCAGCATGGGAGACTGGCTGCGAATTCCAAGTTCCGTTGACCTTTTTGAACCTGAAAATTGTGTTAGTTTCTCTATGAGATAGTAAAAGAAGGTTCAAACTGAACAGCTGCTGTCAACGGCCATTCTAAGCTGAATGTGCCTGCTCTCGTCAGATCGCAGCAGCAATGCAGCTTAAGGCTTGGCAAGTACCAGCATGGGAGACTAGCTGGGAATCCCAAGTTCCGTTGACATTTTTGAACCTGAAAATTGTGTTAGTTTCTCTATGAGATAGTAAAAGAAGGTTCAAACTGAACAGCTGCTGTCAACGGCCATTCTAAGCTGAATGTGCCTGCTCTCGTCAGATCGCAGCAGCTTAAGGCTTGGCAAGTACCAGCATGGGAGACTGGCTGGGAATCCCAAGTTCCGTTGACCTTTTTGAACCTGAAAATTGTGTTAGTTTCTCTATGAGATAGTAAAAGAAGGTTCAAACTGAACAGCTGCTGTCAACGGCCATTCTAAGCTGAATGTGCCTGCTCTCGTCAGATCGCAGCAGCAATGCAGCTTAAGGCTTGGCAAGTACCAGCATGGGAGACTGGCTGGGAATCCCAAGTTTCGTTGACCTTTTTGAACCTGAAGATTGTGTTAGTTTCTCTATGAGATAGTAAAAGAAAGTAGAAATTAGGCAGCTGCTGTCAACGGCCATTCTAAGCTGAATGTGCCTGCTCTCGTCAGATCGCAGCAGCAATGCAGCTTAAGGCTTGGCAAGTACCAGCATGGGAGACTGGCTGGGAATCCCAAGTTCTGTTGACCTTTTTGAACCTGAAAATTGTTAGTTTCTCTGTCAAAGATGGTAAAAGAAGGTTCAAATTGAACAGCTGCTGTCAACGGCCATTCTAAGCTGAATGTGCCTGCTCTCGTCAGATGGCAGCAGCAATGCAGCTTAAGGCTTGGCAAGTACCAGCATGGGAGACTGGCTGGGAATCCCAAGTTCCGTTGACCTTTTTGAACCTGAAAATTGTGTTAGTTTCTCTATGAGATAGTAAAAGAAGGTTCAAATTGAACAGCTGCTGTCAACGTCCATTCTAAGCTGAATGTGCCTGCTCTCGTCAGATCGCAGCAGCAATGCAGCTTAAGGCTTGGCAAGTACCAGCATAGGAGACTGGCTGGGAATCCCAAGTTCCGTTGACCTTTTTGAACCTGAAAATTGTGTTAGTTTCTCTATGAGATAGTAAAAGAAGGTTCAAATTGAACAGCTGCTGTCAACAGCCAATCTAAGCTGAATGTGCCTGCTCTCGTCAGATCGCAGCAGCAATGCAGCTTAAGGCTTGGCAAGTACCAGCATGGGAGACTGGCTGGGA
Organism: Engystomops pustulosus; assembly: GCF_040894005.1. Lineage (NCBI taxonomy): Eukaryota > Metazoa > Chordata > Amphibia > Anura > Leptodactylidae > Engystomops > Engystomops pustulosus. The sequence continues at coordinate 69,592,577 of NC_092419.1, forward strand.
ATCCCAAGTTCTGTTGAACTTTTTGAACCTGAAAATTGTGTTAGTTTCTCTATGAGATAGTAAAAGAAGGTTCAAATTGAACAGCTGCTGTCAACGGCCATTCTAAGCTGAATGTGCCTGCTCTCGTCAGATCGCAGCAGCTTAAGGCTTGGCAAGTACCAGCATGGGAGACTGGCTGGGAATCCCAAGTTTCGTTGACCTTTTTGAACCTGAAAATTGTGTTAGTTTCTCTATGAGATAGTAAAAGAAGGTTCAAACTGAACAGCTGCTGGCAACGGCCATTCTAAGCTGAATGTGCCTGCTCTCGTCAGATCGCAGCAGCAATGCAGCTTAAGGCTTGGCAAGTACCAGCATGGGAGACTGGCTGGGAATCCCAAGTTCTGTTGACCTTTTTGAACCTGAAAATTGTTAGTTTCTCTGTCAAAGATGGTAAAAGAAGGTTCAAATTGAACAGCTGCTGTCAACGGCCATTCTAAGCTGAATGTGCCTGCTCTCGTCAGATGGCAGCAGCAATGCAGCTTAAGGCTTGGCAAGTACCAGCATGGGAGACTGGCTGCGAATCCCAAGTTCCGTTGACCTTTTTGAACCTGAAAATTGTGTTAGTTTCTCTATGAGATAGTAAAAGAAGGTTCAAATTGAACAGCTGCTGTCAACGGCCATTCTAAGCTGAATGTGCGTGCTCTTGTCGGATCACAGCAGCGATGCGGCTTAAGGCTTGGCAAGTACCAGCATGGGAGACTGGCTGCGAATCCCAAGTTCCGTTGACCTTTTTGAACCTGAAAATTGTGTTAGTTTCTCTATGAGATAGTAAAAGAAGGTTCAAACTGAACAGCTGCTGTCAACGGCCATTCTAAGCTGAATGTGCCTGCTCTCGTCAGATCGCAGCATCAATGCAGCTTAAGGCTTGGCAAGTACCAGCATGGGAGACTGGCTGGGAATCCCAAGTTCCGTTGACCTTTTTGAACCTGAAAATTGTGTTAGTTTCTCTATGAGATAGTAAAAGAAGGTTCAAATTGAACAGCTGCTGTCAACGGCCATTCTAAGCTGAATGTGCCTGCTCTCGTCAGATCGCAGCAGCAATGCAGCTTAAGGCTTGGCAAGTACCAGCATGGGAGACTGGCTGGGAATCCCAAGTTCCGTTGACCTTTTTGAACCTGAAAATTGTGTTAGTTTCTCTATGAGATAGTAAAAGAAGGTTCAAATTGAACAGCTGCTGTCAACGGCCATTCTAAGCTGAATGTGCCTGCTCTCGTCAGATTGCAGCAGCAATGCAGCTTAAGGCTTGGCAAGTACCAGCATGGGAGACTGGCTGGGAATCCCAAGTTCCGTTGACCTTTTTGAACCTGAAAATTGTGTTAGTTTCTCTATGAGATAGTAAAAGAAGGTTCAAATTGAACAGCTGCTGTCAACAGCCAATCTAAGCTGAATGTGCCTGCTCTCGTCAGATCGCAGCAGCAATGCAGCTTAAGGCTTGGCAAGTACCAGCATGGGAGACTGGCTGGGAATCCCAAGTTCTGTTGACCTTTTTGAACCTGAAAATTGTGTTAGTTTCTCTATGAGATAGTAAAAGAAGGTTCAAATTGAACAGCTGCTGTCAACGGCCATTCTAAGCTGAATGTGCCTGCTCTCGTCAGATCGCAGCAGCTTAAGGCTTGGCAAGTACCAGCATGGGAGACTGGCTGGGAATCCCAAGTTCCGATGACCTTTTTGAACCTGAAAATTGTGTTAGTTTCTCTATGAGATAGTAAAAGAAGGTTCAAACTGAACAGCTGCTGTCAACGGCCATTCTAAGCTGAATGTGCCTGCTCTCGTCAGATGGCAGCAGCAATGCAGCTTAAGGCTTGGCAAGTACCAGCATGGGAGACTGGCTGGGAATCCCAAGTTTCATTGACCTTTTTGAACCTGAAAATTGTGTTAGTTTCTCTATGAGATAGTAAAAGAAAGTAGAAATTAGGCAGCTGCTGTCAACGGCCATTCTAAGCTGAATGTGCCTGCTCTCGTCAGATCGCAGCAGCAATGCAGCTTAAGGCTTGGCAAGTACCAGCATGGGAGACTGGCTGGGAATCCCAAGTTCTGTTGACCTTTTTGAACCTGAAAATTGTTAGTTTCTCTGTCAAAGATGGTAAAAGAAGGTTCAAATTGAACAGCTGCTGTCAACGGCCATTCTAAGCTGAATGTGCCTGCTCTCGTCAGATCGCAGCAGCAATGCAGCTTAAGGCTTGGCAAGTACCAGCATGGGAGACTGGCTGGGAATCCCAAGTTCCGTTGACCTTTTTGAACCTGAAAATTGTGTTAGTTTCTCTATGAGATAGTAAAAGAAGGTTCAAATTGAACAGCTGCTGTCAACGGCCATTCTAAGCTGAATGTGCCTGCTCTCGTCAGATCGCAGCAGCAATGCAGCTTAAGGCTTGGCAAGTACCAGCATGGGAGACTGGCTGGGAATCCCAAGTTCCGTTGACCTTTTTGAACCTGAAAATTGTGTTAGTTTCTCTATGAGATAGTAAAAGAAGGTTCAAATTGAACAGCTGCTGTCAACGGCCATTCTAAGCTGAATGTGCCTGCTCTCGTCAGATCGCAGCAGCAATGCAGCTTAAGGCTTGGCAAGTACCAGCATGGGAGACTGGCTGGGAATCCCAAGTTCCGTTGACCTTTTTGAACCTGAAAATTGTGTTAGTTTCTCTATGAGATAGTAAAAGAAGGTTCAAATTGAACAGCTGCTGTCAACGGCCATTCTAAGCTGAATGTGCGTGCTCTTGTCGGATCACAGCAGCGATGCGGCTTAAGGCTTGGCAAGTACCAGCATGGGAGACTGGCTGCGAATCCCAAGTTCCGTTGACCTTTTTGAACCTGAAAATTGTGTTAGTTTCTCTATGAGATAGTAAAAGAAGGTTCAAACTGAACAACTGCTGTCAACGGCCATTCTAAGCTGAATGTGCCTGCTCTCGTCAGATCGCAGCATCAATGCAGCTTAAGGCTTGGCAAGTACCAGCATGGGAGACTGGCTGGGAATCCCAAGTTCCGTTGACCTTTTTGAACCTGAAAATTGTGTTAGTTTCTCTATGAGATAGTAAAAGAAGGTTCAAATTGAACAGCTGCTGTCAACGGCCATTCTAAGCTGAATGTGCCTGCTCTCGTCAGATCGCAGCAGCAATGCAGCTTAAGGCTTGGCAAGTACCAGCATGGGAGACTGGCTGGGAATCCCAAGTTCCGTTGACCTTTTTGAACCTGAAAATTGTGTTAGTTTCTCTATGAGATAGTAAAAGAAGGTTCAAATTGAACAGCTGCTGTCAACGGCCATTCTAAGCTGAATGTGCCTGCTCTCGTCAGATTGCAGCAGCAATGCAGCTTAAGGCTTGGCAAGTACCAGCATGGGAGACTGGCTGGGAATCCCAAGTTCCGTTGACCTTTTTGAACCTGAAAATTGTGTTAGTTTCTCTATGAGATAGTAAAAGAAGGTTCAAATTGAAGAGCAGCTGTGAACAGCCGATCTAAGCTGAATGTGCCTGCTCTCGTCAGATCGCAGCAGCAATGCAGCTTAAGGCTTGGCAAGTACCAGCATGGGAGACTGGCTGGGAATCCCAAGTTTTGTTGACCTTTTTGAACCTGAAAATTGTGTTAGTTTCTCTATGAGATAGTAAAAGAAGGTACAAATTGAACAGCTGCTGTCAACGGCCATTCTAAGCTGAATGTGCCTGCTCTCGTCAGATCGCAGCAGCTTAAGGCTTGGCAAGTACCAGCATGGGAGACTGGCTGGGAATCCCAAGTTCCGTTGACCTTTTTGAACCTGAAAATTGTGTTAGTTTCTCTATGAGATAGTAAAAGAAGGTTCAAACTGAACAGCTGCTGTCAACGGCCATTCTAAGCTGAATGTGCCTGCTCTCGTCAGATCGCAGCAGCAATGCAGCTTAAGGCTTGGCAAGTACCAGCATGGGAGACTGGCTGGGAATCCCAAGTTCTGTCGACCTTTTTGAACCTGAAAATTGTTAGTTTCTCTGTCAAAGATGGTAAAAGAAGGTTCAAATTGAACAGCTGCTGTCAACGGCCATTCTAAGCTGAATGTGCCTGCTCTCGTCAGATGGCAGCAGCAATGCAGCTTAAGGCTTGGCAAGTACCAGCATGGGAGACTGGCTGGGAGTCCCAAGTTCCGTTGACCTTTTTGAACCTGAAAATTGTGTTAGTTTCTCTATGAGATAGTAAAAGAAGGTTCAAATTGAACAGCTGCTGTCAACGGCCATTCTAAGCTGAATGTGCCTGCTCTCGTCAGATTGCAGCAGCAATGCAGCTTAAGGCTTGGCAAGTACCAGCATGGGAGACTGGCTGGGAATCTCAAGTTCCGTTGACCTTTTTGAACCTGAAAATTGTGTTAGTTTCTCTATGAGATAGTAAAAGAAGGTTCAAATTGAACAGCTGCTGTCAACAGCCAATCTAAGCTGAATGTGCCTGCTCTCGTGAGCTCGCAGCAGCAATGCAGCTTAAGGCTTGGCAAGTACCAGCATGGGAGACTGGCTGGGAATCCCAAGTTCCGTTGACCTTTTTGAACCTGAAAATTGTGTTAGTTTCTCTATGAGATAGTAAAAGAAGGTTCAAATTGACCAGCTGCTGTCAACGGCCATTCTAAGCTGAATGTGCCTGCTCTCGTCAGATTGCAGCAGCAATGCAGCGTAAGACTTGGCAAGTACCAGCATGGGAGACTGGCTGGGAATCCCAAGTTCCGTTGACCTTTTTGAACCTGAAAATTGTGTTAGTTTCTCTATGAGATAGTAAAAGAAGGTTCAAATTGAACAGCTGCTGTCAACGGCCATTCTAAGCTGAATGTGCCTGCTCTCGTCAGATCGCAGCAGCTTAAGGCTTGGCAAGTACCAGCATGGGAGACTGGCTGGGAATCCCAAGTTCCGTTGACCTTTTTGAACCTGAAAATTGTGTTAGTTTCTCTATGAGATAGTAAAAGAAGGTTCAAACTGAACAGCTGCTGTCAACGGCCATTCTAAGCTGAATGTGCCTGCTCTCGTCAGATCGCAGCAGCAATGCAGCTTAAGGCTTGGCAAGTACCAGCATGGGAGACTGGCTGGGAATCCCAAGTTCCGTTGACATTTTTGAACCTGAAAATTGTGTTAGTTTCTCTATGAGATAGTAAAAGAAGGTTCAAACTGAACAGCTGCTGTCAACGGCCATTCTAAGCTGAATGTGCCTGCTCTCGTCAGATCGCAGCATCAATGCAGCTTAATGCTTGGCAAGTACCAGCATGGGAGACTGGCTGGGAATCCCAAGTTCCGTTGACCTTTTTGAACCTGAAAATTGTGTTAGTTTCTCTATGAGATAGTAAAAGAAGGTTCAAATTGAACAGCTGCTGTCAACAGCCAATCTAAGCTGAATGTGCCTACTCTCGTCAGATCGCAGCAGCAATGCAGCTTAAGGCTTGGCAAGTACCAGCATGGGAGACTGGCTGGGAATCCCAAGTTCCGTTGACCTTTTTGAACCTGAAAATTGTGTTAGTTTCTCTATGAGATAGTAAAAGAAGGTTCAAAGTGAACAGCTGCTGTCAACGGCCATTCTAAGCTGAATGTGCCTGCTCTCGTCAGATCGCAGCAGCAATGCAGCTTAAGGCTTGGCAAGTACCAGCATGGGAGACTGGCTGGGAATCCCAAGTTCCGTTGCCCTTTTTGAACCTGAAAATTGTGTTAGTTTCTCTATGAGATAGTAAAAGAAGGTTCAAATTGAACAGCTGCTGTCAACGGCCATTCTAAGCTGAATGTGCCTGCTCTCGTCAGATCGCAGCAGCAATGCAGCTTAAGGCTTGGCAAGTACCAGCATGGGAGACTGGCTGGGAATCCCAAGTTCCGTTGACCTTTTTGAACCTGAAAATTGTGTTAGTTTCTCTATGAGATAGTAAAAGAAGGTTCAAATTGAACAGCTGCTGTCAACGGCCATTCTAAGCTGAATGTGCCTGCTCTCGTCAGATCGCAGCAGCAATGCAGCTTAAGGCTTGGCAAGTACCAGCATGGGAGACTGGCTGGGAATCCCAAGTTCTGTTGACCTTTTTGAACCTGAAAATTGTGTTAGTTTCTCTATGAGATAGTAAAAGAAGGTTCAAATTGAACAGCTGCTGTCAACGGCCATTCTAAGCTGAATGTGCCTGCTCTCGTCAGATCGCAGCAGCAATGCAGCTTAAGGCTTGGCAAGTACCAGCATGGGAGACTGGCTGGGAATCCCAAGTTCCGTTGACCTTTTTGAACCTGAAAATTGTGTTAGTTTCTCTATGAGATAGTAAAAGAAGGTTCAAATTGAACAGCTGCTGTCAACGGCCATTCTAAGCTGAATGTGCCTGCTCTTGTCAGATCGCAGCAGCAATGCAGCTTAAGGTTTGGCAAGTACCAGCATGGGAGACTGGCTGGGAATCCCAAGTTCCGTTGACCTTTTTGAACCTGAAAATTGTTAGTTTCTCTGTCAAAGATGGTAAAAGAAGGTTCAAATTGAACAGCTGCTGTCAACGGCCATTCTAAGCTGAATGTGCCTGCTCTCGTCAGATCGCAGCAGCAATGCAGCTTAAGGCTTGGCAAGTACCAGCATGGGAGACTGGCTGGGAATCCCAAGTTCCGTTGACCTTTTTGAACCTGAAAATTGTGTTAGTTTCTCTATGAGATAGTAAAAGAAGGTTCAAATTGAACAGCTGCTGTCAACAGCCAATCTAAGCTGAATGTGCCTACTCTCGTCAGATCGCAGCAGCAATGCAGCTTAAGGCTTGGCAAGTACCAGCATGGGAGACTGGCTGGGAATCCCAAGTTCCGTTGACCTTTTTGAACCTGAAAATTGTGTTAGTTTCTCTATGAGATAGTAAAAGAAGGTTCAAAGTGAACAGCTGCTGTCAACGGCCATTCTAAGCTGAATGTGCCTGCTCTCGTCAGATCGCAGCAGCAATGCAGCTTAAGGCTTGGCAAGTACCAGCATGGGAGACTGGCTGGGAATCCCAAGTTCCGTTGACCTTTTTGAACCTGAAAATTGTGTTAGTTTCTCTATGAGATAGTAAAAGAAGGTTCAAATTGAACAGCTGCTGTCAACGGCCATTCTAAGCTGAATGTGCCTGCTCTCGTCAGATCGCAGCAGCAATGCAGCTTAAGGCTTGGCAAGTACCAGCATGGGAGACTGGCTGGGAATCCCAAGTTCCGTTGACCTTTTTGAACCTGAAAATTGTGTTAGTTTCTCTATGAGATAGTAAAAGAAGGTTCAAATTGAACAGCTGCTGTCAACGGCCATTCTAAGCTGAATGTGCCTGCTCTCGTCAGATCGCAGCAGCAATGCAGCTTAAGGCTTGGCAAGTACCAGCATGGGAGACTGGCTGGGAATCCCAAGTTCTGTTGACCTTTTTGAACCTGAAAATTGTGTTAGTTTCTCTATGAGATAGTAAAAGAAGGTTCAAATTGAACAGCTGCTGTCAACGGCCATTCTAAGCTGAATGTGCCTGCTCTCGTCAGATCGCAGCAGCAATGCAGCTTAAGGCTTGGCAAGTACCAGCATGGGAGACTGGCTGGGAATCCCAAGTTCCGTTGACCTTTTTGAACCTGAAAATTGTGTTAGTTTCTCTATGAGATAGTAAAAGAAGGTTCAAATTGAACAGCTGCTGTCAACGGCCATTCTAAGCTGAATGTGCCTGCTCTCGTCAGATCGCAGCAGCAATGCAGCTTAAGGCTTGGCAAGTACCAGCATGGGAGACTGGCTGGGAATCCCAAGTTCCGTTGACCTTTTTGAACCTGAAAATTGTGTTAGTTTCTCTATGAGATAGTAAAAGAAGGTTCAAATTGAACAGCTGCTGTCAACGGCCATTCTAAGCTGAATGTGCCTGCTCTTGTCAGATCGCAGCAGCAATGCAGCTTAAGGCTTGGCAAGTACCAGCATGGGAGACTGGCTGGGAATCCCAAGTTCCGTTGACCTTTTTGAACCTGAAAATTGTTAGTTTCTCTGTCAAAGATGGTAAAAGAAGGTTCAAATTGAACAGCTGCTGTCAACGGCCATTCTAAGCTGAATGTGCCTGCCCTTGTCAGATCGCAGCAGCAATGCAGCTTAAGGCTTGGCAAGTACCAGCATGGGAGACTGGCTGGGAATCCCAAGTTCCGTTGACCTTTTTGAACCTGAAAATTGTGTTAGTTTCTCTATGAGATAGTAAAAGAAGGTTCAAATTGAACAGCTGCTGTCAACGGCCATTCTAAGCTGAATGTGCCTGCTCTCGTCAGATCGCAGCAGCAATGCAGCTTAAGGCTTGGCAAGTACCAGCATGGGAGACTGGCTGGGAATCCCAAGTTCTGTTGACCTTTTTGAACCTGAAAATTGTGTTAGTTTCTCTATGAGATAGTAAAAGAAGGTTCAAACTGAACAGCTGCTGTCAACGGCCATTCTAAGCTGAATGTGCCTGCTCTCGTCAGATCGCAGCATCAATGCAGCTTAAGGCTTGGCAAGTACCAGCATGGGAGACTGGCTGGGAATCCCAAGTTCCGTTGACCTTTTTGAACCTGAAAATTGTGTTAGTTTCTCTATGAGATAGTAAAAGAAGGTTCAAATTGAACAGCTGCTGTCAACGACCATTCTAAGCTGAATGTGCCTGCTCTCGTCAGATCGCAGCAGCAATGCAGCTTAAGGCTTGGCAAGTACCAGCATGGGAGACTGGCTGGGAATCCCAAGTTCCGTTGACCTTTTTGAACCTGAAAATTGTGTTAGTTTCTCTATGAGATAGTAAAAGAAGGTTCAAATTGAACAGCTGCTGTCAACGGCCATTCTAAACTGAATGTGCCTGCTCTCGTCAGATTGCAGCAGCAATGCAGCTTAAGACTTGGCAAGTACCAGCATGGGAGACTGGCTGGGAATCCCAAGTTCCGTTGACCTTTTTGAACCTGAAAATTGTGTTAGTTTCTCTATGAGATAGTAAAAGAAGGTTCAAATTGAACAGCTGCTGTCAACAGCCAATCTAAGCTGAATGTGCCTGCTCTCGTCAGATCGCAGCAGCAATGCAGCTTAAGGCTTGGCAAGTACCAGCATGGGAGACTGGCTGGGAATCCCAAGTTCTGTTGACCTTTTTGAACCTGAAAATTGTGTTAGTTTCTCTATGAGATAGTAAAAGAAGGTTCAAATTGAACAGCTGCTGTCAACGGCCATTCTAAGCTGAATGTGCCTGCTCTCGTCAGATCGAAGCAGCTTAAGGCTTGGCAAGTACCAGCATGGGAGACTGGCTGGGAATCCCAAGTTCCGTTGACCTTTTTGAACCTGAAAATTGTGTTAGTTTCTCTATGAGATAGTAAAAGAAGGTTCAAACTGAACAGCTGCTGTCAACGGCCATTCTAAGCTGAATGTGCCTGCTCTCGTCAGATCGCAGCAGCAATGCAGCTTAAGGCTTGGCAAGTACCAGCATGGGAGACTGGCTGGGAATCCCAAGTTCCGTTGACATTTTTGAACCTGAAAATTGTGTTAGTTTCTCTATGAGATAGTAAAAGAAGGTTCAAACTGAACAGCTGCTGTCAACGGCCATTCTAAGCTGAATGTGCCTGCTCTCGTCAGATCGCAGCATCAATGCAGCTTAATGCTTGGCAAGTACCAGCATGGGAGACTGGCTGGGAATCCCAAGTTCCGTTGACCTTTTTGAACCTGAAAATTGTGTTAGTTTCTCTATGAGATAGTAAAAGAAGGTTCAAATTGAACAGCTGCTGTCAACAGCCAATCTAAGCTGAATGTGCCTACTCTCGTCAGATCGCAGCAGCAATGCAGCTTAAGGCTTGGCAAGTACCAGCATGGGAGACTGGCTGGGAATCCCAAGTTCCGTTGACCTTTTTGAACCTGAAAATTGTGTTAGTTTCTCTATGAGATAGTAAAAGAAGGTTCAAAGTGAACAGCTGCTGTCAACGGCCATTCTAAGCTGAATGTGCCTGCTCTCGTCAGATCGCAGCAGCAATGCAGCTTAAGGCTTGGCAAGTACCAGCATGGGAGACTGGCTGGGAATCCCAAGTTCCGTTGACCTTTTTGAACCTGAAAATTGTGTTAGTTTCTCTATGAGATAGTAAAAGAAGGTTCAAATTGAACAGCTGCTGTCAACGGCCATTCTAAGCTGAATGTGCCTGCTCTTGTCAGATCGCAGCAGCAATGCAGCTTAAGGCTTGGCAAGTACCAGCATGGGAGACTGGCTTGAAATCCCAAGTTCTGTTGACCTTTTTGAACCTGAAAATTGTGTTAGTTTTTCTATGAGATAGTAAAAGAGGGTTCAAATTGAACAGCTGCTGTCAACGGCCATTCTAAGCTGAATGTGCCTGCTCTCGTCAGATCGCAGCAGCAATGCAGCTTAAGGCTTGGCAAGTACCAGCATGGGAGACTGGCTGGGAATCCCAAGTTCTGTTGACCTTTTTGAACCTGAAAATTGTGTTAGTTTCTCTATGAGATAGTAAAAGAAGGTTCAAACTGAACAGCTGCTGTCAACGGCCATTCTAAGCTGAATGTGCCTGCTCTCGTCAGATCGCAGCAGCTTAAGGCTTGGCAAGTACCAGCATGGGAGACTGGCTGGGAATCCCAAGTTCCGTTGACCTTTTTGAACCTGAAAATTGTGTTAGTTTCTCTATGAGATAGTAAAAGAAGGTTCAAATTGAACAGCTGCTGTCAACGGCCATTCTAAGCTGAATGTGCCTGCTCTCGTCAGATCGCAGCAGCTTAAGGCTTGGCAAGTACCAGCATGGGAGACTGGCTGGGAATCCCAAGTTCCGTTGACCTTTTTGAACCTGAAAATTGTGTTAGTTTCTCTATGAGATAGTAAAAGAAGGTTCAAATTGAACAGCTGCTGTCAACGGCCATTCTAAGCTGAATGTGCCTGCTCTCGTCAGATCGCAGCAGCAATGCAGCTTAAGGCTTGGCAAGTACCAGCATGGGAGACTGGCTGGGAATCCCAAGTTCCGTTGACCTTTTTGAACCTGAAAATTGTGTTAGTTTCTCTATGAGATAGTAAAAGAAGGTTCAAATTGAACAGCTGCTGTCAACGGCCATTCTAAGCTGAATGTGCCTGCTCTCGTCAGATCGCAGCAGCAATGCAGCTTAAGGCTTGGCAAGTACCAGCATGGGAGACTGGCTGGGAATCCCAAGTTCCGTTGACCTTTTTGAACCTGAAAATTGTGTTAGTTTCTCTATGAGATAGTAAAAGAAGGTTCAAATTGAACAGCTGCTGTCAACGGCCATTCTAAGCTGAATGTGCCTGCTCTTGCCAGATCGCAGCAGCAATGCAGCTTAAGGCTTGGCAAGTACCAGCATGGGAGACTGGCTGGGAATCCCAAGTTCCGTTGACCTTTTTGAACCTGAAAATTGTTAGTTTCTCTGTCAAAGATGGTAAAAGAAGGTTCAAATTGAACAGCTGCTGTCAACGGCCATTCTAAGCTGAATGTGCCTGCTCTCGTCAGATCGCAGCAGCAATGCAGCTTAAGGCTTGGCAAGTACCAGCATGGGAGACTGGCTGGGAATCCCAAGTTCTGTTGACCTTTTTGAACCTGAAAATTGTGTTAGTTTCTCTATGAGATAGTAAAAGAAGGTTCAAATTGAAAAGCTGCTGTCAACGGCCATTCTAAGCTGAATGTGCCTGCTCTCGTCAGATCGCAGCAGCAATGCAGCTTAAGGCTTGGTAAGTACCAGCATGGGAGACTGGCTGGGAATCCCAAGTTCCGTTGACCTTTTTGAACCTGAAAATTGCGTTAGTTTCTCTATGAGATAGTAAAAGAAGGTTCAAATTGAACAGCTGCTGTCAACGGCCATTCTAAGCTGAATGTGCCTGCTCTCGTCAGATCGCAGCAGCAATGCAGCTTAAGGCTTGGCAAGTACCAGCATGGGAGACTGGCTGGGAATCCCAAGTTCCGTTGACCTTTTTGAACCTGAAAATTGTGTTAGTTTCTCTATGAGATAGTAAAAGAAGGCTCAAATTGAACAGCTGCTGTCAACGGCCATTCTAAGCTGAATGTGCCTGCTCTCGTCAGATCGCAGCAGCAATGCAGCTTAAGGCTTGGCAAGTACCAGCATGGGAGACTGGCTGGGAATCCCAAGTTCCGTTGACCTTTTTGAACCTGAAAATTGTTAGTTTCTCTGTCAAAGATGGTAAAAGAAGGTTCAAATTGAACAGCTGCTGTCAACGGCCATTCTAAGCTGAATGTGCCTGCTCTCGTCAGATGGCAGCAGCAATGCAGCTTAAGGCTTGGCAAGTACCAGCATGGGAGACTGGCTGGGAATCCCAAGTTCTGTTGACCTTTTTGAACCTGAAAATTGTGTTAGTTTCTCTATGAGATAGTAAAAGAAGGTTCAAATTGAACAGCTGCTGTCAACGGCCATTCTAAGCTGAATGTGCCTGCTCTCGTCAGATCGCAGCAGCAATGCAGCTTAAGGCTTGGCAAGTACCAGCATGGGAGACTGGCTGGAAATCCCAAGTTCTGTTGACCTTTTTGAACCTGAAAATTGTGTTAGTTTTTCTATGAGATAGTAAAAGAGGGTTGAAATTGAACAGCTGCTGTCAACGGCCATTCTAAGCTGAATGTGCCTGCTCTCATCAGATCGCAGCAGCAATGCAGCTTAAGGCTTGGCAAGTACCAGCATGGGAGACTGGCTGGGAATCCCAAGTTCTGTTGACCTTTTTGAACCTGAAAATTGTGTTAGTTTCTCTATGAGATAGTAAAAGAAGGTTCAAATTGAACAGCTGCTGTCAACGGCCATTCTAAGCTGAATGTGCCTGCTCTCGTCAGATCGCAGCAGCAATGCAGCTTAAGGCTTGGCAAGTACCAGCATGGGAGACTGGCTGGGAATCCCAAGTTCCGTTGACCTTTTTGAACCTGAAAATTGTGTTAGTTTCTCTATGAGATAGTAAAAGAAGGTTCAAATTGAACAGCTGCTGTCAACGGCCATTCTAAGCTGAATGTGCCTGCTCTCGTCAGATCGCAGCAGCAATGCAGCTTAAGGCTTGGCAAGTACCAGCATGGGAGACTGGCTGGGAATCCCAAGTTCCGTTGACCTTTTTGAACCTGAAAATTGTTAGTTTCTCTGTCAAAGATGGTAAAAGAAGGTTCAAATTGAACAGCTGCTGTCAACGGCCATTCTAAGCTGAATGTGCCTGCTCTCGTCAGATCGCAGCAGCAATGCAGCTTAAGGCTTGGCAAGTACCAGCATGGGAGACTGGCTGGGAATCCCAAGTTCTGTTTACCTTTTTGAACCTGAAAATTGTGTTAGTTTCTCTATGAGATAGTAAAAGAAGGTTCAAACTGAACAGCTGCTGTCAACGGCCATTCTAAGCTGAATGTGCCTGCTCTCGTCAGATCGCAGCAGCAATGCAGCTTAAGGCTTGGCAAGTACCAGCATGGGAGACTGGCTGGGAATCCCAAGTTCCGTTGACCTTTTTGAACCTGAAAATTGTGTTAGTTTCTCTATGAGATAGTAAAAGAAGGTTCAAACTGAACAGCTACTGTCAACGGCCATTCTAAGCTGAATGTGCCTGCTCTCGTCAGATCGCAGCATCAATGCAGCTTAAGGCTTGGCAAGTACCAGCATGGGAGACTGGCTGGGAATCCCAAGTTCCGTTGACCTTTTTGAACCTGAAAATTGTGTTAGTTTCTCTATGAGATAGTAAAAGAAGGTTCAAATTAAACAGCTGCTGTCAACAGCCATTCTAAGCTGAATGTGCCTGCTCTCGTCAGATCGCAGCAGCAATGCAGCTTAAGGCTTGGCAAGTACCAGCATGGGAGACTGGCTGGGAATCCCAAGTTCTGTTGACCTTTTTGAACCTGAAAATTGTGTTCGTTTCTCTATGAGATAGTAAAAGAAGGTTCAAATTGAACAGCTGCTGTCAACGGCCATTCTAAGCTGAATGTGCCTGCTCTCGTCAGATCGCAGCAGCTTAAGGCTTGGCAAGTACCAGCATGGGAGACTGGCTGGGAATCCCAAGTTCCGTTGACCTTTTTGAACCTGAAAATTGTGTTAGTTTCTCTATGAGATAGTAAAAGAAGGTTCAAATTGAACAGCTGCTGTCAACGGCCATTCTAAGCTGAATGTGCCTGCTCTCGTCAGATCGCAGCAGCAATGCAGCTTAAGGCTTGGCAAGTACCAGCATGGGAGACTGGCTGGGAATCCCAAGTTCCGTTGACCTTTTTGAACCTGAAAATTGTGTTAGTTTCTCTATGAGATAGTAAAAGAAGGTTCAAATTGAACAGCTGCTGTCAACGGCCATTCTAAGCTGAATGTGCCTGCTCTCGTCAGATCGCAGCAGCTTAAGGCTTGGCAAGTACCAGCATGGGAGACTGGCTGGGAATCCCAAGTTCCGTTGACCTTTTTGAACCTGAAAATTGTGTTAGTTTCTCTATGAGATAGTAAAAGAAGGTTCAAATTGAACAGCTGCTGTCAACGGCCATTCTAAGCTGAATGTGCCTGCTCTCGTCAGATCGCAGCAGCAATGCAGCTTAAGGCTTGGCAAGTACCAGCATGGGAGACTGGCTGGGAATCCCAAGTTCCGTTGACCTTTTTGAACCTGAAAATTGTGTTAGTTTCTCTATGAGATAGTAAAAGAAGGTTCAAACTGAACAGCTGCTGTCAACGGCCATTCTAAGCTGAATGTGCCTGCTCTCGTCAGATCGCAGCAGCAATGCAGCTTAAGGCTTGGCAAGTACCAGCATGGGAGACTGGCTGGGAATCCCAAGTTCCGTTGACCTTTTTGAACCTGAAAATTGTTAGTTTCTCTGTCAAAGATGGTAAAAGAAGGTTCAAATTGAACAGCTGCTGTCAACGGCCATTCTAAGCTGAATGTGCCTGCTCTCGTCAGATCGCAGCAGCAATGCAGCTTAAGGCTTGGCAAGTACCAGCATGGGAGACTGGCTGGGAATCCCAAGTTCCGTTGACCTTTTTGAACCTGAAAATTGTGTTAGTTTCTCTATGAGATAGTAAAAGAAGGTTCAAACTGAACAGCTGCTGTCAACGGCCATTCTAAGCTGAATGTGCCTGCTCTCGTCAGATCGCAGCAGCAATGCAGCTTAAGGCTTGGCAAGTACCAGCATGGGAGACTGGCTGGGAATCCCAAGTTCCGTTGACCTTTTTGAACCTGAAAATTGTGTTAGTTTCTCTATGAGATAGTAAAAGAAGGTTCAAATTGAACAGCTGCTGTCAACGGCCATTCTAAGCTGAATGTGCCTGCTCTCGTCAGATCGCAGCAGCAATGCAGCTTAAGGCTTGGCAAGTACCAGCATGGGAGACTGGCTGGGAATCCCAAGTTCCGTTGACCTTTTTGAACCTGAAAATTGTGTTAGTTTCTCTATGAGAAAGTAAAAGAAGGTTCAAATTGAACAGCTGCTGTCAACGGCCATTCTAAGCTGAATGTGCCTGCTCTCGTCAGATCGCAGCAGCTTAAGGCTTGGCAAGTACCAGCATGGGAGGCTGGCTGGGAATCCCAAGTTCCGTTGACCTTTTTGAACCTGAAAATTGTGTTAGTTTCTCTATGAGATAGTAAAAGAAGGTTCAAATTGAACAGCTGCTGTCAACGGCCATTCTAAGCTGAATGTGCCTGCTCTCGTCAGATCGCAGCAGCAATGCAGCTTTAGGCTTGGCAAGTACCAGCATGGGAGGCTGGCTGGGAATCCCAAGTTCCGTTGACCTTTTTGAACCTGAAAATTGTGTTAGTTTCTCTATGAGATAGTAAAAGAAGGTTCAAATTGAACAGCTGCTGTCAACGGCCATTCTAAGCTGAATGTGCCTGCTCTCGTCAGATCGCAGCAGCAATGCAGCTTAAGGCTTGGCAAGTACCAGCATGGGAGACTGGCTGGGAATCCCAAGTTCCGTTGACCTTTTTGAACCTGAAAATTGTTAGTTTCTCTGTCAAAGATGGTAAAAGAAGGTTCAAATTGAACAGCTGCTGTCAACGGCCATTCTAAGCTGAATGTGCCTGCTCTCGTCAGATCGCAGCAGCAATGCAGCTTAAGGCTTGGCAAGTACCAGCATGGGAGACTGGCTGGGAATCCCAAGTTCTGTTGACCTTTTTGAACCTGAAAATTGTGTTAGTTTCTCTATGAGATAGTAAAAGAAGGTTCAAATTGAACAGCTGCTGTCAACGGCCATTCTAAGCTGAATGTGCCTGCTCTCGTCAGATCGCAGCAGCAATGCAGCTTAAGGCTTGGCAAGTACCAGCATGGGAGACTGGCTGGGAATCCCAAGTTCCGTTGACCTTTTTGAACCTGAAAATTGTGTTAGTTTCTCTATGAGATAGTAAAAGAAGGTTCAAATTGAACAGCTGCTGTCAACGGCCATTCTAAGCTGAATGTGCCTGCTCTCGTCAGATCGCAGCAGCAATGCAGCTTAAGGCTTGGCAAGTACCAGCATGGGAGACTGGCTGGGAATCAGAAGTTCCGTTGACCTTTTTGAACCTGAAAATTGTGTTAGTTTCTCTATGAGATAGTAAAAGAAGGTTCAAATTGAACAGCTGCTGTCAACGGCCATTCTAAGCTGAATGTGCCTGCTCTCGTCAGATCGCAGCAGCAATGCAGCTTAAGGCTTGGAAAGTACCAGCATGGGAGACTGGCTGGGAATCCCAAGTTCCGTTGACCTTTTTGAACCTGAAAATTGTTAGTTTCTCTGTCAAAGATGGTAAAAGAAGGTTCAAATTGAACAGCTGCTGTCAACGGCTATTCTAAGCTGAATGTGCCTGCTCTCGTCACATGGCAGCAGCAATGCAGCTTAAGGCTTGGCAAGTACCAGCATGGGAGACTGGCTGGGAATCCCAAGTTCCGTTGACCTTTTTGAACCTGAAAATTGTGTTAGTTTCTCTATGAGATAGTAAAAGAAGGTTCAAATTGAACAGCTGCTGTCAACGGCCATTCTAAGCTGAATGTGCCTGCTCTCGTCAGATCGCAGCAGCAATGCAGCTTAAGGCTTGGCAAGTACCAGCATGGGAGACTGGCTGGGAATCCCAAGTTCCGTTGACCTTTTTGAACCTGAAAATTGTTAGTTTCTCTGTCAAAGATGGTAAAAGAAGGTTCAAATTGAACAGCTGCTGTCAACGGCCATTCTAAGCTGAATGTGCCTGCTCTCGTCAGATCGCAGCAGCAATGCAGCTTAAGGCTTGGCAAGTACCAGCATGGGAGACTGGCTGGGAATCCCAAGTTCTGTTGACCTTTTTGAACCTGAAAATTGTGTTAGTTTCTCTATGAGATAGTAAAAGAAGGTTCAAATTGAACAGCTGCTGTCAACGGCCATTCTAAGCTGAATGTGCCTGCTCTCGTCAGATCGCAGCAGCAATGCAGCTTAAGGCTTGGCAAGTACCAGCATGGGAGACTGGCTGGGAATCCCAAGTTCCGTTGACCTTTTTGAACCTGAAAATTGTGTTAGTTTCTCTATGAGATAGTAAAAGAAGGTTCAAATTGAACAGCTGCTGTCAACGGCCATTCTAAGCTGAATGTGCCTGCTCTCGTCAGATCGCAGCAGCAATGCAGCTTAAGGCTTGGAAAGTACCAGCATGGGAGACTGGCTGGGAATCCCAAGTTCCGTTGACCTTTTTGAACCTGAAAATTGTTAGTTTCTCTGTCAAAGATGGTAAAAGAAGGTTCAAATTGAACAGCTGCTGTCAACGGCTATTCTAAGCTGAATGTGCCTGCTCTCGTCACATGGCAGCAGCAATGCAGCTTAAGGCTTGGCAAGTACCAGCATGGGAGACTGGCTGGGAATCCCAAGTTCCGTTGACCTTTTTGAACCTGAAAATTGTGTTAGTTTCTCTATGAGATAGTAAAAGAAGGTTCAAATTGAACAGCTGCTGTCAACGGCCATTCTAAGCTGAATGTGCCTGCTCTCGTCAGATCGCAGCAGCAATGCAGCTTAAGGCTTGGCAAGTACCAGCATGGGAGACTGGCTGGGAATCCCAAGTTCCGTTGACCTTTTTGAACCTGAAAATTGTGTTAGTTTCTCTATGAGATAGTAAAAGAAGGTTCAAATTGAACAGCTGCTGTCAACGGCCATTCTAAGCTGAATGTGCGTGCTCTTGTTGGATCACAGCAGAGATGCGGCTTAAGGCTTGGCAAGTACCAGCATGGGAGACTGGCTGCGAATCCCAAGTTCTGTTGACCTTTTTGAACCTGAAAATTGTGTTAGTTTCTCTATGAGATAGTAAAAGAAGGTTCAAATTGAACAGCTGCTGTCAACGGCCATTCTAAGCTGAATGTGCCTGCTCTCGTCAGATCGCAGCAGCAATGCAGCTTAAGGCTTGGAAAGTACCAGCATGGGAGACTGGCTGGGAATCCCAAGTTCCGTTGACCTTTTTGAACCTGAAAATTGTTAGTTTCTCTGTCAAAGATGGTAAAAGAAGGTTCAAATTGAACAGCTGCTGTCAACGGCTATTCTAAGCTGAATGTGCCTGCTCTCGTCACATGGCAGCAGCAATGCAGCTTAAGGCTTGGCAAGTACCAGCATGGGAGACTGGCTGGGAATCCCAAGTTCCGTTGACCTTTTTGAACCTGAAAATTGTGTTAGTTTCTCTATGAGATAGTAAAAGAAGGTTCAAATTGAACAGCTGCTGTCAACGGCCATTCTAAGCTGAATGTGCCTGCTCTCGTCAGATCGCAGCAGCAATGCAGCTTAAGGCTTGGCAAGTACCAGCATGGGAGACTGGCTGGGAATCCCAAGTTCCGTTGACCTTTTTGAACCTGAAAATTGTTAGTTTCTCTGTCAAAGATGGTAAAAGAAGGTTCAAATTGAACAGCTGCTGTCAACGGCCATTCTAAGCTGAATGTGCCTGCTCTCGTCAGATCGCAGCAGCAATGCAGCTTAAGGCTTGGCAAGTACCAGCATGGGAGACTGGCTGGGAATCCCAAGTTCTGTTGACCTTTTTGAACCTGAAAATTGTGTTAGTTTCTCTATGAGATAGTAAAAGAAGGTTCAAATTGAACAGCTGCTGTCAACGGCCATTCTAAGCTGAATGTGCCTGCTCTCGTCAGATCGCAGCAGCAATGCAGCTTAAGGCTTGGCAAGTACCAGCATGGGAGACTGGCTGGGAATCCCAAGTTCCGTTGACCTTTTTGAACCTGAAAATTGTGTTAGTTTCTCTATGAGATAGTAAAAGAAGGTTCAAATTGAACAGCTGCTGTCAACGGCCATTCTAAGCTGAATGTGCCTGCTCTCGTCAGATCGCAGCAGCAATGCAGCTTAAGGCTTGGAAAGTACCAGCATGGGAGACTGGCTGGGAATCCCAAGTTCCGTTGACCTTTTTGAACCTGAAAATTGTTAGTTTCTCTGTCAAAGATGGTAAAAGAAGGTTCAAATTGAACAGCTGCTGTCAACGGCTATTCTAAGCTGAATGTGCCTGCTCTCGTCACATGGCAGCAGCAATGCAGCTTAAGGCTTGGCAAGTACCAGCATGGGAGACTGGCTGGGAATCCCAAGTTCCGTTGACCTTTTTGAACCTGAAAATTGTGTTAGTTTCTCTATGAGATAGTAAAAGAAGGTTCAAATTGAACAGCTGCTGTCAACGGCCATTCTAAGCTGAATGTGCCTGCTCTCGTCAGATCGCAGCAGCAATGCAGCTTAAGGCTTGGCAAGTACCAGCATGGGAGACTGGCTGGGAATCCCAAGTTCCGTTGACCTTTTTGAACCTGAAAATTGTGTTAGTTTCTCTATGAGATAGTAAAAGAAGGTTCAAATTGAACAGCTGCTGTCAACGGCCATTCTAAGCTGAATGTGCGTGCTCTTGTTGGATCACAGCAGAGATGCGGCTTAAGGCTTGGCAAGTACCAGCATGGGAGACTGGCTGCGAATCCCAAGTTCTGTTGACCTTTTTGAACCTGAAAATTGTGTTAGTTTCTCTATGAGATAGTAAAAGAAGGTTCAAATTGAACAGCTGCTGTCAACAGCCAATCTAAGCTGAATGTGCCTGCTCTCCTCAGATCGCAGCAGCAATGCAGCTTAAGGCTTGGCAAGTACCAGCATGGGAGACTGGCTGGGAATCCCAAGTTCCGTAGACATTTTGAACCTGAAAATTGTGTTAGTTTCTCTATGAGATAGTAAAAGAAGGTTCAAATTGAACAGCTGCTGTCAACAGCCATTCTAAGCTGAATGTGCCTGCTCTCGTCAGATCGCAGCAGCAATGCAGCTTAAGGCTTGGCAAGTACCAGCATGGGAGACTGGCTGGGAATCCCAAGTTCTGTTGACCTTTTTGAACCTGAAAATTGTGTTAGTTTCTCTATGAGATAGTAAAAGAAGGTTCAAATTGAACAGCTGCTGTCAACGGCCATTCTAAGCTGAATGTGCCTGCTCTCGTCAGATCGCAGCAGCAATGCAGCTTAAGGCTTGGCAAGTACCAGCATGGGAGACTGGCTGGGAATCCCAAGTTCCGTTGACCTTTTTGAACCTGAAAATTGTGTTAGTTTCTCTATGAGATAGTAAAAGAAGGTTCAAATTGAACAGCTGCTGTCAACGGCCATTCTAAGCTGAATGTGCCTGCTCTCGTCAGATCGCAGCAGCTTAATGCTTGGCAAGTACCAGCATGGGAGACTGGCTGGGAATCCCAAGTTCCGTTGACCTTTTTGAACCTGAAAATTGTGTTAGTTTCTCTATGAGATAGTAAAAGAAGGTTCAAATTGAACAGCTGCTGTCAACGGCCATTCTAAGCTGAATGTGCCTGCTCTCGTCAGATCGCAGCAGCAATGCAGCTTAAGGCTTGGCAAGTACCAGCATGGGAGACTGGCTGGGAATCCCAAGTTCCGTTGACCTTTTTGAACCTGAAAATTGTTAGTTTCTCTGTCAAAGATGGTAAAAGAAGGTTCAAATTGAACAGCTGCTGTCAACGGCCATTCTAAGCTGAATGTGCCTGCTCTCGTCAGATCGCAGCAGCAATGCAGCTTAAGGCTTGGCAAGTACCAGCATGGGAGACTGGCTGGGAATCCCAAGTTCCGTTGACCTTTTTGAACCTGAAAATTGTGTTAGTTTCTCTATGAGATAGTAAAAGAAGGTTCAAACTGAACAGCTGCTGTCAACGGCCATTCTAAGCTGAATGTGCCTGCTCTCGTCAGATCGCAGCAGCAATGCAGCTTAAGGCTTGGCAAGTACCAGCATGGGAGACTGGCTGGGAATCCCAAGTTCCGTTGACCTTTTTGAACCTGAAAATTGTGTTAGTTTCTCTATGAGATAGTAAAAGAAGGTTCAAACTGAACAGCTGCTGTCAACGGCCATTCTAAGCTGAATGTGCCTGCTCTCGTCAGATCGCAGCATCAATGCAGCTTAAGGCTTGGCAAGTACCAGCATGGGAGACTGGCTGGGAATCCCAAGTTCCGTTGACCTTTTTGAACCTGAAAATTGTGTTAGTTTCTCTATGAGATAGTAAAAGAAGGTTCAAATTGAACAGCTGCTGTCAACAGCCATTCTAAGCTGAATGTGCCTGCTCTCGTCAGATCGCAGCAGCAATGCAGCTTAAGGCTTGGCAAGTACCAGCATGGGAGACTGGCTGGGAATCCCAAGTTCTGTTGACCTTTTTGAACCTGAAAATTGTGTTAGTTTCTCTATGAGATAGTAAAAGAAGGTTCAAATTGAACAGCCGCTGTCAACGGCCATTCTAAGCTGAATGTGCCTGCTCTCGTCAGATCGCAGCAGCTTAAGGCTTGGCAAGTACCAGCATGGGAGACTGGCTGGGAATCCCAAGTTCTGTTGACCTTTTTGAACCTGAAAATTGTGTTAGTTTCTCTATGAGATAGTAAAAGAAGGTTCAAATTGAACAGCTGCTGTCAACGGCTATTCTAAGCTGAATGTGCCTGCTCTCGTCACATGGCAGCAGCAATGCAGCTTAAGGCTTGGCAAGTACCAGCATGGGAGACTGGCTGGGAATCCCAAGTTCCGTTGACCTTTTTGAACCTGAAAATTGTGTTAGTTTCTCTATGAGAAAGTAAAAGAAGGTTCAAATTGAACAGCTGCTGTCAACGGCCATTCTAAGCTGAATGTGCCTGCTCTCGTCAGATCGCAGCAGCTTAAGGCTTGGCAAGTACCAGCATGGGAGACTGGCTGGGAATCCCAAGTTCCGTTGACCTTTTTGAACCTGAAAATTGTGTTAGTTTCTCTATGAGATAGTAAAAGAAGGTTCAAATTGAACAGCTGCTGTCAACGGCCATTCTAAGCTGAATGTGCCTGCTCTCGTCAGATCGCAGCAGCAATGCAGCTTAAGGCTTGGCAAGTACCAGCATGGGAGACTGGCTGGGAATCCCAAGTTCCGTTGACCTTTTTGAACCTGAAAATTGTTAGTTTCTCTGTCAAAGATGGTAAAAGAAGGTTCAAATTGAACAGCTGCTGTCAACGGCCATTCTAAGCTGAATGTGCCTGCTCTCGTCAGATCGCAGCAGCAATGCAGCTTAAGGCTTGGCAAGTACCAGCATGGGAGACTGGCTGGGAATCCCAAGTTCTGTTGACCTTTTTGAACCTGAAAATTGTGTTAGTTTCTCTATGAGATAGTAAAAGAAGGTTCAAATTGAACAGCTGCTGTCAACGGCCATTCTAAGCTGAATGTGCCTGCTCTCGTCAGATCGCAGCAGCAATGCAGCTTAAGGCTTGGCAAGTACCAGCATGGGAGACTGGCTGGGAATCCCAAGTTCCGTTGACCTTTTTGAACCTGAAAATTGTGTTAGTTTCTCTATGAGATAGTAAAAGAAGGTTCAAATTGAACAGCTGCTGTCAACGGCCATTCTAAGCTGAATGTGCCTGCTCTCGTCAGATCGCAGCAGCAATGCAGCTTAAGGCTTGGCAAGTACCAGCATGGGAGACTGGCTGGGAATCCCAAGTTCCGTTGACCTTTTTGAACCTGAAAATTGTTAGTTTCTCTATGAGATAGTAAAAGAAGGTTCAAATTGAACAGCTGCTGTCAACGGCCATTCTAAGCTGAATGTGCCTGCTCTCGTCAGATCGCAGCAGCAATGCAGCTTAAGGCTTGGAAAGTACCAGCATGGGAGACTGGCTGGGAATCCCAAGTTCCGTTGACCTTTTTGAACCTGAAAATTGTTAGTTTCTCTGTCAAAGATGGTAAAAGAAGGTTCAAATTGAACAGCTGCTGTCAACGGCTATTCTAAGCTGAATGTGCCTGCTCTCGTCACATGGCAGCAGCAATGCAGCTTAAGGCTTGGCAAGTACCAGCATGGGAGACTGGCTGGGCATCCCAAGTTCCGTTGACCTTTTTGAACCTGAAAATTGTGTTAGTTTCTCTATGAGATAGTAAAAGAAGGTTCAAATTGAACAGCTGCTGTCAACGGCCATTCTAAGCTGAATGTGCCTGCTCTCGTCAGATCGCAGCAGCAATGCAGCTTAAGGCTTGGCAAGTACCAGCATGGGAGACTGGCTGGGAATCCCAAGTTCCGTTGACCTTTTTGAACCTGAAAATTGTGTTAGTTTCTCTATGAGATAGTAAAAGAAGGTTCAAATTGAACAGCTGCTGTCAACGGCCATTCTAAGCTGAATGTGCGTGCTCTTGTTGGATCACAGCAGCGATGCGGCTTAAGGCTTGGCAAGTACCAGCATGGGAGACTGGCTGCGAATCCCAAGTTCTGTTGACCTTTTTGAACCTGAAAATTGTGTTAGTTTCTCTATGAGATAGTAAAAGAAGGTTCAAATTGAACAGCTGCTGTCAACAGCCAATCTAAGCTGAATGTGCCTGCTCTCGTCAGATCGCAGCAGCAATGCAGCTTAAGGCTTGGCAAGTACCAGCATGGGAGACTGGCTGGGAATCCCAAGTTCCGTTGACCTTTTTGAACCTGAAAATTGTGTTAGTTTCTCTATGAGATAGTAAAAGAAGGTTCAAATTGAACAGCTGCTGTCAACAGCCATTCTAAGCTGAATGTGCCTGCTCTCGTCAGATCGCAGCAGCAATGCAGCTTAAGGCTTGGCAAGTACCAGCATGGGAGACTGGCTGGGAATCCCAAGTTCTGTTGACCTTTTTGAACCTGAAAATTGTGTTAGTTTCTCTATGAGATAGTAAAAGAAGGTTCAAATTGAACAGCCGCTGTCAACGGCCATTCTAAGCTGAATGTGCCTGCTCTCGTCAGATCGCAGCAGCTTAAGGCTTGGCAAGTACCAGCATGGGAGACTGGCTGGGAATCCCAAGTTCCGTTGACCTTTTTGAACCTGAAAATTGTGTTAGTTTCTCTATGAGATAGTAAAAGAAGGTTCAAATTGAACAGCTGCTGTCAACGGCCATTCTAAGCTGAATGTGCCTGCTCTCGTCAGATCGCAGCAGCAATGCAGCTTAAGGCTTGGCAAGTACCAGCATGGGAGACTGGCTGGGAATCCCAAGTTCCGTTGACCTTTTTGAACCTGAAAATTGTGTTAGTTTCTCTATGAGATAGTAAAAGAAGGTTCAAATTGAACAGCTGCTGTCAACGGCCATTCTAAGCTGAATGTGCCTGCTCTCGTCAGATCGCAGCAGCTTAAGGCTTGGCAAGTACCAGCATGGGAGACTGGCTGGGAATCCCAAGTTCCGTTGACCTTTTTGAACCTGAAAATTGTGTTAGTTTCTCTATGAGATAGTAAAAGAAGGTTCAAATTGAACAGCTGCTGTCAACGGCCATTCTAAGCTGAATGTGCCTGCTCTCGTCAGATCGCAGCAGCAATGCAGCTTAAGGCTTGGCAAGTACCAGCATGGGAGACTGGCTGGGAATCCCAAGTTCCGTTGACCTTTTTGAACCTGAAAATTGTGTTAGTTTCTCTATGAGATAGTAAAAGAAGGTTCAAATTGAACAGCTGCTGTCAACAGCCAATCTAAGCTGAATGTGCCTACTCTCGTCAGATCGCAGCAGCAATGCAGCTTAAGGCTTGGCAAGTACCAGCATGGGAGACTGGCTGGGAATCCCAAGTTCCGTTGACCTTTTTGAACCTGAAAATTGTGTTAGTTTCTCTATGAGATAGTAAAAGAAGGTTCAAAGTGAACAGTTGCTGTCAACGGCCATTCTAAGCTGAATGTGCCTGCTCTCGTCAGATCGCAGCAGCAATGCAGCTTAAGGCTTGGCAAGTACCAGCATGGGAGACTGGCTGGGAATCCCATGTTCTGTTGACCTTTTTGAACCTGAAAATTGTGTTAGTTTCTCTATGAGATAGTAAAAGAAGGTTCAAATTGAACAGCTGCTGTCAACGGCCATTCTAAGCTGAATGTGCCTGCTCTCGTCAGATCGCAGCAGCAATGCAGCTTAAGGCTTGGCAAGTACCAGCATGGGAGACTGGCTGGGAATCCCAAGTTCCGTTGACCTTTTTGAACCTGAAAATTGTGTTAGTTTCTCTATGAGATAGTAAAAGAAGGTTCAAATTGAACAGCTGCTGTCAACGGCCATTCTAAGCTGAATGTGCCTGCTCTCGTCAGATCGCAGCAGCAATGCAGCTTAAGGCTTGGCAAGTACCAGCATGGGAGACTGGCTGGGAATCCCAAGTTCCGTTGACCTTTTTGAACCTGAAAATTGTGTTAGTTTCTCTATGAGATAGTAAAAGAAGGTTCAAATTGAACAGCTGCTGTCAACGGCCATTCTAAGCTGAATGTGCCTGCTCTCGTCAGATCGCAGCAGCTTAATGCTTGGCAAGTACCAGCATGGGAGACTGGCTGGGAATCCCAAGTTCCGTTGACCTTTTTGAACCTGAAAATTGTGTTAGTTTCTCTATGAGATAGTAAAAGAAGGTTCAAATTGAACAGCTGCTGTCAACGGCCATTCTAAGCTGAATGTGCCTGCTCTCGTCAGATCGCAGCAGCAATGCAGCTTAAGGCTTGGCAAGTACCAGCATGGGAGACTGGCTGGGAATCCCAAGTTCCGTTGACCTTTTTGAACCTGAAAATTGTTAGTTTCTCTGTCAAAGATGGTAAAAGAAGGTTCAAATTGAACAGCTGCTGTCAACGGCCATTCTAAGCTGAATGTGCCTGCTCTCGTCAGATCGCAGCAGCAATGCAGCTTAAGGCTTGGCAAGTACCAGCATGGGAGACTGGCTGGGAATCCCAAGTTCCGTTGACCTTTTTGAACCTGAAAATTGTGTTAGTTTCTCTATGAGATAGTAAAAGAAGGTTCAAACTGAACAGCTGCTGTCAACGGCCATTCTAAGCTGAATGTGCCTGCTCTCGTCAGATCGCAGCAGCAATGCAGCTTAAGGCTTGGCAAGTACCAGCATGGGAGACTGGCTGGGAATCCCAAGTTCCGTTGACCTTTTTGAACCTGAAAATTGTGTTAGTTTCTCTATGAGATAGTAAAAGAAGGTTCAAACTGAACAGCTGCTGTCAACGGCCATTCTAAGCTGAATGTGCCTGCTCTCGTCAGATCGCAGCATCAATGCAGCTTAAGGCTTGGCAAGTACCAGCATGGGAGACTGGCTGGGAATCCCAAGTTCCGTTGACCTTTTTGAACCTGAAAATTGTGTTAGTTTCTCTATGAGATAGTAAAAGAAGGTTCAAATTGAACAGCTGCTGTCAACAGCCATTCTAAGCTGAATGTGCCTGCTCTCGTCAGATCGCAGCAGCAATGCAGCTTAAGGCTTGGCAAGTACCAGCATGGGAGACTGGCTGGGAATCCCAAGTTCTGTTGACCTTTTTGAACCTGAAAATTGTGTTAGTTTCTCTATGAGATAGTAAAAGAAGGTTCAAATTGAACAGCCGCTGTCAACGGCTATTCTAAGCTGAATGTGCCTGCTCTCGTCAGATCGCAGCAGCTTAAGGCTTGGCAAGTACCAGCATGGGAGACTGGCTGGGAATCCCAAGTTCTGTTGACCTTTTTGAACCTGAAAATTGTGTTAGTTTCTCTATGAGATAGTAAAAGAAGGTTCAAATTGAACAGCTGCTGTCAACGGCTATTCTAAGCTGAATGTGCCTGCTCTCGTCACATGGCAGCAGCAATGCAGCTTAAGGCTTGGCAAGTACCAGCATGGGAGACTGGCTGGGAATCCCAAGTTCCGTTGACCTTTTTGAACCTGAAAATTGTGTTAGTTTCTCTATGAGAAAGTAAAAGAAGGTTCAAATTGAACAGCTGCTGTCAACGGCCATTCTAAGCTGAATGTGCCTGCTCTCGTCAGATCGCAGCAGCTTAAGGCTTGGCAAGTACCAGCATGGGAGACTGGCTGGGAATCCCAAGTTCCGTTGACCTTTTTGAACCTGAAAATTGTGTTAGTTTCTCTATGAGATAGTAAAAGAAGGTTCAAATTGAACAGCTGCTGTCAACGGCCATTCTAAGCTGAATGTGCCTGCTCTCGTCAGATCGCAGCAGCAATGCAGCTTAAGGCTTGGCAAGTACCAGCATGGGAGACTGGCTGGGAATCCCAAGTTCCGTTGACCTTTTTGAACCTGAAAATTGTTAGTTTCTCTGTCAAAGATGGTAAAAGAAGGTTCAAATTGAACAGCTGCTGTCAACGGCCATTCTAAGCTGAATGTGCCTGCTCTCGTCAGATCGCAGCAGCAATGCAGCTTAAGGCTTGGCAAGTACCAGCATGGGAGACTGGCTGGGAATCCCAAGTTCTGTTGACCTTTTTGAACCTGAAAATTGTGTTAGTTTCTCTATGAGATAGTAAAAGAAGGTTCAAATTGAACAGCTGCTGTCAACGGCCATTCTAAGCTGAATGTGCCTGCTCTCGTCAGATCGCAGCAGCAATGCAGCTTAAGGCTTGGCAAGTACCAGCATGGGAGACTGGCTGGGAATCCCAAGTTCCGTTGACCTTTTTGAACCTGAAAATTGTGTTAGTTTCTCTATGAGATAGTAAAAGAAGGTTCAAATTGAACAGCTGCTGTCAACGGCCATTCTAAGCTGAATGTGCCTGCTCTCGTCAGATCGCAGCAGCAATGCAGCTTAAGGCTTGGAAAGTACCAGCATGGGAGACTGGCTGGGAATCCCAAGTTCCGTTGACCTTTTTGAACCTGAAAATTGTTAGTTTCTCTGTCAAAGATGGTAAAAGAAGGTTCAAATTGAACAGCTGCTGTCAACGGCTATTCTAAGCTGAATGTGCCTGCTCTCGTCACATGGCAGCAGCAATGCAGCTTAAGGCTTGGCAAGTACCAGCATGGGAGACTGGCTGGGAATCCCAAGTTCCGTTGACCTTTTTGAACCTGAAAATTGTGTTAGTTTCTCTATGAGATAGTAAAAGAAGGTTCAAATTGAACAGCTGCTGTCAACGGCCATTCTAAGCTGAATGTGCCTGCTCTCGTCAGATCGCAGCAGCAATGCAGCTTAAGGCTTGGCAAGTACCAGCATGGGAGACTGGCTGGGAATCCCAAGTTCCGTTGACCTTTTTGAACCTGAAAATTGTGTTAGTTTCTCTATGAGATAGTAAAAGAAGGTTCAAATTGAACAGCTGCTGTCAACGGCCATTCTAAGCTGAATGTGCGTGCTCTTGTTGGATCACAGCAGCGATGCGGCTTAAGGCTTGGCAAGTACCAGCATGGGAGACTGGCTGCGAATCCCAAGTTCTGTTGACCTTTTTGAACCTGAAAATTGTGTTAGTTTCTCTATGAGATAGTAAAAGAAGGTTCAAATTGAACAGCTGCTGTCAACAGCCAATCTAAGCTGAATGTGCCTGCTCTCGTCAGATCGCAGCAGCAATGCAGCTTAAGGCTTGGCAAGTACCAGCATGGGAGACTGGCTGGGAGTCCCAAGTTCCGTTGACCTTTTTGAACCTGAAAATTGTGTTAGTTTCTCTATGAGATAGTAAAAGAAGGTTCAAATTGAACAGCTGCTGTCAACAGCCATTCTAAGCTGAATGTGCCTGCTCTCGTCAGATCGCAGCAGCAATGCAGCTTAAGGCTTGGCAAGTACCAGCATGGGAGACTGGCTGGGAATCCCAAGTTCTGTTGACCTTTTTGAACCTGAAAATTGTGTTAGTTTCTCTATGAGATAGTAAAAGAAGGTTCAAATTGAACAGCCGCTGTCAACGGCCATTCTAAGCTGAATGTGCCTGCTCTCGTCAGATCGCAGCAGCTTAAGGCTTGGCAAGTACCAGCATGGGAGACTGGCTGGGAATCCCAAGTTCCGTTGACCTTTTTGAACCTGAAAATTGTGTTAGTTTCTCTATGAGATAGTAAAAGAAGGTTCAAATTGAACAGCTGCTGTCAACGGCCATTCTAAGCTGAATGTGCCTGCTCTCGTCAGATCGCAGCAGCAATGCAGCTTAAGGCTTGGCAAGTACCAGCATGGGAGACTGGCTGGGAATCCCAAGTTCCGTTGACCTTTTTGAACCTGAAAATTGTGTTAGTTTCTCTATGAGATAGTAAAAGAAGGTTCAAATTGAACAGCTGCTGTCAACGGCCATTCTAAGCTGAATGTGCCTGCTCTCGTCAGATCGCAGCAGCTTAAGGCTTGGCAAGTACCAGCATGGGAGACTGGCTGGGAATCCCAAGTTCCGTTGACCTTTTTGAACCTGAAAATTGTGTTAGTTTCTCTATGAGATAGTAAAAGAAGGTTCAAATTGAACAGCTGCTGTCAACGGCCATTCTAAGCTGAATGTGCCTGCTCTCGTCAGATCGCAGCAGCAATGCAGCTTAAGGCTTGGCAAGTACCAGCATGGGAGACTGGCTGGGAATCCCAAGTTCCGTTGACCTTTTTGAACCTGAAAATTGTGTTAGTTTCTCTATGAGATAGTAAAAGAAGGTTCAAATTGAACAGCTGCTGTCAACAGCCAATCTAAGCTGAATGTGCCTACTCTCGTCAGATCGCAGCAGCAATGCAGCTTAAGGCTTGGCAAGTACCAGCATGGGAGACTGGCTGGGAATCCCAAGTTCCGTTGACCTTTTTGAACCTGAAAATTGTGTTAGTTTCTCTATGAGATAGTAAAAGAAGGTTCAAAGTGAACAGTTGCTGTCAACGGCCATTCTAAGCTGAATGTGCCTGCTCTCGTCAGATCGCAGCAGCAATGCAGCTTAAGGCTTGGCAAGTACCAGCATGGGAGACTGGCTGGGAATCCCATGTTCTGTTGACCTTTTTGAACCTGAAAATTGTGTTAGTTTCTCTATGAGATAGTAAAAGAAGGTTCAAATTGAACAGCTGCTGTCAACGGCCATTCTAAGCTGAATGTGCCTGCTCTCGTCAGATCGCAGCAGCAATGCAGCTTAAGGCTTGGCAAGTACCAGCATGGGAGACTGGCTGGGAATCCCAAGTTCCGTTGACCTTTTTGAACCTGAAAATTGTGTTAGTTTCTCTATGAGATAGTAAAAGAAGGTTCAAATTGAACAGCTGCTGTCAACGGCCATTCTAAGCTGAATGTGCCTGCTCTCGTCAGATCGCAGCAGCAATGCAGCTTAAGGCTTGGCAAGTACCAGCATGGGAGACTGGCTGGGAATCCCAAGTTCCGTTGACCTTTTTGAACCTGAAAATTGTGTTAGTTTCTCTATGAGATAGTAAAAGAAGGTTCAAATTGAACAGCTGCTGTCAACGGCCATTCTAAGCTGAATGTGCCTGCTCTCGTCAGATCGCAGCAGCTTAATGCTTGGCAAGTACCAGCATGGGAGACTGGCTGGGAATCCCAAGTTCCGTTGACCTTTTTGAACCTGAAAATTGTGTTAGTTTCTCTATGAGATAGTAAAAGAAGGTTCAAATTGAACAGCTGCTGTCAACGGCCATTCTAAGCTGAATGTGCCTGCTCTCGTCAGATCGCAGCAGCAATGCAGCTTAAGGCTTGGCAAGTACCAGCATGGGAGACTGGCTGGGAATCCCAAGTTCCGTTGACCTTTTTGAACCTGAAAATTGTTAGTTTCTCTGTCAAAGATGGTAAAAGAAGGTTCAAATTGAACAGCTGCTGTCAACGGCCATTCTAAGCTGAATGTGCCTGCTCTCGTCAGATCGCAGCAGCAATGCAGCTTAAGGCTTGGCAAGTACCAGCATGGGAGACTGGCTGGGAATCCCAAGTTCCGTTGACCTTTTTGAACCTGAAAATTGTGTTAGTTTCTCTATGAGATAGTAAAAGAAGGTTCAAACTGAACAGCTGCTGTCAACGGCCATTCTAAGCTGAATGTGCCTGCTCTCGTCAGATCGCAGCAGCAATGCAGCTTAAGGCTTGGCAAGTACCAGCATGGGAGACTGGCTGGGAATCCCAAGTTCCGTTGACCTTTTTGAACCTGAAAATTGTGTTAGTTTCTCTATGAGATAGTAAAAGAAGGTTCAAACTGAACAGCTGCTGTCAACGGCCATGCTAAGCTGAATGTGCCTGCTCTCGTCAGATCGCAGCATCAATGCAGCTTAAGGCTTGGCAAGTACCAGCATGGGAGACTGGCTGGGAATCCCAAGTTCCGTTGACCTTTTTGAACCTGAAAATTGTGTTAGTTTCTCTATGAGATAGTAAAAGAAGGTTCAAATTGAACAGCTGCTGTCAACAGCCATTCTAAGCTGAATGTGCCTGCTCTCGTCAGATCGCAGCAGCAATGCAGCTTAAGGCTTGGCAAGTACCAGCATGGGAGACTGGCTGGGAATCCCAAGTTCTGTTGACCTTTTTGAACCTGAAAATTGTGTTAGTTTCTCTATGAGATAGTAAAAGAAGGTTCAAATTGAACAGCCGCTGTCAACGGCCATTCTAAGCTGAATGTGCCTGCTCTCGTCAGATCGCAGCAGCTTAAGGCTTGGCAAGTACCAGCATGGGAGACTGGCTGGGAATCCCAAGTTCTGTTGACCTTTTTGAACCTGAAAATTGTGTTAGTTTCTCTATGAGATAGTAAAAGAAGGTTCAAATTGAACAGCTGCTGTCAACGGCTATTCTAAGCTGAATGTGCCTGCTCTCGTCACATGGCAGCAGCAATGCAGCTTAAGGCTTGGCAAGTACCAGCATGGGAGACTGGCTGGGAATCCCAAGTTCCGTTGACCTTTTTGAACCTGAAAATTGTGTTAGTTTCTCTATGAGAAAGTAAAAGAAGGTTCAAATTGAACAGCTGCTGTCAACGGCCATTCTAAGCTGAATGTGCCTGCTCTCGTCAGATCGCAGCAGCTTAAGGCTTGGCAAGTACCAGCATGGGAGACTGGCTGGGAATCCCAAGTTCCGTTGACCTTTTTGAACCTGAAAATTGTGTTAGTTTCTCTATGAGATAGTAAAAGAAGGTTCAAATTGAACAGCTGCTGTCAACGGCCATTCTAAGCTGAATGTGCCTGCTCTCGTCAGATCGCAGCAGCAATGCAGCTTAAGGCTTGGCAAGTACCAGCATGGGAGACTGGCTGGGAATCCCAAGTTCCGTTGACCTTTTTGAACCTGAAAATTGTTAGTTTCTCTGTCAAAGATGGTAAAAGAAGGTTCAAATTGAACAGCTGCTGTCAACGGCCATTCTAAGCTGAATGTGCCTGCTCTCGTCAGATCGCAGCAGCAATGCAGCTTAAGGCTTGGCAAGTACCAGCATGGGAGACTGGCTGGGAATCCCAAGTTCTGTTGACCTTTTTGAACCTGAAAATTGTGTTAGTTTCTCTATGAGATAGTAAAAGAAGGTTCAAATTGAACAGCTGCTGTCAACGGCCATTCTAAGCTGAATGTGCCTGCTCTCGTCAGATCGCAGCAGCAATGCAGCTTAAGGCTTGGCAAGTACCAGCATGGGAGACTGGCTGGGAATCCCAAGTTCCGTTGACCTTTTTGAACCTGAAAATTGTGTTAGTTTCTCTATGAGATAGTAAAAGAAGGTTCAAATTGAACAGCTGCTGTCAACGGCCATTCTAAGCTGAATGTGCCTGCTCTCGTCAGATCGCAGCAGCAATGCAGCTTAAGGCTTGGAAAGTACCAGCATGGGAGACTGGCTGGGAATCCCAAGTTCCGTTGACCTTTTTGAACCTGAAAATTGTTAGTTTCTCTGTCAAAGATGGTAAAAGAAGGTTCAAATTGAACAGCTGCTGTCAACGGCTATTCTAAGCTGAATGTGCCTGCTCTCGTCACATGGCAGCAGCAATGCAGCTTAAGGCTTGGCAAGTACCAGCATGGGAGACTGGCTGGGAATCCCAAGTTCCGTTGACCTTTTTGAACCTGAAAATTGTGTTAGTTTCTCTATGAGATAGTAAAAGAAGGTTCAAATTGAACAGCTGCTGTCAACAGCCATTCTAAGCTGAATGTGCCTGCTCTCGTCAGATCGCAGCAGCAATGCAGCTTAAGGCTTGGCAAGTACCAGCATGGGAGACTGGCTGGGAATCCCAAGTTCCGTTGACCTTTTTGAACCTGAAAATTGTGTTAGTTTCTCTATGAGATAGTAAAAGAAGGTTCAAATTGAACAGCTGCTGTCAACGGCCATTCTAAGCTGAATGTGCGTGCTCTTGTTGGATCACAGCAGCGATGCGGCTTAAGGCTTGGCAAGTACCAGCATGGGAGACTGGCTGCGAATCCCAAGTTCTGTTGACCTTTTTGAACCTGAAAATTGTGTTAGTTTCTCTATGAGATAGTAAAAGAAGGTTCAAATTGAACAGCTGCTGTCAACAGCCAATCTAAGCTGAATGTGCCTGCTCTCGTCAGATCGCAGCAGCAATGCAGCTTAAGGCTTGGCAAGTACCAGCATGGGAGACTGGCTGGGAGTCCCAAGTTCCGTTGACCTTTTTGAACCTGAAAATTGTGTTAGTTTCTCTATGAGATAGTAAAAGAAGGTTCAAATTGAACAGCTGCTGTCAACAGCCATTCTAAGCTGAATGTGCCTGCTCTCGTCAGATCGCAGCAGCAATGCAGCTTAAGGCTTGGCAAGTACCAGCATGGGAGACTGGCTGGGAATCCCAAGTTCTGTTGACCTTTTTGAACCTGAAAATTGTGTTAGTTTCTCTATGAGATAGTAAAAGAAGGTTCAAATTGAACAGCCGCTGTCAACGGCCATTCTAAGCTGAATGTGCCTGCTCTCGTCAGATCGCAGCAGCTTAAGGCTTGGCAAGTACCAGCATGGGAGACTGGCTGGGAATCCCAAGTTCCGTTGACCTTTTTGAACCTGAAAATTGTGTTAGTTTCTCTATGAGATAGTAAAAGAAGGTTCAAATTGAACAGCTGCTGTCAACGGCCATTCTAAGCTGAATGTGCCTGCTCTCGTCAGATCGCAGCAGCAATGCAGCTTAAGGCTTGGCAAGTACCAGCATGGGAGACTGGCTGGGAATCCCAAGTTCCGTTGACCTTTTTGAACCTGAAAATTGTGTTAGTTTCTCTATGAGATAGTAAAAGAAGGTTCAAATTGAACAGCTGCTGTCAACGGCCATTCTAAGCTGAATGTGCCTGCTCTCGTCAGATCGCAGCAGCTTAAGGCTTGGCAAGTACCAGCATGGGAGACTGGCTGGGAATCCCAAGTTCCGTTGACCTTTTTGAACCTGAAAATTGTGTTAGTTTCTCTATGAGATAGTAAAAGAAGGTTCAAATTGAACAGCTGCTGTCAACGGCCATTCTAAGCTGAATGTGCCTGCTCTCATCAGATCGCAGCAGCAATGCAGCTAAAGGCTTGGCAAGTACCAGCATGGGAGACTGGCTGGGAATCCCAAGTTCCGTTGACCTTTTTGAACCTGAAAATTGTGTTAGTTTCTCTATGAGATAGTAAAAGAAGGTTCAAATTGAACAGCTGCTGTCAACAGCCAATCTAAGCTGAATGTGCCTACTCTCGTCAGATCGCAGCAGCAATGCAGCTTAAGGCTTGGCAAGTACCAGCATGGGAGACTGGCTGGGAATCCCAAGTTCCGTTGACCTTTTTGAACCTGAAAATTGTGTTAGTTTCTCTATGAGATAGTAAAAGAAGGTTCAAAGTGAACAGTTGCTGTCAACGGCCATTCTAAGCTGAATGTGCCTGCTCTCGTCAGATCGCAGCAGCAATGCAGCTTAAGGCTTGGCAAGTACCAGCATGGGAGACTGGCTGGGAATCCCATGTTCTGTTGACCTTTTTGAACCTGAAAATTGTGTTAGTTTCTCTATGAGATAGTAAAAGAAGGTTCAAATTGAACAGCTGCTGTCAACGGCCATTCTAAGCTGAATGTGCCTGCTCTCGTCAGATCGCAGCAGCAATGCAGCTTAAGGCTTGGCAAGTACCAGCATGGGAGACTGGCTGGGAATCCCAAGTTCCGTTGACCTTTTTGAACCTGAAAATTGTGTTAGTTTCTCTATGAGATAGTAAAAGAAGGTTCAAACTGAACAGCTGCTATCAACGGCCATTCTAAGCTGAATGTGCCTGCTCTCGTCAGATCGCAGCAGCAATGCAGCTTAAGGCTTGGCAAGTACCAGCATGGGAGACTGGCTGGGAATCCCAAGTTCCGTTGACCTTTTTGAACCTGAAAATTGTTAGTTTCTCTGTCAAAGATGGTAAAAGAAGGTTCAAATTGAACAGCTGCTGTCAACGGCCATTCTAAGCTGAATGTGCCTGCTCTCGTCAGATCGCAGCAGCAATGCAGCTTAAGGCTTGGCAAGTACCAGCATGGGAGACTGGCTGGGAATCCCAAGTTCCGTTGACCTTTTTTAACCTGAAAATTGTGTTAGTTTCTCTATGAGATAGTAAAAGAAGGTTCAAACTGAACAGCTGCTGTCAACGGCCATTCTAAGCTGAATGTGCCTGCTCTCGTCAGATCGCAGCAGCAATGCAGCTTAAGGCTTGGCAAGTACCAGCATGGGAGACTGGCTGGGAATCCCAAGTTCCGTTGACCTTTTTGAACCTGAAAATTGTGTTAGTTTCTCTATGAGATAGTAAAAGAAGGTTTAAACTGAACAGCTGCTGTCAACGGCCATTCTAAGCTGAATGTGCCTGCTCTCGTCAGATCGCAGCATCAATGCAGCTTAAGGCTTGGCAAGTACCAGCATGGGAGACTGGCTGGGAATCCCAAGTTCCGTTGACCTTTTTGAACCTGAAAATTGTGTTAGTTTCTCTATGAGATAGTAAAAGAAGGTTCAAATTGAACAGCTGCTGTCAACAGCCATTCTAAGCTGAATGTGCCTGCTCTCGTCAGATCGCAGCAGCAATGCAGCTTAAGGCTTGGCAAGTACCAGCATGGGAGACTGGCTGGGAATCCCAAGTTCTGTTGACCTTTTTGAACCTGAAAATTGTGTTAGTTTCTCTATGAGATAGTAAAAGAAGGTTCAAATTCAACAGCTGCTGTCAACGGCCATTCTAAGCTGAATGTGCCTGCTCTCGTCAGATCGCAGCAGCTTAAGGCTTGGCAAGTACCAGCATGGGAGACTGGCTGGGAATCCCAAGTTCTGTTGACCTTTTTTAACCTGAAAATTGTGTTAGTTTCTCTATGAGATAGTAAAAGAAGGTTCATATTGAACAGCTGCTGTCAACGGCCATTCTAAGCTGAATGTGCCTGCTCTCGTCAGATCGCAGCAGCAATGCAGCTTAAGGCTTGGCAAGTACCAGCATGGGAGACTGGCTGGGAATCCCAAGTTCCGTTGACCTTTTTGAACCTGAAAATTGTGTTAGTTTCTCTATGAGATAGTAAAAGAAGGTTCAAATTGAACAGCTGCTGTCACCGGCCATTCTAAGCTGAATGTGCCTGCTCTCGTCAGATCGCAGCAGCAATGCAGCTTAAGGCTTGGCAAGTACCAGCATGGGAGACTGGCTGGGAATCCCAAGTTCCGTTGACCTTTTTGAACCTGAAAATTGTTAGTTTCTCTGTCAAAGATGGTAAAAGAAGGTTCAAATTGAACAGCTGCTGTCAACGGCCATTCTAAGCTGAATGTGCCTGCTCTCGTCAGATCGCAGCAGCAATGCAGCTTAAGGCTTGGCAAGTACCAGCATGGGAGACTGGCTGGGAATCCCAAGTTCCGTTGACCTTTTTGAACCTGAAAATTGTGTTAGTTTCTCTATGAGATAGTAAAAGAAGGTTCAAACTGAACAGCTACTGTCAACGGCCATTCTAAGCTGAATGTGCCTGCTCTCGTCAGATCGCAGCAGCAATGCAGCTTAAGGCTTGGCAAGTACCAGCATGGGAGACTGGCTGGGAATCCCAAGTTCCGTTGACCTTTTTGAACCTGAAAATTGTGTTAGTTTCTCTATGAGATAGTAAAAGAAGGTTCAAATTGAACAGCTGCTGTCAACGGCCATTCTAAGCTGAATGTGCCTGCTCTCGTCAGATCGCAGCAGCAATGCAGCTTAAGGCTTGGCAAGTACCAGCATGGAAGACTGGCTGGGAATCCCAAGTTCTGTTGACCTTTTTGAACCTGAAAATTGTGTTAGTTTCTCTATGAGATAGTAAAAGAAGGTTCAAATTGAACAGCTGCTGTCAACGGCCATTCTAAGCTGAATGTGCCTGCTCTCGTCAGATCGCAGCAGCAATGCAGCTTAAGGCTTGGCAAGTACCAGCATGGGAGACTGGCTGGGAATCCCAAGTTCCGTTGACCTTTTTGAACCTGAAAATTGTGTTAGTTTCTCTATGAGATAGTAAAAGAAGGTTCAAATTGAACAGCTGCTGTCAACGGCCATTCTAAGCTGAATGTGCCTGCTCTCGTCAGATCGCAGCAGCAATGCAGCTTAAGGCTTGGCAAGTACCAGCATGGGAGACTGGCTGGGAATCCCAAGTTCCGTTGACCTTTTTGAACCTGAAAATTGTTAGTTTCTCTGTCAAAGATGGTAAAAGAAGGTTCAAATTGAACAGCTGCTGTCAACGGCCATTCTAAGCTGAATGTGCCTGCTCTCGTCAGATCGCAGCAGCAATGCAGCTTAAGACTTGGCAAGTACCAGCATGGGAGACTGGCTGGGAATCCCAAGTTCCGTTGACCTTTTTGAACCTGAAAATTGTGTTAGTTTCTCTATGAGATAGTAAAAGAAGGTTCAAATTGAACAGCTGCTGTCAACAGCCATTCTAAGCTGAATGTGCCTGCTCTCGTCAGATCGCAGCAGCAATGCAGCTTAAGGCTTGGCAAGTACCAGCATGGAAGACTGGCTGGGAATCCCAAGTTCTGTTGACCTTTTTGAACCTGAAAATTGTGTTAGTTTCTCTATGAGATAGTAAAAGAAGGTTCAAATTGAACAGCTGCTGTCAACGGCCATTCTAAGCTGAATGTGCCTGCTCTCGTCAGATCGCAGCAGCAATGCAGCTTAAGGCTTGGCAAGTACCAGCATGGGAGACTGGCTGGGAATCCCAAGTTCCGTTGACCTTTTTGAACCTGAAA
This sequence comes from Engystomops pustulosus, assembly GCF_040894005.1. NCBI lineage: Eukaryota > Metazoa > Chordata > Amphibia > Anura > Leptodactylidae > Engystomops > Engystomops pustulosus. The sequence goes on from NC_092419.1 coordinate 69,630,578, forward strand.
ATTGTTAGTTTCTCTGTCAAAGATGGTAAAAGAAGTTTCAAATTGAACAGCTGCTGTCAACGGCCATTCTAAGCTGAATGTGCCTGCTCTCGTCAGATCGCAGCAGCAATGCAGCTTAAGGCTTGGCAAGTACCAGCATGGGAGACTGGCTGGGAATCCCAAGTTCCGTTGACCTTTTTGAACCTGAAAATTGTGTTAGTTTCTCTATGAGATAGTAAAAGAAGGTTCAAACTGAACAGCTGCTGTCAACGGCCATTCTAAGCTGAATGTGCCTGCTCTCGTCAGATCGCAGCAGCAATGCAGCTTAAGGCTTGGCAAGTACCAGCATGGGAGACTGGCTGGGAATCCCAAGTTCCGTTGACCTTTTTGAACCTGAAAATTGTGTTAGTTTCTCTATGAGATAGTAAAAGAAGGTTCAAACTGAACAGCTGCTGTCAACGGCCATTCTAAGCTGAATGTGCCTGCTCTCGTCAGATCGCAGCATCAATGCAGCTTAAGGCTTGGCAAGTACCAGCATGGGAGACTGGCTGGGAATCCCAAGTTCCGTTGACCTTTTTGAACCTGAAAATTGTGTTAGTTTCTCTATGAGATAGTAAAAGAAGGTTCAAATTGAACAGCTGCTGTCAACAGCCATTCTAAGCTGAATGTGCCTGCTCTCGTCAGATCGCAGCAGCAATGCAGCTTAAGGCTTGGCAAGTACCAGCATGGGAGACTGGCTGGGAATCCCAAGTTCTGTTGACCTTTTTGAACCTGAAAATTGTGTTAGTTTCTCTATGAGATAGTAAAAGAAGGTTCAAATTGAACAGCTGCTGTCAACGCCCATTCTAAGCTGAATGTGCCTGCTCTCGTCAGATCGCAGCAGCTTAAGGCTTGGCAAGTACCAGCATGGGAGACTGGCTGGGAATCCCAAGTTCCGTTGACCTTTTTGAACCTGAAAATTGTGTTAGTTTCTCTATGAGATAGTAAAAGAAGGTTCAAATTGAACAGCTGCTGTCAACGGCCATTCTAAGCTGAATGTGCCTGCTCTCGTCAGATCGCAGCAGCAATGCAGCTTAAGGCCTGGCAAGTACCAGCATGGGAGACTGGCTGGGAATCCCAAGTTCCGTTGACCTTTTTGAACCTGAAAATTGTGTTAGTTTCTCTATGAGATAGTAAAAGAAGGTTCAAATTGAACAGCTGCTGTCAACGGCCATTCTAAGCTGAATGTGCCTGCTCTCGTCAGATCGCAGCAGCTTAAGGCTTGGCAAGTACCAGCATGGGAGACTGGCTGGGAATCCCAAGTTCCGTTGACCTTTTTGAACCTGAAAATTGTTAGTTTCTCTGTCAAAGATGGTAAAAGAAGGTTCAAATTGAACAGCTGCTGTCAACGGCCATTCTAAGCTGAATGTGCCTGCTCTCGTCAGATCGCAGCAGCAATGCAGCTTAAGGCTTGGCAAGTACCAGCATGGGAGACTGGCTGGGAATCCCAAGTTCTGTTGACCTTTTTGAACCTGAAAATTGTGTTAGTTTCTCTATGAGATAGTAAAAGAAGGTTCAAATTGAACAGCTGCTGTCAACGGCCATTCTAAGCTGAATGTGCCTGCTCTCGTCAGATCGCAGCAGCAATGCAGCTTAAGGCTTGGCAAGTACCAGCATGGGAGACTGGCTGGGAATCCCAAGTTCCGTTGACCTTTTTGAACCTGAAAATTGTGTTAGTTTCTCTATGAGATAGTAAAAGAAGGTTCAAATTGAACAGCTGCTGTCAACGGCCATTCTAAGCTGAATGTGCCTGCTCTCGTCAGATCGCAGCAGCAATGCAGCTTAAGGCTTGGCAAGTACCAGCATGGGAGACTGGCTGGGAATCCCAAGTTCCGTTGACCTTTTTGAACCTGAAAATTGTGTTAGTTTCTCTATGAGATAGTAAAAGAAGGTTCAAATTGAACAGCTGCTGTCAACGGCCATTCTAAGCTGAATGTGCCTGCTCTCGTCAGATCGCAGCAGCAATGCAGCTTAAGGCTTGGAAAGTACCAGCATGGGAGACTGGCTGGGAATCCCAAGTTCCGTTGACCTTTTTGAACCTGAAAATTGTTAGTTTCTCTGTCAAAGATGGTAAAAGAAGGTTCAAATTGAACAGCTGCTGTCAACGGCCATTCTAAGCTGAATGTGCCTGCTCTCGTCAGATGGCTGCAGCAATGCAGCTTAAGGCTTGGCAAGTACCAGCATGGGAGACTGGCTGGGAATCCCAAGTTCCGTTGACCTTTTTGAACCTGAAAATTGTGTTAGTTTCTCTATGAGATAGTAAAAGAAGGTTCAAATTGAACAGCTGCTGTCAACGGCCATTCTAAGCTGAATGTGCCTGCTCTCGTCAGATCGCAGCAGCAATGCAGCTTAAGGCTTGGCAAGTACCAGCATGGGAGACTGGCTGGGAATCCCAAGTTCCGTTGACCTTTTTGAACCTGAAAATTGTGTTAGTTTCTCTATGAGATAGTAAAAGAAGGTTCAAATTGAACAGCTGCTGTCAACAGCCAATCTAAGCTGAATGTGCCTACTCTCGTCAGATCGCAGCAGCAATGCAGCTTAAGGCTTGGCAAGTACCAGCATGGGAGACTGGCTGGGAATCCCAAGTTCCGTTGACCTTTTTGAACCTGAAAATTGTGTTAGTTTCTCTATGAGAAAGTAAAAGAAGGTTCAAATTGAACAGCTGCTGTCAACGGCCATTCTAAGCTGAATGTGCCTGCTCTCGTCAGATCGCAGCAGCTTAAGGCTTGGCAAGTACCAGCATGGGAGACTGGCTGGGAATCCCAAGTTCCGTTGACCTTTTTGAACCTGAAAATTGTGTTAGTTTCTCTATGAGATAGTAAAAGAAGGTTCAAATTGAACAGCTGCTGTCAACGGCCATTCTAAGCTGAATGTGCCTGCTCTCGTCAGATCGCAGCAGCAATGCAGCTTAAGGCTTGGCAAGTACCAGCATGGGAGACTGGCTGGGAATCCCAAGTTCCGTTGACCTTTTTGAACCTGAAAATTGTGTTAGTTTCTCTATGAGATAGTAAAAGAAGGTTCAAATTGAACAGCTGCTGTCAACGGCCATTCTAAGCTGAATGTGCCTGCTCTCGTCAGATCGCAGCAGCAATGCAGCTTAAGGCTTGGCAAGTACCAGCATGGGAGACTGGCTGGGAATCCCAAGTTCCGTTGACCTTTTTGAACCTGAAAATTGTGTTAGTTTCTCTATGAGATAGTAAAAGAAGGTTCAAATTGAACAGCTGCTGTCAACGGCCATTCTAAGCTGAATGTGCCTGCTCTCGTCAGATCGCAGCAGCTTAATGCTTGGCAAGTACCAGCATGGGAGACTGGCTGGGAATCCCAAGTTCCGTTGACCTTTTTGAACCTGAAAATTGTGTTAGTTTCTCTATGAGATAGTAAAAGAAGGTTCAAATTGAACAGCTGCTGTCAACGGCCATTCTAAGCTGAATGTGCCTGCTCTCGTCAGATCGCAGCAGCAATGCAGCTTAAGGCTTGGCAAGTACCAGCATGGGAGACTGGCTGGGAATCCCAAGTTCCGTTGACCTTTTTGAACCTAAAAATTGTTAGTTTCTCTGTCAAAGATGGTAAAAGAAGGTTCAAATTGATCAGCTGCTGTCAACGGCCATTCTAAGCTGAATGTGCCTGCTCTCGTCAGATCGCAGCAGCAATGCAGCTTAAGGCTTGGCAAGTACCAGCATGGGAGACTGGCTGGGAATCCCAAGTTCCGTTGACCTTTTTGAACCTGAAAATTGTGTTAGTTTCTCTATGAGATAGTAAAAGAAGGTTCAAACTGAACAGCTGCTGTCAACGGCCATTCTAAGCTGAATGTGCCTGCTCTCGTCAGATCGCAGCAGCAATGCAGCTTAAGGCTTGGCAAGTACCAGCATGGGAGACTGGCTGGGAATCCCAAGTTCCGTTGACCTTTTTGAACCTGAAAATTGTGTTAGTTTCTCTATGAGATAGTAAAAGAAGGTTCAAACTGAACAGCTGCTGTCAACGGCCATTCTAAGCTGAATGTGCCTGCTCTCGTCAGATCGCAGCATCAATGCAGCTTAAGGCTTGGCAAGTACCAGCATGGGAGACTGGCTGGGAATCCCAAGTTCCGTTGACCTTTTTGAACCTGAAAATTGTGTTAGTTTCTCTATGAGATAGTAAAAGAAGGTTCAAATTGAACAGCTGCTGTCAACAGCCATTCTAAGCTGAATGTGCCTGCTCTCGTCAGATCGCAGCAGCAATGCAGCTTAAGGCTTGGCAAGTACCAGCATGGGAGACTGGCTGGGAATCCCAAGTTCTGTTGACCTTTTTGAACCTGAAAATTGTGTTAGTTTCTCTATGAGATAGTAAAAGAAGGTTCAAATTGAACAGCCGCTGTCAACGGCCATTCTAAGCTGAATGTGCCTGCTCTCGTCAGATCGCAGCAGCTTAAGGCTTGGCAAGTACCAGCATGGGAGACTGGCTGGGAATCCCAAGTTCTGTTGACCTTTTTGAACCTGAAAATTGTGTTAGTTTCTCTATGAGATAGTAAAAGAAGGTTCAAATTGAACAGCTGCTGTCAACGGCTATTCTAAGCTGAATGTGCCTGCTCTCGTCACATGGCAGCAGCAATGCAGCTTAAGGCTTGGCAAGTACCAGCATGGGAGACTGGCTGGGAATCCCAAGTTCCGTTGACCTTTTTGAACCTGAAAATTGTGTTAGTTTCTCTATGAGAAAGTAAAAGAAGGTTCAAATTGAACAGCTGCTGTCAACGGCCATTCTAAGCTGAATGTGCCTGCTCTCGTCAGATCGCAGCAGCTTAAGGCTTGGCAAGTACCAGCATGGGAGACTGGCTGGGAATCCCAAGTTCCGTTGACCTTTTTGAACCTGAAAATTGTGTTAGTTTCTCTATGAGATAGTAAAAGAAGGTTCAAATTGAACAGCTGCTGTCAACGGCCATTCTAAGCTGAATGTGCCTGCTCTCGTCAGATCGCAGCAGCAATGCAGCTTAAGGCTTGGCAAGTACCAGCATGGGAGACTGGCTGGGAATCCCAAGTTCCGTTGACCTTTTTGAACCTGAAAATTGTTAGTTTCTCTGTCAAAGATGGTAAAAGAAGGTTCAAATTGAACAGCTGCTGTCAACGGCCATTCTAAGCTGAATGTGCCTGCTCTCGTCAGATCGCAGCAGCAATGCAGCTTAAGGCTTGGCAAGTACCAGCATGGGAGACTGGCTGGGAATCCCAAGTTCTGTTGACCTTTTTGAACCTGAAAATTGTGTTAGTTTCTCTATGAGATAGTAAAAGAAGGTTCAAATTGAACAGCTGCTGTCAACGGCCATTCTAAGCTGAATGTGCCTGCTCTCGTCAGATCGCAGCAGCAATGCAGCTTAAGGCTTGGCAAGTACCAGCATGGGAGACTGGCTGGGAATCCCAAGTTCCGTTGACCTTTTTGAACCTGAAAATTGTGTTAGTTTCTCTATGAGATAGTAAAAGAAGGTTCAAATTGAACAGCTGCTGTCAACGGCCATTCTAAGCTGAATGTGCCTGCTCTCGTCAGATCGCAGCAGCAATGCAGCTTAAGGCTTGGAAAGTACCAGCATGGGAGACTGGCTGGGAATCCCAAGTTCCGTTGACCTTTTTGAACCTGAAAATTGTTAGTTTCTCTGTCAAAGATGGTAAAAGAAGGTTCAAATTGAACAGCTGCTGTCAACGGCTATTCTAAGCTGAATGTGCCTGCTCTCGTCACATGGCAGCAGCAATGCAGCTTAAGGCTTGGCAAGTACCAGCATGGGAGACTGGCTGGGAATCCCAAGTTCCGTTGACCTTTTTGAACCTGAAAATTGTGTTAGTTTCTCTATGAGATAGTAAAAGAAGGTTCAAATTGAACAGCTGCTGTCAACGGCCATTCTAAGCTGAATGTGCCTGCTCTCGTCAGATCGCAGCAGCAATGCAGCTTAAGGCTTGGCAAGTACCAGCATGGGAGACTGGCTGGGAATCCCAAGTTCCGTTGACCTTTTTGAACCTGAAAATTGTGTTAGTTTCTCTATGAGATAGTAAAAGAAGGTTCAAATTGAACAGCTGCTGTCAACGGCCATTCTAAGCTGAATGTGCGTGCTCTTGTTGGATCACAGCAGCGATGCGGCTTAAGGCTTGGCAAGTACCAGCATGGGAGACTGGCTGCGAATCCCAAGTTCTGTTGACCTTTTTGAACCTGAAAATTGTGTTAGTTTCTCTATGAGATAGTAAAAGAAGGTTCAAATTGAACAGCTGCTGTCAACAGCCAATCTAAGCTGAATGTGCCTGCTCTCGTCAGATCGCAGCAGCAATGCAGCTTAAGGCTTGGCAAGTACCAGCATGGGAGACTGGCTGGGAATCCCAAGTTCCGTTGACCTTTTTGAACCTGAAAATTGTGTTAGTTTCTCTATGAGATAGTAAAAGAAGGTTCAAATTGAACAGCTGCTGTCAACAGCCATTCTAAGCTGAATGTGCCTGCTCTCGTCAGATCGCAGCAGCAATGCAGCTTAAGGCTTGGCAAGTACCAGCATGGGAGACTGGCTGGGAATCCCAAGTTCTGTTGACCTTTTTGAACCTGAAAATTGTGTTAGTTTCTCTATGAGATAGTAAAAGAAGGTTCAAATTGAACAGCCGCTGTCAACGGCCATTCTAAGCTGAATGTGCCTGCTCTCGTCAGATCGCAGCAGCTTAAGGCTTGGCAAGTACCAGCATGGGAGACTGGCTGGGAATCCCAAGTTCCGTTGACCTTTTTGAACCTGAAAATTGTGTTAGTTTCTCTATGAGATAGTAAAAGAAGGTTCAAATTGAACAGCTGCTGTCAACGGCCATTCTAAGCTGAATGTGCCTGCTCTCGTCAGATCGCAGCAGCAATGCAGCTTAAGGCTTGGCAAGTACCAGCATGGGAGACTGGCTGGGAATCCCAAGTTCCGTTGACCTTTTTGAACCTGAAAATTGTGTTAGTTTCTCTATGAGATAGTAAAAGAAGGTTCAAATTGAACAGCTGCTGTCAACGGCCATTCTAAGCTGAATGTGCCTGCTCTCGTCAGATCGCAGCAGCTTAAGGCTTGGCAAGTACCAGCATGGGAGACTGGCTGGGAATCCCAAGTTCCGTTGACCTTTTTGAACCTGAAAATTGTGTTAGTTTCTCTATGAGATAGTAAAAGAAGGTTCAAATTGAACAGCTGCTGTCAACGGCCATTCTAAGCTGAATGTGCCTGCTCTCGTCAGATCGCAGCAGCAATGCAGCTTAAGGCTTGGCAAGTACCAGCATGGGAGACTGGCTGGGAATCCCAAGTTCCGTTGACCTTTTTGAACCTGAAAATTGTGTTAGTTTCTCTATGAGATAGTAAAAGAAGGTTCAAATTGAACAGCTGCTGTCAACAGCCAATCTAAGCTGAATGTGCCTACTCTCATCAGATCGCAGCAGCAATGCAGCTTAAGGCTTGGCAAGTACCAGCATGGGAGACTGGCTGGGAATCCCAAGTTCCGTTGACCTTTTTGAACCTGAAAATTGTGTTAGTTTCTCTATGAGATAGTAAAAGAAGGTTCAAAGTGAACAGTTGCTGTCAACGGCCATTCTAAGCTGAATGTGCCTGCTCTCGTCAGATCGCAGCAGCAATGCAGCTTAAGGCTTGGCAAGTACCAGCATGGGAGACTGGCTGGGAATCCCATGTTCTGTTGACGTTTTTGAACCTGAAAATTGTGTTAGTTTCTCTATGAGATAGTAAAAGAAGGTTCAAATTGAACAGCTGCTGTCAACGGCCATTCTAAGCTGAATGTGCCTGCTCTCGTCAGATCGCAGCAGCAATGCAGCTTAAGGCTTGGCAAGTACCAGCATGGGAGACTGGCTGGGAATCCCAAGTTCCGTTGACCTTTTTGAACCTGAAAATTGTGTTAGTTTCTCTATGAGATAGTAAAAGAAGGTTCAAACTGAACAGCTGCTATCAACGGCCATTCTAAGCTGAATGTGCCTGCTCTCGTCAGATCGCAGCAGCAATGCAGCTTAAGGCTTGGCAAGTACCAGCATGGGAGACTGGCTGGGAATCCCAAGTTCCGTTGACCTTTTTGAACCTGAAAATTGTTAGTTTCTCTGTCAAAGATGGTAAAAGAAGGTTCAAATTGAGCAGCTGCTGTCAACGGCCATTCTAAGCTGAATGTGCCTGCTCTCGTCAGATCGCAGCAGCAATGCAGCTTAAGGCTTGGCAAGTACCAGCATGGGAGACTGGCTGGGAATCCCAAGTTCCGTTGACCTTTTTTAACCTGAAAATTGTGTTAGTTTCTCTATGAGATAGTAAAAGAAGGTTCAAACTGAACAGCTGCTGTCAACGGCCATTCTAAGCTGAATGTGCCTGCTCTCGTCAGATCGCAGCAGCAATGCAGCTTAAGGCTTGGCAAGTACCAGCATGGGAGACTGGCTGGGAATCCCAAGTTCCGTTGACCTTTTTGAACCTGAAAATTGTGTTAGTTTCTCTATGAGATAGTAAAAGAAGGTTTAAACTGAACACCTGCTGTCAACGGCCATTCTAAGCTGAATGTGCCTGCTCTCGTCAGATCGCAGCATCAATGCAGCTTAAGGCTTGGCAAGTACCAGCATGGGAGACTGGCTGGGAATCCCAAGTTCCGTTGACCTTTTTGAACCTGAAAATTGTGTTAGTTTCTCTATGAGATAGTAAAAGAAGGTTCAAATTGAACAGCTGCTGTCAACAGCCATTCTAAGCTGAATGTGCCTGCTCTCGTCAGATCGCAGCAGCAATGCAGCTTAAGGCTTGGCAAGTACCAGCATGGGAGACTGGCTGGGAATCCCAAGTTCTGTTGACCTTTTTGAACCTGAAAATTGTGTTAGTTTCTCTATGAGATAGTAAAAGAAGGTTCAAATTCAACAGCTGCTGTCAACGGCCATTCTAAGCTGAATGTGCCTGCTCTCGTCAGATCGCAGCAGCTTAAGGCTTGGCAAGTACCAGCATGGGAGACTGGCTGGGAATCCCAAGTTCCGTTGACCTTTCTGAACCTGAAAATTGTGTTAGTTTCTCTATGAGATAGTAAAAGAAGGTTCATATTGAACAGCTGCTGTCAACGGCCATTCTAAGCTGAATGTGCCTGCTCTCGTCAGATCGCAGCAGCAATGCAGCTTAAGGCTTGGCAAGTACCAGCATGGGAGACTGGCTGGGAATCCCAAGTTCCGTTGACCTTTTTGAACCTGAAAATTGTGTTAGTTTCTCTATGAGATAGTAAAAGAAGGTTCAAATTGAACAGCTGCTGTCAACGGCCATTCTAAGCTGAATGTGCCTGCTCTCGTCAGATCGCAGCAGCAATGCAGCTTAAGGCTTGGCAAGTACCAGCATGGGAGACTGGCTGGGAATCCCAAGTTCCGTTGACCTTTTTGAACCTGAAAATTGTTAGTTTCTCTGTCAAAGATGGTAAAAGAAGGTTCAAATTGAACAGCTGCTGTCAACGGCCATTCTAAGCTGAATGTGCCTGCTCTCGTCAGATCGCAGCAGCAATGCAGCTTAAGGCTTGGCAAGTACCAGCATGGGAGACTGGCTGGGAATCCCAAGTTCCGTTGACCTTTTTGAACCTGAAAATTGTGTTAGTTTCTCTATGAGATAGTAAAAGAAGGTTCAAACTGAACAGCTACTGTCAACGGCCATTCTAAGCTGAATGTGCCTGCTCTCGTCACATCGCAGCAGCAATGCAGCTTAAGGCTTGGCAAGTACCAGCATGGGAGACTGGCTGGGAATCCCAAGTTCCGTTGACCTTTTTGAACCTGAAAATTGTGTTAGTTTCTCTATGAGATAGTAAAAGAAGGTTCAAACTGAACAGCTGCTGTCAACGGCCATTCTAAGCTGAATGTGCCTGCTCTCGTCAGATCGCAGCATCAATGCAGCTTAAGGCTTGGCAAGTACCAGCATGGGAGACTGGCTGGGAATCCCAAGTTCCGTTGACCTTTTTGAACCTGAAAATTGTGTTAGTTTCTCTATGAGATAGTAAAAGAAGGTTCAAATTGAACAGCTGCTGTCAACAGCCATTCTAAGCTGAATGTGCCTGCTCTCGTCAGATCGCAGCAGCAATGCAGCTTAAGGCTTGGCAAGTACCAGCATGGAAGACTGGCTGGGAATCCCAAGTTCTGTTGACCTTTTTGAACCTGAAAATTGTGTTAGTTTCTCTATGAGATAGTAAAAGAAGGTTCAAATTGAACAGCTGCTGTCAACGGCCATTCTAAGCTGAATGTGCCTGCTCTCGTCAGATCGCAGCAGCAATGCAGCTTAAGGCTTGGCAAGTACCAGCATGGGAGACTGGCTGGGAATCCCAAGTTCCGTTGACCTTTTTGAACCTGAAAATTGTGTTAGTTTCTCTATGAGATAGTAAAAGAAGGTTCAAATTGAACAGCTGCTGTCAACGGCCATTCTAAGCTGAATGTGCCTGCTCTCGTCAGATCGCAGCAGCAATGCAGCTTAAGGCTTGGCAAGTACCAGCATGGGAGACTGGCTGGGAATCCCAAGTTCCGTTGACCTTTTTGAACCTGAAAATTGTGTTAGTTTCTCTATGAGATAGTAAAAGAAGGTTCAAACTGAACAGCTGCTGTCAACGGCCATTCTAAGCTGAATGTGCCTGCTCTCGTCAGATCGCAGCAGCAATGCAGCTTAAGGCTTGGCAAGTACCAGCATGGGAGACTGGCTGGGAATCCCAAGTTCCGTTGACCTTTTTGAACCTGAAAATTGTGTTAGTTTCTCTATGAGATAGTAAAAGAAGGTTTAAACTGAACAGCTGCTGTCAACGGCCATTCTAAGCTGAATGTGCCTGCTCTCGTCAGATCGCAGCATCAATGCAGCTTAAGGCTTGGCAAGTACCAGCATGGGAGACTGGCTGGGAATCCCAAGTTCCGTTGACCTTTTTGAACCTGAAAATTGTGTTAGTTTCTCTATGAGATAGTAAAAGAAGGTTCAAATTGAACAGCTGCTGTCAACAGCCATTCTAAGCTGAATGTGCCTGCTCTCGTCAGATCGCAGCAGCAATGCAGCTTAAGGCTTGGCAAGTACCAGCATGGGAGACTGGCTGGGAATCCCAAGTTCTGTTGACCTTTTTGAACCTGAAAATTGTGTTAGTTTCTCTATGAGATAGTAAAAGAAGGTTCAAATTGAACAGCTGCTGTCAACGGCCATTCTAAGCTGAATGTGCCTGCTCTCGTCAGATCGCAGCAGCTTAAGGCTTGGCAAGTACCAGCATGGGAGACTGGCTGGGAATCCCAAGTTCTGTTGACCTTTTTGAACCTGAAAATTGTGTTAGTTTCTCTATGAGATAGTAAAAGAAGGTTCATATTGAACAGCTGCTGTCAACGGCCATTCTAAGCTGAATGTGCCTGCTCTCGTCAGATCGCAGCAGCAATGCAGCTTAAGGCTTGGCAAGTACCAGCATGGGAGACTGGCTGGGAATCCCAAGTTCCGTTGACCTTTTTGAACCTGAAAATTGTGTTAGTTTCTCTATGAGATAGTAAAAGAAGGTTCAAATTGAACAGCTGCTGTCACCGGCCATTCTAAGCTGAATGTGCCTGCTCTCGTCAGATCGCAGCAGCAATGCAGCTTAAGGCTTGGCAAGTACCAGCATGGGAGACTGGCTGGGAATCCCAAGTTCCGTTGACCTTTTTGAACCTGAAAATTGTTAGTTTCTCTGTCAAAGATGGTAAAAGAAGGTTCAAATTGAACAGCTGCTGTCAACGGCCATTCTAAGCTGAATGTGCCTGCTCTCGTCAGATCGCAGCAGCAATGCAGCTTAAGGCTTGGCAAGTACCAGCATGGGAGACTGGCTGGGAATCCCAAGTTCCGTTGACCTTTTTGAACCTGAAAATTGTGTTAGTTTCTCTATGAGATAGTAAAAGAAGGTTCAAACTGAACAGCTACTGTCAACGGCCATTCTAAGCTGAATGTGCCTGCTCTCGTCAGATCGCAGCAGCAATGCAGCTTAAGGCTTGGCAAGTACCAGCATGGGAGACTGGCTGGGAATCCCAAGTTCCGTTGACCTTTTTGAACCTGAAAATTGTGTTAGTTTCTCTATGAGATAGTAAAAGAAGGTTCAAATTGAACAGCTGCTGTCAACGGCCATTCTAAGCTGAATGTGCCTGCTCTCGTCAGATCGCAGCAGCAATGCAGCTTAAGGCTTGGCAAGTACCAGCATGGAAGACTGGCTGGGAATCCCAAGTTCTGTTGACCTTTTTGAACCTGAAAATTGTGTTAGTTTCTCTATGAGATAGTAAAAGAAGGTTCAAATTGAACAGCTGCTGTCAACGGCCATTCTAAGCTGAATGTGCCTGCTCTCGTCAGATCGCAGCAGCAATGCAGCTTAAGGCTTGGCAAGTACCAGCATGGGAGACTGGCTGGGAATCCCAAGTTCCGTTGACCTTTTTGAACCTGAAAATTGTGTTAGTTTCTCTATGAGATAGTAAAAGAAGGTTCAAATTGAACAGCTGCTGTCAACGGCCATTCTAAGCTGAATGTGCCTGCTCTCGTCAGATCGCAGCAGCAATGCAGCTTAAGGCTTGGCAAGTACCAGCATGGGAGACTGGCTGGGAATCCCAAGTTCCGTTGACCTTTTTGAACCTGAAAATTGTTAGTTTCTCTGTCAAAGATGGTAAAAGAAGGTTCAAATTGAACAGCTGCTGTCAACGGCCATTCTAAGCTGAATGTGCCTGCTCTCGTCAGATCGCAGCAGCAATGCAGCTTAAGACTTGGCAAGTACCAGCATGGGAGACTGGCTGGGAATCCCAAGTTCCGTTGACCTTTTTGAACCTGAAAATTGTGTTAGTTTCTCTATGAGATAGTAAAAGAAGGTTCAAATTGAACAGCTGCTGTCAACAGCCATTCTAAGCTGAATGTGCCTGCTCTCGTCAGATCGCAGCAGCAATGCAGCTTAAGGCTTGGCAAGTACCAGCATGGAAGACTGGCTGGGAATCCCAAGTTCTGTTGACCTTTTTGAACCTGAAAATTGTGTTAGTTTCTCTATGAGATAGTAAAAGAAGGTTCAAATTGAACAGCTGCTGTCAACGGCCATTCTAAGCTGAATGTGCCTGCTCTCGTCAGATCGCAGCAGCAATGCAGCTTAAGGCTTGGCAAGTACCAGCATGGGAGACTGGCTGGGAATCCCAAGTTCCGTTGACCTTTTTGAACCTGAAAATTGTTAGTTTCTCTGTCAAAGATGGTAAAAGAAGTTTCAAATTGAACAGCTGCTGTCAACGGCCATTCTAAGCTGAATGTGCCTGCTCTCGTCAGATCGCAGCAGCAATGCAGCTTAAGGCTTGGCAAGTACCAGCATGGGAGACTGGCTGGGAATCCCAAGTTCCGTTGACCTTTTTGAACCTGAAAATTGTGTTAGTTTCTCTATGAGATAGTAAAAGAAGGTTCAAATTGAACAGCTGCTGTCAACGGCCATTCTAAGCTGAATGTGCGTGCTCTTGTTGGATCACAGCAGCGATGCGGCTTAAGGCTTGGCAAGTACCAGCATGGGAGACTGGCTGCGAATCCCAAGTTCTGTTGACCTTTTTGAACCTGAAAATTGTGTTAGTTTCTCTATGAGATAGTAAAAGAAGGTTCAAATTGAACAGCTGCTGTCAACAGCCAATCTAAGCTGAATGTGCCTGCTCTCGTCAGATCGCAGCAGCAATGCAGCTTAAGGCTTGGCAAGTACCAGCATGGGAGACTGGCTGGGAATCCCAAGTTCCGTTGACCTTTTTGAACCTGAAAATTGTGTTAGTTTCTCTATGAGATAGTAAAAGAAGGTTCAAATTGAACAGCTGCTGTCAACAGCCATTCTAAGCTGAATGTGCCTGCTCTCGTCAGATCGCAGCAGCAATGCAGCTTAAGGCTTGGCAAGTACCAGCATGGGAGACTGGCTGGGAATCCCAAGTTCTGTTGACCTTTTTGAACCTGAAAATTGTGTTAGTTTCTCTATGAGATAGTAAAAGAAGGTTCAAATTGAACAGCCGCTGTCAACGGCCATTCTAAGCTGAATGTGCCTGCTCTCGTCAGATCGCAGCAGCTTAAGGCTTGGCAAGTACCAGCATGGGAGACTGGCTGGGAATCCCAAGTTCCGTTGACCTTTTTGAACCTGAAAATTGTGTTAGTTTCTCTATGAGATAGTAAAAGAAGGTTCAAATTGAACAGCTGCTGTCAACGGCCATTCTAAGCTGAATGTGCCTGCTCTCGTCAGATCGCAGCAGCAATGCAGCTTAAGGCTTGGCAAGTACCAGCATGGGAGACTGGCTGGGAATCCCAAGTTCCGTTGACCTTTTTGAACCTGAAAATTGTGTTAGTTTCTCTATGAGATAGTAAAAGAAGGTTCAAATTGAACAGCTGCTGTCAACGGCCATTCTAAGCTGAATGTGCCTGCTCTCGTCAGATCGCAGCAGCTTAAGGCTTGGCAAGTACCAGCATGGGAGACTGGCTGGGAATCCCAAGTTCCGTTGACCTTTTTGAACCTGAAAATTGTGTTAGTTTCTCTATGAGATAGTAAAAGAAGGTTCAAATTGAACAGCTGCTGTCAACGGCCATTCTAAGCTGAATGTGCCTGCTCTCGTCAGATCGCAGCAGCAATGCAGCTTAAGGCTTGGCAAGTACCAGCATGGGAGACTGGCTGGGAATCCCAAGTTCCGTTGACCTTTTTGAACCTGAAAATTGTGTTAGTTTCTCTATGAGATAGTAAAAGAAGGTTCAAATTGAACAGCTGCTGTCAACAGCCAATCTAAGCTGAATGTGCCTACTCTCATCAGATCGCAGCAGCAATGCAGCTTAAGGCTTGGCAAGTACCAGCATGGGAGACTGGCTGGGAATCCCAAGTTCCGTTGACCTTTTTGAACCTGAAAATTGTGTTAGTTTCTCTATGAGATAGTAAAAGAAGGTTCAAAGTGAACAGTTGCTGTCAACGGCCATTCTAAGCTGAATGTGCCTGCTCTCGTCAGATCGCAGCAGCAATGCAGCTTAAGGCTTGGCAAGTACCAGCATGGGAGACTGGCTGGGAATCCCATGTTCTGTTGACGTTTTTGAACCTGAAAATTGTGTTAGTTTCTCTATGAGATAGTAAAAGAAGGTTCAAATTGAACAGCTGCTGTCAACGGCCATTCTAAGCTGAATGTGCCTGCTCTCGTCAGATCGCAGCAGCAATGCAGCTTAAGGCTTGGCAAGTACCAGCATGGGAGACTGGCTGGGAATCCCAAGTTCCGTTGACCTTTTTGAACCTGAAAATTGTGTTAGTTTCTCTATGAGATAGTAAAAGAAGGTTCAAACTGAACAGCTGCTATCAACGGCCATTCTAAGCTGAATGTGCCTGCTCTCGTCAGATCGCAGCAGCAATGCAGCTTAAGGCTTGGCAAGTACCAGCATGGGAGACTGGCTGGGAATCCCAAGTTCCGTTGACCTTTTTGAACCTGAAAATTGTTAGTTTCTCTGTCAAAGATGGTAAAAGAAGGTTCAAATTGAGCAGCTGCTGTCAACGGCCATTCTAAGCTGAATGTGCCTGCTCTCGTCAGATCGCAGCAGCAATGCAGCTTAAGGCTTGGCAAGTACCAGCATGGGAGACTGGCTGGGAATCCCAAGTTCCGTTGACCTTTTTTAACCTGAAAATTGTGTTAGTTTCTCTATGAGATAGTAAAAGAAGGTTCAAACTGAACAGCTGCTGTCAACGGCCATTCTAAGCTGAATGTGCCTGCTCTCGTCAGATCGCAGCAGCAATGCAGCTTAAGGCTTGGCAAGTACCAGCATGGGAGACTGGCTGGGAATCCCAAGTTCCGTTGACCTTTTTGAACCTGAAAATTGTGTTAGTTTCTCTATGAGATAGTAAAAGAAGGTTTAAACTGAACACCTGCTGTCAACGGCCATTCTAAGCTGAATGTGCCTGCTCTCGTCAGATCGCAGCATCAATGCAGCTTAAGGCTTGGCAAGTACCAGCATGGGAGACTGGCTGGGAATCCCAAGTTCCGTTGACCTTTTTGAACCTGAAAATTGTGTTAGTTTCTCTATGAGATAGTAAAAGAAGGTTCAAATTGAACAGCTGCTGTCAACAGCCATTCTAAGCTGAATGTGCCTGCTCTCGTCAGATCGCAGCAGCAATGCAGCTTAAGGCTTGGCAAGTACCAGCATGGGAGACTGGCTGGGAATCCCAAGTTCTGTTGACCTTTTTGAACCTGAAAATTGTGTTAGTTTCTCTATGAGATAGTAAAAGAAGGTTCAAATTCAACAGCTGCTGTCAACGGCCATTCTAAGCTGAATGTGCCTGCTCTCGTCAGATCGCAGCAGCTTAAGGCTTGGCAAGTACCAGCATGGGAGACTGGCTGGGAATCCCAAGTTCCGTTGACCTTTCTGAACCTGAAAATTGTGTTAGTTTCTCTATGAGATAGTAAAAGAAGGTTCATATTGAACAGCTGCTGTCAACGGCCATTCTAAGCTGAATGTGCCTGCTCTCGTCAGATCGCAGCAGCAATGCAGCTTAAGGCTTGGCAAGTACCAGCATGGGAGACTGGCTGGGAATCCCAAGTTCCGTTGACCTTTTTGAACCTGAAAATTGTGTTAGTTTCTCTATGAGATAGTAAAAGAAGGTTCAAATTGAACAGCTGCTGTCAACGGCCATTCTAAGCTGAATGTGCCTGCTCTCGTCAGATCGCAGCAGCAATGCAGCTTAAGGCTTGGCAAGTACCAGCATGGGAGACTGGCTGGGAATCCCAAGTTCCGTTGACCTTTTTGAACCTGAAAATTGTTAGTTTCTCTGTCAAAGATGGT
The DNA here is from genome assembly GCF_040894005.1 of Engystomops pustulosus. Lineage (NCBI taxonomy): Eukaryota > Metazoa > Chordata > Amphibia > Anura > Leptodactylidae > Engystomops > Engystomops pustulosus. The sequence goes on from NC_092419.1 coordinate 69,647,322, forward strand.
AAAAGAAGGTTCAAATTGAACAGCTGCTGTCAACGGCCATTCTAAGCTGAATGTGCCTGCTCTCGTCAGATCGCAGCAGCAATGCAGCTTAAGGCTTGGCAAGTACCAGCATGGGAGACTGGCTGGGAATCCCAAGTTCCGTTGACCTTTTTGAACCTGAAAATTGTGTTAGTTTCTCTATGAGATAGTAAAAGAAGGTTCAAACTGAACAGCTACTGTCAACGGCCATTCTAAGCTGAATGTGCCTGCTCTCGTCACATCGCAGCAGCAATGCAGCTTAAGGCTTGGCAAGTACCAGCATGGGAGACTGGCTGGGAATCCCAAGTTCCGTTGACCTTTTTGAACCTGAAAATTGTGTTAGTTTCTCTATGAGATAGTAAAAGAAGGTTCAAACTGAACAGCTGCTGTCAACGGCCATTCTAAGCTGAATGTGCCTGCTCTCGTCAGATCGCAGCATCAATGCAGCTTAAGGCTTGGCAAGTACCAGCATGGGAGACTGGCTGGGAATCCCAAGTTCCGTTGACCTTTTTGAACCTGAAAATTGTGTTAGTTTCTCTATGAGATAGTAAAAGAAGGTTCAAATTGAACAGCTGCTGTCAACAGCCATTCTAAGCTGAATGTGCCTGCTCTCGTCAGATCGCAGCAGCAATGCAGCTTAAGGCTTGGCAAGTACCAGCATGGAAGACTGGCTGGGAATCCCAAGTTCTGTTGACCTTTTTGAACCTGAAAATTGTGTTAGTTTCTCTATGAGATAGTAAAAGAAGGTTCAAATTGAACAGCTGCTGTCAACGGCCATTCTAAGCTGAATGTGCCTGCTCTCGTCAGATCGCAGCAGCAATGCAGCTTAAGGCTTGGCAAGTACCAGCATGGGAGACTGGCTGGGAATCCCAAGTTCCGTTGACCTTTTTGAACCTGAAAATTGTGTTAGTTTCTCTATGAGATAGTAAAAGAAGGTTCAAATTGAACAGCTGCTGTCAACGGCCATTCTAAGCTGAATGTGCCTGCTCTCGTCAGATCGCAGCAGCAATGCAGCTTAAGGCTTGGCAAGTACCAGCATGGGAGACTGGCTGGGAATCCCAAGTTCCGTTGACCTTTTTGAACCTGAAAATTGTGTTAGTTTCTCTATGAGATAGTAAAAGAAGGTTCAAACTGAACAGCTGCTGTCAACGGCCATTCTAAGCTGAATGTGCCTGCTCTCGTCAGATCGCAGCAGCAATGCAGCTTAAGGCTTGGCAAGTACCAGCATGGGAGACTGGCTGGGAATCCCAAGTTCCGTTGACCTTTTTGAACCTGAAAATTGTGTTAGTTTCTCTATGAGATAGTAAAAGAAGGTTTAAACTGAACAGCTGCTGTCAACGGCCATTCTAAGCTGAATGTGCCTGCTCTCGTCAGATCGCAGCATCAATGCAGCTTAAGGCTTGGCAAGTACCAGCATGGGAGACTGGCTGGGAATCCCAAGTTCCGTTGACCTTTTTGAACCTGAAAATTGTGTTAGTTTCTCTATGAGATAGTAAAAGAAGGTTCAAATTGAACAGCTGCTGTCAACAGCCATTCTAAGCTGAATGTGCCTGCTCTCGTCAGATCGCAGCAGCAATGCAGCTTAAGGCTTGGCAAGTACCAGCATGGGAGACTGGCTGGGAATCCCAAGTTCTGTTGACCTTTTTGAACCTGAAAATTGTGTTAGTTTCTCTATGAGATAGTAAAAGAAGGTTCAAATTGAACAGCTGCTGTCAACGGCCATTCTAAGCTGAATGTGCCTGCTCTCGTCAGATCGCAGCAGCTTAAGGCTTGGCAAGTACCAGCATGGGAGACTGGCTGGGAATCCCAAGTTCTGTTGACCTTTTTGAACCTGAAAATTGTGTTAGTTTCTCTATGAGATAGTAAAAGAAGGTTCATATTGAACAGCTGCTGTCAACGGCCATTCTAAGCTGAATGTGCCTGCTCTCGTCAGATCGCAGCAGCAATGCAGCTTAAGGCTTGGCAAGTACCAGCATGGGAGACTGGCTGGGAATCCCAAGTTCCGTTGACCTTTTTGAACCTGAAAATTGTGTTAGTTTCTCTATGAGATAGTAAAAGAAGGTTCAAATTGAACAGCTGCTGTCACCGGCCATTCTAAGCTGAATGTGCCTGCTCTCGTCAGATCGCAGCAGCAATGCAGCTTAAGGCTTGGCAAGTACCAGCATGGGAGACTGGCTGGGAATCCCAAGTTCCGTTGACCTTTTTGAACCTGAAAATTGTTAGTTTCTCTGTCAAAGATGGTAAAAGAAGGTTCAAATTGAACAGCTGCTGTCAACGGCCATTCTAAGCTGAATGTGCCTGCTCTCGTCAGATCGCAGCAGCAATGCAGCTTAAGGCTTGGCAAGTACCAGCATGGGAGACTGGCTGGGAATCCCAAGTTCCGTTGACCTTTTTGAACCTGAAAATTGTGTTAGTTTCTCTATGAGATAGTAAAAGAAGGTTCAAACTGAACAGCTACTGTCAACGGCCATTCTAAGCTGAATGTGCCTGCTCTCGTCAGATCGCAGCAGCAATGCAGCTTAAGGCTTGGCAAGTACCAGCATGGGAGACTGGCTGGGAATCCCAAGTTCCGTTGACCTTTTTGAACCTGAAAATTGTGTTAGTTTCTCTATGAGATAGTAAAAGAAGGTTCAAATTGAACAGCTGCTGTCAACGGCCATTCTAAGCTGAATGTGCCTGCTCTCGTCAGATCGCAGCAGCAATGCAGCTTAAGGCTTGGCAAGTACCAGCATGGAAGACTGGCTGGGAATCCCAAGTTCTGTTGACCTTTTTGAACCTGAAAATTGTGTTAGTTTCTCTATGAGATAGTAAAAGAAGGTTCAAATTGAACAGCTGCTGTCAACGGCCATTCTAAGCTGAATGTGCCTGCTCTCGTCAGATCGCAGCAGCAATGCAGCTTAAGGCTTGGCAAGTACCAGCATGGGAGACTGGCTGGGAATCCCAAGTTCCGTTGACCTTTTTGAACCTGAAAATTGTGTTAGTTTCTCTATGAGATAGTAAAAGAAGGTTCAAATTGAACAGCTGCTGTCAACGGCCATTCTAAGCTGAATGTGCCTGCTCTCGTCAGATCGCAGCAGCAATGCAGCTTAAGGCTTGGCAAGTACCAGCATGGGAGACTGGCTGGGAATCCCAAGTTCCGTTGACCTTTTTGAACCTGAAAATTGTTAGTTTCTCTGTCAAAGATGGTAAAAGAAGGTTCAAATTGAACAGCTGCTGTCAACGGCCATTCTAAGCTGAATGTGCCTGCTCTCGTCAGATCGCAGCAGCAATGCAGCTTAAGACTTGGCAAGTACCAGCATGGGAGACTGGCTGGGAATCCCAAGTTCCGTTGACCTTTTTGAACCTGAAAATTGTGTTAGTTTCTCTATGAGATAGTAAAAGAAGGTTCAAATTGAACAGCTGCTGTCAACAGCCATTCTAAGCTGAATGTGCCTGCTCTCGTCAGATCGCAGCAGCAATGCAGCTTAAGGCTTGGCAAGTACCAGCATGGAAGACTGGCTGGGAATCCCAAGTTCTGTTGACCTTTTTGAACCTGAAAATTGTGTTAGTTTCTCTATGAGATAGTAAAAGAAGGTTCAAATTGAACAGCTGCTGTCAACGGCCATTCTAAGCTGAATGTGCCTGCTCTCGTCAGATCGCAGCAGCAATGCAGCTTAAGGCTTGGCAAGTACCAGCATGGGAGACTGGCTGGGAATCCCAAGTTCCGTTGACCTTTTTGAACCTGAAAATTGTTAGTTTCTCTGTCAAAGATGGTAAAAGAAGTTTCAAATTGAACAGCTGCTGTCAACGGCCATTCTAAGCTGAATGTGCCTGCTCTCGTCAGATCGCAGCAGCAATGCAGCTTAAGGCTTGGCAAGTACCAGCATGGGAGACTGGCTGGGAATCCCAAGTTCCGTTGACCTTTTTGAACCTGAAAATTGTGTTAGTTTCTCTATGAGATAGTAAAAGAACGTTCAAACTGAACAGCTGCTGTCAACGGCCATTCTAAGCTGAATGTGCCTGCTCTCGTCAGATCGCAGCAGCAATGCAGCTTAAGGCTTGGCAAGTACCAGCATGGGAGACTGGCTGGGAATCCCAAGTTCCGTTGACCTTTTTGAACCTGAAAATTGTGTTAGTTTCTCTATGAGATAGTAAAAGAAGGTTCAAACTGAACAGCTGCTGTCAACGGCCATTCTAAGCTGAATGTGCCTGCTCTCGTCAGATCGCAGCATCAATGCAGCTTAAGGCTTGGCAAGTACCAGCATGGGAGACTGGCTGGGAATCCCAAGTTCCGTTGACCTTTTTGAACCTGAAAATTGTGTTAGTTTCTCTATGAGATAGTAAAAGAAGGTTCAAATTGAACAGCTGCTGTCAACAGCCATTCTAAGCTGAATGTGCCTGCTCTCGTCAGATCGCAGCAGCAATGCAGCTTAAGGCTTGGCAAGTACCAGCATGGGAGACTGGCTGGGAATCCCAAGTTCTGTTGACCTTTTTGAACCTGAAAATTGTGTTAGTTTCTCTATGAGATAGTAAAAGAAGGTTCAAATTGAACAGCTGCTGTCAACGCCCATTCTAAGCTGAATGTGCCTGCTCTCGTCAGATCGCAGCAGCTTAAGGCTTGGCAAGTACCAGCATGGGAGACTGGCTGGGAATCCCAAGTTCCGTTGACCTTTTTGAACCTGAAAATTGTGTTAGTTTCTCTATGAGATAGTAAAAGAAGGTTCAAATTGAACAGCTGCTGTCAACGGCCATTCTAAGCTGAATGTGCCTGCTCTCGTCAGATCGCAGCAGCAATGCAGCTTAAGGCCTGGCAAGTACCAGCATGGGAGACTGGCTGGGAATCCCAAGTTCCGTTGACCTTTTTGAACCTGAAAATTGTGTTAGTTTCTCTATGAGATAGTAAAAGAAGGTTCAAATTGAACAGCTGCTGTCAACGGCCATTCTAAGCTGAATGTGCCTGCTCTCGTCAGATCGCAGCAGCTTAAGGCTTGGCAAGTACCAGCATGGGAGACTGGCTGGGAATCCCAAGTTCCGTTGACCTTTTTGAACCTGAAAATTGTTAGTTTCTCTGTCAAAGATGGTAAAAGAAGGTTCAAATTGAACAGCTGCTGTCAACGGCCATTCTAAGCTGAATGTGCCTGCTCTCGTCAGATCGCAGCAGCAATGCAGCTTAAGGCTTGGCAAGTACCAGCATGGGAGACTGGCTGGGAATCCCAAGTTCTGTTGACCTTTTTGAACCTGAAAATTGTGTTAGTTTCTCTATGAGATAGTAAAAGAAGGTTCAAATTGAAAAGCTGCTGTCAACGGCCATTCTAAGCTGAATGTGCCTGCTCTCGTCAGATCGCAGCAGCAATGCAGCTTAAGGCTTGGCAAGTACCAGCATGGGAGACTGGCTGGGAATCCCAAGTTCCGTTGACCTTTTTGAACCTGAAAATTGTGTTAGTTTCTCTATGAGATAGTAAAAGAAGGTTCAAATTGAACAGCTGCTGTCAACGGCTATTCTAAGCTGAATGTGCCTGCTCTCGTCAGATCGCAGCAGCAATGCAGCTTAAGGCTTGGCAAGTACCAGCATGGGAGACTGGCTGGGAATCCCAAGTTCCGTTGACCTTTTTGAACCTGAAAATTGTGTTAGTTTCTCTATGAGATAGTAAAAGAAGGTTCAAATTGAACAGCTGCTGTCAACGGCCATTCTAAGCTGAATGTGCCTGCTCTCGTCAGATCGCAGCAGCAATGCAGCTTAAGGCTTGGAAAGTACCAGCATGGGAGACTGGCTGGGAATCCCAAGTTCCGTTGACCTTTTTGAACCTGAAAATTGTTAGTTTCTCTGTCAAAGATGGTAAAAGAAGGTTCAAATTGAACAGCTGCTGTCAACGGCCATTCTAAGCTGAATGTGCCTGCTCTCGTCAGATGGCTGCAGCAATGCAGCTTAAGGCTTGGCAAGTACCAGCATGGGAGACTGGCTGGGAATCCCAAGTTCTGTTGACCTTTTTGAACCTGAAAATTGTGTTAGTTTCTCTATGAGATAGTAAAAGAAGGTTCAAATTGAACAGCTGCTGTCAACGGCCATTCTAAGCTGAATGTGCGTGCTCTTGTCGGATCACAGCAGCGATGCGGCTTAAGGCTTGGCAAGTACCAGCATGGGAGACTGGCTGCGAATCCCAAGTTCTGTTGACCTTTTTGAACCTGAAAATTGTGTTAGTTTCTCTATGAGATAGTAAAAGAAGGTTCAAACTGAACAGCTGCTGTCAACGGCCATTCTAAGCTGAATGTGCCTGCTCTCGTCAGATCGCAGCATCAATGCAGCTTAAGGCTTGGCAAGTACCAGCATGGGAGACTGGCTGGGAATCCCAAGTTCCGTTGACCTTTTTGAACCTGAAAATTGTGTTAGTTTCTCTATGAGATAGTAAAAGAAGGTTCAAATTGAACAGCTGCTGTCAACGGCCATTCTAAGCTGAATGTGCCTGCTCTCGTCAGATCGCAGCAGCAATGCAGCTTAAGGCTTGGCAAGTACCAGCATGGGAGACTGGCTGGGAATCCCAAGTTCCGTTGACCTTTTTGAACCTGAAAATTGTGTTAGTTTCTCTATGAGATAGTAAAAGAAGGTTCAAATTGAACAGCTGCTGTCAACGGCCATTCTAAGCTGAATGTGCCTGCTCTCGTCAGATTGCGGCAGCAATGCAGCTTAAGACTTGGCAAGTACCAGCATGGGAGACTGGCTGGGAATCCCAAGTTCCGTTGACATTTTTGAACCTGAAAATTGTGTTAGTTTCTCTATGAGATAGTAAAAGAAGGTTCAAATTGAACAGCTGCTGTCAACGGCCATTCTAAGCTGAATGTGCCTGCTCTCGTCAGATTGCGGCAGCAATGCAGCTTAAGACTTGGCAAGTACCAGCATGGGAGACTGGCTGGGAATCCCAAGTTCCGTTGACATTTTTGAACCTGAAAATTGTGTTAGTTTCTCTATGAGATAGTAAAAGAAGGTTCAAATTGAACAGCTGCTGTCAACAGCCAATCTAAGCTGAATGTGCCTGCTCTCGTCAGATCGCAGCAGCAATGCAGCTTAAGGCTTGGAAAGTACCAGCATGGGAGACTGGCTGGGAATCCCAAGTTCCGTTGACCTTTTTGAACCTGAAAATTGTTAGTTTCTCTGTCAAAGATGGTAAAAGAAGGTTCAAATTGAACAGCTGCTGTCAACGGCCATTCTAAGCTGAATGTGCCTGCTCTCGTCAGATGGCTGCAGCAATGCAGCTTAAGGCTTGGCAAGTACCAGCATGGGAGACTGGCTGGGAATCCCAAGTTCTGTTGACCTTTTTGAACCTGAAAATTGTGTTAGTTTCTCTATGAGATAGTAAAAGAAGGTTCAAATTGAACAGCTGCTGTCAACGGCCATTCTAAGCTGAATGTGCGTGCTCTTGTCGGATCACAGCAGCGATGCGGCTTAAGGCTTGGCAAGTACCAGCATGGGAGACTGGCTGCGAATCCCAAGTTCTGTTGACCTTTTTGAACCTGAAAATTGTGTTAGTTTCTCTATGAGATAGTAAAAGAAGGTTCAAACTGAACAGCTGCTGTCAACGGCCATTCTAAGCTGAATGTGCCTGCTCTCGTCAGATCGCAGCATCAATGCAGCTTAAGGCTTGGCAAGTACCAGCATGGGAGACTGGCTGGGAATCCCAAGTTCCGTTGACCTTTTTGAACCTGAAAATTGTGTTAGTTTCTCTATGAGATAGTAAAAGAAGGTTCAAATTGAACAGCTGCTGTCAACGGCCATTCTAAGCTGAATGTGCCTGCTCTCGTCAGATCGCAGCAGCAATGCAGCTTAAGGCTTGGCAAGTACCAGCATGGGAGACTGGCTGGGAATCCCAAGTTCCGTTGACCTTTTTGAACCTGAAAATTGTGTTAGTTTCTCTATGAGATAGTAAAAGAAGGTTCAAATTGAACAGCTGCTGTCAACGGCCATTCTAAGCTGAATGTGCCTGCTCTCGTCAGATTGCGGCAGCAATGCAGCTTAAGACTTGGCAAGTACCAGCATGGGAGACTGGCTGGGAATCCCAAGTTCCGTTGACATTTTTGAACCTGAAAATTGTGTTAGTTTCTCTATGAGATAGTAAAAGAAGGTTCAAATTGAACAGCTGCTGTCAACAGCCAATCTAAGCTGAATGTGCCTGCTCTCGTCAGATCGCAGCAGCAATGCAGCTTAAGGCTTGGCAAGTACCAGCATGGGAGACTGGCTGGGAATCCCAAGTTCTGTTGACCTTTTTGAACCTGAAAATTGTGTTAGTTTCTCTATGAGATAGTAAAAGAAGGTTCAAATTGAACAGCTGCTGTCAACGGCCATTCTAAGCTGAATGTGCCTGCTCTCGTCAGATCGCAGCAGCTTAAGGCTTGGCAAGTACCAGCATGGGAGACTGGCTGGGAATCCCAAGTTCCGTTGACCTTTTTGAACCTGAAAATTGTGTTAGTTTCTCTATGAGATAGTACAAGAAGGTTCAAATTGAACAGCTGCTGTCAACGGCCATTCTAAGCTGAATGTGCCTGCTCTCGTCAGATCGCAGCAGCAATGCAGTTTAAGGCTTGGCAAGTACCAGCATGGGAGACTGGCTGGAAATCCCAAGTTCTGTTGACCTTTTTGAACCTGAAAATTGTGTTAGTTTTTCTATGAGATAGTAAAAGAGGGTTCAAATTGAACAGCTGCTGTCAACGGCCATTCTAAGCTGAATGTGCCTGCTCTCGTCAGATCGCAGCAGCAATGCAGCTTAAGGCTTGGCAAGTACCAGCATGGGAGACTGGCTGGGAATCCCAAGTTCTGTAGACCTTTTTGAACCTGAAAATTGTGTTAGTTTCTCTATGAGATAGTAAAAGAAGGTTCAAATTGAACAGCTGCTGTCAACGGCCATTCTAAGCTGAATGTGCCTGTTCTCGTCAGATCGCAGCAGCAATGCAGCTTAAGGCTTGGCAAGTACCAGCATGGGAGACTGGCTGGGAATCCCAAGTTCCGTTGACCTTTTTGAACCTGAAAATTGTTAGTTTCTCTGCCAAAGATGGTAAAAGAAGGTTCAAATTGAACAGCTGCTGTCAACGGCCATTCTAAGCTGAATGTGCCTGTTCTCGTCAGATCGCAGCAGCAATGCAGCTTAAGGCTTGGCAAGTACCAGCATGGGAGACTGGCTGGGAATCCCAAGTTCCGTTGACCTTTTTGAACCTGAAAATTGTGTTAGTTTCTCTATGAGATAGTAAAAGAAGGTTCAAATTGAACAGCTGCTGTCAACGGCCATTCTAAGCTGAATGTGCCTGCTCTCGTCAGATTGCGGCAGCAATGCAGCTTAAGACTTGGCAAGTACCAGCATGGGAGACTGGCTGGGAATCCCAAGTTCCGTTGACCTTTTTGAACCTGAAAATTGTGTTAGTTTCTCTATGAGATAGTAAAAGAAGGTTCAAATTGAACAGCTGCTGTCAACAGCCAATCTAAGCTGAATGTGCCTGCTCTCGTCAGATCGCAGCAGCAATGCAGCTTAAGGCTTGGCAAGTACCAGCATGGGAGACTGGCTGGGAATCCCAAGTTCTGTTGACCTTTTTGAACCTGAAAATTGTGTTAGTTTCTCTATGAGATAGTAAAAGAAGGTTCAAATTGAACAGCTGCTGTCAACGGCCATTCTAAGCTGAATGTGCCTGCTCTCGTCAGATCGCAGCAGCTTAAGGCTTGGCAAGTACCAGCATGGGAGACTGGCTGGGAATCCCAAGTTCCGTTGACCTTTTTGAACCTGAAAATTGTGTTAGTTTCTCTATGAGATAGTAAAAGAAGGTTCAAATTGAACAGCTGCTGTCAACAGCCAATCTAAGCTGAATGTGCCTACTCTCGTCAGATCGCAGCAGCAATGCAGCTTAAGGCTTGGCAAGTACCAGCATGGGAGACTGGCTGGGAATCCCAAGTTCTGTTGACATTTTTGAACCTGAAAATTGTGTTAGTTTCTCTATGAGATAGTAAAAGAAGGTTCAAATTGAACAGCTGCTGTCAACGGCCATTCTAAGCTGAATGTGCCTGCTCTCGTCAGATCGCAGCAGCAATGCAGCTTAAGGCTTGGCAAGTACCAGCATGGGAGACTGGCTGGGAATCCCAAGTTCCGTTGACCTTTTTGAACCTGAAAATTGTTAGTTTCTCTGTCAAAGATGGTAAAAGAAGGTTCAAATTGAACAGCTGCTGTCAACGGCCATTCTAAGCTGAATGTGCCTGCTCTCGTCAGATCGCAGCAGCAATGCAGCTTAAGGCTTGGCAAGTACCAGCATGGGACACTGGCTGGGAATCCCAAGTTCCGTTGACCTTTTTGAACCTGAAAATTGTGTTAGTTTCTCTATGAGATAGTACAAGAAGGTTCAAATTGAACAGCTGCTGTCAACGGCCATTCTAAGCTGAATGTGCCTGCTCTCGTCAGATCGCAGCAGCAATGCAGTTTAAGGCTTGGCAAGTACCAGCATGGGAGACTGGCTGGAAATCCCAAGTTCTGTTGACCTTTTTGAACCTGAAAATTGTGTTAGTTTTTCTATGAGATAGTAAAAGAGGGTTCAAATTGAACAGCTGCTGTCAACGGCCATTCTAAGCTGAATGTGCCTGCTCTCGTCAGATCGCAGCAGCAATGCAGCTTAAGGCTTGGCAAGTACCAGCATGGGAGACTGGCTGGGAATCCCAAGTTCTGTTGACCTTTTTGAACCTGAAAATTGTGTTAGTTTCTCTATGAGATAGTAAAAGAAGGTTCAAATTGAACAGCTGCTGTCAACGGCCATTCTAAGCTGAATGTGCCTGTTCTCGTCAGATCGCAGCAACAATGCAGCTTAAGGCTTGGCAAGTACCAGCATGGGAGACTGGCTGGGAATCCCAAGTTCCGTTGACCTTTTTGAACCTGAAAATTGTTAGTTTCTCTGCCAAAGATGGTAAAAGAAGGTTCAAATTGAACAGCTGCTGTCAACGGCCATTCTAAGCTGAATGTGCCTGTTCTCGTCAGATCGCAGCAGCAATGCAGCTTAAGGCTTGGCAAGTACCAGCATGGGAGACTGGCTGGGAATCCCAAGTTCCGTTGACCTTTTTGAACCTGAAAATTGTGTTAGTTTCTCTATGAGATAGTAAAAGAAGGTTCAAACTGAACAGCTGCTGTCAACGGCCATTCTAAGCTGAATGTGCCTGCTCTCGTCAGATCGCAGCAGCAATGCAGCTTAAGGCTTGGCAAGTACCAGCATGGGAGACTGGCTGGGAATCCCAAGTTCTGTTGACCTTTTTGAACCTGAAAATTGTGTTAGTTTCTCTATGAGATAGTAAAAGAAGGTTCAAACTGAACAGCTGCTGTCAACGGCCATTCTAAGCTGAATGTGCCTGCTCTCGTCAGATCGCAGCATCAATGCAGCTTAAGGCTTGGCAAGTACCAGCATGGGAGACTGGCTGGGAATCCCAAGTTCCGTTGACCTTTTTGAACTTGAAAATTGTGTTAGTTTCTCTATGAAATAGTAAAAGAAGGTTCAAATTGAACAGCTGCAGTCAACAGCCATTCTAAGCTGAATGTGCCTGCTCTCGTCAGATCGCAGCAGCAATGCAGCTTAAGGCTTGGCAAGTACCAGCATGGGAGACTGGCTGGGAATCCCAAGTTCCGTTGACCTTTTTGAACCTGAAAATTGTGTTAGTTTCTCTATGAGATAGTAAAAGAAGGTTCAAATTCAACAGCTGCTGTCAACGGCCATTCTAAGCTGAATGTGCCTGCTCTCGTCAGATCGCAGCAGCAATGCAGCTTAAGGCTTGGCAAGTACCAGCATGGGAGACTGGCTGGGAATCCCATGTTCCGTTGACCTTTTTGAACCTGAAAATTGTTAGTTTCTCTGTCAAAGATGGTAAAAGAAGGTTCAAATTGAACAGCTGCAGTCAACGGCCATTCTAAGCTGAATGTGCCTGCTCTCGTCAGATCGCAGCAGCAATGCAGCTTAAGGCTTGGCAAGTACCAGCATGGGAGACTGGCTGGGAATCCCAAGTTCCGTTGACCTTTTTGAACTTGAAAATTGTGTTAGTTTCTCTATGAGATAGTAAAAGAAGGTTCAAATTGAACAGCTGCTGTCAACAGCCATTCTAAGCTGAATGTGCCTGCTCTCGTCAGATCGCAGCAGCAATGCAGCTTAAGGCTTGGCAAGTACCAGCATGGGAGACTGGCTGGGAATCCCAAGTTCTGTTGACCTTTTTGAACCTGAAAATTGTGTTAGTTTCTCTATGAGATAGTAAAAGAAGGTTCAAATTGAACAGCTGCTGTCAACGGCCATTCTAAGCTGAATGGGCCTGCTCTCGTCAGATCGCAGCAGCTTAAGGCTTGGCAAGTACCAGCATGGGAGACTGGCTGGGAATCCCAAGTTCCGTTGACCTTTTTGAACCTGAAAATTGTGTTAGTTTCTCTATGAGATAGTAAAAGAAGGTTCAAATTGAACAGCTGCTGTCAACGGCCATTCTAAGCTGAATGTGCCTGCTCTCGTCAGATCGCAGCAGCAATGCAGCTTAAGGCTTGGCAAGTACCAGCATGGGAGACTGGCTGGGAATCCCAAGTTCCGTTGACCTTTTTGAACCTGAAAATTGTGTTAGTTTCTCTATGAGATAGTAAAAGAAGGTTCAAATTGAACAGCTGCTGTCAACGGCCATTCTAAGCTGAATGTGCCTGCTCTCGTCAGATCGCAGCAGCAATGCAGCTTAAGGCTTGGCAAGTACCAGCATGGGAGACTGGCTGGGAATCCCAAGTTCCGTTGACCTTTTTGAACCTGAAAATTGTTAGTTTCTCTGTCAAAGATGGTAAAAGAAGGTTCAAATTGAACAGCTGCTGTCAACGGCCATTCTAAGCTGAATGTGCCTGCTCTCGTCAGATCGCAGCAGCAATGCAGCTTAAGGCTTGGCAAGTACCAGCATGGGAGACTGGCTGGGAATCCCAAGTTCTGTTGACCTTTTTGAACCTGAAAATTGTGTTAGTTTCTCTATGAGATAGTAAAAGAAGGTTCAAATTGAACAGCTGCTGTCAACGGCCATTCTAAGCTGAATGTGCCTGCTCTCGTCAGATCGCAGCAGCAATGCAGCTTAAGGCTTGGCAAGTACCAGCATGGGAGACTGGCTGGGAATCCCAAGTTCCGTTGACCTTTTTGAACCTGAAAATTGTGTTAGTTTCTCTATGAGATAGTAAAAGAAGGTTCAAATTGAACAGCTGCTGTCAACGGCAATTCTAAGCTGAATGTGCCTGCTCTCGTCAGATCGCAGCAGCAATGCAGCTTAAGGCTTGGCAAGTACCAGCATGGGAGACTGGCTGGGAATCCCAAGTTCCGTTGACCTTTTTGAACCTGAAAATTGTGTTAGTTTCTCTATGAGATAGTAAAAGAAGGTTCAAATTGAACAGCTGCTGTCAACGGCCTTTCTAAGCTGAATGTGCCTGCTCTCGTCAGATCGCAGCAGCAATGCAGCTTAAGGCTTGGCAAGTACCAGCATGGGAGACTGGCTGGGAATCCCAAGTTCTGTTGACCTTTTTGAACCTGAAAATTGTGTTAGTTTCTCTATGAGATAGTAAAAGAAGGTTCAAATTGAACAGCTGCTGTCAACGGCCATTCTAAGCTGAATGTGCCTGCTCTCGTCAGATCGCAGCAGCAATGCAGCTTAAGGTTTGGCAAGTACCAGCATGGCAGACTGGCTGGGAATCCCAAGTTCCGTTGACCTTTTTGAACCTGAAAATTGTTAGTTTCTCTGTCAAAGATGGTAAAAGAAGGTTCAAATTGAACAGCTGCTGTCAACGGCCATTCTAAGCTGAATGTGCCTGCTCTCGTCAGATCGCAGCAGCAATGCAGCTTAAGGCTTGGCAAGTACCAGCATGGGAGACTGGCTGGGAATCCCAAGTTCTGTTGACCTTTTTGAACCTGAAAATTGTGTTAGTTTCTCTATGAGATAGTAAAAGAAGGTTCAAATTGAACAGCTGCTGTCAACGGCCATTCTAAGCTGAATGTGCCTGCTCTCGTCAGATCGCAGCAGCAATGCAGCTTAAGGCTTGGCAAGTACCAGCATGGGAGACTGGCTGGGAATCCCAAGTTCCGTTGACCTTTTTGAACCTGAAAATTGTGTTAGTTTCTCTATGAGATAGTAAAAGAAGGTTCAAATTGAACAGCTGCTGTCAACGGCAATTCTAAGCTGAATGTGCCTGCTCTTGTCAGATCGCAGCAGCAATGCAGCTTAAGGCTTGGCAAGTACCAGCATGGGAGACTGGCTGGGAATCCCAAGTTCCGTTGACCTTTTTGAACCTGAAAATTGTGTTAGTTTCTCTATGAGATAGTAAAAGAAGGTTCAAATTGAACAGCTGCTGTCAACGGCCATTCTAAGCTGAATGTGCCTGCTCTCGTCAGATCGCAGCAGCAATGCAGCTTAAGGCTTGGCAAGTACCAGCATGGGAGACTGGCTGGGAATCCCAAGTTCCGTTGACCTTTTTGAACCTAAAAATTGTTAGTTTCTCTGTCAAAGATGGTAAAAGAAGGTTCAAATTGAACAGCTGCTGTCAACGGCCATTCTAAGCTGAATGTGCCTGCTCTCGTCAGATCGCAGCAGCAATGCAGCTTAAGGCTTGGCAAGTACCAGCATGGGAGACTGGCTGGGAATCCCAAGTTCCGTTGACCTTTTTGAACCTGAAAATTGTGTTAGTTTCTCTATGAGATAGTAAAAGAAGGTTCAAACTGAACAGCTACTGTCAACGGCCATTCTAAGCTGAATGTGCCTGCTCTCGTCAGATCGCAGCAGCAATGCAGCTTAAGGCTTGGCAAGTACCAGCATGGGAGACTGGCTGGGAATCCCAAGTTCAGTTGACCTTTTTGAACCTGAAAATTGTGTTAGTTTCTCTATGAGATAGTAAAAGAAGGTTCAAACTGAACAGCTGCTGTCAACAGCCATTCTAAGCTGAATGTGCCTGCTCTCGTCAGATCGCAGCAGCAATGCAGCTTAAGGCTTGGCAAGTACCAGCATGGGAGACTGGCTGGGAATCCCAAGTTCTGTTGACCTTTTTGAACCTGAAAATTGTGTTAGTTTCTCTATGAGATAGTAAAAGAAGGTTCAAATTGAACAGCTGCTGTCAACGGCCATTCTAAGCTGAATGTGCCTGCTCTCGTCAGATCGCAGCAGCTTAAGGCTTGGCAAGTACCAGCATGGGAGACTGGCTGGGAATCCCAAGTTCCGTTGACCTTTTTGAACCTGAAAATTGTGTTAGTTTCTCTATGAGATAGTAAAAGAAGGTTCAAATTGAACAGCTGCTGTCAACGGCCATTCTAAGCTGAATGTGCCTGCTCTCGTCAGATCGCAGCAGCAATGCAGCTTAAGGCTTGGCAAGTACCAGCATGGGAGACTGGCTGGGAATCCC
Source organism: Engystomops pustulosus (assembly GCF_040894005.1). Classification (NCBI taxonomy): domain Eukaryota; kingdom Metazoa; phylum Chordata; class Amphibia; order Anura; family Leptodactylidae; genus Engystomops; species Engystomops pustulosus. The sequence continues at coordinate 69,662,708 of NC_092419.1, forward strand.
AAGTTCCGTTGACCTTTTTGAACCTGAAAATTGTGTTAGTTTCTCTATGAGATAGTAAAAGAAGGTTCAAATTGAACAGCTGCTGTCAACGGCCATTCTAAGCTGAATGTGCCTGCTCTCGTCAGATCGCAGCAGCAATGCAGCTTAAGGCTTGGCAAGTACCAGCATGGGAGACTGGCTGGGAATCCCAAGTTCCGTTGACCTTTTTGAACCTGAAAATTGTTAGTTTCTCTGTCAAAGATGGTAAAAGAAGGTTCAAATTGAACAGCTGCTGTCAACGGCCATTCTAAGCTGAATGTGCCTGCTCTCGTCAGATCGCAGCAGCAATGCAGCTTAAGGCTTGGCAAGTACCAGCATGGGAGACTGGCTGGGAATCCCAAGTTCTGTTGACCTTTTTGAACCTGAAAATTGTGTTAGTTTCTCTATGAGATAGTAAAAGAAGGTTCAAATTGAACAGCTGCTGTCAACGGCCATTCTAAGCTGAATGTGCCTGCTCTCGTCAGATCGCAGCAGCAATGCAGCTTAAGGCTTGGCAAGTACCAGCATGGGAGACTGGCTGGGAATCCCAAGTTCCGTTGACCTTTTTGAACCTGAAAATTGTGTTAGTTTCTCTATGAGATAGTAAAAGAAGGTTCAAATTGAACAGCTGCTGTCAACGGCCTTTCTAAGCTGAATGTGCCTGCTCTCGTCAGATCGCAGCAGCAATGCAGCTTAAGGCTTGGCAAGTACCAGCATGGGAGACTGGCTGGGAATCCCAAGTTCTGTTGACCTTTTTGAACCTGAAAATTGTGTTAGTTTCTCTATGAGATAGTAAAAGAAGGTTCAAATTGAACAGCTGCTGTCAACGGCCATTCTAAGCTGAATGTGCCTGCTCTCGTCAGATCGCAGCAGCAATGCAGCTTAAGGCTTGGCAAGTACCAGCATGGGAGACTGGCTGGGAATCCCAAGTTCCGTTGACCTTTTTGAACCTGAAAATTGTGTTAGTTTCTCTATGAGATAGTAAAAGAAGGTTCAAATTGAACAGCTGCTGTCAACGGCCTTTCTAAGCTGAATGTGCCTGCTCTCGTCAGATCGCAGCAGCAATGCAGCTTAAGGCTTGGCAAGTACCAGCATGGGAGACTGGCTGGGAATCCCAAGTTCTGTTGACCTTTTTGAACCTGAAAATTGTGTTAGTTTCTCTATGAGATAGTAAAAGAAGGTTCAAATTGAACAGCTGCTGTCAACGGCCTTTCTAAGCTGAATGTGCCTGCTCTCGTCAGATCGCAGCAGCAATGCAGCTTAAGGCTTGGCAAGTACCAGCATGGGAGACTGGCTGGGAATCCCAAGTTCTGTTGACCTTTTTGAACCTGAAAATTGTGTTAGTTTCTCTATGAGATAGTAAAAGAAGGTTCAAATTGAACAGCTGCTGTCAACGGCCATTCTAAGCTGAATGTGCCTGCTCTCGTCAGATCGCAGCAGCAATGCAGCTTAAGGTTTGGCAAGTACCAGCATGGCAGACTGGCTGGGAATCCCAAGTTCCGTTGACCTTTTTGAACCTGAAAATTGTTAGTTTCTCTGTCAAAGATGGTAAAAGAAGGTTCAAATTGAACAGCTGCTGTCAACGGCCATTCTAAGCTGAATGTGCCTGCTCTCGTCAGATCGCAGCAGCAATGCAGCTTAAGGCTTGGCAAGTACCAGCATGGGAGACTGGCTGGGAATCCCAAGTTCTGTTGACCTTTTTGAACCTGAAAATTGTGTTAGTTTCTCTATGAGATAGTAAAAGAAGGTTCAAATTGAACAGCTGCTGTCAACGGCCATTCTAAGCTGAATGTGCCTGCTCTCGTCAGATCGCAGCAGCAATGCAGCTTAAGGCTTGGCAAGTACCAGCATGGGAGACTGGCTGGGAATCCCAAGTTCCGTTGACCTTTTTGAACCTGAAAATTGTGTTAGTTTCTCTATGAGATAGTAAAAGAAGGTTCAAATTGAACAGCTGCTGTCAACGGCAATTCTAAGCTGAATGTGCCTGCTCTTGTCAGATCGCAGCAGCAATGCAGCTTAAGGCTTGGCAAGTACCAGCATGGGAGACTGGCTGGGAATCCCAAGTTCCGTTGACCTTTTTGAACCTGAAAATTGTGTTAGTTTCTCTATGAGATAGTAAAAGAAGGTTCAAATTGAACAGCTGCTGTCAACGGCCATTCTAAGCTGAATGTGCCTGCTCTCGTCAGATCGCAGCAGCAATGCAGCTTAAGGCTTGGCAAGTACCAGCATGGGAGACTGGCTGGGAATCCCAAGTTCCGTTGACCTTTTTGAACCTAAAAATTGTTAGTTTCTCTGTCAAAGATGGTAAAAGAAGGTTCAAATTGAACAGCTGCTGTCAACGGCCATTCTAAGCTGAATGTGCCTGCTCTCGTCAGATCGCAGCAGCAATGCAGCTTAAGGCTTGGCAAGTACCAGCATGGGAGACTGGCTGGGAATCCCAAGTTCCGTTGACCTTTTTGAACCTGAAAATTGTGTTAGTTTCTCTATGAGATAGTAAAAGAAGGTTCAAACTGAACAGCTGCTGTCAACGGCCATTCTAAGCTGAATGTGCCTGCTCTCGTCAGATCGCAGCATCAATGCAGCTTAAGGCTTGGCAAGTACCAGCATGGGAGACTGGCTGGGAATCCCAAGTTCCGTTGACCTTTTTGAACCTGAAAATTGGGTTAGTTTCTCTATGAGATAGTAAAAGAAGGTTCAAATTGAACAGCTGCTGTCAACAGCCATTCTAAGCTGAATGTGCCTGCTCTCGTCAGATCGCAGCAGCAATGCAGCTTAAGGCTTGGCAAGTACCAGCATGGGAGACTGGCTGGGAATCCCAAGTTCCGTTGACCTTTTTGAACCTAAAAATTGTTAGTTTCTCTGTCAAAGATGGTAAAAGAAGGTTCAAATTGAACAGCTGCTGTCAACGGCCATTCTAAGCTGAATGTGCCTGCTCTCGTCAGATCGCAGCAGCAATGCAGCTTAAGGCTTGGCAAGTACCAGCATGGGAGACTGGCTGGGAATCCCAAGTTCCGTTGACCTTTTTGAACCTGAAAATTGTGTTAGTTTCTCTATGAGATAGTAAAAGAAGGTTCAAACTGAACAGCTGCTGTCAACGGCCATTCTAAGCTGAATGTGCCTGCTCTCGTCAGATCGCAGCAGCAATGCAGCTTAAGGCTTGGCAAGTACCAGCATGGGAGACTGGCTGGGAATCCCAAGTTCCGTTGACCTTTTTGAACCTGAAAATTGTGTTAGTTTCTCTATGAGATAGTAAAAGAAGGTTCAAACTGAACAGCTGCTGTCAACGGCCATTCTAAGCTGAATGTGCCTGCTCTCGTCAGATCGCAGCATCAATGCAGCTTAAGGCTTGGCAAGTACCAGCATGGGAGACTGGCTGGGAATCCCAAGTTCCGTTGACCTTTTTGAACCTGAAAATTGTGTTAGTTTCTCTATGAGATAGTAAAAGAAGGTTCAAATTGAACAGCTGCTGTCAACGGCCATTCTAAGCTGAATGTGCCTGCTCTCGTCATATCGCAGCAGCAATGCAGCTTAAGGCTTGGCAAGTACCAGCATGGGAGACTGGCTGGGAATCCCAAGTTCTGTTGACCTTTTTGAACCTGAAAATTGTGTTAGTTTCTCTATGAGATAGTAAAAGAAGGTTCAAATTGAACAGCTGCTGTCAACGGCCATTCTAAGCTGAATGTGCCTGCTCTCGTCAGATCGCAGCAGCTTAAGGCTTGGCAAGTACCAGCATGGGAGACTGGCTGGGAATCCCAAGTTCCGTTGACCTTTTTGAACCTGAAAATTGTGTTAGTTTCTCTATGAGATAGTAAAAGAAGGTTCAAATTGAACAGCTGCTGTCAACGGCCATTCTAAGCTGAATGTGCCTGCTCTCGTCAGATCGCAGCAGCAATGCAGCTTAAGGCTTGGCAAGTACCAGCATGGGAGACTGGCTGGGAATCCCAAGTTCCGTTGACCTTTTTGAACCTGAAAATTGTTTTAGTTTCTCTATGAGATAGTAAAAGAAGGTTCAAATTGAACAGCTGCTGTCAACGGCCATTCTAAGCTGAATGTGCCTGCTCTCGTCAGATCGCAGCAGCAATGCAGCTTAAGGCTTGGCAAGTACCAGCATGGGAGACTGGCTGGGAATCCCAAGTTCCGTTGACCTTTTTGAACCTGAAAATTGTGTTAGTTTCTCTATGAGATAGTAAAAGAAGGTTCAAATTGAACAGCTGCTGTCAACGGCCATTCTAAGCTGAATGTGCCTGCTCTCGTCAGATCGCAGCAGCAATGCAGCTTAAGGCTTGGCAAGTACCAGCATGGGAGACTGGCTGGGAATCCCAAGTTCCGTTGACCTTTTTGAACCTGAAAATTGTTAGTTTCTCTGTCAAAGATGGTAAAAGAAGGTTCAAATTGAACAGCTGCTGTCAACGGCCATTCTAAGCTGAATGTGCCTGCTCTCGTCAGATCGCAGCAGCAATGCAGCTTAAGGCTTGGCAAGTACCAGCATGGGAGACTGGCTGGGAATCCCAAGTTCCGTTGACCTTTTTGAACCTGAAAATTGTTAGTTTCTCTGTCAAAGATGGTAAAAGAAGGTTCAAATTGAACAGCTGCTGTCAACGGCCATTCTAAGCTGAATGTGCCTGCTCTCGTCAGATCGCAGCAGCAATGCAGCTTAAGGCTTGGCAAGTACCAGCATGGGAGACTGGCTGGGAATCCCAAGTTCCGTTGACCTTTTTGAACCTGAAAATTGTTAGTTTCTCTGTCAAAGATGGTAAAAGAAGGTTCAAATTGAACAGCTGCTGTCAACGGCCATTCTAAGCTGAATGTGCCTGCTCTCGTCAGATCGCAGCAGCAATGCAGCTTAAGGCTTGGCAAGTACCAGCATGGGAGACTGGCTGGGAATCCCAAGTTCCGTTGACCTTTTTGAACCTGAAAATTGTGTTAGTTTCTCTATGAGATAGTAAAAGAAGGTTCAAATTGAACAGCTGCTGTCAACGGCCATTCTAAGCTGAATGTGCCTGCTCTCGTCAGATCGCAGCAGCAATGCAGCTTAAGGCTTGGCAAGTACCAGCATGGGAGACTGGCTGGGAATCCCAAGTTCCGTTGACCTTTTTGAACCTGAAAATTGTGTTAGTTTCTCTATGAGATAGTAAAAGAAGGTTCAAATTGAACAGCTGCTGTCAACGGCCATTCTAAGCTGAATGTGCCTGCTCTCGTCAGATCGCAGCAGCAATGCAGCTTAAGGCTTGGCAAGTACCAGCATGGCAGACTGGCTGGGAATCCCAAGTTCCGTTGACCTTTTTGAACCTGAAAATTGTTAGTTTCTCTGTCAAAGATGGTAAAAGAAGGTTCAAATTGAACAGCTGCTGTCAACGGCCATTCTAAGCTGAATGTGCCTGCTCTCGTCAGATCGCAGCAGCAATGCAGCTTAAGGCTTGGCAAGTACCAGCATGGGAGACTGGCTGGGAATCCCAAGTTCCGTTGACCTTTTTGAACCTGAAAATTGTGTTAGTTTCTCTATGAGATAGTAAAAGAAGGTTCAAATTGAACAGCTGCTGTCAACGGCCATTCTAAGCTGAATGTGCCTGCTCTCGTCAGATCGCAGCAGCAATGCAGCTTAAGGCTTGGCAAGTACCAGCATGGGAGACTGGCTGGGAATCCCAAGTTCCGTTGACCTTTTTGAACCTGAAAATTGTGTTAGTTTCTCTATGAGATAGTAAAAGAAGGTTCAAATTGAACAGCTGCTGTCAACGGCCATTCTAAGCTGAATGTGCCTGCTCTCGTCAGATCGCAGCAGCAATGCAGCTTAAGGTTTGGCAAGTACCAGCATGGCAGACTGGCTGGGAATCCCAAGTTCCGTTGACCTTTTTGAACCTGAAAATTGTTAGTTTCTCTGTCAAAGATGGTAAAAGAAGGTTCAAATTGAACAGCTGCTGTCAACGGCCATTCTAAGCTGAATGTGCCTGCTCTCGTCAGATCGCAGCAGCAATGCAGCTTAAGGCTTGGCAAGTACCAGCATGGGAGACTGGCTGGGAATCCCAAGTTCTGTTGACCTTTTTGAACCTGAAAATTGTGTTAGTTTCTCTATGAGATAGTAAAAGAAGGTTCAAATTGAACAGCTGCTGTCAACGGCCATTCTAAGCTGAATGTGCCTGCTCTCGTCAGATCGCAGCAGCAATGCAGCTTAAGGCTTGGCAAGTACCAGCATGGGAGACTGGCTGGGAATCCCAAGTTCCGTTGACCTTTTTGAACCTGAAAATTGTGTTAGTTTCTCTATGAGATAGTAAAAGAAGGTTCAAATTGAACAGCTGCTGTCAACGGCAATTCTAAGCTGAATGTGCCTGCTCTTGTCAGATCGCAGCAGCAATGCAGCTTAAGGCTTGGCAAGTACCAGCATGGGAGACTGGCTGGGAATCCCAAGTTCCGTTGACCTTTTTGAACCTGAAAATTGTGTTAGTTTCTCTATGAGATAGTAAAAGAAGGTTCAAATTGAACAGCTGCTGTCAACGGCCATTCTAAGCTGAATGTGCCTGCTCTCGTCAGATCGCAGCAGCAATGCAGCTTAAGGCTTGGCAAGTACCAGCATGGGAGACTGGCTGGGAATCCCAAGTTCCGTTGACCTTTTTGAACCTAAAAATTGTTAGTTTCTCTGTCAAAGATGGTAAAAGAAGGTTCAAATTGAACAGCTGCTGTCAACGGCCATTCTAAGCTGAATGTGCCTGCTCTCGTCAGATCGCAGCAGCAATGCAGCTTAAGGCTTGGCAAGTACCAGCATGGGAGACTGGCTGGGAATCCCAAGTTCCGTTGACCTTTTTGAACCTGAAAATTGTGTTAGTTTCTCTATGAGATAGTAAAAGAAGGTTCAAACTGAACAGCTGCTGTCAACGGCCATTCTAAGCTGAATGTGCCTGCTCTCGTCAGATCGCAGCATCAATGCAGCTTAAGGCTTGGCAAGTACCAGCATGGGAGACTGGCTGGGAATCCCAAGTTCCGTTGACCTTTTTGAACCTGAAAATTGGGTTAGTTTCTCTATGAGATAGTAAAAGAAGGTTCAAATTGAACAGCTGCTGTCAACAGCCATTCTAAGCTGAATGTGCCTGCTCTCGTCAGATCGCAGCAGCAATGCAGCTTAAGGCTTGGCAAGTACCAGCATGGGAGACTGGCTGGGAATCCCAAGTTCCGTTGACCTTTTTGAACCTAAAAATTGTTAGTTTCTCTGTCAAAGATGGTAAAAGAAGGTTCAAATTGAACAGCTGCTGTCAACGGCCATTCTAAGCTGAATGTGCCTGCTCTCGTCAGATCGCAGCAGCAATGCAGCTTAAGGCTTGGCAAGTACCAGCATGGGAGACTGGCTGGGAATCCCAAGTTCCGTTGACCTTTTTGAACCTGAAAATTGTGTTAGTTTCTCTATGAGATAGTAAAAGAAGGTTCAAACTGAACAGCTGCTGTCAACGGCCATTCTAAGCTGAATGTGCCTGCTCTCGTCAGATCGCAGCAGCAATGCAGCTTAAGGCTTGGCAAGTACCAGCATGGGAGACTGGCTGGGAATCCCAAGTTCCGTTGACCTTTTTGAACCTGAAAATTGTGTTAGTTTCTCTATGAGATAGTAAAAGAAGGTTCAAACTGAACAGCTGCTGTCAACGGCCATTCTAAGCTGAATGTGCCTGCTCTCGTCAGATCGCAGCATCAATGCAGCTTAAGGCTTGGCAAGTACCAGCATGGGAGACTGGCTGGGAATCCCAAGTTCCGTTGACCTTTTTGAACCTGAAAATTGTGTTAGTTTCTCTATGAGATAGTAAAAGAAGGTTCAAATTGAACAGCTGCTGTCAACGGCCATTCTAAGCTGAATGTGCCTGCTCTCGTCATATCGCAGCAGCAATGCAGCTTAAGGCTTGGCAAGTACCAGCATGGGAGACTGGCTGGGAATCCCAAGTTCTGTTGACCTTTTTGAACCTGAAAATTGTGTTAGTTTCTCTATGAGATAGTAAAAGAAGGTTCAAATTGAACAGCTGCTGTCAACGGCCATTCTAAGCTGAATGTGCCTGCTCTCGTCAGATCGCAGCAGCTTAAGGCTTGGCAAGTACCAGCATGGGAGACTGGCTGGGAATCCCAAGTTCCGTTGACCTTTTTGAACCTGAAAATTGTGTTAGTTTCTCTATGAGATAGTAAAAGAAGGTTCAAATTGAACAGCTGCTGTCAACGGCCATTCTAAGCTGAATGTGCCTGCTCTCGTCAGATCGCAGCAGCAATGCAGCTTAAGGCTTGGCAAGTACCAGCATGGGAGACTGGCTGGGAATCCCAAGTTCCGTTGACCTTTTTGAACCTGAAAATTGTTTTAGTTTCTCTATGAGATAGTAAAAGAAGGTTCAAATTGAACAGCTGCTGTCAACGGCCATTCTAAGCTGAATGTGCCTGCTCTCGTCAGATCGCAGCAGCAATGCAGCTTAAGGCTTGGCAAGTACCAGCATGGGAGACTGGCTGGGAATCCCAAGTTCCGTTGACCTTTTTGAACCTGAAAATTGTGTTAGTTTCTCTATGAGATAGTAAAAGAAGGTTCAAATTGAACAGCTGCTGTCAACGGCCATTCTAAGCTGAATGTGCCTGCTCTCGTCAGATCGCAGCAGCAATGCAGCTTAAGGCTTGGCAAGTACCAGCATGGGAGACTGGCTGGGAATCCCAAGTTCCGTTGACCTTTTTGAACCTGAAAATTGTTAGTTTCTCTGTCAAAGATGGTAAAAGAAGGTTCAAATTGAACAGCTGCTGTCAACGGCCATTCTAAGCTGAATGTGCCTGCTCTCGTCAGATCGCAGCAGCAATGCAGCTTAAGGCTTGGCAAGTACCAGCATGGGAGACTGGCTGGGAATCCCAAGTTCCGTTGACCTTTTTGAACCTGAAAATTGTTAGTTTCTCTGTCAAAGATGGTAAAAGAAGGTTCAAATTGAACAGCTGCTGTCAACGGCCATTCTAAGCTGAATGTGCCTGCTCTCGTCAGATCGCAGCAGCAATGCAGCTTAAGGCTTGGCAAGTACCAGCATGGGAGACTGGCTGGGAATCCCAAGTTCCGTTGACCTTTTTGAACCTGAAAATTGTTAGTTTCTCTGTCAAAGATGGTAAAAGAAGGTTCAAATTGAACAGCTGCTGTCAACGGCCATTCTAAGCTGAATGTGCCTGCTCTCGTCAGATCGCAGCAGCAATGCAGCTTAAGGCTTGGCAAGTACCAGCATGGGAGACTGGCTGGGAATCCCAAGTTCCGTTGACCTTTTTGAACCTGAAAATTGTGTTAGTTTCTCTATGAGATAGTAAAAGAAGGTTCAAATTGAACAGCTGCTGTCAACGGCCATTCTAAGCTGAATGTGCCTGCTCTCGTCAGATCGCAGCAGCAATGCAGCTTAAGGCTTGGCAAGTACCAGCATGGGAGACTGGCTGGGAATCCCAAGTTCCGTTGACCTTTTTGAACCTGAAAATTGTGTTAGTTTCTCTATGAGATAGTAAAAGAAGGTTCAAATTGAACAGCTGCTGTCAACGGCCATTCTAAGCTGAATGTGCCTGCTCTCGTCAGATCGCAGCAGCAATGCAGCTTAAGGCTTGGCAAGTACCAGCATGGGAGACTGGCTGGGAATCCCAAGTTCCGTTGACCTTTTTGAACCTGAAAATTGTTAGTTTCTCTGTCAAAGATGGTAAAAGAAGGTTCAAATTGAACAGCTGCTGTCAACGGCCATTCTAAGCTGAATGTGCCTGCTCTCGTCAGATCGCAGCAGCAATGCAGCTTAAGGCTTGGCAAGTACCAGCATGGGAGACTGGCTGGGAATCCCAAGTTCCGTTGACCTTTTTGAACCTGAAAATTGTGTTAGTTTCTCTATGAGATAGTAAAAGAAGGTTTAAACTGAACAGCTGCTGTCAACGGCCATTCTAAGCTGAATGTGCCTGCTCTCGTCAGATCGCAGCAGCAATGCAGCTTAAGGCTTGGCAAGTACCAGCATGGGAGACTGGCTGGGAATCCCAAGTTCCGTTGACCTTTTTGAACCTGAAAATTGTGTTAGTTTCTCTATGAGATAGTAAAAGAAGGTTCAAATTGAACAGCTGCTATCAACGGCCATTCTAAGCTGAATGTGCCTGCTCTCGTCAGATCGCAGCAGCAATGCAGCTTAAGGCTTGGCAAGTACCAGCATGGGAGACTGGCTGGGAATCCCAAGTTCCGTTGACCTTTTTGAACCTGAAAATTGTGTTAGTTTCTCTATGAGATAGTAAAAGAAGGTTCAAATTGAACAGCTGCTGTCAACGGCCATTCTAAGCTGAATGTGCCTGCTCTCGTCAGATCGCAGCAGCAATGCAGCTTAAGGCTTGGCAAGTACCAGCATGGGAGACTGGCTGGGAATCCCAAGTTCCGTTGACCTTTTTGAACCTGAAAATTGTTAGTTTCTCTGACAAAGATGGTAAAAGAAGGTTCAAATTGAAAAGCTGCTGTCAACGGCCATTCTAAGTTGAATGTGCCTGCTCTCGTCAGATCGCAGCAGCAATGCAGCTTAAGGCTTGGCAAGTACCAGCATGGGAGACTGGCTGGGAATCCCAAGTTCCGTTGACCTTTTTGAACCTGAAAATTGTGTTAGTTTCTCTATGAGATAGTAAAAGAAGGTTTAAACTGAATAGCTGCTGTCAACGGCCATTCTAAGCTGAATGTGCCTGCTCTCGTCAGATCGCAGCAGCAATGCAGCTTAAGGCTTGGCAAGTACCAGCATGGGAGACTGGCTGGGAATCCCAAGTTCTGTTGACCTTTTTGAACCTGAAAATTGTGTTAGTTTCTCTATGAGATAGTAAAAGAAGGTTCAAATTGAACAGCTGCTATCAACGGCCATTCTAAGCTGAATGTGCCTGCTCTCGTCAGATCGCAGCAGCAATGCAGCTTAAGGCTTGGCAAGTACCAGCATGGGAGACTGGCTGGGAATCCCAAGTTCCGTTGACCTTTTTGAACCTGAAAATTGTGTTAGTTTCTCTATGAGATAGTAAAAGAAGGTTCAAATTGAACAGCTGCTGTCAACGGCCATTCTAAGCTGAATGTGCCTGCTCTCGTCAGATCGCAGCAGCAATGCAGCTTAAGGCTTGGCAAGTACCAGCATGGGAGACTGGCTGGGAATCCCAAGTTCCGTTGACCTTTTTGAACCTGAAAATTGTGTTAGTTTCTCTATGAGATAGTAAAAGAAGGTTCAAATTGAACAGCTGCTGTCAACGGCCATTCTAAGCTGAATGTGCCTGCTCTCGTCAGATCGCAGCAGCAATGCAGCTTAAGGCTTGGCAAGTACCAGCATGGGAGACTGGCTGGGAATCCCAAGTTCCGTTGACCTTTTTGAACCTGAAAATTGTTAGTTTCTCTGTCAAAGATGGTAAAAGAAGGTTCAAATTGAACAGCTGCTGTCAACGGCCATTCTAAGCTGAATGTGCCTGCTCTCGTCAGATCGCAGCAGCAATGCAGCTTAAGGCTTGGCAAGTACCAGCATGGGAGACTGGCTGGGAATCCCAAGTTCCGTTGACCTTTTTGAACCTGAAAATTGTGTTAGTTTCTCTATGAGATAGTAAAAGAAGGTTTAAACTGAACAGCTGCTGTCAACGGCCATTCTAAGCTGAATGTGCCTGCTCTCGTCAGATCGCAGCAGCAATGCAGCTTAAGGCTTGGCAAGTACCAGCATGGGAGACTGGCTGGGAATCCCAAGTTCCGTTGACCTTTTTGAACCTGAAAATTGTGTTAGTTTCTCTATGAGATAGTAAAAGAAGGTTCAAATTGAACAGCTGCTATCAACGGCCATTCTAAGCTGAATGTGCCTGCTCTCGTCAGATCGCAGCAGCAATGCAGCTTAAGGCTTGGCAAGTACCAGCATGGGAGACTGGCTGGGAATCCCAAGTTCCGTTGACCTTTTTGAACCTGAAAATTGTGTTAGTTTCTCTATGAGATAGTAAAAGAAGGTTCAAATTGAACAGCTGCTGTCAACGGCCATTCTAAGCTGAATGTGCCTGCTCTCGTCAGATCGCAGCAGCAATGCAGCTTAAGGCTTGGCAAGTACCAGCATGGGAGACTGGCTGGGAATCCCAAGTTCCGTTGACCTTTTTGAACCTGAAAATTGTTAGTTTCTCTGACAAAGATGGTAAAAGAAGGTTCAAATTGAAAAGCTGCTGTCAACGGCCATTCTAAGTTGAATGTGCCTGCTCTCGTCAGATCGCAGCAGCAATGCAGCTTAAGGCTTGGCAAGTACCAGCATGGGAGACTGGCTGGGAATCCCAAGTTCCGTTGACCTTTTTGAACCTGAAAATTGTGTTAGTTTCTCTATGAGATAGTAAAAGAAGGTTTAAACTGAATAGCTGCTGTCAACGGCCATTCTAAGCTGAATGTGCCTGCTCTCGTCAGATCGCAGCAGCAATGCAGCTTAAGGCTTGGCAAGTACCAGCATGGGAGACTGGCTGGGAATCCCAAGTTCTGTTGACCTTTTTGAACCTGAAAATTGTGTTAGTTTCTCTATGAGATAGTAAAAGAAGGTTCAAATTGAACAGCTGCTATCAACGGCCATTCTAAGCTGAATGTGCCTGCTCTCGTCAGATCGCAGCAGCAATGCAGCTTAAGGCTTGGCAAGTACCAGCATGGGAGACTGGCTGGGAATCCCAAGTTCCGTTGACCTTTTTGAACCTGAAAATTGTGTTAGTTTCTCTATGAGATAGTAAAAGAAGGTTCAAATTGAACAGCTGCTGTCAACGGCCATTCTAAGCTGAATGTGCCTGCTCTCGTCAGATCGCAGCAGCAATGCAGCTTAAGGCTTGGCAAGTACCAGCATGGGAGACTGGCTGGGAATCCCAAGTTCCGTTGACCTTTTTGAACCTGAAAATTGTGTTAGTTTCTCTATGAGATAGTAAAAGAAGGTTCAAATTGAACAGCTGCTGTCAACGGCCATTCTAAGCTGAATGTGCCTGCTCTCGTCAGATCGCAGCAGCAATACAGCTTAAGGCTTGGCAAGTACCAGCATGGGAGACTGGCTGGGAATCCCAAGTTCCGTTGACCTTTTTGAACCTGAAAATTGTTAGTTTCTCTGTCAAAGATGGTAAAAGAAGGTTCAAATTGAACAGCTGCTGTCAACGGCCATTCTAAGCTGAATGTGCCTGCTCTCGTCAGATCGCAGCAGCAATGCAGCTTAAGGCTTGGCAAGTACCAGCATGGGAGACTGGCTGGGAATCCCAAGTTCTGTTGACCTTTTTGAACCTGAAAATTGTGTTAGTTTCTCTATGAGATAGTAAAAGAAGGTTCAAATTGAACAGCTGCTGTCAACGGCCATTCTAAGCTGAATGTGCCTGCTCTCGTCAGATCGCAGCAGCAATGCAGCTTAAGGCTTGGCAAGTACCAGCATGGGAGACTGGCTGGGAATCCCAAGTTCCGTTGACCTTTTTGAACCTGAAAATTGTGTTAGTTTCTCTATGAGATAGTAAAAGAAGGTTCAAATTGAACAGCTGCTGTCAACGGCCATTCTAAGCTGAATGTGCCTGCTCTCGTCAGATCGCAGCAGCAATGCAGCTTAAGGCTTGGCAAGTACCAGCATGGGAGACTGGCTGGGAATCCCAAGTTCCGTTGACCTTTTTGAACCTGAAAATTGTGTTAGTTTCTCTATGAGATAGTAAAAGAAGGTTCAAATTGAACAGCTGCTGTCAACGGCCATTCTAAGCTGAATGTGCCTGCTCTCGTCAGATCGCAGCAGCAATGCAGCTTAAGGCTTGGCAAGTACCAGCATGGGAGACTGGCTGGGAATCCCAAGTTCCGTTGACCTTTTTGAACCTGAAAATTGTTAGTTTCTCTGTCAAAGATGGTAAAAGAAGGTTCAAATTGAACAGCTGCTGTCAACGGCCATTCTAAGCTGAATGTGCCTGCTCTCGTCAGATCGCAGCAGCAATGCAGCTTAAGGCTTGGCAAGTACCAGCATGGGAGACTGGCTGGGAATCCCAAGTTCCGTTGACCTTTTTGAACCTGAAAATTGTGTTAGTTTCTCTATGAGATAGTAAAAGAAGGTTCAAACTGAACAGCTGCTGTCAACGGCCATTCTAAGCTGAATGTGCCTGCTCTCCTCAGATCGCAGCAGCAATGCAGCTTAAGGCTTGGCAAGTACCAGCATGGGAGACTGGCTGGGAATCCCAAGTTCCGTTGACCTTTTTGAACCTGAAAATTGTGTTAGTTTCTCTATGAGACAGTAAAAGAAGGTTCAAACTGAACAGCTGCTGTCAACGGCCATTCTAAGCTGAATGTGCCTGCTCTCGTCAGATCGCAGCATCAATGCAGCTTAAGGCTTGGCAAGTACCAGCATGGGAGACTGGCTGGGAATCCCAAGTTCCGTTGACCTTTTTGAACCTGAAAATTGTGTTAGTTTCTCTATGAGATAGTAAAAGAAGGTTCAAATTGAACAGCTGCTGTCAACAGCCATTCTAAGCTGAATGTGCCTGCTCTCGTCAGATCGCAGCAGCAATGCAGCTTAAGGCTTGGCAAGTACCAGCATGGGAGACTGGCTGGGAATCCCAAGTTCTGTTGACCTTTTTGAACCTGAAAATTGTGTTAGTTTCTCTATGAGATAGTAAAAGAAGGTTCAAATTGAACAGCTGCTGTCAACGGCCATTCTAAGCTGAATGTGCCTGCTCTCGTCAGATCGCAGCAGCTTAAGGCTTGGCAAGTACCAGCATGGGAGACTGGCTGGGAATCCCAAGTTCCGTTGACCTTTTTGAACCTGAAAATTGTGTTAGTTTCTCTATGAGATAGTAAAAGAAGGTTCAAATTGAACAGCTGCTGTCAACGGCCATTCTAAGCTGAATGTGCCTGCTCTCGTCAGATCGCAGCAGCAATGCAGCTTAAGGCTTGGCAAGTACCAGCATGGGAGACTGGCTGGGAATCCCAAGTTCCGTTGACCTTTTTGAACCTGAAAATTGTGTTAGTTTCTCTATGAGATAGTAAAAGAAGGTTCAAATTGAACAGCTGCTGTCAACGACCATTCTAAGCTGAATGTGCCTGCTCTCGTCAGATCGCAGCAGCAATGCAGCTTAAGGCTTGGCAAGTACCAGCATGGGAGACTGGCTGGGAATCCCAAGTTCCGTTGACCTTTTTGAACCTGAAAATTGTGTTAGTTTCTCTATGAGATAGTAAAAGAAGGTTCAAATTGAACAGCTGCTGTCAACGGCCATTCTAAGCTGAATGTGCCTGCTCTCGTCAGATCGCAGCAGCAATGCAGCTTAAGGCTTGGCAAGTACCAGCATGGGAGACTGGCTGGGAATCCCAAGTTCCGTTGACCTTTTTGAACCTGAAAATTGTGTTAGTTTCTCTATGAGATAGTAAAAGAAGGTTCAAACTGAACAGCTGCGGTCAACGGCCATTCTAAGCTGAATGTGCCTGCTCTCGTCAGATCGCAGCAGCAATGCAGCTTAAGGCTTGGCAAGTACCAGCATGGGAGACTGGCTGGGAATACCAAGTTCCGTTGACCTTTTTGAACCTGAAAATTGTGTTAGTTTCTCTATGAGATAGTAAAAGAAGGTTCAAATTGAACAGCTGCTGTCAACGGCCATTCTAAGCTGAATGTGCCTGCTCTCGTCAGATCGCAGCATCAATGCAGCTTAAGGCTTGGCAAGTACCAGCATGGGAGACTGGCTGGGAATCCCAAGTTCCGTTGACCTTTTTGAACCTGAAAATTGTGTTAGTTTCTCTATGAGATAGTAAAAGAAGGTTCAAATTGAACAGCTGCTGTCAACGGCCATTCTAAGCTGAATGTGCCTGCTCTCGTCAGATCGCAGCAGCAATACAGCTTAAGGCTTGGCAAGTACCAGCATGGGAGACTGGCTGGGAATCCCAAGTTCCGTTGACCTTTTTGAACCTGAAAATTGTTAGTTTCTCTGTCAAAGATGGTAAAAGAAGGTTCAAATTGAACAGCTGCTGTCAACGGCCATTCTAAGCTGAATGTGCCTGCTCTCGTCAGATCGCAGCAGCAATGCAGCTTAAGGCTTGGCAAGTACCAGCATGGGAGACTGGCTGGGAATCCCAAGTTCTGTTGACCTTTTTGAACCTGAAAATTGTGTTAGTTTCTCTATGAGATAGTAAAAGAAGGTTCAAATTGAACAGCTGCTGTCAACGGCCATTCTAAGCTGAATGTGCCTGCTCTCGTCAGATCGCAGCAGCAATGCAGCTTAAGGCTTGGCAAGTACCAGCATGGGAGACTGGCTGGGAATCCCAAGTTCCGTTGACCTTTTTGAACCTGAAAATTGTGTTAGTTTCTCTATGAGATAGTAAAAGAAGGTTCAAATTGAACAGCTGCTGTCAACGGCCATTCTAAGCTGAATGTGCCTGCTCTCGTCAGATCGCAGCAGCAATGCAGCTTAAGGCTTGGCAAGTACCAGCATGGGAGACTGGCTGGGAATCCCAAGTTCCGTTGACCTTTTTGAACCTGAAAATTGTGTTAGTTTCTCTATGAGATAGTAAAAGAAGGTTCAAATTGAACAGCTGCTGTCAACGGCCATTCTAAGCTGAATGTGCCTGCTCTCGTCAGATCGCAGCAGCAATGCAGCTTAAGGCTTGGCAAGTACCAGCATGGGAGACTGGCTGGGAATCCCAAGTTCCGTTGACCTTTTTGAACCTGAAAATTGTTAGTTTCTCTGTCAAAGATGGTAAAAGAAGGTTCAAATTGAACAGCTGCTGTCAACGGCCATTCTAAGCTGAATGTGCCTGCTCTCGTCAGATCGCAGCAGCAATGCAGCTTAAGGCTTGGCAAGTACCAGCATGGGAGACTGGCTGGGAATCCCAAGTTCCGTTGACCTTTTTGAACCTGAAAATTGTGTTAGTTTCTCTATGAGATAGTAAAAGAAGGTTCAAACTGAACAGCTGCTGTCAACGGCCATTCTAAGCTGAATGTGCCTGCTCTCCTCAGATCGCAGCAGCAATGCAGCTTAAGGCTTGGCAAGTACCAGCATGGGAGACTGGCTGGGAATCCCAAGTTCCGTTGACCTTTTTGAACCTGAAAATTGTGTTAGTTTCTCTATGAGACAGTAAAAGAAGGTTCAAACTGAACAGCTGCTGTCAACGGCCATTCTAAGCTGAATGTGCCTGCTCTCGTCAGATCGCAGCATCAATGCAGCTTAAGGCTTGGCAAGTACCAGCATGGGAGACTGGCTGGGAATCCCAAGTTCCGTTGACCTTTTTGAACCTGAAAATTGTGTTAGTTTCTCTATGAGATAGTAAAAGAAGGTTCAAATTGAACAGCTGCTGTCAACAGCCATTCTAAGCTGAATGTGCCTGCTCTCGTCAGATCGCAGCAGCAATGCAGCTTAAGGCTTGGCAAGTACCAGCATGGGAGACTGGCTGGGAATCCCAAGTTCTGTTGACCTTTTTGAACCTGAAAATTGTGTTAGTTTCTCTATGAGATAGTAAAAGAAGGTTCAAATTGAACAGCTGCTGTCAACGGCCATTCTAAGCTGAATGTGCCTGCTCTCGTCAGATCGCAGCAGCTTAAGGCTTGGCAAGTACCAGCATGGGAGACTGGCTGGGAATCCCAAGTTCCGTTGACCTTTTTGAACCTGAAAATTGTGTTAGTTTCTCTATGAGATAGTAAAAGAAGGTTCAAATTGAACAGCTGCTGTCAACGGCCATTCTAAGCTGAATGTGCCTGCTCTCGTCAGATCGCAGCAGCAATGCAGCTTAAGGCTTGGCAAGTACCAGCATGGGAGACTGGCTGGGAATCCCAAGTTCCGTTGACCTTTTTGAACCTGAAAATTGTGTTAGTTTCTCTATGAGATAGTAAAAGAAGGTTCAAATTGAACAGCTGCTGTCAACGACCATTCTAAGCTGAATGTGCCTGCTCTCGTCAGATCGCAGCAGCTTAAGGCTTGGCAAGTACCAGCATGGGAGAGTGGCTGGGAATCCCAAGTTCCGTTGACCTTTTTGAACCTGAAAATTGTGTTAGTTTCTCTATGAGATAGTAAAAGAAGGTTCAAATTGAACAGCTGCTGTCAACGGCCATTCTAAGCTGAATGTGCCTGCTCTCGTCAGATCGCAGCAGCAATGCAGCTTAAGGCTTGGCAAGTACCAGCATGGGAGACTGGCTGGGAATCCCAAGTTCCGTTGACCTTTTTGAACCTGAAAATTGTTAGTTTCTCTGTCAAAGATGGTAAAAGAAGGTTCAAATTGAACAGCTGCTGTCAACGGCCATTCTAAGCTGAATGTGCCTGCTCTCGTCAGATCGCAGCAGCAATGCAGCTTAAGGCTTGGCAAGTACCAGCATGGGTGACTGGCTGGGAATCCCAAGTTCTGTTGACATTTTTGAACCTGAAAATTGTGTTAGTTTCTCTATGAGATAGTAAAAGAAGGTTCAAATTGAACAGCTGCTGTCAACGGCCATTCTAAGCTGAATGTGCCTGCTCTTGTCAGATCGCAGCAGCAATGCAGCTTAAGGCTTGGCAAGTACCAGCATGGGAGACTGGCTGGGAATCCCAAGTTCCGTTGACCTTTTTGAACCTGAAAATTGTGTTAGTTTCTCTATGAGATAGTAAAAGAAGGTTCAAATTGAACAGCTGCTGTCAACGGCCATTCTAAGCTGAATGTGCCTGCTCTCGTCAGATCGCAGCAGCAATGCAGCTTAAGGCTTGGCAAGTACCAGCATGGGAGGCTGGCTGGGAATCCCAAGTTCTGTTGACCTTTTTGAACCTGAAAATTGTGTTAGTTTCTCTATGAGATAGTAAAAGAAGGTTCAAATTGAACAGCTGCTATCAACGGCCATTCTAAGCTGAATGTGCCTGCTCTCGTCAGATCGCAGCAGCAATGCAGCTTAAGGCTTGGCAAGTACCAGCATGGGAGACTGGCTGGGAATCCCAAGTTCCGTTGACCTTTTTGAACCTGAAAATTGTGTTAGTTTCTCTATGAGATAGTAAAAGAAGGTTCAAATTGAACAGCTGCTGTCAACGGCCATTCTAAGCTGAATGTGCCTGCTCTCGTCAGATCACAGCAGCAATGCAGCTTAAGGCTTGGCAAGTACCAGCATGGGAGACTGGCTGGGAATCCCAAGTTCCGTTGACCTTTTTGAACCTGAAAATTGTGTTAGTTTCTCTATGAGATAGTAAAAGAAGGTTCAAATTGAACAGCTGCTGTCAACGACCATTCTAAGCTGAATGTGCCTGCTCTCGTCAGATCGCAGCAGCTTAAGGCTTGGCAAGTACCAGCATGGGAGAGTGGCTGGGAATCCCAAGTTCCGTTGACCTTTTTGAACCTGAAAATTGTGTTAGTTTCTCTATGAGATAGTAAAAGAAGGTTCAAATTGAACAGCTGCTGTCAACGGCCATTCTAAGCTGAATGTGCCTGCTCTCGTCAGATCGCAGCAGCAATGCAGCTTAAGGCTTGGCAAGTACCAGCATGGGAGACTGGCTGGGAATCCCAAGTTCCGTTGACCTTTTTGAACCTGAAAATTGTTAGTTTCTCTGTCAAAGATGGTAAAAGAAGGTTCAAATTGAACAGCTGCTGTCAACGGCCATTCTAAGCTGAATGTGCCTGCTCTCGTCAGATCGCAGCAGCAATGCAGCTTAAGGCTTGGCAAGTACCAGCATGGGTGACTGGCTGGGAATCCCAAGTTCTGTTGACATTTTTGAACCTGAAAATTGTGTTAGTTTCTCTATGAGATAGTAAAAGAAGGTTCAAATTGAACAGCTGCTGTCAACGGCCATTCTAAGCTGAATGTGCCTGCTCTTGTCAGATCGCAGCAGCAATGCAGCTTAAGGCTTGGCAAGTACCAGCATGGGAGACTGGCTGGGAATCCCAAGTTCCGTTGACCTTTTTGAACCTGAAAATTGTGTTAGTTTCTCTATGAGATAGTAAAAGAAGGTTCAAATTGAACAGCTGCTGTCAACGGCCATTCTAAGCTGAATGTGCCTGCTCTCGTCAGATCGCAGCAGCAATGCAGCTTAAGGCTTGGCAAGTACCAGCATGGGAGGCTGGCTGGGAATCCCAAGTTCTGTTGACCTTTTTGAACCTGAAAATTGTGTTAGTTTCTCTATGAGATAGTAAAAGAAGGTTCAAATTGAACAGCTGCTATCAACGGCCATTCTAAGCTGAATGTGCCTGCTCTCGTCAGATCGCAGCAGCAATGCAGCTTAAGGCTTGGCAAGTACCAGCATGGGAGACTGGCTGGGAATCCCAAGTTCCGTTGACCTTTTTGAACCTGAAAATTGTGTTAGTTTCTCTATGAGATAGTAAAAGAAGGTTCAAATTGAACAGCTGCTGTCAATGGCCATTCTAAGCTGAATGTGCCTGCTCTCGTCAGATCGCAGCAGCAATGCAGCTTAAGGCTTGGCAAGTACCAGCATGGGAGACTGGCTGGGAATCCCAAGTTCCGTTGACCTTTTTGAACCTGAAAATTGTGTTAGTTTCTCTATGAGATAGTAAAAGAAGGTTCAAATTGAACAGCTGCTGTCAACGGCCATTCTAAGCTGAATGTGCCTGCTCTCGTCAGATCGCAGCAGCAATGCAGCTTAAGGCTTGGCAAGTACCAGCATGGGAGACTGGCTGGGAATCCCAAGTTCCGTTGACCTTTTTGAACCTGAAAATTGTGTTAGTTTCTCTATGAGATAGTAAAAGAAGGTTCAAATTGAACAGCTGCTGTCAACGGCCATTCTAAGCTGAATGTGCCTGCTCTCGTCAGATCGCAGCAGCAATGCAGCTTAAGGCTTGGCAAGTACCAGCATGGGAGACTGGCTGGGAATCCCAAGTTCCGTTGACCTTTTTGAACCTGAAAATTGTGTTAGTTTCTCTATGAGATAGTAAAAGAAGGTTCAAATTGAACAGCTCCTGTCAACGGCCATTCTAAGCTGAATGTGCCTGCTCTCGTCAGATCGCAGCAGCAATGCAGCTTAAGGCTTGGCAAGTACCAGCATGGGAGACTGGCTGGGAATCCCAAGTTCCGTTAACCTTTTTGAACCTGAAAATTGTTAGTTTCTCTGTCAAAGATGGTAAAAGAAGGTTCAAATTGAACAGCTGCTGTCAACGGCCATTCTAAGCTGAATGTGCCTGCTCTCGTCAGATCGCAGCAGCAATGCAGCTTAAGGCTTGGCAAGTACCAGCATGGGAGACTGGCTGGGAATCCCAAGTTCCGTTGACCTTTTTGAACCTGAAAATTGTGTTAGTTTCTCTATGAGATAGTAAAAGAAGGTTCAAACTGAACAGCTGCTGTCAACGGCCATTCTAAGCTGAATGTGCCTGCTCTCGTCAGATCGCAGCAGCAATGCAGCTTAAGACTTGGCAAGTACCAGCATGGGAGACTGGCTGGGAATCCCAAGTTCTGTTGACCTTTTTGAACCTGAAAATTGTGATAGTTTCTCTATGAGATAGTAAAAGAAGGTTCAAACTGAACAGCTGCTGTCAACGGCCATTCTAAGCTGAATGTGCCTGCTCTCGTCAGATCGCAGCAACAATGCAGCTTAAGGCTTGGCAAGTACAAGCATGGGAGACTGGCTGGGAATCCCAAGTTCTGTTGACCCTTTTGAACCTGAAAATTGTTAGTTTCTCTGTCAAAGATGGTAAAAGAAGGTTCAAATTGAACAGCTGCTGTCAACAGCCATTCTAAGCTGAATGTGCCTGCTCTCGTCAGATCGCAGCAGCAATGCAGCTTAAGGCTTGGCAAGTACCAGCATGGGAGACTGGCTGGGAATCCCAAGTTCCGTTGACCTTTTTGAACCTGAAAATTGTGTTAGTTTCTCTATGAGATAGTAAAAGAAGGTTCAAATTGTACAGCTGCTGTCAACGGCCATTCTAAGCTGAATGTGCGTGCTCTTGTCGGATCACAGCAGCGATGTGGCTTAAGGCTTGGCAAGTACCAGCATGGGAGACTGGCTGCGAATCCCAAGTTCCGTTGACCTTTTTGAACCTGAAAATTGTGTTAGTTTCTCTATGAGATAGTAAAAGAAGGTTCAAACTGAAGAGCTGCTGTCAACGGCCATTCTAAGCTGAATGTGCCTGCTCTCGTCAGATCGCAGCAGCAATGCAGCTTAAGGCTTGGCAAGTACCAGCATGGGAGACTGGCTGGGAATCCCAAGTTCTGTTGACCTTTTTGAACCTGAAAATTGTTAGTTTCTCTGTCAAAGATGGTAAAAGAAGGTTCAAATTGAACAGCTGCTGTCAACGGCCATTCTAAGCTGAATGTGCCTGCTCTCGTCAGATCGCAGCAGCAATGCAGCTTAAGGCTTGGCAAGTACCAGCATGGGAGACTGGCTGGGAATCCCAAGTTCCGTTGACCTTTTTGAACCTGAAAATTGTGTTAGTTTCTCTATGAGATAGTAAAAGAAGGTTCAAACTGAACAGCTGCTGTCAACGGCCATTCTAAGCTGAATGTGCCTGCTCTCCTCAGATCGCAGCAGCAATGCAGCTTAAGGCTTGGCAAGTACCAGCATGGGAGACTGGCTGGGAATCCCAAGTTCCGTTGACCTTTTTGAACCTGAAAATTGTGTTAGTTTCTCTATGAGACAGTAAAAGAAGGTTCAAACTGAACAGCTGCTGTCAACGGCCATTCTAAGCTGAATGTGCCTGCTCTCGTCAGATCGCAGCATCAATGCAGCTTAAGGCTTGGCAAGTACCAGCATGGGAGACTGGCTGGGAATCCCAAGTTCCGTTGACCTTTTTGAACCTGAAAATTGTGTTAGTTTCTCTATGAGATAGTAAAAGAAGGTTCAAATTGAACAGCTGCTGTCAACAGCCATTCTAAGCTGAATGTGCCTGCTCTCGTCAGATCGCAGCAGCAATGCAGCTTAAGGCTTGGCAAGTACCAGCATGGGAGACTGGCTGGGAATCCCAAGTTCTGTTGACCTTTTTGAACCTGAAAATTGTGTTAGTTTCTCTATGAGATAGTAAAAGAAGGTTCAAATTGAACAGCTGCTGTCAACGGCCATTCTAAGCTGAATGTGCCTGCTCTCGTCAGATCGCAGCAGCTTAAGGCTTGGCAAGTACCAGCATGGGAGACTGGCTGGGAATCCCAAGTTCCGTTGACCTTTTTGAACCTGAAAATTGTGTTAGTTTCTCTATGAGATAGTAAAAGAAGGTTCAAATTGAACAGCTGCTGTCAACGGCCATTCTAAGCTGAATGTGCCTGCTCTCGTCAGATCGCAGCAGCAATGCAGCTTAAGGCTTGGCAAGTACCAGCATGGGAGACTGGCTGGGAATCCCAAGTTCCGTTGACCTTTTTGAACCTGAAAATTGTGTTAGTTTCTCTATGAGATAGTAAAAGAAGGTTCAAATTGAACAGCTGCTGTCAACGACCATTCTAAGCTGAATGTGCCTGCTCTCGTCAGATCGCAGCAGCTTAAGGCTTGGCAAGTACCAGCATGGGAGAGTGGCTGGGAATCCCAAGTTCCGTTGACCTTTTTGAACCTGAAAATTGTGTTAGTTTCTCTATGAGATAGTAAAAGAAGGTTCAAATTGAACAGCTGCTGTCAACGGCCATTCTAAGCTGAATGTGCCTGCTCTCGTCAGATCGCAGCAGCAATGCAGCTTAAGGCTTGGCAAGTACCAGCATGGGAGACTGGCTGGGAATCCCAAGTTCCGTTGACCTTTTTGAACCTGAAAATTGTTAGTTTCTCTGTCAAAGATGGTAAAAGAAGGTTCAAATTGAACAGCTGCTGTCAACGGCCATTCTAAGCTGAATGTGCCTGCTCTCGTCAGATCGCAGCAGCAATGCAGCTTAAGGCTTGGCAAGTACCAGCATGGGTGACTGGCTGGGAATCCCAAGTTCTGTTGACATTTTTGAACCTGAAAATTGTGTTAGTTTCTCTATGAGATAGTAAAAGAAGGTTCAAATTGAACAGCTGCTGTCAACGGCCATTCTAAGCTGAATGTGCCTGCTCTTGTCAGATCGCAGCAGCAATGCAGCTTAAGGCTTGGCAAGTACCAGCATGGGAGACTGGCTGGGAATCCCAAGTTCCGTTGACCTTTTTGAACCTGAAAATTGTGTTAGTTTCTCTATGAGATAGTAAAAGAAGGTTCAAATTGAACAGCTGCTGTCAACGGCCATTCTAAGCTGAATGTGCCTGCTCTCGTCAGATCGCAGCAGCAATGCAGCTTAAGGCTTGGCAAGTACCAGCATGGGAGGCTGGCTGGGAATCCCAAGTTCTGTTGACCTTTTTGAACCTGAAAATTGTGTTAGTTTCTCTATGAGATAGTAAAAGAAGGTTCAAATTGAACAGCTGCTATCAACGGCCATTCTAAGCTGAATGTGCCTGCTCTCGTCAGATCGCAGCAGCAATGCAGCTTAAGGCTTGGCAAGTACCAGCATGGGAGACTGGCTGGGAATCCCAAGTTCCGTTGACCTTTTTGAACCTGAAAATTGTGTTAGTTTCTCTATGAGATAGTAAAAGAAGGTTCAAATTGAACAGCTGCTGTCAACGGCCATTCTAAGCTGAATGTGCCTGCTCTCGTCAGATCGCAGCAGCAATGCAGCTTAAGGCTTGGCAAGTACCAGCATGGGAGACTGGCTGGGAATCCCAAGTTCCGTTGACCTTTTTGAACCTGAAAATTGTGTTAGTTTCTCTATGAGATAGTAAAAGAAGGTTCAAATTGAACAGCTGCTGTCAACGACCATTCTAAGCTGAATGTGCCTGCTCTCGTCAGATCGCAGCAGCTTAAGGCTTGGCAAGTACCAGCATGGGAGAGTGGCTGGGAATCCCAAGTTCCGTTGACCTTTTTGAACCTGAAAATTGTGTTAGTTTCTCTATGAGATAGTAAAAGAAGGTTCAAATTGAACAGCTGCTGTCAACGGCCATTCTAAGCTGAATGTGCCTGCTCTCGTCAGATCGCAGCAGCAATGCAGCTTAAGGCTTGGCAAGTACCAGCATGGGAGACTGGCTGGGAATCCCAAGTTCCGTTGACCTTTTTGAACCTGAAAATTGTTAGTTTCTCTGTCAAAGATGGTAAAAGAAGGTTCAAATTGAACAGCTGCTGTCAACGGCCATTCTAAGCTGAATGTGCCTGCTCTCGTCAGATCGCAGCAGCAATGCAGCTTAAGGCTTGGCAAGTACCAGCATGGGTGACTGGCTGGGAATCCCAAGTTCTGTTGACATTTTTGAACCTGAAAATTGTGTTAGTTTCTCTATGAGATAGTAAAAGAAGGTTCAAATTGAACAGCTGCTGTCAACGGCCATTCTAAGCTGAATGTGCCTGCTCTTGTCAGATCGCAGCAGCAATGCAGCTTAAGGCTTGGCAAGTACCAGCATGGGAGACTGGCTGGGAATCCCAAGTTCCGTTGACCTTTTTGAACCTGAAAATTGTGTTAGTTTCTCTATGAGATAGTAAAAGAAGGTTCAAATTGAACAGCTGCTGTCAACGGCCATTCTAAGCTGAATGTGCCTGCTCTCGTCAGATCGCAGCAGCAATGCAGCTTAAGGCTTGGCAAGTACCAGCATGGGAGGCTGGCTGGGAATCCCAAGTTCTGTTGACCTTTTTGAACCTGAAAATTGTGTTAGTTTCTCTATGAGATAGTAAAAGAAGGTTCAAATTGAACAGCTGCTATCAACGGCCATTCTAAGCTGAATGTGCCTGCTCTCGTCAGATCGCAGCAGCAATGCAGCTTAAGGCTTGGCAAGTACCAGCATGGGAGACTGGCTGGGAATCCCAAGTTCCGTTGACCTTTTTGAACCTGAAAATTGTGTTAGTTTCTCTATGAGATAGTAAAAGAAGGTTCAAATTGAACAGCTGCTGTCAATGGCCATTCTAAGCTGAATGTGCCTGCTCTCGTCAGATCGCAGCAGCAATGCAGCTTAAGGCTTGGCAAGTACCAGCATGGGAGACTGGCTGGGAATCCCAAGTTCCGTTGACCTTTTTGAACCTGAAAATTGTGTTAGTTTCTCTATGAGATAGTAAAAGAAGGTTCAAATTGAACAGCTGCTGTCAACGGCCATTCTAAGCTGAATGTGCCTGCTCTCGTCAGATCGCAGCAGCAATGCAGCTTAAGGCTTGGCAAGTACCAGCATGGGAGACTGGCTGGGAATCCCAAGTTCCGTTGACCTTTTTGAACCTGAAAATTGTGTTAGTTTCTCTATGAGATAGTAAAAGAAGGTTCAAATTGAACAGCTGCTGTCAACGGCCATTCTAAGCTGAATGTGCCTGCTCTCGTCAGATCGCAGCAGCAATGCAGCTTAAGGCTTGGCAAGTACCAGCATGGGAGACTGGCTGGGAATCCCAAGTTCCGTTGACCTTTTTGAACCTGAAAATTGTGTTAGTTTCTCTATGAGATAGTAAAAGAAGGTTCAAATTGAACAGCTCCTGTCAACGGCCATTCTAAGCTGAATGTGCCTGCTCTCGTCAGATCGCAGCAGCAATGCAGCTTAAGGCTTGGCAAGTACCAGCATGGGAGACTGGCTGGGAATCCCAAGTTCCGTTAACCTTTTTGAACCTGAAAATTGTTAGTTTCTCTGTCAAAGATGGTAAAAGAAGGTTCAAATTGAACAGCTGCTGTCAACGGCCATTCTAAGCTGAATGTGCCTGCTCTCGTCAGATCGCAGCAGCAATGCAGCTTAAGGCTTGGCAAGTACCAGCATGGGAGACTGGCTGGGAATCCCAAGTTCCGTTGACCTTTTTGAACCTGAAAATTGTGTTAGTTTCTCTATGAGATAGTAAAAGAAGGTTCAAATTGTACAGCTGCTGTCAACGGCCATTCTAAGCTGAATGTGCGTGCTCTTGTCGGATCACAGCAGCGATGTGGCTTAAGGCTTGGCAAGTACCAGCATGGGAGACTGGCTGCGAATCCCAAGTTCCGTTGACCTTTTTGAACCTGAAAATTGTGTTAGTTTCTCTATGAGATAGTAAAAGAAGGTTCAAACTGAAGAGCTGCTGTCAACGGCCATTCTAAGCTGAATGTGCCTGCTCTCGTCAGATCGCAGCAGCAATGCAGCTTAAGGCTTGGCAAGTACCAGCATGGGAGACTGGCTGGGAATCCCAAGTTCTGTTGACCTTTTTGAACCTGAAAATTGTTAGTTTCTCTGTCAAAGATGGTAAAAGAAGGTTCAAATTGAACAGCTGCTGTCAACGGCCATTCTAAGCTGAATGTGCCTGCTCTCGTCAGATCGCAGCAGCAATGCAGCTTAAGGCTTGGCAAGTACCAGCATGGGAGACTGGCTGGGAATCCCAAGTTCCGTTGACCTTTTTGAACCTGAAAATTGTGTTAGTTTCTCTATGAGATAGTAAAAGAAGGTTCAAACTGAACAGCTGCTGTCAACGGCCATTCTAAGCTGAATGTGCCTGCTCTCGTCAGATCGCAGCAGCAATGCAGCTTAAGACTTGGCAAGTACCAGCATGGGAGACTGGCTGGGAATCCCAAGTTCTGTTGACCTTTTTGAACCTGAAAATTGTGATAGTTTCTCTATGAGATAGTAAAAGAAGGTTCAAACTGAACAGCTGCTGTCAACGGCCATTCTAAGCTGAATGTGCCTGCTCTCGTCAGATCGCAGCAACAATGCAGCTTAAGGCTTGGCAAGTACAAGCATGGGAGACTGGCTGGGAATCCCAAGTTCTGTTGACCCTTTTGAACCTGAAAATTGTTAGTTTCTCTGTCAAAGATGGTAAAAGAAGGTTCAAATTGAACAGCTGCTGTCAACGGCCATTCTAAGCTGAATGTGCCTGCTCTCGTCAGATCGCAGCAGCAATGCAGCTTAAGGCTTGGCAAGTACCAGCATGGGAGACTGGCTGGGAATCCCAAGTTCTGTTGACCTTTTTGAACCTGAAAATTGTGTTAGTTTCTCTATGAGATAGTAAAAGAAGGTTCAAATTGTACAGCTGCTGTCAACGGCCATTCTAAGCTGAATGTGCCTGCTCTCGTCAGATCGCAGCAACAATGCAGCTTAAGGCTTGGCAAGTACAAGCATGGGAGACTGGCTGGGAATCCCAAGTTCTGTTGACCCTTTTGAACCTGAAAATTGTTAGTTTCTCTGTCAAAGATGGTAAAAGAAGGTTCAAATTGAACAGCTGCTGTCAACGGCCATTCTAAGCTGAATGTGCCTGCTCTCGTCAGATCGCAGCAGCAATGCAGCTTAAGGCTTGGCAAGTACCAGCATGGGAGACTGGCTGGGAATCCCAAGTTCCGTTGACCTTTTTGAACCTGAAAATTGTGTTAGTTTCTCTATGAGATAGTAAAAGAAGGTTCAAACTGAACAGCTGCTGTCAACGGCCATTCTAAGCTGAATGTGCCTGCTCTCGTCAGATCGCAGCAGCAATGCAGCTTAAGACTTGGCAAGTACCAGCATGGGAGACTGGCTGGGAATCCCAAGTTCTGTTGACCTTTTTGAACCTGAAAATTGTGATAGTTTCTCTATGAGATAGTAAAAGAAGGTTCAAACTGAACAGCTGCTGTCAACGGCCATTCTAAGCTGAATGTGCCTGCTCTCGTCAGATCGCAGCAACAATGCAGCTTAAGGCTTGGCAAGTACAAGCATGGGAGACTGGCTGGGAATCCCAAGTTCTGTTGACCCTTTTGAACCTGAAAATTGTTAGTTTCTCTGTCAAAGATGGTAAAAGAAGGTTCAAATTGAACAGCTGCTGTCAACGGCCATTCTAAGCTGAATGTGCCTGCTCTCGTCAGATCGCAGCAGCAATGCAGCTTAAGGCTTGGCAAGTACCAGCATGGGAGACTGGCTGGGAATCCCAAGTTCCGTTGACCTTTTTGAACCTGAAAATTGTGTTAGTTTCTCTATGAGATAGTAAAAGAAGGTTCAAACTGAACAGCTGCTGTCAACGGCCATTCTAAGCTGAATGTGCCTGCTCTCGTCAGATCGCAGCAGCAATGCAGCTTAAGACTTGGCAAGTACCAGCATGGGAGACTGGCTGGGAATCCCAAGTTCTGTTGACCTTTTTGAACCTGAAAATTGTGATAGTTTCTCTATGAGATAGTAAAAGAAGGTTCAAACTGAACAGCTGCTGTCAACGGCCATTCTAAGCTGAATGTGCCTGCTCTCGTCAGATCGCAGCAACAATGCAGCTTAAGGCTTGGCAAGTACAAGCATGGGAGACTGGCTGGGAATCCCAAGTTCTGTTGACCCTTTTGAACCTGAAAATTGTTAGTTTCTCTGTCAAAGATGGTAAAAGAAGGTTCAAATTGAACAGCTGCTGTCAACGGCCATTCTAAGCTGAATGTGCCTGCTCTCGTCAGATCGCAGCAGCAATGCAGCTTAAGGCTTGGCAAGTACCAGCATGGGAGACTGGCTGGGAATCCCAAGTTCCGTTGACCTTTTTGAACCTGAAAATTGTGTTAGTTTCTCTATGAGATAGTAAAAGAAGGTTCAAATTGTACAGCTGCTGTCAACGGCCATTCTAAGCTGAATGTGCGTGCTCTTGTCGGATCACAGCAGCGATGCGGCTTAAGGCTTGGCAAGTACCAGCATGGGAGACTGGCTGCAAATCCCAAGTTCCGTTGACCTTTTTGAACCTGAAAATTGTGTTAGTTTCTCTATGAGATAGTAAAAGAAGGTTCAAACTGAACAGCTGCTGTCAACGGCCATTCTAAGCTGAATGTGCCTGCTCTCGTCAGATCGCAGCAACAATGCAGCTTAAGGCTTGGCAAGTACAAGCATGGGAGACTGGCTGGGAATCCCAAGTTCTGTTGACCCTTTTGAACCTGAAAATTGTTAGTTTCTCTGTCAAAGATGGTAAAAGAAGGTTCAAATTGAACAGCTGCTGTCAACGGCCATTCTAAGCTGAATGTGCCTGCTCTCGTCAGATCGCAGCAGCAATGCAGCTTAAGGCTTGGCAAGTACCAGCATGGGAGACTGGCTGGGAATCCCAAGTTCCGTTGACCTTTTTGAACCTGAAAATTGTGTTAGTTTCTCTATGAGATAGTAAAAGAAGGTTCAAACTGAACAGCTGCTGTCAATGGCCATTCTAAGCTGAATGTGCCTGCTCTCGTCAGATCGCAGCAGCAATGCAGCTTAAGACTTGGCAAGTACCAGCATGGGAGACTGGCTGGGAATCCCAAGTTCTGTTGACCTTTTTGAACCTGAAAATTGTGATAGTTTCTCTATGAGATAGTAAAAGAAGGTTCAAACTGAACAGCTGCTGTCAACGGCCATTCTAAGCTGAATGTGCCTGCTCTCGTCAGATCGCAGCAACAATGCAGCTTAAGGCTTGGCAAGTACAAGCATGGGAGACTGGCTGGGAATCCCAAGTTCTGTTGACCCTTTTGAACCTGAAAATTGTTAGTTTCTCTGTCAAAGATGGTAAAAGAAGGTTCAAATTGAACAGCTGCTGTCAACGGCCATTCTAAGCTGAATGTGCCTGCTCTCGTCAGATCGCAGCAGCAATGCAGCTTAAGGCTTGGCAAGTACCAGCATGGGAGACTGGCTGGGAATCCCAAGTTCCGTTGACCTTTTTGAACCTGAAAATTGTGTTAGTTTCTCTATGAGATAGTAAAAGAAGGTTCAAATTGTACAGCTGCTGTCAACGGCCATTCTAAGCTGAATGTGCGTGCTCTTGTCGGATCACAGCAGCGATGCGGCTTAAGGCTTGGCAAGTACCAGCATGGGAGACTGGCTGCGAATCCCAAGTTCCGTTGACCTTTTTGAACCTGAAAATTGTGTTAGTTTCTCTATGAGATAGTAAAAGAAGGTTCAAACTGAACAGCTGCTGTCAACGGCCATTCTAAGCTGAATGTGCCTGCTCTCGTCAGATCGCAGCAGCAATGCAGCTTAAGGCTTGGCAAGTACCAGCATGGGAGACTGGCTGGGAATCCCAAGTTCTGTTGACCTTTTTGAACCTGAAAATTGTGTTAGTTTCTCTATGAGATAGTAAAAGAAGGTTCAAACTGAACAGCTGCTGTCAACGGCCATTCTAAGCTGAATGTGCCTGCTCTCGTCAGATCGCAGCAACAATGCAGCTTAAGGCTTGGCAAGTACAAGCATGGGAGACTGGCTGGGAATCCCAAGTTCTGTTGACCTTTTTGAACCTGAAAATTGTTAGTTTCTCTGTCAAAGATGGTAAAAGAAGGTTCAAATTGAACAGCTGCTGTCAACGGCCATTCTAAGCTGAATGTGCCTGCTCTCGTCAGATCGCAGCAGCAATGCAGCTTAAGGCTTGGCAAGTACCAGCATGGGAGACTGGCTGGGAATCCCAAGTTCCGTTGACCTTTTTGAACCTGAAAATTGTGTTAGTTTCTCTATGAGATAGTAAAAGAAGGTTCAAATTGAACAGCTGCTGTCAACGGCCATTCTAAGCTGAATGTGCCTGCTCTCGTCAGATCGCAGCAGCAATGCAGCTTAAGGCTTGGCAAGTACCAGCATGGGAGACTGGCTGGGAATCCCAAGTTCCGTTGACCTTTTTGAACCTGAAAATTGTGTTAGTTTCTCTATGAGATAGTAAAAGAAGGTTCAAATTGAACAGCTGCTGTCAACGGCCATTCTAAGCTGAATGTGCCTGCTCTCGTCAGATCGCAGCAGCAATGCAGCTTAAGGCTTGGCAAGTACCAGCATGGGAGACTGGCTGGGAATCCCAAGTTCCGTTGACCTTTTTGAACCTGAAAATTGTTAGTTTCTCTGTCAAAGATGGTAAAAGAAGGTTCAAATTGAACAGCTGCTGTCAACGGCCATTCTAAGCTGAATGTGCCTGCTCTCGTCAGATCGCAGCAGCAATGCAGCTTAAGGCTTGGCAAGTACCAGCATGGGAGACTGGCTGGGAATCCCAAGATCTGTTGACCTTTTTGAACCTGAAAATTGTGTTAGTTTCTCTATGAGATAGTAAAAGAAGGTTCAAATTGAACAGCTGCTATCAACGGCCATTCTAAGCTGAATGTGCCTGCTCTCGTCAGATCGCAGCAGCAATGCAGCTTAAGGCTTGGCAAGTACCAGCATGGGAGATTGGCTGGGAATACCAAGTTCCGTTGACCTTTTTGAACCTGAAAATTGTGTTAGTTTCTCTATGAGATAGTAAAAGAAGGTTCAAATTGTACAGCTGCTGTCAACGGCCATTCTAAGCTGAATGTGCGTGCTCTTGTCGGATCACAGCAGCGATGTGGCTTAAGGCTTGGCAAGTACCAGCATGGGAGACTGGCTGCGAATCCCAAGTTCCGTTGACCTTTTTGAACCTGAAAATTGTGTTAGTTTCTCTATGAGATAGTAAAAGAAGGTTCAAACTGAACAGCTGCTGTCAACGGCCATTCTAAGCTGAATGTGCCTGCTCTCGTCAGATCGCAGCAGCAATGCAGCTTAAGGCTTGGCAAGTACCAGCATGGGAGACTGGCTGGGAATCCCAAGTTCTGTTGACCTTTTTGAACCTGAAAATTGTGTTAGTTTCTCTATGAGACAGTAAAAGAAGGTTCAAACTGAACAGCTGCTGTCAACGGCCATTCTAAGCTGAATGTGCCTGCTCTCGTCAGATCGCAGCAACAATGCAGCTTAAGGCTTGGCAAGTACAAGCATGGGAGACTGGCTGGGAATCCCAAGTTCCGTTGACCTTTTTGAACCTGAAAATTGTTAGTTTCTCTGTCAAAGATGGTAAAAGAAGGTTCAAATTGAACAGCTGCTGTCAACGGCCATTCTAAGCTGAATGTGCCTGCTCTCGTCAGATCGCAGCAGCAATGCAGCTTAAGGCTTGGCAAGTACCAGCATGGGAGACTGGCTGGGAATCCCAAGTTCCGTTGACCTTTTTGAACCTGAAAATTGTTAGTTTCTCTGTCAAAGATGGTAAAAGAAGGTTCAAACTGAACAGCTGCTGTCAACGGCCATTCTAAGCTGAATGTGCCTGCTCTCGTCAGATCGCAGCAGCAATGCAGCTTAAGGCTTGGCAAGTACCAGCATGGGAGACTGGCTGGGAATCCCAAGTTCCGTTGACCTTTTTGAACCTGAAAATTGTGTTAGTTTCTCTATGAGATAGTAAAAGAAGGTTCAAACTGAACAGCTGCTGTCAACGACCATTCTAAGCTGAATGTGCCTGCTCTTGTCAGATCGCAGCAGCAATGCAGCTTAAGGCTTGGCAAGTGCCAGCATGGGAGACTGGCTGGGAATCCCAAGTTCCGTTGTCCTTTTTGAACCTGAAAATTGTGTTAGTTTCTCTATGAGATAGTAAAAGAAGGTTCAAACTGAACAGCTGCTGTCAACGGCCATTCTAAGCTGAATGTGCCTGCTCTCGTCAGATCGCAGCATCAATGCAGCTTAAGGCTTGGCAAGTACCAGCATGGGAGACTGGCTGGGAATCCCAAGTTCCGTTGACCTTTTTGAACCTGAAAATTGGGTTAGTTTCTCTATGAGATAGTAAAAGAAGGTTCAAACTGAACAGCTGCTGTCAACGGCCATTCTAAGCTGAATGTGCCTGCTCTCGTCAGATCGCAGCAGCAATGCAGCTTAAGACTTGGCAAGTACCAGCATGGGAGACTGGCTGGGAATCCCAAGTTCTGTTGACCTTTTTGAACCTGAAAATTGTGATAGTTTCTCTATGAGATAGTAAAAGAAGGTTCAAACTGAACAGCTGCTGTCAACGGCCATTCTAAGCTTAATGTGCCTGCTCTCGTCAGATCGCAGCAACAATGCAGCTTAAGGCTTGGCAAGTACAAGCATGGGAGACTGGCTGGGAATCCCAAGTTCTGTTGACCCTTTTGAACCTGAAAATTGTTAGTTTCTCTGTCAAAGATGGTAAAAGAAGGTTCAAATTGAACAGCTGCTGTCAACAGCCATTCTAAGCTGAATGTGCCTGCTCTCGTCAGATCGCAGCAGCAATGCAGCTTAAGGCTTGGCAAGTACCAGCATGGGAGACTGGCTGGGAATCCCAAGTTCCGTTGACCTTTTTGAACCTGAAAATTGTGTTAGTTTCTCTATGAGATAGTAAAAGAAGGTTCAAATTGTACAGCTGCTGTCAACGGCCATTCTAAGCTGAATGTGCGTGCTCTTGTCGGATCACAGCAGCGATGTGGCTTAAGGCTTGGCAAGTACCAGCATGGGAGACTGGCTGCGAATCCCAAGTTCCGTTGACCTTTTTGAACCTGAAAATTGTGTTAGTTTCTCTATGAGATAGTAAAAGAAGGTTCAAACTGAAGAGCTGCTGTCAACGGCCATTCTAAGCTGAATGTGCCTGCTCTCGTCAGATCGCAGCAGCAATGCAGCTTAAGGCTTGGCAAGTACCAGCATGGGAGACTGGCTGGGAATCCCAAGTTCTGTTGACCTTTTTGAACCTGAAAATTGTTAGTTTCTCTGTCAAAGATGGTAAAAGAAGGTTCAAATTGAACAGCTGCTGTCAACGGCCATTCTAAGCTGAATGTGCCTGCTCTCGTCAGATCGCAGCAGCAATGCAGCTTAAGGCTTGGCAAGTACCAGCATGGGAGACTGGCTGGGAATCCCAAGTTCCGTTGCCCTTTTTGAACCTGAAAATTGTGTTAGTTTCTCTATGAGATAGTAAAAGAAGGTTCAAACTGAACAGCTGCTGTCAACGGCCATTCTAAGCTGAATGTGCCTGCTCTCGTCAGATCGCAGCAGCAATGCAGCTTAAGACTTGGCAAGTACCAGCATGGGAGACTGGCTGGGAATCCCAAGTTCTGTTGACCTTTTTGAACCTGAAAATTGTGATAGTTTCTCTATGAGATAGTAAAAGAAGGTTCAAACTGAACAGCTGCTGTCAACGGCCATTCTAAGCTGAATGTGCCTGCTCTCGTCAGATCGCAGCAACAATGCAGCTTAAGGCTTGGCAAGTACAAGCATGGGAGACTGGCTGGGAATCCCAAGTTCTGTTGACCCTTTTGAACCTGAAAATTGTTAGTTTCTCTGTCAAAGATGGTAAAAGAAGGTTCAAATTGAACAGCTGCTGTCAACGGCCATTCTAAGCTGAATGTGCCTGCTCTCGTCTGATCGCAGCAGCAATGCAGCTTAAGGCTTGGCAAGTACCAGCATGGGAGACTGGCTGGGAATCCCAAGTTCCGTTGACCTTTTTGAACCTGAAAATTGTGTTAGTTTCTCTATGAGATAGTAAAAGAAGGTTCAAACTGAACAGCTGCTGTCAACGGCCATTCTAAGCTGAATGTGCCTGCTCTCGTCAGATCGCAGCAGCAATGCAGCTTAAGACTTGGCAAGTACCAGCATGGGAGACTGGCTGGGAATCCCAAGTTCTGTTGACCTTTTTGAACCTGAAAATTGTGATAGTTTCTCTATGAGATAGTAAAAGAAGGTTCAAACTGAACAGCTGCTGTCAACGGCCATTCTAAGCTGAATGTGCCTGCTCTCGTCAGATCGCAGCAACAATGCAGCTTAAGGCTTGGCAAGTACAAGCATGGGAGACTGGCTGGGAATCCCAAGTTCTGTTGACCCTTTTGAACCTGAAAATTGTTAGTTTCTCTGTCAAAGATGGTAAAAGAAGGTTCAAATTGAACAGCTGCTGTCAACGGCCATTCTAAGCTGAATGTGCCTGCTCTCGTCAGATCGCAGCAGCAATGCAGCTTAAGGCTTGGCAAGTACCAGCATGGGAGACTGGCTGGGAATCCCAAGTTCCGTTGACCTTTTTGAACCTGAAAATTGTGTTAGTTTCTCTATGAGATAGTAAAAGAAGGTTCAAATTGTACAGCTGCTGTCAACGGCCATTCTAAGCTGAATGTGCGTGCTCTTGTCGGATCACAGCAGCGATGCGGCTTAAGGCTTGGCAAGTACCAGCATGGGAGACTGGCTGCGAATCCCAAGTTCCGTTGACCTTTTTGAACCTGAAAATTGTGTTAGTTTCTCTATGAGATAGTAAAAGAAGGTTCAAACTGAACAGCTGCTGTCAACGGCCATTCTAAGCTGAATGTGCCTGCTCTCGTCAGATCGCAGCAGCAATGCAGCTTAAGGCTTGGCAAGTACCAGCATGGGAGACTGGCTGGGAATCCCAAGTTCTGTTGACCTTTTTGAACCTGAAAATTGTGTTAGTTTCTCTATGAGATAGTAAAAGAAGGTTCAAACTGAACAGCTGCTGTCAACGGCCATTCTAAGCTGAATGTGCCTGCTCTCGTCAGATCGCAGCAACAATGCAGCTTAAGGCTTGGCAAGTACAAGCATGGGAGACTGGCTGGGAATCCCAAGTTCTGTTGACCTTTTTGAACCTGAAAATTGTTAGTTTCTCTGTCAAAGATGGTAAAAGAAGGTTCAAATTGAACAGCTGCTGTCAACGGCCATTCTAAGCTGAATGTGCCTGCTCTCGTCAGATCGCAGCAGCAATGCAGCTTAAGGCTTGGCAAGTACCAGCATGGGAGACTGGCTGGGAATCCCAAGTTCCGTTGACCTTTTTGAACCTGAAAATTGTGTTAGTTTCTCTATGAGATAGTAAAAGAAGGTTCAAATTGAACAGCTGCTGTCAACGGCCATTCTAAGCTGAATGTGCCTGCTCTCGTCAGATCGCAGCAGCAATGCAGCTTAAGGCTTGGCAAGTACCAGCATGGGAGACTGGTTGGGAATCCCAAGTTCCGTTGACCTTTTTGAACCTGAAAATTGTTAGTTTCTCTGTCAAAGATGGTAAAAGAAGGTTCAAATTGAACAGCTGCTGTCAACGGCCATTCTAAGCTGAATGTGCCTGCTCTCGTCAGATCGCAGCAGCAATGCAGCTTAAGGCTTGGCAAGTACCAGCATGGGAGACTGGCT
Source organism: Engystomops pustulosus (assembly GCF_040894005.1). Taxonomy (NCBI): domain Eukaryota; kingdom Metazoa; phylum Chordata; class Amphibia; order Anura; family Leptodactylidae; genus Engystomops; species Engystomops pustulosus. The sequence goes on from NC_092419.1 coordinate 69,699,293, forward strand.
GGGAATCCCAAGATCTGTTGACCTTTTTGAACCTGAAAATTGTGTTAGTTTCTCTATGAGATAGTAAAAGAAGGTTCAAATTGAACAGCTGCTATCAACGGCCATTCTAAGCTGAATGTGCCTGCTCTCGTCAGATCGCAGCAGCAATGCAGCTTAAGGCTTGGCAAGTACCAGCATGGGAGACTGGCTGGGAATACCAAGTTCCGTTGACCTTTTTGAACCTGAAAATTGTGTTAGTTTCTCTATGAGATAGTAAAAGAAGGTTCAAATTGTACAGCTGCTGTCAACGGCCATTCTAAGCTGAATGTGCGTGCTCTTGTCGGATCACAGCAGCGATGTGGCTTAAGGCTTGGCAAGTACCAGCATGGGAGACTGGCTGCGAATCCCAAGTTCCGTTGACCTTTTTGAACCTGAAAATTGTGTTAGTTTCTCTATGAGATAGTAAAAGAAGGTTCAAACTGAACAGCTGCTGTCAACGGCCATTCTAAGCTGAATGTGCCTGCTCTCGTCAGATCGCAGCAGCAATGCAGCTTAAGGCTTGGCAAGTACCAGCATGGGAGACTGGCTGGGAATCCCAAGTTCTGTTGACCTTTTTGAACCTGAAAATTGTGTTAGTTTCTCTATGAGACAGTAAAAGAAGGTTCAAACTGAACAGCTGCTGTCAACGGCCATTCTAAGCTGAATGTGCCTGCTCTCGTCAGATCGCAGCAACAATGCAGCTTAAGGCTTGGCAAGTACAAGCATGGGAGACTGGCTGGGAATCCCAAGTTCCGTTGACCTTTTTGAACCTGAAAATTGTTAGTTTCTCTGTCAAAGATGGTAAAAGAAGGTTCAAATTGAACAGCTGCTGTCAACGGCCATTCTAAGCTGAATGTGCCTGCTCTCGTCAGATCGCAGCAGCAATGCAGCTTAAGGCTTGGCAAGTACCAGCATGGGAGACTGGCTGGGAATCCCAAGTTCCGTTGACCTTTTTGAACCTGAAAATTGTGTTAGTTTCTCTATGAGATAGTAAAAGAAGGTTCAAACTGAACAGCTGCTGTCAACGACCATTCTAAGCTGAATGTGCCTGCTCTTGTCAGATCGCAGCAGCAATGCAGCTTAAGGCTTGGCAAGTACCAGCATGGGAGACTGGCTGGGAATCCCAAGTTCCGTTGACCTTTTTGAACCTGAAAATTGTGTTAGTTTCTCTATGAGATAGTAAAAGAAGGTTCAAACTGAACAGCTGCTGTCAACGGCCATTCTAAGCTGAATGTGCCTGCTCTCGTCAGATCGCAGCATCAATGCAGCTTAAGGCTTGGCAAGTACCAGCATGGGAGACTGGCTGGGAATCCCAAGTTCCGTTGACCTTTTTGAACCTGAAAATTGGGTTAGTTTCTCTATGAGATAGTAAAAGAAGGTTCAAACTGAACAGCTGCTGTCAACGGCCATTCTAAGCTGAATGTGCCTGCTCTCGTCAGATCGCAGCAGCAATGCAGCTTAAGACTTGGCAAGTACCAGCATGGGAGACTGGCTGGGAATCCCAAGTTCTGTTGACCTTTTTGAACCTGAAAATTGTGATAGTTTCTCTATGAGATAGTAAAAGAAGGTTCAAACTGAACAGCTGCTGTCAACGGCCATTCTAAGCTGAATGTGCCTGCTCTCGTCAGATCGCAGCAACAATGCAGCTTAAGGCTTGGCAAGTACAAGCATGGGAGACTGGCTGGGAATCCCAAGTTCTGTTGACCCTTTTGAACCTGAAAATTGTTAGTTTCTCTGTCAAAGATGGTAAAAGAAGGTTCAAATTGAACAGCTGCTGTCAACGGCCATTCTAAGCTGAATGTGCCTGCTCTCGTCAGATCGCAGCAGCAATGCAGCTTAAGGCTTGGCAAGTACCAGCATGGGAGACTGGCTGGGAATCCCAAGTTCCATTGACCTTTTTGAACCTGAAAATTGTGTTAGTTTCTCTATGAGATAGTAAAAAAAGGTTCAAATTGTACAGCTGCTGTCAACGGCCATTCTAAGCTGAATGTGCGTGCTCTTGTCGGATCACAGCAGCGATGCGGCTTAAGGCTTGGCAAGTACCAGCATGGGAGACTGGCTGCGAATCCCAAGTTCCGTTGACCTTTTTGAACCTGAAAATTGTGTTAGTTTCTCTATGAGATAGTAAAAGAAGGTTCAAACTGAACAGCTGCTGTCAACGGCCATTCTAAGCTGAATGTGCCTGCTCTCGTCAGATCGCAGCAGCAATGCAGCTTAAGGCTTGGCAAGTACCAGCATGGGAGACTGGCTGGGAATCCCAAGTTCTGTTGACCTTTTTGAACCTGAAAATTGTGTTAGTTTCTCTATGAGATAGTAAAAGAAGGTTCAAACTGAACAGCTGCTGTCAACGGCCATTCTAAGCTGAATGTGCCTGCTCTCGTCAGATCGCAGCAGCAATGCAGCTTAAGGCTTGGCAAGTACCAGCATGGGAGACTGGCTGGGAATCCCAAGTTCTGTTGACCTTTTTGAACCTGAAAATTGTGTTAGTTTCTCTATGAGATAGTAAAAGAAGGTTCAAACTGAACAGCTGCTGTCAACGGCCATTCTAAGCTGAATGTGCCTGCTCTCGTCAGATCGCAGCAACAATGCAGCTTAAGGCTTGGCAAGTACAAGCATGGGAGACTGGCTGGGAATCCCAAGTTCTGTTGACCTTTTTGAACCTGAAAATTGTTAGTTTCTCTGTCAAAGATGGTAAAAGAAGGTTCAAATTGAACAGCTGCTGTCAACGGCCATTCTAAGCTGAATGTGCCTGCTCTCGTCAGATCGCAGCAGCAATGCAGCTTAAGGCTTGGCAAGTACCAGCATGGGAGACTGGCTGGGAATCCCAAGTTCCGTTGACCTTTTTGAACCTGAAAATTGTGTTAGTTTCTCTATGAGATAGTAAAAGAAGGTTCAAATTGAACAGCTGCTGTCAACGGCCATTCTAAGCTGAATGTGCGTGCTCTTGTCGGATCACAGCAGCGATGCGGCTTAAGGCTTGGCAAGTACCAGCATGGGAGACTGGCTGCGAATCCCAAGTTCCGTTGACCTTTTTGAACCTGAAAATTGTGTTAGTTTCTCTATGAGATAGTAAAAGAAGGTTCAAACTGAACAGCTGCTGTCAACGGCCATTCTAAGCTGAATGTGCCTGCTCTCGTCAGATCGCAGCAGCAATGCAGCTTAAGGCTTGGCAAGTACCAGCATGGGAGACTGGCTGGGAATCCCAAGTTCTGTTGACCTTTTTGAACCTGAAAATTGTGTTAGTTTCTCTATGAGATAGTAAAAGAAGGTTCAAACTGAACAGCTGCTGTCAACGGCCATTCTAAGCTGAATGTGCCTGCTCTCGTCAGATCGCAGCAGCAATGCAGCTTAAGGCTTGGCAAGTACCAGCATGGGAGACTGGCTGGGAATCCCAAGTTCTGTTGACCTTTTTGAACCTGAAAATTGTGTTAGTTTCTCTATGAGATAGTAAAAGAAGGTTCAAACTGAACAGCTGCTGTCAACGGCCATTCTAAGCTGAATGTGCCTGCTCTCGTCAGATCGCAGCAACAATGCAGCTTAAGGCTTGGCAAGTACAAGCATGGGAGACTGGCTGGGAATCCCAAGTTCTGTTGACCTTTTTGAACCTGAAAATTGTTAGTTTCTCTGTCAAAGATGGTAAAAGAAGGTTCAAATTGAACAGCTGCTGTCAACGGCCATTCTAAGCTGAATGTGCCTGCTCTCGTCAGATCGCAGCAGCAATGCAGCTTAAGGCTTGGCAAGTACCAGCATGGGAGACTGGCTGGGAATCCCAAGTTCCGTTGACCTTTTTGAACCTGAAAATTGTGTTAGTTTCTCTATGAGATAGTAAAAGAAGGTTCAAATTGAACAGCTGCTGTCAACGGCCATTCTAAGCTGAATGTGCCTGCTCTCGTCAGATCGCAGCAGCAATGCAGCTTAAGGCTTGGCAAGTACCAGCATGGGAGACTGGCTGGGAATCCCAAGTTCCGTTGACCTTTTTGAACCTGAAAATTGTGTTAGTTTCTCTATGAGATAGTAAAAGAAGGTTCAAATTGAACAGCTGCTGTCAACGGCCATTCTAAGCTGAATGTGCCTGCTCTCGTCAGATCGCAGCAGCAATGCAGCTTAAGGCTTGGCAAGTACCAGCATGGGAGACTGGCTGGGAATCCCAAGTTCCGTTGACCTTTTTGAACCTGAAAATTGTTAGTTTCTCTGTCAAAGATGGTAAAAGAAGGTTCAAATTGAACAGCTGCTGTCAACGGCCATTCTAAGCTGAATGTGCCTGCTCTCGTCAGATCGCAGCAGCAATGCAGCTTAAGGCTTGGCAAGTACCAGCATGGGAGACTGGCTGGGAATCCCAAGATCTGTTGACCTTTTTGAACCTGAAAATTGTGTTAGTTTCTCTATGAGATAGTAAAAGAAGGTTCAAATTGAACAGCTGCTATCAACGGCCATTCTAAGCTGAATGTGCCTGCTCTCGTCAGATCGCAGCAGCAATGCAGCTTAAGGCTTGGCAAGTACCAGCATGGGAGACTGGCTGGGAATACCAAGTTCCGTTGACCTTTTTGAACCTGAAAATTGTGTTAGTTTCTCTATGAGATAGTAAAAGAAGGTTCAAATTGTACAGCTGCTGTCAACGGCCATTCTAAGCTGAATGTGCGTGCTCTTGTCGGATCACAGCAGCGATGTGGCTTAAGGCTTGGCAAGTACCAGCATGGGAGACTGGCTGCGAATCCCAAGTTCCGTTGACCTTTTTGAACCTGAAAATTGTGTTAGTTTCTCTATGAGATAGTAAAAGAAGGTTCAAACTGAACAGCTGCTGTCAACGGCCATTCTAAGCTGAATGTGCCTGCTCTCGTCAGATCGCAGCAGCAATGCAGCTTAAGGCTTGGCAAGTACCAGCATGGGAGACTGGCTGGGAATACCAAGTTCTGTTGACCTTTTTGAACCTGAAAATTGTGTTAGTTTCTCTATGAGACAGTAAAAGAAGGTTCAAACTGAACAGCTGCTGTCAACGGCCATTCTAAGCTGAATGTGCCTGCTCTCGTCAGATCGCAGCAACAATGCAGCTTAAGGCTTGGCAAGTACAAGCATGGGAGACTGGCTGGGAATCCCAAGTTCCGTTGACCTTTTTGAACCTGAAAATTGTTAGTTTCTCTGTCAAAGATGGTAAAAGAAGGTTCAAATTGAACAGCTGCTGTCAACGGCCATTCTAAGCTGAATGTGCCTGCTCTCGTCAGATCGCAGCAGCAATGCAGCTTAAGGCTTGGCAAGTACCAGCATGGGAGACTGGCTGGGAATCCCAAGTTCCGTTGACCTTTTTGAACCTGAAAATTGTGTTAGTTTCTCTATGAGATAGTAAAAGAAGGTTCAAACTGAACAGCTGCTGTCAACGGCCATTCTAAGCTGAATGTGCCTGCTCTCGTCAGATCGCAGCAGCAATGCAGCTTAAGACTTGGCAAGTACCAGCATGGGAGACTGGCTGGGAATCCCAAGTTCTGTTGACCTTTTTGAACCTGAAAATTGTGATAGTTTCTCTATGAGATAGTAAAAGAAGGTTCAAACTGAACAGCTGCTGTCAACGGCCATTCTAAGCTGAATGTGCCTGCTCTCGTCAGATCGCAGCAACAATGCAGCTTAAGGCTTGGCAAGTACAAGCATGGGAGACTGGCTGGGAATCCCAAGTTCTGTTGACCCTTTTGAACCTGAAAATTGTTAGTTTCTCTGTCAAAGATGGTAAAAGAAGGTTCAAATTGAACAGCTGCTGTCAACGGCCATTCTAAGCTGAATGTGCCTGCTCTCGTCAGATCGCAGCAGCAATGCAGCTTAAGGCTTGGCAAGTACCAGCATGGGAGACTGGCTGGGAATCCCAAGTTCCGTTGACCTTTTTGAACCTGAAAATTGTGTTAGTTTCTCTATGAGATAGTAAAAAAAGGTTCAAATTGTACAGCTGCTGTCAACGGCCATTCTAAGCTGAATGTGCGTGCTCTTGTCGGATCACAGCAGCGATGCGGCTTAAGGCTTGGCAAGTACCAGCATGGGAGACTGGCTGCGAATCCCAAGTTCCGTTGACCTTTTTGAACCTGAAAATTGTGTTAGTTTCTCTATGAGATAGTAAAAGAAGGTTCAAACTGAACAGCTGCTGTCAACGGCCATTCTAAGCTGAATGTGCCTGCTCTCGTCAGATCGCAGCAGCAATGCAGCTTAAGGCTTGGCAAGTACCAGCATGGGAGACTGGCTGGGAATCCCAAGTTCTGTTGACCTTTTTGAACCTGAAAATTGTGTTAGTTTCTCTATGAGATAGTAAAAGAAGGTTCAAACTGAACAGCTGCTGTCAACGGCCATTCTAAGCTGAATGTGCCTGCTCTCGTCAGATCGCAGCAACAATGCAGCTTAAGGCTTGGCAAGTACAAGCATGGGAGACTGGCTGGGAATCCCAAGTTCTGTTGACCTTTTTGAACCTGAAAATTGTTAGTTTCTCTGTCAAAGATGGTAAAAGAAGGTTCAAATTGAACAGCTGCTGTCAACGGCCATTCTAAGCTGAATGTGCCTGCTCTCGTCAGATCGCAGCAGCAATGCAGCTTAAGGCTTGGCAAGTACCAGCATGGGAGACTGGCTGGGAATCCCAAGTTCCGTTGACCTTTTTGAACCTGAAAATTGTGTTAGTTTCTCTATGAGATAGTAAAAGAAGGTTCAAATTGAACAGCTGCTGTCAACGGCCATTCTAAGCTGAATGTGCCTGCTCTCGTCAGATCGCAGCAGCAATGCAGCTTAAGGCTTGGCAAGTACCAGCATGGGAGACTGGCTGGGAATCCCAAGTTCCGTTGACCTTTTTGAACCTGAAAATTGTTAGTTTCTCTGTCAAAGATGGTAAAAGAAGGTTCAAATTGAACAGCTGCTGTCAACGGCCATTCTAAGCTGAATGTGCCTGCTCTCGTCAGATCGCAGCAGCAATGCAGCTTAAGGCTTGGCAAGTACCAGCATGGGAGACTGGCTGGGAATCCCAAGATCTGTTGACCTTTTTGAACCTGAAAATTGTGTTAGTTTCTCTATGAGATAGTAAAAGAAGGTTCAAATTGTACAGCTGCTGTCAACGGCCATTCTAAGCTGAATGTGCGTGCTCTTGTCGGATCACAGCAGCGATGTGGCTTAAGGCTTGGCAAGTACCAGCATGGGAGACTGGCTGTGAATCCCAAGTTCCGTTGACCTTTTTGAACCTGAAAATTGTGTTAGTTTCTCTATGAGATAGTAAAAGAAGGTTCAAACTGAACAGCTGCTGTCAACGGCCATTCTAAGCTGAATGTGCCTGCTCTCGTCAGATCGCAGCAGCAATGCAGCTTAAGGCTTGGCAAGTACCAGCATGGGAGACTGGCTGGGAATCCCAAGTTCTGTTGACCTTTTTGAACCTGAAAATTGTGTTAGTTTCTCTATGAGACAGTAAAAGAAGGTTCAAACTGAACAGCTGCTGTCAACGGCCATTCTAAGCTGAATGTGCCTGCTCTCTTCAGATCGCAGCAACAATGCAGCTTAAGGCTTGGCAAGTACAAGCATGGGAGACTGGCTGGGAATCCCAAGTTCCGTTGACCTTTTTGAACCTGAAAATTGTTAATTTCTCTGTCAAAGATGGTAAAAGAAGGTTCAAATTGAACAGCTGCTGTCAACGGCCATTCTAAGCTGAATGTGCCTGCTCTCGTCAGATCGCAGCAGCAATGCAGCTTAAGGCTTGGCAAGTACCAGCATGGGAGACTGGCTGGGAATCCCAAGTTCCGTTGACCTTTTTGAACCTGAAAATTGTGTTAGTTTCTCTATGAGATAGTAAAAGAAGGTGCAAACTGAACAGCTGCTGTCAACGGCCATTCTAAGCTGAATGTGCCTGCTCTCGTCAGATCGCAGCAGCAATGCAGCTTAAGACTTGGCAAGTACCAGCATGGGAGACTGGCTGGGAATCCCAAGTTCTGTTGACCTTTTTGAACCTGAAAATTGTGATAGTTTCTCTATGAGATAGTAAAAGAAGGTTCAAACTGAACAGCTGCTGTCAACGGCCATTCTAAGCTGAATGTGCCTGCTCTCGTCAGATCGCAGCAGCAATGCAGCTTAAGGCTTGGCAAGTACCAGCATGGGAGACTGGCTGGGAATCCCAAGTTCCGTTGACCTTTTTGAACCTGAAAATTGTGTTAGTTTCTCTATGAGATAGTAAAAAAAGGTTCAAATTGTACAGCTGCTGTCAACGGCCATTCTAAGCTGAATGTGCGTGCTCTTGTCGGATCACAGCAGCGATGCGGCTTAAGGCTTGGCAAGTACCAGCATGGGAGACTGGCTGCGAATCCCAAGTTCCGTTGACCTTTTTGAACCTGAAAATTGTGTTAGTTTCTCTATGAGATAGTAAAAGAAGGTTCAAACTGAACAGCTGCTGTCAACGGCCATTCTAAGCTGAATGTGCCTGCTCTCGTCAGATCGCAGCAGCAATGCAGCTTAAGGCTTGGCAAGTACCAGCATGGGAGACTGGCTGGGAATCCCAAGTTCTGTTGACCTTTTTGAACCTGAAAATTGTGTTAGTTTCTCTATGAGATAGTAAAAGAAGGTTCAAACTGAACAGCTGCTGTCAACGGCCATTCTAAGCTGAATGTGCCTGCTCTCGTCAGATCGCAGCAACAATGCAGCTTAAGGCTTGGCAAGTACAAGCATGGGAGACTGGCTGGGAATCCCAAGTTCTGTTGACCTTTTTGAACCTGAAAATTGTTAGTTTCTCTGTCAAAGATGGTAAAAGAAGGTTCAAATTGAACAGCTGCTGTCAACGGCCATTCTAAGCTGAATGTGCCTGCTCTCGTCAGATCGCAGCAGCAATGCAGCTTAAGGCTTGGCAAGTACCAGCATGGGAGACTGGCTGGGAATCCCAAGTTCCGTTGACCTTTTTGAACCTGAAAATTGTGTTAGTTTCTCTATGAGATAGTAAAAGAAGGTTCAAATTGAACAGCTGCTGTCAACGGCCATTCTAAGCTGAATGTGCCTGCTCTCGTCAGATCGCAGCAGCAATGCAGCTTAAGGCTTGGCAAGTACCAGCATGGGAGACTGGCTGGGAATCCCAAGTTCCGTTGACCTTTTTGAACCTGAAAATTGTTAGTTTCTCTGTCAAAGATGGTAAAAGAAGGTTCAAATTGAACAGCTGCTGTCAACGGCCATTCTAAGCTGAATGTGCCTGCTCTCGTCAGATCGCAGCAGCAATGCAGCTTAAGGCTTGGCAAGTACCAGCATGGGAGACTGGCTGGGAATCCCAAGATCTGTTGACCTTTTTGAACCTGAAAATTGTGTTAGTTTCTCTATGAGATAGTAAAAGAAGGTTCAAATTGAACAGCTGCTATCAACGGCCATTCTAAGCTGAATGTGCCTGCTCTCGTCAGATCGCAGCAGCAATGCAGCTTAAGGCTTGGCAAGTACCAGCATGGGAGACTGGCTGGGAATACCAAGTTCTGTTGACCTTTTTGAACCTGAAAATTGTGTTAGTTTCTCTATGAGATAGTAAAAGAAGGTTCAAATTGTACAGCTGCTGTCAACGGCCATTCTAAGCTGAATGTGCGTGCTCTTGTCGGATCACAGCAGCGATGTGGCTTAAGGCTTGGCAAGTACCAGCATGGGAGACTGGCTGTGAATCCCAAGTTCCGTTGACCTTTTTGAACCTGAAAATTGTGTTAGTTTCTCTATGAGATAGTAAAAGAAGGTTCAAACTGAACAGCTGCTGTCAACGGCCATTCTAAGCTGAATGTGCCTGCTCTCGTCAGATCGCAGCAGCAATGCAGCTTAAGGCTTGGCAAGTACCAGCATGGGAGACTGGCTGGGAATCCCAAGTTCTGTTGACCTTTTTGAACCTGAAAATTGTGTTAGTTTCTCTATGAGACAGTAAAAGAAGGTTCAAACTGAACAGCTGCTGTCAACGGCCATTCTAAGCTGAATGTGCCTGCTCTCGTCAGATCGCAGCAACAATGCAGCTTAAGGCTTGGCAAGTACAAGCATGGGAGACTGGCTGGGAATCCCAAGTTCCGTTGACCTTTTTGAACCTGAAAATTGTTAGTTTCTCTGTCAAAGATGGTAAAAGAAGGTTCAAATTGAACAGCTGCTGTCAACGGCCATTCTAAGCTGAATGTGCCTGCTCTCGTCAGATCGCAGCAGCAATGCAGCTTAAGGCTTGGCAAGTACCAGCATGGGAGACTGGCTGGGAATCCCAAGTTCCGTTGACCTTTTTGAACCTGAAAATTGTGTTAGTTTCTCTATGAGATAGTAAAAGAAGGTGCAAACTGAACAGCTGCTGTCAACGGCCATTCTAAGCTGAATGTGCCTGCTCTCGTCAGATCGCAGCAGCAATGCAGCTTAAGACTTGGCAAGTACCAGCATGGGAGACTGGCTGGGAATCCCAAGTTCTGTTGACCTTTTTGAACCTGAAAATTGTGATAGTTTCTCTATGAGATAGTAAAAGAAGGTTCAAACTGAACAGCTGCTGTCAACGGCCATTCTAAGCTGAATGTGCCTGCTCTCGTCAGATCGCAGCAACAATGCAGCTTAAGGCTTGGCAAGTACAAGCATGGGAGACTGGCTGGGAATCCCAAGTTCTGTTGACCCTTTTGAACCTGAAAATTGTTAGTTTCTCTGTCAAAGATGGTAAAAGAAGGTTCAAATTGAACAGCTGCTGTCAACGGCCATTCTAAGCTGAATGTGCCTGCTCTCGTCAGATCGCAGCAGCAATGCAGCTTAAGGCTTGGCAAGTACCAGCATGGGAGACTGGCTGGGAATCCCAAGTTCCACTGACCTTTTTGAACCTGAAAATTGTGTTAGTTTCTCTATGAGATAGTAAAAAAAGGTTCAAATTGTACAGCTGCTGTCAACGGCCATTCTAAGCTGAATGTGCGTGCTCTTGTCGGATCACAGCAGCGATGCGGCTTAAGGCTTGGCAAGTACCAGCATGGGAGACTGGCTGCGAATCCCAAGTTCCGTTGACCTTTTTGAACCTGAAAATTGTGTTAGTTTCTCTATGAGATAGTAAAAGAAGGTTCAAACTGAACAGCTGCTGTCAACGGCCATTCTAAGCTGAATGTGCCTGCTCTCGTCAGATCGCAGCAGCAATGCAGCTTAAGGCTTGGCAAGTACCAGCATGGGAGACTGGCTGGGAATCCCAAGTTCCGTTGACCTTTTTGAACCTGAAAATTGTGTTAGTTTCTCTATGAGATAGTAAAAGAAGGTTCAAACTGAACAGCTGCTGTCAACGGCCATTCTAAGCTGAATGTGCCTGCTCTCGTCAGATCGCAGCAACAATGCAGCTTAAGGCTTGGCAAGTACAAGCATGGGAGACTGGCTGGGAATCCCAAGTTCTGTTGACCTTTTTGAACCTGAAAATTGTTAGTTTCTCTGTCAAAGATGGTAAAAGAAGGTTCAAATTGAACAGCTGCTGTCAACGGCCATTCTAAGCTGAATGTGCCTGCTCTCGTCAGATCGCAGCAGCAATGCAGCTTAAGGCTTGGCAAGTACCAGCATGGGAGACTGGCTGGGAATCCCAAGTTCCGTTGACCTTTTTGAACCTGAAAATTGTGTTAGTTTCTCTATGAGATAGTAAAAGAAGGTTCAAATTGAACAGCTGCTGTCAACGGCCATTCTAAGCTGAATGTGCCTGCTCTCGTCAGATCGCAGCAGCAATGCAGCTTAAGGCTTGGCAAGTACCAGCATGGGAGACTGGCTGGGAATCCCAAGTTCCGTTGACCTTTTTGAACCTGAAAATTGTGTTAGTTTCTCTATGAGATAGTAAAAGAAGGTTCAAATTGAACAGCTGCTGTCAACGGCCATTCTAAGCTGAATGTGCCTGCTCTCGTCAGATCGCAGCAGCAATGCAGCTTAAGGCTTGGCAAGTACCAGCATGGGAGACTGGCTGGGAATCCCAAGTTCCGTTGACCTTTTTGAACCTGAAAATTGTTAGTTTCTCTGTCAAAGATGGTAAAAGAAGGTTCAAATTGAACAGCTGCTGTCAACGGCCATTCTAAGCTGAATGTGCCTGCTCTCGTCAGATCGCAGCAGCAATGCAGCTTAAGGCTTGGCAAGTACCAGCATGGGAGACTGGCTGGGAATCCCAAGATCTGATGACCTTTTTGAACCTGAAAATTGTGTTAGTTTCTCTATGAGATAGTAAAAGAAGGTTCAAATTGAACAGCTGCTGTCAACGGCCATTCTAAGCTGAATGTGCCTGCTCTCGTCAGATCGCAGCAGCAATGCAGCTTAAGGCTTGGCAAGTACCAGCATGGGAGACTGGCTGGGAATCCCAAGTTCTGTTGACCTTTTTGAACCTGAAAATTGTGTTAGTTTCTCTATGAGATAGTAAAAGAAGGTTCAAACTGAACAGCTGCTGTCAACGGCCATTCTAAGCTGAATGTGCCTGCTCTCGTCAGATCGCAGCAACAATGCAGTTTAAGGCTTGGCAAGTACCAGCATGGGAGACTGGCTGGGAATCCCAAGTTCCGTTGACCTTTTTGAACCTGAAAATTGTGTTAGTTTCTCTATGAGATAGTAAAAAAAGGTTCAAATTGTACAGCTGCTGTCAACGGCCATTCTAAGCTGAATGTGCGTGCTCTTGTCGGATCACAGCAGCGATGCGGCTTAAGGCTTGGCAAGTACCAGCATGGGAGACTGGCTGGGAATCCCAAGTTCTGTTGACCTTTTTGAACCTGAAAATTGTGTTAGTTTCTCTATGAGATAGTAAAAGAAGGTTCAAACTGAACAGCTGCTGTCAACGGCCATTCTAAGCTGAATGTGCCTGCTCTCGTCAGATCGCAGCAACAATGCAGCTTAAGGCTTGGCAAGTACAAGCATGGGAGACTGGCTGGGAATCCCAAGTTCTGTTGACCTTTTTGAACCTGAAAATTGTTAGTTTCTCTGTCAAAGATGGTAAAAGAAGGTTCAAATTGAACAGCTGCTGTCAACGGCCATTCTAAGCTGAATGTGCCTGCTCTCGTCAGATCGCAGCAGCAATGCAGCTTAAGGCTTGGCAAGTACCAGCATGGGAGACTGGCTGGGAATCCCAAGTTCCGTTGACCTTTTTGAACCTGAAAATTGTGTTAGTTTCTCTATGAGATAGTAAAAGAAGGTTCAAATTGAACAGCTGCTGTCAACGGCCATTCTAAGCTGAATGTGCCTGCTCTCGTCAGATCGCAGCAGCAATGCAGCTTAAGGCTTGGCAAGTACCAGCATGGGAGACTGGCTGGGAATCCCAAGTTCCGTTGACCTTTTTGAACCTGAAAATTGTGTTAGTTTCTCTATGAGATAGTAAAAGAAGGTTCAAATTGAACAGCTGCTGTCAACGGCCATTCTAAGCTGAATGTGCCTGCTCTCGTCAGATCGCAGCAGCAATGCAGCTTAAGGCTTGGCAAGTACCAGCATGGGAGACTGGCTGGGAATCCCAAGTTCCGTTGACCTTTTTGAACCTGAAAATTGTTAGTTTCTCTGTCAAAGATGGTAAAAGAAGGTTCAAATTGAACAGCTGCTGTCAACGGCCATTCTAAGCTGAATGTGCCTGCTCTCATCAGATCGCAGCAGCAATGCAGCTTAAGGCTTGGCAAGTACCAGCATGGGAGACTGGCTGGGAATCCCAAGATCTGATGACCTTTTTGAACCTGAAAATTGTGTTAGTTTCTCTATGAGATAGTAAAAGAAGGTTCAAATTGAACAGCTGCTGTCAACGGCCATTCTAAGCTGAATGTGCCTGCTCTCGTCAGATCGCAGCAGCAATGCAGCTTAAGGCTTGGCAAGTACCAGCATGGGAGACTGGCTGGGAATCCCAAGTTCTGTTGACCTTTTTGAACCTGAAAATTGTGTTAGTTTCTCTATGAGATAGTAAAAGAAGGTTCAAACTGAACAGCTGCTGTCAACGGCCATTCTAAGCTGAATGTGCCTGCTCTCGTCAGATCGCAGCAACAATGCAGCTTAAGGCTTGGCAAGTACAAGCATGGGAGACTGGCTGGGAATCCCAAGTTCTGTTGACCTTTTTGAACCTGAAAATTGTTAGTTTCTCTGTCAAAGATGGTAAAAGAATGTTCAAATTGAACAGCTGCTGTCAACGGCCATTCTAAGCTGAATGTGCCTGCTCTCGTCAGATCGCAGCAGCAATGCAGCTTAAGGCTTGGCAAGTACCAGCATGGGAGACTGGCTGGGAATCCCAAGATCTGTTGACCTTTTTGAACCTGAAAATTGTGTTAGTTTCTCTATGAGATAGTAAAAGAAGGTTCAAATTGAACAGCTGCTATCAACGGCCATTCTAAGCTGAATGTGCCTGCTCTCGTCAGATCGCAGCAGCAATGCAGCTTAAGGCTTGGCAAGTACCAGCATGGGAGACTGGCTGGGAATACCAAGTTCTGTTGACCTTTTTGAACCTGAAAATTGTGTTAGTTTCTCTATGAGATAGTAAAAGAAGGTTCAAATTGTACAGCTGCTGTCAACGGCCATTCTAAGCTGAATGTGCGTGCTCTTGTCGGATCACAGCAGCGATGTGGCTTAAGGCTTGGCAAGTACCAGCATGGGAGACTGGCTGTGAATCCCAAGTTCCGTTGACCTTTTTGAACCTGAAAATTGTGTTAGTTTCTCTATGAGATAGTAAAAGAAGGTTCAAACTGAACAGCTGCTGTCAACGGCCATTCTAAGCTGAATGTGCCTGCTCTCGTCAGATCGCAGCAGCAATGCAGCTTAAGGCTTGGCAAGTACCAGCATGGGAGACTGGCTGGGAATCCCAAGTTCTGTTGACCTTTTTGAACCTGAAAATTGTGTTAGTTTCTCTATGAGACAGTAAAAGAAGGTTCAAACTGAACAGCTGCTGTCAACGGCCATTCTAAGCTGAATGTGCCTGCTCTCGTCAGATCGCAGCAACAATGCAGCTTAAGGCTTGGCAAGTACAAGCATGGGAGACTGGCTGGGAATCCCAAGTTCCGTTGACCTTTTTGAACCTGAAAATTGTTAGTTTCTCTGTCAAAGATGGTAAAAGAAGGTTCAAATTGAACAGCTGCTGTCAACGGCCATTCTAAGCTGAATGTGCCTGCTCTCGTCAGATCGCAGCAGCAATGCAGCTTAAGGCTTGGCAAGTACCAGCATGGGAGACTGGCTGGGAATCCCAAGTTCCGTTGACCTTTTTGAACCTGAAAATTGTGTTAGTTTCTCTATGAGATAGTAAAAGAAGGTGCAAACTGAACAGCTGCTGTCAACGGCCATTCTAAGCTGAATGTGCCTGCTCTCGTCAGATCGCAGCAGCAATGCAGCTTAAGACTTGGCAAGTACCAGCATGGGAGACTGGCTGGGAATCCCAAGTTCTGTTGACCTTTTTGAACCTGAAAATTGTGATAGTTTCTCTATGAGATAGTAAAAGAAGGTTCAAACTGAACAGCTGCTGTCAACGGCCATTCTAAGCTGAATGTGCCTGCTCTCGTCAGATCGCAGCAACAATGCAGCTTAAGGCTTGGCAAGTACAAGCATGGGAGACTGGCTGGGAATCCCAAGTTCTGTTGACCCTTTTGAACCTGAAAATTGTTAGTTTCTCTGTCAAAGATGGTAAAAGAAGGTTCAAATTGAACAGCTGCTGTCAACGGCCATTCTAAGCTGAATGTGCCTGCTCTCGTCAGATCGCAGCAGCAATGCAGCTTAAGGCTTGGCAAGTACCAGCATGGGAGACTGGCTGGGAATCCCAAGTTCCGTTGACCTTTTTGAACCTGAAAATTGTGTTAGTTTCTCTATGAGATAGTAAAAAAAGGTTCAAATTGTACAGCTGCTGTCAACGGCCATTCTAAGCTGAATGTGCGTGCTCTTGTCGGATCACAGCAGCGATGCGGCTTAAGGCTTGGCAAGTACCAGCATGGGAGACTGGCTGCGAATCCCAAGTTCCGTTGACCTTTTTGAACCTGAAAATTGTGTTAGTTTCTCTATGAGATAGTAAAAGAAGGTTCAAACTGAACAGCTGCTGTCAACGGCCATTCTAAGCTGAATGTGCCTGCTCTCGTCAGATCGCAGCAGCAATGCAGCTTAAGGCTTGGCAAGTACCAGCATGGGAGACTGGCTGGGAATCCCAAGTTCTGTTGACCTTTTTGAACCTGAAAATTGTGTTAGTTTCTCTATGAGATAGTAAAAGAAGGTTCAAACTGAACAGCTGCTGTCAACGGCCATTCTAAGCTGAATGTGCCTGCTCTCGTCAGATCGCAGCAACAATGCAGCTTAAGGCTTGGCAAGTACAAGCATGGGAGACTGGCTGGGAATCCCAAGTTCTGTTGACCTTTTTGAACCTGAAAATTGTTAGTTTCTCTGTCAAAGATGGTAAAAGAAGGTTCAAATTGAACAGCTGCTGTCAACGGCCATTCTAAGCTGAATGTGCCTGCTCTCGTCAGATCGCAGCAGCAATGCAGCTTAAGGCTTGGCAAGTACCAGCATGGGAGACTGGCTGGGAATCCCAAGTTCCGTTGACCTTTTTGAACCTGAAAATTGTGTTAGTTTCTCTATGAGATAGTAAAAGAAGGTTCAAATTGAACAGCTGCTGTCAACGGCCATTCTAAGCTGAATGTGCCTGCTCTCGTCAGATCGCAGCAGCAATGCAGCTTAAGGCTTGGCAAGTACCAGCATGGGAGACTGGCTGGGAATCCCAAGTTCCGTTGACCTTTTTGAACCTGAAAATTGTTAGTTTCTCTGTCAAAGATGGTAAAAGAAGGTTCAAATTGAACAGCTGCTGTCAACGGCCATTCTAAGCTGAATGTGCCTGCTCTCGTCAGATCGCAGCAGCAATGCAGCTTAAGGCTTGGCAAGTACCAGCATGGGAGACTGGCTGGGAATCCCAAGATCTGTTGACCTTTTTGAACCTGAAAATTGTGTTAGTTTCTCTATGAGATAGTAAAAGAAGGTTCAAATTGAACAGCTGCTATCAACGGCCATTCTAAGCTGAATGTGCCTGCTCTCGTCAGATCGCAGCAGCAATGCAGCTTAAGGCTTGGCAAGTACCAGCATGGGAGACTGGCTGGGAATACCAAGTTCTGTTGACCTTTTTGAACCTGAAAATTGTGTTAGTTTCTCTATGAGATAGTAAAAGAAGGTTCAAATTGTACAGCTGCTGTCAACGGCCATTCTAAGCTGAATGTGCGTGCTCTTGTCGGATCACAGCAGCGATGTGGCTTAAGGCTTGGCAAGTACCAGCATGGGAGACTGGCTGTGAATCCCAAGTTCCGTTGACCTTTTTGAACCTGAAAATTGTGTTAGTTTCTCTATGAGATAGTAAAAGAAGGTTCAAACTGAACAGCTGCTGTCAACGGCCATTCTAAGCTGAATGTGCCTGCTCTCGTCAGATCGCAGCAGCAATGCAGCTTAAGGCTTGGCAAGTACCAGCATGGGAGACTGGCTGGGAATCCCAAGTTCTGTTGACCTTTTTGAACCTGAAAATTGTGTTAGTTTCTCTATGAGACAGTAAAAGAAGGTTCAAACTGAACAGCTGCTGTCAACGGCCATTCTAAGCTGAATGTGCCTGCTCTCGTCAGATCGCAGCAACAATGCAGCTTAAGGCTTGGCAAGTACAAGCATGGGAGACTGGCTGGGAATCCCAAGTTCCGTTGACCTTTTTGAACCTGAAAATTGTTAGTTTCTCTGTCAAAGATGGTAAAAGAAGGTTCAAATTGAACAGCTGCTGTCAACGGCCATTCTAAGCTGAATGTGCCTGCTCTCGTCAGATCGCAGCAGCAATGCAGCTTAAGGCTTGGCAAGTACCAGCATGGGAGACTGGCTGGGAATCCCAAGTTCCGTTGACCTTTTTGAACCTGAAAATTGTGTTAGTTTCTCTATGAGATAGTAAAAGAAGGTGCAAACTGAACAGCTGCTGTCAACGGCCATTCTAAGCTGAATGTGCCTGCTCTCGTCAGATCGCAGCAGCAATGCAGCTTAAGACTTGGCAAGTACCAGCATGGGAGACTGGCTGGGAATCCCAAGTTCTGTTGACCTTTTTGAACCTGAAAATTGTGATAGTTTCTCTATGAGATAGTAAAAGAAGGTTCAAACTGAACAGCTGCTGTCAACGGCCATTCTAAGCTGAATGTGCCTGCTCTCGTCAGATCGCAGCAACAATGCAGCTTAAGGCTTGGCAAGTACAAGCATGGGAGACTGGCTGGGAATCCCAAGTTCTGTTGACCCTTTTGAACCTGAAAATTGTTAGTTTCTCTGTCAAAGATGGTAAAAGAAGGTTCAAATTGAACAGCTGCTGTCAACGGCCATTCTAAGCTGAATGTGCCTGCTCTCGTCAGATCGCAGCAGCAATGCAGCTTAAGGCTTGGCAAGTACCAGCATGGGAGACTGGCTGGGAATCCCAAGTTCCGTTGACCTTTTTGAACCTGAAAATTGTGTTAGTTTCTCTATGAGATAGTAAAAAAAGGTTCAAATTGTACAGCTGCTGTCAACGGCCATTCTAAGCTGAATGTGCGTGCTCTTGTCGGATCACAGCAGCGATGCGGCTTAAGGCTTGGCAAGTACCAGCATGGGAGACTGGCTGCGAATCCCAAGTTCCGTTGACCTTTTTGAACCTGAAAATTGTGTTAGTTTCTCTATGAGATAGTAAAAGAAGGTTCAAACTGAACAGCTGCTGTCAACGGCCATTCTAAGCTGAATGTGCCTGCTCTCGTCAGATCGCAGCAGCAATGCAGCTTAAGGCTTGGCAAGTACCAGCATGGGAGACTGGCTGGGAATCCCAAGTTCTGTTGACCTTTTTGAACCTGAAAATTGTGTTAGTTTCTCTATGAGATAGTAAAAGAAGGTTCAAACTGAACAGCTGCTGTCAACGGCCATTCTAAGCTGAATGTGCCTGCTCTCGTCAGATCGCAGCAACAATGCAGCTTAAGGCTTGGCAAGTACAAGCATGGGAGACTGGCTGGGAATCCCAAGTTCTGTTGACCTTTTTGAACCTGAAAATTGTTAGTTTCTCTGTCAAAGATGGTAAAAGAAGGTTCAAATTGAACAGCTGCTGTCAACGGCCATTCTAAGCTGAATGTGCCTGCTCTCGTCAGATCGCAGCAGCAATGCAGCTTAAGGCTTGGCAAGTACCAGCATGGGAGACTGGCTGGGAATCCCAAGTTCCGTTGACCTTTTTGAACCTGAAAATTGTGTTAGTTTCTCTATGAGATAGTAAAAGAAGGTTCAAATTGAACAGCTGCTGTCAACGGCCATTCTAAGCTGAATGTGCCTGCTCTCGTCAGATCGCAGCAGCAATGCAGCTTAAGGCTTGGCAAGTACCAGCATGGGAGACTGGCTGGGAATCCCAAGTTCCGTTGACCTTTTTGAACCTGAAAATTGTGTTAGTTTCTCTATGAGATAGTAAAAGAAGGTTCAAATTGAACAGCTGCTGTCAACGGCCATTCTAAGCTGAATGTGCCTGCTCTCGTCAGATCGCAGCAGCAATGCAGCTTAAGGCTTGGCAAGTACCAGCATGGGAGACTGGCTGGGAATCCCAAGTTCCGTTGACCTTTTTGAACCTGAAAATTGTTAGTTTCTCTGTCAAAGATGGTAAAAGAAGGTTCAAATTGAACAGCTGCTGTCAACGGCCATTCTAAGCTGAATGTGCCTGCTCTCGTCAGATCGCAGCAGCAATGCAGATTAAGGCTTGGCAAGTACCAGCATGGGAGACTGGCTGGGAATCCCAAGATCTGTTGACCTTTTTGAACCTGAAAATTGTGTTAGTTTCTCTATGAGATAGTAAAAGAAGGTTCAAATTGAACAGCTGCTATCAACGGCCATTCTAAGCTGAATGTGCCTGCTCTCGTCAGATCGCAGCAGCAATGCAGCTTAAGGCTTGGCAAGTACCAGCATGGGAGACTGGCTGGGAATACCAAGTTCTGTTGACCTTTTTGAACCTGAAAATTGTGTTAGTTTCTCTATGAGATAGTAAAAGAAGGTTCAAATTGTACAGCTGCTGTCAACGGCCATTCTAAGCTGAATGTGCGTGCTCTTGTCGGATCACAGCAGCGATGTGGCTTAAGGCTTGGCAAGTACCAGCATGGGAGACTGGCTGTGAATCCCAAGTTCCGTTGACCTTTTTGAACCTGAAAATTGTGTTAGTTTCTCTATGAGATAGTAAAAGAAGGTTCAAACTGAACAGCTGCTGTCAACGGCCATTCTAAGCTGAATGTGCCTGCTCTCGTCAGATCGCAGCAGCAATGCAGCTTAAGGCTTGGCAAGTACCAGCATGGGAGACTGGCTGGGAATCCCAAGTTCTGTTGACCTTTTTGAACCTGAAAATTGTGTTAGTTTCTCTATGAGACAGTAAAAGAAGGTTCAAACTGAACAGCTGCTGTCAACGGCCATTCTAAGCTGAATGTGCCTGCTCTCGTCAGATCGCAGCAACAATGCAGCTTAAGGCTTGGCAAGTACAAGCATGGGAGACTGGCTGGGAATCCCAAGTTCCGTTGACCTTTTTGAACCTGAAAATTGTTAGTTTCTCTGTCAAAGATGGTAAAAGAAGGTTCAAATTGAACAGCTGCTGTCAACGGCCATTCTAAGCTGAATGTGCCTGCTCTCGTCAGATCGCAGCAGCAATGCAGCTTAAGGCTTGGCAAGTACCAGCATGGGAGACTGGCTGGGAATCCCAAGTTCCGTTGACCTTTTTGAACCTGAAAATTGTGTTAGTTTCTCTATGAGATAGTAAAAGAAGGTGCAAACTGAACAGCTGCTGTCAACGGCCATTCTAAGCTGAATGTGCCTGCTCTCGTCAGATCGCAGCAGCAATGCAGCTTAAGACTTGGCAAGTACCAGCATGGGAGACTGGCTGGGAATCCCAAGTTCTGTTGACCTTTTTGAACCTGAAAATTGTGATAGTTTCTCTATGAGATAGTAAAAGAAGGTTCAAACTGAACAGCTGCTGTCAACGGCCATTCTAAGCTGAATGTGCCTGCTCTCGTCAGATCGCAGCAACAATGCAGCTTAAGGCTTGGCAAGTACAAGCATGGGAGACTGGCTGGGAATCCCAAGTTCTGTTGACCCTTTTGAACCTGAAAATTGTTAGTTTCTCTGTCAAAGATGGTAAAAGAAGGTTCAAATTGAACAGCTGCTGTCAACGGCCATTCTAAGCTGAATGTGCCTGCTCTCGTCAGATCGCAGCAGCAATGCAGCTTAAGGCTTGGCAAGTACCAGCATGGGAGACTGGCTGGGAATCCCAAGTTCCGTTGACCTTTTTGAACCTGAAAATTGTGTTAGTTTCTCTATGAGATAGTAAAAAAAGGTTCAAATTGTACAGCTGCTGTCAACGGCCATTCTAAGCTGAATGTGCGTGCTCTTGTCGGATCACAGCAGCGATGCGGCTTAAGGCTTGGCAAGTACCAGCATGGGAGACTGGCTGCGAATCCCAAGTTCCGTTGACCTTTTTGAACCTGAAAATTGTGTTAGTTTCTCTATGAGATAGTAAAAGAAGGTTCAAACTGAACAGCTGCTGTCAACGGCCATTCTAAGCTGAATGTGCCTGCTCTCGTCAGATCGCAGCAGCAATGCAGCTTAAGGCTTGGCAAGTACCAGCATGGGAGACTGGCTGGGAATCCCAAGTTCTGTTGACCTTTTTGAACCTGAAAATTGTGTTAGTTTCTCTATGAGATAGTAAAAGAAGGTTCAAACTGAACAGCTGCTGTCAACGGCCATTCTAAGCTGAATGTGCCTGCTCTCGTCAGATCGCAGCAACAATGCAGCTTAAGGCTTGGCAAGTACAAGCATGGGAGACTGGCTGGGAATCCCAAGTTCTGTTGACCTTTTTGAACCTGAAAATTGTTAGTTTCTCTGTCAAAGATGGTAAAAGAAGGTTCAAATTGAACAGCTGCTGTCAACGGCCATTCTAAGCTGAATGTGCCTGCTCTCGTCAGATCGCAGCAGCAATGCAGCTTAAGGCTTGGCAAGTACCAGCATGGGAGACTGGCTGGGAATCCCAAGTTCCGTTGACCTTTTTGAACCTGAAAATTGTGTTAGTTTCTCTATGAGATAGTAAAAGAAGGTTCAAATTGAACAGCTGCTGTCAACGGCCATTCTAAGCTGAATGTGCCTGCTCTCGTCAGATCGCAGCAGCAATGCAGCTTAAGGCTTGGCAAGTACCAGCATGGGAGACTGGCTGGGAATCCCAAGTTCCGTTGACCTTTTTGAACCTGAAAATTGTGTTAGTTTCTCTATGAGATAGTAAAAGAAGGTTCAAATTGAACAGCTGCTGTCAACGGCCATTCTAAGCTGAATGTGCCTGCTCTCGTCAGATCGCAGCAGCAATGCAGCTTAAGGCTTGGCAAGTACCAGCATGGGAGACTGGCTGGGAATCCCAAGTTCCGTTGACCTTTTTGAACCTGAAAATTGTTAGTTTCTCTGTCAAAGATGGTAAAAGAAGGTTCAAATTGAACAGCTGCTGTCAACGGCCATTCTAAGCTGAATGTGCCTGCTCTCGTCAGATCGCAGCAGCAATGCAGCTTAAGGCTTGGCAAGTACCAGCATGGGAGACTGGCTGGGAATCCCAAGATCTGATGACCTTTTTGAACCTGAAAATTGTGTTAGTTTCTCTATGAGATAGTAAAAGAAGGTTCAAATTGAACAGCTGCTGTCAACGGCCATTCTAAGCTGAATGTGCCTGCTCTCGTCAGATCGCAGCAGCAATGCAGCTTAAGGCTTGGCAAGTACCAGCATGGGAGACTGGCTGGGAATCCCAAGTTCTGTTGACCTTTTTGAACCTGAAAATTGTGTTAGTTTCTCTATGAGATAGTAAAAGAAGGTTCAAACTGAACAGCTGCTGTCAACGGCCATTCTAAGCTGAATGTGCCTGCTCTCGTCAGATCGCAGCAACAATGCAGTTTAAGGCTTGGCAAGTACCAGCATGGGAGACTGGCTGGGAATCCCAAGTTCCGTTGACCTTTTTGAACCTGAAAATTGTGTTAGTTTCTCTATGAGATAGTAAAAAAAGGTTCAAATTGTACAGCTGCTGTCAACGGCCATTCTAAGCTGAATGTGCGTGCTCTTGTCGGATCACAGCAGCGATGCGGCTTAAGGCTTGGCAAGTACCAGCATGGGAGACTGGCTGGGAATCCCAAGTTCTGTTGACCTTTTTGAACCTGAAAATTGTGTTAGTTTCTCTATGAGATAGTAAAAGAAGGTTCAAACTGAACAGCTGCTGTCAACGGCCATTCTAAGCTGAATGTGCCTGCTCTCGTCAGATCGCAGCAACAATGCAGCTTAAGGCTTGGCAAGTACAAGCATGGGAGACTGGCTGGGAATCCCAAGTTCTGTTGACCTTTTTGAACCTGAAAATTGTTAGTTTCTCTGTCAAAGATGGTAAAAGAAGGTTCAAATTGAACAGCTGCTGTCAACGGCCATTCTAAGCTGAATGTGCCTGCTCTCGTCAGATCGCAGCAGCAATGCAGCTTAAGGCTTGGCAAGTACCAGCATGGGAGACTGGCTGGGAATCCCAAGTTCCGTTGACCTTTTTGAACCTGAAAATTGTGTTAGTTTCTCTATGAGATAGTAAAAGAAGGTTCAAATTGAACAGCTGCTGTCAACGGCCATTCTAAGCTGAATGTGCCTGCTCTCGTCAGATCGCAGCAGCAATGCAGCTTAAGGCTTGGCAAGTACCAGCATGGGAGACTGGCTGGGAATCCCAAGTTCCGTTGACCTTTTTGAACCTGAAAATTGTGTTAGTTTCTCTATGAGATAGTAAAAGAAGGTTCAAATTGAACAGCTGCTGTCAACGGCCATTCTAAGCTGAATGTGCCTGCTCTCGTCAGATCGCAGCAGCAATGCAGCTTAAGGCTTGGCAAGTACCAGCATGGGAGACTGGCTGGGAATCCCAAGTTCCGTTGACCTTTTTGAACCTGAAAATTGTTAGTTTCTCTGTCAAAGATGGTAAAAGAAGGTTCAAATTGAACAGCTGCTGTCAACGGCCATTCTAAGCTGAATGTGCCTGCTCTCATCAGATCGCAGCAGCAATGCAGCTTAAGGCTTGGCAAGTACCAGCATGGGAGACTGGCTGGGAATCCCAAGATCTGATGACCTTTTTGAACCTGAAAATTGTGTTAGTTTCTCTATGAGATAGTAAAAGAAGGTTCAAATTGAACAGCTGCTGTCAACGGCCATTCTAAGCTGAATGTGCCTGCTCTCGTCAGATCGCAGCAGCAATGCAGCTTAAGGCTTGGCAAGTACCAGCATGGGAGACTGGCTGGGAATCCCAAGTTCTGTTGACCTTTTTGAACCTGAAAATTGTGTTAGTTTCTCTATGAGATAGTAAAAGAAGGTTCAAACTGAACAGCTGCTGTCAACGGCCATTCTAAGCTGAATGTGCCTGCTCTCGTCAGATCGCAGCAACAATGCAGCTTAAGGCTTGGCAAGTACAAGCATGGGAGACTGGCTGGGAATCCCAAGTTCTGTTGACCTTTTTGAACCTGAAAATTGTTAGTTTCTCTGTCAAAGATGGTAAAAGAAGGTTCAAATTGAACAGCTGCTGTCAACGGCCATTCTAAGCTGAATGTGCCTGCTCTCGTCAGATCGCAGCAGCAATGCAGCTTAAGGCTTGGCAAGTACCAGCATGGGAGACTGGCTGGGAATCCCAAGTTCCGTTGACCTTTTTGAACCTGAAAATTGTGTTAG
The DNA here is from genome assembly GCF_040894005.1 of Engystomops pustulosus. Lineage (NCBI taxonomy): Eukaryota > Metazoa > Chordata > Amphibia > Anura > Leptodactylidae > Engystomops > Engystomops pustulosus. The sequence continues at coordinate 69,723,911 of NC_092419.1, forward strand.
TTTCTCTATGAGATAGTAAAAGAAGGTTCAAATTGAACAGCTGCTGTCAACGGCCATTCTAAGCTGAATGTGCCTGCTCTCGTCAGATCGCAGCAGCAATGCAGCTTAAGGCTTGGCAAGTACCAGCATGGGAGACTGGCTGGGAATCCCAAGTTCCGTTGACCTTTTTGAACCTGAAAATTGTTAGTTTCTCTGTCAAAGATGGTAAAAGAAGGTTCAAATTGAACAGCTGCTGTCAACGGCCATTCTAAGCTGAATGTGCCTGCTCTCGTCAGATCGCAGCAGCAATGCAGCTTAAGGCTTGGCAAGTACCAGCATGGGAGACTGGCTGGGAATCCCAAGATCTGTTGACCTTTTTGAACCTGAAAATTGTGTTAGTTTCTCTATGAGATAGTAAAAGAAGGTTCAAATTGAACAGCTGCTATCAACGGCCATTCTAAGCTGAATGTGCCTGCTCTCGTCAGATCGCAGCAGCAATGCAGCTTAAGGCTTGGCAAGTACCAGCATGGGAGACTGGCTGGGAATCCCAAGTTCCGTTGACCTTTTTGAACCTGAAAATTGTGTTAGTTTCTCTATGAGATAGTAAAAGAAGGTTCAAACTGAACAGCTGCTGTCAACGGCCATTCTAAGCTGAATGTGCCTGCTCTCGTCAGATCGCAGCAGCAATGCAGCTTAAGACTTGGCAAGTACCAGCATGGGAGACTGGCTGGGAATCCCAAGTTCTGTTGACCTTTTTGAACCTGAAAATTGTGATAGTTTCTCTATGAGATAGTAAAAGAAGGTTCAAACTGAACAGCTGCTGTCAACGGCCATTCTAAGCTGAATGTGCCTGCTCTCGTCAGATCGCAGCAACAATGCAGCTTAAGGCTTGGCAAGTACAAGCATGGGAGACTGGCTGGGAATCCCAAGTTCTGTTGACCCTTTTGAACCTTAAAATTGTTAGTTTCTCTGTCAAAGATGGTAAGAAGGTTCAAATTGAACAGCGGCTGTCAACGGCCATTCTAAGCTGAATGTGCCTGCTCTCGTCAGATCGCAGCAGCAATGCAGCTTAAGGCTTGGCAAGTACCAGAATGGGAGACTGGCTGGGAATCCCAAGTTCCGTTGACCTTTTTGAACCTGAAAATTGTGTTAGTTTCTCTATGAGATAGTAAAAAAAGGTTCAAATTGTACAGCTGCTGTCAACGGCCATTCTAAGCTGAATGTGCGTGCTCTTGTCGGATCACAGCAGCGATGCGGCTTAAGGCTTGGCAAGTACCAGCATGGGAGACTGGCTGCGAATCCCAAGTTCCGTTGACCTTTTTGAACCTGAAAATTGTGTTAGTTTCTCTATGAGATAGTAAAAGAAGGTTCAAACTGAACAGCTGCTGTCAACGGCCATTCTAAGCTGAATGTGCCTGCTCTCGTCAGATCGCAGCAGCAATGCAGCTTAAGGCTTGGCAAGTACCAGCATGGGAGACTGGCTGGGAATCCCAAGTTCTGTTGACCTTTTTGAACCTGAAAATTGTGTTAGTTTCTCTATGAGATAGTAAAAGAAGGTTCAAACTGAACAGCTGCTGTCAACGGCCATTCTAAGCTGAATGTGCCTGCTCTCGTCAGATCGCAGCAACAATGCAGCTTAAGGCTTGGCAAGTACAAGCATGGGAGACTGGCTGGGAATCCCAAGTTCTGTTGACCTTTTTGAACCTGAAAATTGTTAGTTTCTCTGTCAAAGATGGTAAAAGAAGGTTCAAATTGAACAGCTGCTGTCAACGGCCATTCTAAGCTGAATGTGCCTGCTCTCGTCAGATCGCAGCAGCAATGCAGCTTAAGGCTTGGCAAGTACCAGCATGGGAGACTGGCTGGGAATCCCAAGTTCCGTTGACCTTTTTGAACCTGAAAATTGTGTTAGTTTCTCTATGAGATAGTAAAAGAAGGTTCAAATTGAACAGCTGCTGTCAACGGCCATTCTAAGCTGAATGTGCCTGCTCTCGTCAGATCGCAGCAGCAATGCAGCTTAAGGCTTGGCAAGTACCAGCATGGGAGACTGGCTGGGAATCCCAAGTTCCGTTGACCTTTTTGAACCTGAAAATTGTTAGTTTCTCTGTCAAAGATGGTAAAAGAAGGTTCAAATTGAACAGCTGCTGTCAACGGCCATTCTAAGCTGAATGTGCCTGCTCTCGTCAGATCGCAGCAGCAATGCAGCTTAAGGCTTGGCAAGTACCAGCATGGGAGACTGGCTGGGAATCCCAAGATCTGTTGACCTTTTTGAACCTGAAAATTGTGTTAGTTTCTCTATGAGATAGTAAAAGAAGGTTCAAATTGAACAGCTGCTATCAACGGCCATTCTAAGCTGAATGTGCCTGCTCTCGTCAGATCGCAGCAGCAATGCAGCTTAAGGCTTGGCAAGTACCAGCATGGGAGACTGGCTGGGAATCCCAAGTTCCGTTGACCTTTTTGAACCTGAAAATTGTGTTAGTTTCTCTATGAGATAGTAAAAGAAGGTTCAAATTGAACAGCTGCTGTCAACGGCCATTCTAAGCTGAATGTGCCTGCTCTCGTCAGATCGCTGCAGCAATGCAGCTTAAGGCTTGGCAAGTACCAGCATGGGAGACTGTCTGGGAATCCCAAGTTCTGTTGACCTTTTTGAACCTGAAAATTGTGTTAGTTTCTCTATGAGATAGTAAAAGAAGGTTCAAATTGAACAGCTGCTATCAACGGCCATTCTAAGCTGAATGTGCCTGCTCTCGTCAGATCACAGCAGCAATGCAGCTTAAGGCTTGGCAAGTACCAGCATGGGAGACTGGCTGGGAATCCCAAGTTCCGTTGACCTTTTTGAACCTGAAAATTGTGTTAGTTTCTCTATGAGATAGTAAAAGAAGGTTCAAATTGAACAGCTGCTGTCAATGGCCATTCTAAGCTGAATGTGCCTGCTCTCGTCAGATCGCAGCAGCAATGCAGCTTAAGGCTTGGCAAGTATCAGCATGGGAGACTGGCTGGGAATCCCAAGTTCCGTTGACCTTTTTGAACCTGAAAATTGTGTTAGTTTCTCTATGAGATAGTAAAAGAAGGTTCAAATTGAACAGCTGCTGTCAACGGCCATTCTAAGCTGAATGTGCCTGCTCTCGTCAGATCGCAGCAGCAATGCAGCTTAAGGCTTGGCAAGTACCAGCATGGGAGACTGGCTGGGAATCCCAAGTTCCGTTGACCTTTTTGAACCTGAAAATTGTTAGTTTCTCTGTCAAAGATGGTAAAAGAAGGTTCAAATTGAACAGCTGCTGTCAACGGCCATTCTAAGCTGAATGTGCCTGCTCTCGTCAGATCGCAGCAGCAATGCAGCTTAAGGCTTGTCAAGTACCAGCATGGGAGACTGGCTGGGAATCCCAAGTTCCGTTGACCTTTTTGAACCTGAAAATTGCGTTAGTTTCTCTATGAGATAGTAAAAGAAGGTTCAAACTGAACAGCTGCTGTCAACGGCCATTCTAAGCTGAATGTGCCTGCTCTTGTCAGATCGCAGCAGCAATGCAGCTTAAGGCTTGGCAAGTACCAGCATGGGAGACTGGCTGGGAATCCCAAGTTCCGTTGACCTTTTTGAACCTGAAAATTGTGTTAGTTTCTCTATGAGATAGTAAAAGAAGGTTCAAACTGAACAGCTGCTGTCAACGGCCATTCTAAGCTGAATGTGCCTGCTCTCGTCAGATCGCAGCATCAATGCAGCTTAAGGCTTGGCAAGTACCAGCATGGGAGACTGGCTGGGAATCCCAAGTTCCGTTGACCTTTTTGAACCTGAAAATTGGGTTAGTTTCTCTATGAGATAGTAAAAGAAGGTTCAAATTGAACAGCTGCTGTCAACGGCCATTCTAAGCTGAATGTGCCTGCTCTCGTCAGATCGCAGCAGCAATGCAGCTTAAGGCTTGGCAAGTACCAGCATGGGAGACTGGCTGGGAATCCCAAGTTCCGTTGACCTTTTTGAACCTGAAAATTGTGTTAGTTTCTCTATGAGATAGTAAAAAAAGGTTCAAATTGTACAGCTGCTGTCAACGGCCATTCTAAGCTGAATGTGCCTGTTCTCGTCAGATCGCAGCAGCAATGCAGCTTAAGGCTTGGCAAGTACCAGCATGGGAGACTGGCTGGGAATCCCAAGTTCTGTTGACCTTTTTGAACCTGAAAATTGTGTTAGTTTCTCTATGAGATAGTAAAAGAAGGTTCAAATTGAACAGCTGCTGTCAACGGCCATTCTAAGCTGAATGTGCGTGCTCTTGTCGGATCACAGCAGCGATGCGGCTTAAGGCTTGGCAAGTACCAGCATGGGAGACTGGCTGGGAATCCCAAGTTCTGTTGACCTTTTTGAACCTGAAAATTGTTAGTTTCTCTGTCAAAGATGGTAAAAGAAGGTTCAAATTGAACAGCTGCTGTCAACGGCCATTCTAAGCTGAATGTGCGTGCTCTTGTCGGATCACAGCAGCGATGCGGCTTAAGGCTTGGCAAGTACCAGCATGGGAGACTGGCTGCGAATCCCAAGTTCCGTTGACCTTTTTGAACCTGAAAATTGTGTTAGTTTCTCTATGAGATAGTAAAAGAAGGTTCAAACTGAACAGCTGCTGTCAACGGCCATTCTAAGCTAAATGTGCCTGCTCTCGTCAGATCGCAGCAGCAATGCAGCTTAAGACTTGGCAAGTACCAGCATGGGAGACTGGCTGGGAATCCCAAGTTCTGTTGACCTTTTTGAACCTGAAAATTGTGATAGTTTCTCTATGAGATAGTAAAAGAAGGTTCAAACTGAACAGCTGCTGTCAACGGCCATTCTAAGCTGAATGTGCCTGCTCTCGTCAGATCGCAGCAACAATGCAGCTTAAGGCTTGGCAAGTACAAGCATGGGAGACTGGCTGGGAATCCCAAGTTCTGTTGACCCTTTTGAACCTGAAAATTGTTAGTTTCTCTGTCAAAGATGGTAAAAGAAGGTTCAAATTGAACAGCTGCTGTCAACGGCCATTCTAAGCTGAATGTGCCTGCTCTCGTCAGATCGCAGCAGCAATGCAGCTTAAGGCTTGGCAAGTACCAGCATGGGAGACTGGCTGGGAATCCCAAGTTCCGTTGACCTTTTTGAACCTGAAAATTGTGTTAGTTTCTCTATGAGATAGTAAAAGAAAGTTCAAATTGTACAGCTGCTGTCAACGGCCATTCTAAGCTGAATGTGCGTGCTCTTGTCGGATCACAGCAGCGATGTGGCTTAAGGCTTGGCAAGTACCAGCATGGGAGACTGGCTGCGAATCCCAAGTTCCGTTGACCTTTTTGAACCTGAAAATTGTGTTAGTTTCTCTATGAGATAGTAAAAGAAGGTTCAAACTGAACAGCTGCTGTCAATGGCCATTCTAAGCTGAATGTGCCTGCTCTCGTCAGATCGCAGCAGCAATGCAGCTTAAGGCTTGGCAAGTACCAGCATGGGAGACTGGCTGGGAATCCCAAGTTCTGTTGACCTTTTTGAACCTGAAAATTGTGTTAGTTTCTCTATGAGATAGTAAAAGAAGGTTCAAACTGAACAGCTGCTGTCAACGGCCATTCTAAGCTGAATGTGCCTGCTCTCGTCAGATCGCAGCAACAATGCAGCTTAAGGCTTGGCAAGTACAAGCATGGGAGACTGGCTGGGAATCCCAAGTTCTGTTGACCTTTTTGAACCTGAAAATTGTTAGTTTCTCTGTCAAAGATGGTAAAAGAAGGTTCAAATTGAACAGCTGCTGTCAACGGCCATTCTAAGCTGAATGTGCCTGCTCTCGTCAGATCGCAGCAGCAATGCAGCTTAAGGCTTGGCAAGTACCAGCATGGGAGACTGGCTGGGAATCCCAAGTTCCGTTGACCTTTTTGAACCTGAAAATTGTGTTAGTTTCTCTATGAGATAGTAAAAGAAGGTTCAAATTGAACAGCTGCTGTCAACGGCCATTCTAAGCTGAATGTGCCTGCTCTCGTCAGATCGCAGCAGCAATGCAGCTTAAGGCTTGGCAAGTACCAGCATGGGAGACTGGCTGGGAATCCCAAGTTCCGTTGACCTTTTTGAACCTGAAAATTGTGTTAGTTTCTCTATGAGATAGTAAAAGAAGGTTCAAATTGAACAGCTGCTGTCAACGGCCATTCTAAGCTGAATGTGCGTGCTCTTGTCGGATCACAGCAGCGATGCGGCTTAAGGCTTGGCAAGTACCAGCATGGGAGACTGGCTGCGAATTCCAAGTTCCGTTGACCTTTTTGAACCTGAAAATTGTGTTAGTTTCTCTATGAGATAGTAAAAGAAGGTTCAAACTGAACAGCTGCTGTCAACGGCCATTCTAAGCTGAATGTGCCTGCTCTCGTCAGATCGCAGCATCAATGCAGCTTAAGGCTTGGCAAGTACCAGCATGGGAGACTGGCTGGGAATCCCAAGTTCTGTTGACCTTTTTGAACCTGAAAATTGTGTTAGTTTCTCTATGAGATAGTAAAAGAAGGTTCAAACTGAACAGCTGCTGTCAACGGCCATTCTAAGCTGAATGTGCCTGCTCTCGTCAAATCGCAGCAGCAATGCAGCTTAAGGCTTGGCAAGTACCAGCATGGGAGACTGGCTGGGAATCCCAAGTTCCGTTGACCTTTTTGAACCTGAAAATTGTGTTAGTTTCTCTATGAGATAGTAAAAGAAGGTTCAAATTGAACAGCTGCTGTCAACGGCCATTCTAAGCTGAATGTGCGTGCTCTTGTCGGATCACAGCAGCGATGCGGCTTAAGGCTTGGCAAGTACCAGCATGGGAGACTGGCTGCGAATCCCAAGTTCCGTTGACCTTTTTGAACCTGAAAATTGTGTTAGTTTCTCTATGAGATAGTAAAAGAAGGTTCAAACTGAACAGCTGCTGTCAACGGCCATTCTAAGCTGAATGTGCCTGCTCTCGTCAGATCGCAGCATCAATGCAGCTTAAGGCTTGGCAAGTACCAGCATGGGAGACTGGCTGGGAATCCCAAGTTCCGTTGACCTTTTTGAACCTGAAAATTGTGTTAGTTTCTCTATGAGATAGTAAAAGAAGGTTCAAACTGAACAGCTGCTGTCAACAGCCATTCTAAGCTGAATGTGCCTGCTCTCGTCAGATCGCAGCAGCAATGCAGCTTAAGGCTTGGCAAGTACCAGCATGGGAGACTGGCTGGGAATCCCAAGTTCCGTTGACCTTTTTGAACCTGAAAATTGTGTTAGTTTCTCTATGAGATAGTAAAAGAAGGTTCAAATTGAACAGCTGCTGTCAACGGCCATTCTAAGCTGAATGTACCTGCTCTCGTCAGATAGCAGCAGCAATGCAGCTTAAGGCTTGGCAAGTACCAGCATGGGAGACTGGCTGGGAATCCCAAGTTCTGTTGACCTTTTGAACCTGAAAATTGTGTTAGTTTTTCTATGAGATAGTAAAGAAGGTTCAAATTGAACAGCTGCTGTCAACGGCCATTCTAAGCTGAATGTGCCTGCTCTCGTCAGATCGCAGCAGCAATGCAGCTTAAGGCTTGGCAAGTACCAGCATGGGAGACTGGCTGGGAATCCCAAGTTCTGTTGACCTTTTTGAACCTGAAAATTGTGTTAGTTTCTCTATGAGATAGTAAAAGAAGGTTCAAATTGAACAGCTGCTGTCAACGGCCATTCTAAGCTGAATGTGCCTGCTCTCATCAGAACGCAGCAGCAATTCAGCTTAAGGCTTGGCAAGTACCAGCATGGGAGACTGGCTGGGAATCCCAAGTTCCGTTGCCCTTTTTGAACCTGAAAATTGTGTTAGTTTCTCTGTGAGATAGTAAAAGAAGGTTCAAATTAGGCAGCTGCTGTCATCAGCCAGCTGCTGTCATCAGCCATTCTAAGCTGAATGTGCCTGCTCTCATCAGATCGCAGCAGCAATGCAGCTTAAGGCTTGGCAAGTACCAGCATGGGAGACTGGCTGGGAATCCCAAGTTCTGTTGACCTTTTTGAACCTGAAAATTGTTAGTTTCTCTGTCAAAGATGGTAAAAGAAGGTTCAAATTGAACAGCTGCTGTCAACGGCCATTCTAAGCTGAATGTGCCTGCTCTCGTCAGATCGCAGCAGCAATGCAGCTTAAGGCTTGGCAAGTACCAGCATGGGAGACTGGCTGGGAATCACAAGTTCCGTTGACCTTTTTGAACCTGAAAATTGTGTTAGTTTCTCTATGAGATAGTAAAGGAAGGTTCAAACTAAACAGCTGCTGTCAACGGCCATTCTAAGCTGAATGTGCCTGCTCTCGTCAGATCACAGCAGCAATGCAGCTTAAGGCTTGGCAAGTAACAGCATGGGAGACTGGCTGGGAATCCCAAGTTCCGTTGACCTTTTTGAACCTGAAAATTGTGTTAGTTTCTCTATGAGATAGTAAAAGAAGGTTCAAATTGAACAGCTGCTGTCAACGGCCATTCTAAGCTGAATGTGCCTGCTCTCGTCAGATCGCAGCAGCAATGCAGCTTAAGGCTTGGCAAGTACCAGCATGGGAGACTGGCTGGGAATCCCAAGTTCTATTGACCTTTTTGAACCTGAAAATTGTGTTAGTTTCTCTATGAGATAGTAAAAGAAGGTTCAAATTGAACAGCTGCTGTCAACGGCCATTCTAAGCTGAATGTGCCTGCTCTCGTCAGATCGCAGCAGCAATGCAGCTTAAGGCTTGGCAAGTACCAGCATGGGAGACTGGCTGGGAATCCCAAGTTCCGTTGACCTTTTTGAACCTGAAAATTGTGTTAGTTTCTCTATGAGATAGTAAAAGAAGGTTCAAATTGAACAGCTGCTGTCAACAGCCATTCTAAGCTGAATATCCCTGCTCTCGTCAGATCGCAGCAGCAATGCAGCTTAAGGCTTGGCAAGTACCAGCATGGGAGACTGGCTGGGAATCCCAAGTTCTGTTGACCTTTTTGAACCTGAAAATTGTGTTAGTTTCTCTATGAGATAGTAAAAGAAGGTTCAAATTGAACAGCTGCTGTCAACGGCCATTCTAAGCTGAATGTGCCTGCTCTCGTCAGATCGCAGCAGCAATGCAGCTTAAGGCTTGGCAAGTACCAGCATGGGAGACTGGCTGGGAATCCCAAGTTCTGTTGACCTTTTTGAACCTGAAAATTGTGTTAGTTTCTCTATGAGATAGTAAAAGAAGGTTCAAATTGAACAGCTGCTGTCAACGGCCATTCTAAGCTGAATGTGCGTGCTCTTGTCGGATCACAGCAGCGATGCGGCTTAAGGCTTGGCAAGTACCAGCATGGGAGACTGGCTGGGAATCCCAAGTTCCGTTGACCTTTTTGAACCTGAAAATTGTGTTAGTTTCTCTATGAGATAGTAAAAGAAGGTTCAAACTGAACAGCTGCTGTCAACGGCCATTCTAAGCTGAATGTGCCTTCCCTCGTCAGATCGCAGCATCAATGCAGCTTAAGGCTTGGCAAGTACCAGCATGGGAGACTGGCTGGGAATCCCAAGTTCTGTTGACTTTTTTGAACCTGAAAATTGTTAGTTTCTCTGTCAAAGATGGTAAAAGAAGGTTCAAATTGAACAGCTGCTGTCAACGGCCATTCTAAGCTGAATGTGCCTGCTCTCGTCAGATCGCAGCAGCAATGCAGCTTAAGGCTTGGCAAGTACCAGCATGGGAGACTGGCTGGGAATCCCAAGTTCCGTTGACCTTTTTGAACCTGAAAATTGTGTTAGTTTCTCTATGAGATAGTAAAAGAAGGTTCAAATTGAACAGCTGCTGTCAACGGCCATTCTAAGCTGAATGTGCGTGCTCTTGTCGGATCACAGCAGCGATGCGGCTTAAGGCTTGGCAAGTACCAGCATGGGAGACTGGCTGCGAATCCCAAGTTCCGTTGCCCTTTTTGAACCTGAAAATTGTGTTAGTTTCTCTATGAGATAGTAAAAGAAGGTTCAAACTGAACAGCTGCTGTCAATGGCCATTCTAAGCTGAATGTGCCTGCTCTCGTCAGATCGCAGCAGCAATGCAGCTTAAGGCTTGGCAAGTACCAGCATGGGAGACTGGCTGGGAATCCCAAGTTCTGTTGACCTTTTTGAACCTGAAAATTGTGTTAGTTTCTCTATGAGATAGTAAAAGAAGGTTCAAATTGAACAGCTGCTGTCAACGGCCATTCTAAGCTGAATGTGCCTGCTCTCGTCAGATCGCAGCATCTTAAGGCTTGGCAAGTACCAGCATGGGAGACTGGCTGGGAATCCCAAGTTCCGTTGACCTTTTTGAACCTGAAAATTGTGTTAGTTTCTCTATGAGATAGTAAAAGAAGGTTCAAATTGAACAGCTGCTGTCAACGGCCATTCTAAGCTGAATGTGCCTGCTCTCATCAGATCGCAGCAGCAATGCAGCTTAAGGCTTGGCAAGTACCAGCATGGGAGACTGGCTGGGAATCCCAAGTTCCGTTGACCTTTTTGAACCTGAAAATTGTGTTAGTTTCTCTATGAGATAGTAAAAGAAGGTTCAAATTGAACAGCTGCTGTCAACGGCCATTCTAAGCTGAATGTGCCTGCTCTCGTCAGATCGCAGCAGCAATGCAGCTTAAGGCTTGGCAAGTACCAGCATGGGAGACTGGCTGGGAATCCCAAGTTCCGTTGACCTTTTTGAACCTTAAAATTGTTAGTTTCTCTGTCAAAGATGGTAAAAGAAGGTTCAAATTGAACAGCTGCTGTCAACGGCCATTCTAAGCTGAATGTGCCTGCTCTCGTCAGATCGCAGCAGCAATGCAGCTTAAGGCTTGGCAAGTACCAGCATGGGAGACTGGCTGGGAATCCCAATGTCCGTTGACCTTTTTGAACCTGAAAATTGTGTTAGTTTCTCTATGAGATAGTAAAAGAAGGTTCAAACTGAACAGCTGCTGTCAACGGCCATTCTAAGCTGAATGTGCCTGCTCTCGTCAGATCGCAGCAGCAATGCAGCTTAAGGCTTGGCAAGTACCAGCATGGGAGACTGGCTGGGAAGCTCAAGTTCCGTTGACCTTTTTGAACCTGAAAATTGTGTTAGTTTCTCTATGAGATAGTAAAAGAAGGTTCAAATTGAACAGCTGCTGTCAACGGCCATTCTAAGCTGAATGTGCCTGCTCTCGTCAGATCGCAGCAGCAATGCAGCTTAAGGCTTGGCAAGTACCAGCATGGGAGACTGGCTGGGAATCCCAAGTTCCGTTGACCTTTTTGAACCTGAAAATTGTTAGTTTCTCTGTCAAAGATGGTAAAAGAAGGTTCAAATTGAACAGCTGCTGTCAACGGCCATTCTAAGCTGAATGTGCCTGCTCTCGTCAGATCGCAGCAGCAATGCAGCTTAAGGCTTGGCAAGTACCAGCATGGGAGACTGGCTGGGAATCCCAAGTTCCGTTGACCTTTTTGAACCTGAAAATTATGTTAGTTTCTCTATGAGATAGTAAAAGAAGGTTCAAATTGAACAGCTGCTGTCAACGGCCATTCTAAGCTGAATGTGCCTGCTCTCGTCAGATCGCAGCAGCAATGCAGCTTAAGGCTTGGCAAGTACCAGCATGGGAGTCTGGCTGGGAATCCCAAGTTCCGTTGACCTTTTTGAACCTGAAAATTGTTAGTTTCTCTGTCAAAGATGGTAAAAGAAGGTTCAAATTGAACAGCTGCTGTCAACGGCCATTCTAAGCTGAATGTGCCTGCTCTCGTCAGATCGCAGCAGCAATGCAGCTTAAGGCTTGGCAGGTACCAGCATGGGAGACTGGCTGGGAATCCCAAGTTCCGTTGACCTTTTTGAACCTGAAAATTGTGTTAGTTTCTCTATGAGATAGTAAAAGAAGGTTTAAACTGAACAGCTGCTGTCAACGGCCATTCTAAGCTGAATGTGCCTGCTCTCGTCAGATCGCAGCAGCAATGCAGCTTAAGGCTTGGCAAGTACCAGCATGGGAGACTGGCTGGGAATCCCAAGTTCTGTTGACCTTTTTGAACCTGAAAATTGTGATAGTTTCTCTATGAGATAGTAAAAGAAGGTTCAAACTGAACAGCTGCTGTCAACGGCCATTCTAAGCTGAATGTGCCTGCTCTCGTCAGATCGCAGCATCAATGCAGCTTAAGGCTTGGCAAGTACCAGCATGGGAGACTGGCTGGGAATCCCAAGTTCCGTTAACCTTTTTGAACCTGAAAATTGGGTTAGTTTCTCTATGAGATAGTAAAAGAAGGTTCAAATTGAACAGCTGCTGTCAACGGCCATTCTAAGCTGAATGTGCCTGCTCTCGTCAGATCGCAGCAGCAATGCAGCTTAAGGCTTGGCAAGTACCAGCATGGGAGACTGGCTGGGAATCCCAAGTTCTGTTGACCTTTTTGAACCTGAAAATTGTGTTAGTTTCTCTATGAGATAGTAAAAGAAGGTTCAAATTGAACAGCTGCTGTCAACGGCCATTCTAAGCTGAATGTGTGTGCTCTTGTCGGATCACAGCAGCGATGCGGCTTAAGGCTTGGCAAGTACCAGCATGGGAGACTGGCTGCGAATTCCAAGTTCCGTTGACCTTTTTGAACCTGAAAATTGTGTTAGTTTCTCTATGAGATAGTAAAAGAAGGTTCAAACTGAAAAGCTGCTGTCAACGGCCATTCTAAGCTGAATGTGCCTGCTCTCGTCAGATCGCAGCATCAATGCAGCTTAAGGCTTGGCAAGTACCAGCATGGGAGACTGGCTGGGAATCCCAAGTTCTGTTGACCTTTTTGAACCTGAAAACTGTTAGTTTCTCTGTCAAAGATGGTAAAAGAAGGTTCAAATTGAACAGCTGCTGTCAACGGCCATTCTAAGCTGAATGTGCCTGCTCTCGTCAGATCGCAGCAGCAATGCAGCTTAAGGCTTGGCAAGTACCAGCATGGGAGACTGGCTGGGAATCCCAAGTTCCGTTGACCTTTTTGAACCTGAAAATTGTTAGTTTCTCTGTCAAAGATGGTAAAAGAAGGTTCAAACTGAACAGCTGCTGTCAACGGCCATTCTAAGCTGAATGTGCCTGCTCTCGTCAGATCGCAGCAGCAATGCAGCTTAAGGCTTGGCAAGTACCAGCATGGGAGACTGGCTGGGAATCCCAAGTTCCGTTGACCTTTTTGAACCTGAAAATTATGTTAGTTTCTCTATGAGATAGTAAAAGAAGGTTCAAATTGAACAGCTGCTGTCAACGGCCATTCTAAGCTGAATGTGCCTGCTCTCGTCAGATCGCAGCAGCAATGCAGCTTAAGGCTTGGCAAGTACCAGCATGGGAGTCTGGCTGGGAATCCCAAGTTCCGTTGACCTTTTTGAACCTGAAAATTGTTAGTTTCTCTGTCAAAGATGGTAAAAGAAGGTTCAAATTGAACAGCTGCTGTCAACGGCCATTCTAAGCTGAATGTGCCTGCTCTCGTCAGATCGCAGCAGCAATGCAGCTTAAGGCTTGGCAGGTACCAGCATGGGAGACTGGCTGGGAATCCCAAGTTCCGTTGACCTTTTTGAACCTGAAAATTGTGTTAGTTTCTCTATGAGATAGTAAAAGAAGGTTTAAACTGAACAGCTGCTGTCAACGGCCATTCTAAGCTGAATGTGCCTGCTCTCGTCAGATCGCAGCAGCAATGCAGCTTAAGGCTTGACAAGTACCAGCATGGGAGACTGGCTGGGAATCCCAAGTTCTGTTGACCTTTTTGAACCTGAAAATTGTGATAGTTTCTCTATGAGATAGTAAAAGAAGGTTCAAACTGAACAGCTGCTGTCAACGGCCATTCTAAGCTGAATGTGCCTGCTCTCGTCAGATCGCAGCATCAATGCAGCTTAAGGCTTGGCAAGTACCAGCATGGGAGACTGGCTGGGAATCCCAAGTTCCGTTAACCTTTTTGAACCTGAAAATTGGGTTAGTTTCTCTATGAGATAGTAAAAGAAGGTTCAAATTGAACAGCTGCTGTCAACGGCCATTCTAAGCTGAATGTGCCTGCTCTCGTCAGATCGCAGCAGCAATGCAGCTTAAGGCTTGGCAAGTACCAGCATGGGAGACTGGCTGGGAATCCCAAGTTCTGTTGACCTTTTTGAACCTGAAAATTGTGTTAGTTTCTCTATGAGATAGTAAAAGAAGGTTCAAATTGAACAGCTGCTGTCAACGGCCATTCTAAGCTGAATGTGTGTGCTCTTGTCGGATCACAGCAGCGATGCGGCTTAAGGCTTGGCAAGTACCAGCATGGGAGACTGGCTGCGAATTCCAAGTTCCGTTGACCTTTTTGAACCTGAAAATTGTGTTAGTTTCTCTATGAGATAGTAAAAGAAGGTTCAAACTGAAAAGCTGCTGTCAACGGCCATTCTAAGCTGAATGTGCCTGCTCTCGTCAGATCGCAGCATCAATGCAGCTTAAGGCTTGGCAAGTACCAGCATGGGAGACTGGCTGGGAATCCCAAGTTCTGTTGACCTTTTTGAACCTGAAAACTGTTAGTTTCTCTGTCAAAGATGGTAAAAGAAGGTTCAAATTGAACAGCTGCTGTCAACGGCCATTCTAAGCTGAATGTGCCTGCTCTCGTCAAATCGCAGCAGCAATGCAGCTTAAGGCTTGGCAAGTACCAGCATGGGAGACTGGCTGGGAATCCCAAGTTCCGTTGACCTTTTTGAACCTGAAAATTGTGTTAGTTTCTCTATGAGATAGTAAAAGAAGGTTCAAATTGAACAGCTGCTGTCAACGGCCATTCTAAGCTGAATGTGCGTGCTCTTGTCGGATCACAGCAGCGATGCGGCTTAAGGCTTGGCAAGTACCAGCATGGGAGACTGGCTGCGAATCCCAAGTTCCGTTGACCTTTTTGAACCTGAAAATTGTGTTAGTTTCTCTATGAGATAGTAAAAGAAGGTTCAAACTGAACAGCTGCTGTCAACGGCCATTCTAAGCTGAATGTGCCTGCTCTCGTCAGATCGCAGCATCAATGCAGCTTAAGGCTTGGCAAGTACCAGCATGGGAGACTGGCTGGGAATCCCAAGTTCCGTTGACCTTTTTGAACCTGAAAATTGTGTTAGTTTCTCTATGAGATAGTAAAAGAAGGTTCAAACTGAACAGCTGCTGTCAACGGCCATTCTAAGCTGAATGTGCCTGCTCTCGTCAGATCGCAGCAGCAATGCAGCTTAAGGCTTGGCAAGTACCAGCATGGGAGACTGGCTGGGAATCCCAAGTTCCGTTGACCTTTTTGAACCTGAAAATTGTGTTAGTTTCTCTATGAGATAGTAAAAGAAGGTTCAAATTGAACAGCTGCTGTCAACGGCCATTCTAAGCTGAATGTGCCTGCTCTCGTCAGATAGCAGCAGCAATGCAGCTTAAGGCTTGGCAAGTACCAGCATGGGAGACTGGCTGGGAATCCCAAGTTCTGTTGACCTTTTGAACCTGAAAATTGTGTTAGTTTTTCTATGAGATAGTAAAGAAGGTTCAAATTGAACAGCTGCTGTCAACGGCCATTCTAAGCTGAATGTGCCTGCTCTCGTCAGATCGCAGCAGCAATGCAGCTTAAGGCTTGGCAAGTACCAGCATGGGAGACTGGCTGGGAATCCCAAGTTCTGTTGACCTTTTTGAACCTGAAAATTGTGTTAGTTTCTCTATGAGATAGTAAAAGAAGGTTCAAATTGAACAGCTGCTGTCAACGGCCATTCTAAGCTGAATGTGCGTGCTCTTGTCGGATCACAGCAGCGATGCGGCTTAAGGCTTGGCAAGTACCAGCATGGGAGACTGGCTGCGAATTCCAAGTTCCGTTGACCTTTTTGAACCTGAAAATTGTGTTAGTTTCTCTATGAGATAGTAAAAGAAGGTTCAAACTGAACAGCTGCTGTCAACGGCCATTCTAAGCTGAATGTGCCTGCTCTCGTCAGATCGCAGCATCAATGCAGCTTAAGGCTTGGCAAGTACCAGCATGGGAGACTGGCTGGGAATCCCAAGTTCTGTTGACCTTTTTGAACCTGAAAATTGTGTTAGTTTCTCTATGAGATAGTAAAAGAAGGTTCAAATTGAACAGCTGCTGTCAACGGCCATTCTAAGCTGAATGTGCCTGCTCTCGTCAGATCGCAGCAGCAATGCAGCTTAAGGCTTGGCAAGTACCAGCATGGGAGACTGGCTGGGAATCCCAAGTTCCGTTGACCTTTTTGAACCTGAAAATTGTGTTAGTTTCTCTATGAGATAGTAAAAGAAGGTTCAAATTGAACAGCTGCTGTCAACGGCCATTCTAAGCTGAATGTGCCTGCTCTCGTCAGATCGCAGCAGCAATGCAGCTTAAGGCTTGGCAAGTACCAGCATGGGAGACTGGCTGGGAATCCCAAGTTCCGTTGACCTTTTTGAACCTGAAAATTGTTAGTTTCTCTGTCAAAGATGGTAAAAGAAGGTTCAAATTGAACAGCTGCTGTCAACGGCCATTCTAAGCTGAATGTGCCTGCTCTCGTCAGATCGCAGCAGCAATGCAGCTTAAGGCTTGGCAAGTACCAGCATGGGAGACTGGCTGGGAATCCCAAGTTCCGTTGACCTTTTTGAACCTGAAAATTGTGTTAGTTTCTCTATGAGATAGTAAAAGAAGGTTCAAATTGAACAGCTGCTGTCAACGGCCATTCTAAGCTGAATGTGCCTGCTCTCGTCAGATCGCAGCAGCAATGCAGCTTAAGGCTTGGCAAGTACCAGCATGGGAGACTGGCTGGGAATCCCAAGTTCCGTTGACCTTTTTGAACCTGAAAATTGTTAGTTTCTCTGTCAAAGATGGTAAAAGAAGGTTCAAATTGAACAGCTGCTGTCAACGGCCATTCTAAGCTGAATGTGCCTGCTCTCGTCAGATCGCAGCAGCAATGCAGCTTAAGGCTTGGCAGGTACCAGCCTGGGAGACTGGCTGGGAATCCCAAGTTCCGTTGACCTTTTTGAACCTGAAAATTGTGTTAGTTTCTCTATGAGATAGTAAAAGAAGGTTTAAACTGAACAGCTGCTGTCAACGGCCATTCTAAGCTGAATGTGCCTGCTCTCGTCAGATCGCAGCAGCAATGCAGCTTAAGGCTTGGCAAGTACCAGCATGGGAGACTGGCTGGGAATCCCAAGTTCTGTTGACCTTTTTGAACCTGAAAATTGTGATAGTTTCTCTATGAGATAGTAAAAGAAGGTTCAAACTGAACAGCTGCTGTCAACGGCCATTCTAAGCTGAATGTGCCTGCTCTCGTCAGATCGCAGCATCAATGCAGCTTAAGGCTTGGCAAGTACCAGCATGGGAGACTGGCTGGGAATCCCAAGTTCCGTTAACCTTTTTGAACCTGAAAATTGGGTTAGTTTCTCTATGAGATAGTAAAAGAAGGTTCAAATTGAACAGCTGCTGTCAACGGCCATTCTAAGCTGAATGTGCCTGCTCTCGTCAGATCGCAGCAGCAATGCAGCTTAAGGCTTGGCAAGTACCAGCATGGGAGACTGGCTGGGAATCCCAAGTTCTGTTGACCTTTTTGAACCTGAAAATTGTGTTCGTTTCTCTATGAGATAGTAAAAGAAGGTTCAAATTGAACAGCTGCTGTCAACGGCCATTCTAAGCTGAATGTGTGTGCTCTTGTCGGATCACAGCAGCGATGCGGCTTAAGGCTTGGCAAGTACCAGCATGGGAGACTGGCTGCGAATTCCAAGTTCCGTTGACCTTTTTGAACCTGAAAATTGTGTTAGTTTCTCTATGAGATAGTAAAAGAAGGTTCAAACTGAACAGCTGCTGTCAACGGCCATTCTAAGCTGAATGTGCCTGCTCTCGTCAGATCGCAGCATCAATGCAGCTTAAGGCTTGGCAAGTACCAGCATGGGAGACTGGCTGGGAATCCCAAGTTCTGTTGACCTTTTTGAACCTGAAAATTGTTAGTTTCTCTGTCAAAGATGGTAAAAGAAGGTTCAAATTGAACAGCTGCTGTCAACGGCCATTCTAAGCTGAATGTGCCTGCTCTCGTCAAATCGCAGCAGCAATGCAGCTTAAGGCTTGGCAAGTACCAGCATGGGAGACTGGCTGGGAATCCCAAGTTCCGTTGACCTTTTTGAACCTGAAAATTGTGTTAGTTTCTCTATGAGATAGTAAAAGAAGGTTCAAATTGAACAGCTGCTGTCAACGGCCATTCTAAGCTGAATGTGCGTGCTCTTGTCGGATCACAGCAGCGATGCGGCTTAAGGCTTGGCAAGTACCAGCATGGGAGACTGGCTGCGAATCCCAAGTTCCGTTGACCTTTTTGAACCTGAAAATTGTGTTAGTTTCTCTATGAGATAGTAAAAGAAGGTTCAAACTGAACAGCTGCTGTCAACGGCCATTCTAAGCTGAATGTGCCTGCTCTCGTCAGATCGCAGCATCAATGCAGCTTAAGGCTTGGCAAGTACCAGCATGGGAGACTGGCTGGGAATCCCAAGTTCCGTTGACCTTTTTGATCCTGAAAATTTTGTTAGTTTCTCTATGAGATAGTAAAAGAAGGTTCAAACTGAACAGCTGCTGTCAACAGCCATTCTAAGCTGAATGTGCCTGCTCTCGTCAGATCGCAGCAGCAATGCAGCTTAAGGCTTGGCAAGTACCAGCATGGGAGACTGGCTGGGAATCCCAAGTTCCGTTGACCTTTTTGAACCTGAAAATTGTGTTAGTTTCTCTATGAGATAGTAAAAGAAGGTTCAAATTGAACAGCTGCTGTCAACGGCCATTCTAAGCTGAATGTACCTGCTCTCGTCAGATAGCAGCAGCAATGCAGCTTAAGGCTTGGCAAGTACCAGCATGGGAGACTGGCTGGGAATCCCAAGTTCTGTTGACCTTTTGAACCTGAAAATTGTGTTAGTTTTTCTATGAGATAGTAAAGAAGGTTCAAATTGAACAGCTGCTGTCAACGGCCATTCTAAGCTGAATGTGCCTGCTCTCGTCAGATCGCAGCAGCAATGCAGCTTAAGGCTTGGCAAGTACCAGCATGGGAGACTGGCTGGGAATCCCAAGTTCTGTTGACCTTTTTGAACCTAAAAATTGTGTTAGTTTCTCTATGAGATAGTAAAAGAAGGTTCAAATTGAACAGCTGCTGTCAACGGCCATTCTAAGCTGAATGTGCCTGCTCTCATCAGAACGCAGCAGCAATTCAGCTTAAGGCTTGGCAAGTACCAGCATGGGAGACTGGCTGGGAATCCCAAGTTCCGTTGCCCTTTTTGAACCTGAAAATTGTGTTAGTTTCTCTGTGAGATAGTAAAAGAAGGTTCAAATTAGGCAGCTGCTGTCATCAGCCAGCTGCTGTCATCAGCCATTCTAAGCTGAATGTGCCTGCTCTCATCAGATCGCAGCAGCAATGCAGCTTAAGGCTTGGCAAGTACCAGCATGGGAGACTGGCTGGGAATCCCAAGTTCTGTTGACCTTTTTGAACCTGAAAATTGTTAGTTTCTCTGTCAAAGATGGTAAAAGAAGGTTCAAATTGAACAGCTGCTGTCAACGGCCATTCTAAGCTGAATGTGCCTGCTCTCGTCAGATCGCAGCAGCAATGCAGCTTAAGGCTTGGCAAGTACCAGCATGGGAGACTGGCTGGGAATCACAAGTTCCGTTGACCTTTTTGAACCTGAAAATTGTGTTAGTTTCTCTATGAGATAGTAAAGGAAGGTTCAAACTAAACAGCTGCTGTCAACGGCCATTCTAAGCTGAATGTGCCTGCTCTCGTCAGATCACAGCAGCAATGCAGCTTAAGGCTTGGCAAGTAACAGCATGGGAGACTGGCTGGGAATCCCAAGTTCCGTTGACCTTTTTGAACCTGAAAATTGTGTTAGTTTCTCTATGAGATAGTAAAAGAAGGTTCAAATTGAACAGCTGCTGTCAACGGCCATTCTAAGCTGAATGTGCCTGCTCTCGTCAGATCGCAGCAGCAATGCAGCTTAAGGCTTGGCAAGTACCAGCATGGGAGACTGGCTGGGAATCCCAAGTTCTATTGACCTTTTTGAACCTGAAAATTGTGTTAGTTTCTCTATGAGATAGTAAAAGAAGGTTCAAATTGAACAGCTGCTGTCAACGGCCATTCTAAGCTGAATGTGCCTGCTCTCGTCAGATCGCAGCAGCAATGCAGCTTAAGGCTTGGCAAGTACCAGCATGGGAGACTGGCTGGGAATCCCAAGTTCCGTTGACCTTTTTGAACCTGAAAATTGTGTTAGTTTCTCTATGAGATAGTAAAAGAAGGTTCAAATTGAACAGCTGCTGTCAACAGCCATTCTAAGCTGAATATCCCTGCTCTCGTCAGATCGCAGCAGCAATGCAGCTTAAGGCTTGGCAAGTACCAGCATGGGAGACTGGCTGGGAATCCCAAGTTCTGTTGACCTTTTTGAACCTGAAAATTGTGTTAGTTTCTCTATGAGATAGTAAAAGAAGGTTCAAATTGAACAGCTGCTGTCAACGGCCATTCTAAGCTGAATGTGCCTGCTCTCGTCAGATCGCAGCAGCAATGCAGCTTAAGGCTTGGCAAGTACCAGCATGGGAGACTGGCTGGGAATCCCAAGTTCTGTTGACCTTTTTGAACCTGAAAATTGTGTTAGTTTCTCTATGAGATAGTAAAAGAAGGTTCAAATTGAACAGCTGCTGTCAACGGCCATTCTAAGCTGAATGTGCATGCTCTTGTCGGATCACAGCAGCGATGCGGCTTAAGGCTTGGCAAGTACCAGCATGGGAGACTGGCTGCGAATTCCAAGTTCCGTTGACCTTTTTGAACCTGAAAATTGTGTTAGTTTCTCTATGAGATAGTAAAAGAAGGTTCAAACTGAACAGCTGCTGTCAACGGCCATTCTAAGCTGAATGTGCCTTCCCTCGTCAGATCGCAGCATCAATGCAGCTTAAGGCTTGGCAAGTACCAGCATGGGAGACTGGCTGGGAATCCCAAGTTCTGTTGACTTTTTTGAACCTGAAAATTGTTAGTTTCTCTGTCAAAGATGGTAAAAGAAGGTTCAAATTGAACAGCTGCTGTCAACGGCCATTCTAAGCTGAATGTGCCTGCTCTCGTCAGATCGCAGCAGCAATGCAGCTTAAGGCTTGGCAAGTACCAGCATGGGAGACTGGCTGGGAATCCCAAGTTCTGTTGACCTTTTTGAACCTGAAAATTGTGTTAGTTTCTCTATGAGATAGTAAAAGAAGGTTCAAATTGAACAGCTGCTGTCAACGGCCATTCTAAGCTGAATGTGCGTGCTCTTGTCGGATCACAGCAGCGATGCGGCTTAAGGCTTGGCAAGTACCAGCATGGGAGACTGGCTGCGAATCCCAAGTTCCGTTGCCCTTTTTGAACCTGAAAATTGTGTTAGTTTCTCTATGAGATAGTAAAAGAAGGTTCAAACTGAACAGCTGCTGTCAATGGCCATTCTAAGCTGAATGTGCCTGCTCTCGTCAGATCGCAGCAGCAATGCAGCTTAAGGCTTGGCAAGTACCAGCATGGGAGACTGGCTGGGAATCTCAAGTTCTGTTGACCTTTTTGAACCTGAAAATTGTGTTAGTTTCTCTATGAGATAGTAAAAGAAGGTTCAAATTGAACAGCTGCTGTCAACGGCCATTCTAAGCTGAATGTGCCTGCTCTCGTCAGATCGCAGCATCTTAAGGCTTGGCAAGTACCAGCATGGGAGACTGGCTGGGAATCCCAAGTTCCGTTGACCTTTTTGAACCTGAAAATTGTGTTAGTTTCTCTATGAGATAGTAAAAGAAGGTTCAAATTGAACAGCTGCTGTCAACGGCCATTCTAAGCTGAATGTGCCTGCTCTCATCAGATCGCAGCAGCAATGCAGCTTAAGGCTTGGCAAGTACCAGCATGGGAGACTGGCTGGGAATCCCAAGTTCCGTTGACCTTTTTGAACCTGAAAATTGTGTTAGTTTCTCTATGAGATAGTAAAAGAAGGTTCAAATTGAACAGCTGCTGTCAACGGCCATTCTAAGCTGAATGTGCCTGCTCTCGTCAGATCGCAGCAGCAATGCAGCTTAAGGCTTGGCAAGTACCAGCATGGGAGACTGGCTGGGAATCCCAAGTTCCGTTGACCTTTTTGAACCTTAAAATTGTTAGTTTCTCTGTCAAAGATGGTAAAAGAAGGTTCAAATTGAACAGCTGCTGTCAACGGCCATTCTAAGCTGAATGTGCCTGCTCTCGTCAGATCGCAGCAGCAATGCAGCTTAAGGCTTGGCAAGTACCAGCATGGGAGACTGGCTGGGAATCCCAAGTTCCGTTGACCTTTTTGAACCTGAAAATTGTGTTAGTTTCTCTATGAGATAGTAAAAGAAGGTTCAAACTGAACGGCTGCTGTCAACGGCCATTCTAAGCTGAATGTGCCTGCTCTCGTCAGATCGCAGCAGCAATGCAGCTTAAGGCTTGGCAAGTACCAGCATGGGAGACTGGCTGGGAAGCTCAAGTTCCGTTGACCTTTTTAAACCTGAAAATTGTGTTAGTTTCTCTATGAGATAGTAAAAGAAGGTTCAAATTGAACAGCTGCTGTCAACGGCCATTCTAAGCTGAATGTGCCTGCTCTCGTCAGATCGCAGCAGCAATGCAGCTTAAGGCTTGGCAAGTACCAGCATGGGAGACTGGCTGGGAATCCCAAGTTCCGTTGACCTTTTTGAACCTGAAAATTGTTAGTTTCTCTGTCAAAGATGGTAAAAGAAGGTTCAAATTGAACAGCTGCTGTCAACGGCCATTCTAAGCTGAATGTGCCTGCTCTCGTCAGATCGCAGCAGCAATGCAGCTTAAGGCTTGGCAAGTACCAGCATGGGAGACTGGCTGGGAATCCCAAGTTCCGTTGACCTTTTTGAACCTGAAAATTATGTTAGTTTCTCTATGAGATAGTAAAAGAAGGTTCAAATTGAACAGCTGCTGTCAACGGCCATTCTAAGCTGAATGTGCCTGCTCTCGTCAGATCGCAGCAGCAATGCAGCTTAAGGCTTGGCAAGTACCAGCATGGGAGTCTGGCTGGGAATCCCAAGTTCCGTTGACCTTTTTGAACCTGAAAATTGTTAGTTTCTCTGTCAAAGATGGTAAAAGAAGGTTCAAATTGAACAGCTGCTGTCAACGGCCATTCTAAGCTGAATGTGCCTGCTCTCGTCAGATCGCAGCAGCAATGCAGCTTAAGGCTTGGCAGGTACCAGCATGGGAGACTGGCTGGGAATCCCAAGTTCCGTTGACCTTTTTGAACCTGAAAATTGTGTTAGTTTCTCTATGAGATAGTAAAAGAAGGTTTAAACTGAACAGCTGCTGTCAACGGCCATTCTAAGCTGAATGTGCCTGCTCTCGTCAGATCGCAGCAGCAATGCAGCTTAAGGCTTGGCAAGTACCAGCATGGGAGACTGGCTGGGAATCCCAAGTTCTGTTGACCTTTTTGAACCTGAAAATTGTGATAGTTTCTCTATGAGATAGTAAAAGAAGGTTCAAACTGAACAGCTGCTGTCAACGGCCATTCTAAGCTGAATGTGCCTGCTCTCGTCAGATCGCAGCATCAATGCAGCTTAAGGCTTGGCAAGTACCAGCATGGGAGACTGGCTGGGAATCCCAAGTTCCGTTAACCTTTTTGAACCTGAAAATTGGGTTAGTTTCTCTATGAGATAGTAAAAGAAGGTTCAAATTGAACAGCTGCTGTCAACGGCCATTCTAAGCTGAATGTGCCTGCTCTCGTCAGATCGCAGCAGCAATGCAGCTTAAGGCTTGGCAAGTACCAGCATGGGAGACTGGCTGGGAATCCCAAGTTCTGTTGACCTTTTTGAACCTGAAAATTGTGTTAGTTTCTCTATGAGATAGTAAAAGAAGGTTCAAATTGAACAGCTGCTGTCAACGGCCATTCTAAGCTGAATGTGTGTGCTCTTGTCGGATCACAGCAGCGATGCGGCTTAAGGCTTGGCAAGTACCAGCATGGGAGACTGGCTGCGAATTCCAAGTTCCGTTGACCTTTTTGAACCTGAAAATTGTGTTAGTTTCTCTATGAGATAGTAAAAGAAGGTTCAAACTGAAAAGCTGCTGTCAACGGCCATTCTAAGCTGAATGTGCCTGCTCTCGTCAGATCGCAGCATCAATGCAGCTTAAGGCTTGGCAAGTACCAGCATGGGAGACTGGCTGGGAATCCCAAGTTCTGTTGACCTTTTTGAACCTGAAAACTGTTAGTTTCTCTGTCAAAGATGGTAAAAGAAGGTTCAAATTGAACAGCTGCTGTCAACGGCCATTCTAAGCTGAATGTGCCTGCTCTCGTCAAATCGCAGCAGCAATGCAGCTTAAGGCTTGGCAAGTACCAGCATGGGAGACTGGCTGGGAATCCCAAGTTCCGTTGACCTTTTTGAACCTGAAAATTGTGTTAGTTTCTCTATGAGATTCTCTAAAGAAGGTTCAAATTGAACAGCTGCTGTCAACGGCCATTCTAAGCTGAATGTGCGTGCTCTTGTCGGATCACAGCAGCGATGCGGCTTAAGGCTTGGCAAGTACCAGCATGGGAGACTGGCTGCGAATCCCAAGTTCCGTTGACCTTTTTGAACCTGAAAATTGTGTTAGTTTCTCTATGAGATAGTAAAAGAAGGTTCAAACTGAACAGCTGCTGTCAACGGCCATTCTAAGCTGAATGTGCCTGCTCTCGTCAGATCGCAGCATCAATGCAGCTTAAGGCTTGGCAAGTACCAGCATGGGAGACTGGCTGGGAATCCCAAGTTCCGTTGACCTTTTTGAACCTGAAAATTGTGTTAGTTTCTCTATGAGATAGTAAAAGAAGGTTCAAACTGAACAGCTGCTGTCAACGGCCATTCTAAGCTGAATGTGCCTGCTCTCGTCAGATCGCAGCAGCAATGCAGCTTAAGGCTTGGCAAGTACCAGCATGGGAGACTGGCTGGGAATCCCAAGTTCCGTTGACCTTTTTGAACCTGAAAATTGTGTTAGTTTCTCTATGAGATAGTAAAAGAAGGTTCAAATTGAACAGCTGCTGTCAACGGCCATTCTAAGCTGAATGTGCCTGCTCTCGTCAGATAGCAGCAGCAATGCAGCTTAAGGCTTGGCAAGTACCAGCATGGGAGACTGGCTGGGAATCCCAAGTTCTGTTGACCTTTTGAACCTGAAAATTGTGTTAGTTTTTCTATGAGATAGTAAAGAAGGTTCAAATTGAACAGCTGCTGTCAACGGCCATTCTAAGCTGAATGTGCCTGCTCTCGTCAGATCGCAGCAGCAATGCAGCTTAAGGCTTGGCAAGTACCAGCATGGGAGACTGGCTGGGAATCCCAAGTTCTGTTGACCTTTTTGAACCTGAAAATTGTGTTAGTTTCTCTATGAGATAGTAAAAGAAGGTTCAAATTGAACAGCTGCTGTCAACGGCCATTCTAAGCTGAATGTGCCTGCTCTCGTCAGATCGCAGCAACAATGAAGCTTAAGGCTTGGCAAGTACCAGCATGGGAGACTGGCTGGGAATCCCAAGTTCTGTTGACCTTTTTGAACCTGAAAATTGTTAGTTTCTCTGTCAAAGATGGTAAAAGAAGGTTCAAATTGAACAGCTGCTGTCAACGGCCATTCTAAGCTGAATGTGCCTGCTCTCGTCAGATCGCAGCAGCAATGCAGCTTAAGGCTTGGCAAGTACCAGCATGGGAGACTGGCTGGGAATCCCAAGTTCCGTTGACCTTTTTGAACCTGAAAATTGTGTTAGTTTCTCTATGAGATAGTAAAAGAAGGTTCAAATTGAACAGCTGCTGTCAACGGCCATTCTAAGCTGAATGTGCCTGCTCTCGTCAGATAGCAGCAGCAATGCAGCTTAAGGCTTGGCAAGTACCAGCATGGGAGACTGGCTGGGAATCCCAAGTTCTGTTGACCTTTTGAACCTGAAAATTGTGTTAGTTTTTCTATGAGATAGTAAAGAAGGTTCAAATTGAACAGCTGCTGTCAACGGCCATTCTAAGCTGAATGTGCCTGCTCTCGTCAGATCGCAGCAGCAATGCAGCTTAAGGCTTGGCAAGTACCAGCATGGGAGACTGGCTGGGAATCCCAAGTTCTGTTGACCTTTTTGAACCTGAAAATTGTGTTAGTTTCTCTATGAGATAGTAAAAGAAGGTTCAAATTGAACAGCTGCTGTCAACGGCCATTCTAAGCTGAATGTGCCTGCTCTCGTCAGATCGCAGCAACAATGAAGCTTAAGGCTTGGCAAGTACCAGCATCGGAGACTGGCTGGGAATCCCAAGTTCTGTTGACCTTTTTGAACCTGAAAATTGTTAGTTTCTCTGTCAAAGATGGTAAAAGAAGGTTCAAATTGAACAGCTGCTGTCAACGGCCATTCTAAGCTGAATGTGCCTGCTCTCGTCAGATCGCAGCAGCAATGCAGCTTAAGGCTTGGCAAGTACCAGCATGGGAGACTGGCTGGGAATCACAAGTTCCGTTGACCTTTTTGAACCTGAAAATTGTGTTAGTTTCTCTATGAGATAGTAAAGGAAGGTTCAAACTAAACAGCTGCTGTCAACGGCCATTCTAAGCTGAATGTGCCTGCTCTCGTCAGATCACAGCAGCAATGCAGCTTAAGGCTTGGCAAGTAACAGCATGGGAGACTGGCTGGGAATCCCAAGTTCCGTTGACCTTTTTGAACCTGAAAATTGTGTTAGTTTCTCTATGAGATAGTAAAAGAAGGTTCAAATTGAACAGCTGCTGTCAACGGCCATTCTAAGCTGAATGTGCCTGCTCTCGTCAGATCGCAGCAGCAATGCAGCTTAAGGCTTGGCAAGTACCAGCATGGGAGACTGGCTGGGAATCCCAAGTTC
Organism: Engystomops pustulosus; assembly: GCF_040894005.1. Classification (NCBI taxonomy): domain Eukaryota; kingdom Metazoa; phylum Chordata; class Amphibia; order Anura; family Leptodactylidae; genus Engystomops; species Engystomops pustulosus. The sequence continues at coordinate 69,750,534 of NC_092419.1, forward strand.
TATTGACCTTTTTGAACCTGAAAATTGTGTCAGTTTCTCTATGAGATAGTAAAAGAAGGTTCAAATTGAACAGCTGCTGTCAACGGCCATTCTAAGCTGAATGTGCCTGCTCTCGTCAGATCGCAGCAGCAATGCAGCTTAAGGCTTGGCAAGTACCAGCATGGGAGACTGGCTGGGAATCCCAAGTTCCGTTGACCTTTTTGAACCTGAAAATTGTGTTAGTTTCTCTATGAGATAGTAAAAGAAGGTTCAAATTGAACAGCTGCTGTCAACAGCCATTCTAAGCTGAATATCCCTGCTCTCGTCAGATCGCAGCAGCAATGCAGCTTAAGGCTTGGCAAGTACCAGCATGGGAGACTGGCTGGGAATCCCAAGTTCTGTTGACCTTTTTGAACCTGAAAATTGTGTTAGTTTCTCTATGAGATAGTAAAAGAAGGTTCAAATTGAACAGCTGCTGTCAACGGCCATTCTAAGCTGAATGTGCCTGCTCTCGTCAGATCGCAGCAGCAATGCAGCTTAAGGCTTGGCAAGTACCAGCATGGGAGACTGGCTGGGAATCCCAAGTTCTGTTGACCTTTTTGAACCTGAAAATTGTGTTAGTTTCTCTATGAGATAGTAAAAGAAGGTTCAAATTGAACAGCTGCTGTCAACGGCCATTCTAAGCTGAATGTGCGTGCTCTTGTCGGATCACAGCAGCGATGCGGCTTAAGGCTTGGCAAGTACCAGCATGGGAGACTGGCTGCGAATTCCAAGTTCCGTTGACCTTTTTGAACCTGAAAATTGTGTTAGTTTCTCTATGAGATAGTAAAAGAAGGTTCAAACTGAACAGCTGCTGTCAACGGCCATTCTAAGCTGAATGTGCCTTCCCTCGTCAGATCGCAGCATCAATGCAGCTTAAGGCTTGGCAAGTACCAGCATGGGAGACTGGCTGGGAATCCACAGTTCTGTTGACCTTTTTGAACCTGAAAATTGTTAGTTTCTCTGTCAAAGATGGTAAAAGAAGGTTCAAATTGAACAGCTGCTGTCAACGGCCATTCTAAGCTGAATGTGCCTGCTCTCGTCAGATCGCAGCAGCAATGCAGCTTAAGGCTTGGCAAGTACCAGCATGGGAGACTGGCTGGGAATCCCAAGTTCCGTTGACCTTTTTGAACCTGAAAATTGTGTTAGTTTCTCTATGAGATAGTAAAAGAAGGTTCAAATTGAACAGCTGCTGTCAACGGCCATTCTAAGCTGAATGTGCGTGCTCTTGTCGGATCACAGCAGCGATGCGGCTTAAGGCTTGGCAAGTACCAGCATGGGAGACTGGCTGCGAATCCCAAGTTCCGTTGCCCTTTTTTGAACCTGAAAATTGTGTTAGTTTCTCTATGAGATAGTAAAAGAAGGTTCAAACTGAACAGCTGCTGTCAATGGCCATTCTCAGCTGAATGTGCCTGCTCTCGTCAGATCGCAGCAGCAATGCAGCTTAAGGCTTGGCAAGTACCAGCATGGGAGACTGGCTGGGAATCCCAAGTTCCGTTGACCTTTTTGAACCTGAAAATTGTGTTAGTTTCTCTATGAGATAGTAAAAGAAGGTTCAAACTGAACAGCTGCTGTCAACGGCCATTCTAAGCTGAATGTGCGTGCTCTTGTCGGATCACAGCAGCGATGCGGCTTAAGGCTTGGCAAGTACCAGCATGGGAGACTGGCTGCGAATCCCAAATTCCGTTGACCTTTTTGAACCTGAAAATTGTGTTAGTTTCTCTATGAGATAGTAAAAGAAGGTTCAAACTGAACAGCTGCTGTCAACGGCCATTCTAAGCTGAATGTGCCTGCTCTCGTCAGATCGCAGCATCAATGCAGCTTAAGGCTTGGCAAGTACCAGCATGGGAGACTGGCTGGGAATCCCAAGTTCCGTTGACCTTTTTGAACCTGAAAATTGTGTTAGTTTCTCTATGAGATAGTAAAAGAAGGTTCAAATTGAACAGCTGCTGTCAACGGCCATTCTAAGCTGAATGTGCCTGCTCTCGTCAGATCACAGCAGCAATGCAGCTTAAGGCTTGGCAAGTACCAGCATGGGAGACTGGCTGGGAATCCCAAGTTCCGTTGACCTTTTTGAACCTGAAAATTGTGTTAGTTTCTCTATGAGATAGTAAAAGAAAGTAGAAATTAGGCAGCTGCTGTCAACGGCCATTCTAAGCTGAATGTGCCTGCTCTCGTCAGATCGCAGCAGCAATGCAGCTTAAGGCTTGGCAAGTACCAGCATGGGAGACTGGCTGGGAATCCCAAGTTCTGTTGACCTTTTTGAACCTGAAAATTGTGTTAGTTTCTCTATGAGATAGTAAAAGAAGGTTCAAATTGAACAGCTGCTGTCAACGGCCATTCTAAGCTGAATGTGCCTGCTCTCGTCAGATCGCAGCAGCAATGCAGCTTAAGGCTTGGCAAGTACCAGCATGGGAGAATGGCTGCGAATCCCAAGTTCCGTTGACCTTTTTGAACCTGAAAATTGTTAGTTTCTCTGTCAAAGATGGTAAAAGAAGGTTCAAATTGAACAGCTGCTGTCAACGGCCATTCTAAGCTGAATGTGCCTGCTCTCGTCAGATCGCAGCAGCAATGCAGCTTAAGGCTTGGCAAGTACCAGCATGGGAGACTGGCTGGGAATCCCAAGTTCTGTTGACCTTTTTGAACCTGAAAATTGTGTTAGTTTCTCTATGAGATAGTAAAAGAAGGTTCAAATTGAACAGCTGCTGTCAACGGCCATTCTAAGCTGAATGTGCCTGCTCTCGTCAGATCGCAGCAGCTTAAGGCTTGGCAAGTACCAGCATGGGAGACTGGCTGGGAATCCCAAGTTCCGTTGACCTTTTTGAACCTGAAAATTGTGTTAGTTTCTCTATGAGATAGTAAAAGAAGGTTCAAATTGAACAGCTGCTGTCAACGGCCATTCTAAGCTGAATGTGCCTGCTCTCGTCAGATCGCAGCAGCAATGCAGCTTAAGGCTTGGCAAGTACCAGCATGGGAGACTGGCTGGGAATCCCAAGTTCCGTTGACCTTTTTGAACCTGAAAATTGTGTTAGTTTTTCTATGAGATAGTAAAAGAAGGTTCAAATTGAACAGCTGCTGTCAACGGCCATTCTAAGCTGAATGTGCCTGCTCTCGTCAGATCGCAGCAACAATGAAGCTTAAGGCTTGGCAAGTACCAGCATGGGAGACTGGCTGGGAATCCCAAGTTCTGTTGACCTTTTTGAACCTGAAAATTGTTAGTTTCTCTGTCAAAGATGGTAAAAGAAGGTTCAAATTGAACAGCTGCTGTCAACGGCCATTCTAAGCTGAATGTGCCTGCTCTCGTCAGATCGCAGCAGCAATGCAGCTTAAGGCTTGGCAAGTACCAGCATGGGAGACTGGCTGGGAATCCCAAGTTCCGTTGACCTTTTTGAACCTGAAAATTGTGTTAGTTTCTCTATGAGATAGTAAAAGAAGGTTCAAACTGAACAGCTGCTGTCAACGGCCATTCTAAGCTGAATGTGCCTGCTCTCGTCAGATCGCAGCAGCAATGCAGCTTAAGGCTTGGCAAGTAACAGCATGGGAGACTGGCTGGGAATCCCAAGTTCCGTTGACCTTTTTGAACCTGAAAATTGTGTTAGTTTCTCTATGAGATAGTAAAAGAAGGTTCAAATTGAACAGCTGCTGTCAACGGCCATTCTAAGCTGAATGTGCGTGCTCTTGTCGGATCACAGCAGCGATGCGGCTTAAGGCTTGGCAAGTACCAGCATGGGAGACTGGCTGCGAATTCCAAGTTCCGTTGACCTTTTTGAACCTGAAAATTGTGTTAGTTTCTCTATGAGATAGTAAAAGAAGGTTCAAACTGAACAGCTGCTGTCAACGGCCATTCTAAGCTGAATGTGCCTGCTCTCGTCAGATCGCAGCATCAATGCAGCTTAAGGCTTGGCAAGTACCAGCATGGGAGACTGGCTGGGAATCCCAAGTTCTGTTGACCTTTTTGAACCTGAAAATTGTTAGTTTCTCTGTCAAAGATGGTAAAAGAAGGTTCAAATTGAACAGCTGCTGTCAACGGCCATTCTAAGCTGAATGTGCCTGCTCTCGTCAGATCGCAGCAGCAATGCAGCTTAAGGCTTGGCAAGTACCAGCATGGGAGACTGGCTGGGAATCCCAAGTTCCGTTGACCTTTTTGAACCTGAAAATTGTGTTAGTTTCTCTATGAGATAGTAAAAGAAGGTTCAAATTGAACAGCTGCTGTCAACGGCCATTCTAAGCTGAATGTGCGTGCTCTTGTCGGATCACAGCAGCGATGCTGCTTAAGGCTTGGCAAGTACCAGCATGGGAGACTGGCTGCGAATCCCAAGTTCCGTTGACCTTTTTGAACCTGAAAATTGTGTTAGTTTCTCTATGAGATAGTAAAAGAAGGTTCGAACTGAACAGCTGCTGTCAACGGCCATTCTAAGCTGAATGTGCCTGCTCTCGTCAGATCGCAGCAGCAATGCAGCTTAAGGCTTGGCAAGTACCAGCATGGGAGACTGGCTGGGAATCCCAAGTTCCGTTGACCTTTTTGAACCTGAAAATTGTGTTAGTTTCTCTATGAGATAGTAAAAGAAGGTTCAAATTGAACAGCTGCTGTCAACGGCCATTCTAAGCTGAATGTGCCTGCTCTCGTCAGATCGCAGCAGCAATGCAGCTTAAGGCTTGGCAAGTACCAGCATGGGAGACTGGCTGGGAATCCCAAGTTCTGTTGACCTTTTTGAACCTGAAAATTGTGTTAGTTTCTCTATGAGATAGTAAAAGAAGGTTCAAATTGAACAGCTGCTGTCAACGGCCATTCTAAGCTGAATGTGCCTGCTCTCGTCAGATCGCAGCAGCTTAAGGCTTGGCAAGTACCAGCATGGGAGACTGGCTGGGAATCCCAAGTTCCGTTGACCTTTTTGAACCTGAAAATTGTGTTAGTTTCTCTATGAGATAGTAAAAGAAGGTTCAAATTGAACAGCTGCTGTCAACGGCCATTCTAAGCTGAATGTGCCTGCTCTCGTCAGATCGCAGCAGCAATGCAGCTTAAGGCTTGGCAAGTACCAGCATGGGAGACTGGCTGGGAATCCCAAGTTCCGTTGACCTTTTTGAACCTGAAAATTGTGTTAGTTTTTCTATGAGATAGTAAAAGAAGGTTCAAATTGAACAGCTGCTGTCAACGGCCATTCTAAGCTGAATGTGCCTGCTCTCGTCAGATCGCAGCAACAATGAAGCTTAAGGCTTGGCAAGTACCAGCATGGGAGACTGGCTGGGAATCCCAAGTTCTGTTGACCTTTTTGAACCTGAAAATTGTTAGTTTCTCTGTCAAAGATGGTAAAAGAAGGTTCAAATTGAACAGCTGCTGTCAACGGCCATTCTAAGCTGAATGTGCCTGCTCTCGTCAGATCGCAGCAGCAATGCAGCTTAAGGCTTGGCAAGTACCAGCATGGGAGACTGGCTGGGAATCCCAAGTTCCGTTGACCTTTTTGAACCTGAAAATTGTGTTAGTTTCTCTATGAGATAGTAAAAGAAGGTTCAAACTGAACAGCTGCTGTCAACGGCCATTCTAAGCTGAATGTGCCTGCTCTCGTCAGATCGCAGCAGCAATGCAGCTTAAGGCTTGGCAAGTAACAGCATGGGAGACTGGCTGGGAATCCCAAGTTCCGTTGACCTTTTTGAACCTGAAAATTGTGTTAGTTTCTCTATGAGATAGTAAAAGAAGGTTCAAATTGAACAGCTGCTGTCAACGGCCATTCTAAGCTGAATGTGCGTGCTCTTGTCGGATCACAGCAGCGATGCGGCTTAAGGCTTGGCAAGTACCAGCATGGGAGACTGGCTGCGAATTCCAAGTTCCGTTGACCTTTTTGAACCTGAAAATTGTGTTAGTTTCTCTATGAGATAGTAAAAGAAGGTTCAAACTGAACAGCTGCTGTCAACGGCCATTCTAAGCTGAATGTGCCTGCTCTCGTCAGATCGCAGCATCAATGCAGCTTAAGGCTTGGCAAGTACCAGCATGGGAGACTGGCTGGGAATCCCAAGTTCTGTTGACCTTTTTGAACCTGAAAATTGTTAGTTTCTCTGTCAAAGATGGTAAAAGAAGGTTCAAATTGAACAGCTGCTGTCAACGGCCATTCTAAGCTGAATGTGCCTGCTCTCGTCAGATCGCAGCAGCAATGCAGCTTAAGGCTTGGCAAGTACCAGCATGGGAGACTGGCTGGGAATCCCAAGTTCCGTTGACCTTTTTGAACCTGAAAATTGTGTTAGTTTCTCTATGAGATAGTAAAAGAAGGTTCAAATTGAACAGCTGCTGTCAACGGCCATTCTAAGCTGAATGTGCGTGCTCTTGTCGGATCACAGCAGCGATGCGGCTTAAGGCTTGGCAAGTACCAGCATGGGAGACTGGCTGCGAATCCCAAGTTCCGTTGACCTTTTTGAACCTGAAAATTGTGTTAGTTTCTCTATGAGATAGTAAAAGAAGGTTCGAACTGAACAGCTGCTGTCAACGGCCATTCTAAGCTGAATGTGCCTGCTCTCGTCAGATCGCAGCAGCAATGCAGCTTAAGGCTTGGCAAGTACCAGCATGGGAGACTGGCTGGGAATCCCAAGTTCCGTTGACCTTTTTGAACCTGAAAATTGTGTTAGTTTCTCTATGAGATAGTAAAAGAAGGTTCAAATTGAACAGCTGCTGTCAACGGCCATTCTAAGCTGAATGTGCCTGCTCTCGTCAGATCGCAGCAGCAATGCAGCTTAAGGCTTGGCAAGTACCAGCATGGGAGACTGGCTGGGAATCCCAAGTTCTGTTGACCTTTTTGAACCTGAAAATTGTGTTAGTTTCTCTATGAGATAGTAAAAGAAGGTTCAAATTGAACAGCTGCTGTCAACGGCCATTCTAAGCTGAATGTGCGTGCTCTTGTCGGATCACAGCAGCGATGCGGCTTAAGGCTTGGCAAGTACCAGCATGGGAGACTGGCTGCGAATCCCAAGTTCCGTTGACCTTTTTGAACCTGAAAATTGTGTTAGTTTCTCTATGAGATAGTAAAAGAAGGTTCAAATTGAACAGCTGCTGTCAACGGCCATTCTAAGCTGAATGTGCCTGCTCTCGTCAGATCGCAGCAACAATTAAGCTTAAGGCTTGGCAAGTACCAGCATGGGAGACTGGCTGGGAATCCCAAGTTCTGTTGACCTTTTTGAACCTGAAAATTGTTAGTTTCTCTGTCAAAGATGGTAAAAGAAGGTTCAAATTGAACAGCTGCTGTCAACGGCCATTCTAAGCTGAATGTGCGTGCTCTTGTCGGATCACAGCAGCGATGCGGCTTAAGGCTTGGCAAGTACCAGCATGGGAGACTGGCTGCGAATTCCAAGTTCCGTTGACCTTTTTGAACCTGAAAATTGTGTTAGTTTCTCTATGAGATAGTAAAAGAAGGTTCAAACTGAACAGCTGCTGTCAACGGCCATTCTAAGCTGAATGTGCCTGCTCTCGTCAGATCGCAGCATCAATGCAGCTTAAGGCTTGGCAAGTACCAGCATGGGAGACTGGCTGGGAATCCCAAGTTCTGTTGACCTTTTTGAACCTGAAAATTGTTAGTTTCTCTGTCAAAGATGGTAAAAGAAGGTTCAAATTGAACAGCTGCTGTCAACGGCCATTCTAAGCTGAATGTGCCTGCTCTCGTCAGATCGCAGCAGCAATGCAGCTTAAGGCTTGGCAAGTACCAGCATGGGAGACTGGCTGGGAATCCCAAGTTCCGTTGACCTTTTTGAACCTGAAAATTGTGTTAGTTTCTCTATGAGATAGTAAAAGAAGGTTCAAATTGAACAGCTGCTGTCAACGGCCATTCTAAGCTGAATGTGCGTGCTCTTGTCGGATCACAGCAGCGATGCGGCTTAAGGCTTGGCAAGTACCAGCATGGGAGACTGGCTGCGAATCCCAAGTTCCGTTGACCTTTTTGAACCTGAAAATTGTGTTAGTTTCTCTATGAGATAGTAAAAGAAGGTTCGAACTGAACAGCTGCTGTCAACGGCCATTCTAAGCTGAATGTGCCTGCTCTCGTCAGATCGCAGCAGCAATGCAGCTTAAGGCTTGGCAAGTACCAGCATGGGAGACTGGCTGGGAATCCCAAGTTCCGTTGACCTTTTTGAACCTGAAAATTGTGTTAGTTTCTCTATGAGATAGTAAAAGAAGGTTCAAATTGAACAGCTGCTGTCAACGGCCATTCTAAGCTGAATGTGCCTGCTCTCGTCAGATCGCAGCAGCAATGCAGCTTAAGGCTTGGCAAGTACCAGCATGGGAGACTGGCTGGGAATCCCAAGTTCTGTTGACCTTTTTGAACCTGAAAATTGTGTTAGTTTCTCTATGAGATAGTAAAAGAAGGTTCAAATTGAACAGCTGCTGTCAACGGCCATTCTAAGCTGAATGTGCGTGCTCTTGTCGGATCACAGCAGCGATGCGGCTTAAGGCTTGGCAAGTACCAGCATGGGAGACTGGCTGCGAATCCCAAGTTCCGTTGACCTTTTTGAACCTGAAAATTGTGTTAGTTTCTCTATGAGATAGTAAAAGAAGGTTCAAATTGAACAGCTGCTGTCAACGGCCATTCTAAGCTGAATGTGCCTGCTCTCGTCAGATCGCAGCAACAATTAAGCTTAAGGCTTGGCAAGTACCAGCATGGGAGACTGGCTGGGAATCCCAAGTTCTGTTGACCTTTTTGAACCTGAAAATTGTTAGTTTCTCTGTCAAAGATGGTAAAAGAAGGTTCAAATTGAACAGCTGCTGTCAACGGCCATTCTAAGCTGAATGTGCCTGCTCTCGTCAGATCGCAGCAGCAATGCAGCTTAAGGCTTGGCAAGTACCAGCATGGGAGACTGGCTGGGAATCCCAAGTTCCGTTGACCTTTTTGAACCTGAAAATTGTGTTAGTTTCTCTATGAGATAGTAAAAGAAGGTTCAAACTGAACAGCTGCTGTCAACGGCCATTCTAAGCTGAATGTGCCTGCTCTCGTCAGGTCGCAGCAGCAATGCAGCTTAAGGCTTGGCAAGTACCAGCATGGGAGACTGGCTGGGAATCCCAAGTTCTGTCGACCTTTTTGAACCTGAAAATTGTGTTAGTTTCTCTATGAGATAGTAAAAGAAAGTAGAAATAAGGCAGCTGCTGTCAACGGCCATTCTAAGCTGAATGTGCCTGCTCTCGTCAGATCGCAGCAGCAATGCAGCTTAAGGCTTGGCAAGTACCAGCATGGGAGACTGGCTGGGAATCCCAAGTTCTATTGACCTTTTTGAACCTGAAAATTGTGTTAGTTTTTCTATGAGATAGTAAAAGAAGGTTCAAATTGAACAGCTGCTGTCAACGGCCATTCTAAGCTGAATGTGCCTGCTCTCGTCAGATCGCAGCAGCAATGCAGCTTAAGGCTTGGCAAGTACCAGCATGGGAGACTGGCTGGGAATCCCAAGTTCTGTTGACCTTTTTGAACCTGAAAATTGTGTTAGTTTCTCTATGAGATAGTAAAAGAAGGTTCAAATAGAACAGCTGCTGCCAACGGCCATTCTAAGCTGAATGTGCCTGCTCTCGTCAGATCGCAGCAGCAATGCAGCTTAAGGCTTGGCAAGTACCAGCATGGGAGGATGGCTGCGAATCCCAAGTTCCTTTGACCTTTTTGAACCTGAAAATTTTTAGTTTCTCTGTCAAAGATGGTAAAAGAAGGTTCAAATTGAACAGCTGCTGTCAACGGCCATTCTAAGTTGAATGTGCCTGCTCTCGTCAGATCGCAGCAGCAATGCAGCTTAAGGCTTGGCAAGTACCAGCATGGGAGACTGGCTGGGAATCCCAAGTTCTGTTGACCTTTTTGAACCTGAAAATTGTGTTAGTTTCTCTATGAGATAGTAAAAGAAGGTTCAAATTGAACAGCTGCTGTCAACGGCCATTCTAAGCTGAATGTGCCTGCTCTCGTCAGATTGCAGCAGCTTAAGGCTTGGCAAGTACCAGCATGGGAGACTGGCTGGGAATCCCAAGTTCCGTTGACCTTTTTGAACCTGAAAAATGTGTTAGTTTTTCTATGAGATAGTAAAAGAAGGTTCAAATTGAACAGCTGCTGTCAACGGCCATTCTAAGCTGAATGTGCCAGCTCTCGTCAGATCGCAGCAGCAATGCAGCTTAAGGCTTGGCAAGTACCAGCATGGGAGACTGGCTGGGAATCCCAAGTTCTGTTGACCTTTTTGAACCTGAAAATTGTGTTAGTTTCTCTATGAGATAGTAAAAGAAGGTTCAAATTGAACAGCTGCTGTCAACGGCCATTCTAAGCTGAATGTTCCTGCTCTCGTCAGATCGCAGCAGCAATGCAGCTTAAGGCTTGGCAAGTACCAGCATGGGAGACTGGCTGGGAATCCCAAGTTCCGTTGACCTTTTTGAACCTGAAAATTGTTAGTTTCTCTGTCAAAGATGGTAAAAGAAGGTTCAAATTGAACAGCTGCTGTCAACGGCCTTTCTAAGCTGAATGTGCCTGCTCTCGTCAGATCGCAGCAGCAATGCAGCTTAAGGCTTGGCAAGTACCAGCATGGGAGACTGGCTGGGAATCCCAAGTTCCGTTGACGTTTTTGAACCTGAAAATTGTGTTAGTTTCTCTATGAGATAGTAAAAGAAAGTAGAAATAAGGCAGCTGCTGTCAACGGCCATTCTAAGCTGAATGTGCCTGCTCTCGTCAGATCGCAGCAGCAATGCAGCTTAAGGCTTGGCAAGTACCAGCATGGGAGACTGGCTGGGAATCCCAAGTTCTGTTGACCTTTTTGAACCTGAAAATTGTGTTAGTTTTTCTATGAGATAGTAAAAGAAGGTTCAAATTGAACAGCTGCTGTCAACGGCCATTCTAAGCTGAATGTGCCAGCTCTCGTCAGATCGCAGCAGCAATGCAGCTTAAGGCTTGGCAAGTACCAGCATGGGAGACTGGCTGGGAATCCCAAGTTCTGTTGACCTTTTTGAACCTGAAAATTGTGTTAGTTTCTCTATGAGATAGTAAAAGAAGGTTCAAATAGAACAGCTGCTGTCAACGGCCATTCTAAGCTGAATGTGCCTGCTCTCGTCAGATCGCAGCAGCAATGCAGCTTAAGGCTTGGCAAGTACCAGCATGGGAGGCTGGCTGCGAATCCCAAGTTCCTTTGACCTTTTTGAACCTGAAAATTGTTAGTTTCTCTGTCAAAGATGGTAAAAGAAGGTTCAAATTGAACAGCTGCTGTCAACGGCCATTCTAAGTTGAATGTGCCTGCTCTCGTCAGATCGCAGCAGCAATGCAGCTTAAGGCTTGGCAAGTACCAGCATGGGAGACTGGCTGGGAATCCCAAGTTCTGTTGACCTTTTTGAACCTGAAAATTGTGTTAGTTTCTCTATGAGATAGTAAAAGAAGGTTCAAATTGAACAGCTGCTGTCAACGGCCATTCTAAGCTGAATGTGCCTGCTCTCGTCAGATCGCAGCAGCTTAAGGCTTGGCAAGTACCAGCATGGGAGACTGGCTGGGAATCCCAAGTTCCGTTGACCTTTTTGAACCTGAAAATTGTGTTAGTTTCTCTATGAGATAGTAAAAGAAGGTTCAAATTGAACAGCTGCTGTCAACGGCCATTCTAAGCTGAATGTTCCTGCTCTCGTCAGATCGCAGCAGCAATGCAGCTTAAGGCTTGGCAAGTACCAGCATGGGAGACTGGCTGGGAATCCCAAGTTCCGTTGACCTTTTTGAACCTGAAAATTGTTAGTTTCTCTGTCAAAGATGGTAAAAGAAGGTTCAAATTGAACAGCTGCTGTCAACGGCCATTCTAAGTTGAATGTGCCTGCTCTCGTCAGATCGCAGCAGCAATGCAGCTTAAGGCTTGGCAAGTACCAGCATGGGAGACTGGCTGGGAATCCCAAGTTCTGTTGACCTTTTTGAACCTGAAAATTGTGTTAGTTTCTCTATGAGATAGTAAAAGAAGGTTCAAATTGAACAGCTGCTGTCAACGGCCATTCTAAGCTGAATGTGCCTGCTCTCGTCAGATCGCAGCAGCTTAAGGCTTGGCAAGTACCAGCATGGGAGACTGGCTGGGAATCCCAAGTTCCGTTGACCTTTTTGAACCTGAAAATTGTGTTAGTTTCTCTATGAGATAGTAAAAGAAGGTTCAAATTGAACAGCTGCTGTCAACGGCCATTCTAAGCTGAATGTTCCTGCTCTCGTCAGATCGCAGCAGCAATGCAGCTTAAGGCTTGGCAAGTACCAGCATGGGAGACTGGCTGGGAATCCCAAGTTCCGTTGACCTTTTTGAACCTGAAAATTGTTAGTTTCTCTGTCAAAGATGGTAAAAGAAGGTTCAAATTGAACAGCTGCTGTCAACGGCCTTTCTAAGCTGAATGTGCCTGCTCTCGTCAGATCGCAGCAGCAATGCAGCTTAAGGCTTGGCAAGTACCAGCATGGGAGACTGGCTGGGAATCCCAAGTTCCGTTGACCTTTTTGAACCTGAAAATTGTGTTAGTTTCTCTATGAGATAGTAAAAGAAGGTTCAAATTGAACAGCTGCTGTCAACGGCCATTCTAAGCTGAATGTGCCTGCTCTCGTCAGATCGCAGCAGCTTAAGGCTTGGCAAGTACCAGCATGGGAGACTGGCTGGGAATCCCAAGTTCCGTTGACCTTTTTGAACCTGAAAATTGTGTTAGTTTCTCTATGAGATAGTAAAAGAAGGTTCAAATTGAACAGCTGCTGTCAACGGCCATTCTAAGCTTTATGTGCCTGCTCTCGTCAGATCGCAGCAGCAATGCAGCTTAAGGCTTGGCAAGTACCAGCATGGGAGACTGGCTGGGAATCCCAAGTTCCGTTGACCTTTTTGAACCTGAAAATTGTTAGTTTCTCTGTCAAAGATGGTAAAAGAAGGTTCAAATTGAACAGCTGCTGTCAACGGCCATTCTAAGCTGAATGTGCCTGCTCTCGTCAGATCGCAGCAGCAATGCAGCTTAAGGCTTGGCAAGTACCAGCATGGGAGACTGGCTGGGAATCCCAAGTTCCGTTGACCTTTTTGAACCTGAAAATTGTGTTAGTTTCTCTATGAGATAGTAAAAGAAGGTTCAAATTGAACAGCTGCTGTCAACGGCCATTCTAAGCTGAATGTGCCTGCTCTCGTCAGATCGCAGCAGCAATGCAGCTTAAGGCTTGGCAAGTACCAGCATGGGAGACTGGCTGGGAATCCCAAGTTCCGTTGACCTTTTTGAACCTGAAAATTGTGTTAGTTTCTCTATGAGATAGTAAAAGAAGGTTCAAACTGAACAGCTGCTGTCAACGGCCATTCTAAGCTGAATGTGCCTGCTCTCGTCAGATCGCAGCATTAATGCAGCTTAAGGCTTGGCAAGTACCAGCATGGGAGACTGGCTGGGAATCCCAAGTTCCGTTGACCTTTTTGAACCTGAAAATTGTGTTAGTTTCTCTATGAGATAGTAAAAGAAGGTTCAAATTGAACAGCTGCTGTCAACAGCATTCTAAGCTGAATGTGCCTGCTCTCGTCAGATCGCAGCAGCAATGCAGCTTAAGGCTTGGCAAGTACCAGCATGGGAGACTGGCTGGGAATCCCAAGTTCTGTTGACCTTTTTGAACCTGAAAATTGTGTTAGTTTCTCTATGAGATAGTAAAAGAAGGTTCAAATTGAACAGCTGCGGTCAACGGCCATTCTAAGCTGAATGTGCCTGCTCTCGTCAGATCGCAGCATCAATGCAGCTTAAGGCTTGGCAAGTACCAGCATGGGAGACTGGCTGCGAATCCCAAGTTCCGTTGACCTTTTTGAACCTGAAAATTGTTAGTTTCTCTGTCAAAGATGGTAAAAGAAGGTTCAAATTGAACAGCTGCTGTCAACGGCCATTCTAAGCTGAATGTGCCTGCTCTCGTCAGATCGCAGCAGCAATGCAGCTTAAGGCTTGGCAAGTACCAGCATGGGAGACTGGCTGGGAATCCCAAGTTCCGTTGACCTTTTTGAACCTGAAAATTGTGTTAGTTTCTCTACGAGATAGTAAAAGAAGGTTCAAATTGAACAGCTGCTGTCAACGGCCATTCTAAGCTGAATGTGCCTGCTCTCGTCAGATCGCAGCAGCAATGCAGCTTAAGGCTTGGCAAGTACCAGCATGGGAGACTGGCTGGGAATCCCAAGTTCTTTTGACCTTTTTGAACCTGAAAATTGTGTTAGTTTCTCTATGAGATAGTAAAAGAAGGTTCAAATTGAACAGCTGCTGTCAACGGCCATTCTAAGCTCAATGTGCTTGCTCTCGTCAGATCGCAGCAGCAATGCAGCTTAAGGCTTGGCAAGTACCAGCATGGGAGACTGGCTGGGAATCCCAAGTTCCGTTGACCTTTTTGAACCTGAAAATTGTTAGTTTCTCTGTCAAAGATGGTAAAAGAAGGTTCAAATTGAACAGCTGCTGTCAACGGCCATTCTAAGCTGAATGTGCCTGCTCTCGTCAGATCGCAGCAGCAATGCAGCTTAAGGCTTGGCAAGTACCAGCATGGGAGACTGGCTGGGAATCCCAAGTACTGTTGACCTTTTTGAACCTGAAAATAGTGTTAGTTTTTCTATGAGATAGTAAAAGAAGGTTCAAATTGAACAGCTGCTGTCAACGGCCATTCTAAGCTGAATGTGCCTGCTCTCGTCAGATCGCAGCAGCAATGCAGCTTAAGGCTTGGCAAGTACCAGCATGGGAGACTGGCTGGGAATCCCAAGTACTGTTGACCTTTTTGAACCTGAAAATTGTGTTAGTTTTTCTATGAGATAGTAAAAGAAGGTTCAAATTGAACAGCTGCTGTCAACGGCCATTCTAAGCTGAATGTGCCTGTTCTCGTCAGATCGCAGCAGCAATGCAGCTTAAGGCTTGGCAAGTACCAGCATGGGAGACTGGCTGGGAATCCCAAGTTCCGTTGACCTTTTTGAACCTGAAAATTGTGTTAGTTTCTCTATGAGATAGTAAAAGAAGGTTCAAATTGAACAGCTGCTGTCAACGGCCATTCTAAGCTGAATGTGCCTGCTCTCGTCAGATCGCAGCAGCAATGCAGCTTAAGGCTTGGCAAGTACCAGCATGGGAGACTGGCTGGGAATCCCAAGTTCCGTTGACCTTTTTGAACCTGAAAAATGTGTTAGTTTCTCTATGAGATAGTAAAAGAAGGTTCAAATTGAACAGCTGCTGTCAACGGCCATTCTAAGCTGAATGTGCCTGCTCTCGTCAGATCGCAGCAGCAATGCAGCTTAAGGCTTGGCAAGTACCAGCATGGGAGACTGGCTGGGAATCCCAAGTTCCGTTGACCTTTTTGAACCTGAAAATTGTGTTAGTTTCTCTGTCAAAGATGGTAAAAGAAGGTTCAAATTGAACAGCTGCTGTCAACGGCCATTCTAAGCTGAATGTGCCTGCTCTCGTCAGATCGCAGCAGCAATGCAGCTTAAGGCTTGGCAAGTACCAGCATGGGAGACTGGCTGGGAATCCCAAGTTCCGTTGACCTTTTTGAACCTGAAAATTGTGTTAGTTTCTCTATGAGATAGTAAAAGAAGGTTCAAATTGAACAGCTGCTGTCAACGGCCATTCTAAGCTGAATGTGCCTGCTCTCGTCAGATCGCAGCAGCAATGCAGCTTAAGGCTTGGCAAGTACCAGCATGGGAGACTGGCTGGGAATCCCAAGTTCCGTTGACCTTTTTGAACCTGAAAATTGTGTTAGTTTCTCTATGAGATAGTAAAAGAAGGTTCAAACTGAACAGCTGCTGTCAACGGCCATTCTAAGCTGAATGTGCCTGCTCTCGTCAGATCGCAGCATCAATGCAGCTTAAGGCTTGGCAAGTACCAGCATGGGAGACTGGCTGGGAATCCCAAGTTCCGTTGACCTTTTTGAACCTGAAAATTGTGTTAGTTTCTCTATGAGATAGTAAAAGAAGGTTCAAATTGAACAGCTGCTGTCAACAGCATTCTAAGCTGAATGTGCCTGCTCTCGTCAGATCGCAGCAGCAATGCAGCTTAAGGCTTGGCAAGTACCAGCATGGGAGACTGGCTGGGAATCCCAAGTTCTGTTGACCTTTTTGAACCTGAAAATTGTGTTAGTTTCTCTATGAGATAGTAAAAGAAGGTTCAAATTGAACAGCTGCTGTCACCGGCCATTCTAAGCTGAATGTGCGTGCTCTTGTCGGATCACAGCAGCGATGCGGCTTAAGGCTTGGCAAGTACCAGCATGGGAGACTGGCTGCGAATTCCAAGTTCCGTTGACCTTTTTGAACCTGAAAATTGTGTTAGTTTCTCTATGAGATAGTAAAAGAAGCTTCAAACTGAACAGCTGCTGTCAACGGCCATTCTAAGCTGAATGTGCCTGCTCTCGTCAGATCGCAGCATCAATGCAGCTTAAGGCTTGGCAAGTACCAGCATGGGAGACTGGCTGGGAATCCCAAGTTCTGTTGACCTTTTTGAACCTGAAAATTGTTAGTTTCTCTGTCAAAGATGGTAAAAGAAGGTTCAAATTGAACAGCTGCTGTCAACGGCCATTCTAAGCTCAATGTGCCTGCTCTCGTCAGATCGCAGCAGCAATGCAGCTTAAGGCTTGGCAAGTACCAGCATGGGAGACTGGCTGGGAATCCCAAGTACTGTTGACCTTTTTGAACCTGAAAATTGTGTTAGTTTTTCTATGAGATAGTAAAAGAAGGTTCAAATTGAACAGCTGCTGTCAACGGCCATTCTAAGCTGAATGTGCCTGCTCTCGTCAGATCGCAGCAGCAATGCAGCTTAAGGCTTGGCAAGTACCAGCATGGGATACTGGCTGGGAATCCCAAGTTCTGTTGACCTTTTTGAACCTGAAAATTGTGTTAGTTTCTCTATGAGATAGTAAAAGAAGGTTCAAATTGAACAGCTGCTGTCAACGGCCATTCTAAGCTGAATGTGCCTGCTCTCGTCAGATCGCAGCAGCAATGCAGCTTAAGGCTTGGCAAGTACCAGCATGGGAGACTGGCTGGGAATCCCAAGTTCTGTTGACCTTTTTGAACCTGAAAATTGTGTTAGTTTCTCTATGAGATAGTAAAAGAAGGTTCAAATTGAACAGCTGCTGTCAACGGCCATTCTAAGCTGAATGTGCCTGCTCTCGTCAGATCGCAGCAGCAATGCAGCTTAAGGCTTGGCAAGTACCAGCATGGGAGACTGGCTGGGAATCCCAAGTTCCGTTGACCTTTTTGAACCTGAAAATTGTGTTAGTTTCTCTATGAGATAGTAAAAGAAGGTTCAAACTGAACAGCTGCTGTCAACGGCCATTCTAAGCTGAATGTGCCTGCTCTCGTCAGATCGCAGCATCAATGCAGCTTAAGGCTTGGCAAGTACCAGCATGGGAGACTGGCTGGGAATCCCAAGTTCCGTTGACCTTTTTGAACCTGAAAATTGTGTTAGTTTCTCTATGAGATAGTAAAAGAAGGTTCAAATTGAACAGCTGCTGTCAACAGCATTCTAAGCTGAATGTGCCTGCTCTCGTCAGATCGCAGCAGCAATGCAGCTTAAGGCTTGGCAAGTACCAGCATGGGAGACTGGCTGGGAATCCCAAGTTCTGTTGACCTTTTTGAACCTGAAAATTGTGTTAGTTTCTCTATGAGATAGTAAAAGAAGGTTCAAATTGAACAGCTGCTGTCAACGGCCATTCTAAGCTGAATGTGCGTGCTCTTGTCGGATCACAGCAGCGATGCGGCTTAAGGCTTGGCAAGTACCAGCATGGGAGACTGGCTGCGAATTCCAAGTTCCGTTGACCTTTTTGAACCTGAAAATTGTGTTAGTTTCTCTATGAGATAGTAAAAGAAGGTTCAAACTGAACAGCTGCTGTCAACGGCCATTCTAAGCTGAATGTGCCTGCTCTCGTCAGATCGCAGCATCAATGCAGCTTAAGGCTTGGCAAGTACCAGCATGGGAGACTGGCTGGGAATCCCAAGTTCTGTTGACCTTTTTGAACCTGAAAATTGTTAGTTTCTCTGTCAAAGATGGTAAAAGAAGGTTCAAATTGAACAGCTGCTGTCAACGGCCATTCTAAGCTGAATGTGCCTGCTCTCGTCAGATCGCAGCAGCAATGCAGCTTAAGGCTTGGCAAGTACCAGCATGGGAGACTGGCTGGGAATCCCAAGTTCCGTTGACCTTTTTGAACCTGAAAATTGTGTTAGTTTCTCTATGAGATAGTAAAAGAAAGTAGAAATTAGGCAGCTGCTGTCAACGGCCATTCTAAGCTGAATGTGCCTGCTCTCGTCAGATCACAGCAGCAATGCAGCTTAAGGCTTGGCAAGTACCAGCATGGGAGACTGGCTGGGAATCCCAAGTTCTGTTGACCTTTTTGAACCTGAAAATTGTGTTAGTTTTTCTATGAGATAGTAAAAGAAGGTTCAAATTGAACAGCTGCTGTCAACGGCCATTCTAAGCTGAATGTGCCTGCTCTCGTCAGATCGCAGCAGCAATGCAGCTTAAGGCTTGGCAAGTACCAGCATGGGAGACTGGCTGGGAATCCCAAGTTCTGTTGACCTTTTTGAACCTGAAAATTGTGTTAGTTTCTCTATGAGATAGTAAAAGAAGGTTCAAATAGAACAGCTGCTGTCAACGGCCATTCTAAGCTGAATGTGCCTGCTCTCGTCAGATCGCAGCAGCAATGCAGCTTAAGGCTTGGCAAGTACCAGCATGGGAGACTGGCTGCGAATCCCAAGTTCCGTTGACCTTTTTGAACCTGAAAATTGTTAGTTTCTCTGTCAAAGATGGTAAAAGAAGGTTCAAATTGAACAGCTGCTGTCAACGGCCATTCTAAGCTGAATGTGC
The DNA here is from genome assembly GCF_040894005.1 of Engystomops pustulosus. NCBI lineage: Eukaryota > Metazoa > Chordata > Amphibia > Anura > Leptodactylidae > Engystomops > Engystomops pustulosus. The sequence continues at coordinate 69,769,303 of NC_092419.1, forward strand.
CTGCTCTCGTCAGATCGCAGCAGCAATGCAGCTTAAGGCTTGGCAAGTACCAGCATGGGAGACTGGCTGGGAATCCCAAGTTCTGTTGACCTTTTTGAACCTGAAAATTGTGTTAGTTTCTCTATGAGATAGTAAAAGAAGGTTCAAATTGAACAGCTGCTGTCAACGGCCATTCTAAGCTGAATGTGCCTGCTCTCGTCAGATCGCAGCAGCTTAAGGCTTGGCAAGTACCAGCATGGGAGACTGGCTGGGAATCCCAAGTTCTGTTGACCTTTTTGAACCTGAAAATTGTGTTAGTTTCTCTATGAGATAGTAAAAGAAGGTTCAAATTGAACAGCTGCTGTCAACGGCCATTCTAAGCTGAATGTGCCTGCTCTCGTCAGATCGCAGCAGCTTAAGGCTTGGCAAGTACCAGCATGGGAGACTGGCTGGGAATCCCAAGTTCCGTTGACCTTTTTGAACCTGAAAATTGTGTTAGTTTCTCTATGAGATAGTAAAAGAAGGTTCAAACTGAACAGCTGCTGTCAACGGCCATTCTAAGCTGAATGTGCCTGCTCTCGTCAGATCGCAGCAGCAATGCAGCTTAAGGCTTGGCAAGTACCAGCATGGGAGACTGGCTGGGAATCCCAAGTTCCGTTGACCTTTTTGAACCTGAAAATTGTGTTAGTTTCTCTATGAGATAGTAAAAGAAGGTTCAAATTGAACAGCTGCTGTCAACGGCCATTCTAAGCTGAATCTGCCTGCTCTCGTCAGATCGCAGCAGCAATGCAGCTTAAGGCTTGGCAAGTACCAGCATGGGAGACTGGCTGGGAATCCCAAGTTCCGTTGACCTTTTTGAACCTGAAAATTGTTAGTTTCTCTGTCAAAGATGGTAAAAGAAGGTTCAAATTGAACAGCTGCTGTCAACGGCCATTCTAAGCTGAATGTGCCTGCTCTCGTCAGATCGCAGCAGCAATGCAGCTTAAGGCTTGGCAAGTACCAGCATGGGAGACTGGCTGGGAATCCCAAGTTCCGTTGACCTTTTTGAACCTGAAAATTGTGTTAGTTTCTCTATGAGATAGTAAAAGAAGGTTCAAATTGAACAGCTGCTGTCAACGGCCATTCTAAGCTGAATGTGCCTGCTCTCGTCAGATCGCAGCAGCAATGCAGCTTAAGGCTTGGCAAGTACCAGCATGGGAGACTGGCTGGGAATCCCAAGTTCCGTTGACCTTTTTGAACCTGAAAATTGTGTTAGTTTCTCTATGAGATAGTAAAAGAAGGTTCAAACTGAACAGCTGCTGTCAACGGCCATTCTAAGCTGAATGTGCCTGCTCTCGTCAGATCGCAGCATCAATGCAGCTTAAGGCTTGGCAAGTACCAGCATGGGAGACTGGCTGGGAATCCCAAGTTCCGTTGACCTTTTTGTACCTGAAAATTGTGTTAGTTTCTCTATGAGATAGTAAAAGAAGGTTCAAACTGAACAGCTGCTGTCAACGGCCATTCTAAGCTGAATGTGCGTGCTCTTGTCGGATCACAGCAGCGATGCGGCTTAAGGCTTGGCAAGTACCAGCATGGGAGACTGGCTGCGAATCCCAAATTCCGTTGACCTTTTTGAACCTGAAAATTGTGTTAGTTTCTCTATGAGATAGTAAAAGAAGGTTCAAACTGAACAGCTGCTGTCAACGGCCATTCTAAGCTGAATGTGCCTGCTCTCGTCAGATCGCAGCATCAATGCAGCTTAAGGCTTGGCAAGTACCAGCATGGGAGACTGGCTGGGAATCCCAAGTTCCGTTGACCTTTTTGAACCTGAAAATTGTGTTAGTTTCTCTATGAGATAGTAAAAGAAGGTTCAAATTGAACAGCTGCTGTCAACGGCCATTCTAAGCTGAATGTGCCTGCTCTCGTCAGATCACAGCAGCAATGCAGCTTAAGGCTTGGCAAGTACCAGCATGGGAGACTGGCTGGGAATCCCAAGTTCCGTTGACCTTTTTGAACCTGAAAATTGTGTTAGTTTCTCTATGAGATAGTAAAAGAAAGTAGAAATTAGGCAGCTGCTGTCAACGGCCATTCTAAGCTGAATGTGCCTGCTCTCGTCAGATCGCAGCAGCAATGCAGCTTAAGGCTTGGCAAGTACCAGCATGGGAGACTGGCTGGGAATCCCAAGTTCTGTTGACCTTTTTGAACCTGAAAATTGTGTTAGTTTCTCTATGAGATAGTAAAAGAAGGTTCAAATTGAACAGCTGCTGTCAACGGCCATTCTAAGCTGAATGTGCCTGCTCTCGTCAGATCGCAGCAGCAATGCAGCTTAAGGCTTGGCAAGTACCAGCATGGGAGAATGGCTGCGAATCCCAAGTTCCGTTGACCTTTTTGAACCTGAAAATTGTTAGTTTCTCTGTCAAAGATGGTAAAAGAAGGTTCAAATTGAACAGCTGCTGTCAACGGCCATTCTAAGCTGAATGTGCCTGCTCTCGTCAGATCGCAGCAGCAATGCAGCTTAAGGCTTGGCAAGTACCAGCATGGGAGACTGGCTGGGAATCCCAAGTTCTGTTGACCTTTTTGAACCTGAAAATTGTGTTAGTTTCTCTATGAGATAGTAAAAGAAGGTTCAAATTGAACAGCTGCTGTCAACGGCCATTCTAAGCTGAATGTGCCTGCTCTCGTCAGATCGCAGCAGCTTAAGGCTTGGCAAGTACCAGCATGGGAGACTGGCTGGGAATCCCAAGTTCCGTTGACCTTTTTGAACCTGAAAATTGTGTTAGTTTCTCTATGAGATAGTAAAAGAAGGTTCAAATTGAACAGCTGCTGTCAACGGCCATTCTAAGCTGAATGTGCCTGCTCTCGTCAGATCGCAGCAGCAATGCAGCTTAAGGCTTGGCAAGTACCAGCATGGGAGACTGGCTGGGAATCCCAAGTTCCGTTGACCTTTTTGAACCTGAAAATTGTGTTAGTTTTTCTATGAGATAGTAAAAGAAGGTTCAAATTGAACAGCTGCTGTCAACGGCCATTCTAAGCTGAATGTGCCTGCTCTCGTCAGATCGCAGCAACAATGAAGCTTAAGGCTTGGCAAGTACCAGCATGGGAGACTGGCTGGGAATCCCAAGTTCTGTTGACCTTTTTGAACCTGAAAATTGTTAGTTTCTCTGTCAAAGATGGTAAAAGAAGGTTCAAATTGAACAGCTGCTGTCAACGGCCATTCTAAGCTGAATGTGCCTGCTCTCGTCAGATCGCAGCAGCAATGCAGCTTAAGGCTTGGCAAGTACCATCATGGGAGACTGGCTGGGAATCCCAAGTTCCGTTGACCTTTTTGAACCTGAAAATTGTGTTAGTTTCTCTATGAGATAGTAAAAGAAGGTTCAAACTGAACAGCTGCTGTCAACGGCCATTCTAAGCTGAATGTGCCTGCTCTCGTCAGATCGCAGCAGCAATGCAGCTTAAGGCTTGGCAAGTAACAGCATGGGAGACTGGCTGGGAATCCCAAGTTCCGTTGACCTTTTTGAACCTGAAAATTGTGTTAGTTTCTCTATGAGATAGTAAAAGAAGGTTCAAATTGAACAGCTGCTGTCAACGGCCATTCTAAGCTGAATGTGCGTGCTCTTGTCGGATCACAGCAGCGATGCGGCTTAAGGCTTGGCAAGTACCAGCATGGGAGACTGGCTGCGAATTCCAAGTTCCGTTGACCTTTTTGAACCTGAAAATTGTGTTAGTTTCTCTATGAGATAGTAAAAGAAGGTTCAAACTGAACAGCTGCTGTCAACGGCCATTCTAAGCTGAATGTGCCTGCTCTCGTCAGATCGCAGCATCAATGCAGCTTAAGGCTTGGCAAGTACCAGCATGGGAGACTGGCTGGGAATCCCAAGTTCTGTTGACCTTTTTGAACCTGAAAATTGTTAGTTTCTCTGTCAAAGATGGTAAAAGAAGGTTCAAATTGAACAGCTGCTGTCAACGGCCATTCTAAGCTGAATGTGCCTGCTCTCGTCAGATCGCAGCAGCAATGCAGCTTAAGGCTTGGCAAGTACCAGCATGGGAGACTGGCTGGGAATCCCAAGTTCCGTTGACCTTTTTGAACCTGAAAATTGTGTTACTTTCTCTATGAGATAGTAAAAGAAGGTTCAAATTGAACAGCTGCTGTCAACGGCCATTCTAAGCTGAATGTGCGTGCTCTTGTCGGATCACAGCAGCGATGCGGCTTAAGGCTTGGCAAGTACCAGCATGGGAGACTGGCTGCGAATCCCAAGTTCCGTTGACCTTTTTGAACCTGAAAATTGTGTTAGTTTCTCTATGAGATAGTAAAAGAAGGTTCGAACTGAACAGCTGCTGTCAACGGCCATTCTAAGCTGAATGTGCCTGCTCTCGTCAGATCGCAGCAGCAATGCAGCTTAAGGCTTGGCAAGTACCAGCATGGGAGACTGGCTGGGAATCCCAAGTTCCGTTGACCTTTTTGAACCTGAAAATTGTGTTAGTTTCTCTATGAGATAGTAAAAGAAGGTTCAAATTGAACAGCTGCTGTCAACGGCCATTCTAAGCTGAATGTGCGTGCTCTCGTCAGATCGCAGCAGCAATGCAGCTTAAGGCTTGGCAAGTACCAGCATGGGAGACTGGCTGGGAATCCCAAGTTCTGTTGACCTTTTTGAACCTGAAAATTGTGTTAGTTTCTCTATGAGATAGTAAAAGAAGGTTCAAATTGAACAGCTGCTGTCAACGGCCATTCTAAGCTGAATGTGCGTGCTCTTGTCGGATCACAGCAGCGATGCGGCTTAAGGCTTGGCAAGTACCAGCATGGGAGACTGGCTGCGAATCCCAAGTTCCGTTGACCTTTTTGAACCTGAAAATTGTGTTAGTTTCTCTATGAGATAGTAAAAGAAGGTTCAAATTGAACAGCTGCTGTCAACGGCCATTCTAAGCTGAATGTGCCTGCTCTCGTCAGATCGCAGCAACAATTAAGCTTAAGGCTTGGCAAGTACCAGCATGGGAGACTGGCTGGGAATCCCAAGTTCTGTTGACCTTTTTGAACCTGAAAATTGTTAGTTTCTCTGTCAAAGATGGTAAAAGAAGGTTCAAATTGAACAGCTGCTGTCAACGGCCATTCTAAGCTGAATGTGCCTGCTCTCGTCAGATCGCAGCAGCAATGCAGCTTAAGGCTTGGCAAGTACCAGCATGGGAGACTGGCTGGGAATCCCAAGTTCCGTTGACCTTTTTGAACCTGAAAATTGTGTTAGTTTCTCTATGAGATAGTAAAAGAAGGTTCAAACTGAACAGCTGCTGTCAACGGCCATTCTAAGCTGAATGTGCCTGCTCTCGTCAGGTCGCAGCAGCAATGCAGCTTAAGGCTTGGCAAGTACCAGCATGGGAGACTGGCTGGGAATCCCAAGTTCTGTTGACCTTTTTGAACCTGAAAATTGTGTTAGTTTCTCTATGAGATAGTAAAAGAAAGTAGAAATAAGGCAGCTGCTGTCAACGGCCATTCTAAGCTGAATGTGCCTGCTCTCGTCAGATCGCAGCAGCAATGCAGCTTAAGGCTTGGCAAGTACCAGCATGGGAGACTGGCTGGGAATCCCAAGTTCTATTGACCTTTTTGAACCTGAAAATTGTGTTAGTTTTTCTATGAGATAGTAAAAGAAGGTTCAAATTGAACAGCTGCTGTCAACGGCCATTCTAAGCTGAATGTGCCTGCTCTCGTCAGATCGCAGCAGCAATGCAGCTTAAGGCTTGGCAAGTACCAGCATGGGAGACTGGCTGGGAATCCCAAGTTCTGTTGACCTTTTTGAACCTGAAAATTGTGTTAGTTTCTCTATGAGATAGTAAAAGAAGGTTCAAATAGAACAGCTGCTGCCAACGGCCATTCTAAGCTGAATGTGCCTGCTCTCGTCAGATCGCAGCAGCAATGCAGCTTAAGGCTTGGCAAGTACCAGCATGGGAGGATGGCTGCGAATCCCAAGTTCCTTTGACCTTTTTGAACCTGAAAATTGTTAGTTTCTCTGTCAAAGATGGTAAAAGAAGGTTCAAATTGAACAGCTGCTGTCAACGGCCATTCTAAGTTGAATGTGCCTGCTCTCGTCAGATCGCAGCAGCAATGCAGCTTAAGGCTTGGCAAGTACCAGCATGGGAGACTGGCTGGGAATCCCAAGTTCTGTTGACCTTTTTGAACCTGAAAATTGTGTTAGTTTCTCTATGAGATAGTAAAAGAAGGTTCAAATTGAACAGCTGCTGTCAACGGCCATTCTAAGCTGAATGTGCCTGCTCTCGTCAGATTGCAGCAGCTTAAGGCTTGGCAAGTACCAGCATGGGAGACTGGCTGGGAATCCCAAGTTCCGTTGACCTTTTTGAACCTGAAAAATGTGTTAGTTTCTCTATGAGATAGTAAAAGAAGGTTCAAATTGAACAGCTGCTGTCAACGGCCATTCTAAGCTGAATGTTCCTGCTCTCGTCAGATCGCAGCAGCAATGCAGCTTAAGGCTTGGCAAGTACCAGCATGGGAGACTGGCTGGGAATCCCAAGTTCCGTTGACCTTTTTGAACCTGAAAATTGTTAGTTTCTCTGTCAAAGATGGTAAAAGAAGGTTCAAATTGAACAGCTGCTGTCAACGGCCTTTCTAAGCTGAATGTGCCTGCTCTCGTCAGATCGCAGCAGCAATGCAGCTTAAGGCTTGGCAAGTACCAGCATGGGAGACTGGCTGGGAATCCCAAGTTCCGTTGACGTTTTTGAACCTGAAAATTGTGTTAGTTTCTCTATGAGATAGTAAAAGAAAGTAGAAATAAGGCAGCTGCTGTCAACGGCCATTCTAAGCTGAATGTGCCTGCTCTCGTCAGATCGCAGCAGCAATGCAGCTTAAGGCTTGGCAAGTACCAGCATGGGAGACTGGCTGGGAATCCCAAGTTCTGTTGACCTTTTTGAACCTGAAAATTGTGTTAGTTTTTCTATGAGATAGTAAAAGAAGGTTCAAATTGAACAGCTGCTGTCAACGGCCATTCTAAGCTGAATGTGCCAGCTCTCGTCAGATCGCAGCAGCAATGCAGCTTAAGGCTTGGCAAGTACCAGCATGGGAGACTGGCTGGGAATCCCAAGTTCTGTTGACCTTTTTGAACCTGAAAATTGTGTTAGTTTCTCTATGAGATAGTAAAAGAAGGTTCAAATAGTACAGCTGCTGTCAACGGCCATTCTAAGCTGAATGTGCCTGCTCTCGTCAGATCGCAGCAGCAATGCAGCTTAAGGCTTGGCAAGTACCAGCATGGGAGGCTGGCTGCGAATCCCAAGTTCCTTTGACCTTTTTGAACCTGAAAATTGTTAGTTTCTCTGTCAAAGATGGTAAAAGAAGGTTCAAATTGAACAGCTGCTGTCAACGGCCATTCTAAGTTGAATGTGCCTGCTCTCGTCAGATCGCAGCAGCAATGCAGCTTAAGGCTTGGCAAGTACCAGCATGGGAGACTGGCTGGGAATCCCAAGTTCTGTTGACCTTTTTGAACCTGAAAATTGTGTTAGTTTCTCTATGAGATAGTAAAAGAAGGTTCAAATTGAACAGCTGCTGTCAACGGCCATTCTAAGCTGAATGTGCCTGCTCTCGTCAGATCGCAGCAGCTTAAGGCTTGGCAAGTACCAGCATGGGAGACTGGCTGGGAATCCCAAGTTCCGTTGACCTTTTTGAACCTGAAAATTGTGTTAGTTTCTCTATGAGATAGTAAAAGAAGGTTCAAATTGAACAGCTGCTGTCAACGGCCATTCTAAGCTGAATGTTCCTGCTCTCGTCAGATCGCAGCAGCAATGCAGCTTAAGGCTTGGCAAGTACCAGCATGGGAGACTGGCTGGGAATCCCAAGTTCCGTTGACCTTTTTGAACCTGAAAATTGTTAGTTTCTCTGTCAAAGATGGTAAAAGAAGGTTCAAATTGAACAGCTGCTGTCAACGGCCATTCTAAGTTGAATGTGCCTGCTCTCGTCAGATCGCAGCAGCAATGCAGCTTAAGGCTTGGCAAGTACCAGCATGGGAGACTGGCTGGGAATCCCAAGTTCTGTTGACCTTTTTGAACCTGAAAATTGTGTTAGTTTCTCTATGAGATAGTAAAAGAAGGTTCAAATTGAACAGCTGCTGTCAACGGCCATTCTAAGCTGAATGTGCCTGCTCTCGTCAGATCGCAGCAGCTTAAGGCTTGGCAAGTACCAGCATGGGAGACTGGCTGGGAATCCCAAGTTCCGTTGACCTTTTTGAACCTGAAAATTGTGTTAGTTTCTCTATGAGATAGTAAAAGAAGGTTCAAATTGAACAGCTGCTGTCAACGGCCATTCTAAGCTGAATGTTCCTGCTCTCGTCAGATCGCAGCAGCAATGCAGCTTAAGGCTTGGCAAGTACCAGCATGGGAGACTGGCTGGGAATCCCAAGTTCCGTTGACCTTTTTGAACCTGAAAATTGTTAGTTTCTCTGTCAAAGATGGTAAAAGAAGGTTCAAATTGAACAGCTGCTGTCAACGGCCTTTCTAAGCTGAATGTGCCTGCTCTCGTCAGATCGCAGCAGCAATGCAGCTTAAGGCTTGGCAAGTACCAGCATGGGAGACTGGCTGGGAATCCCAAGTTCCGTTGACGTTTTTGAACCTGAAAATTGTGTTAGTTTCTCTATGAGATAGTAAAAGAAGGTTCAAATTGAACAGCTGCTGTCAACGGCCATTCTAAGCTGAATGTGCCTGCTCTCGTCAGATCGCAGCAGCTTAAGGCTTGGCAAGTACCAGCATGGGAGACTGGCTGGGAATCCCAAGTTCCGTTGACCTTTTTGAACCTGAAAATTGTGTTAGTTTCTCTATGAGATAGTAAAAGAAGGTTCAAATTGAACAGCTGCTGTCAACGGCCATTCTAAGCTGAATGTGCCTGCTCTCGTCAGATCGCAGCAGCTTAAGGCTTGGCAAGTACCAGCATGGGAGACTGGCTGGGAATCCCAAGTTCCGTTGACCTTTTTGAACCTGAAAATTGTTAGTTTCTCTGTCAAAGATGGTAAAAGAAGGTTCAAATTGAACAGCTGCTGTCAACGGCCATTCTAAGCTGAATGTGCCTGCTCTCGTCAGATCGCAGCAGCAATGCAGCTTAAGGCTTGGCAAGTACCAGCATGGGAGACTGGCTGGGAATCCCAAGTTCCGTTGACCTTTTTGAACCTGAAAATTGTGTTAGTTTCTCTATGAGATAGTAAAAGAAGGTTCAAATTGAACAGCTGCTGTCAACGGCCATTCTAAGCTGAATGTGCCTGCTCTCGTCAGATCGCAGCAGCAATGCAGCTTAAGGCTTGGCAAGTACCAGCATGGGAGACTGGCTGGGAATCCCAAGTTCCGTTGACCTTTTTGAACCTGAAAATTGTGTTAGTTTCTCTATGAGATAGTAAAAGAAGGTTCAAACTGAACAGCTGCTGTCAACGGCCATTCTAAGCTGAATGTGCCTGCTCTCGTCAGATCGCAGCATCAATGCAGCTTAAGGCTTGGCAAGTACCAGCATGGGAGACTGGCTGGGAATCCCAAGTTCCGTTGACCTTTTTGAACCTGAAAATTGTGTTAGTTTCTCTATGAGATAGTAAAAGAAGGTTCAAATTGAACAGCTGCTGTCAACAGCATTCTAAGCTGAATGTGCCTGCTCTCGTCAGATCGCAGCAGCAATGCAGCTTAAGGCTTGGCAAGTACCAGCATGGGAGACTGGCTGGGAATCCCAAGGTCTGTTGACCTTTTTGAACCTGAAAATTGTGTTAGTTTCTCTATGAGATAGTAAAAGAAGGTTCAAATTGAACAGCTGCGGTCAACGGCCATTCTAAGCTGAATGTGCCTGCTCTCGTCAGATCGCAGCATCAATGCAGCTTAAGGCTTGGCAAGTACCAGCATGGGAGACTGGCTGCGAATCCCAAGTTCCGTTGACCTTTTTGAACCTGAAAATTGTTAGTTTCTCTGTCAAAGATGGTAAAAGAAGGTTCAAATTGAACAGCTGCTGTCAACGGCCATTCTAAGCTGAATGTGCCTGCTCTCGTCAGATCGCAGCAGCAATGCAGCTTAAGGCTTGGCAAGTACCAGCATGGGAGACTGGCTGGGAATCCCAAGTTCCGTTGACCTTTTTGAACCTGAAAATTGTGTTAGTTTCTCTACGAGATAGTAAAAGAAGGTTCAAATTGAACAGCTGCTGTCAACGGCCATTCTAAGCTGAATGTGCCTGCTCTCGTCAGATCGCAGCAGCAATGCAGCTTAAGGCTTGGCAAGTACCAGCATGGGAGACTGGCTGGGAATCCCAAGTTCTTTTGACCTTTTTGAACCTGAAAATTGTGTTAGTTTCTCTATGAGATAGTAAAAGAAGGTTCAAATTGAACAGCTGCTGTCAACGGCCATTCTAAGCTCAATGTGCTTGCTCTCGTCAGATCGCAGCAGCAATGCAGCTTAAGGCTTGGCAAGTACCAGCATGGGAGACTGGCTGGGAATCCCAAGTTCCGTTGACCTTTTTGAACCTGAAAATTGTTAGTTTCTCTGTCAAAGATGGTAAAAGAAGGTTCAAATTGAACAGCTGCTGTCAACGGCCATTCTAAGCTGAATGTGCCTGCTCTCGTCAGATCGCAGCAGCAATGCAGCTTAAGGCTTGGCAAGTACCAGCATGGGAGACTGGCTGGGAATCCCAAGTACTGTTGACCTTTTTGAACCTGAAAATAGTGTTAGTTTTTCTATGAGATAGTAAAAGAAGGTTCAAATTGAACAGCTGCTGTCAACGGCCATTCTAAGCTGAATGTGCCTGCTCTCGTCAGATCGCAGCAGCAATGCAGCTTAAGGCTTGGCAAGTACCAGCATGGGAGACTGGCTGGGAATCCCAAGTACTGTTGACCTTTTTGAACCTGAAAATTGTGTTAGTTTTTCTATGAGATAGTAAAAGAAGGTTCAAATTGAACAGCTGCTGTCAACGGCCATTCTAAGCTGAATGTGCCTGTTCTCGTCAGATCGCAGCAGCAATGCAGCTTAAGGCTTGGCAAGTACCAGCATGGGAGACTGGCTGGGAATACCAAGTTCCGTTGACCTTTTTGAACCTGAAAATTGTGTTAGTTTCTCTATGAGATAGTAAAAGAAGGTTCAAATTGAACAGCTGCTGTCAACGGCCATTCTAAGCTGAATGTGCCTGCTCTCGTCAGATCGCAGCAGCAATGCAGCTTAAGGCTTGGCAAGTACCAGCATGGGAGACTGGCTGGGAATCCCAAGTTCCGTTGACCTTTTTGAACCTGAAAATTGTGTTAGTTTCTCTATGAGATAGTAAAAGAAGGTTCAAATTGAACAGCTGCTGTCAACGGCCATTCTAAGCTGAATGTGCCTGCTCTCGTCAGATCGCAGCAGCAATGCAGCTTAAGGCTTGGCAAGTACCAGCATGGGAGACTGGCTGGGAATCCCAAGTTCCGTTGACCTTTTTGAACCTGAAAATTGTGTTAGTTTCTCTGTCAAAGATGGTAAAAGAAGGTTCAAATTGAACAGCTACTGTCAACGGCCATTCTAAGCTGAATGTGCCTGCTCTCGTCAGATCGCAGCAGCAATGCAGCTTAAGGCTTGGCAAGTACCAGCATGGGAGACTGGCTGGGAATCCCAAGTTCCGTTGACCTTTTTGAACCTGAAAATTGTGTTAGTTTCTCTATGAGATAGTAAAAGAAGGTTCAAATTGAAAAGCTGCTGTCAACGGCCATTCTAAGCTGAATGTGCCTGCTCTCGTCAGATCGCAGCATCAATGCAGCTTAAGGCTTGGCAAGTACCAGCATGGGAGACTGGCTGGGAATCCCAAGTTCCGTTGACCTTTTTGAACCTGAAAATTGTGTTAGTTTCTCTATGAGATAGTAAAAGAAGGTTCAAATTGAACAGCTGCTGTCAACAGCATTCTAAGCTGAATGTGCCTGCTCTCGTCAGATCGCAGCAGCAATGCAGCTTAAGGCTTGGCAAGTACCAGCATGGGAGACTGGCTGGGAATCCCAAGTTCTGTTGACCTTTTTGAACCTGAAAATTGTGTTAGTTTCTCTATGAGATAGTAAAAGAAGGTTCAAATTGAACAGCTGCTGTCAACGGCCATTCTAAGCTGAATGTGCCTGCTCTCGTCAGATCGCAGCAGCAATGCAGCTTAAGGCTTGGCAAGTACCAGCATGGGAGACTGGCTGGGAATCCCAAGTTCTGTTGACCTTTTTGAACCTGAAAATTGTGTTAGTTTCTCTATGAGATAGTAAAAGAAGGTTCAAATTGAACAGCTGCTGTCACCGGCCATTCTAAGCTGAATGTGCGTGCTCTTGTCGGATCACAGCAGCGATGCGGCTTAAGGCTTGGCAAGTACCAGCATGGGAGACTGGCTGCGAATTCCAAGTTCCGTTGACCTTTTTGAACCTGAAAATTGTGTTAGTTTCTCTATGAGATAGTAAAAGAAGGTTCAAACTGAACAGCTGCTGTCAACGGCCATTCTAAGCTGAATGTGCCTGCTCTCGTCAGATCGCAGCATCAATGCAGCTTAAGGCTTGGCAAGTACCAGCATGGGAGACTGGCTGGGAATCCCAAGTTCTGTTGACCTTTTTGAACCTGAAAATTGTTAGTTTCTCTGTCAAAGATGGTAAAAGAAGGTTCAAATTGAACAGCTGCTGTCAACGGCCATTCTAAGCTCAATGTGCCTGCTCTCGTCAGATCGCAGCAGCAATGCAGCTTAAGGCTTGGCAAGTACCAGCATGGGAGACTGGCTGGGAATCCCAAGTACTGTTGACCTATTTGAACCTGAAAATTGTGTTAGTTTTTCTATGAGATAGTAAAAGAAGGTTCAAATTGAACAGCTGCTGTCAACGGCCATTCTAAGCTGAATGTGCCTGCTCTCGTCAGATCGCAGCAGCAATGCAGCTTAAGGCTTGGCAAGTACCAGCATGGGATACTGGCTGGGAATCCCAAGTTCTGTTGACCTTTTTGAACCTGAAAATTGTGTTAGTTTCTCTATGAGATAGTAAAAGAAGGTTCAAATTGAACAGCTGCTGTCAACGGCCATTCTAAGCTGAATGTGCCTGCTCTCGTCAGATCGCAGCAGCAATGCAGCTTAAGGCTTGGCAAGTACCAGCATGGGAGACTGGCTGGGAATCCCAAGTTCTGTTGACCTTTTTGAACCTGAAAATTGTGTTAGTTTCTCTATGAGATAGTAAAAGAAGGTTCAAATTGAACAGCTGCTGTCAACGGCCATTCTAAGCTGAATGTGCCTGCTCTCGTCAGATCGCAGCAGCAATGCAGCTTAAGGCTTGGCAAGTACCAGCATGGGAGACTGGCTGGGAATCCCAAGTTCCGTTGACCTTTTTGAACCTGAAAATTGTGTTAGTTTCTCTATGAGATAGTAAAAGAAGGTTCAAACTGAACAGCTGCTGTCAACGGCCATTCTAAGCTGAATGTGCCTGCTCTCGTCAGATCGCAGCATCAATGCAGCTTAAGGCTTGGCAAGTACCAGCATGGGAGACTGGCTGGGAATCCCAAGTTCCGTTGACCTTTTTGAACCTGAAAATTGTGTTAGTTTCTCTATGAGATAGTAAAAGAAGGTTCAAATTGAACAGCTGCTGTCAACAGCATTCTAAGCTGAATGTGCCTGCTCTCGTCAGATCGCAGCAGCAATGCAGCTTAAGGCTTGGCAAGTACCAGCATGGGAGACTGGCTGGGAATCCCAAGTTCTGTTGACCTTTTTGAACCTGAAAATTGTGTTAGTTTCTCTATGAGATAGTAAAAGAAGGTTCAAATTGAACAGCTGCTGTCAACGGCCATTCTAAGCTGAATGTGCCTGCTCTCGTCAGATCGCAGCAGCAATGCAGCTTAAGGCTTGGCAAGTACCAGCATGGGAGACTGGCTGGGAATCCCAAGTTCTGTTGACCTTTTTGAACCTGAAAATTGTGTTAGTTTCTCTATGAGATAGTAAAAGAAGGTTCAAATTGAACAGCTGCTGTCAACGGCCATTCTAAGCTGAATGTGCGTGCTCTTGTCGGATCACAGCAGCGATGCGGCTTAAGGCTTGGCAAGTACCAGCATGGGAGACTGGCTGCGAATTCCAAGTTCCGTTGACCTTTTTGAACCTGAAAATTGTGTTAGTTTCTCTATGAGATAGTAAAAGAAGGTTCAAACTGAACAGCTGCTGTCAACGGCCATTCTAAGCTGAATGTGCCTGCTCTCGTCAGATCGCAGCATCAATGCAGCTTAAGGCTTGGCAAGTACCAGCATGGGAGACTGGCTGGGAATCCCAAGTTCTGTTGACCTTTTTGAACCTGAAAATTGTTAGTTTCTCTGTCAAAGATGGTAAAAGAAGGTTCAAATTGAACAGCTGCTGTCAACGGCCATTCTAAGCTGAATGTGCCTGCTCTCGTCAGATCGCAGCAGCAATGCAGCTTAAGGCTTGGCAAGTACCAGCATGGGAGACTGGCTGGGAATCCCAAGTTCCGTTGACCTTTTTGAACCTGAAAATTGTGTTAGTTTCTCTATGAGATAGTAAAAGAAGGTTCAAACTGAACAGCTGCTGTCAATGGCCATTCTAAGCTGAATGTGCCTGCTCTCGTCAGATCGCAGCAGCAATGCAGCTTAAGGCTTGGCAAGTACCAGCATGGGAGACTGGCTACGAATCCCAAGTTCCGTTGACCTTTTTGAACCTGAAAATTGTGTTAGTTTCTCTATGAGATAGTAAAAGAAGGTTCAAATTGAACAGCTGCTGTCAACGGCCATTCTAAGCTGAATGTGCCTGCTCTCGTCAGATCGCAGCAGCAATGCAGCTTAAGGCTTGGCAAGTACCAGCATGGGAGACTGGCTGGGAATCCCAAGTTCTGTTGACCTTTTTGAACCTGAAAATTGTGTTAGTTTCTCTATGAGATAGTAAAAGAAGGTTCAAACTGAACAGCTGCTGTCAATGGCCATTCTAAGCTGAATGTGCCTGCTCTCGTCAGATCACAGCAGCAATGCATCTTAAGGCTTGGCAAGTACCAGCATGGGAGACTGGCTGGGAATCCCAAGTTCTGTTGACCTTTTTGAACCTGAAAATTGTGTTAGTTTCTCTATGAGATAGTAAAAGAAGGTTCAAATTGAACAGCTGCTGTCAACGGCCATTCTAAGCTGAATGTGCCTGCTCTCATCAGATCGCAGCAGCTTAAGGCTTGGCAAGTACCAGCATGGGAGACTGGCTGGGAATCCCAAGTTCCGTTGACCTTTTTGAACCTGAAAATTGTGTTAGTTTCTCTATGAGATAGTAAAAGAAGGTTCAAACTGAACAGCTGCTGTCAACGGCCATTCTAAGCTGAATGTGCCTGCTCTCGTCAGATCGCAGCAGCAATGCAGCTTAAGGCTTGGCAAGTACCAGCATGGGAGACTGGCTGGGAATCCCAAGTTCCGTTGACCTTTTTGAACCTGAAAATTGTGTTAGTTTCTCTATGAGATAGTAAAAGTAGGTTCAAATTGAACAGCTGCTGTCAACGGCCATTCTAAGCTGAATGTGCCTGCTCTCGTCAGATCGCAGCAGCAATGCAGCTTAAGGCTTGGCAAGTACCAGCATGGGAGACTGGCTGGGAATCCCAAGTTCCGTTGACCTTTTTGAACCTGAAAATTGTGTTAGTTTCTCTATGAGATAGTAAAAGAAAGTAGAAATTAGGCAGCTGCTGTCAACGGCCATTCTAAGCTGAATGTGCCTGCTCTCGTCAGATCGCAGCAGCAATGCAGCTTAAGGCTTGGCAAGTACCAGCATGGGAGACTGGCTGGGAATCCCAAGTTCTGTTGACCTTTTTGAACCTGAAAATTGTGTTAGTTTCTCTATGAGATAGTAAAAGAAGGTTCAAATTGAACAGCTGCTGTCAACGGCCATTCTAAGCTGAATGTGCCTGCTCTCATCAGAACGCAGCAGCTTAAGGCTTGGCAAGTACCAGCATGGGAGACTGGCTGGGAATCCCAAGTTCCGTTGACCTTTTTGAACCTGAAAATTGTGTTAGTTTCTCTATGAGATAGTAAAAGAAGGTTCAAATTGAACAGCTGCTGTCAACGGCCATTCTAAGCTGAATGTGCCTGCTCTCGTCAGATCGCAGCAGCAATGCAGCTTAAGGCTTGGCAAGTACCAGCATGGGAGACTGGCTGGGAATCCCAAGTTCCGTTGACCTTTTTGAACCTGAAAATTGTGTTAGTTTCTCTATGGGATAGTAAAAGAAGGTTCAAATTGAACAGCTGCTGTCAACGGCCATTCTAAGCTGAATGTGCCTGCTCTCGTCAGATCGCAGCAGCAATGCAGCTTAAGGCTTGGCAAGTACCAGCATGGGAGACTGGCTGGAAATCCCAAGTTCTGTTGACCTTTTTGAATCTGAAAATTGTGTTAGTTTTTCTATGAGATAGTAAAAGAAAGTTCAAATTGAACAGCTGCTGTCAACGGCCATTCTAAGCTGAATGTGCCTGCTCTCGTCAGATCGCAGCAGCAATGCAGCTTAAGGCTTGGCAAGTACCAGCATGGGAGACTGGCTGGGAATCCCAAGTTCTGTTGACCTTTTTGAACCTGAAAATTGTGTTAGTTTCTCTATGAGATAGTAAAAGAAGGTTCAAATTGAACAGCTGCTGTCAACGGCCATTCTAAGCTGAATGTGCCTGCTCTCGTCAGATCGCAGCAACAATGCAGCTTAAGGCTTGGCAAGTACACGCATGGGAGACTGGCTGGGAATCCCAAGTTCCGTTGACCTTTTTGAACCTGAAAATTGTTAGTTTCTCTGTCAAAGATGGTAAAAGAAGGTTCAAATTGAACAGCTGCTGTCAACGGCCATTCTAAGCTGAATGTGCCTGCTCTCGTCAGATCGCAGCAGCAATGCAGCTTAAGGCTTGGCAAGTACCAGCATGGGAGACTGGCTGGGAATCCCAAGTTCTGTTGACCTTTTTGAACCTGAAAATTGTGTTAGTTTCTCTATGAGATAGTAAAAGAAGGTTCAAATTGAACAGCTGCTGTCAACGGCCATTCTAAGCTGAATGTGCCTGCTCTCGTCAGATCGCAGCAGCTTAAGGCTTGGCAAGTACCAGCATGGGAGACTGGCTGGGAATCCCAAGTTCCGTTGACCTTTTTGAACCTGAAAATTGTGTTAGTTTCTCTATGAGATAGTAAAAGAAGGTTCAAATTGAACAGCTGCTGTCAACGGCCATTCTAAGCTGAATGTGCCTGCTCTCATCAGATCGCAGCAGCAATGTAGCTTAAGGCTTGGCAAGTACCAGCATGGGAGACTGGCTGGGAATCCCAAGTTCCGTTGACCTTTTTGAACCTGAAAATTGTGTTAGTTTCTCTATGAGATAGTAAAAGAAGGTTCAAATTGAACAGCTGCTGTCAACGGCCATTCTAAGCTGAATGTGCCTGCTCTCGTCAGATCGCAGCAGCAATGCAGCTTAAGGCTTGGCAAGTACCAGCATGGGAGACTGGCTGGGAATCCCAAGTTCCGTTGACCTTTTTGAACCTGAAAATTGTTAGTTTCTCTGTCAAAGATGGTAAAAGAAGGTTCAAAATGAACAGCTGCTGTCAACGGCCATTCTAAGCTGAATGTGCCTGCTCTCGTCAGATCGCAGCAGCAATGTAGCTTTAGGCTTGGCAAGTATCAGCATGGGAGACTGGCTGGGAATCCCAAGTTCCGTTGACCTTTTTGAACCTGAAAATTGTGTTAGTTTCTCTATGAGATAGTAAAAGAAGGTTCAAACTGAACAGCTGCTGTCAACGGCCATTCTAAGCTGAATGTGCCTGCTCTCGTCAGATCGCAGCAGCAATGCAGCTTAAGGCTTGGCAAGTACCAGCATGGGAGACTGGCTGGGAATCCCAAGTTCCGTTAACCTTTTTGAACCTGAAAATTGTGTTAGTTTCTCTATGAGATAGTAAAAGAAGGTTCAAATTGAACAGCTGCTGTCAACGGCCATTCTAAGCTGAATGTGCCTGCTCTCGTCAGATCGCAGCAGCAATGCAGCTTAAGGCTTGGCAAGTACCAGCATGGGAGACTGGCTGGGAATCCCAAGTTCTGTTGACCTTTTTGAACCTGAAAATTGTGCTAGTTTTTCTATGAGATAGTAAAAGAAGGTTCAAATTGAACAGCTGCTGTCAACGGCCATTCTAAGCTGAATGTGCCTGCTCTCGGCAGATCGCAGCAGCAATGCAGCTTAAGGTTTGGCAAGTACCAGCATGGGAGACTGGCTGGGAATCCCAAGTTCTGTTGACCTTTTTGAACCTGAAAATTGTGTTAGTTTCTCTATGAGATAGTAAAAGAAGGTTCAAATTGAACAGCTGCTGTCAACGGCCATTCTAAGCTGAATGTGCCTGCTCTTGTCAGATCGCAGCAGCTTAAGGCTTGGCAAGTACCAGCATGGGAGACTGGCTGGGAATCCCAAGTTCCGTTGACCTTTTTGAACCTGAAAATTGTGTTAGTTTCTCTATGAGATAGTAAAAGAAGGTTCAAACTGAACAGCTGCTGTCAACGGCCATTCTAAGCTGAATGTGCCTGCTCTCGTCAGATCGCAGCAGCAATGCAGCTTAAGGCTTGGCAAGTAAAAGCATGGGAGACTGGCTGGGAATCCCAAGTTCCGTTGACCTTTTTGAACCTGAAAATTGTGTTAGTTTCTCTATGAGATAGTAAAAGAAGGTTCAAATTGAACAGCTGCTGTCAACGGCCATTCTAAGCTGAATGTGCCTGCTCTTGTCAGATCGCAGCAGCAATGCAGCTTAAGGCTTGGCAAGTACCAGCATGGGAGACTGGCTGGGAATCCCAAGTTCTGTTGACCTTTTTGAACCTGAAAATTGTGTTAGTTTCTCTATGAGATAGTAAAAGAAGGTTCAAATTGAACAGCTGCTGTCAACGGCCATTCTAAGCTGAATGTGCCTGCTCTCGTCAGATAGCAGCAGCAATGCAGCTTAAGGCTTGGCAAGTACCAGCATGGGAGACTGGCTGGGAATCCCAAGTTCCGTTGACCTTTTTGAACCTGAAAATTGTGTTAGTTTCTCTATGAGATAGTAAAAGAAGGTTCAAATTGAACAGCTGCTGCTGTCAACGGCCATTCTAAGCTGAATGTGCGTGCTCTTGTCGGATCACAGCAGCGATGCAGCTTAAGGCTTGGCAAGTACCAGCATGGGAGACTGGCTGCGAATCCCAAATTCCGTTGACCTTTTTGAACCTGAAAATTGTGTTAGTTTCTCTATGAGATAGTAAAAGAAGGTTCAAACTGAACAGCTGCTGTCAACGGCCATTCTAAGCTGAATGTGCCTGCTCTCGTCAGATCGCAGCAGCAATGCAGCTTAAGGCTTGGCAAGTACCAGCATGGGAGACTGGCTGGGAATCCCAAGTTCCGTTGACCTTTTTGAACCTGAAAATTGTGTTAGTTTCTCTATGAGATAGTAAAAGAAAGTAGAAATTAGGCAGCTGCTGTCAACGGCCATTCCAAGCTGAATGTGCCTGCTCTCGTCAGATCGCAGCAGCAATGCAGCTTAAGGCTTGGCAAGTACCAGCATGGGAGACTGGCTGGGAATCCCAAGTTCTGTTGACCTTTTTGAACCTGAAAATTGTGTTAGTTTCTCTATGAGATAGTAAAAGAAGGTTCAAATTGAACAGCTGCGGTCAACGGCCATTCTAAGCTGAATGTGCCTGCTCTCGTCAGATCGCAGCAGCTTAAGGCTTGGCAAGTACCAGCATGGGAGACTGGCTGGGAATCCCAAGTTCCGTTGACCTTTTTGAACCTGAATATTGTGTTAGTTTCTCTATGAGATAGTAAAAGAAGGTTCAAACTGAACAGCTGCTGTCAACGGCCATTCTAAGCTGAATGTGCCTGCTCTCATCAGATCGCAGCAGCAATGTAGCTTAAGGCTTGGCAAGTACCAGCATGGGAGACTGGCTGGGAATCCCAAGTTCCGTTGACCTTTTTGAACCTGAAAATTGTGTTAGTTTCTCTATGAGATAGTAAAAGAAGGTTCAAATTGAACAGCTGCTGTCAACGGCCATTCTAAGCTGAATGTGCCTGCTCTCGTCAGATCGCAGCAGCAATGCAGCTTAAGGCTTGGCAAGTACCAGCATGGGAGACTGGCTGGGAATCCCAAGTTCCGTTGACCTTTTTGAACCTGAAAATTGTTAGTTTCTCTGTCAAAGATGGTAAAAGAAGGTTCAAATTGAACAGCTGCTGTCAACGGCCATTCTAAGCTGAATGTGCCTGCTCTCGTCAGATCGCAGCAGCAATGTAGCTTTAGGCTTGGCAAGTATCAGCATGGGAGACTGGCTGGGAATCCCAAGTTCCGTTGACCTTTTTGAACCTGAAAATTGTGTTAGTTTCTCTATGAGATAGTAAAAGAAGGTTCAAACTGAACAGCTGCTGTCAACGGCCATTCTAAGCTGAATGTGCCTGCTCTCGTCAGATCGCAGCAGCAATGCAGCTTAAGGCTTGGCAAGTACCAGCATGGGAGACTGGCTGGGAATCCCAAGTTCCGTTAACCTTTTTGAACCTGAAAATTGTGTTAGTTTCTCTATGAGATAGTAAAAGAAGGTTCAAATTGAACAGCTGCTGTCAACGGCCATTCTAAGCTGAATGTGCCTGCTCTCGTCAGATCGCAGCAGCAATGCAGCTTAAGGCTTGGCAAGTACCAGCATGGGAGACTGGCTGGGAATCCCAAGTTCTGTTGACCTTTTTGAACCTGAAAATTGTGCTAGTTTTTCTATGAGATAGTAAAAGAAGGTTCAAATTGAACAGCTGCTGTCAACGGCCATTCTAAGCTGAATGTGCCTGCTCTCGGCAGATCGCAGCAGCAATGCAGCTTAAGGCTTGGCAAGTACCAGCATGGGAGACTGGCTGGGAATCCCAAGTTCTGTTGACCTTTTTGAACCTGAAAATTGTGTTAGTTTCTCTATGAGATAGTAAAAGAAGGTTCAAATTGAACAGCTGCTGTCAACGGCCATTCTAAGCTGAATGTGCCTGCTCTCGTCAGATCGCAGCAACAATGAAGCTTAAGGCTTGGCAAGTACCAGCATGGGAGACTGGCTGGGAATCCCAAGTTCTGTTGACCTTTTTGAACCTGAAAATTGTGTTACTTTCTCTATGAGATAGTAAAAGAAGGTTCAAATTGAACAGCTGCTGTCAACGGCCATTCTAAGCTGAATGTGCCTGCTCTTGTCAGATCGCAGCAGCTTAAGGCTTGGCAAGTACCAGCATGGGAGACTGGCTGGGAATCCCAAGTTCCGTTGACCTTTTTGAACCTGAAAATTGTGTTAGTTTCTCTATGAGATAGTAAAAGACGGTTCAAACTGAACAGCTGCTGTCAACGGCCATTCTAAGCTGAATGTGCCTGCTCTCGTCAGATCGCAGCAGCAATGCAGCTTAAGGCTTGGCAAGTAAAAGCATGGGAGACTGGCTGGGAATCCCAAGTTCCGTTGACCTTTTTGAACCTGAAAATTGTGTTAGTTTCTCTATGAGATAGTAAAAGAAGGTTCAAATTGAACAGCTGCTGTCAACGGCCATTCTAAGCTGAATGTGCCTGCTCTTGTCAGATCGCAGCAGCAATGCAGCTTAAGGCTTGGCAAGTACCAGCATGGGAGACTGGCTGGGAATCCCAAGTTCTGTTGACCTTTTTGAACCTGAAAATTGTGTTAGTTTCTCTATGAGATAGTAAAAGAAGGTTCAAATTGAACAGCTGCTGTCAACGGCCATTCTAAGCTGAATGTGCCTGCTCTCGTCAGATAGCAGCAGCAATGCAGCTTAAGGCTTGGCAAGTACCAGCATGGGAGACTGGCTGGGAATCCCAAGTTCCGTTGACCTTTTTGAACCTGAAAATTGTGTTAGTTTCTCTATGAGATAGTAAAAGAAGGTTCAAATTGAACAGCTGCTGCTGTCAACGGCCATTCTAAGCTGAATGTGCGTGCTCTTGTCGTATCACAGCAGCGATGCAGCTTAAGGCTTGGCAAGTACCAGCATGGGAAACTGGCTGCGAATCCCAAATTCCGTTGACCTTTTTGAACCTGAAAATTGTGTTAGTTTCTCTATGAGATAGTAAAAGAAGGTTCAAACTGAACAGCTGCTGTCAACGGCCATTCTAAGCTGAATGTGCCTGCTCTCGTCAGATCGCAGCAGCAATGCAGCTTAAGGCTTGGCAAGTACCAGCATGGGAGACTGGCTGGGAATCCCAAGTTCCGTTGACCTTTTTGAACCTGAAAATTGTGTTAGTTTCTCTATGAGATAGTAAAAGAAAGTAGAAATTAGGCAGCTGCTGTCAACGGCCATTCCAAGCTGAATGTGCCTGCTCTCGTCAGATCGCAGCAGCAATGCAGCTTAAGGCTTGGCAAGTACCAGCATGGGAGACTGGCTGGGAATCCCAAATTCTGTTGACCTTTTTGAACCTGAAAATTGTGTTAGTTTCTCTATGAGATAGTAAAAGAAGGTTCAAATTGAACAGCTGCGGTCAACGGCCATTCTAAGCTGAATGTGCCTGCTCTCGTCAGATCGCAGCAGCTTAAGGCTTGGCAAGTACCAGCATGGGAGACTGGCTGGGAATCCCAAGTTCCGTTGACCTTTTTGAACCTGAATATTGTGTTAGTTTCTCTATGAGATAGTAAAAGAAGGTTCAAACTGAACAGCTGCTGTCAACGGCCATTCTAAGCTGAATGTGCCTGCTCTCGTCAGATCGCAGCAGCAATGTAGCTTAAGGCTTGGCAAGTACCAGCATGGGAGACTGGCTGGGAATCCCAAGTTCCGTTGACCTTTTTGAACCTGAAAATTGTGTTAGTTTCTCTATGAGATAGTAAAAGAAGGTTCAAATTGAACAGCTGCTGTCAACAGCCATTCTAAGCTGAATGTGCCTGCTCTCGTCAGATCGCAGCAGCAATGCAGCTTAAGGCTTGGCAAGTACCAGCATGGGAGACTGGCTGGGAATCCCAAGTTCTGTTGACCTTTTTGAACCTGAAAATTGTGTTAGTTTCTCTATGAGATAGTAAAAGAAGGTTCAAATTGAACAGCTGCTGTCAACGGCCATTCTAAGCTGAATGTGCCTGCTCTCGTCAGATAGCAGCAGCAATGCAGCTTAAGGCTTGGCAAGTACCAGCATGGGAGACTGGCTGGGAATCCCAAGTTCCGTTGACCTTTTTGAACCTGAAAATTGTGTTAGTTTCTCTATGAGATAGTAAAAGAAGGTTCAAATTGAACAGCTGCTGTCAACGGCCATTCTAAGCTGAATGTGCGTGCTCTTGTCGGATCACAGCAGCGATGCAGCTTAAGGCTTGGCAAGTACCAGCATGGGAGACTGGCTGCGAATCCCAAGTTCCGTTGACCTTTTTGAACCTGAAAATTGTGTTAGTTTCTCTATGAGATAGTAAAAGAAGGTTCAAACTGAACAGCTGCTGTCAACGGCCATTCTAAGCTGAATGTGCCTGCTCTCGTCAGATCGCAGCAGCAATGCAGCTTAAGGCTTGGCAAGTACCAGCATGGGAGACTGGCTGGGAATCCCAAGTTCCGTTGACCTTTTTGAACCTGAAAATTGTGTTAGTTTCTCTATGAGATAGTAAAAGAAGGTTCAAATTGAACAGCTGCTGTCAACGGCCATTCTAAGCTGAATGTGCCTGCTCTCGTCAGATCGCAGCATCAATGCAGCTTAAGGCTTGGCAAGTACCAGCATGGGAGACTGGCTGGGAATCCCAAGTTCCGTTGACCTTTTTGAACCTGAAAATTGTGTTAGTTTCTCTATGAGATAGTAAAAGAAGGTTCAAATTGAACAGCTGCTGTCAACGGCCATTCTAAGCTGAATGTGCCTGCTCTCGTCAGATCGCAGCAGCAATGCAGCTTAAGGCTTGGCAAGTACCAGCATGGGAGACTGGCTGGGAATCCCAAGTTCTGTTGACCTTTTTGAACCTGAAAATTGTGTTAGTTTCTCTATGAGATAGTAAAAGAAGGTTCAAATTGAACAGCTGCTGTCAACGGCCATTCTAAGCTGAATGTGCCTGCTCTCGTCAGATCGCAGCAGCAATGCAGCTTAAGGCTTGGCAAGTACCAGCATGGGAGACTGGCTGGGAATCCCAAGTTCTGTTGACCTTTTTGAACCTGAAAATTGTGTTAGTTTCTCTATGAGATAGTAAAAGAAGGTTCAAATTGAACAGCTGCTGTCAACGGCCATTCTAAGCTGAATGTGCCTGCTCTCGTCAGATCGCAGCATCAATGCAGCTTAAGGCTTGGCAAGTACCAGCATGGGAGACTGGCTGGGAATCCCAAGTTCCGTTGACCTTTTTGAACCTGAAAATTGTGTTAGTTTCTCTATGAGATAGTAAAAGAAGGTTCAAATTGAACAGCTGCTGTCAACGGCCATTCTAAGCTGAATGTGCCTGCTCTCGTCAGATCGCAGCAGCAATGCAGCTTAAGGCTTGGCAAGTACCAGCATGGGAGACTGGCTGGGAATCCCAAGTTCCGTTGACCTTTTTGAACCTGAAAATTGTGTTAGTTTCTCTATGAGATAGTAAAAGAAGGTTCAAATTGAACAGCTGCTGTCAACGGCCATTCTAAGCTGAATGTGCCTGCTCTCGTCAGATCGCAGCATCAATGCAGCTTAAGGCTTGGCAAGTACCAGCATGGGAGACTGGCTGGGAATCCCAAGTTCCGTTGACCTTTTTGAACCTGAAAATTGTGTTAGTTTCTCTATGAGATAGTAAAAGAAGGTTCAAATTGAACAGCTGCTGTCAACGGCCATTCTAAGCTGAATGTGCCTGCTCTCGTCAGATCGCAGCAGCAATGCAGCTTAAGGCTTGGCAAGTACCAGCATGGGAGACTGGCTGGGAATCCCAAGTTCTGTTGACCTTTTTGAACCTGAAAATTGTGTTAGTTTCTCTATGAGATAGTAAAAGAAGGTTCAAATTGAACAGCTGCTGTCAACGGCCATTCTAAGCTGAATGTGCCTGCTCTCATCAGATCGCAGCAGCTTAAGGCTTGGCAAGTACCAGCATGGGAGACTGGCTGGGAATCCCAAGTTCCGTTGACCTTTTTGAACCTGAAAATTGTGTTAGTTTCTCTATGAGATAGTAAAAGAAGGTTCAAACTGAACAGCTGCTGTCAACGGCCATTCTAAGCTGAATGTGCCTGCTCTCGTCAGATCGCAGCAGCAATGCAGCTTAAGGCTTGGCAAGTACCAGCATGGGAGACTGGCTGGGAATCCCAAGTTCTGTTGACCTTTTTGAACCTGAAAATTGTGCTAGTTTTTCTATGAGATAGTAAAAGAAGGTTCAAATTGAACAGCTGCTGTCAACGGCCATTCTAAGCTGAATGTGCCTGCTCTCGGCAGATCGCAGCAGCAATGCAGCTTAAGGCTTGGCAAGTACCAGCATGGGAGACTCGCTGGGAATCCCAAGTTATGTTGACCTTTTTGAACCTGAAAATTGTGTTAGTTTCTCTATGAGATAGTAAAAGAAGGTTCAAATTGAACAGCTGCTGTCAACGGCCATTCTAAGCTGAATGTGCCTGCTCTCGTCAGATAGCAGCAGCAATGCAGCTTAAGGCATGGCAAGTACCAGCATGGGAGACTGGCTGGGAATCCCAAGTTCTGTTGACCTTTTTGAACCTGAAAATTGTGTTAGTTTTTCTATGAGATAGTAAAAGAAGGTTCAAATTGAACAGCTGCTGTCAACGGCCATTCTAAGCTGAATGTGCCTGCTCTCGTCAGATTGCAGCAGCAATGCAGCTTAAGGCTTGGCAAGTACCAGCATGGGAGACTGGCTGGGAATCCCAAGTTCCGTTGACCTATTTGAACCTGAAAATTGTGTTAGTTTCTCTATGAGATAGTAAAAGAAGGTTCAAATTGAACAGCTGCTGTCAACGGCCATTCTAAGCTGAATGTGCCTGCTCTCGTCAGATCGCAGCAGCTTAAGGCTTGGCAAGTACCAGCATGGGAGACTGGCTGGGAATCCCAAGTTCCGTTGACCTTTTTGAACCTTAAAATTGTTAGTTTCTCTGTCAAAGATGGTAAAAGAAGGTTCAAATTGAACAGCTGCTGTCAACGGCCATTCTAAGCTGAATGTGCCTGCTCTCGTCAGATCGCAGCAGCAATGCAGCTTAAGGCTTGGCAAGTACCAGCATGGGAGACTGGCTGGGAATCCCAAGTTCTGTTGACCTTTTTGAACCTGAAAATTGTTAGTTTCTCTGTCAAAGATGGTAAAAGAAGGTTCAAATTGAACAGCTGCTGTCAACGGCCATTCTAAGCTGAATGTGCCTGCTCTCGTCAGATCGCAGCAGCAATGCAGCTTAAGGCTTGGCAAGTACCAGCATGGGAGACTGGCTGGGAATCCCAAGTTCCGTTGACCTTTTTGAACCTGAAAATTGTGTTAGTTTCTCTATGAGATAGTAAAAGAAGGTTCAAATTGAACAGCTGCTGTCAACGGCCATTCTAAGCTGAATGTGCGTGCTCTTGTCGGATCACAGCAGCGATGCGGCTTAAGGCTTGGAAAGTACCAGCATGGGAGACTGGCTGCGAATCCCAAGTTCCGTTGACCTTTGTGAACCTGAAAATTGTGTTAGTTTCTCTATGAGATAGTAAAAGAAGGTTCAAACTGAACAGCTGCTGTCAATGGCCATTCTAAGCTGAATGTGCCTGCTCTTGTCAGATCGCAGCAGCAATGCAGCTTAAGGCTTGGCAAGTACCAGCATGGGAGACTGGCTGGGAATCCCAAGTTCTGTTGACCTTTTTGAACCTGAAAATTGTGTTAGTTTCTCTATGAGATAGTAAAAGAAGGTTCAAATTGAACAGCTGCTGTCAACGGCCATTCTAAGCTGAATGTGCCTGCTCTCGTCAGATCGCAGCAGCTTAAGGCTTGGCAAGTACCAGCATGGGAGACTGGCTGGGAATCCCAAGTTCCGTTGACCTTTTTGAACCTGAAAATTGTGTTAGTTTCTCTATGAGATAGTAAAAGAAGGTTCAAATTGAACAGCTGCTGTCAACGGCCATTCTAAGCTGAATGTGCCTGCTCTCATCAGATCGCAGCAGCAATGCAGCTTAAGGCTTGGCAAGTACCAGCATGGGAGACTGGCTGGGAATCCCAAGTTCCGTTGACCTATTTGAACCTGAAAATTGTGTTAGTTTCTCTATGAGATAGTAAAAGAAGGTTCAAACTGAACAGCTGCTGTCAACGGCCATTCTAAGCTGAATGTGCCTGCTCTTGTCAGATGGCAGCAGCAATGCAGCTTAAGGCTTGGCAAGTACCAGCATGGGAGACTGGCTGGGAATCCCAAGTTCCGTTGACCTTTTTGAACCTTAAAATTGTTAGTTTCTCTGTCAAAGATGGTAAAAGAAGGTTCAAATTGAACAGCTGCTGTCAACGGCCATTCTAAGCTGAATGTGCCTGCTCTCGTCAGATCGCAGCAGCAATGCAGCTTAAGGCTTGGCAAGTACCAGCATGGGAGACTGGCTGGGAATCCCAAGTTCCGTTGACCTTTTTGAACCTGAAAATTGTGTTAGTTTCTCTATGAGATAGTAAAAGAAGGTTCAAACTGAACAGCTGCTGTCAACGGCCATTCTAAGCTGAATGTGCCTGCTCTCGTCAGATCGCAGCAGCAATGCAGCTTAAGGCTTGGTAAGTACCAGCATGGGAGACTGGCTGGGAATCCCAAGTTCCGTTGACCTTTTTGAACCTGAAAATTGTGTTAGTTTCTCTATGAGATAGTAAAAGAAGGTTCAAATTGAACAGCTGCTGTCAACGGCCATTCTAAGCTGAATGTGCCTGCTCTCGTCAGATAGCAGCAGCAATGCAGCTTAAGGCTTGGCAAGTACCAGCATGGGAGACTGGCTGGGAATCCCAAGTTCTGTTGACCTTTTTGAACCTGAAAATTGTGTTAGTTTTTCTATGAGATAGTAAAAGAAGGTTCAAATTGAACAGCTGCTGTCAACGGCCATTCTAAGCTGAATGTGCCTGCTCTCGTCAGATTGCAGCAGCAATGCAGCTTAAGGCTTGGCAAGTACCAGCATGGGAGACTGGCTGGGAATCCCAAGTTCTGTTGACCTTTTTGAACCTGAAAATTGTGTTAGTTTCTCTATGAGATAGTAAAAGAAGGTTCAAATTGAACAGCTGCTGTCAACGGCCATTCTAAGCTGAATGTGCCTGCTCTCGTCAGATCGCAGCAACAATGAAGCTTAAGGCTTGGCAAGTACCAGCATGGGAGACTGGCTGGGAATCCCAAGTTCTGTTAACCTTTTTGAACCTGAAAATTGTTAGTTTCTCTGTCAAAGATGGTAAAAGAAGGTTCAAATTGAACAGCTGCTGTCAGCGGCCATTCTAAGCTGAATGTGCCTGCTCTCGTCAGATCGCAGCAGCAATGCAGCTTAAGGCTTGGCAAGTACCAGCATGGGAGACTGGCTGGGAATCCCAAGTTCCGTTGACCTTTTTGAACCTGAAAATTGTGTTAGTTTCTCTATGAGATAGTAAAAGAAGGTTCAAACTGAACAGCTGCTGTCAACGGCCATTCTAAGCTGAATGTGCCTGCTCTCGTCAGATCGCAGCAGCAATGCAGCTTAAGGCTTGGCAAGTAACAGCATGGGAGACTGGCTGGGAATCCCAAGTTCCGTTGACCTTTTTGAACCTGAAAATTGTGTTAGTTTCTCTATGAGATAGTAAAAGAAGGTTCAAATTGAACAGCTGCTGTCAACGGCCATTCTAAGCTGAATGTGCCTGCTCTCGTCAGATCGCAGCAGCAATGCAGCTTAAGGCTTGGCAAGTACCAGCATGGGAGACTGGCTGGGAATCCCAAGTTCTGTTGACCTTTTTGAACCTGAAAATTGTGTTAGTTTCTCTATGAGATAGTAAAAGAAGGTTCAAATTGAACAGCTGCTGTCAACGGCCATTCTAAGCTGAATGTGCCTGCTCTCGTCAGATCGCAGCAGCAATGCAGCTTAAGGCTTGGCAAGTACCAGCATGGGAGACTTGCTGTGAATCCCAAGTTCCGTTGACCTTTTTGAACCTGAAAATTGTGTAAGTTTCTCTATGAGATAGTTAAAGAAGGTTCAAATTGAAGAGCTGCTGTCAACGGCCATTCTAAGCTGAATGTGCGTGCTCTTGTCGGATCACAGCAGCGATGCGGCTTAAGGCTTGGCAAGTACCAGCATGGGAGACTGGCTGCGAATCCCAAGTTCCGTTGACCTTTTTGAACCTGAAAATTGTGTTAGTTTCTCTATGAGATAGTAAAAGAAGGTTCAAACTGAACAGCTGCTGTCAACGGCCATTCTAAGCTGAATGTGCCTGCTCTCGTCAGATCGCAGCATCAATGCAGCTTAAGGCTTGGCAAGTACCAGCATGGGAGACTGGCTGGGAATCCCAAGTTCCGTTGACCTTTTTGAACCTGAAAATTGTGTTAGTTTCTCTATGAGATAGTAAAAGAAGGTTCAAATTGAACAGCTGCTGTCAACGGCCATTCTAAGCTGAATGTGCCTGCTCTCGTCAGATCGCAGCAGCAATGCAGCTTAAGGCTTGGCAAGTACCAGCATGGGAGACTGGCTGGGAATCCCAACTTCCGTTGACCTTTTTGAACCTGAAAATTGTGTTAGTTTCTCTATGAGATAGTAAAAGAAAGTAGAAATTAGGCAGCTGCTGTCAACGGCCATTCTAAGCTGAATGTGCCTGCTCTCGTCAGATCGCAGCAGCAATGCAGCTTAAGGCTTGGCAAGTACCAGCATGGGAGACTGGCTGGGAATCCCAAGTTCTGTTGACCTTTTTGAACCTGAAAATTGTGTTAGTTTTTCTATGAGATAGTAAAAGAAGGTTCAAATTGAACAGCTGCTGTCAACGGCCATTCTAAGCTGAATGTGCCTGCTCTCGTCAGATCGCAGCAGCAATGCAGCTTAAGGCTTGGCAAGTACCAGCATGGGAGACTGGCTGGGAATCCCAAGTTCTGTTGACCTTTTTGAACCTGAAAATTGTGTTAGTTTCTCTATGAGATAGTAAAAGAAGGTTCAAATTGAACAGCTGCTGTCAACGGCCATTCTAAGCTGAATGTGCCTGCTCTCGTCAGATCGCAGCAGCAATGCAGCTTAAGGCTTGGCAAGTACCAGCATGGGAGACTGGCTGGGAATCCCAAGTTCCGTTGACCTTTTTGAACCTGAAAATTGTGTTAGTTTCTCTATGAGATAGTAAAAAAAGGTTCAAATTGAACAGCTGCTGTCAACGGCCATTCTAAGCTGAATGTGCCTGCTCTCGTCAGATCGCAGCAGCAATGCAGCTTAAGGCTTGGCAAGTACCAGCATGGGAGACTGGCTGGGAATCCCAAGTTCCGTTGACCTTTTTGAACCTGAAAATTGTGTTAGTTTCTCTATGAGATAGTAAAAGAAGGTTCAAATTGAACAGCTGCTGTCAACAGCATTCTAAGCTGAATGTGCCTGCTCTCGTCAGATCGCAGCAGCAATGCAGCTTAAGGCTTGGCAAGTACCAGCATGGGAGACTGGCTGGGAATCCCAAGTTCTGTTGACCTTTTTGAACCTGAAAATTGTGTTAGTTTCTCTATGAGATAGTAAAAGAAGGTTCAAATTGAACAGCTGCTGTCAACGGCCATTCTAAGCTGAATGTGCCTGCTCTCGTCAGATCGCAGCAGCAATGCAGCTTAAGGCTTGGCAAGTACCAGCATGGGAGACTGGCTGGGAATCCCAACTTCCGTTGACCTTTTTGAACCTGAAAATTGTGTTAGTTTCTCTATGAGATAGTAAAAGAAAGTAGAAATTAGGCAGCTGCTGTCAACAGCCATTCTAAGCTGAATGTGCCTGCTCTCGTCAGATCGCAGCAGCAATGCAGCTTAAGGCTTGGCAAGTACCAGCATGGGAGACTGGCTGGGAATCCCAAGTTCTGTTGACCTTTTTGAACCTGAAAATTGTGTTAGTTTTTCTATGAGATAGTAAAAGAAGGTTCAAATTGAACAGCTGGTGTCAACGGCCATTCTAAGCTGAATGTGCCTGCTCTTGTCAGATCGCAGCAGCAATGCAGCTTAAGGCTTGGCAAGTACCAGCATGGGAGACTGGCTGGGAATCCCAAGTTCTGCTGACCTTTTTGAACCTGAAAATTGTGTTAGTTTCTCTATGAGATAGTAAAAGCAGGTTCAAATTGAACAGCTGCTGTCAACGGCCATTCTAAGCTGAATGTGCCTGCTCTCGTCAGATCGCAGCAGCAATGCAGCTTAAGGCTTGGCAAGTACCAGCATGGGAGACTGGCTGGGAATCCCAAGTTCCGTTGACCTTTTTGAACCTGAAAATTGTGTTAGTTTCTCTATGAGATAGTAAAAAAAGGTTCAAATTGAACAGCTGCTGTCAACGGCCATTCTAAGCTGAATGTGCCTGCTCTCGTCAGATCGCAGCAGCAATGCAGCTTAAGGCTTGGCAAGTACCAGCATGGGAGACTGGCTGGGAATCCCAAGTTCCGTTGACCTTTTTGAACCTGAAAATTGTGTTAGTTTCTCTATGAGATAGTAAAAGAAGGTTCAAATTGAACAGCTGCTGTCAACAGCATTCTAAGCTGAATGTGCCTGCTCTCGTCAGATCGCAGCAGCAATGCAGCTTAAGGCTTGGCAAGTACCAGCATGGGAGACTGGCTGGGAATCCCAAGTTCTGTTGACCTTTTTGAACCTGAAAATTGTGTTAGTTTCTCTATGAGATAGTAAAAGAAGGTTCAAATTGAACAGCTGCTGTCAACGGCCATTCTAAGCTGAATGTGCCTGCTCTCGTCAGATCGCAGCAGCAATGCAGCTTAAGGCTTGGCAAGTACCAGCATGGGAGACTGGCTGGGAATCCCAAGTTCTGTTGACCTTTTTGAACCTGAAAATTGTGTTAGTTTCTCTATGAGATAGTAAAAGAAGGTTCAAATTGAACAGCTGCTGTCAACGGCCATTCTAAGCTGAATGTGCGTGCTCTTGTCGGTTCACAGCAGCGATGCGGCTTAAGGCTTGGCAAGTACCAGCATGGGAGACTGGCTGCGAATTCCAAGTTCCGTTGACCTTTTTGAACCTGAAAATTGTGTTAGTTTCTCTATGAGATAGTAAAAGAAGGTTCAAACTGAACAGCTGCTGTCAACGGCCATTCTAAGCTGAATGTGCCTGCTCTCGTCAGATCGCAGCATCAATGCAGCTTAAGGCTTGGCAAGTACCAGCATGGGAGACTGGCTGGGAATCCCAAGTTCTGTTGACCTTTTTGAACCTGAAAATTGTTAGTTTCTCTGTCAAAGATGGTAAAAGAAGGTTCAAATTGAACAGCTGCTGTCAACGGCCATTCTAAGCTGAATGTGCCTGCTCTCGTCAGATCGCAGCAGCAATGCAGCTTAAGGCTTGGCAAGTACCAGCATGGGAGACTGGCTGGGAATCCCAAGTTCCGTTGACCTTTTTGAACTTGAAAATTGTGTTAGTTTCTCTATGAGATAGTAAAAGAAGGTTCAAATTGAACAGCTGCTGTCAACGGCCATTCTAAGCTGAATGTGCGTGCTCTTGTCGGATCACAGCAGCGATGCGGCTTAAGGCTTGGCAAGTACCAGCATGGGAGACTGGCTGCGAATCCCAAGTTCCGTTGACCTTTTTGAACCTGAAAATTGTGTTAGTTTCTCTATGAGATAGTAAAAGAAGGTTCAAACTGAACAGCTGCTGTCAATGGCCATTCTAAGCTGAATGTGCCTGCTCTCGTCAGATCGCAGCAGCAATGCAGCTTAAGGCTTGGCAAGTACCAGCATGGGAGACTGGCTGCGAATCCCAAGTTCTGTTGACCTTTTTGAACCTGAAAATTGTGTTAGTTTCTCTATGAGATAGTAAAAGAAGGTTCAAATTGAACAGCTGCTGTCAACGGCCATTCTAAGCTGAATGTGCCTGCTCTCGTCAGATCGCAGCAGCTTAAGGCTTGGCAAGTACCAGCATGGGAGACTGGCTGGGAATCCCAAGTTCCGTTGACCTTTTTGAACCTGAAAATTGTGTTAGTTTCTCTATGAGATAGTAAAAGAAGGTTCAAATTGAACAGCTGCTGTCAACGGTCATTCTAAGTTGAATGTGCCTGCTCTCGTCAGATCGCAGCAGCAATGCAGCTTAAGGCTTGGCAAGTACCAGCATGGGAGACTGGCTGGGAATCCCAAGTTCCGTTGACCTTTTTGAACCTGAAAATTGTGTTAGTTTCTCTACGAGATAGTAAAAGAAGGTTCAAATTGAACAGCTGCTGTCAACGGCCATTCTAAGCTGAATGTGCCTGCTCTCGTCAGATCGCAGCAGCAATGCAGCTTAAGGCTTGGCAAGTACCAGCATGGGAGACTGGCTGGGAATCCCAAGTACTGTTGACCTTTTTGAACCTGAAAATTGTGTTAGTTTTTCTATGAGATAGTAAAAGAAGGTTCAAATTGAACAGCTGCTGTCAACGGCCATTCTAAGCTGAATGTGCCTGCTCTCGTCAGATCGCAGCAGCAATGCAGCTTAAGGCTTGGCAAGTACCAGCATGGGATACTGGCTAAGAATCCCAAGTTCTGTTGACCTTTTTGAACCTGAAAATTGTGTTAGTTTCTCTATGAGATAGTAAAAGAAGGTTCAAATTGAACAGCTGCTGTCAACGGCCATTCTAAGCTGAATGTGCCTGCTCTCGTCAGATCGCAGCAGCAATGCAGCTTAAGGCTTGGCAAGTACCAGCATGGGAGACTGGCTGGGAATCCCAAGTACTGTTGACCTTTTTGAACCTGAAAATTGTGTTAGTTTTTCTATGAGATAGTAAAAGAAGGTTCAAATTGAACAGCTGCTGTCAACGGCCATTCTAAGCTGAATGTGCCTGCTCTCGTCATATCGCAGCAGCAATGCAGCTTAAGGCTTGGCAAGTACCAGCATGGGAGACTGGCTGGGAATCCCAAGTTCTTTTGACCTTTTTGAACCTGAAAATTGTGTTAGTTTCTCTATGAGATAGTAAAAGAAGGTTCAAATTGAACAGCTGCTGTCAACGGCCATTCTAAGCTGAATGTGCCTGCTCTCGTCAGATAGCAGCAGCAATGCAGCTTAAGGCTTGGCAAGTACCAGCATGGGAGACTGGCTGGGAATCCCAAGTTCTGTTGACCTTTTTGAACCTGAAAATTGTGTTAGTTTTTCTATGAGATAGTAAAAGAAGGTTCAAATTGAACAGCTGCTGTCAACGGCCATTCTAAGCTGAATGTGCCTGCTCTCGTCAGATCGCAGCAGGAATGCAGCTTAAGGCTTGGCAAGTACCAGCATGGGAGACTGGCTGGGAATCCCAAGTTCCGTTGACCTTTTTGAACCTGAAAATTGTGTTAGTTTCTCTATGAGATAGTAAAAGAAGGTTCAAATTGAACAGCTGCTGTCAACGGCCATTCTAAGCTGAATGTGCCTGCTCTCGTCAGATCGCAGCAGCAATGCAGCTTAAGGCTTGGCAAGTACCAGCATGGGAGACTGGCTGGGAATCCCAAGTTCCGTTGACCTTTTTGAACCTGAAAATTGTGTTAGTTTCTCTATGAGATAGTAAAAGAAAGTAGAAATTAGGCAGCTGCTGTCAACGGCCATTCTAAGCTGAATGTGCCTGCTCTCGTCAGATCGCAGCAGCAATGCAGCTTAAGGCTTGGCAAGTACCAGCATGGGAGACTGGCTGGGAATCCCAAGTTCTGTTGACCTTTTTGAACCTGAAAATTGTGTTAGTTTTTCTATGAGATAGTAAAAGAAGGTTCAAATTGAACAGCTGCTGTCAACGGCCATTCTAAGCTGAATGTGCCTGCTCTCGTCAGATCGCAGCAGCAATGCAGCTTAAGGCTTGGCAAGTACCAGCATGGGAGACTGGCTGGGAATCCCAAGTTCTGTTGACCTTTTTGAACCTGAAAATTGTGTTAGTTTCTCTATGAGATAGTAAAAGAAGGTTCAAATTGAACAGCTGCTGTCAACGGCCATTCTAAGCTGAATGTGCCTGCTCTCGTCAGATTGCAGCAGCAATGCAGCTTAAGGCTTGGCAAGTACCAGCATGGGAGACTGGCTGCGAATCCCAAGTTCTGTTGACCTTTTTGAACCTGAAAATTGTTAGTTTCTCTGTCAAAGATGGTAAAAGAAGGTTCAAATTGAACAGCTGCTGTCAACGGCCATTCTAAGCTGAATGTGCCTGCTCTCGTCAGATCGCAGCAGCAATGCAGCTTAAGGCTTGGCAAGTACCAGCATGGGAGACTGGCTGGGAATCCCAAGTTCCGTTGACCTTTTTGAACCTGAAAATTGTGTTAGTTTCTCTATGAGATAGTAAAAAAAGGTTCAAATTGAACAGCTGCTGTCAACGGCCATTCTAAGCTGAATGTGCCTGCTCTCGTCAGATCGCAGCAGCAATGCAGCTTAAGGCTTGGCAAGTACCAGCATGGGAGACTGGCTGGGAATCCCAAGTTCCGTTGACCTTTTTGAACCTGAAAATTGTGTTAGTTTCTCTATGAGATAGTAAAAGAAGGTTCAAATTGAACAGCTGCTGTCAACAGCATTCTAAGCTGAATGTGCCTGCTCTCGTCAGATCGCAGCAGCAATGCAGCTTAAGGCTTGGCAAGTACCAGCATGGGAGACTGGCTGGGAATCCCAAGTTCTGTTGACCTTTTTGAACCTGAAAATTGTGTTAGTTTCTCTATGAGATAGTAAAAGAAGGTTCAAATTGAACAGCTGCTGTCAACGGCCATTCTAAGCTGAATGTGCCTGCTCTCGTCAGATCGCAGCAGCAATGCAGCTTAAGGCTTGGCAAGTGCCAGCATGGGAGACTGGCTGGGAATCCCAAGTTCTGTTGACCTTTTTGAACCTGAAAATTGTGTTAGTTTCTCTATGAGATAGTAAAAGAAGGTTCAAATTGAACAGCTGCTGTCAACGGCCATTCTAAGCTGAATGTGCGTGCTCTTGTCGGATCACAGCAGCGATGCGGCTTAAGGCTTGGCAAGTACCAGCATGGGAGACTGGCTGCGAATTCCAAGTTCCGTTGACCTTTTTGAACCTGAAAATTGTGTTAGTTTCTCTATGAGATAGTAAAAGAAGGTTCAAACTGAACAGCTGCTGTCAACGGCCATTCTAAGCTGAATGTGCCTGCTCTCGTCAGATCGCAGCATCAATGCAGCTTAAGGCTTGGCAAGTACCAGCATGGGAGACTAGCTGGGAATCCCAAGTTCTGTTGACCTTTTTGAACCTGAAAATTGTTAGTTTCTCTGTCAAAGATGGTAAAAGAAGGTTCAAATTGAACAGCTGCTGTCAACGGCCATTCTAAGCTGAATGTGCCTGCTCTCGTCAGATCGCAGCAGCAATGCAGCTTAAGGCTTGGCAAGTACCAGCATGGGAGACTGGCTGGGAATCCCAAGTTCCGTTGACCTTTTTGAACTTGAAAATTGTGTTAGTTTCTCTATGAGATAGTAAAAGAAGGTTCAAACTGAACAGCTGCTGTCAATGGCCATTCTAAGCTGAATGTGCCTGCTCTCGTCAGATCGCAGCAGCAATGCAGCTTAAGGCTTGGCAAGTACCAGCATGGGAGACTGGCTGGGAATCCCAAGTTCTGTTGACCTTTTTGAACCTGAAAATTGTGTTAGTTTCTCTATGAGATAGTAAAAGAAGGTTCAAATTGAACAGCTGCTGTCAACGGCCATTCTAAGCTGAATGTGCCTGCTCTCGTCAGATCGCAGCAGCTTAAGGCTTGGCAAGTACCAGCATGGGAGACTGGCTGGGAATCCCAAGTTCCGTTGACCTTTTTGAACCTGAAAATTGTGTTAGTTTCTCTATGAGATAGTAAAAGAAGGTTCAAATTGAACAGCTGCTGTCAACGGTCATTCTAAGCTGAATGTGCCTGCTCTCGTCAGATCGCAGCAGCAATGCAGCTTAAGGCTTGGCAAGTACCAGCATGGGAGACTGGCTGGGAATCCCAAGTTCCGTTGACCTTTTTGAACCTGAAAATTGTGTTAGTTTCTCTATGAGATAGTAAAAGAAGGTTCAAATTGAACAGCTGCTGTCAACGGCCATTCTAAGCTGAATGTGCCTGCTCTCGTCAGATCGCAGCAGCAATGCAGCTTAAGGCTTGGCAAGTACCAGCATGGGAGACTGGCTGGGAATCCCAAGTTCCGTTGACCTTTTTGAACCTGAAAATTGTTAGTTTCTCTGTCAAAGATGGTAAAAGAAGGTTCAAATTGAACAGCTGCTGTCAACGGCCATTCTAAGCTGAATGTGCCTGCTCTCGTCAGATCGCAGCAGCAATGCAGCTTAAGGCTTGGCAAGTACCAGCATGGGAGACTGGCTGGGAATCCCAAGTTCCGTTGACCTTTTTGAACCTGAAAATTGTGTTAGTTTCTCTATGAGATAGTAAAAGGAGGTTCAAACTGAACAGCTGCTGTCAACGGCCATTCTAAGCTGAATGTGCCTGCTCTCGTCAGATCGCAGCAGCAATGCAGCTTAAGGCTTGGCAAGTACCAGCATGGGAGACTGGCTGGGAATCCCAAGTTCCGTTGACCTTTTTGAACCTGAAAATTGTGTTAGTTTCTCTATGAGATAGTAAAAGAAGGTTCAAATTGAACAGCTGCTGTCAACGGCCATTCTAAGCTGAATGTGCCTGCTCTCGTCAGATAGCAGCAGCAATGCAGCTTAAGGCTTGGCAAGTACCAGCATGGGAGTCTGGCTGGGAATCCCAAGTTCTGTTGACCTTTTTGAACCTGAAAATTGTGTTAGTTTTTCTATGAGATAGTAAAAGAAGGTTCAAATTGAACAGCTGCTGTCAACGGCCGTTCTAAGCTGAATGTGCCTGCTCTCGTCAGATTGCAGCAGCAATGCAGCTTAAGGCTTGGCAAGTACCAGCATGGGAGACTGGCTGGGAATCCCAAGTTCTGTTGACCTTTTTGAACCTGAAAATTGTGTTAGTTTCTCTATGAGATAGTAAAAGAAGGTTCAAATTGAACAGCTGCTGTCAACGGCCATTCTAAGCTGAATGTGCCTGCTCTCGTCAGATCGCAGCAACAATGAAGCTTAAGGCTTGGCAAGTACCAGCATGGGAGACTGGCTGGGAATCCCAAGTTCTGTTAACCTTTTTGAACCTGAAAATTGTTAGTTTCTCTGTCAAAGATGGTAAAAGAAGGTTCAAATTGAACAGCTGCTGTCAACGGCCATTCTAAGCTGAATGTGCCTGCTCTCATCAGATCGCAGCAGCAATGCAGCTTAAGGCTTGGCAAGTACCAGCATGGGAGACTGGCTGGGAATCCCAAGTTCCGTTGACCTTTTTGAACCTGAAAATTGTGTTAGTTTCTCTATGAGATAGTAAAAGAAGGTTCAAATTGAACAGCTGCTGTCAACGGCCATTCTAAGCTGAATGTGCCTGCTCTCGTCAGATCGCAGCAGCAATGCAGCTTAAGGCTTGGCAAGTACCAGCATGGGAGACTGGCTGGGAATCCCAAGTTCCGTTGACCTTTTTGAACCTGAAAATTGTGTTAGTTTCTCTATGAGATAGTAAAAGAAAGTAGAAATTAGGCAGCTGCTGTCAACGGCCATTCTAAGCTGAATGTGCATGCTCTCGTCAGATCGCAGCAGCAATGCAGCTTAAGGCTTGGCAAGTACCAGCATGGGAGACTGGCTGGGAATCCCAAGTTCTGTTGACCTTTTTGAACCTGAAAATTGTGTTAGTTTCTCTATGAGATAGTAAAAGAAGGTTCAAATTGAACAGCTGCTGTCAACGGCCATTCTAAGCTGAATGTGCCTGCTCTCGTCAGATCGCAGCAGCAATGCAGCTTAAGGCTTGGCAAGTACCAGCATGGGAGACTGGCTGTGAATCCCAAGTTCCGTTGACCTTTTTGAACCTGAAAATTGTTAGTTTCTCTGTCAAAGATGGTAAAAGAAGGTTCAAATTGAACAGCTGCTGTCAACGGCCATTCTAAGCTGAATGTGCCTGCTCTCGTCAGATCGCAGCAGCAATGCAGCTTAAGGCTTGGCAAGTACCAGCATGGGAGACTGCCTGCGAATCCCAAGTTCCGTTGACCTTTTTGAACCTGAAAATTGTTAGTTTCTCTGTCAAAGATGGTAAAAGAAGGTTCAAATTGAACAGCTGCTGTCAACGGCCATTCTAAGCTGAATGTGCCTGCTCTCGTCAGATCGCAGCAGCAATGCAGCTTAAGGCTTGGCAAGTACCAGCATGGGAGACTGGCTGGGAATCCCAAGTTCCGTTGACCTTTTTGAACCTGAAAATTGTGTTAGTTTCTCTATGAGATAGTAAAAAAAGGTTCAAATTGAACAGCTGCTGTCAACGGCCATTCTAAGCTGAATGTGCCTGCTCTCGTCAGATCGCAGCAGCAATGCAGCTTAAGGCTTGGCAAGTACCAGCATGGGAGACTGGCTGGGAATCCCAAGTTCTGTTGACCTTTTTGAACCTGAAAATTGTGTTAGTTTCTCTATGAGATAGTAAAAGAAGGTTCAAATTGAACAGCTGCTGTCAACGGCCATTCTAAGCTGAATGTGCGTGCTCTTGTCGGATCACAGCAGCGATGCGGCTTAAGGCTTGGCAAGTACCAGCATGGGAGACTGGCTGCGAATTCCAAGTTCCGTTGACCTTTTTGAACCTGAAAATTGTGTTAGTTTCTCTATGAGATAGTAAAAGAAGGTTCAAACTGAACAGCTGCTGTCAACGGCCATTCTAAGCTGAATGTGCCTGCTCTCGTCAGATCGCAGCATCAATGCAGCTTAAGGCTTGGCAAGTACCAGCATGGGAGACTGGCTGGGAATCCCAAGTTCTGTTGACCTTTTTGAACCTGAAAATTGTTAGTTTCTCTGTCAAAGATGGTAAAAGAAGGTTCAAATTGAACAGCTGCTGTCAACGGCCATTCTAAGCTGAATGTGCCTGCTCTCGTCAGATCGCAGCAGCAGTGCAGCTTAAGGCTTGGCAAGTACCAGCATGGGAGACTGGCTGGGAATCCCAAGTTCCGTTGACCTTTTTGAACTTGAAAATTGTGTTAGTTTCTCTATGAGATAGTAAAAGAAGGTTCAAATTGAACAGCTGCTGTCAACGGCCATTCTAAGCTGAATGTGCCTGCTCTCGTCAGATCGCAGCAGCAATGCAGCTTAAGGCTTGGCAAGTACCAGCATGGGAGACTGGCTGGGAATCCCAAGTTCCGTTGACCTTTTTGAACCTGAAAATTGTGTTAGTTTCTCTATGAGATAGTAAAAGAAAGTAGAAATTAGGCAGCTGCTGTCAACGGCCATTCTAAGCTGAATGTGCATGCTCTCGTCAGATCGCAGCAGCAATGCAGCTTAAGGCTTGGCAAGTACCAGCATGGGAGACTGGCTGGGAATCCCAAGTTCCGTTGACCTTTTTGAACCTGAAAATTGTGTTAGTTTCTCTATGAGATAGTAAAAGAAGGTTCAAATTGAACAGCTGCTGTCAACGGCCATTCTAAGCTGAATGTGCCTGCTCTCGTCAGATAGCAGCAGCAATGCAGCTTAAGGCTTGGCAAGTACCAGCATGGGAGACTGGCTGGGAATCCCAAGTTCTGTTGACCTTTTTGAACCTGAAAATTGTGTTAGTTTTTCTATGAGATAGTAAAAGAAGGTTCAAATTGAACAGCTGCTGTCAACGGCCGTTCTAAGCTGAATGTGCCTGCTCTCGTCAGATTGCAGCAGCAATGCAGCTTAAGGCTTGGCAAGTACCAGCATGGGAGACTGGCTGGGAATCCCAAGTTCTGTTGACCTTTTTGAACCTGAAAATTGTGTTAGTTTCTCTATGAGATAGTAAAAGAAGGTTCAAATTGAACAGCTGCTGTCAACGGCCATTCTAAGCTGAATGTGCCTGCTCTCGTCAGATCGCAGCAACAATGAAGCTTAAGGCTTGGCAAGTACCAGCATGGGAGACTGGCTGGGAATCCCAAGTTCTGTTAACCTTTTTGAACCTGAAAATTGTTAGTTTCTCTGTCAAAGATGGTAAAAGAAGGTTCAAATTGAACAGCTGCTGTCAACGGCCATTCTAAGCTGAATGTGCCTGCTCTCGTCAGATCGCAGCAGCAATGCAGCTTAAGGCTTGGCAAGTACCAGCATGGGAGACTGGCTGGGAATCCCAAGTTCCGTTGACCTTTTTGAACCTGAAAATTGTGTTAGTTTCTCTGTGAGATAGTAAAAGAAGGTTCAAATTGAACAGCTGCTGTCA
The DNA here is from genome assembly GCF_040894005.1 of Engystomops pustulosus. NCBI lineage: Eukaryota > Metazoa > Chordata > Amphibia > Anura > Leptodactylidae > Engystomops > Engystomops pustulosus. Next base: position 69,810,323 of record NC_092419.1, read on the forward strand.
ACGGCCATTCTAAGCTGAATGTGCCTGCTCTCGTCAGATCGCAGCAGCAATGCAGCTTAAGGCTTGGCAAGTACCAGCATGGGAGACTGGCTGGGAATCCCAAGTTCCGTTGACCTTTTTGAACCTGAAAATTGTGTTAGTTTCTCTATGAGATAGTAAAAGAAGGTTCAAATTGAACAGCTGCTGTCAACGGCCATTCTAAGCTGAATGTGCCTGCTCTCGTCAGATCGCAGCAGCAATGCAGCTTAAGGCTTGGCAAGTACCAGCATGGGAGACTGGCTGCGAATCCCAAGTTCCGTTGACCTTTTTGAACCTGAAAATTGTTAGTTTCTCTGTCAAAGATGGTAAAAGAAGGTTCAAATTGAACAGCTGCTGTCAACGGCCATTCTAAGCTGAATGTGCCTGCTCTCGTCAGATCGCAGCAGCAATGCAGCTTAAGGCTTGGCAAGTACCAGCATGGGAGACTGGCTGGGAATCCCAAGTTCCGTTGACCTTTTTGAACCTGAAAATTGTGTTAGTTTCTCTATGAGATAGTAAAAAAAGGTTCAAATTGAACAGCTGCTGTCAACGGTGATTCTAAGCTGAATGTGCCTGCTCTCGTCAGATCGCAGCAGCAATGCAGCTTAAGGCTTGGCAAGTACCAGCATGGGAGACTGGCTGGGAATCCCAAGTTCTGTTGACCTTTTTGAACCTGAAAATTGTGTTAGTTTCTCTATGAGATAGTAAAAGAAGGTTCAAATTGAACAGCTGCTGTCAACGGCCATTCTAAGCTGAATGTGCGTGCTCTTGTCGGATCACAGCAGCGATGCGGCTTAAGGCTTGGCAAGTACCAGCATGGGAGACTGGCTGCGAATTCCAAGTTCCGTTGACCTTTTTGAACCTGAAAATTGTGTTAGTTTCTCTATGAGATAGTAAAAGAAGGTTCAAACTGAACAGCTGCTGTCAACGGCCATTCTAAGCTGAATGTGCCTGCTCTCGTCAGATCGCAGCATCAATGCAGCTTAAGGCTTGGCAAGTACCAGCATGGGAGACTGGCTGGGAATCCCAAGTTCTGTTGACCTTTTTGAACCTGAAAATTGTTAGTTTCTCTGTCAAAGATGGTAAAAGAAGGTTCAAATTGAACAGCTGCTGTCAACGGCCATTCTAAGCTGAATGTGCCTGCTCTCGTCAGATCGCAGCAGCAGTGCAGCTTAAGGCTTGGCAAGTACCAGCATGGGAGACTGGCTGGGAATCCCAAGTTCCGTTGACCTTTTTGAACTTGAAAATTGTGTTAGTTTCTCTATGAGATAGTAAAAGAAGGTTCAAATTGAACAGCTGCTGTCAACGGCCATTCTAAGCTGAATGTGCCTGCTCTCGTCAGATCGCAGCAGCAATGCAGCTTAAGGCTTGGCAAGTACCAGCATGGGAGACTGGCTGGGAATCCCAAGTTCCGTTGACCTTTTTGAACCTGAAAATTGTGTTAGTTTCTCTATGAGATAGTAAAAGAAAGTAGAAATTAGGCAGCTGCTGTCAACGGCCATTCTAAGCTGAATGTGCATGCTCTCGTCAGATCGCAGCAGCAATGCAGCTTAAGGCTTGGCAAGTACCAGCATGGGAGACTGGCTGGGAATCCCAAGTTCTGTTGACCTTTTTGAACCTGAAAATTGTGTTAGTTTCTCTATGAGATAGTAAAAGAAGGTTCAAATTGAACAGCTGCTGTCAACGGCCATTCTAAGCTGAATGTGCCTGCTCTCGTCAGATCGCAGCAGCAATGCAGCTTAAGGCTTGGCAAGTACCAGCATGGGAGACTGGCTGCGAATCCCAAGTTCCGTTGACCTTTTTGAACCTGAAAATTGTTAGTTTCTCTGTCAAAGATGGTAAAAGAAGGTTCAAATTGAACAGCTGCTGTCAACGGCCATTCTAAGCTGAATGTGCCTGCTCTCGTCAGATCGCAGCAGCAATGCAGCTTAAGGCTTGGCAAGTACCAGCATGGGAGACTGGCTGGGAATCCCAAGTTCCGTTGACCTTTTTGAACCTGAAAATTGTGTTAGTTTCTCTATGAGATAGTAAAAAAAGGTTCAAATTGAACAGCTGCTGTCAACGGCCATTCTAAGCTGAATGTGCCTGCTCTCGTCAGATCGCAGCAGCAATGCAGCTTAAGGCTTGGCAAGTACCAGCATGGGAGACTGGCTGGGAATCCCAAGTTCTGTTGACCTTTTTGAACCTGAAAATTGTGTTAGTTTCTCTATGAGATAGTAAAAGAAGGTTCAAATTGAACAGCTGCTGTCAACGGCCATTCTAAGCTGAATGTGCGTGCTCTTGTCGGATCACAGCAGCGATGCGGCTTAAGGCTTGGCAAGTACCAGCATGGGAGACTGGCTGCGAATTCCAAGTTCCGTTGACCTTTTTGAACCTGAAAATTGTGTTAGTTTCTCTATGAGATAGTAAAAGAAGGTTCAAACTGAACAGCTGCTGTCAACGGCCATTCTAAGCTGAATGTGCCTGCTCTCGTCAGATCGCAGCATCAATGCAGCTTAAGGCTTGGCAAGTACCAGCATGGGAGACTGGCTGGGAATCCCAAGTTCTGTTGACCTTTTTGAACCTGAAAATTGTTAGTTTCTCTGTCAAAGATGGTAAAAGAAGGTTCAAATTGAACAGCTGCTGTCAACGGCCATTCTAAGCTGAATGTGCCTGCTCTCGTCAGATCGCAGCAGCAGTGCAGCTTAAGGCTTGGCAAGTACCAGCATGGGAGACTGGCTGGGAATCCCAAGTTCCGTTGACCTTTTTGAACTTGAAAATTGTGTTAGTTTCTCTATGAGATAGTAAAAGAAGGTTCAAATTGAACAGCTGCTGTCAACGGCCATTCTAAGCTGAATGTGCGTGCTCTTGTCGGATCACAGCAGCGATGCGGCTTAAGGCTTGGCAAGTACCAGCATGGGAGACTGGCTGGGAATCCCAAGTTCTGTTGACCTTTTTGAACCTGAAAATTGTGTTAGTTTCTCTATGAGATAGTAAAAGAAGGTTCAAATTGAACAGCTGCTGTCAACGGCCATTCTAAGCTGAATGTGCCTGCTCTCGTCAGATCGCAGCAGCTTAAGGCTTGGCAAGTACCAGCATGGGAGACTGGCTGGGAATCCCAAGTTCCGTTGACCTTTTTGAACCTGAAAATTGTGTTAGTTTCTCTATGAGATAGTAAAAGAAGGTTCAAATTGAACAGCTGCTGTCAACGGTCATTCTAAGCTGAATGTGCCTGCTCTCGTCAGATCGCAGCAGCAATGCAGCTTAAGGCTTGGCAAGTACCAGCATGGGAGACTGGCTGGGAATCCCAAGTTCCGTTGACCTTTTTGAACCTGAAAATTGTGTTAGTTTCTCTATGAGATAGTAAAAGAAGGTTCAAATTGAACAGCTGCTGTCAACGGCCATTCTAAGCTGAATGTGCCTGCTCTCGTCAGATCGCAGCAGCAATGCAGCTTAAGGCTTGGCAAGTACCAGCATGGGAGACTGGCTGGGAATCCCAAGTTCCGTTGACCTTTTTGAACCTTAAAATTGTTAGTTTCTCTGTCAAAGATGGTAAAAGAAGGTTCAAATTGAACAGCTGCTGTCAACGGCCATTCTAAGCTGAATGTGCCTGCTCTCGTCAGATTGCAGCAGCAATGCAGCTTAAGGCTTGGCAAGTACCAGCATGGGAGACTGGCTGGGAATCCCAAGTTCCGTTGACCTTTTTGAACCTGAAAATTGTGTTAGTTTCTCTATGAGATAGTAAAAGGAGGTTCAAACTGAACAGCTGCTGTCAACGGCCATTCTAAGCTGAATGTGCCTGCTCTCGTCAGATCGCAGCAGCAATGCAGCTTAAGGCTTGGCAAGTACCAGCATGGGAGACTGGCTGGGAATCCCAAGTTCCGTTGACCTTTTTGAACCTGAAAATTGTGTTAGTTTCTCTATGAGATAGTAAAAGAAGGTTCAAATTGAACAGCTGCTGTCAACGGCCATTCTAAGCTGAATGTGCCTGCTCTCGTCAGATCGCAGCAACAATGAAGCTTAAGGCTTGGCAAGTACCAGCATGGGAGACTGGCTGGGGATCCCAAGTTCTGTTAACCTTTTTGAACCTGAAAATTGTTAGTTTCTCTGTCAAAGATGGTAAAAGAAGGTTCAAATTGAACAGCTGCTGTCAACGGCCATTCTAAGCTGAATGTGCCTGCTCTCGTCAGATCGCAGCAGCAATGCAGCTTAAGGCTTGGCAAGTACCAGCATGGGAGACTGGCTGGGAATCCCAAGTTCCGTTGACCTTTTTGAACCTGAAAATTGTGTTAGTTTCTCTATGAGATAGTAAAAGAAGGTTCAAATTGAACAGCTGCTGTCAACGGTCATTCTAAGCTGAATGTGCCTGCTCTCGTCAGATCGCAGCAGCAATGCAGCTTAAGGCTTGGCAAGTACCAGCATGGGAGACTGGCTGGGAATCCCAAGTTCCGTTGACCTTTTTGAACCTGAAAATTGTGTTAGTTTCTCTATGAGATAGTAAAAGAAGGTTCAAATTGAACAGCTGCTGTCAACGGCCATTCTAAGCTGAATGTGCCTGCTCTCGTCAGATCGCAGCAGCAATGCAGCTTAAGGCTTGGTAAGTACCAGCATGGGAGACTGGCTGGGAATCCCAAGTTCCGTTGACCTTTTTGAACCTTAAAATTGTTAGTTTCTCTGTCAAAGATGGTAAAAGAAGGTTCAAATTGAACAGCTGCTGTCAACGGCCATTCTAAGCTGAATGTGCCTGCTCTCGTCAGATCGCAGCAGCAATGCAGCTTAAGGCTTGGCAAGTACCAGCATGGGAGACTGGCTGGGAATCCCAAGTTCCGTTGACCTTTTTGAACCTGAAAATTGTGTTAGTTTCTCTATGAGATAGTAAAAGGAGGTTCAAACTGAACAGCTGCTGTCAACGGCCATTCTAAGCTGAATGTGCCTGCTCTCGTCAGATCGCAGCAGCAATGCAGCTTAAGGCTTGGCAAGTACCAGCATGGGAGACTGGCTGGGAATCCCAAGTTCCGTTGACCTTTTTGAACCTGAAAATTGTGTTAGTTTCTCTATGAGATAGTAAAAGAAGGTTCAAATTGAACAGCTGCTGTCAACGGCCATTCTAAGCTGAATGTGCCTGCTCTCGTCAGATCGCAGCAACAATGAAGCTTAAGGCTTGGCAAGTACCAGCATGGGAGACTGGCTGGGAATCCCAAGTTCTGTTAACCTTTTTGAACCTGAAAATTGTTAGTTTCTCTGTCAAAGATGGAAAAAGAAGGTTCAAATTGAACAGCTGCTGTCAACGGCCATTCTAAGCTGAATGTGCCTGCTCTCGTCAGATCGCAGCAGCAATGCAGCTTAAGGCTTGGCAAGTACCAGCATGGGAGACTGGCTGGGAATCCCAAGTTCCGTTGACCTTTTTGAACCTGAAAATTGTGTTAGTTTCTCTATGAGATAGTAAAAGAAGGTTCAAATTGAACAGCTGCTGTCAACGGCCATTCTAAGCTGAATGTGCCTGCTCTCGTCAGATCGCAGCAGCAATGCAGCTTAAGGCTTGGCAAGTACCAGCATGGGAGACTGGCTGGGAATCCCAAGTTCCGTTGACCTTTTTGAACCTGAAAATTGTGTTAGTTTCTCTATGAGATAGTAAAAGAAGGTTCAAATTGAACAGCTGCTGTCAACGGCCATTCTAAGCTGAATGTGCCTGCTCTCGTCAGATCGCAGCAGCAATGCAGCTTAAGGCTTGGCAAGTACCAGCATGGGAGACTGGCTGGGAATCCCAAGTTCTGTTGACCTTTTTGAACCTGAAAATTGTGTTAGTTTCTCTATGAGATAGTAAAAGAAGGTTCAAATTGAACAGCTGCTGTCAACGGCCATTCTAAGCTGAATGTGCCTGCTCTTGTCAGATCGCAGCAGCAATGCAGCTTAAGGCTTGGCAAGTACCAGCATGGGAGACTGGCTGGGAATCCCAAGTTCCGTTGACCTTTTTGAACCTGAAAATTGTGTTAGTTTCTCTATGAGATAGTAAAAGAAGGTTCAAATTGAACAGCTGCTGTCAACGGTCATTCTAAGCTGAATGTGCCTGCTCTCGTCAGATCGCAGCAGCAATGCAGCTTAAGGCTTGGCAAGTACCAGCATGGGAGACTAGCTGGGAATCCCAAGTTCCGTTGACCTTTTTGAACCTGAAAATTGTGTTAGTTTCTCTATGAGATAGTAAAAGAAGGTTCAAATTGAACAGCTGCTGTCAACGGCCATTCTAAGCTGAATGTGCCTGCTCTCGTCAGATCGCAGCAGCAATGCAGCTTAAGGCTTGGCAAGTACCAGCATGGGAGACTGGCTGGGAATCCCAAGTTCCGTTGACCTTTTTGAACCTTAAAATTGTTAGTTTCTCTGTCAAAGATGGTAAAAGAAGGTTCAAATTGAACAGCTGCTGTCAACGGCCATTCTAAGCTGAATGTGCCTGCTCTCGTCAGATCGCAGCAGCAATGCAGCTTAAGGCTTGGCAAGTACCAGCATGGGAGACTGGCTGGGAATCCCAAGTTCCGTTGACCTTTTTGAACCTGAAAATTGTGTTAGTTTCTCTATGAGATAGTAAAAGGAGGTTCAAACTGAACAGCTGCTGTCAACGGCCATTCTAAGCTGAATGTGCCTGCTCTCGTCAGATCGCAGCAGCAATGCAGCTTAAGGCTTGGCAAGTACCAGCATGGGAGACTGGCTGGGAATCCCAAGTTCCGTTGACCTTTTTGAACCTGAAAATTGTGTTAGTTTCTCTATGAGATAGTAAAAGAAGGTTCAAATTGAACAGCTGCTGTCAACGGCCATTCTAAGCTGAATGTGCCTGCTCTCGTCAGATAGCAGCAGCAATGCAGCTTAAGGCTTGGCAAGTACCAGCATGGGAGACTGGCTGGGAATCCCAAGTTCTGTTGACCTTTTTGAACCTGAAAATTGTGTTAGTTTTTCTATGAGATAGTAAAAGAAGGTTCAAATTGAACAGCTGCTGTCAACGGCCATTCTAAGCTGAATGTGCCTGCTCTCGTCAGATTGCAGCAGCAATGCAGCTTAAGGCTTGGCAAGTACCAGCATGGGAGAGTGGCTGGGAATCTCAAGTTCTGTTGACCTTTTTGAACCTGAAAATTGTGTTAGTTTCTCTATGAGATAGTAAAAGAAGGTTCAAATTGAACAGCTGCTGTCAACGGCCATTCTAAGCTGAATGTGCCTGCTCTCGTCAGATCGCAGCAACAATGAAGCTTAAGGCTTGGCAAGTACCAGCATGGGAGACTGGCTGGGAATCCCAAGTTCTGTTAACCTTTTTGAACCTGAAAATTGTTAGTTTCTCTGTCAAAGATGGTAAAAGAAGGTTCAAATTGAACAGCTGCTGTCAACGGCCATTCTAAGCTGAATGTGCCTGCTCTCGTCAGATCGCAGCAGCAATGCAGCTTAAGGCTTGGCAAGTACCAGCGTGGGAGACTGGCTGGGAATCCCAAGTTCCGTTGACCTTTTTGAACCTGAAAATTGTGTTAGTTTCTCTATGAGATAGTAAAAGAAAGTAGAAATTAGGCAGCTGCTGTCAACGGCCATTCTAAGCTGAATGTGCCTGCTCTCGTCAGATCGCAGCAGCAATGCAGCTTAAGGCTTGGCAAGTACCAGCATGGGAGACTGGCTGGGAATCCCAAGTTCTGTTGACCTTTTTGAACCTGAAAATTGTGTTAGTTTTTCTATGAGATAGTAAAAGAAGGTTCAAATTGAACAGCTGCTGTCAACGGCCATTCTAAGCTGAATGTGCCTGCTCTCGTCAGATCGCAGCAGCAATGCAGCTTAAGGCTTGGCAAGTACCAGCATGGGAGACTGGCTGGGAATCCCAAGTTCTGTTGACCTTTTTGAACCTGAAAATTGTGTTAGTTTCTCTATGAGATAGTAAAAGAAGGTTCAAATTGAACAGCTGCTGTCAACGGCCATTCTAAGCTGAATGTGCCTGCTCTTGTCAGATCGCAGCAGCAATGCAGCTTAAGGCTTGGCAAGTACCAGCATGGGAGACTGGCTGGGAATCCCAAGTTCCGTTGACCTTTTTGAACCTGAAAATTGTGTTAGTTTCTCTATGAGATAGTAAAAGAAGGTTCAAATTGAACAGCTGCTGTCAACGGTCATTCTAAGCTGAATGTGCCTGCTCTCGTCAGATCGCAGCAGCAATGCAGCTTAAGGCTTGGCAAGTACCAGCATGGGAGACTAGCTGGGAATCCCAAGTTCCGTTGACCTTTTTGAACCTGAAAATTGTGTTAGTTTCTCTATGAGATAGTAAAAGAAGGTTCAAATTGAACAGCTGCTGTCAACGGCCATTCTAAGCTGAATGTGCCTGCTCTCGTCAGATCGCAGCAGCAATGCAGCTTAAGGCTTGGCAAGTACCAGCATGGGAGACTGGCTGGGAATCCCAAGTTCCGTTGACCTTTTTGAACCTTAAAATTGTTAGTTTCTCTGTCAAAGATGGTAAAAGAAGGTTCAAATTGAACAGCTGCTGTCAACGGCCATTCTAAGCTGAATGTGCCTGCTCTCGTCAGATCGCAGCAGCAATGCAGCTTAAGGCTTGGCAAGTACCAGCATGGGAGACTGGCTGGGAATCCCAAGTTCCGTTGACCTTTTTGAACCTGAAAATTGTGTTAGTTTCTCTATGAGATAGTAAAAGGAGGTTCAAACTGAACAGCTGCTGTCAACGGCCATTCTAAGCTGAATGTGCCTGCTCTCGTCAGATCGCAGCAGCAATGCAGCTTAAGGCTTGGCAAGTACCAGCATGGGAGACTGGCTGGGAATCCCAAGTTCTGTTGACCTTTTTGAACCTGAAAATTGTGTTAGTTTCTCTATGAGATAGTAAAAGAAGGTTCAAATTGAACAGCTGCTGTCAACGGCCATTCTAAGCTGAATGTGCCTGCTCTTGTCAGATCGCAGCAGCAATGCAGCTTAAGGCTTGGCAAGTACCAGCATGGGAGACTGGCTGGGAATCCCAAGTTCCGTTGACCTTTTTGAACCTGAAAATTGTGTTAGTTTCTCTATGAGATAGTAAAAGAAGGTTCAAATTGAACAGCTGCTGTCAACGGTCATTCTAAGCTGAATGTGCCTGCTCTCGTCAGATCGCAGCAGCAATGCAGCTTAAGGCTTGGCAAGTACCAGCATGGGAGACTGGCTGGGAATCCCAAGTTCCGTTGACCTTTTTGAACCTTAAAATTGTTAGTTTCTCTGTCAAAGATGGTAAAAGAAGGTTCAAATTGAACAGCTGCTGTCAACGGCCATTCTAAGCTGAATGTGCCTGCTCTCGTCAGATCGCAGCAGCAATGCAGCTTAAGGCTTGGCAAGTACCAGCATGGGAGACTGGCTGGGAATCCCAAGTTCCGTTGACCTTTTTGAACCTGAAAATTGTGTTAGTTTCTCTATGAGATAGTAAAAGGAGGTTCAAACTGAACAGCTGCTGTCAACGGCCATTCTAAGCTGAATGTGCCTGCTCTCGTCAGATCGCAGCAGCAATGCAGCTTAAGGCTTGGCAAGTACCAGCATGGGAGACTGGCTGGGAATCCCAAGTTCCGTTGACCTTTTTGAACCTGAAAATTGTGTTAGTTTCTCTATGAGATAGTAAAAGAAAGTAGAAATTAGGCAGCTGCTGTCAACGGCCATTCTAAGCTGAATGTGCCTGCTCTCGTCAGATCGCAGCAGCAATGCAGCTTAAGGCTTGCCAAGTACCAGCATTGGAGACTGGCTGGGAATCCCAAGTTCTGTTGACCTTTTTGAACCTGAAAATTGTGTTAGTTTTTCTATGAGATAGTAAAAGAAGGTTCAAATTGAACAGCTGCTGTCAACGGCCATTCTAAGCTGAATGTGCCTGCTCTCGTCAGATCGCAGCAGCAATGCAGCTTAAGGCTTGGCAAGTACCAGCATGGGAGACTGGCTGGGAATCCCAAGTTCCGTTGACCTTTTTGAACCTGAAAATTGTGTTAGTTTCTCTATGAGATAGTAAAAGAAGGTTCAAATTGAACAGCTGCTGTCAACAGCATTCTAAGCTGAATGTGCCTGCTCTCGTCAGATCGCAGCAGCAATGCAGCTTAAGGCTTGGCAAGTACCAGCATGGGAGACTGGCTGGGAATCCCAAGTTCTGTTGACCTTTTTGAACCTGAAAATTGTGTTAGTTTCTCTATGAGATAGTAAAAGAAGGTTCAAATTGAACAGCTGCTGTCAACGGCCATTCTAAGCTGAATGTGCCTGCTCTCGTCAGATCGCAGCAGCAATGCAGCTTAAGGCTTGGCAAGTACCAGCATGGGAGACTGGCTGGGAATCCCAAGTTCTGTTGACCTTTTTGAACCTGAAAATTGTTTTAGCTTCTCTATGAGATAGTATAAGAAGGTTCAAATTGAACAGCTGCTGTCAACGGCCATTCTAAGCTGAATGTGCGTGCTCTTGTCGGATCACAGCAGCGATGCGGCTTAAGGCTTGGCAAGTACCAGCATGGGAGACTGGCTGCGAATTCCAAGTTCCGTTGACCTTTTTGAACCTGAAAATTGTGTTAGTTTCTCTATGAGATAGTAAAAGAAGGTTCAAACTGAACAGCTGCTGTCAACGGCCATTCTAAGCTGAATGTGCCTGCTCTCGTCAGATCGCAGCATCAATGCAGCTTAAGGCTTGGCAAGTACCAGCATGGGAGACTGGCTGGGAATCCCAAGTTCTGTTGACCTTTTTGAACCTGAAAATTGTTAGTTTCTCTGTCAAAGATGGTAAAAGAAGGTTCAAATTGAACAGCTGCTGTCAACGGCCATTCTAAGCTGAATGTGCCTGCTTTCGTCAGATCGCAGCAGCAATGCAGCTTAAGGCTTGGCAAGTACCAGCATGGGAGACTGGCTGGGAATCCCAAGTTCCGTTGACCTTTTTGAACCTGAAAATTGTGTTAGTTTCTCTATGAGATAGTAAAAGAAGGTTCAAATTGAACAGATGCTGTCAACGGCCATTCTAAGCTGAATGTGCCTGCTTTCGTCAGATCGCAGCAGCAATGCAGCTTAAGGCTTGGCAAGTACCAGCATGGGAGACTGGCTGGGAATCCCAAGTTCCGTTGACCTGTTTGAACCTGAAAATTGTGTTAGTTTCTCTATGAGATAGTAAAAGGAGGTTCAAACTGAACAGATGCTGTCAACGGCCATTCTAAGCTGAATGTGCCTGCTCTCGTCAGATCGCAGCAGCAATGCAGCTTAAGGCTTGGCAAGTACCAGCATGGGAGACTGGCTGGGAATCCCAAGTTCCGTTGACCTTTTTGAACCTGAAAATTGTGTTAGTTTCTCTATGAGATAGTAAAAGAAGGTTCAAATTGAACAGCTGCTGTCAACGGCCATTCTAAGCTGAATGTGCCTGCTCTCGTCAGATAGCAGCAGCAATGCAGCTTAAGGCTTGGCAAGTACCAGCATGGGAGACTGGCTGGGAATCCCAAGTTCTGTTGACCTTTTTGAACCTGAAAATTGTGTTCGTTTTTCTATGAGATAGTAAAAGAAGGTTCAAATTGAACAGCTGCTGTCAACGGCCATTCTAAGCTGAATGTGCCTGCTCTCGTCAGATTGCAGCAGCAATGCAGCTTAAGGCTTGGCAAGTACCAGCATGGGAGACTGGCTGGGAATCCCAAGTTCTGTTGACCTTTTTGAACCTGAAAATTGTGTTAGTTTCTCTATGAGATAGTAAAAGAAGGTTCAAATTGAACAGCTGCTGTCAACGGCCATTCTAAGCTGAATGTGCCTGCTCTCGTCAGATCGCAGCAACAATGAAGCTTAAGGCTTGGCAAGTACCAGCATGGGAGACTGGCTGGGAATCCCAAGTTCTGTTAACCTTTTTGAACCTGAAAATTGTTAGTTTCTCTGTCAAAGATGGTAAAAGAAGGTTCAAATTGAACAGCTGCTGTCAACGGCCATTCTAAGCTGAATGTGCCTGCTCTCGTCAGATCGCAGCAGCAATGCAGCTTAAGGCTTGGCAAGTACCAGCATGGGAGACTGGCTGGGAATCCCAAGTTCCGTTGACCTTTTTGAACCTGAAAATTGTGTTAGTTTCTCTATGAGATAGTAAAAGAAGGTTCAAATTGAACAGCTGCTGTCAACGGCCATTCTAAGCTGAATGTGCCTGCTCTCGTCAGATCGCAGCAGCAATGCAGCTTAAGGCTTGGCAAGTACCAGCATGGGAGACTGGCTGGGAATCCCAAGTTCCGTTGACCTTTTTGAACCTGAAAATTGTGTTAGTTTCTCTATGAGATAGTAAAAGAAAGTAGAAATTAGGCAGCTGCTGTCAACGGCCATTCTAAGCTGAATGTGCCTGCTCTCGTCAGATCGCAGCAGCAATGCAGCTTAAGGCTTGGCAAGTACCAGCATGGGAGACTGGCTGGGAATCCCAAGTTCCGTTGACCTTTTTGAACCTGAAAATTGTGTTAGTTTCTCTATGAGATAGTAAAAGAAGGTTCAAATTGAACAGCTGCTGTCAACGGCCATTCTAAGCTGAATGTGCCTGCTCTCGTCAGATCGCAGCAGCAATGCAGCTTAAGGCTTGGCAAGTACCAGCATGGGAGACTGGCTGGGAATCCCAAGTTCCGTTGCCCTTTTTGAACCTTAAAATTGTTAGTTTCTCTGTCAAAGATGGTAAAAGAAGGTTCAAATTGAACAGCTGCTGTCAACGGCCATTCTAAGCTGAATGTGCCTGCTCTCGTCAGATCGCAGCAGCAATGCAGCTTAAGGCTTGGCAAGTACCAGCATGGGAGACTGGCTGGGAATCCCAAGTTCCGTTGACCTGTTTGAACCTGAAAATTGTGTTAGTTTCTCTATGAGATAGTAAAAGGAGGTTCAAACTGAACAGATGCTGTCAACGGCCATTCTAAGCTGAATGTGCCTGCTCTCGTCAGATCGCAGCAGCAATGCAGCTTAAGGCTTGGCAAGTACCAGCATGGGAGACTGGCTGGGAATCCCAAGTTCCATTGACCTTTTTGAACCTGAAAATTGTGTTAGTTTCTCTATGAGATAGTAAAAGAAGGTTCAAATTGAACAGCTGCTGTCAACGGCCATTCTAAGCTGAATGTGCCTGCTCTCGTCAGATAGCAGCAGCAATGCAGCTTAAGGCTTGGCAAGTACCAGCATGGGAGACTGGCTGGGAATCCCAAGTTCTGTTGACCTTTTTGAACCTGAAAATTGTGTTAGTTTTTCTATGAGATAGTAAAAGAAGGTTCAAATTGAACAGCTGCTGTCAACGGCCATTCTAAGCTGAATGTGCCTGCTCTCGTCAGATTGCAGCAGCAATGCAGCTTAAGGCTTGGCAAGTACCAGCATGGGAGACTGGCTGGGAATCCCAAGTTCTGTTGACCTTTTTGAACCTGAAAATTGTGTTAGTTTCTCTATGAGATAGTAAAAGAAGGTTCAAATTGAACAGCTGCTGTCAACGGCCATTCTAAGCTCAATGTGCTTGCTCTCGTCAGATCGCAGCAGCAATGCAGCTTAAGGCTTGGCAAGTACCAGCATGGGAGACTGGCTGGGAATCCCAAGTTCCGTTGACCTTTTTGAACCTGAAAATTGTTAGTTTCTCTGTCAAAGATGGTAAAAGAAGGTTCAAATTGAACAGCTGCTGTCAACGGCCATTCTAAGCTGAATGTGCCTGCTCTCGTCAGATCGCAGCAGCAATGCAGCTTAAGGCTTGGCAAGTACCAGCATGGGAGACTGGCTGGGAATCCCAAGTACTGTTGACCTTTTTGAACCTGAAAATAGTGTTAGTTTTTCTATGAGATAGTAAAAGAAGGTTCAAATTGAACAGCTGCTGTCAACTGCCATTCTAAGCTGAATGTGCCTGCTCTCGTCAGATCGCAGCAGCAATGCAGCTTAAGGCTTGGCAAGTACCAGCATGGGATACTGGCTAAGAATCCCAAGTTCTGTTGACCTTTTTGAACCTGAAAATTGTGTTAGTTTCTCTATGAGATAGTAAAAGAAGGTTCAAATTGAACAGCTGCTGTCAACGGCCATTCTAAGCTGAATGTGCCTGCTCTCGTCAGATCGCAGCAGCAATGCAGCTTAAGGCTTGGCAAGTACCAGCATGGGAGACTGGCTGGGAATCCCAAGTACTGTTGACCTTTTTGAACCTGAAAATTGTGTTAGTTTTTCTATGAGATAGTAAAAGAAGGTTCAAATTGAACAGCTGCTGTCAACGGCCATTCTAAGCTGAATGTGCCTGTTCTCGTCAGATCGCAGCAGCAATGCAGCTTAAGGCTTGGCAAGTACCAGCATGGGAGACTGGCTGGGAATACCAAGTTCCGTTGACCTTTTTGAACCTGAAAATTGTGTTAGTTTCTCTATGAGATAGTAAAAGAAGGTTCAAATTGAACAGCTGCTGTCAACGGCCATTCTAAGCTGAATGTGCCTGCTCTCGTCAGATCGCAGCAGCAATGCAGCTTAAGGCTTGGCAAGTACCAGCATGGGAGACTGGCTGGGAATCCCAAGTTCCGTTGACCTTTTTGAACCTGAAAATTGTGTTAGTTTCTCTATGAGATAGTAAAAGAAGGTTCAAATTGAACAGCTGCTGTCAACGGCCATTCTAAGCTGAATGTGCCTGTTCTCGTCAGATCGCAGCAGCAATGCAGCTTAAGGCTTGGCAAGTACCAGCATGGGAGACTGGCTGGGAATACCAAGTTCCGTTGACCTTTTTGAACCTGAAAATTGTGTTAGTTTCTCTATGAGATAGTAAAAGAAGGTTCAAATTGAACAGCTGCTGTCAACGGCCATTCTAAGCTGAATGTGCCTGCTCTCGTCAGATCGCAGCAGCAATGCAGCTTAAGGCTTGGCAAGTACCAGCATGGGAGACTGGCTGGGAATCCCAAGTTCCGTTGACCTTTTTGAACCTGAAAATTGTGTTAGTTTCTCTATGAGATAGTAAAAGAAGGTTCAAATTGAACAGCTGCTGTCAACGGCAATTCTAAGCTGAATGTGCCTGCTCTCGTCAGATCGCAGCAGCAATGCAGCTTAAGGCTTGGCAAGTACCAGCATGGGAGACTGGCTGGGAATCCCAAGTTCCGTTGACCTTTTTGAACCTGAAAATTGTGTTAGTTTCTCTGTCAAAGATGGTAAAAGAAGGTTCAAATTGAACAGCTGCTGTCAACGGCCATTCTAAGCTGAATGTGCCTGCTCTCGTCAGATCGCAGCAGCAATGCAGCTTAAGGCTTGGCAAGTACCAGCATGGGAGACTGGCTGGGAATCCCAAGTTCCGTTGACCTTTTTGAACCTGAAAATTGTGTTAGTTTCTCTATGAGATAGTAAAAGAAGGTTCAAATTGAACAGCTGCTGTCAACGGCCATTCTAAGCTGAATGTGCCTGCTCTCGTCAGATCGCAGCAGCAATGCAGCTTAAGGCTTGGCAAGTACCAGCATGGGAGACTGGCTGGGAATCCCAAGTTCCGTTGACCTTTTTGAACCTGAAAATTGTGTTAGTTTCTCTATGAGATAGTAAAAGAAGGTTCAAACTGAACAGCTGCTGTCAACGGCCATTCTAAGCTGAATGTGCCTGCTCTCGTCAGATCGCAGCATCAATGCAGCTTAAGGCTTGGCAAGTACCAGCATGGGAGACTGGCTGGGAATCCCAAGTTCCGTTGACCTTTTTGAACCTGAAAATTGTGTTAGTTTCTCTATGAGATAGTAAAAGAAGGTTCAAATTGAACAGCTGCTGTCAACAGCATTCTAAGCTGAATGTGCCTGCTCTCGTCAGATCGCAGCAGCAATGCAGCTTAAGGCTTGGCAAGTACCAGCATGGGAGACTGGCTGGGAATCCCAAGTTCTGTTGACCTTTTTGAACCTGAAAATTGTGTTAGTTTCTCTATGAGATAGTAAAAGAAGGTTCAAATTGAACAGCTGCTGTCAACGGCCATTCTAAGCTGAATGTGCCTGCTCTCGTCAGATCGCAGCAGCAATGCAGCTTAAGGCTTGGCAAGTACCAGCATGGGAGACTGGCTGGGAATCCCAAGTTCTGTTGACCTTTTTGAACCTGAAAATTGTGTTAGTTTCTCTATGAGATAGTAAAAGAAGGTTCAAATTGAACAGCTGCTGTCAACGGCCATTCTAAGCTGAATGTGCGTGCTCTTGTCGGATCACAGCAGCGATGCGGCTTAAGGCTTGGCAAGTACCAGCATGGGAGACTGGCTGCGAATTCCAAGTTCCGTTGACCTTTTTGAACCTGAAAATTGTGTTAGTTTCTCTATGACATAGTAAAAGAAGGTTCAAACTGAACACCTGCTGTCAACGGCCATTCTAAGCTGAATGTGCCTGCTCTCGTCAGATCGCAGCATCAATGCAGCTTAAGGCTTGGCAAGTACCAGCATGGGAGACTGGCTGGGAATCCCAAGTTCTGTTGACCTTTTTGAACCTGAAAATTGTTAGTTTCTCTGTCAAAGATGGTAAAAGAAGGTTCAAATTGAACAGCTGCTGTCAACGGCCATTCTAAGCTGAATGTGCCTGCTCTCGTCAGATCGCAGCAGCAATGCAGCTTAAGGCTTGGCAAGTACCAGCATGGGAGACTGGCTGGGAATCCCAAGTTCCGTTGACCTTTTTGAACCTGAAAATTGTGTTAGTTTCTCTATGAGATAGTAAAAGAAGGTTCAAACTGAACAGCTGCTGTCAATGGCCATTCTAAGCTGAATGTGCCTGCTCTCGTCAGATCGCAGCAGCAATGCAGCTTAAGGCTTGGCAAGTACCAGCATGGGAGACTGGCTACGAATCCCAAGTTCCGTTGACCTTTTTGAACCTGAAAATTGTGTTAGTTTCTCTATGAGATAGTAAAAGAAGGTTCAAATTGAACAGCTGCTGTCAACGGCCATTCTAAGCTGAATGTGCCTGCTCTCGTCAGATCGCAGCAGCAATGCAGCTTAAGGCTTGGCAAGTACCAGCATGGGAGACTGGCTGGGAATCCCAAGTTCTGTTGACCTTTTTGAACCTGAAAATTGTGTTAGTTTCTCTATGAGATAGTAAAAGAAGGTTCAAACTGAACAGCTGCTGTCAATGGCCATTCTAAGCTGAATGTGCCTGCTCTCGTCAGATCGCAGCAGCAATGCATCTTAAGGCTTGGCAAGTACCAGCATGGGAGACTGGCTGGGAATCCCAAGTTCTGTTGACCTTTTTGAACCTGAAAATTGTGTTAGTTTCTCTATGAGATAGTAAAAGAAGGTTCAAATTGAACAGCTGCTGTCAACGGCCATTCTAAGCTGAATGTGCCTGCTCTCATCAGATCGCAGCAGCTTAAGGCTTGGCAAGTACCAGCATGGGAGACTGGCTGGGAATCCCAAGTTCCGTTGACCTTTTTGAACCTGAAAATTGTGTTAGTTTCTCTATGAGATAGTAAAAGAAGGTTCAAACTGAACAGCTGCTGTCAACGGCCATTCTAAGCTGAATGTGCCTGCTCTCGTCAGATCGCAGCAGCAATGCAGCTTAAGGCTTGGCAAGTACCAGCATGGGAGACTGGCTGGGAATCCCAAGTTCCGTTGACCTTTTTGAACCTGAAAATTGTGTTAGTTTCTCTATGAGATAGTAAAAGAAGGTTCAAACTGAACAGCTGCTGTCAACGGCCATTCTAAGCTGAATGTGCCTGCTCTCGTCAGATCGCAGCAGCAATGCAGCTTAAGGCTTGGCAAGTACCAGCATGGGAGACTGGCTGGGAATCCCAAGTTCCGTTGACCTTTTTGAACCTGAAAATTGTGTTAGTTTCTCTATGAGATAGTAAAAGTAGGTTCAAATTGAACAGCTGCTGTCAACGGCCATTCTAAGCTGAATGTGCCTGCTCTCGTCAGATCGCAGCAGCAATGCAGCTTAAGGCTTGGCAAGTACCAGCATGGGAGACTGGCTGGGAATCCCAAGTTCCGTTGACCTTTTTGAACCTGAAAATTGTGTTAGTTTCTCTATGAGATAGTAAAAGAAAGTAGAAATTAGGCAGCTGCTGTCAACGGCCATTCTAAGCTGAATGTGCCTGCTCTCGTCAGATCGCAGCAGCAATGCAGCTTAAGGCTTGGCAAGTACCAGCATGGGAGACTGGCTGGGAATCCCAAGTTCTGTTGACCTTTTTGAACCTGAAAATTGTGTTAGTTTCTCTATGAGATAGTAAAAGAAGGTTCAAATTGAACAGCTGCTGTCAACGGCCATTCTAAGCTGAATGTGCCTGCTCTCATCAGATCGCAGCAGCTTAAGGCTTGGCAAGTACCAGCATGGGAGACTGGCTGGGAATCCCAAGTTCCGTTGACCTTTTTGAACCTGAAAATTGTGTTAGTTTCTCTATGAGATAGTAAAAGAAGGTTCAAATTGAACAGCTGCTGTCAACGGCCATTCTAAGCTGAATGTGCCTGCTCTCGTCAGATCGCAGCAGCAATGCAGCTTAAGGCTTGGCAAGTACCAGCATGGGAGACTGGCTGGGAATCCCAAGTTCCGTTGACCTTTTTGAACCTGAAAATTGTGTTAGTTTCTCTATGGGATAGTAAAAGAAGGTTCAAATTGAACAGCTGCTGTCAACGGCCATTCTAAGCTGAATGTGCCTGCTCTCGTCAGATCGCAGCAGCAATGCAGCTTAAGGCTTGGCAAGTACCAGCATGGGAGACTGGCTGGAAATCCCAAGTTCTGTTGACCTTTTTGAATCTGAAAATTGTGTTAGTTTTTCTATGAGATAGTAAAAGAAAGTTCAAATTGAACAGCTGCTGTCAACGGCCATTCTAAGCTGAATGTGCCTGCTCTCGTCAGATCGCAGCAGCAATGCAGCTTAAGGCTTGGCAAGTACCAGCATGGGAGACTGGCTGGGAATCCCAAGTTCTGTTGACCTTTTTGAACCTGAAAATTGTGTTAGTTTCTCTATGAGATAGTAAAAGAAGGTTCAAATTGAACAGCTGCTGTCAACGGCCATTCTAAGCTGAATGTGCCTGCTCTCGTCAGATCGCAGCAACAATGCAGCTTAAGGCTTGGCAAGTACAAGCATGGGAGACTGGCTGGGAATCCCAAGTTCCGTTGACCTTTTTGAACCTGAAAATTGTTAGTTTCTCTGTCAAAGATGGTAAAAGAAGGTTCAAATTGAACAGCTGCTGTCAACGGCCATTCTAAGCTGAATGTGCCTGCTCTCGTCAGATCGCAGCAGCAATGCAGCTTAAGGCTTGGCAAGTACCAGCATGGGAGACTGGCTGGGAATCCCAAGTTCTGTTGACCTTTTTGAACCTGAAAATTGTGTTAGTTTCTCTATGAGATAGTAAAAGAAGGTTCAAATTGAACAGCTGCTGTCAACGGCCATTCTAAGCTGAATGTGCCTGCTCTCGTCAGATCGCAGCAGCTTAAGGCTTGGCAAGTACCAGCATGGGAGACTGGCTGGGAATCCCAAGTTCCGTTGACCTTTTTGAACCTGAAAATTGTGTTAGTTTCTCTATGAGATAGTAAAAGAAGGTTCAAATTGAACAGCTGCTGTCAACGGCCATTCTAAGCTGAATGTGCCTGCTCTCATCAGATCGCAGCAGCAATGTAGCTTAAGGCTTGGCAAGTACCAGCATGGGAGACTGGCTGGGAATCCCAAGTTCCGTTGACCTTTTTGAACCTGAAAATTGTGTTAGTTTCTCTATGAGATAGTAAAAGAAGGTTCAAATTGAACAGCTGCTGTCAACGGCCATTCTAAGCTGAATGTGCCTGCTCTCGTCAGATCGCAGCAGCAATGCAGCTTAAGGCTTGGCAAGTACCAGCATGGGAGACTGGCTGGGAATCCCAAGTTCCGTTGACCTTTTTGAACCTGAAAATTGTTAGTTTCTCTGTCAAAGATGGTAAAAGAAGGTTCAAAATGAACAGCTGCTGTCAACGGCCATTCTAAGCTGAATGTGCCTGCTCTCGTCAGATCGCAGCAGCAATGTAGCTTTAGGCTTGGCAAGTATCAGCATGGGAGACTGGCTGGGAATCCCAAGTTCCGTTGACCTTTTTGAACCTGAAAATTGTGTTAGTTTCTCTATGAGATAGTAAAAGAAGGTTCAAACTGAACAGCTGCTGTCAACGGCCATTCTAAGCTGAATGTGCCTGCTCTCGTCAGATCGCAGCAGCAATGCAGCTTAAGGCTTGGCAAGTACCAGCATGGGAGACTGGCTGGGAATCCCAAGTTCCGTTAACCTTTTTGAACCTGAAAATTGTGTTAGTTTCTCTATGAGATAGTAAAAGAAGGTTCAAATTGAACAGCTGCTGTCAACGGCCATTCTAAGCTGAATGTGCCTGCTCTCGTCAGATCGCAGCAGCAATGCAGCTTAAGGCTTGGCAAGTACCAGCATGGGAGACTGGCTGGGAATCCCAAGTTCTGTTGACCTTTTTGAACCTGAAAATTGTGCTAGTTTTTCTATGAGATAGTAAAAGAAGGTTCAAATTGAACAGCTGCTGTCAACGGCCATTCTAAGCTGAATGTGCCTGCTCTCGGCAGATCGCAGCAGCAATGCAGCTTAAGGCTTGGCAAGTACCAGCATGGGAGACTGGCTGGGAATCCCAAGTTCTGTTGACCTTTTTGAACCTGAAAATTGTGTTAGTTTCTCTATGAGATAGTAAAAGAAGGTTCAAATTGAACAGCTGCTGTCAACGGCCATTCTAAGCTGAATGTGCCTGCTCTTGTCAGATCGCAGCAGCTTAAGGCTTGGCAAGTACCAGCATGGGAGACTGGCTGGGAATCCCAAGTTCCGTTGACCTTTTTGAACCTGAAAATTGTGTTAGTTTCTCTATGAGATAGTAAAAGAAGGTTCAAACTGAACAGCTGCTGTCAACGGCCATTCTAAGCTGAATGTGCCTGCTCTCGTCAGATCGCAGCAGCAATGCAGCTTAAGGCTTGGCAAGTACCAGCATGGGAGACTGGCTGGGAATCCCAAGTTCCGTTGACCTTTTTGAACCTGAAAATTGTGTTAGTTTCTCTATGAGATAGTAAAAGAAGGTTCAAATTGAACAGCTGCTGTCAACGGCCATTCTAAGCTGAATGTGCCTGCTCTTGTCAGATCGCAGCAGCAATGCAGCTTAAGGCTTGGCAAGTACCAGCATGGGAGACTGGCTGGGAATCCCAAGTTCTGTTGACCTTTTTGAACCTGAAAATTGTGTTAGTTTCTCTATGAGATAGTAAAAGAAGGTTCAAATTGAACAGCTGCTGTCAACGGCCATTCTAAGCTGAATGTGCCTGCTCTCGTCAGTTAGCAGCAGCAATGCAGCTTAAGGCTTGGCAAGTACCAGCATGGGAGACTGGCTGGGAATCCCAAGTTCCGTTGACCTTTTTGAACCTGAAAATTGTGTTAGTTTCTCTATGAGATAGTAAAAGAAGGTTCAAATTGAACAGCTGCTGCTGTCAACGGCCATTCTAAGCTGAATGTGCGTGCTCTTGTCGGATCACAGCAGCGATGCAGCTTAAGGCTTGGCAAGTACCAGCATGGGAGACTGGCTGCGAATCCCAAGTTCCGTTGACCTTTTTGAACCTGAAAATTGTGTTAGTTTCTCTATGAGATAGTAAAAGAAGGTTCAAACTGAACAGCTGCTGTCAACTGCCATTCTAAGCTGAATGTGCCTGCTCTCGTCAGATCGCAGCAGCAATGCAGCTTAAGGCTTGGCAAGTACCAGCATGGGAGACTGGCTGGGAATCCCAAGTTCCGTTGACCTTTTTGAACCTGAAAATTGTGTTAGTTTCTCTATGAGATAGTAAAAGAAAGTAGAAATTAGGCAGCTGCTGTCAACGGCCATTCCAAGCTGAATGTGCCTGCTCTCGTCAGATCGCAGCAGCAATGCAGCTTAAGGCTTGGCAAGTACCAGCATGGGAGACTGGCTGGGAATCCCAAGTTCTGTTGACCTTTTTGAACCTGAAAATTGTGTTAGTTTCTCTATGAGATAGTAAAAGAAGGTTCAAATTGAACAGCTGCGGTCAACGGCCATTCTAAGCTGAATGTGCCTGCTCTCGTCAGATCGCAGCAGCTTAAGGCTTGGCAAGTACCAGCATGGGAGACTGGCTGGGAATCCCAAGTTCCGTTGACCTTTTTGAACCTGAATATTGTGTTAGTTTCTCTATGAGATAGTAAAAGAAGGTTCAAACTGAACAGCTGCTGTCAACGGCCATTCTAAGCTGAATGTGCCTGCTCTCGTCAGATCGCAGCAGCAATGTAGCTTAAGGCTTGGCAAGTACCAGCATGGGAGACTGGCTGGGAATCCCAAGTTCCGTTGACCTTTTTGAACCTGAAAATTGTGTTAGTTTCTCTATGAGATAGTAAAAGAAGGTTCAAATTGAACAGCTGCTGTCAACAGCCATTCTAAGCTGAATGTGCCTGCTCTCGTCAGATCGCAGCAGCAATGCAGCTTAAGGCTTGGCAAGTACCAGCATGGGAGACTGGCTGGGAATCCCAAGTTCTGTTGACCTTTTTGAACCTGAAAATTGTGTTAGTTTCTCTATGAGATAGTAAAAGAAGGTTCAAATTGAACAGCTGCTGTCAACGGCCATTCTAAGCTGAATGTGCCTGCTCTCGTCAGATAGCAGCAGCAATGCAG
Organism: Engystomops pustulosus; assembly: GCF_040894005.1. Lineage (NCBI taxonomy): Eukaryota > Metazoa > Chordata > Amphibia > Anura > Leptodactylidae > Engystomops > Engystomops pustulosus. The sequence goes on from NC_092419.1 coordinate 69,832,824, forward strand.
CTTAAGGCTTGGCAAGTACCAGCATGGGAGACTGGCTGGGAATCCCAAGTTCCGTTGACCTTTTTGAACCTGAAAATTGTGTTAGTTTCTCTATGAGATAGTAAAAGAAGGTTCAAATTGAACAGCTGCTGTCAACGGCCATTCTAAGCTGAATGTGCGTGCTCTTGTCGGATCACAGCAGCGATGCAGCTTAAGGCTTGGCAAGTACCAGCATGGGAGACTGGCTGCGAATCCCAAGTTCCGTTGACCTTTTTGAACCTGAAAATTGTGTTAGTTTCTCTATGAGATAGTAAAAGAAGGTTCAAACTGAACAGCTGCTGTCAACGGCCATTCTAAGCTGAATGTGCCTGCTCTCGTCAGATCGCAGCAGCAATGCAGCTTAAGGCTTGGCAAGTACCAGCATGGGAGACTGGCTGGGAATCCCAAGTTCCGTTGACCTTTTTGAACCTGAAAATTGTGTTAGTTTCTCTATGAGATAGTAAAAGAAGGTTCAAATTGAACAGCTGCTGTCAACGGCCATTCTAAGCTGAATGTGCCTGCTCTCGTCAGATCGCAGCAGCAATGCAGCTTAAGGCTTGGCAAGTACCAGCATGGGAGACTGGCTGGGAATCCCAAGTTCCGTTGACCTTTTTGAACCTGAAAATTGTGTTAGTTTCTCTATGAGATAGTAAAAGAAGGTTCAAATTGAACAGCTGCTGTCAACGGCCATTCTAAGCTGAATGTGCCTGCTCTCGTCAGATCGCAGCAGCAATGCAGCTTAAGGCTTGGCAAGTACCAGCATGGGAGACTGGCTGGGAATCCCAAGTTCTGTTGACCTTTTTGAACCTGAAAATTGTGTTAGTTTCTCTATGAGATAGTAAAAGAAGGTTCAAATTGAACAGCTGCTGTCAACGGCCATTCTAAGCTGAATGTGCCTGCTCTCATCAGATTGCAGCAGCTTAAGGCTTGGCAAGTACCAGCATGGGAGACTGGCTGGGAATCCCAAGTTCCGTTGACCTTTTTGAACCTGAAAATTGTGTTAGTTTCTCTATGAGATAGTAAAAGAAGGTTCAAATTGAACAGCTGCTGTCAACGGCCATTCTAAGCTGAATGTGCCTGCTCTCGTCAGATCGCAGCAGCAATGCAGCTTAAGGCTTGGCAAGTACCAGCATGGGAGACTGGCTGGGAATCCCAAGTTCCGTTGACCTTTTTGAACTTGAAAATTGTGTTAGTTTCTCTATGGGATAGTAAAAGAAGGTTCAAATTGAACAGCTGCTGTCAACGGCCATTCTAAGCTGAATGTGCCTGCTCTTGTCAGATCGCAGCAGCAATGCAGCTTAAGGCTTGGCAAGTACCAGCATGGGAGACTGGCTGGAAATCCCAAGTTCTGTTGACCTTTTTGAATCTGAAAATTGTGTTAGTTTTTCTATGAGATAGTAAAAGAAAGTTCAAATTGAACAGCTGCTGTCAACGGCCATTCTAAGCTGAATGTGCCTGCTCTCGTCAGATCGCAGCAGCAATGCAGCTTAAGGCTTGGCAAGTACCAGCATGGGAGACTGGCTGGGAATCCCAAGTTCTGTTGACCTTTTTGAACCTGAAAATTGTGTTAGTTTCTCTATGAGATAGTAAAAGAAGGTTCAAATTGAACAGCTGCTGTCAACGGCCATTCTAAGCTGAATGTGCCTGCTCTCGTCAGATCGCAGCAACAATGCAGCTTAAGGCTTGGCAAGTACAAGCATGGGAGACTGGCTGGGAATCCCAAGTTCCGTTGACCTTTTTGAACCTGAAAATTGTTAGTTTCTCTGTCAAAGATGGTAAAAGAAGGTTCAAATTGAACAGCTGCTGTCAACGGCCATTCTAAGCTGAATGTGCCTGCTCTCGTCAGATCGCAGCAGCAATGCAGCTTAAGGCTTGGCAAGTACCAGCATGGGAGACTGGCTGGGAATCCCAAGTTCTGTTGACCTTTTTGAACCTGAAAATTGTGTTAGTTTCTCTATGAGATAGTAAAAGAAGGTTCAAATTGAACAGCTGCTGTCAACGGCCATTCTAAGCTGAATGTGCCTGCTCTCGTCAGATCGCAGCAGCTTAAGGCTTGGCAAGTACCAGCATGGGAGACTGGCTGGGAATCCCAAGTTCCGTTGACCTTTTTGAACCTGAAAATTGTGTTAGTTTCTCTATGAGATAGTAAAAGAAGGTTCAAATTGAACAGCTGCTGTCAACGGCCATTCTAAGCTGAATGTGCCTGCTCTCATCAGATCGCAGCAGCAATGTAGCTTAAGGCTTGGCAAGTACCAGCATGGGAGACTGGCTGGGAATCCCAAGTTCCGTTGACCTTTTTGAACCTGAAAATTGTGTTAGTTTCTCTATGAGATAGTAAAAGAAGGTTCAAATTGAACAGCTGCTGTCAACGGCCATTCTAAGCTGAATGTGCCTGCTCTCGTCAGATCGCAGCAGCAATGCAGCTTAAGGCTTGGCAAGTACCAGCATGGGAGACTGGCTGGGAATCCCAAGTTCCGTTGACCTTTTTGAACCTGAAAATTGTTAGTTTCTCTGTCAAAGATGGTAAAAGAAGGTTCAAAATGAACAGCTGCTGTCAACGGCCATTCTAAGCTGAATGTGCCTGCTCTCGTCAGATCGCAGCAGCAATGTAGCTTTAGGCTTGGCAAGTATCAGCATGGGAGACTGGCTGGGAATCCCAAGTTCCGTTGACCTTTTTGAACCTGAAAATTGTGTTAGTTTCTCTATGAGATAGTAAAAGAAGGTTCAAATTGAACAGCTGCTGTCAACGGCCATTCTAAGCTGAATGTGCCTGCTCTCGTCAGATCGCAGCAGCAATGCAGCTTAAGGCTTGGCAAGTACCAGCATGGGAGACTGGCTGGGAATCCCAAGTTCTGTTGACCTTTTTGAACCTGAAAATTGTGCTAGTTTTTCTATGAGATAGTAAAAGAAGGTTCAAATTGAACAGCTGCTGTCAACGGCCATTCTAAGCTGAATGTGCCTGCTCTCGGCAGATCGCAGCAGCAATGCAGCTTAAGGCTTGGCAAGTACCAGCATGGGAGACTGGCTGGGAATCCCAAGTTCTGTTGACCTTTTTGAACCTGAAAATTGTGTTAGTTTCTCTATGAGATAGTAAAAGAAGGTTCAAATTGAACAGCTGCTGTCAACGGCCATTCTAAGCTGAATGTGCCTGCTCTCGTCAGATCGCAGCAACAATGAAGCTTAAGGCTTGGCAAGTACCAGCATGGGAGACTGGCTGGGAATCCCAAGTTCTGTTGACCTTTTTGAACCTGAAAATTGTGTTAGTTTCTCTATGAGATAGTAAAAGAAGGTTCAAATTGAACAGCTGCTGTCAACGGCCATTCTAAGCTGAATGTGCCTGCTCTTGTCAGATCGCAGCAGCTTAAGGCTTGGCAAGTACCAGCATGGGAGACTGGCTGGGAATCCCAAGTTCCGTTGACCTTTTTGAACCTGAAAATTGTGTTAGTTTCTCTATGAGATAGTAAAAGAAGGTTCAAACTGAACAGCTGCTGTCAACGGCCATTCTAAGCTGAATGTGCCTGCTCTCGTCAGATCGCAGCAGCAATGCAGCTTAAGGCTTGGCAAGTAAAAGCATGGGAGACTGGCTGGGAATCCCAAGTTCCGTTGACCTTTTTGAACCTGAAAATTGTGTTAGTTTCTCTATGAGATAGTAAAAGAAGGTTCAAATTGAACAGCTGCTGTCAACGGCCATTCTAAGCTGAATGTGCCTGCTCTTGTCAGATCGCAGCAGCAATGCAGCTTAAGGCTTGGCAAGTACAAGCATGGGATACTGGCTGGGAATCCCAAGTTCTGTTGACCTTTTTGAACCTGAAAATTGTGTTAGTTTCTCTATGAGATAGTAAAAGAAGGTTCAAATTGAACAGCTGCTGTCAACGGCCATTCTAAGCTGAATGTGCCTGCTCTCGTCAGATAGCAGCAGCAATGCAGCTTAAGGCTTGGCAAGTACCAGCATGGGAGACTGGCTGGGAATCCCAAGTTCCGTTGACCTTTTTGAACCTGAAAATTGTGTTAGTTTCTCTATGAGATAGTAAAAGAAGGTTCAAATTGAACAGCTGCTGCTGTCAACGGCCATTCTAAGCTGAATGTGCGTGCTCTTGTCGGATCACAGCAGCGATGCAGCTTAAGGCTTGGCAAGTACCAGCATGGGAGACTGGCTGCGAATCCCAAGTTCCGTTGACCTTTTTGAACCTGAAAATTGTGTTAGTTTCTCTATGAGATAGTAAAAGAAGGTTCAAACTGAACAGCTGCTGTCAACGGCCATTCTAAGCTGAATGTGCCTGCTCTCGTCAGATCGCAGCAGCAATGCAGCTTAAGGCTTGGCAAGTACCAGCATGGGAGACTGGCTGGGAATCCCAAGTTCCGTTGACCTTTTTGAACCTGAAAATTGTGTTAGTTTCTCTATGAGATAGTAAAAGAAAGTAGAAATTAGGCAGCTGCTGTCAACGGCCATTCCAAGCTGAATGTGCCTGCTCTCGTCAGATCGCAGCAGCAATGCAGCTTAAGGCTTGGCAAGTACCAGCATGGGAGACTGGCTGGGAATCCCAAGTTCTGTTGACCTTTTTGAACCTGAAAATTGTGTTAGTTTCTCTATGAGATAGTAAAAGAAGGTTCAAATTGAACAGCTGCTGTCAACGGCCATTCTAAGCTGAATGTGCCTGCTCTCGTCAGATAGCAGCAGCAATGCAGCTTAAGGCTTGGCAAGTACCAGCATGGGAGACTGGCTGGGAATCCCAAGTTCCGTTGACCTTTTTGAACCTGAAAATTGTGTTAGTTTCTCTATGAGATAGTAAAGGAAGGTTCAAATTGAACAGCTGCTGTCAACGGCCATTCTAAGCTGAATGTGCGTGCTCTTGTCGGATCACAGCAGCGATGCAGCTTAAGGCTTGGCAAGTACCAGCATGGGAGACTGGCTGCGAATCCCAAGTTCCGTTGACCTTTTTGAACCTGAAAATTGTGTTAGTTTCTCTATGAGATAGTAAAAGAAGGTTCAAACTGAACAGCTGCTGTCAACGGCCATTCTAAGCTGAATGTGCCTGCTCTCGTCAGATCGCAGCAGCAATGCAGCTTAAGGCTTGGCAAGTACCAGCATGGGAGACTGGCTGGGAATCCCAAGTTCCGTTGACCTTTTTGAACCTGAAAATTGTGTTAGTTTCTCTATGAGATAGTAAAAGAAGGTTCAAATTGAACAGCTGCTGTCAACGGCCATTCTAAGCTGAATGTGCCTGCTCTCGTCAGATCGCAGCATCAATGCAGCTTAAGGCTTGGCAAGTACCAGCATGGGAGACTGGCTGGGAATCCCAAGTTCCGTTGACCTTTTTGAACCTGAAAATTGTGTTAGTTTCTCTATGAGATAGTAAAAGAAGGTTCAAATTGAACAGCTGCTGTCAACGGCCATTCTAAGCTGAATGTGCCTGCTCTCGTCAGATCGCAGCAGCAATGCAGCTTAAGGCTTGGCAAGTACCAGCATGGGAGACTGGCTGGGAATCCCAAGTTCTGTTGACCTTTTTGAACCTGAAAATTGTGTTAGTTTCTCTATGAGATAGTAAAAGAAGGTTCAAATTGAACAGCTGCTGTCAACGGCCATTCTAAGCTGAATGTGCCTGCTCTCATCAGATCGCAGCAGCTTAAGGCTTGGCAAGTACCAGCATGGGAGACTGGCTGGGAATCCCAAGTTCCGTTGACCTTTTTGAACCTGAAAATTGTGTTAGTTTCTCTATGAGATAGTAAAAGAAGGTTCAAACTGAACAGCTGCTGTCAACGGCCATTCTAAGCTGAATGTGCCTGCTCTCGTCAGATCGCAGCAGCAATGCAGCTTAAGGCTTGGCAAGTACCAGCATGGGAGACTGGCTGGGAATCCCAAGTTCCGTTGACCTTTTTGAACCTGAAAATTGTGTTAGTTTCTCTATGAGATAGTAAAAGAAGGTTCAAATTGAACAGCTGCTGTCAACGGCCATTCTAAGCTGAATGTGCCTGCTCTCGTCAGATCGCAGCAGCAATGCAGCTTAAGGCTTGGCAAGTACCAGCATGGGAGACTGGCTGGGAATCCCAAGTTCTGTTGACCTTTTTGAACCTGAAAATTGTGCTAGTTTTTCTATGAGATAGTAAAAGAAGGTTCAAATTGAACAGCTGCTGTCAACGGCCATTCTAAGCTGAATGTGCCTGCTCTCGGCAGATCGCAGCAGCAATGCAGCTTAAGGCTTGGCAAGTACCAGCATGGGAGACTCGCTGGGAATCCCAAGTTCTGTTGACCTTTTTGAACCTGAAAATTGTGTTAGTTTCTCTATGAGATAGTAAAAGAAGGTTCAAATTGAACAGCTGCTGTCAACGGCCATTCTAAGCTGAATGTGCCTGCTCTCGTCAGATAGCAGCAGCAATGCAGCTTAAGGCATGGCAAGTACCAGCATGGGAGACTGGCTGGGAATCCCAAGTTCTGTTGTGCTTTTTGAACCTGAAAATTGTGTTAGTTTTTCTATGAGATAGTAAAAGAAGGTTCAAATTGAACAGCTGCTGTCAACGGCCATTCTAAGCTGAATGTGCCTGCTCTCGTCAGATTGCAGCAGCAATGCAGCTTAAGGCTTGGCAAGTACCAGCATGGGAGACTGGCTGGGAATCCCAAGTTCTGTTGACCTTTTTGAACCTGAAAATTGTGTTAGTTTCTCTATGAGATAGTAAAAGAAGGTTCAAATTGAACAGCTGCTGTCAACGGCCGTTCTAAGCTGAATGTGCCTGCTCTCGTCAGATCGCAGCAACAATGAAGCTTAAGGCTTGGCAAGTACCAGCATGGGAGACTGACTGGGAATCCCAAGTTCTGTTAACCTTTTTGAACCTGAAAATTGTTAGTTTCTCTGTCAAAGATGGTAAAAGAAGGTTCAAATTGAACAGCTGCTGTCAACGGCCATTCTAAGCTGAATGTGCCTGCTCTCGTCAGATCGCAGCAGCAATGCAGCTTAAGGCTTGGCAAGTACCAGCATGGGAGACTGGCTGGGAATCCCAAGTTCCGTTGACCTTTTTGAACCTGAAAATTGTGTTAGTTTCTCTATGAGATAGTAAAAGAAGGTTCAAACTGAACAGCTGCTGTCAACGGCCATTCTAAGCTGAATGTGCCTGCTCTCGTCAGATCGCAGCAGCAATGCAGCTTAAGGCTTGGCAAGTAACAGCATGGGAGACTGGCTGGGAATCCCAAGTTCCGTTGACCTTTTTGAACCTGAAAATTGTGTTAGTTTCTCTATGAGATAGTAAAAGAAGGTTCAAATTGAACAGCTGCTGTCAACGGCCATTCTAAGCTGAATGGGCCTGCTCTCGTCAGATCGCAGCAGCAATGCAGCTTAAGGCTTGGCAAGTACCAGCATGGGAGACTGGCTGGGAATCCCAAGTTCTGTTGACCTTTTTGAACCTGAAAATTGTGTTAGTTTCTCTATGAGATAGTAAAAGAAGGTTCAAATTGAACAGCTGCTGTCAACGGCCATTCTAAGCTGAATGTGCCTGCTCTCGTCAGATCGCAGCAGCAATGCAGCTTAAGGCTTGGCAAGTACCAGCATGGGAGACTGGCTGGGAATCCCAAGTTCCGTTGACCTTTTTGAACCTGAAAATTGTGTTAGTTTCTCTATGAGATAGTAAAAGAAAGTAGAAATTAGGCAGCTGCTGTCAACGGCCATTCTAAGCTGAATGTGCCTGCTCTCGTCAGATCGCAGCAGCAATGCAGCTTAAGGCTTGGCAAGTACCAGCATGGGAGACTGGCTGGGAATCCCAAGTTCTGTTGACCTTTTTGAACCTGAAAATTGTGTTAGTTTTTCTATGAGATAGTAAAAGAAGGTTCAAATTGAACAGCTGCTGGCAACGGCCATTCTAAGCTGAATGTGCCTGCTCTCGTCGGATCGCAGCAGCAATGCAGCTTAAGGCTTGGCAAGTACCAGCATGGGAGACTGGCTGGGAATCCCAAGTTCTGTTGACCTTTTTGAACCTGAAAATTGTGTTAGTTTCTCTATGAGATAGTAAAAGAAGGTTCAAATTGAACAGCTGCTGTCAACGGCCATTCTAAGCTGAATGTGCCTGCTCTCGTCAGATCGCAGCAGCAATGCAGCTTAAGGCTTGGCAAGTACCAGCATGGGAGACTGGCTGCGAATCCCAAGTTCCGTTGACCTTTTTGAACCTGAAAATTGTTAGTTTCTCTGTCAAAGATGGTAAAAGAAGGTTCAAATTGAACAGCTGCTGTCAACGGCCATTCTAAGCTGAATGTGCCTGCTCTCGTCAGATCGCAGCAGCAATGCAGCTTAAGGCTTGGCAAGTACCAGCATGGGAGACTGGCTGGGAATCCCAAGTTCCGTTGACCTTTTTGAACCTGAAAATTGTTAGTTTCTCTGTCAAAGATGGTAAAAGAAGGTTCAAATTGAACAGCTGCTGTCAACGGCCATTCTAAGCTGAATGTGCCTGCTCTCGTCAGATCGCAGCAGCAATGCAGCTTAAGGCTTGGCAAGTACCAGCATGGGAGACTGGCTGGGAATACCAAGTTCCGTTGACCTTTTTGAACCTGAAAATTGTTAGTTTCTCTGTCAAAGATGGTAAAAGAAGGTTCAAATTGAACAGCTGCTGTCAACGGCCATTCTAAGCTGAATGTGCCTGCTCTCGTCAGATCGCAGCAGCAATGCAGCTTAAGGCTTGGCAAGTACCAGCATGGGAGACTGGCTGGGAATCCCAAGTTCCGTTGACCTTTTTGAACCTGAAAATTGTGTTAGTTTCTCTATGAGATAGTAAAAGAAGGTTCAAATTGAACAGCTGCTGTCAACGGCCATTCTAAGCTGAATGTGCCTGCTCTCGTCAGATCGCAGCAGCAATGCAGCTTAAGGCTTGGCAAGTTCCAGCATGGGAGACTGGCTGGGAATCCCAAGTTCCGTTGACCTTTTTGAACCTGAAAATTGTGTTAGTTTCTCTATGAGATAGTAAAAGAAGGTTCAAACTGAACAGCTGCTGTCAACGGCCATTCTAAGCTGAATGTGCCTGCTCTCGTCAGATCGCAGCATCAATGCAGCTTAAGGCTTGGCAAGTACCAGCATGGGAGACTGGCTGGGAATCCCAAGTTCCGTTGACCTTTTTGAACCTGAAAATTGTGTTAGTTTCTCTATGAGATAGTAAAAGAAGGTTCAAATTGAACAGCTGCTGTCAACAGCATTCTAAGCTGAATGTGCCTGCTCTCGTCAGATCGCAGCAGCAATGCAGCTTAAGGCTTGGCAAGTAACAGCATGGGAGACTGGCTGGGAATCCCAAGTTCCGTTGACCTTTTTGAACCTGAAAATTGTGTTAGTTTCTCTATGAGATAGTAAAAGAAGGTTCAAATTGAACAGCTGCTGTCAACGGCCATTCTAAGCTGAATGGGCCTGCTCTCGTCAGATCGCAGCAGCAATGCAGCTTAAGGCTTGGCAAGTACCAGCATGGGAGACTGGCTGGGAATCCCAAGTTCTGTTGACCTTTTTGAACCTGAAAATTGTGTTAGTTTCTCTATGAGATAGTAAAAGAAGGTTCAAATTGAACAGCTGCTGTCAACGGCCATTCTAAGCTGAATGTGCCTGCTCTCGTCAGATCGCAGCAGCAATGCAGCTTAAGGCTTGGCAAGTACCAGCATGGGAGACTTGCTGGGAATCCCAAGTTCCGTTGACCTTTTTGAACCTGAAAATTGTGTTAGTTTCTCTATGAGATAGTAAAAGAAGGTTCAAATTGAACAGCTGCTGTCAACGGCCATTCTAAGCTGAATGTGCCTGCTCTCGTCAGATTGCAGCAGCAATGCAGCTTAAGGCTTGGCAAGTACCAGCATGGGAGACTGGCTGGGAATCCCAAGTTCCGTTGACCTTTTTGAACCTGAAAATTGTGTTAGTTTCTCTATGAGATAGTAAAAGAAAGTAGAAATTAGGCAGCTGCTGTCAACGGCCATTCTAAGCTGAATGTGCCTGCTCTCGTCAGATCGCAGCAGCAATGCAGCTTAAGGCTTGGCAAGTACCAGCATGGGAGACTGGCTGGGAATCCCAAGTTCTGTTGACCTTTTTGAACCTGAAAATTGTGTTAGTTTTTCTATGAGATAGTAAAAGAAGGTTCAAATTGAACAGCTGCTGTCAACGGCCATTCTAAGCTGAATGTGCCTGCTCTCGTCAGATCGCAGCAGCAATGCAGCTTAAGGCTTGGCAAGTACCAGCATGGGAGACTGGCTGCGAATCCCAAGTTCCGTTGACCTTTTTGAACCTGAAAATTGTTAGTTTCTCTGTCAAAGATGGTAAAAGAAGGTTCAAATTGAACAGCTGCTGTCAACGGCCATTCTAAGCTGAATGTGCCTGCTCTCGTCAGATCGCAGCAGCAATGCAGCTTAAGGCTTGGCAAGTACCAGCATGGGAGACTGGCTGGGAATCCCAAGTTCCGTTGACCTTTTTGAACCTGAAAATTGTTAGTTTCTCTGTCAAAGATGGTAAAAGAAGGTTCAAATTGAACAGCTGCTGTCAACGGCCATTCTAAGCTGAATGTGCCTGCTCTCGTCAGATCGCAGCAGCAATGCAGCTTAAGGCTTGGCAAGTACCAGCATGGGAGACTGTCTGGGAATCCCAAGTTCCGTTGACCTTTTTGAACCTGAAAATTGTGTTAGTTTCTCTATGAGATAGTAAAAGAAGGTTCAAATTGAACAGCTGCTGTCAACGGCCATTCTAAGCTGAATGTGCCTGCACTCGTCAGATCGCAGCAGCAATGCAGCTTAAGGCTTGGCAAGTACCAGCATGGGAGACTGGCTGGGAATCCCAAGTTCCGTTGACCTTTTTGAACCTGAAAATTGTGTTAGTTTCTCTATGAGATAGTAAAAGAAGGTTCAAACTGAACAGCTGCTGTCAACGGCCATTCTAAGCTGAATGTGCCTGCTCTCGTCAGATCGCAGCATCAATGCAGCTTAAGGCTTGGCAAGTACCAGCATGGGAGACTGGCTGGGAATCCCAAGTTCCGTTGACCTTTTTGAACCTGAAAATTGTGTTAGTTTCTCTATGAGATAGTAAAAGAAGGTTCAAATTGAACAGCTGCTGTCAACAGCATTCTAAGCTGAATGTGCCTGCTCTCGTCAGATCGCAGCAGCAATGCAGCTTAAGGCTTGGCAAGTACCAGCATGGGAGACTGGCTGGGAATCCCAAGTTCTGTTGATCTTTTTGAACCTGAAAATTGTGTTAGTTTCTCTATGAGATAGTAAAAGAAGGTTCAAATTGAACAGCTGCTGTCAACGGCCATTCTAAGCTGAATGTGCCTGCTCTCGTCAGATCGCAGCAGCAATGCAGCTTAAGGCTTGGCAAGTACCAGCATGGGAGACTGGCTGGGAATCCCAAGTTCTGTTGACCTTTTTGAACCTGAAAATTGTGTTAGTTTCTCTATGAGATAGTAAAAGAAGGTTCAAATTGAACAGCTGCTGTCAACGGCCATTCTAAGCTGAATGTGCGTGCTCTTGTCGGATCACAGCAGCGATGCGGCTTAAGGCTTGGCAAGTACCAGCATGGGAGACTGGCTGCGAATTCCAAGTTCCGTTGACCTTTTTGAACCTGAAAATTGTGTTAGTTTCTCTATGAGATAGTAAAAGAAGGTTCAAACTGAACAGCAGCTGTCAACGGCCATTCTAAGCTGAATGTGCCTGCTCTCGTCAGATCGCAGCATCAATGCAGCTTAAGGCTTGGCAAGTACCAGCATGGGAGACTGGCTGGGAATCCCAAGTTCTGTTGACCTTTTTGAACCTGAAAATTGTTAGTTTCTCTGTCAAAGATGGTAAAAGAAGGTTCAAATTGAACAGCTGCTGTCAACGGCCATTCTAAGCTGAATGTGCCTGCTCTCGTCAGATCGCAGCAGCAATGCAGCTTAAGGCTTGGCAAGTACCAGCATGGGAGACTGGCTGGGAATCCCAAGTTCCGTTGACCTTTTTGAACCTGAAAATTGTGTTAGTTTCTCTATGAGATAGTAAAAGAAGGTTCAAATTGAACAGCTGCTGTCAACGGCCATTCTAAGCTGAATGTGCGTGCTCTTGTCGGATCACAGCAGCGATGCGGCTTAAGGCTTGGCAAGTACCAGCATGGGAGACTGGCTGCGAATCCCAAGTTCCGTTGACCTTTTTGAACCTGAAAATTGTGTTAGTTTCTCTATGAGATAGTAAAAGAAGGTTCAAACTGAACATCTGCTGTCAATGGCCATTCTAAGCTGAATGTGCCTGCTCTCGTCAGATCGCAGCAGCAATGCAGCTTAAGGCTTGGCAAGTAACAGCATGGGAGACTGGCTGGGAATCCCAAGTTCTGTTGACCTTTTTGAACCTGAAAATTGTGTTAGTTTCTCTATGAGATAGTAAAAGAAGGTTCAAATTGAACAGCTGCTGTCAACGGCCATTCTAAGCTGAATGTGCCTGCTCTCGTCAGATCGCAGCAGCTTAAGGCTTGGCAAGTACCAGCATGGGAGACTGGCTGGGAATCCCAAGTTCCGTTGACCTTTTTGAACCTGAAAATTGTGTTAGTTTCTCTATGAGATAGTAAAAGAAGGTTCAAATTGAACAGCTGCTGTCAACGGCCATTCTAAGCTGAATGTGCCTGCTCTCATCAGATCGCAGCAGCAATGCAGCTTAAGGCTTGGCAAGTACCAGCATGGGAGACTGGCTGGGAATCCCAAGTTCCGTTGACCTATTTGAACCTGAAAATTGTGTTAGTTTCTCTATGAGATAGTAAAAGAAGGTTCAAATTGAACAGCTGCTGTCAACGGCCATTCTAAGCTGAATGTGCCTGCTCTCGTCAGATCGCAGCAGCAATGCAGCTTAAGGCTTGGCAAGTACCAGCATGGGAGACTGGCTGGGAATCCCAAGTTCCGTTGACCTTTTTGAACCTTAAAATTGTTAGTTTCTCTGTCAAAGATGGTAAAAGAAGGTTCAAATTGAACAGCTGCTGTCAACGGCCATTCTAAGCTGAATGTGCCTGCTCTCGTCAGATTGCAGCAGCAATGCAGCTTAAGGCTTGGCAAGTACCAGCATGGGAGACTGGCTGGGAATCCCAAGTTCTGTTGACCTTTTTGAACCTGAAAATTGTTAGTTTCTCTGTCAAAGATGGTAAAAGAAGGTTCAAATTGAACAGCTGCTGTCAACGGCCATTCTAAGCTGAATGTGCCTGCTCTCGTCAGATCGCAGCAGCAATGCAGCTTAAGGCTTGGCAAGTACCAGCATGGGAGACTGGCTGGGAATCCCAAGTTCCGTTGACCTTTTTGAACCTGAAAATTGTGTTAGTTTCTCTATGAGATAGTAAAAGAAGGTTCAAATTGAACAGCTGCTGTCAACGGCCATTCTAAGCTGAATGTGCGTGCTCTTGTCGGATCACAGCAGCGATGCGGCTTAAGGCTTGGCAAGTACCAGCATGGGAGACTGGCTGCGAATCCCAAGTTCCGTTGACCTTTTTGAACCTGAAAATTGTGTTAGTTTCTCTATGAGATAGTAAAAGAAGGTTCAAACTGAACAGCTGCTGTCAATGGCCATTCTAAGCTGAATGTGCCTGCTCTTGTCAGATCGCAGCAGCAATGCAGCTTAAGGCTTGGCAAGTACCAGCATGGGAGACTGGCTGGGAATCCCAAGTTCTGTTGACCTTTTTGAACCTGAAAATTGTGTTAGTTTCTCTATGAGATAGTAAAAGAAGGTTCAAATTGAACAGCTGCTGTCAACGGCCATTCTAAGCTGAATGTGCCTGCTCTCGTCAGATCGCAGCAGCTTAAGGCTTGGCAAGTACCAGCATGGGAGACTGGCTGGGAATCCCAAGTTCCGTTGACCTTTTTGAACCTGAAAATTGTGTTAGTTTCTCTATGAGATAGTAAAAGAAGGTTCAAATTGAACAGCTGCTGTCAACGGCCATTCTAAGCTGAATGTGCCTGCTCTCATCAGATCGCAGCAGCAATGCAGCTTAAGGCTTGGCAAGTACCAGCATGGGAGACTGGCTGGGAATCCCAAGTTCCGTTGACCTATTTGAACCTGAAAATTGTGTTAGTTTCTCTATGAGATAGTAAAAGAAGGTTCAAACTGAACAGCTGCTGTCAACGGCCATTCTAAGCTGAATGTGCCTGCTCTTGTCAGATGGCAGCAGCAATGCAGCTTAAGGCTTGGCAAGTACCAGCATGGGAGACTGGCTGGGAATCCCAAGTTCCGTTGACCTTTTTGAACCTTAAAATTGTTAGTTTCTCTGTCAAAGATGGTAAAAGAAGGTTCAAACTGAACAGCTGCTGTCAACGGCCATTCTAAGCTGAATGTGCCTGCTCTCGTCAGATCGCAGCAGCAATGCAGCTTAAGGCTTGGTAAGTACCAGCATGGGAGACTGGCTGGGAATCCCAAGTTCCGTTGACCTTTTTGAACCTGAAAATTGTGTTAGTTTCTCTATGAGATAGTAAAAGAAGGTTCAAATTGAACAGCTGCTGTCAACGGCCATTCTAAGCTGAATGTGCCTGCTCTTGTCAGATGGCAGCAGCAATGCAGCTTAAGGCTTGGCAAGTACCAGCATGGGAGACTGGCTGGGAATCCCAAGTTCCGTTGACCTTTTTGAACCTTAAAATTGTTAGTTTCTCTGTCAAAGATGGTAAAAGAAGGTTCAAATTGAACAGCTGCTGTCAACGGCCATTCTAAGCTGAATGTGCCTGCTCTCGTCAGATCGCAGCAGCAATGCAGCTTAAGGCTTGGCAAGTACCAGCATGGGAGACTGGCTGGGAATCCCAAGTTCCGTTGACCTTTTTGAACCTGAAAATAGTGTTAGTTTCTCTATGAGATAGTAAAAGAAGGTTCAAACTGAACAGCTGCTGTCAACGGCCATTCTAAGCTGAATGTGCCTGCTCTCGTCAGATCGCAGCAGCAATGCAGCTTAAGGCTTGGTAAGTACCAGCATGGGAGACTGGCTGGGAATCCCAAGTTCCGTTGACCTTTTTGAACCTGAAAATTGTGTTAGTTTCTCTATGAGATAGTAAAAGAAGGTTCAAATTGAACAGCTGCTGTCAACGGCCATTCTAAGCTGAATGTGCCTGCTCTCGTCAGATAGCAGCAGCAATGCAGCTTAAGGCTTGGCAAGTACCAGCATGGGAGACTGGCTGGGAATCCCAAGTTCTGTTGACCTTTTTGAACCTGAAAATTGTGTTAGTTTTTCTATGAGATAGTAAAAGAAGGTTCAAATTGAACAGCTGCTGTCAACGGCCATTCTAAGCTGAATGTGCCTGCTCTCGTCAGATTGCAGCAGCAATGCAGCTTAAGGCTTGGCAAGTACCAGCATGGGAGACTGGCTGGGAATCCCAAGTTCTGTTCACCTTTTTGAACCTGAAAATTGTGTTAGTTTCTCTATGAGATAGTAAAAGAAGGTTCAAATTGAACAGCTGCTGTCAACGGCCATTCTAAGCTGAATGTGCCTGCTCTCGTCAGATCGCAGCAACAATGAAGCTTAAGGCTTGGCAAGTACCAGCATGGGAGACTGGCTGGGAATCCCAAGTTCTGTTAACCTTTTTGAACCTGAAAATTGTTAGTTTCTCTGTCAAAGATGGTAAAAGAAGGTTCAAATTGAACAGCTGCTGTCAGCGGCCATTCTAAGCTGAATGTGCCTGCTCTCGTCAGATCGCAGCAGCAATGCAGCTTAAGGCTTGGCAAGTACCAGCATGGGAGACTGGCTGGGAATCCCAAGTTCCGTTGACCTTTTTGAACCTGAAAATTGTGTTAGTTTCTCTATGAGATAGTAAAAGAAGGTTCAAACTGAACAGCTGCTGTCAACGGCCATTCTAAGCTGAATGTGCCTGCTCTCGTCAGATCGCAGCAGCAATGCAGCTTAAGGCTTGGCAAGTAACAGCATGGGAGACTGGCTGGGAATCCCAAGTTCCGTTGACCTTTTTGAACCTGAAAATTGTGTTAGTTTCTCTATGAGATAGTAAAAGAAGGTTCAAATTGAACAGCTGCTGTCAACGGCCATTCTAAGCTGAATGTGCCTGCTCTCGTCAGATCGCAGCAGCAATGCAGCTTAAGGCTTGGCAAGTACCAGCATGGGAGACTGGCTGGGAATCCCAAGTTCTGTTGACCTTTTTGAACCTGAAAATTGTGTTAGTTTCTCTATGAGATAGTAAAAGAAGGTTCAAATTGAACAGCTGCTGTCAACGGCCATTCTAAGCTGAATGTGCCTGCTCTCGTCAGATCGCAGCAGCAATGCAGCTTAAGGCTTGGCAAGTACCAGCATGGGAGACTTGCTGGGAATCCCAAGTTCCGTTGACCTTTTTGAACCTGAAAATTGTGTAAGTTTCTCTATGAGATAGTTAAAGAAGGTTCAAATTGAAGAGCTGCTGTCAACGGCCATTCTAAGCTGAATGTGCGTGCTCTTGTCGGATCACAGCAGCGATGCGGCTTAAGGCTTGGCAAGTACCAGCATGGGAGACTGGCTGCGAATCCCAAGTTCCGTTGACCTTTTTGAACCTGAAAATTGTGTTAGTTTCTCTATGAGATAGTAAAAGAAGGTTCAAACTGAACAGCTGCTGTCAACGGCCATTCTAAGCTGAATGTGCCTGCTCTCGTCAGATCGCAGCATCAATGCAGCTTAAGGCTTGGCAAGTACCAGCATGGGAGACTGGCTGGGAATCCCAAGTTCCGTTGACCTTTTTGAACCTGAAAATTGTGTTAGTTTCTCTATGAGATAGTAAAAGAAAGTAGAAATTAGGCAGCTGCTGTCAACAGCATTCTAAGCTGAATGTGCCTGCTCTCGTCAGATCGCAGCAGCAATGCAGCTTAAGGCTTGGCAAGTACCAGCATGGGAGACTGGCTGGGAATCCCAAGTTCCGTTGACCTTTTTGAACCTGAAAATTGTGTTAGTTTCTCTATGAGATAGTAAAAGAAAGTAGAAATTAGGCAGCTGCTGTCAACGGCCATTCTAAGCTGAATGTGCCTGCTCTCGTCAGATCGCAGCAGCAATGCAGCTTAAGGCTTGGCAAGTACCAGCATGGGAGACTGGCTGGGAATCCCAAGTTCTGTTGACCTTTTTGAACCTGAAAATTGTGTTAGTTTTTCTATGAGATAGTAAAAGAAGGTTCAAATTGAACAGCTGCTGTCAACGGCCATTCTAAGCTGAATGTGCCTGCTCTCGTCAGATCGCAGCAGCAATGCAGCTTAAGGCTTGGCAAGTACCAGCATGGGAGACTGGCTGGGAATCCCAAGTTCTGTTGACCTTTTTGAACCTGAAAATTGTGTTAGTTTCTCTATGAGATAGTAAAAGAAGGTTCAAATTGAACAGCTGCTGTCAACGGCCATTCTAAGCTGAATGTGCCTGCTCTCGTCAGATCGCAGCAGCAATGCAGCTTAAGGCTTGGCAAGTACCAGCATGGGAGACTGGCTGGGAATCCCAACTTCCGTTGACCTTTTTGAACCTGAAAATTGTGTTAGTTTCTCTATGAGATAGTAAAAGAAAGTAGAAATTAGGCAGCTGCTGTCAACAGCCATTCTAAGCTGAATGTGCCTGCTCTCGTCAGATCGCAGCAGCAATGCAGCTTAAGGCTTGGCAAGTACCAGCATGGGAGACTGGCTGGGAATCCCAAGTTCTGTTGACCTTTTTGAACCTGAAAATTGTGTTAGTTTTTCTATGAGATAGTAAAAGAAGGTTCAAATTGAACAGCTGCTGTCAACGGCCATTCTAAGCTGAATGTGCCTGCTCTCGTCGGATCGCAGCAGCAATGCAGCTTAAGGCTTGGCAAGTACCAGCATGGGAGACTGGCTGGGAATCCCAAGTTCTGTTGACCTTTTTGAACCTGAAAATTGTGTTAGTTTCTCTATGAGATAGTAAAAGAAGGTTCAAATTGAACAGCTGCTGTCAACGGCCATTCTAAGCTGAATGTGCCTGCTCTCGTCAGATCGCAGCAGCAATGCAGCTTAAGGCTTGGCAAGTACCAGCATGGGAGACTGGCTGGGAATCCCAAGTTCTGTTGACCTTTTTGAACCTGAAAATTGTGTTAGTTTCTCTATGAGATAGTAAAAAAAGGTTCAAATTGAACAGCTGCTGTCAACGGCCATTCTAAGCTGAATGTGCCTGCTCTCGTCAGATCGCAGCAGCAATGCAGCTTAAGGCTTGGCAAGTACCAGCATGGGAGACTGGCTGGGAATCCCAAGTTCCGTTGACCTTTTTGAACCTGAAAATTGTGTTAGTTTCTCTATGAGATAGTAAAAGAAGGTTCAAATTGAACAGCTGCTGTCAACAGCATTCTAAGCTGAATGTGCCTGCTCTCGTCAGATCGCAGCAGCAATGCAGCTTAAGGCTTGGCAAGTACCAGCATGGGAGACTGGCTGGGAATCCCAAGTTCTGTTGACCTTTTTGAACCTGAAAATTGTGTTAGTTTCTCTATGAGATAGTAAAAGAAGGTTCAAATTGAACAGCTGCTGTCAACGGCCATTCTAAGCTGAATGTGCCTGCTCTCGTCAGATCGCAGCAGCAATGCAGCTTAAGGCTTGGCAAGTACCAGCATGGGAGACTGGCTGGGAATCCCAAGTTCTGTTGACCTTTTTGAACCTGAAAATTGTGTTAGTTTCTCTATGAGATAGTAAAAGAAGGTTCAAATTGAACAGCTGCTGTCAACGGCCATTCTAAGCTGAATGTGCGTGCTCTTGTCGGTTCACAGCAGCGATGCGGCTTAAGGCTTGGCAAGTACCAGCATGGGAGACTGGCTGCGAATTCCAAGTTCCATTGACCTTTTTGAACCTGAAAATTGTGTTAGTTTCTCTATGAGATAGTAAAAGAAGGTTCAAACTGAACAGCTGCTGTCAACGGCCATTCTAAGCTGAATGTGCCTGCTCTCGTCAGATCGCAGCATCAATGCAGCTTAAGGCTTGGCAAGTACCAGCATGGGAGACTGGCTGGGAATCCCAAGTTCTGTTGACCTTTTTGAACCTGAAAATTGTTAGTTTCTCTGTCAAAGATGGTAAAAGAAGGTTCAAATTGAACAGCTGCTGTCAACGGCCATTCTAAGCTGAATGTGCCTGCTCTCGTCAGATCGCAGCAGCAATGCAGCTTAAGGCTTGGCAAGTACCAGCATGGGAGACTGGCTGGGAATCCCAAGTTCCGTTGACCTTTTTGAACTTGAAAATTGTGTTAGTTTCTCTATGAGATAGTAAAAGAAGGTTCAAATTGAACAGCTGCTGTCAACGGCCATTCTAAGCTGAATGTGCGTGCTCTTGTCGGATCACAGCAGCGATGCGGCTTAAGGCTTGGCAAGTACCAGCATGGGAGACTGGCTGCGAATCCCAAGTTCCGTTGACCTTTTTGAACCTGAAAATTGTGTTAGTTTCTCTATGAGATAGTAAAAGAAGGTTCAAACTGAACAGCTGCTGTCAATGGCCATTCTAAGCTGAATGTGCCTGCTCTCGTCAGATCGCAGCAGCAATGCAGCTTAAGGCTTGGCAAGTACCAGCATGGGAGACTGGCTGGGAATCCCAAGTTCTGTTGACCTTTTTGAACCTGAAAATTGTGTTAGTTTCTCTATGAGATAGTAAAAGAAGGTTCAAATTGAACAGCTGCTGTCAACGGCCATTCTAAGCTGAATGTGCCTGCTCTCGTCAGATCGCAGCAGCTTAAGGCTTGGCAAGTACCAGCATGGGAGACTGGCTGGGAATCCCAAGTTCCGTTGACTTTTTTGAACCTGAAAATTGTGTTAGTTTCTCTATGAGATAGTAAAAGAAGGTTCAAATTGAACAGCTGCTGTCAACGGTCATTCTAAGTTGAATGTGCCTGCTCTCGTCAGATCGCAGCAGCAATGCAGCTTAAGGCTTGGCAAGTACCAGCATGGGAGACTGGCTGGGAATCCCAAGTTCCGTTGACCTTTTTGAACCTGAAAATTGTGTTAGTTTCTCTACGAGATAGTAAAAGAAGGTTCAAATTGAACAGCTGCTGTCAACGGCCATTCTAAGCTGAATGTGCCTGCTCTCGTCAGATCGCAGCAGCAATGCAGCTTAAGGCTTGGCAAGTACCAGCATGGGAGACTGGCTGGGAATCCCAAGTACTGTTGACCTTTTTGAACCTGAAAATTGTGTTAGTTTTTCTATGAGATAGTAAAAGAAGGTTCAAATTGAACAGCTGCTGTCAACGGCCATTCTAAGCTGAATGTGCCTGCTCTCGTCAGATCGCAGCAGCAATGCAGCTTAAGGCTTGGCAAGTACCAGCATGGGATACTGGCTAAGAATCCCAAGTTCTGTTGACCTTTTTGAACCTGAAAATTGTGTTAGTTTCTCTATGAGATAGTAAAAGAAGGTTCAAATTGAACAGCTGCTGTCAACGGCCATTCTAAGCTGAATGTGCCTGCTCTCGTCAGATCGCAGCAGCAATGCAGCTTAAGGCTTGGCAAGTACCAGCATGGGAGACTGGCTGGGAATCCCAAGTACTGTTGACCTTTTTGAACCTGAAAATTGTGTTAGTTTTTCTATGAGATAGTAAAAGAAGGTTCAAATTGAACAGCTGCTGTCAACGGCCATTCTAAGCTGAATGTGCCTGTTCTCGTCAGATCGCAGCAGCAATGCAGCTTAAGGCTTGGCAAGTACCAGCATGGGAGACTGGCTGGGAATACCAAGTTCCGTTGACCATTTTGAACCTGAAAATTGTGTTAGTTTCTCTATGAGATAGTAAAAGAAGGTTCAAATTGAACAGCTGCTGTCAACGGCCATTCTAAGCTGAATGTGCCTGCTCTCGTCAGATCGCAGCAGCAATGCAGCTTAAGGCTTGGCAAGTACCAGCATGGGAGACTGGCTGGGAATCCCAAGTTCCGTTGACCTTTTTGAACCTGAAAATTGTGTTAGTTTCTCTATGAGATAGTAAAAGAAGGTTCAAATTGAACAGCTGCTGTCAACGGCCATTCTAAGCTGAATGTGCCTGCTCTCGTCAGATCGCAGCAGCAATGCAGCTTAAGGCTTGGCAAGTACCAGCATGGGAGACTGGCTGGGAATCCCAAGTTCCGTTGACCTTTTTGAACCTGAAAATTGTTAGTTTCTCTGTCAAAGATGGTAAAAGAAGGTTCAAATTGAACAGCTGCTGTCAACGGCCATTCTAAGCTGAATGTGCCTGCTCTCGTCAGATCGCAGCAGCAATGCAGCTTAAGGCTTGGCAAGTACCAGCATGGGAGACTGGCTGGGAATCCCAAGTTCCGTTGACCTTTTTGAACCTGAAAATTGTGTTAGTTTCTCTATGAGATAGTAAAAGAAGGTTCAAATTGAACAGCTGCTGTCAACGGCCATTCTAAGCTGAATGTGCCTGCTCTCGTCAGATCGCAGCAGCAATGCAGCTTAAGGCTTGGCAAGTACCAGCATGGGAGACTGGCTGGGAATCCCAAGTTCTGTTGACCTTTTTGAACCTGAAAATTGTGTTAGTTTCTCTATGAGATAGTAAAAGAAGGTTCAAACTGAACAGCTGCTGTCAACGGCCATTCTAAGCTGAATGTGCCTGCTCTCGTCAGATCGCAGCATCAATGCAGCTTAAGGCTTGGCAAGTACCAGCATGGGAGACTGGCTGGGAATCCCAAGTTCCGTTGACCTTTTTGAACCTGAAAATTGTGTTAGTTTCTCTATGAGATAGTAAAAGAAGGTTCAAATTGAACAGCTGCTGTCAACGGCCATTCTAAGCTGAATGTGCCTGCTCTCGTCAGATCGCAGCAGCAATGCAGCTTAAGGCTTGGCAAGTACCAGCATGGGAGACTGGCTGGGAATCCCAAGTTCCGTTGACCTTTTTGAACCTGAAAATTGTTAGTTTCTCTGTCAAAGATGGTAAAAGAAGGTTCAAATTGAACAGCTGCTGTCAACGGCCATTCTAAGCTGAATGTGCCTGCTCTCGTCAGATCGCAGCAGCAATGCAGCTTAAGGCTTGGCAAGTACCAGCATGGGAGACTGGCTGGGAATCCCAAGTTCCGTTGACCTTTTTGAACCTGAAAATTGTGTTAGTTTCTCTATGAGATAGTAAAAGAAGGTTCAAATTGAACAGCTGCTGTCAACGGCCATTCTAAGCTGAATGTGCCTGCTCTCGTCAGATCGCAGCAGCAATGCAGCTTAAGGCTTGGCAAGTACCAGCATGGGAGACTGGCTGGGAATCCCAAGTTCTGTTGACCTTTTTGAACCTGAAAATTGTGTTAGTTTCTCTATGAGATAGTAAAAGAAGGTTCAAACTGAACAGCTGCTGTCAACGGCCATTCTAAGCTGAATGTGCCTGCTCTCGTCAGATCGCAGCATCAATGCAGCTTAAGGCTTGGCAAGTACCAGCATGGGAGACTGGCTGGGAATCCCAAGTTCCGTTGACCTTTTTGAACCTGAAAATTGTGTTAGTTTCTCTATGAGATAGTAAAAGAAGGTTCAAATTGAACAGCTGCTGTCAACAGCATTCTAAGCTGAATGTGCCTGCTCTCGTCAGATCGCAGCAGCAATGCAGCTTAAGGCTTGGCAAGTACCAGCATGGGAGACTGGCTGGGAATCCCAAGTTCTGTTGACCTTTTTGAACCTGAAAATTGTGTTAGTTTCTCTATGAGATAGTAAAAGAAGGTTCAAATTGAACAGCTGCTGTCAACGGCCATTCTAAGCTGAATGTGCCTGCTCTCGTCAGATCGCAGCAGCAATGCAGCTTAAGGCTTGGCAAGTACCAGCATGGGAGACTGGCTGGGAATCCCAAGTTCTGTTGACCTTTTTGAACCTGAAAATTGTGTTAGTTTCTCTATGAGATAGTAAAAGAAGGTTCAAATTGAACAGCTGCTGTCAACGGCCATTCTAAGCTGAATGTGCGTGCTCTTGTCGGATCACAGCAGCGATGCGGCTTAAGGCTTGGCAAGTACCAGCATGGGAGACTGGCTGCGAATTCCAAGTTCCGTTGACCTTTTTGAACCTGAAAATTGTGTTAGTTTCTCTATGAGATAGTAAAAGAAGGTTCAAACTGAACAGTTGCTGTCAACGGCCATTCTAAGCTGAATGTGCCTGCTCTCGTCAGATCGCAGCATCAATGCAGCTTAAGGCTTGGCAAGTACCAGCATGGGAGACTGGCTGGGAATCCCAAGTTCTGTTGACCTTTTTGAACCTGAAAATTGTTAGTTTCTCTGTCAAAGATGGTAAAAGAAGGTTCAAATTGAACAGCTGCTGTCAACGGCCATTCTAAGCTGAATGTGCCTGCTCTCGTCAGATCGCAGCAGCAATGCAGCTTAAGGCTTGGCAAGTACCAGCATGGGAGACTGGCTGGGAATCCCAAGTACTGTTGACCTTTTTGAACCTGAAAATTGTGTTAGTTTTTCTATGAGATAGTAAAAGAAGGTTCAAATTGAACAGCTGCTGTCAACGGCCATTCTAAGCTGAATGTGCCTGTTCTCGTCAGATCGCAGCAGCAATGCAGCTTAAGGCTTGGCAAGTACCAGCATGGGAGACTGGTTGGGAATACCAAGTTCCGTTGACCTTTTTGAACCTGAAAATTGTGTTAGTTTCTCCATGAGATAGTAAAAGAAGGTTCAAATTGAACAGCTGCTGTCAACGGTCATTCTAAGTTGAATGTGCCTGCTCTCGTCAGATCGCAGCAGCAATGCAGCTTAAGGCTTGGCAAGTACCAGCATGGGAGACTGGCTGGGAATCCCAAGTTCCGTTGACCTTTTTGAACCTGAAAATTGTGTTAGTTTCTCTACGAGATAGTAAAAGAAGGTTCAAATTGAACAGCTGCTGTCAACGGCCATTCTAAGCTGAATGTGCCTGCTCTCGTCATATCGCAGCAGCAATGCAGCTTAAGGCTTGGCAAGTACCAGCATGGGAGACTGGCTGGGAATCCCAAGTTCTTTTGACCTTTTTGAACCTGAAAATTGTGTTAGTTTCTCTATGAGATAGTAAAAGAAGGTTCAAATTGAACAGCTGCTGTCAACGGCCATTCTAAGCTGAATGTGCCTGCTCTCGTCATATCGCAGCAGCAATGCAGCTTAAGGCTTGGCAAGTACCAGCATGGGAGACTGGCTGGGAATCCCAAGTTCTGTTGACCTTTTTGAACCTGAAAATTGTTAGTTTCTCTGTCAAAGAAGGTAAAAGAAGGTTCAAATTGAACAGCTGCTGTCAACGGCCATTCTAAGCTGAATGTGCCTGCTCTCGTCATATCGCAGCAGCAATGCAGCTTAAGGCTTGGCAAGTACCAGCATGGGAGACTGGCTGGGAATCCCAAGTTCCGTTGACCTTTTTGAACCTGAAAATTGTGTTAGTTTCTCTATGAGATAGTAAAAGAAAGTAGAAATTAGGCAGCTGCTGTCAACGGCCATTCTAAGCTGAATGTGCCTGCTCTCGTCAGATCGCAGCAGCAATGCAGCTTAAGGCTTGGCAAGTACCAGCATGGGAGACTGGCTGGGAATCCCAAGTTCTGTTGACCTTTTTGAACCTGAAAATTGTGTTAGTTTTTCTATGAGATAGTAAAAGAAGGTTCAAATTGAACAGCTGCTGTCAACGGCCATTCTAAGCTGAATGTGCCTGTTCTCGTCAGATCGCAGCAGCAATGCAGCTTAAGGCTTGGCAAGTACCAGCATGGGAGACTGGCTGGGAATACCAAGTTCCGTTGACCTTTTTGAACCTGAAAATTGTGTTAGTTTCTCCATGAGATAGTAAAAGAAGGTTCAAATTGAACAGCTGCTGTCAACGGTCATTCTAAGTTGAATGTGCCTGCTCTCGTCAGATCGCAGCAGCAATGCAGCTTAAGGCTTGGCAAGTACCAGCATGGGAGACTGGCTGGGAATCCCAAGTTCCGTTGACCTTTTTGAACCTGAAAATTGTGTTAGTTTCTCTACGAGATAGTAAAAGAAGGTTCAAATTGAACAGCTGCTGTCAACGGCCATTCTAAGCTGAATGTGCCTGCTCTCGTCATATCGCAGCAGCAATGCAGCTTAAGGCTTGGCAAGTACCAGCATGGGAGACTGGCTGGGAATCCCAAGTTCTTTTGACCTTTTTGAACCTGAAAATTGTGTTAGTTTCTCTATGAGATAGTAAAAGAAGGTTCAAATTGAACAGCTGCTGTCAACGGCCATTCTAAGCTGAATGTGCCTGCTCTCGTCATATCGCAGCAGCAATGCAGCTTAAGGCTTGGCAAGTACCAGCATGGGAGACTGGCTGGGAATCCCAAGTTCTGTTGACCTTTTTGAACCTGAAAATTGTTAGTTTCTCTGTCAAAGAAGGTAAAAGAAGGTTCAAATTGAACAGCTGCTGTCAACGGCCATTCTAAGCTGAATGTGCCTGCTCTCGTCATATCGCAGCAGCAATGCAGCTTAAGGCTTGGCAAGTACCAGCATGGGAGACTGGCTGGGAATCCCAAGTTCCGTTGACCTTTTTGAACCTGAAAATTGTGTTAGTTTCTCTATGAGATAGTAAAAGAAAGTAGAAATTAGGCAGCTGCTGTCAACGGCCATTCTAAGCTGAATGTGCCTGCTCTCGTCAGATCGCAGCAGCAATGCAGCTTAAGGCTTGGCAAGTACCAGCATGGGAGACTGGCTGGGAATCCCAAGTTCTGTTGACCTTTTTGAACCTGAAAATTGTGTTAGTTTTTCTATGAGATAGTAAAAGAAGGTTCAAATTGAACAGCTGCTGTCAACGGCCATTCTAAGCTGAATGTGCCTGCTCTCGTCAGATCGCAGCAGCAATGCAGCTTAAGGCTTGGCAAGTACCAGCATGGGAGACTGGCTGGGAATCCCAAGTTCTGTTGACCTTTTTGAACCTGAAAATTGTGTTAGTTTCTCTATGAGATAGTAAAAGAAGGTTCAAATTGAACAGCTGCTGTCAACGGCCATTCTAAGCTGAATGTGCCTGCTCTCGTCAGATCGCAGCAGCAATGCAGCTTAAGGCTTGGCAAGTACCAGCATGGGAGACTGGCTGCGAATCCCAAGTTCCATTGACCTTTTTGAACCTGAAAATTGTTAGTTTCTCTGTCAAAGATGGTAAAAGAAGGTTCAAATTGAACAGCTGCTGTCAACGGCCATTCTAAGCTGAATGTGCCTGCTCTCGTCAGATCGCAGCAGCAATGCAGCTTAAGGCTTGGCAAGTACCAGCATGGGAGACTGGCTGGGAATCCCAAGTTCCGTTGACCTTTTTGAACCTGAAAATTGTGTTAGTTTCTCTATGAGATAGTAAAAAAAGGTTCAAATTGAACAGCTGCTGTCAACGGCCATTCTAAGCTGAATGTGCCTGCTCTCGTCAGATCGCAGCAGCAATGCAGCTTAAGGCTTGGCAAGTACCAGCATGGGAGACTGGCTGGGAATCCCAAGTTCCGTTGACCTTTTTGAACCTGAAAATTGTGTTAGTTTCTCTATGAGATAGTAAAAGAAGGTTCAAATTGAACAGCTGCTGTCAACAGCATTCTAAGCTGAATGTGCCTGCTCTCGTCAGATCGCAGCAGCAATGCAGCTTAAGGCTTGGCAAGTACCAGCATGGGAGACTGGCTGGGAATCCCAAGTTCTGTTGACCTTTTTGAACCTGAAAATTGTGTTAGTTTCTCTATGAGATAGTAAAAGAAGGTTCAAATTGAACAGCTGCTGTCAACGGCCATTCTAAGCTGAATGTGCCTGCTCTCGTCAGATCGCAGCAGCAATGCAGCTTAAGGCTTGGCAAGTGCCAGCATGGGAGACTGGCTGGGAATCCCAAGTTCTGTTGACCTTTTTGAACCTGAAAATTGTGTTAGTTTCTCTATGAGATAGTAAAAGAAGGTTCAAATTGAACAGCTGCTGTCAACGGCCATTCTAAGCTGAATGTGCGTGCTCTTGTCGGATCACAGCAGCGATGCGGCTTAAGGCTTGGCAAGTACCAGCATGGGAGACTGGCTGCGAATTCCAAGTTCCGTTGACCTTTTTGAACCTGAAAATTGTGTTAGTTTCTCTATGAGATAGTAAAAGAAGGTTCAAACTGAACAGCTGCTGTCAACGGCCATTCTAAGCTGAATGTGCCTGCTCTCGTCAGATCGCAGCATCAATGCAGCTTAAGGCTTGGCAAGTACCAGCATGGGAGACTAGCTGGGAATCCCAAGTTCTGTTGACCTTTTTGAACCTGAAAATTGTTAGTTTCTCTGTCAAAGATGGTAAAAGAAGGTTCAAATTGAACAGCTGCTGTCAACGGCCATTCTAAGCTGAATGTGCCTGCTCTCGTCAGATCGCAGCAGCAATGCAGCTTAAGGCTTGGCAAGTACCAGCATGGGAGACTGGCTGGGAATCCCAAGTTCCGTTGACCTTTTTGAACTTGAAAATTGTGTTAGTTTCTCTATGAGATAGTAAAAGAAGGTTCAAATTGAACAGCTGCTGTCAACGGCCATTCTAAGCTGAATGTGCCTGCTCTCGTCAGATCGCAGCAGCAATGCAGCTTAAGGCTTGGCAAGTACCAGCATGGGAGACTGGCTGGGAATCCCAAGTTCCGTTGACCTTTTTGAACCTGAAAATTGTTAGTTTCTCTGTCAAAGATGGTAAAAGAAGGTTCAAATTGAACAGCTGCTGTCAACGGCCATTCTAAGCTGAATGTGCCTGCTCTCGTCAGATCGC
The DNA here is from genome assembly GCF_040894005.1 of Engystomops pustulosus. Classification (NCBI taxonomy): domain Eukaryota; kingdom Metazoa; phylum Chordata; class Amphibia; order Anura; family Leptodactylidae; genus Engystomops; species Engystomops pustulosus. The sequence continues at coordinate 69,860,346 of NC_092419.1, forward strand.
AGCAGCAATGCAGCTTAAGGCTTGGCAAGTACCAGCATGGGAGACTGGCTGGGAATCCCAAGTTCCGTTGACCTTTTTGAACTTGAAAATTGTGTTAGTTTCTCTATGAGATAGTAAAAGAAGGTTCAAATTGAACAGCTGCTGTCAACGGCCATTCTAAGCTGAATGTGCGTGCTCTTGTCGGATCACAGCAGCGATGCGGCTTAAGGCTTGGCAAGTACCAGCATGGGAGACTGGCTGCGAATCCCAAGTTCCGTTGACCTTTTTGAACCTGAAAATTGTGTTAGTTTCTCTATGAGATAGTAAAAGAAGGTTCAAACTGAACAGCTGCTGTCAATGGCCATTCTAAGCTGAATGTGCCTGCTCTCGTCAGATCGCAGCAGCAATGCAGCTTAAGGCTTGGCAAGTACCAGCATGGGAGACTGGCTGGAAATCCCAAGTTCTGTTGACCTTTTTGAACCTGAAAATTGTGTTAGTTTCTCTATGAGATAGTAAAAGAAAGTAGAAATTAGGCAGCTGCTGTCAACGGCCATTCTAAGCTGAATGTGCCTGCTCTCGTCAGATCGCAGCAGCAATGCAGCTTAAGGCTTGGCAAGTACCAGCATGGGAGACTGGCTGGGAATCCCAAGTTCTGTTGACCTTTTTGAACCTGAAAATTGTGTTAGTTTTTCTATGAGATAGTAAAAGAAGGTTCAAATTGAACAGCTGCTGTCAACGGCCATTCTAAGCTGAATGTGCCTGCTCTCGTCAGATCGCAGCAGCTTAAGGCTTGGCAAGTACCAGCATGGGAGACTGGCTGGGAATCCCAAGTTCCGTTGACCTTTTTGAACCTGAAAATTGTGTTAGTTTCTCTATGAGATAGTAAAAGAAGGTTCAAATTGAACAGCTGCTGTCAACGGTCATTCTAAGCTGAATGTGCCTGCTCTCGTCAGATCGCAGCAGCAATGCAGCTTAAGGCTTGGCAAGTACCAGCATGGGAGACTGGCTGGGAATCCCAAGTTCCGTTGACCTTTTTGAACCTGAAAATTGTGTTAGTTTCTCTATGAGATAGTAAAAGAAGGTTCAAATTGAACAGCTGCTGTCAACGGCCATTCTAAGCTGAATGTGCCTGCTCTCGTCAGATCGCAGCAGCAATGCAGCTTAAGGCTTGGCAAGTACCAGCATGGGAGACTGGCTGGGAATCCCAAGTTCCGTTGACCTTTTTGAACCTTAAAATTGTTAGTTTCTCTGTCAAAGATGGTAAAAGAAGGTTCAAATTGAACAGCTGCTGTCAACGGCCATTCTAAGCTGAATGTGCCTGCTCTCGTCAGATCGCAGCAGCAATGCAGCTTAAGGCTTGGCAAGTACCAGCATGGGAGACTGGCTGGGAATCCCAAGTTCCGTTGACCTTTTTGAACCTGAAAATTGTGTTAGTTTCTCTATGAGATAGTAAAAGGAGGTTCAAACTGAACAGCTGCTGTCAACGGCCATTCTAAGCTGAATGTGCCTGCTCTCGTCAGATCGCAGCAGCAATGCAGCTTAAGGCTTGGCAAGTACCAGCATGGGAGACTGGCTGGGAATCCCAAGTTCCGTTGACCTTTTTGAACCTGAAAATTGTGTTAGTTTCTCTATGAGATAGTAAAAGAAGGTTCAAATTGAACAGCTGCTGTCAACGGCCATTCTAAGCTGAATGTGCCTGCTCTCGTCAGATAGCAGCAGCAATGCAGCTTAAGGCTTGGCAAGTACCAGCATGGGAGACTGGCTGGGAATCCCAAGTTCTGTTGACCTTTTTGAACCTGAAAATTGTGTTAGTTTTTCTATGAGATAGTAAAAGAAGGTTCAAATTGAACAGCTGCTGTCAACGGCCATTCTAAGCTGAATGTGCCTGCTCTCGTCAGATTGCAGCAGCAATGCAGTTTAAGGCTTGGCAAGTACCAGCATGGGAGACTGGCTGGGAATCCCAAGTTCTGTTGACCTTTTTGAACCTGAAAATTGTGTTAGTTTCTCTATGAGATAGTAAAAGAAGGTTCAAATTGAACAGCTGCTGTCAACGGCCATTCTAAGCTGAATGTGCCTGCTCTCGTCAGATCGCAGCAACAATGAAGCTTAAGGCTTGGCAAGTACCAGCATGGGAGACTGGCTGGGAATCCCAAGTTCTGTTAACCTTTTTGAACCTGAAAATTGTTAGTTTCTCTGTCAAAGATGGTAAAAGAAGGTTCAAATTGAACAGCTGCTGTCAACGGCCATTCTAAGCTGAATGTGCCTGCTCTCGTCAGATCGCAGCAGCAATGCAGCTTAAGGCTTGGCAAGTACCAGCATGGGAGACTGGCTGGGAATCCCAAGTTCCGTTGACCTTTTTGAACCTGAAAATTGTGTTAGTTTCTCTATGAGATAGTAAAAGAAGGTTCAAATTGAACAGCTGCTGTCAACGGCCATTCTAAGCTGAATGTGCCTGCTCTCGTCAGATCGCAGCAGCAATGCAGCTTAAGGCTTGGCAAGTACCAGCATGGGAGACTGGCTGGGAATCCCAAGTTCCGTTGACCTTTTTGAACCTGAAAATTGTGTTAGTTTCTCTATGAGATAGTAAAAGAAAGTAGAAATTAGGCAGCTGCTGTCAACGGCCATTCTAAGCTGAATGTGCATGCTCTCGTCAGATCGCAGCAGCAATGCAGCTTAAGGCTTGGCAAGTACCAGCATGGGAGACTGGCTGGGAATCCCAAGTTCTGTTGACCTTTTTGAACCTGAAAATTGTGTTAGTTTCTCTATGAGATAGTAAAAGAAGGTTCAAATTGAACAGCTGCTGTCAACGGCCATTCTAAGCTGAATGTGCCTGCTCTCGTCAGATCGCAGCAGCAATGCAGCTTAAGGCTTGGCAAGTACCAGCATGGGAGACTGGCTGCGAATCCCAAGTTCCGTTGACCTTTTTGAACCTGAAAATTGTGTTAGTTTCTCTGTCAAAGATGGTAAAAGAAGGTTCAAATTGAACAGCTGCTGTCAACGGCCATTCTAAGCTGAATGTGCCTGCTCTCGTCAGATCGCAGCAGCAATGCAGCTTAAGGCTTGGCAAGTACCAGCATGGGAGACTGGCTGGGAATCCCAAGTTCCGTTGACCTTTTTGAACCTGAAAATTGTGTTAGTTTCTCTATGAGATAGTAAAAAAAGGTTCAAATTGAACAGCTGCTGTCAACGGCCATTCTAAGCTGAATGTGCCTGCTCTCGTCAGATCGCAGCAGCAATGCAGCTTAAGGCTTGGCAAGTACCAGCATGGGAGACTGGCTGGGAATCCCAAGTTCTGTTGACCTTTTTGAACCTGAAAATTGTGTTAGTTTCTCTATGAGATAGTAAAAGAAGGTTCAAATTGAACAGCTGCTGTCAACGGCCATTCTAAGCTGAATGTGCGTGCTCTTGTCGGATCACAGCAGCGATGCGGCTTAAGGCTTGGCAAGTACCAGCATGGGAGACTGGCTGCGAATTCCAAGTTCCGTTGACCTTTTTGAACCTGAAAATTGTGTTAGTTTCTCTATGAGATAGTAAAAGAAGGTTCAAACTGAACAGCTGCTGTCAACGGCCATTCTAAGCTGAATGTGCCTGCTCTCGTCAGATCGCAGCATCAATGCAGCTTAAGGCTTGGCAAGTACCAGCATGGGAGACTGGCTGGGAATCCCAAGTTCTGTTGACCTTTTTGAACCTGAAAATTGTTAGTTTCTCTGTCAAAGATGGTAAAAGAAGGTTCAAATTGAACAGCTGCTGTCAATGGCCATTCTAAGATGAATGTGCCTGCTCTCGTCAGATCGCAGCAGCAATGCAGCTTAAGGCTTGGCAAGTACCAGCATGGGAGACTGGCTGGGAATCCCAAGTTCTGTTGACCTTTTTGAACCTGAAAATTGTGTTAGTTTCTCTATGAGATAGTAAAAGAAGGTTCAAATTGAACAGCTGCTGTCAACGGCCATTCTAAGCTGAATGTGCCTGCTCTCGTCAGATCGCAGCAGCTTAAGGCTTGGCAAGTACCAGCATGGGAGACTGGCTGGGAATCCCAAGTTCCGTTGACCTTTTTGAACCTGAAAATTGTGTTAGTTTCTCTATGAGATAGTAAAAGAAGGTTCAAATTGAACAGCTGCTGTCAACGGTCATTCTAAGCTGAATGTGCCTGCTCTCGTCAGATCGCAGCAGCAATGCAGCTTAAGGCTTGGCAAGTACCAGCATGGGAGACTGGCTGGGAATCCCAAGTTCCGTTGACCTTTTTGAACCTGAAAATTGTGTTAGTTTCTCTATGAGATAGTAAAAGAAGGTTCAAATTGAACAGCTGCTGTCAACGGCCATTCTAAGCTGAATGTGCCTGCTCTCGTCAGATCGCAGCAGCAATGCAGCTTAAGGCTTGGCAAGTACCAGCATGGGAGACTGGCTGGGAATCCCAAGTTCCGTTGACCTTTTTGAACCTTAAAATTGTTAGTTTCTCTGTCAAAGATGGTAAAAGAAGGTTCAAATTGAACAGCTGCTGTCAACGGCCATTCTAAGCTGAATGTGCCTGCTCTCGTCAGATCGCAGCAGCAATGCAGCTTAAGGCTTGGCAAGTACCAGCATGGGAGACTGGCTGGGAATCCCAAGTTCCGTTGACCTTTTTGAACCTGAAAATTGTGTTAGTTTCTCTATGAGATAGTAAAAGGAGGTTCAAACTGAACAGCTGCTGTCAACGGCCATTCTAAGCTGAATGTGCCTGCTCTCGTCAGATCGCAGCAGCAATGCAGCTTAAGGCTTGGCAAGTACCAGCATGGGAGACTGGCTGGGAATCCCAAGTTCCGTTGACCTTTTTGAACCTGAAAATTGTGTTAGTTTCTCTATGAGATAGTAAAAGAAGGTTCAAATTGAACAGCTGCTGTCAACGGCCATTCTAAGCTGAATGTGCCTGCTCTCGTCAGATCGCAGCAACAATGAAGCTTAAGGCTTGGCAAGTACCAGCATGGGAGACTGGCTGGGAATCCCAAGTTCTGTTAACCTTTTTGAACCTGAAAATTGTTAGTTTCTCTGTCAAAGATGGTAAAAGAAGGTTCAAATTGAACAGCTGCTGTCAACGGCCATTCTAAGCTGAATGTGCCTGCTCTCGTCAGATCGCAGCAGCAATGCAGCTTAAGGCTTGGCAAGTACCAGCATGGGAGACTGGCTGGGAATCCCAAGTTCCGTTGACCTTTTTGAACCTGAAAATTGTGTTAGTTTCTCTATGAGATAGTAAAAGAAGGTTCAAATTGAACAGCTGCTGTCAACGGCCATTCTAAGCTGAATGTGCCTGCTCTCGTCAGATCGCAGCAGCAATGCAGCTTAAGGCTTGGCAAGTACCAGCATGGGAGACTGGCTGGGAATCCCAAGTTCCGTTGACCTTTTTGAACCTGAAAATTGTGTTAGTTTCTCTATGAGATAGTAAAAGAAAGTAGAAATTAGGCAGCTGCTGTCAACGGCCATTCTAAGCTGAATGTGCCTGCTCTCGTCAGATCGCAGCAGCAATGCAGCTTAAGGCTTGGCAAGTACCAGCATAGGAGACTGGCTGGGAATCCCAAGTTCTGTTGACCTTTTTGAACCTGAAAATTGTGTTAGTTTTTCTATGAGATAGTAAAAGAAGGTTCAAATTGAACAGCTGCTGTCAACGGCCATTCTAAGCTGAATGTGCCTGCTCTCGTCAGATCGCAGCAGCAATGCAGCTTAAGGCTTGGCAAGTACCAGCATGGGAGACTGGCTGGGAATCCCAAGTTCTGTTGACCTTTTTGAACCTGAAAATTGTGTTAGTTTCTCTATGAGATAGTAAAAGAAGGTTCAAATTGAGCAGCTGCTGTCAACGGCCATTCTAAGCTGAATGTGCCTGCTCTTGTCAGATCGCAGCAGCAATGCAGCTTAAGGCTTGGCAAGTACCAGCATGGGAGACTGGCTGGGAATCCCAAGTTCCGTTGACCTTTTTGAACCTGAAAATTGTGTTAGTTTCTCTATGAGATAGTAAAAGAAGGTTCAAATTGAACAGCTGCTGTCAACGGTCATTCTAAGCTGAATGTGCCTGCTCTCGTCAGATCGCAGCAGCAATGCAGCTTAAGGCTTGGCAAGTACCAGCATGGGAGACTAGCTGGGAATCCCAAGTTCCGTTGACCTTTTTGAACCTGAAAATTGTGTTAGTTTCTCTATGAGATAGTAAAAGAAGGTTCAAATTGAACAGCTGCTGTCAACGGCCATTCTAAGCTGAATGTGCCTGCTCTCGTCAGATCGCAGCAGCAATGCAGCTTAAGGCTTGGCAAGTACCAGCATGGGAGACTGGCTGGGAATCCCAAGTTCCGTTGACCTTTTTGAACCTTAAAATTGTTAGTTTCTCTGTCAAAGATGGTAAAAGAAGGTTCAAATTGAACAGCTGCTGTCAACGGCCATTCTAAGCTGAATGTGCCTGCTCTCGTCAGATCGCAGCAGCAATGCAGCTTAAGGCTTGGCAAGTACCAGCATGGGAGACTGGCTGGGAATCCCAAGTTCCGTTGACCTTTTTGAACCTGAAAATTGTGTTAGTTTCTCTATGAGATAGTAAAAGGAGGTTCAAACTGAACAGCTGCTGTCAACGGCCATTCTAAGCTGAATGTGCCTGCTCTCGTCAGATCGCAGCAGCAATGCAGCTTAAGGCTTGGCAAGTACCAGCATGGGAGACTGGCTGGGAATCCCAAGTTCCGTTGACCTTTTTGAACCTGAAAATTGTGTTAGTTTCTCTATGAGATAGTAAAAGAAGGTTCAAATTGAACAGCTGCTGTCAACGGCCATTCTAAGCTGAATGTGCCTGCTCTCGTCAGATAGCAGCAGCAATGCAGCTTAAGGCTTGGCAAGTACCAGCATGGGAGACTGGCTGGGAATCCCAAGTTCTGTTGACCTTTTTGAACCTGAAAATTGTGTTAGTTTTTCTATGAGATAGTAAAAGAAGGTTCAAATTGAACAGCTGCTGTCAACGGCCATTCTAAGCTGAATGTGCCTGCTCTCGTCAGATTGCAGCAGCAATGCAGCTTAAGGCTTGGCAAGTACCAGCATGGGAGACTGGCTGGGAATCTCAAGTTCTGTTGACCTTTTTGAACCTGAAAATTGTGTTAGTTTCTCTATGAGATAGTAAAAGAAGGTTCAAATTGAACAGCTGCTGTCAACGGCCATTCTAAGCTGAATGTGCCTGCTCTCGTCAGATCGCAGCAACAATGAAGCTTAAGGCTTGGCAAGTACCAGCATGGGAGACTGGCTGGGAATCCCAAGTTCTGTTAACCTTTTTGAACCTGAAAATTGTTAGTTTCTCTGTCAAAGATGGTAAAAGAAGGTTCAAATTGAACAGCTGCTGTCAACGGCCATTCTAAGCTGAATGTGCCTGCTCTCGTCAGATCGCAGCAGCAATGCAGCTTAAGGCTTGGCAAGTACCAGCGTGGGAGACTGGCTGGGAATCCCAAGTTCCGTTGACCTTTTTGAACCTGAAAATTGTGTTAGTTTCTCTATGAGATAGTAAAAGAAGGTTCAAATTGAACAGCTGCTGTCAACGGCCATTCTAAGCTGAATGTGCCTGCTCTCGTCAGATCGCAGCAGCAATGCAGCTTAAGGCTTGGCAAGTACCAGCATGGGAGACTGGCTGGGAATCCCAAGTTCCGTTGACCTTTTTGAACCTGAAAATTGTGTTAGTTTCTCTATGAGATAGTAAAAGAAAGTAGAAATTAGGCAGCTGCTGTCAACGGCCATTCTAAGCTGAATGTGCCTGCTCTCGTCAGATCGCAGCAGCAATGCAGCTTAAGGCTTGGCAAGTACCAGCATGGGAGACTGGCTGGGAATCCCAAGTTCTGTTGACCTTTTGAACCTGAAAATTGTGTTAGTTTTTCTATGAGATAGTAAAAGAAGGTTCAAATTGAACAGCTGCTGTCAACGGCCATTCTAAGCTGAATGTGCCTGCTCTCGTCAGATCGCAGCAGCAATGCAGCTTAAGGCTTGGCAAGTACCAGCATGGGAGACTGGCTGGGAATCCCAAGTTCTGTTGACCTTTTTGAACCTGAAAATTGTGTTAGTTTCTCTATGAGATAGTAAAAGAAGGTTCAAATTGAACAGCTGCTGTCAACGGCCATTCTAAGCTGAATGTGCCTGCTCTTGTCAGATCGCAGCAGCAATGCAGCTTAAGGCTTGGCAAGTACCAGCATGGGAGACTGGCTGGGAATCCCAAGTTCCGTTGACCTTTTTGAACCTGAAAATTGTGTTAGTTTCTCTATGAGATAGTAAAAGAAGGTTCAAATTGAACAGCTGCTGTCAACGGTCATTCTAAGCTGAATGTGCCTGCTCTCGTCAGATCGCAGCAGCAATGCAGCTTAAGGCTTGGCAAGTACCAGCATGGGAGACTAGCTGGGAATCCCAAGTTCCGTTGACCTTTTTGAACCTGAAAATTGTGTTAGTTTCTCTATGAGATAGTAAAAGAAGGTTCAAATTGAACAGCTGCTGTCAACGGCCATTCTAAGCTGAATGTGCCTGCTCTCGTCAGATCGCAGCAGCAATGCAGCTTAAGGCTTGGCAAGTACCAGCATGGGAGACTGGCTGGGAATCCCAAGTTCCGTTGACCTTTTTGAACCTTAAAATTGTTAGTTTCTCTGTCAAAGATGGTAAAAGAAGGTTCAAATTGAACAGCTGCTGTCAACGGCCATTCTAAGCTGAATGTGCCTGCTCTCGTCAGATCGCAGCAGCAATGCAGCTTAAGGCTTGGCAAGTACCAGCATGGGAGACTGGCTGGGAATCCCAAGTTCCGTTGACCTTTTTGAACCTGAAAATTGTGTTAGTTTCTCTATGAGATAGTAAAAGGAGGTTCAAACTGAACAGCTGCTGTCAACGGCCATTCTAAGCTGAATGTGCCTGCTCTCGTCAGATCGCAGCAGCAATGCAGCTTAAGGCTTGGCAAGTACCAGCATGGGAGACTGGCTGGGAATCCCAAGTTCCGTTGACCTTTTTGAACCTGAAAATTGTGTTAGTTTCTCTATGAGATAGTAAAAGAAGGTTCAAATTGAACAGCTGCTGTCAACGGCCATTCTAAGCTGAATGTGCCTGCTCTCGTCAGATAGCAGCAGCAATGCAGCTTAAGGCTTGGCAAGTACCAGCATGGGAGACTGGCTGGGAATCCCAAGTTCTGTTGACCTTTTTGAACCTGAAAATTGTGTTAGTTTTTCTATGAGATAGTAAAAGAAGGTTCAAATTGAACAGCTGCTGTCAACGGCCATTCTAAGCTGAATGTGCCTGCTCTCGTCAGATTGCAGCAGCAATGCAGCTTAAGGCTTGGCAAGTACCAGCATGGGAGACTGGCTGGGAATCTCAAGTTCTGTTGACCTTTTTGAACCTGAAAATTGTGTTAGTTTCTCTATGAGATAGTAAAAGAAGGTTCAAATTGAACAGCTGCTGTCAACGGCCATTCTAAGCTGAATGTGCCTGCTCTCGTCAGATCGCAGCAACAATGAAGCTTAAGGCTTGGCAAGTACCAGCATGGGAGACTGGCTGGGAATCCCAAGTTCTGTTAACCTTTTTGAACCTGAAAATTGTTAGTTTCTCTGTCAAAGATGGTAAAAGAAGGTTCAAATTGAACAGCTGCTGTCAACGGCCATTCTAAGCTGAATGTGCCTGCTCTCGTCAGATCGCAGCAGCAATGCAGCTTAAGGCTTGGCAAGTACCAGCGTGGGAGACTGGCTGGGAATCCCAAGTTCCGTTGACCTTTTTGAACCTGAAAATTGTGTTAGTTTCTCTATGAGATAGTAAAAGAAGGTTCAAATTGAACAGCTGCTGTCAACGGCCATTCTAAGCTGAATGTGCCTGCTCTCGTCAGATCGCAGCAGCAATGCAGCTTAAGGCTTGGCAAGTACCAGCATGGGAGACTGGCTGGGAATCCCAAGTTCCGTTGACCTTTTTGAACCTGAAAATTGTGTTAGTTTCTCTATGAGATAGTAAAAGAAAGTAGAAATTAGGCAGCTGCTGTCAACGGCCATTCTAAGCTGAATGTGCCTGCTCTCGTCAGATCGCAGCAGCAATGCAGCTTAAGGCTTGGCAAGTACCAGCATGGGAGACTGGCTGGGAATCCCAAGTTCTGTTGACCTTTTTGAACCTGAAAATTGTGTTAGTTTTTCTATGAGATAGTAAAAGAAGGTTCAAATTGAACAGCTGCTGTCAACGGCCATTCTAAGCTGAATGTGCCTGCTCTCGTCAGATCGCAGCAGCAATGCAGCTTAAGGCTTGGCAAGTACCAGCATGGGAGACTGGCTGGGAATCCCAAGTTCTGTTGACCTTTTTGAACCTGAAAATTGTGTTAGTTTCTCTATGAGATAGTAAAAGAAGGTTCAAATTGAACAGCTGCTATCAACGGCCATTCTAAGCTGAATGTGCCTGCTCTTGTCAGATCGCAGCAGCAATGCAGCTTAAGGCTTGGCAAGTACCAGCATGGGAGACTGGCTGGGAATCCCAAGTTCCGTTGACCTTTTTGAACCTGAAAATTGTGTTAGTTTCTCTATGAGATAGTAAAAGAAGGTTCAAATTGAACAGCTGCTGTCAACGGTCATTCTAAGCTGAATGTGCCTGCTCTCGTCAGATCGCAGCAGCAATGCAGCTTAAGGCTTGGCAAGTACCAGCATGGGAGACTAGCTGGGAATCCCAAGTTCCGTTGACCTTTTTGAACCTGAAAATTGTGTTAGTTTCTCTATGAGATAGTAAAAGAAGGTTCAAATTGAACAGCTGCTGTCAACGGCCATTCTAAGCTGAATGTGCCTGCTCTCGTCAGATCGCAGCAGCAATGCAGCTTAAGGCTTGGCAAGTACCAGCATGGGAGACTGGCTGGGAATCCCAAGTTCCGTTGACCTTTTTGAACCTGAAAATTGTTAGTTTCTCTGTCAAAGATGGTAAAAGAAGGTTCAAATTGAACAGCTGCTGTCAACGGCCATTCTAAGCTGAATGTGCCTGCTCTCGTCAGATCGCAGCAGCAATGCAGCTTAAGGCTTGGCAAGTACCAGCATGGGAGACTGGCTGGGAATCCCAAGTTCCGTTGACCTTTTTGAACCTGAAAATTGTGTTAGTTTCTCTATGAGATAGTAAAAGGAGGTTCAAACTGAACAGCTGCTGTCAACGGCCATTCTAAGCTGAATGTGCCTGCTCTCGTCAGATCGCAGCAGCAATGCAGCTTAAGGCTTGGCAAGTACCAGCATGGGAGACTGGCTGGGAATCCCAAGTTCTGTTGACCTTTTTGAACCTGAAAATTGTGTTAGTTTCTCTATGAGATAGTAAAAGAAGGTTCAAATTGAACAGCTGCTGTCAACGGCCATTCTAAGCTGAATGTGCCTGCTCTTGTCAGATCGCAGCAGCAATGCAGCTTAAGGCTTGGCAAGTACCAGCATGGGAGACTGGCTGGGAATCCCAAGTTCCGTTGACCTTTTTGAACCTGAAAATTGTGTTAGTTTCTCTATGAGATAGTAAAAGAAGGTTCAAATTGAACAGCTGCTGTCAACGGTCATTCTAAGCTGAATGTGCCTGCTCTCGTCAGATCGCAGCAGCAATGCAGCTTAAGGCTTGGCAAGTACCAGCATGGGAGACTGGCTGGGAATCCCAAGTTCCGTTGACCTTTTTGAACCTGAAAATTGTGTTAGTTTCTCTATGAGATAGTAAAAAAAGGTTCAAATTGAACAGCTGCTGTCAACGGCCATTCTAAGCTGAATGTGCCTGCTCTCGTCAGATCGCAGCAGCAATGCAGCTTAAGGCTTGGCAAGTACCAGCATGGGAGACTGGCTGGGAATCCCAAGTTCCGTTGACCTTTTTGAACCTGAAAATTGTGTTAGTTTTTCTATGAGATAGTAAAAGAAGGTTCAAATTGAACAGCTGCTGTCAACGGCCATTCTAAGCTGAATGTGCCTGCTCTCGTCAGATTGCAGCAGCAATGCAGCTTAAGGCTTGGCAAGTACCAGCATGGGAGACTGGCTGGGAATCTCAAGTTCTGTTGACCTTTTTGAACCTGAAAATTGTGTTAGTTTCTCTATGAGATAGTAAAAGAAGGTTCAAATTGAACAGCTGCTGTCAACGGCCATTCTAAGCTGAATGTGCCTGCTCTCGTCAGATCGCAGCAACAATGAAGCTTAAGGCTTGGCAAGTACCAGCATGGGAGACTGGCTGGGAATCCCAAGTTCTGTTAACCTTTTTGAACCTGAAAATTGTTAGTTTCTCTGTCAAAGATGGTAAAAGAAGGTTCAAATTGAACAGCTGCTGTCAACGGCCATTCTAAGCTGAATGTGCCTGCTCTCGTCAGATCGCAGCAGCAATGCAGCTTAAGGCTTGGCAAGTACCAGCATGGGAGACTGGCTGGGAATCCCAAGTTCCGTTGACCTTTTTGAACCTGAAAATTGTGTTAGTTTTTCTATGAGATAGTAAAAGAAGGTTCAAATTGAACAGCTGCTGTCAACGGCCATTCTAAGCTGAATGTGCCTGCTCTCGTCAGATTGCAGCAGCAATGCAGCTTAAGGCTTGGCAAGTACCAGCATGGGAGACTGGCTGGGAATCTCAAGTTCTGTTGACCTTTTTGAACCTGAAAATTGTGTTAGTTTCTCTATGAGATAGTAAAAGAAGGTTCAAATTGAACAGCTGCTGTCAACGGCCATTCTAAGCTGAATGTGCCTGCTCTCGTCAGATCGCAGCAACAATGAAGCTTAAGGCTTGGCAAGTACCAGCATGGGAGACTGGCTGGGAATCCCAAGTTCTGTTAACCTTTTTGAACCTGAAAATTGTTAGTTTCTCTGTCAAAGATGGTAAAAGAAGGTTCAAATTGAACAGCTGCTGTCAACGGCCATTCTAAGCTGAATGTGCCTGCTCTCGTCAGATCGCAGCAGCAATGCAGCTTAAGGCTTGGCAAGTACCAGCATGGGAGACTGGCTGGGAATCCCAAGTTCCGTTGACCTTTTTGAACCTGAAAATTGTGTTAGTTTCTCTATGAGATAGTAAAAGAAGGTTCAAATTGAACAGCTGCTGTCAACGGCCATTCTAAGCTGAATGTGCCTGCTCTCGTCAGATCGCAGCAGCAATGCAGCTTAAGGCTTGGCAAGTACCAGCATGGGAGACTGGCTGGGAATCCCAAGTTCCGTTGACCTTTTTGAACCTGAAAATTGTGTTAGTTTCTCTATGAGATAGTAAAAGAAAGTAGAAATTAGGCAGCTGCTGTCAACGGCCATTCTAAGCTGAATGTGCCTGCTCTCGTCAGATCGCAGCAGCAATGCAGCTTAAGGCTTGGCAAGTACCAGCATGGGAGACTGGCTGGGAATGCCAAGTTCTGTTTACCTTTTTGAACCTGAAAATTGTGTTAGTTTTTCTATGAGATAGTAAAAGAAGGTTCAAATTGAACAGCTGCTGTCAACGGCCATTCTAAGCTGAATGTGCCTGCTCTCGTCAGATCGCAGCAGCAATGCAGCTTAAGGCTTGGCAAGTACCAGCATGGGAGACTGGCTGGGAATCCCAAGTTCTGTTGACCTTTTTGAACCTGAAAATTGTGTTAGTTTCTCTATGAGATAGTAAAAGAAGGTTCAAATTGAACAGCTGCTGTCAACGGCCATTCTAAGCTGAATGTGCCTGCTCTCGTCAGATCGCAGCAGCAATGCAGCTTAAGGCTTGGCAAGTACCAGCATGGGAGACTGGCTGCGAATCCCAAGTTCCGTTGACCTTTTTGAACCTGAAAATTGTTAGTTTCTCTGTCAAAGATGGTAAAAGAAGGTTCAAATTGAACAGCTGCTGTCAACGGCCATTCTAAGCTGAATGTGCCTGCTCTCGTCAGATCGCAGCAGCAATGCAGCTTAAGGCTTGGCAAGTACCAGCATGGGAGACTGGCTGGGAATCCCAAGTTCCGTTGACCTTTTTGAACCTGAAAATTGTGTTAGTTTCTCTATGAGATAGTAAAAAAAGGTTCAAATTGAACAGCTGCTGTCAACGGCCATTCTAAGCTGAATGTGCCTGCTCTCGTCAGATCGCAGCAGCAATGCAGCTTAAGGCTTGGCAAGTACCAGCATGGGAGACTGGCTGGGAATCCCAAGTTCCGTTGACCTTTTTGAACCTGAAAATTGTGTTAGTTTCTCTATGAGCTAGTAAAAGAAGGTTCAAATTGAACAGCTGCTGTCAACAGCATTCTAAGCTGAATGTGCCTGCTCTCGTCAGATCGCAGCAGCAATGCAGCTTAAGGCTTGGCAAGTACCAGCATGGGAGACTGGCTGGGAATCCCAAGTTCTGTTGACCTTTTTGAACCTGAAAATTGTGTTAGTTTCTCTATGAGATAGTAAAAGAAGGTTCAAATTGAACAGCTGCTGTCAACGGCCATTCTAAGCTGAATGTGCCTGCTCTCGTCAGATCGCAGCAGCAATGCAGCTTAAGGCTTGGCAAGTACCAGCATGGGAGACTGGCTGGGAATCCCAAGTTCTGTTGACCTTTTTGAACCTGAAAATTGTTTTAGCTTCTCTATGAGATAGTATAAGAAGGTTCAAATTGAACAGCTGCTGTCAACGGCCATTCTAAGCTGAATGTGCGTGCTCTTGTCGGATCAAAGCAGCGATGCGGCTTAAGGCTTGGCAAGTACCAGCATGGGAGACTGGCTGCGAATTCCAAGTTCCGTTGACCTTTTTGAACCTGAAAATTGTGTTAGTTTCTCTATGAGATAGTAAAAGAAGGTTCAAACTGAACAGCTGCTGTCAACGGCTATTCTAAGCTGAATGTGCCTGCTCTCGTCAGATCGCAGCATCAATGCAGCTTAAGGCTTGGCAAGTACCAGCATGGGAGACTGGCTGGGAATCCCAAGTTCTGTTGACCTTTTTGAACCTGAAAATTGTTAGTTTCTCTGTCAAAGATGGTAAAAGAAGGTTCAAATTGAACAGCTGCTGTCAACGGCCATTCTAAGCTGAATGTGCCTGCTCTCGTCAGATCGCAGCAGCAATGCAGCTTAAGGCTTGGCAAGTACCAGCATGGGAGACTGGCTGGGAATCCCAAGTTCCGTTGACCTTTTTGAACCTGAAAATTGTGTTAGTTTCTCTATGAGATAGTAAAAAAAGGTTCAAATTGAACAGCTGCTGTCAACGGCCATTCTAAGCTGAATGTGCCTGCTCTCGTCAGATCGCAGCAGCAATGCAGCTTAAGGCTTGGCAAGTACCAGCATGGGAGACTGGCTGGGAATCCCAAGTTCTGTTGACCTTTTTGAACCTGAAAATTGTGTTAGTTTCTCTATGAGATAGTAAAAGAAGGTTCAAATTGAACAGCTGCTGTCAACGGCCATTCTAAGCTGAATGTGCCTGCTCTCGTCAGATCGCAGCAGCAATGCAGCTTAAGGCTTGGCAAGTACCAGCATGGGAGACTGGCTGGGAATCCCAAGTTCTGTTGACCTTTTTGAACCTGAAAATTGTTTTAGCTTCTCTATGAGATAGTATAAGAAGGTTCAAATTGAACAGCTGCTGTCAACGGCCATTCTAAGCTGAATGTGCGTGCTCTTGTCGGATCACAGCAGCGATGCGGCTTAAGGCTTGGCAAGTACCAGCATGGGAGACTGGCTGGGAATTCCAAGTTCCGTTGACCTTTTTGAACCTGAAAATTGTGTTAGTTTCTCTATGAGATAGTAAAAGAAGGTTCAAACTGAACAGCTGCTGTCAACGGCTATTCTAAGCTGAATGTGCCTGCTCTCGTCAGATCGCAGCATCAATGCAGCTTAAGGCTTGGCAAGTACCAGCATGGGAGACTGGCTGGGAATCCCAAGTTCTGTTGACCTTTTTGAACCTGAAAATTGTTAGTTTCTCTGTCAAAGATGGTAAAAGAAGGTTCAAATTGAACAGCTGCTGTCAACGGCCATTCTAAGCTGAATGTGCCTGCTTTCGTCAGATCGCAGCAGCAATGCAGCTTAAGGCTTGGCAAGTACCAGCATGGGAGACTGGCTGGGAATCCCAAGTTCCGTTGACCTGTTTGAACCTGAAAATTGTGTTAGTTTCTCTATGAGATAGTAAAAGGAGGTTCAAACTGAACAGATGCTGTCAACGGCCATTCTAAGCTGAATGTGCCTGCTCTCGTCAGATCGCAGCAGCAATGCAGCTTAAGGCTTGGCAAGTACCAGCATGGGAGGCTGGCTGGGAATCCCAAGTTCCGTTGACCTTTTTGAACCTGAAAATTGTGTTAGTTTCTCTATGAGATAGTAAAAGAAGGTTCAAATTGAACAGCTGCTGTCAACGGCCATTCTAAGCTGAATGTGCCTGCTCTCGTCAGATAGCAGCAGCAATGCAGCTTAAGGCTTGGCAAGTACCAGCATGGGAGACTGGCTGGGAATCCCAAGTTCTGTTGACCTTTTTGAACCTGAAAATTGTGTTCGTTTTTCTATGAGATAGTAAAAGAAGGTTCAAATTGAACAGCTGCTGTCAACGGCCATTCTAAGCTGAATGTGCCTGCTCTCGTCAGATTGCAGCAGCAATGCAGCTTAAGGCTTGGCAAGTACCAGCATGGGAGACTGGCTGGGAATCCCAAGTTCTGTTGACCTTTTTGAACCTGAAAATTGTGTTAGTTTCTCTATGAGATAGTAAAAGAAGGTTCAAATTGAACAGCTGCTGTCAACGGCCATTCTAAGCTGAATGTGCCTGCTCTCGTCAGATCGCAGCAACAATGAAGCTTAAGGCTTGGCAAGTACCAGCATGGGAGACTGGCTGGGAATCCCAAGTTCTGTTAACCTTTTTGAACCTGAAAATTGTTAGTTTCTCTGTCAAAGATGGTAAAAGAAGGTTCAAATTGAACAGCTGCTGTCAACGGCCATTCTAAGCTGAATGTGCCTGCTCTCGTCAGATCGCAGCAGCAATGCAGCTTAAGGCTTGGCAAGTACCAGCATGGGAGACTGGCTGGGAATCCCAAGTTCCGTTGACCTTTTTGAACCTGAAAATTGTGTTAGTTTCTCTATGAGATAGTAAAAGAAGGTTCAAATTGAACAGCTGCTGTCAACGGCCATTCTAAGCTGAATGTGCCTGCTCTCGTCAGATCGCAGCAGCAATGCAGCTTAAGGCTTGGCAAGTACCAGCATGGGAGACTGGCTGGGAATCCCAAGTTCCGTTGACCTTTTTGAACCTGAAAATTGTGTTAGTTTCTCTATGAGATAGTAAAAGAAAGTAGAAATTAGGCAGCTGCTGTCAACGGCCATTCTAAGCTGAATGTGCCTGCTCTCGTCAGATCGCAGCAGCAATGCAGCTTAAGGCTTGGCAAGTACCAGCATGGGAGACTGGCTGGGAATCCCAAGTTCTGTTGACCTTTTTGAACCTGAAAATTGTGTTAGTTTTTCTATGAGATAGTAAAAGAAGGTTCAAATTGAACAGCTGCTGTCAACGGCCATTCTAAGCTGAATGTGCCTGCTCTCGTCAGATTGCAGCAGCAATGCAGCTTAAGGCTTGGCAAGTACCAGCATGGGAGACTGGCTGGGAATCCCAAGTTCCGTTGACCTGTTTGAACCTGAAAATTGTGTTAGTTTCTCTATGAGATAGTAAAAGGAGGTTCAAACTGAACAGATGCTGTCAACGGCCATTCTAAGCTGAATGTGCCTGCTCTCGTCAGATCGCAGCAGCAATGCAGCTTAAGGCTTGGCAAGTACCAGCATGGGAGACTGGCTGGGAATCCCAAGTTCCGTTGACCTTTTTGAACCTGAAAATTGTGTTAGTTTCTCTATGAGATAGTAAAAGAAGGTTCAAATTGAACAGCTGCTGTCAACGGCCATTCTAAGCTGAATGTGCCTGCTCTCGTCAGATAGCAGCAGCAATGCAGCTTAAGGCTTGGCAAGTACCAGCATGGGAGACTGGCTGGGAATCCCAAGTTCTGTTGACCTTTTTGAACCTGAAAATTGTGTTAGTTTTTCTATGAGATAGTAAAAGAAGGTTCAAATTGAACAGCTGCTGTCAACGGCCATTCTAAGCTGAATGTGCCTGCTCTCGTCAGATTGCAGCAGCAATGCAGCTTAAGGCTTGGCAAGTACCAGCATGGGAGACTGGCTGGGAATCCCAAGTTCTGTTGACCTTTTTGAACCTGAAAATTGTGTTAGTTTCTCTATGAGATAGTAAAAGAAGGTTCAAATTGAACAGCTGCTGTCAACGGCCATTCTAAGCTGAATGTGCCTGCTCTCGTCAGATCGCAGCAACAATGAAGCTTAAGGCTTGGCAAGTACCAGCATGGGAGACTGGCTGGGAATCCCAAGTTCTGTTAACCTTTTTGAACCTGAAAATTGTTAGTTTCTCTGTCAAAGATGGTAAAAGAAGGTTCAAATTGAACAGCTGCTGTCAACGGCCATTCTAAGCTGAATGTGCCTGCTCTCGTCAGATCGCAGCAGCAATGCAGCTTAAGGCTTGGCAAGTACCAGCATGGGAGACTGGCTGGGAATCCCAAGTTCCGTTGACCTTTTTGAACCTGAAAATTGTGTTAGTTTCTCTATGAGATAGTAAAAGAAGGTTCAAATTGAACAGCTGCTGTCAACGGCCATTCTAAGCTGAATGTGCCTGCTCTCGTCAGATCGCAGCAGCAATGCAGCTTAAGGCTTGGCAAGTACCAGCATGGGAGACTGGCTGGGAATCCCAAGTTCCGTTGACCTTTTTGAACCTGAAAATTGTGTTAGTTTCTCTATGAGATAGTAAAAGAAAGTAGAAATTAGGCAGCTGCTGTCAACGGCCATTCTAAGCTGAATGTGCCTGCTCTCGTCAGATCGCAGCAGCAATGCAGCTTAAGGCTTGGCAAGTACCAGCATGGGAGACTGGCTGGGAATCCCAAGTTCTGTTGACCTTTTTGAACCTGAAAATTGTGTTCGTTTTTCTATGAGATAGTAAAAGAAGGTTCAAATTGAACAGCTGCTGTCAACGGCCATTCTAAGCTGAATGTGCCTGCTCTCGTCAGATTGCAGCAGCAATGCAGCTTAAGGCTTGGCAAGTACCAGCATGGGAGACTGGCTGGGAATCCCAAGTTCTGTTGACCTTTTTGAACCTGAAAATTGTGTTAGTTTCTCTATGAGATAGTAAAAGAAGGTTCAAATTGAACAGCTGCTGTCAACGGCCATTCTAAGCTGAATGTGCCTGCTCTCGTCAGATCGCAGCAACAATGAAGCTTAAGGCTTGGCAAGTACCAGCATGGGAGACTGGCTGGGAATCCCAAGTTCTGTTAACCTTTTTGAACCTGAAAATTGTTAGTTTCTCTGTCAAAGATGGTAAAAGAAGGTTCAAATTGAACAGCTGCTGTCAACGGCCATTCTAAGCTGAATGTGCCTGCTCTCGTCAGATCGCAGCAGCAATGCAGCTTAAGGCTTGGCAAGTACCAGCATGGGAGACTGGCTGGGAATCCCAAGTTCCGTTGACCTTTTTGAACCTGAAAATTGTGTTAGTTTCTCTATGAGATAGTAAAAGAAGGTTCAAATTGAACAGCTGCTGTCAACGGCCATTCTAAGCTGAATGTGCCTGCTCTCGTCAGATCGCAGCAGCAATGCAGCTTAAGGCTTGGCAAGTACCAGCATGGGAGACTGGCTGGGAATCCCAAGTTCCGTTGACCTTTTTGAACCTGAAAATTGTGTTAGTTTCTCTATGAGATAGTAAAAGAAAGTAGAAATTAGGCAGCTGCTGTCAACGGCCATTCTAAGCTGAATGTGCCTGCTCTCGTCAGATCGCAGCAGCAATGCAGCTTAAGGCTTGGCAAGTACCAGCATGGGAGACTGGCTGGGAATCCCAAGTTCTGTTGACCTTTTTGAACCTGAAAATTGTGTTAGTTTTTCTATGAGATAGTAAAAGAAGGTTCAAATTGAACAGCTGCTGTCAACGGCCATTCTAAGCTGAATGTGCCTGCTCTCGTCAGATCGCAGCAGCAATGCAGCTTAAGGCTTGGCAAGTACCAGCATGGGAGACTGGCTGGGAATCCCAAGTTCCGTTGACCTTTTTGAACCTGAAAATTGTGTTAGTTTCTCTATGAGATAGTAAAAGAAGGTTCAAATTGAACAGCTGCTGTCAACGGCCATTCTAAGCTGAATGTGCCTGCTCTCGTCAGATCGCAGCAGCAATGCAGCTTAAGGCTTGGCAAGTACCAGCGTGGGAGACTGGCTGGGAATCCCAAGTTCTGTTAACCTTTTTGAACCTGAAAATTGTTAGTTTCTCTGTCAAAGATGGTAAAAGAAGGTTCAAATTGAACAGCTGCTGTCAACGGCCATTCTAAGCTGAATGTGCCTGCTCTCGTCAGATCGCAGCAACAATGAAGCTTAAGGCTTGGCAAGTACCAGCATGGGAGACTGGCTGGGAATCCCAAGTTCTGTTAACCTTTTTGAACCTGAAAATTGTTAGTTTCTCTGTCAAAGATGGTAAAAGAAGGTTCAAATTGAACAGCTGCTGTCAACGGCCATTCTAAGCTGAATGTGCCTGCTCTCGTCAGATCGCAGCAGCAATGCAGCTTAAGGCTTGGCAAGTACCAGCATGGGAGACTGGCTGGGAATCCCAAGTTCCGTTGACCTTTTTGAACCTGAAAATTGTGTTAGTTTCTCTATGAGATAGTAAAAGAAGGTTCAAATTGAACAGCTGCTGTCAACGGCCATTCTAAGCTGAATGTGCCTGCTCTCGTCAGATCGCAGCAGCAATGCAGCTTAAGGCTTGGCAAGTACCAGCATGGGAGACTGGCTGGGAATCCCAAGTTCCGTTGACCTTTTTGAACCTGAAAATTGTGTTAGTTTCTCTATGAGATAGTAAAAGAAAGTAGAAATTAGGCAGCTGCTGTCAACGGCCATTCTAAGCTGAATGTGCCTGCTCTCGTCAGATCGCAGCAGCAATGCAGCTTAAGGCTTGGCAAGTACCAGCATGGGAGACTGGCTGGGAATCCCAAGTTCTGTTGACCTTTTTGAACCTGAAAATTGTGTTAGTTTTTCTATGAGATAGTAAAAGAAGGTTCAAATTGAACAGCTGCTGTCAACGGCCATTCTAAGCTGAATGTGCCTGCTCTCGTCAGATCGCAGCAGCAATGCAGCTTAAGGCTTGGCAAGTACCAGCATGGGAGACTGGCTGGGAATCCCAAGTTCCGTTGACCTTTTTGAACCTGAAAATTGTGTTAGTTTCTCTATGAGATAGTAAAAGAAGGTTCAAATTGAACAGCTGCTGTCAACGGCCATTCTAAGCTGAATGTGCCTGCTCTCGTCAGATCGCAGCAGCAATGCAGCTTAAGGCTTGGCAAGTACCAGCGTGGGAGACTGGCTGGGAATCCCAAGTTCCGTTGCCCTTTTTGAACCTTAAAATTGTTAGTTTCTCTGTCAAAGATGGTAAAAGAAGGTTCAAATTGAACAGCTGCTGTCAACGGCCATTCTAAGCTGAATGTGCCTGCTCTCGTCAGATTGCAGCAGCAATGCAGCTTAAGGCTTGGCAAGTACCAGCATGGGAGACTGGCTGGGAATCCCAAGTTCCGTTGACCTGTTTGAACCTGAAAATTGTGTTAGTTTCTCTATGAGATAGTAAAAGGAGGTTCAAACTGAACAGATGCTGTCAACGGCCATTCTAAGCTGAATGTGCCTGCTCTCGTCAGATCGCAGCAGCAATGCAGCTTAAGGCTTGGCAAGTACCAGCATGGGAGACTGGCTGGGAATCCCAAGTTCCGTTGACCTTTTTGAACCTGAAAATTGTGTTAGTTTCTCTATGAGATAGTAAAAGAAGGTTCAAATTGAACAGCTGCTGTCAACGGCCATTCTAAGCTGAATGTGCCTGCTCTCGTCAGATAGCAGCAGCAATGCAGCTTAAGGCTTGGCAAGTACCAGCATGGGAGACTGGCTGGGAATCCCAAGTTCTGTTGACCTTTTTGAACCTGAAAATTGTGTTAGTTTTTCTATGAGATAGTAAAAGAAGGTTCAAATTGAACAGCTGCTGTCAACGGCCATTCTAAGCTGAATGTGCCTGCTCTCGTCAGATTGCAGCAGCAATGCAGCTTAAGGCTTGGCAAGTACCAGCATGGGAGACTGGCTGGGAATCCCAAGTTCTGTTGACCTTTTTGAACCTGAAAATTGTGTTAGTTTCTCTATGAGATAGTAAAAGAAGGTTCAAATTGAACAGCTGCTGTCAACGGCCATTCTAAGCTGAATGTGCCTGCTCTCGTCAGATCGCAGCAACAATGAAGCTTAAGGCTTGGCAAGTACCAGCATGGGAGACTGGCTGGGAATCCCAAGTTCTGTTAACCTTTTTGAACCTGAAAATTGTTAGTTTCTCTGTCAAAGATGGTAAAAGAAGGTTCAAATTGAACAGCTGCTGTCAACGGCCATTCTAAGCTGAATGTGCCTGCTCTCGTCAGATCGCAGCAGCAATGCAGCTTAAGGCTTGGCAAGTACCAGCATGGGAGACTGGCTGGGAATCCCAAGTTCCGTTGACCTTTTTGAACCTGAAAATTGTGTTAGTTTCTCTATGAGATAGTAAAAGAAGGTTCAAATTGAACAGCTGCTGTCAACGGCCATTCTAAGCTGAATGTGCCTGCTCTCGTCAGATCGCAGCAGCAATGCAGCTTAAGGCTTGGCAAGTACCAGCATGGGAGACTGGCTGGGAATCCCAAGTTCTGTTGACCTTTTTGAACCTGAAAATTGTGTTAGTTTCTCTATGAGATAATAAAAGAAGGTTCAAATTGAACAGCTGCTGTCAACGGCCATTCTAAGATGAATGTGCCTGCTCTCGTCAGATCGCAGCAGCAATGCAGCTTAAGGCTTGGCAAGTACCAGCATGGGAGACTGGCTGCGAATCCCAAGTTCCGTTGACCTTTTTGAACCTGAAAATTGTTAGTTTCTCTGTCAAAGATGGTAAAAGAAGGTTCAAATTGAACAGCTGCTGTCAACGGCCATTCTAAGCTGAATGTGCCTGCTCTCGTCAGATCGCAGCAGCAATGCAGCTTAAGGCTTGGCAAGTACCAGCATGGGAGACTGGCTGGGAATCCCAAGTTCCGTTGACCTTTTTGAACCTGAAAATTGTGTTAGTTTCTCTATGAGATAGTAAAAAAAGGTTCAAATTGAACAGCTGCTGTCAACGGCCATTCTAAGCTGAATGTGCCTGCTCTCGTCAGATCGCAGCAGCAATGCAGCTTAAGGCTTGGCAAGTACCAGCATGGGAGACTGGCTGGGAATCCCAAGTTCCGTTGACCTTTTTGAACCTGAAAATTGTGTTAGTTTCTCTATGAGATAGTAAAAGAAGGTTCAAATTGAACAGCTGCTGTCAATAGCATTCTAAGCTGAATGTGCCTGCTCTCGTCAGATCGCAGCAGCAATGCAGCTTAAGGCTTGGCAAGTACCAGCATGGGAGACTGGCTGGGAATCCCAAGTTCCGTTGACCTTTTTGAACCTGAAAATTGTGTTAGTTTCTCTATGAGATAGTAAAAAAAGGTTCAAATTGAACAGCTGCTGTCAACGGCCATTCTAAGCTGAATGTGCCTGCTCTCGTCAGATCGCAGCAGCAATGCAGCTTAAGGCTTGGCAAGTACCAGCATGGGAGACTGGCTGGGAATCCCAAGTTCCGTTGACCTTTTTGAACCTGAAAATTGTGTTAGTTTCTCTATGAGATAGTAAAAGAAGGTTCAAATTGAACAGCTGCTGTCAACAGCATTCTAAGCTGAATGTGCCTGCTCTCGTCAGATCGCAGCAGCAATGCAGCTTAAGGCTTGGCAAGTACCAGCATGGGAGACTGGCTGGGAATCCCAAGTTCTGTTGACCTTTTTGAACCTGAAAATTGTGTTAGTTTCTCTATGAGATAGTAAAAGAAGGTTCAAATTGAACAGCTGCTGTCAACGGCCATTCTAAGCTGAATGTGCCTGCTCTCGTCAGATCGCAGCAGCAATGCAGCTTAAGGCTTGGCAAGTACCAGCATGGGAGACTGGCTGGGAATCCCAAGTTCTGTTGACCTTTTTGAACCTGAAAATTGTGTTAGTTTCTCTTTGAGATAGTAAAAGAAGGTTCAAATTGAACAGCTGCTGTCAACGGCCATTCTAAGCTGAATGTGCGTGCTCTTGTCGGATCACAGCAGCGATGCGGCTTAAGGCTTGGCAAGTACCAGCATGGGAGACTGGCTGCGAATTCCAAGTTCCGTCGACCTTTTTGAACCTGAAAATTGTGTTAGTTTCTCTATGAGATAGTAAAAGAAGGTTCAAACTGAACAGCTGCTGTCAACGGCCATTCTAAGCTGAATGTGCCTGCTCTCGTCAGATCGCAGCATCAATGCAGCTTAAGGCTTGGCAAGTACCAGCATGGGAGACTGGCTGGGAATCCCAAGTTCTGTTGACCTTTTTGAACCTGAAAATTTTTAGTTTCTCTGTCAAAGATGGTAAAAGAAGGTTCAAATTGAACAGCTGCTGTCAACGGCCATTCTAAGCTGAATGTGCCTGCTCTCGACAGATCGCAGCAGCAATGCAGCTTAAGGCTTGGCAAGTACCAGCATGGGAGACTGGCTGGGAATCCCAAGTTCCGTTGACCTTTTTGAACTTGAAAATTGTGTTAGTTTCTCTATGAGATAGTAAAAGAAGGTTCAAATTGAACAGCTGCTGTCAACGGCCATTCTAAGCTGAATGTGCGTGCTCTTGTCGGATCACAGCAGCGATGCGGCTTAAGGCTTGGCAAGTACCAGCATGGGAGACTGGCTGGGAATCCCAAGTTCCGTTGACCTTTTTGAACCTGAAAATTGTGTTAGTTTCTCTATGAGATAGTAAAAGGAGGTTCAAACTGAACAGCTGCTGTCAACGGCCATTCTAAGCTGAATGTGCCTGCTCTCGTCAGATCGCAGCAGCAATGCAGCTTAAGGCTTGGCAAGTACCAGCATGGGAGACTGGCTGGGAATCCCAAGTTCCGTTGACCTTTTTGAACCTGAAAATTGTGTTAGTTTTTCTATGAGATAGTAAAAGAAGGTTCAAATTGAACAGCTGCTGTCAACGGCCATTCTAAGCTGAATGTGCCTGCTCTCGTCAGATTGCAGCAGCAATGCAGCTTAAGGCTTGGCAAGTACCAGCATGGGAGACTGGCTGGGAATCTCAAGTTCTGTTGACCTTTTTGAACCTGAAAATTGTGTTAGTTTCTCTATGAGATAGTAAAAGAAGGTTCAAATTGAACAGCTGCTGTCAACGGCCATTCTAAGCTGAATGTGCCTGCTCTCGTCAGATCGCAGCAACAATGAAGCTTAAGGCTTGGCAAGTACCAGCATGGGAGACTGGCTGGGAATCCCAAGTTCTGTTAACCTTTTTGAACCTGAAAATTGTTAGTTTCTCTGTCAAAGATGGTAAAAGAAGGTTCAAATTGAACAGCTGCTGTCAACGGCCATTCTAAGCTGAATGTGCCTGCTCTCGTCAGATCGCAGCAGCAATGCAGCTTAAGGCTTGGCAAGTACCAGCGTGGGAGACTGGCTGGGAATCCCAAGTTCCGTTGACCTTTTTGAACCTGAAAATTGTGTTAGTTTCTCTATGAGATAGTAAAAGAAGGTTCAAATTGAACAGCTGCTGTCAACGGCCATTCTAAGCTGAATGTGCCTGCTCTCGTCAGATCGCAGCAGCAATGCAGCTTAAGGCTTGGCAAGTACCAGCATGGGAGACTGGCTGGGAATCCCAAGTTCCGTTGACCTTTTTGAACCTGAAAATTGTGTTAGTTTCTCTATGAGATAGTAAAAGAAAGTAGAAATTAGGCAGCTGCTGTCAACGGCCATTCTAAGCTGAATGTGCCTGCTCTCGTCAGATCGCAGCAGCAATGCAGCTTAAGGCTTGGCAAGTACCAGCATGGGAGACTGGCTGGGAATCCCAAGTTCTGTTGACCTTTTGAACCTGAAAATTGTGTTAGTTTTTCTATGAGATAGTAAAAGAAGGTTCAAATTGAACAGCTGCTGTCAACGGCCATTCTAAGCTGAATGTGCCTGCTCTCGTCAGATCGCAGCAGCAATGCAGCTTAAGGCTTGGCAAGTACCAGCATGGGAGACTGGCTGGGAATCCCAAGTTCTGTTGACCTTTTTGAACCTGAAAATTGTGTTAGTTTCTCTATGAGATAGTAAAAGAAGGTTCAAATTGAACAGCTGCTGTCAACGGCCATTCTAAGCTGAATGTGCCTGCTCTTGTCAGATCGCAGCAGCAATGCAGCTTAAGGCTTGGCAAGTACCAGCATGGGAGACTGGCTGGGAATCCCAAGTTCCGTTGACCTTTTTGAACCTGAAAATTGTGTTAGTTTCTCTATGAGATAGTAAAAGAAGGTTCAAATTGAACAGCTGCTGTCAACGGCCATTCTAAGCTGAATGTGCCTGCTCTCGTCAGATCGCAGCAGCAATGCAGCTTAAGGCTTGGCAAGTACCAGCATGGGAGACTAGCTGGGAATCCCAAGTTCCGTTGACCTTTTTGAACCTGAAAATTGTGTTAGTTTCTCTATGAGATAGTAAAAGAAGGTTCAAATTGAACAGCTGCTGTCAACGGCCATTCTAAGCTGAATGTGCCTGCTCTCGTCAGATCGCAGCAGCAATGCAGCTTAAGGCTTGGCAAGTACCAGCATGGGAGACTGGCTGGGAATCCCAAGTTCCGTTGACCTTTTTGAACCTTAAAATTGTTAGTTTCTCTGTCAAAGATGGTAAAAGAAGGTTCAAATTGAACAGCTGCTGTCAACGGCCATTCTAAGCTGAATGTGCCTGCTCTCGTCAGATCGCAGCAGCAATGCAGCTTAAGGCTTGGCAAGTACCAGCATGGGAGACTGGCTGGGAATCCCAAGTTCCGTTGACCTTTTTGAACCTGAAAATTGTGTTAGTTTCTCTATGAGATAGTAAAAGAAGGTTCAAATTGAACAGCTGCTGTCAACGGCCATTCTAAGCTGAATGTGCCTGCTCTCGTCAGATAGCAGCAGCAATGCAGCTTAAGGCTTGGCAAGTACCAGCATGGGAGACTGGCTGGGAATCCCAAGTTCTGTTGACCTTTTTGAACCTGAAAATTGTGTTAGTTTTTCTATGAGATAGTAAAAGAAGGTTCAAATTGAACAGCTGCTGTCAACGGCCATTCTAAGCTGAATGTGCCTGCTCTCGTCAGATTGCAGCAGCAATGCAGCTTAAGGCTTGGCAAGTACCAGCATGGGAGACTGGCTGGGAATCTCAAGTTCTGTTGACCTTTTTGAACCTGAAAATTGTGTTAGTTTCTCTATGAGATAGTAAAAGAAGGTTCAAATTGAACAGCTGCTGTCAACGGCCATTCTAAGCTGAATGTGCCTGCTCTCGTCAGATCGCAGCAACAATGAAGCTTAAGGCTTGGCAAGTACCAGCATGGGAGACTGGCTGGGAATCCCAAGTTCTGTTAACCTTTTTGAACCTGAAAATTGTTAGTTTCTCTGTCAAAGATGGTAAAAGAAGGTTCAAATTGAACAGCTGCTGTCAACGGCCATTCTAAGCTGAATGTGCCTGCTCTCGTCAGATCGCAGCAGCAATGCAGCTTAAGGCTTGGCAAGTACCAGCGTGGGAGACTGGCTGGGAATCCCAAGTTCCGTTGACCTTTTTGAACCTGAAAATTGTGTTAGTTTCTCTATGAGATAGTAAAAGAATGTTCAAATTGAACAGCTGCTGTCAACGGCCATTCTAAGCTGAATGTGCCTGCTCTCGTCAGATCGCAGCAGCAATGCAGCTTAAGGCTTGGCAAGTACCAGCATGGGAGACTGGCTGGGAATCCCAAGTTCCGTTGACCTTTTTGAACCTGAAAATTGTGTTAGTTTCTCTATGAGATAGTAAAAGAAAGTAGAAATTAGGCAGCTGCTGTCAACGGCCATTCTAAGCTGAATGTGCCTGCTCTCGTCAGATCGCAGCAGCAATGCAGCTTAAGGCTTGGCAAGTACCAGCATGGGAGACTGGCTGGGAATCCCAAGTTCTGTTGACCTTTTTGAACCTGAAAATTGTGTTAGTTTTTCTATGAGATAGTAAAAGAAGGTTCAAATTGAACAGCTGCTGTCAACGGCCATTCTAAGCTGAATGTGCCTGCTCTCGTCAGATCGCAGCAGCAATGCAGCTTAAGGCTTGGCAAGTACCAGCATGGGAGACTGGCTGGGAATCCCAAGTTCTGTTGACCTTTTTGAACCTGAAAATTGTGTTAGTTTCTCTATGAGATAGTAAAAGAAGGTTCAAATTGAACAGCTGCTGTCAACGGCCATTCTAAGCTGAATGTGCCTGCTCTTGTCAGATCGCAGCAGCAATGCAGCTTAAGGCTTGGCAAGTACCAGCATGGGAGACTGGCTGGGAATCCCAAGTTCCGTTGACCTTTTTGAACCTGAAAATTGTGTTAGTTTCTCTATGAGATAGTAAAAGAAGGTTCAAATTGAACAGCTGCTGTCAACGGTCATTCTAAGCTGAATGTGCCTGCTCTCGTCAGATCGCAGCAGCAATGCAGCTTAAGGCTTGGCAAGTACCAGCATGGGAGACTAGCTGGGAATCCCAAGTTCCGTTGACCTTTTTGAACCTGAAAATTGTGTTAGTTTCTCTATGAGATAGTAAAAGAAGGTTCAAATTGAACAGCTGCTGTCAACGGCCATTCTAAGCTGAATGTGCCTGCTCTCGTCAGATCGCAGCAGCAATGCAGCTTAAGGCTTGGCAAGTACCAGCATGGGAGACTGGCTGGGAATCCCAAGTTCCGTTGACCTTTTTGAACCTGAAAATTGTTAGTTTCTCTGTCAAAGATGGTAAAAGAAGGTTCAAATTGAACAGCTGCTGTCAACGGCCATTCTAAGCTGAATGTGCCTGCTCTCGTCAGATCGCAGCAGCAATGCAGCTTAAGGCTTGGCAAGTACCAGCATGGGAGACTGGCTGGGAATCCCAAGTTCCGTTGACCTTTTTGAACCTGAAAATTGTGTTAGTTTCTCTATGAGATAGTAAAAGGAGGTTCAAACTGAACAGCTGCTGTCAACGGCCATTCTAAGCTGAATGTGCCTGCTCTCGTCAGATCGCAGCAGCAATGCAGCTTAAGGCTTGGCAAGTACCAGCATGGGAGACTGGCTGGGAATCCCAAGTTCTGTTGACCTTTTTGAACCTGAAAATTGTGTTAGTTTCTCTATGAGATAGTAAAAGAAGGTTCAAATTGAACAGCTGCTGTCAACGGCCATTCTAAGCTGAATGTGCCTGCTCTTGTCAGATCGCAGCAGCAATGCAGCTTAAGGCTTGGCAAGTACCAGCATGGGAGACTGGCTGGGAATCCCAAGTTCCGTTGACCTTTTTGAACCTGAAAATTGTGTTAGTTTCTCTATGAGATAGTAAAAGAAGGTTCAAATTGAACAGCTGCTGTCAACGGTCATTCTAAGCTGAATGTGCCTGCTCTCGTCAGATCGCAGCAGCAATGCAGCTTAAGGCTTGGCAAGTACCAGCATGGGAGACTGGCTGGGAATCCCAAGTTCCGTTGACCTTTTTGAACCTTAAAAAAGTTAGTTTCTCTGTCAAAGATGTTAAAAGAAGGTTCAAATTGAACAGCTGCTGTCAACGGCCATTCTAAGCTGAATGTGCCTGCTCTCGTCAGATCGCAGCAGCAATGCAGCTTAAGGCTTGGCAAGTACCAGCATGGGAGACTGGCTGGGAATCCCAAGTTCCGTTGACCTTTTTGAACCTGAAAATTGTGTTAGTTTTTCTATGAGATAGTAAAAGAAGGTTCAAATTGAACAGCTGCTGTCAACGGCCATTCTAAGCTGAATGTGCCTGCTCTCGTCAGATTGCAGCAGCAATGCAGCTTAAGGCTTGGCAAGTACCAGCATGGGAGACTGGCTGGGAATCTCAAGTTCTGTTGACATTTTTGAACCTGAAAATTGTGTTAGTTTCTCTATGAGATAGTAAAAGAAGGTTCAAATTGAACAGCTGCTGTCAACGGCCATTCTAAGCTGAATGTGCCTGCTCTCGTCAGATCGCAGCAACAATGAAGCTTAAGGCTTGGCAAGTACCAGCATGGGAGACTGGCTGGGAATCCCAAGTTCTGTTAACCTTTTTGAACCTGAAAATTGTTAGTTTCTCTGTCAAAGATGGTAAAAGAAGGTTCAAATTGAACAGCTGCTGTCAACGGCCATTCTAAGCTGAATGTGCCTGCTCTCGTCAGATCGCAGCAGCAATGCAGCTTAAGGCTTGGCAAGTACCAGCATGGGAGACTGGCTGGGAATCCCAAGTTCCGTTGACCTTTTTGAACCTGAAAATTGTGTTAGTTTCTCTATGAGATAGTAAAAGAAGGTTCAAATTGAACAGCTGCTGTCAACGGCCATTCTAAGCTGAATGTGCCTGCTCTCGTCAGATCGCAGCAGCAATGCAGCTTAAGGCTTGGCAAGTACCAGCATGGGAGACTGGCTGGGAATCCCAAGTTCCGTTGACCTTTTTGAACCTGAAAATTGTGTTAGTTTCTCTATGAGATAGTAAAAGAAAGTAGAAATTAGGCAGCTGCTGTCAACGGCCATTCTAAGCTGAATGTGCCTGCTCTCGTCAGATCGCAGCAGCAATGCAGCTTAAGGCTTGGCAAGTACCAGCATGGGAGACTGGCTGGGAATCCCAAGTTCTGTTGACCTTTTTGAACCTGAAAATTGTGTTAGTTTTTCTATGAGATAGTAAAAGAAGGTTCAAATTGAACAGCTGCTGTCAACGGCCATTCTAAGCTGAATGTGCCTGCTCTCGTCAGATCGCAGCAGCAATGCAGCTTAAGGCTTGGCAAGTACCAGCATGGGAGACTGGCTGGGAATCCCAAGTTCTGTTGACCTTTTTGAACCTGAAAATTGTGTTAGTTTCTCTATGAGATAGTAAAAGAAGGTTCAAATTGAACAGCTGCTGTCAACGGCCATTCTAAGCTGAATGTGCCTGCTCTCGTCAGATCGCAGCAGCAATGCAGCTTAAGGCTTGGCAAGTACCAGCATGGGAGACTGGCTGCGAATCCCAAGTTCCGTTGACCTTTTTGAACCTGAAAATTGTTAGTTTCTCTGTCAAAGATGGTAAAAGAAGGTTCAAATTGAACAGCTGCTGTCAACGGCCATTCTAAGCTGAATGTGCCTGCTCTCGTCAGATCGCAGCAGCAATGCAGCTTAAGGCTTGGCAAGTACCAGCATGGGAGACTGGCTGGGAATCCCAAGTTCCGTTGACCTTTTTGAACCTGAAAATTGTGTTAGTTTCTCTATGAGATAGTAAAAAAAGGTTCAAATTGAACAGCTGCTGTCAACGGCCATTCTAAGCTGAATGTGCCTGCTCTCGTCAGATCGCAGCAGCAATGCAGCTTAAGGCTTGGCAAGTACCAGCATGGGAGACTGGCTGGGAATCCCAAGTTCCGTTGACCTTTTTGAACCTGAAAATTGTGTTAGTTTCTCTATGAGATAGTAAAAGAAGGTTCAAATTGAACAGCTGCTGTCAACAGCATTCTAAGCTGAATGTGCCTGCTCTCGTCAGATCGCAGCAGCAATGCAGCTTAAGGCTTGGCAAGTACCAGCATGGGAGACTGGCTGGGAATCCCAAGTTCTGTTGACCTTTTTGAACCTGAAAATTGTGTTAGTTTCTCTATGAGATAGTAAAAGAAGGTTCAAATTGAACAGCTGCTGTCAACGGCCATTCTAAGCTGAATGTGCCTGCTCTCGTCAGATCGCAGCAGCAATGCAGCTTAAGGCTTGGCAAGTACCAGCATGGGAGACTGGCTGGGAATCCCAAGTTCTGTTGACCTTTTTGAACCTGAAAATTGTTTTAGCTTCTCTATGAGATAGTATAAGAAGGTTCAAATTGAACAGCTGCTGTCAACGGCCATTCTAAGCTGAATGTGCGTGCTCTTGTCGGATCACAGCAGCGATGCGGCTTAAGGCTTGGCAAGTA
Organism: Engystomops pustulosus; assembly: GCF_040894005.1. Lineage (NCBI taxonomy): Eukaryota > Metazoa > Chordata > Amphibia > Anura > Leptodactylidae > Engystomops > Engystomops pustulosus. The sequence continues at coordinate 69,892,109 of NC_092419.1, forward strand.
CCAGCATGGGAGACTGGCTGCGAATTCCAAGTTCCGTTGACCTTTTTGAACCTGAAAATTGTGTTAGTTTCTCTATGAGATAGTAAAAGAAGGTTCAAACTGAACAGCTGCTGTCAACGGCTATTCTAAGCTGAATGTGCCTGCTCTCGTCAGATCGCAGCATCAATGCAGCTTAAGGCTTGGCAAGTACCAGCATGGGAGACTGGCTGGGAATCCCAAGTTCTGTTGACCTTTTTGAACCTGAAAATTGTTAGTTTCTCTGTCAAAGATGGTAAAAGAAGGTTCAAATTGAACAGCTGCTGTCAACGGCCATTCTAAGCTGAATGTGCCTGCTCTCGTCAGATCGCAGCAGCAATGCAGCTTAAGGCTTGGCAAGTACCAGCATGGGAGACCGGCTGGGAATCCCAAGTTCCGTTGACCTTTTTGAACCTGAAAATTGTGTTAGTTTCTCTATGAGATAGTAAAAAAAGGTTCAAATTGAACAGCTGCTGTCAACGGCCATTCTAAGCTGAATGTGCCTGCTCTCGTCAGATCGCAGCAGCAATGCAGCTTAAGGCTTGGCAAGTACCAGCATGGGAGACTGGCTGGGAATCCCAAGTTCCGTTGACCTTTTTGAACCTGAAAATTGTGTTAGTTTCTCTATGAGATAGTAAAAGAAGGTTCAAATTGAACAGCTGCTGTCAACAGCATTCTAAGCTGAATGTGCCTGCTCTCGTCAGATCGCAGCAGCAATGCAGCTTAAGGCTTGGCAAGTACCAGCATGGGAGACTGGCTGGGAATCCCAAGTTCTGTTGACCTTTTTGAACCTGAAAATTGTGTTAGTTTCTCTATGAGATAGTAAAAGAAGGTTCAAATTGAACAGCTGCTGTCAACGGCCATTCTAAGCTGAATGTGCCTGCTCTCGTCAGATCGCAGCAGCAATGCAGCTTAAGGCTTGGCAAGTACCAGCATGGGAGACTGGCTGGGAATCCCAAGTTCTGTTGACCTTTTTGAACCTGAAAATTGTTTTAGCTTCTCTATGAGATAGTATAAGAAGGTTCAAATTGAACAGCTGCTGTCAACGGCCATTCTAAGCTGAATGTGCGTGCTCTTGTCGGATCACAGCAGCGATGCGGCTTAAGGCTTGGCAAGTACCAGCATGGGAGACTGGCTGCGAATTCCAAGTTCCGTTGACCTTTTTGAACCTGAAAATTGTGTTAGTTTCTCTATGAGATAGTAAAAGAAGGTTCAAACTGAACAGCTGCTGTCAACGGCTATTCTAAGCTGAATGTGCCTGCTCTCGTCAGATCGCAGCATCAATGCAGCTTAAGGCTTGGCAAGTACCAGCATGGGAGACTGGCTGGGAATCCCAAGTTCTGTTGACCTTTTTGAACCTGAAAATTGTTAGTTTCTCTGTCAAAGATGGTAAAAGAAGGTTCAAATTGAACAGCTGCTGTCAACGGCCATTCTAAGCTGAATGTGCCTGCTTTCGTCAGATCGCAGCAGCAATGCAGCTTAAGGCTTGGCAAGTACCAGCATGGGAGACTGGCTGGGAATCCCAAGTTCCGTTGACCTTTTTGAACCTGAAAATTGTGTTAGTTTTTCTATGAGATAGTAAAAGAAGGTTCAAATTGAACAGATGCTGTCAACGGCCATTCTAAGCTGAATGTGCCTGCTTTCGTCAGATCGCAGCAGCAATGCAGCTTAAGGCTTGGCAAGTACCAGCATGGGAGACTGGCTGGGAATCCCAAGTTCCGTTGACCTGTTTGAACCTGAAAATTGTGTTAGTTTCTCTATGAGATAGTAAAAGGAGGTTCAAACTGAACAGATGCTGTCAACGGCCATTCTAAGCTGAATGTGCCTGCTCTCGTCAGATCGCAGCAGCAATGCAGCTTAAGGCTTGGCAAGTACCAGCATGGGAGGCTGGCTGGGAATCCCAAGTTCCGTTGACCTTTTTGAACCTGAAAATTGTGTTAGTTTCTCTATGAGATAGTAAAAGAAGGTTCAAATTGAACAGCTGCTGTCAACGGCCATTCTAAGCTGAATGTGCCTGCTCTCGTCAGATAGCAGCAGCAATGCAGCTTAAGGCTTGGCAAGTACCAGCATGGGAGACTGGCTGGGAATCCCAAGTTCTGTTGACCTTTTTGAACCTGAAAATTGTGTTCGTTTTTCTATGAGATAGTAAAAGAAGGTTCAAATTGAACAGCTGCTGTCAACGGCCATTCTAAGCTGAATGTGCCTGCTCTCGTCAGATTGCAGCAGCAATGCAGCTTAAGGCTTGGCAAGTACCAGCATGGGAGACTGGCTGGGAATCCCAAGTTCTGTTGACCTTTTTGAACCTGAAAATTGTGTTAGTTTCTCTATGAGATAGTAAAAGAAGGTTCAAATTGAACAGCTGCTGTCAACGGCCATTCTAAGCTGAATGTGCCTGCTCTCGTCAGATCGCAGCAACAATGAAGCTTAAGGCTTGGCAAGTACCAGCATGGGAGACTGGCTGGGAATCCCAAGTTCTGTTAACCTTTTTGAACCTGAAAATTGTTAGTTTCTCTGTCAAAGATGGTAAAAGAAGGTTCAAATTGAACAGCTGCTGTCAACGGCCATTCTAAGCTGAATGTGCCTGCTCTCGTCAGATCGCAGCAGCAATGCAGCTTAAGGCTTGGCAAGTACCAGCATGGGAGACTGGCTGGGAATCCCAAGTTCCGTTGACCTTTTTGAACCTGAAAATTGTGTTAGTTTCTCTATGAGATAGTAAAAGAAGGTTCAAATTGAACAGCTGCTGTCAACGGCCATTCTAAGCTGAATGTGCCTGCTCTCGTCAGATCGCAGCAGCAATGCAGCTTAAGGCTTGGCAAGTACCAGCATGGGAGACTGGCTGGGAATCCCAAGTTCCGTTGACCTTTTTGAACCTGAAAATTGTGTTAGTTTCTCTATGAGATAGTAAAAGAAAGTAGAAATTAGGCAGCTGCTGTCAACGGCCATTCTAAGCTGAATGTGCCTGCTCTCGTCAGATCGCAGCAGCAATGCAGCTTAAGGCTTGGCAAGTACCAGCATGGGAGACTGGCTGGGAATCCCAAGTTCTGTTGACCTTTTTGAACCTGAAAATTGTGTTAGTTTTTCTATGAGATAGTAAAAGAAGGTTCAAATTGAACAGCTGCTGTCAACGGCCATTCTAAGCTGAATGTGCCTGCTCTCGTCAGATCGCAGCAGCAATGCAGCTTAAGGCTTGGCAAGTACCAGCATGGGAGACTGGCTGGGAATCCCAAGTTCCGTTGACCTTTTTGAACCTGAAAATTGTGTTAGTTTCTCTATGAGATAGTAAAAGAAGGTTCAAATTGAACAGCTGCTGTCAACGGCCATTCTAAGCTGAATGTGCCTGCTCTCGTCAGATCGCAGCAGCAATGCAGCTTAAGGCTTGGCAAGTACCAGCATGGGAGACTGGCTGGGAATCCCAAGTTCCGTTGCCCTTTTTGAACCTTAAAATTGTTAGTTTCTCTGTCAAAGATGGTAAAAGAAGGTTCAAATTGAACAGCTGCTGTCAACGGCCATTCTAAGCTGAATGTGCCTGCTCTCGTCAGATCGCAGCAGCAATGCAGCTTAAGGCTTGGCAAGTACCAGCATGGGAGACTGGCTGGGAATCCCAAGTTCCGTTGACCTGTTTGAACCTGAAAATTGTGTTAGTTTCTCTATGAGATAGTAAAAGGAGGTTCAAACTGAACAGATGCTGTCAACGGCCATTCTAAGCTGAATGTGCCTGCTCTCGTCAGATCGCAGCAGCAATGCAGCTTAAGGCTTGGCAAGTACCAGCATGGGAGACTGGCTGGGAATCCCAAGTTCCGTTGACCTTTTTGAACCTGAAAATTGTGTTAGTTTCTCTATGAGATAGTAAAAGAAGGTTCAAATTGAACAGCTGCTGTCAACGGCCATTCTAAGCTGAATGTGCCTGCTCTCGTCAGATAGCAGCAGCAATGCAGCTTAAGGCTTGGCAAGTACCAGCATGGGAGACTGGCTGGGAATCCCAAGTTCTGTTGACCTTTTTGAACCTGAAAATTGTGTTAGTTTTTCTATGAGATAGTAAAAGAAGGTTCAAATTGAACAGCTGCTGTCAACGGCCATTCTAAGCTGAATGTGCCTGCTCTCGTCAGATTGCAGCAGCAATGCAGCTTAAGGCTTGGCAAGTACCAGCATGGGAGACTGGCTGGGAATCCCAAGTTCTGTTGACCTTTTTGAACCTGAAAATTGTGTTAGTTTCTCTATGAGATAGTAAAAGAAGGTTCAAATTGAACAGCTGCTGTCAACGGCCATTCTAAGCTGAATGTGCCTGCTCTCGTCAGATCGCAGCAACAATGAAGCTTAAGGCTTGGCAAGTACCAGCATGGGAGACTGGCTGGGAATCCCAAGTTCTGTTAACCTTTTTGAACCTGAAAATTGTTAGTTTCTCTGTCAAAGATGGTAAAAGAAGGTTCAAATTGAACAGCTGCTGTCAACGGCCATTCTAAGCTGAATGTGCCTGCTCTCGTCAGATCGCAGCAGCAATGCAGCTTAAGGCTTGGCAAGTACCAGCATGGGAGACTGGCTGGGAATCCCAAGTTCCGTTGACCTTTTTGAACCTGAAAATTGTGTTAGTTTCTCTATGAGATAGTAAAAGAAAGTAGAAATTAGGCAGCTGCTGTCAACGGCCATTCTAAGCTGAATGTGCCTGCTCTCGTCAGATCGCAGCAGCAATGCAGCTTAAGGCTTGGCAAGTACCAGCATGGGAGACTGGCTGGGAATCCCAAGTTCTGTTGACCTTTTTGAACCTGAAAATTGTGTTAGTTTTTCTATGAGATAGTAAAAGAAGGTTCAAATTGAACAGCTGCTGTCAACGGCCATTCTAAGCTGAATGTGCCTGCTCTCGTCAGATCGCAGCAGCAATGCAGCTTAAGGCTTGGCAAGTACCAGCATGGGAGACTGGCTGGGAATCCCAAGTTCTGTTGACCTTTTTGAACCTGAAAATTGTGTTAGTTTCTCTATGAGATAATAAAAGAAGGTTCAAATTGAACAGCTGCTGTCAACGGCCATTCTAAGATGAATGTGCCTGCTCTCGTCAGATCGCAGCAGCAATGCAGCTTAAGGCTTGGCAAGTACCAGCATGGGAGACTGGCTGCGAATCCCAAGTTCCGTTGACCTTTTTGAACCTGAAAATTGTTAGTTTCTCTGTCAAAGATGGTAAAAGAAGGTTCAAATTGAACAGCTGCTGTCAACGGCCATTCTAAGCTGAATGTGCCTGCTCTCGTCAGATCGCAGCAGCAATGCAGCTTAAGGCTTGGCAAGTACCAGCATGGGAGACTGGCTGGGAATCCCAAGTTCCGTTGACCTTTTTGAACCTGAAAATTGTGTTAGTTTCTCTATGAGATAGTAAAAAAAGGTTCAAATTGAACAGCTGCTGTCAACGGCCATTCTAAGCTGAATGTGCCTGCTCTCGTCAGATCGCAGCAGCAATGCAGCTTAAGGCTTGGCAAGTACCAGCATGGGAGACTGGCTGGGAATCCCAAGTTCCGTTGACCTTTTTGAACCTGAAAATTGTGTTAGTTTCTCTATGAGATAGTAAAAGAAGGTTCAAATTGAACAGCTGCTGTCAATAGCATTCTAAGCTGAATGTGCCTGCTCTCGTCAGATCGCAGCAGCAATGCAGCTTAAGGCTTGGCAAGTACCAGCATGGGAGACTGGCTGGGAATCCCAAGTTCCGTTGACCTTTTTGAACCTGAAAATTGTGTTAGTTTCTCTATGAGATAGTAAAAAAAGGTTCAAATTGAACAGCTGCTGTCAACGGCCATTCTAAGCTGAATGTGCCTGCTCTCGTCAGATCGCAGCAGCAATGCAGCTTAAGGCTCGGCAAGTACCAGCATGGGAGACTGGCTGGGAATCCCAAGTTCCGTTGACCTTTTTGAACCTGAAAATTGTGTTAGTTTCTCTATGAGATAGTAAAAGAAGGTTCAAATTGAACAGCTGCTGTCAACAGCATTCTAAGCTGAATGTGCCTGCTCTCGTCAGATCGCAGCAGCAATGCAGCTTAAGGCTTGGCAAGTACCAGCATGGGAGACTGGCTGGGAATCCCAAGTTCTGTTGACCTTTTTGAACCTGAAAATTGTGTTAGTTTCTCTATGAGATAGTAAAAGAAGGTTCAAATTGAACAGCTGCTGTCAACGGCCATTCTAAGCTGAATGTGCCTGCTCTCGTCAGATCGCAGCAGCAATGCAGCTTAAGGCTTGGCAAGTACCAGCATGGGAGACTGGCTGGGAATCCCAAGTTCTGTTGACCTTTTTGAACCTGAAAATTGTGTTAGTTTCTCTTTGAGATAGTAAAAGAAGGTTCAAATTGAACAGCTGCTGTCAACGGCCATTCTAAGCTGAATGTGCGTGCTCTTGTCGGATCACAGCAGCGATGCGGCTTAAGGCTTGGCAAGTACCAGCATGGGAGACTGGCTGCGAATTCCAAGTTCCGTTGACCTTTTTGAACCTGAAAATTGTGTTAGTTTCTCTATGAGATAGTAAAAGAAGGTTCAAACTGAACAGCTGCTGTCAACGGCCATTCTAAGCTGAATGTGCCTGCTCTCGTCAGATCGCAGCATCAATGCAGCTTAAGGCTTGGCAAGTACCAGCATGGGAGACTGGCTGGGAATCCCAAGTTCTGTTGACCTTTTTGAACCTGAAAATTGTTAGTTTCTCTGTCAAAGATGGTAAAAGAAGGTTCAAATTGAACAGCTGCTGTCAACGGCCATTCTAAGCTGAATGTGCCTGCTCTCGACAGATCGCAGCAGCAATGCAGCTTAAGGCTTGGCAAGTACCAGCATGGGAGACTGGCTGGGAATCCCAAGTTCCGTTGACCTTTTTGAACTTGAAAATTGTGTTAGTTTCTCTATGAGATAGTAAAAGAAGGTTCAAATTGAACAGCTGCTGTCAACGGCCATTCTAAGCTGAATGTGCGTGCTCTTGTCGGATCACAGCAGCGATGCGGCTTAAGGCTTGGCAAGTACCAGCATGGGAGACTGGCTGCGAATCCCACGTTCCGTTGACCTTTTTGAACCTGAAAATTGTGTTAGTTTCTCTATGAGATAGTAAAAGAAGGTTCAAACTGAACAGCTGCTGTCAATGGCCATTCTAAGCTGAATGTGCCTGCTCTCGTCAGATCGCAGCAGCAATGCAGCTTAAGGCTTGGCAAGTACCAGCATGGGAGACTGGCTGGGAATCCCAAGTTCTGTTGACCTTTTTGAACCTGAAAATTGTGTTAGTTTCTCTATGAGATAGTAAAAGAAGGTTCAAATTGAACAGCTGCTGTCAACGGCCATTCTAAGCTGAATGTGCCTGCTCTCGTCAGATCGCAGCAGCTTAAGGCTTGGCAAGTACCAGCATGGGAGACTGGCTGGGAATCCCAAGTTCCGTTGACCTTTTTGAACCTGAAAATTGTGTTAGTTTCTCTATGAGATAGTAAAAGAAGGTTCAAATTGAACAGCTGCTGTCAACGGCCATTCTAAGCTGAATGTGCCTGCTCTCGTCAGATCGCAGCAGCAATGCAGCTTAAGGCTTGGCAAGTACCAGCATGGGAGACTGGCTGGGAATCCCAAGTTCTGTTGACCTTTTTGAACCTGAAAATTGTGTTAGTTTTTCTATGAGATAGTAAAAGAAGGTTCAAATTGAACAGCTGCTGTCAACGGCCATTCTAAGCTGAATGTGCCTGCTCTCGTCAGATCGCAGCAGCAATGCAGCTTAAGGCTTGGCAAGTACCAGCATGGGAGACTGGCTGGGAATCCCAAGTTCCGTTGACCTTTTTGAACCTGAAAATTGTGTTAGTTTCTCTATGAGATAGTAAAAGAAGGTTCAAATTGAACAGCTGCTGTCAACGGCCATTCTAAGCTGAATGTGCCTGCTCTCGTCAGATCGCAGCAGCAATGCAGCTTAAGGCTTGGCAAGTACCAGCATGGGAGACTGGCTGGGAATCCCAAGTTCCGTTGACCTTTTTGAACCTTAAAATTGTTAGTTTCTCTGTCAAAGATGGTAAAAGAAGGTTCAAATTGAACAGCTGCTGTCAACGGCCATTCTAAGCTGAATGTGCCTGCTCTCGTCAGATCGCAGCAGCAATGCAGCTTAAGGCTTGGCAAGTACCAGCATGGGAGACTGGCTGGGAATCCCAAGTTCCGTTGACCTTTTTGAACCTGAAAATTGTGTTAGTTTCTCTATGAGATAGTAAAAGGAGGTTCAAACTGAACAGCTGCTGTCAACGGCCATTCTAAGCTGAATGTGCCTGCTCTCGTCAGATCGCAGCAGCAATGCAGCTTAAGGCTTGGCAAGTACCAGCATGGGAGACTGGCTGGGAATCCCAAGTTCCGTTGACCTGTTTGAACCTGAAAATTGTGTTAGTTTCTCTATGAGATAGTAAAAGAAGGTTCAAATTGAACAGCTGCTGTCAGCGGCCATTCTAAGCTGAATGTGCCTGCTCTCGTCAGATCGCAGCAACAATGCAGCTTAAGGCTTGGCAAGTACCAGCATGGGAGACTGGCTGGGAATCCCAAGTTCTGTTAACCTTTTTGAACCTGAAAATTGTTAGTTTCTCTGTCAAAGATGGTAAAAGAAGGTTCAAATTGAACAGCTGCTGTCAACGGCCATTCTAAGCTGAATGTGCCTGCTCTCGTCAGATCGCAGCAGCAATGCAGCTTAAGGCTTGGCAAGTACCAGCATGGGAGACTGGCTGGGAATCCCAAGTTCCGTTGACCTTTTTGAACCTGAAAATTGTGTTAGTTTCTCTATGAGATTGTAAAAGAAAGTAGAAATTAGGCAGCTGCTGTCAACGGCCATTCTAAGCTGAATGTGCCTGCTCTCGTCAGATCGCAGCAGCAATGCAGCTTAAGGCTTGGCAAGTACCAGCATGGGAGACTGGCTGGGAATCCCAAGTTCTGTTGACCTTTTTGAACCTGAAAATTGTGTTAGTTTTTCTATGAGATAGTAAAAGAAGGTTCAAATTGAACAGCTGCTGTCAACGGCCATTCTAAGCTGAATGTGCCTGCTCTCGTCAGATCGCAGCAGCAATGCAGCTTAAGGCTTGGCAAGTACCAGCATGGGAGACTGGCTGGGAATCCCAAGTTCTGTTGACCTTTTTGAACCTGAAAATTGTGTTAGTTTCTCTATGAGATAGTAAAAGAAGGTTCAAATTGAACAGCTGCTGTCAACGGCCATTCTAAGCTGAATGTGCCTGCTCTCGTCAGATCGCAGCAGCAATGCAGCTTAAGGCTTGGCAAGTACCAGCATGGGAGACTGGCTGGGAATCCCAAGTTCTGTTGACCTTTTTGAACCTGAAAATTGTTAGTTTCTCTGTCAAAGATGGTAAAAGAAGGTTCAAATTGAACAGCTGCTGTCAACGGCCATTCTAAGCTGAATGTGCCTGCTCTCGTCAGATCGCAGCAGCAATGCAGCTTAAGGCTTGGCAAGTACCAGCATGGGAGACTGGCTGGGAATCCCAAGTTCCGTTGACCTTTTTGAACTTGAAAATTGTGTTAGTTTCTCTATGAGATAGTAAAAGAAGGTTCAAATTGAACAGCTGCTGTCAACGGCCATTCTAAGCTGAATGTGCGTGCTCTTGTCGGATCACAGCAGCGATGCGGCTTAAGGCTTGGCAAGTACCAGCATGGGAGACTGGCTGCGAATCCCACGTTCCGTTGACCTTTTTGAACCTGAAAATTGTGTTAGTTTCTCTATGAGATAGTAAAAGAAGGTTCAAACTGAACAGCTGCTGTCAATGGCCATTCTAAGCTGAATGTGCCTGCTCTCGTCAGATCGCAGCAGCAATGCAGCTTAAGGCTTGGCAAGTACCAGCATGGGAGACTGGCTGGGAATCCCAAGTTCTGTTGACCTTTTTGAACCTGAAAATTGTGTTAGTTTCTCTATGAGATAGTAAAAGAAGGTTCAAATTGAACAGCTGCTGTCAACGGCCATTCTAAGCTGAATGTGCCTGCTCTCGTCAGATCGCAGCAGCTTAAGGCTTGGCAAGTACCAGCATGGGAGACTGGCTGGGAATCCCAAGTTCCGTTGACCTTTTTGAACCTGAAAATTGTGTTAGTTTCTCTATGAGATAGTAAAAGAAGGTTCAAATTGAACAGCTGCTGTCAACGGTCATTCTAAGCTGAATGTGCCTGCTCTCGTCAGATCGCAGCAGCAATGCAGCTTAAGGCTTGGCAAGTACCAGCATGGGAGACTGGCTGGGAATCCCAAGTTCCGTTGACCTTTTTGAACCTGAAAATTGTGTTAGTTTCTCTATGAGATAGTAAAAGAAGGTTCAAATTGAACAGCTGCTGTCAACGGCCATTCTAAGCTGAATGTGCCTGCTCTCGTCAGATCGCAGCAGCAATGCAGCTTAAGGCTTGGCAAGTACCAGCATGGGAGACTGGCTGGGAATCCCAAGTTCCGTTGACCTTTTTGAACCTTAAAATTGTTAGTTTCTCTGTCAAAGATGGTAAAAGAAGGTTCAAATTGAACAGCTGCTGTCAACGGCCATTCTAAGCTGAATGTGCCTGCTCTCGTCAGATCGCAGCAGCAATGCAGCTTAAGGCTTGGCAAGTACCAGCATGGGAGACTGGCTGGGAATCCCAAGTTCCGTTGACCTTTTTGAACCTGAAAATTGTGTTAGTTTCTCTATGAGATAGTAAAAGGAGGTTCAAACTGAACAGCTGCTGTCAACGGCCATTCTAAGCTGAATGTGCCTGCTCTCGTCAGATCGCAGCAGCAATGCAGCTTAAGGCTTGGCAAGTACCAGCATGGGAGACTGGCTGGGAATCCCAAGTTCCGTTGACCTTTTTGAACCTGAAAATTGTGTTAGTTTCTCTATGAGATAGTAAAAGAAGGTTCAAATTGAACAGCTGCTGTCAACGGCCATTCTAAGCTGAATGTGCCTGCTCTCGTCAGATCGCAGCAACAATGAAGCTTAAGGCTTGGCAAGTACCAGCATGGGAGACTGGCTGGGAATCCCAAGTTCTGTTAACCTTTTTGAACCTGAAAATTGTTAGTTTCTCTGTCAAAGATGGTAAAAGAAGGTTCAAATTGAACAGCTGCTGTCAACGGCCATTCTAAGCTGAATGTGCCTGCTCTCGTCAGATCGCAGCAGCAATGCAGCTTAAGGCTTGGCAAGTACCAGCATGGGAGACTGGCTGGGAATCCCAAGTTCCGTTGACCTTTTTGAACCTGAAAATTGTGTTAGTTTCTCTATGAGATAGTAAAAGAAGGTTCAAATTAAACAGCTGCTGTCAACGGCCATTCTAAGCTGAATGTGCCTGCTCTCGTCAGATCACAGCAGCAATGCAGCTTAAGGCTTGGCAAGTACCAGCATGGGAGACTGGCTGGGAATCCCAAGTTCCGTTGACCTTTTTGAACCTGAAAATTGTGTTAGTTTCTCTATGAGATAGTAAAAGAAAGTAGAAATTAGGCAGCTGCTGTCAACGGCCATTCTAAGCTGAATGTGCCTGCTCTCGTCAGATCGCAGCAGCAATGCAGCTTAAGGCTTGGCAAGTACCAGCATGGGAGACTGGCTGGGAATCCCAAGTTCTGTTGACCTTTTTGAACCTGAAAATTGTGTTAGTTTTTCTATGAGATAGTAAAAGAAGGTTCAAATTGAACATCTGCTGTCAACGGCCATTCTAAGCTGAATGTGCCTGCTCTCGTCAGATCGCAGCAGCAATGCAGCTTAAGGCTTGGCAAGTACCAGCATGGGAGACTGGCTGGGAATCCCAAGTTCTGTTGACCTTTTTGAACCTGAAAATTGTGTTAGTTTCTCTATGAGATAGTAAAAGAAGGTTCAAATTGAACAGCTGCTGTCAACGGCCATTCTAAGCTGAATGTGCCTGCTCTCGTCAGATCGCAGCAGCAATGCAGCTTAAGGCTTGGCAAGTACCAGCATGGGAGACTGGCTGGGAATCCCAAGTTCCGTTGACCTTTTTGAACCTGAAAATTGTGTTAGTTTCTCTATGAGATAGTAAAAGAAGGTTCAAATTGAACAGCTGCTGTCAACGGTCATTCTAAGCTGAATGTGCCTGCTCTCGTCAGATCGCAGCAGCAATGCAGCTTAAGGCTTGGCAAGTACCAGCATGGGAGACTAGCTGGGAATCCCAAGTTCCGTTGACCTTTTTGAACCTGAAAATTGTGTTAGTTTCTCTATGAGATAGTAAAAGAAGGTTCAAATTGAACAGCTGCTGTCAACGGCCATTCTAAGCTGAATGTGCCTGCTCTCGTCAGATCGCAGCAGCAATGCAGCTTAAGGCTTGGCAAGTACCAGCATGGGAGACTGGCTGGGAATCCCAAGTTCCGTTGACCTTTTTGAACCTTAAAATTGTTAGTTTCTCTGTCAAAGATGGTAAAAGAAGGTTCAAATTGAACAGCTGCTGTCAACGGCCATTCTAAGCTGAATGTGCCTGCTCTCGTCAGATCGCAGCAGCAATGCAGCTTAAGGCTTGGCAAGTACCAGCATGGGAGACTGGCTGGGAATCCCAAGTTCTGTTGACCTTTTTGAACCTGAAAATTGTGTTAGTTTCTCTATGAGATAGTAAAAGGAGGTTCAAACTGAACAGCTGCTGTCAACGGCCATTCTAAGCTGAATGTGCCTGCTCTCGTCAGATCGCAGCAGCAATGCAGCTTAAGGCTTGGCAAGTACCAGCATGGGAGACTGGCTGGGAATCCCAAGTTCCGTTGACCTTTTTGAACCTGAAAATTGTGTTAGTTTCTCTATGAGATAGTAAAAGAAGGTTTAAATTGAACAGCTGCTGTCAACGGCCATTCTAAGCTGAATGTGCCTGCTCTCGTCAGATAGCAGCAGCAATGCAGCTTAAGGCTTGGCAAGTACCAGCATGGGAGACTGGCTGGGAATCCCAAGTTCTGTTGACCTTTTTGAACCTGAAAATTGTGTTAGTTTTTCTATGAGATAGTAAAAGAAGGTTCAAATTGAACAGCTGCTGTCAACGGCCATTCTAAGCTGAATGTGCCTGCTCTCGTCAGATTGCAGCAGCAATGCAGCTTAAGGCTTGGCAAGTACCAGCATGGGAGACTGGCTGGGAATCTCAAGTTCTGTTGACCTTTTTGAACCTGAAAATTGTGTTAGTTTCTCTATGAGATAGTAAAAGAAGGTTCAAATTGAACAGCTGCTGTCAACGGCCATTCTAAGCTGAATGTGCCTGCTCTCGTCAGATCGCAGCAACAATGAAGCTTAAGGCTTGGCAAGTACCAGCATGGGAGACTGGCTGGGAATCCCAAGTTCTGTTAACCTTTTTGAACCTGAAAATTGTTAGTTTCTCTGTCAAAGATGGTAAAAGAAGGTTCAAATTGAACAGCTGCTGTCAACGGCCATTCTAAGCTGAATGTGCCTGCTCTCGTCAGATCGCAGCAGCAATGCAGCTTAAGGCTTGGCAAGTACCAGCATGGGAGACTGGCTGGGAATCCCAAGTTCCGTTGACCTTTTTGAACCTGAAAATTGTGTTAGTTTCTCTATGAGATAGTAAAAGAAGGTTCAAATTGAACAGCTGCTGTCAACGGCCATTCTAAGCTGAATGTGCCTGCTCTCGTCAGATCGCAGCAGCAATGCAGCTTAAGGCTTGGCAAGTACCAGCATGGGAGACTGGCTGGGAATCCCAAGTTCTGTTGACCTTTTTGAACCTGAAAATTGTGTTAGTTTTTCTATGAGATAGTAAAAGAAGGTTCAAATTGAACAGCTGCTGTCAACGGCCATTCTAAGCTGAATGTGCCTGCTCTCGTCAGATCGCAGCAGCAATGCAGCTTAAGGCTTGGCAAGTACCAGCATGGGAGACTGGCTGGGAATCCCAAGTTCTGTTGACCTTTTTGAACCTGAAAATTGTGTTAGTTTCTCTATGAGATAGTAAAAGAAGGTTCAAATTGAACAGCTGCTGTCAACGGCCATTCTAAGCTGAATGTGCCTGCTCTCGTCAGATCGCAGCAGCAATGCAGCTTAAGGCTTGGCAAGTACCAGCATGGGAGACTGGCTGCGAATCCCAAGTTCCGTTGACCTTTTTGAACCTGAAAATTGTTAGTTTCTCTGTCAAAGATGGTAAAAGAAGGTTCAAATTGAACAGCTGCTGTCAACGGCCATTCTAAGCTGAATGTGCCTGCTCTCGTCAGATCGCAACAGCAATGCAGCTTAAGGCTTGGCAAGTACCAGCATGGGAGACTGGCTGGGAATCCCAAGTTCCGTTGACCTTTTTGAACCTGAAAATTGTGTTAGTTTCTCTATGAGATAGTAAAAAAAGGTTCAAATTGAACAGCTGCTGTCAACGGCCATTCTAAGCTGAATGTGCCTGCTCTCGTCAGATCGCAGCAGCAATGCAGCTTAAGGCTTGGCAAGTACCAGCATGGGAGACTGGCTGGGAATCCCAAGTTCCGTTGACCTTTTTGAACCTGAAAATTGTGTTAGTTTCTCTATGAGATAGTAAAAGAAGGTTCAAATTGAACAGCTGCTGTCAACAGCATTCTAAGCTGAATGTGCCTGCTCTCGTCAGATCGCAGCAGCATTGCAGCTTAAGGCTTGGCAAGTACCAGCATGGGAGACTGGCTGGGAATCCCAAGTTCTGTTGACCTTTTTGAACCTGAAAATTGTGTTAGTTTCTCTATGAGATAGTAAAAGAAGGTTCAAATTGAACAGCTGCTGTCAACGGCCATTCTAAGCTGAATGTGCCTGCTCTCGTCAGATCGCAGCAGCAATGCAGCTTAAGGCTTGGCAAGTACCAGCATGGGAGACTGGCTGGGAATCCCAAGTTCTGTTGACCTTTTTGAACCTGAAAATTGTGTTAGTTTCTCTATGAGATAGTTTAAGAAGGTTCAAATTGAACAGCTGCTGTCAACGGCCATTCTAAGCTGAATGTGCGTGCTCTTGTCGGATCACAGCAGCGATGCGGCTTAAGGCTTGGCAAGTACCAGCATGGGAGACTGGCTGCGAATTCCAAGTTCCGTTGACCTTTTTGAACCTGAAAATTGTGTTAGTTTCTCTATGAGATAGTAAAAGAAGGTTCAAACTGAACAGCTGCTGTCAACGGCCATTCTAAGCTGAATGTGCCTGCTCTCGTCAGATCGCAGCATCAATGCAGCTTAAGGCTTGGCAAGTACCAGCATGGGAGACTGGCTGGGAATCCCAAGTTCTGTTGACCTTTTTGAACCTGAAAATTGTTAGTTTCTCTGTCAAAGATGGTAAAAGAAGGTTCAAATTGAACAGCTGCTGTCAACGGCCATTCTAAGCTGAATGTGCCTGCTCTCGTCAGATCGCAGCAGCAATGCAGCTTAAGGCTTGGCAAGTACCAGCATGGGAGACTGGCTGGGAATCCCAAGTTCCGTTGACCTTTTTGAACCTGAAAATTGTGTTAGTTTCTCTATGAGATAGTAAAAGAAGGTTCAAATTGAACAGCTGCTGTCAACGGCCATTCTAAGCTGAATGTGCCTGCTCTCGTCAGATCGCAGCAGCAATGCAGCTTAAGGCTTGGCAAGTACCAGCATGGGAGACTGGCTGGGAATCCCAAGTTCCGTTGCCCTTTTTGAACCTTAAAATTGTTAGTTTCTCTGTCAAAGATGGTAAAAGAAGGTTCAAATTGAACAGCTGCTGTCAACGGCCATTCTAAGCTGAATGTGCCTGCTCTCGTCAGATCGCAGCAGCAATGCAGCTTAAGGCTTGGCAAGTACCAGCATGGGAGACTGGCTGGGAATCCCAAGTTCCGTTGACCTGTTTGAACCTGAAAATTGTGTTAGTTTCTCTATGAGATAGTAAAAGGAGGTTCAAACTGAACAGATGCTGTCAACGGCCATTCTAAGCTGAATGTGCCTGCTCTCGTCAGATCGCAGCAGCAATGCAGCTTAAGGCTTGGCAAGTACCAGCATGGGAGACTGGCTGGGAATCCCAAGTTCTGTTGACCTTTTTGAACCTGAAAATTGTGTTAGTTTTTCTATGAGATAGTAAAAGAAGGTTCAAATTGAACAGCTGCTGTCAACGGCCATTCTAAGCTGAATGTGCCTGCTCTCGTCAGATTGCAGCAGCAATGCAGCTTAAGGCTTGGCAAGTTCCAGCCTGGGAGACTGGCCGGGAATCCCAAGTTCTGTTGACCTTTTTGAACCTGAAAATTGTGTTAGTTTCTCTATGAGATAGTAAAAGAAGGTTCAAATTGAACAGCTGCTGTCAACGGCCATTCTAAGCTGAATGTGCCTGCTCTCGTCAGATCGCAGCAACAATGAAGCTTAAGGCTTGGCAAGTACCAGCATGGGAGACTGGCTGGGAATCCCAAGTTCTGTTAACCTTTTTGAACCTGAAAATTGTTAGTTTCTCTGTCAAAGATGGTAAAAGAAGGTTCAAATTGAACAGCTGCTGTCAACGGCCATTCTAAGCTGAATGTGCCTGCTCTCGTCAGATCGCAGCAGCAATGCAGCTTAAGGCTTGGCAAGTACCAGCATGGGAGACTGGCTGGGAATCCCAAGTTCCGTTGACCTTTTTGAACCTGAAAATTGTGTTAGTTTCTCTATGAGATAGTAAAAGAAGGTTCAAATTGAACAGCTGCTGTCAACGGCCATTCTAAGCTGAATGTGCCTGCTCTCGTCAGATCGCAGCAGCAATGCAGCTTAAGGCTTGGCAAGTACCAGCATGGGAGACTGGCTGGGAATCCCAAGTTCCGTTGACCTTTTTGAACCTGAAAATTGTGTTAGTTTCTCTATGAGATAGTAAAAGAAAGTAGAAATTAGGCAGCTGCTGTCAACGGCCATTCTAAGCTGAATGTGCCTGCTCTCGTCAGATCGCAGCAGCAATGCAGCTTAAGGCTTGGCAAGTACCAGCATGGGAGACTGGCTGGGAATCCCAAGTTCTGTTGACCTTTTTGAACCTGAAAATTGTGTTAGTTTTTCTATGAGATAGTAAAAGAAGGTTCAAATTGAACAGCTGCTGTCAACGGCCATTCTAAGCTGAATGTGCCTGCTCTCGTCAGATCGCAGCAGCAATGCAGCTTAAGGCTTGGCAAGTACCAGCATGGGAGACTGGCTGGGAATCCCAAGTTCCGTTGACCTTTTTGAACCTGAAAATTGTGTTAGTTTCTCTATGAGATAGTAAAAGAAGGTTCAAATTGAACAGCTGCTGTCAACGGCCATTCTAAGCTGAATGTGCCTGCTCTCGTCAGATCGCAGCAGCAATGCAGCTTAAGGCTTGGCAAGTACCAGCATGGGAGACTGGCTGGGAATCCCAAGTTCCGTTGCCCTTTTTGAACCTTAAAATTGTTAGTTTCTCTGTCAAAGATGGTAAAAGAAGGTTCAAATTGAACAGCTGCTGTCAACGGCCATTCTAAGCTGAATGTGCCTGCTCTCGTCAGATCGCAGCAGCAATGCAGCTTAAGGCTTGGCAAGTACCAGCATGGGAGACTGGCTGGGAATCCCAAGTTCCGTTGACCTGTTTGAACCTGAAAATTGTGTTAGTTTCTCTATGAGATAGTAAAGGAGGTTCAAACTGAACAGATGCTGTCAACGGCCATTCTAAGCTGAATGTGCCTGCTCTCGTCAGATCGCAGCAGCAATGCAGCTTAAGGCTTGGCAAGTACCAGCATGGGAGACTGGCTGGGAATCCCAAGTTCCGTTGACCTTTTTGAACCTGAAAATTGTGTTAGTTTCTCTATGAGATAGTAAAAGAAGGTTCAAATTGAACAGCTGCTGTCAACGGCCATTCTAAGCTGAATGTGCCTGCTCTCGTCAGATAGCAGCAGCAATGCAGCTTAAGGCTTGGCAAGTACCAGCATGGGAGACTGGCTGGGAATCCCAAGTTCTGTTGACCTTTTTGAACCTGAAAATTGTGTTAGTTTTTCTATGAGATAGTAAAAGAAGGTTCAAATTGAACAGCTGCTGTTAACGGCCATTCTAAGCTGAATGTGCCTGCTCTCGTCAGATTGCAGCAGCAATGCAGCTTAAGGCTTGGCAAGTACCAGCATGGGAGACTGGCTGGGAATCCCAAGTTCTGTTGACCTTTTTGAACCTGAAAATTGTGTTAGTTTCTCTATGAGATAGTAAAAGAAGGTTCAAATTGAACAGCTGCTGTCAACGGCCATTCTAAGCTGAATGTGCCTGCTCTCGTCAGATCGCAGCAACAATGAAGCTTAAGGCTTGGCAAGTACCAGCATGGGAGACTGGCTGGGAATCCCAAGTTCTGTTAACCTTTTTGAACCTGAAAATTGTTAGTTTCTCTGTCAAAGATGGTAAAAGAAGGTTCAAATTGAACAGCTGCTGTCAACGGCCATTCTAAGCTGAATGTGCCTGCTCTCGTCAGATTGCAGCAGCAATGCAGCTTAAGGCTTGGCAAGTACCAGCATGGGAGACTGGCTGGGAATCCCAAGTTCCGTTGACCTTTTTGAACCTGAAAATTGTGTTAGTTTCTCTATGAGATAGTAAAAGAAGGTTCAAATTGAACAGCTGCTGTCAACGGCCATTCTAAGCTGAATGTGCCTGCTCTCGTCAGATCGCAGCAGCAATGCAGCTTAAGGCTTGGCAAGTACCAGCATGGGAGACTGGCTGGGAATCCCAAGTTCCGTTGACCTTTTTGAACCTGAAAATTGTGTTAGTTTCTCTATGAGATAGTAAAAGAAAGTAGAAATTAGGCAGCTGCTGTCAACGGCCATTCTAAGCTGAATGTGCCTGCTCTCGTCAGATCGCAGCAGCAATGCAGCTTAAGGCTTGGCAAGTACCAGCATGGGAGACTGGCTGGGAATCCCAAGTTCTGTTGACCTTTTTGAACCTGAAAATTGTGTTAGTTTTTCTATGAGATAGTAAAAGAAGGTTCAAATTGAATAGCTGCTGTCAACGGCCATTCTAAGCTGAATGTGCCTGCTCTCGTCAGATCGCAGCAGCAATGCAGCTTAAGGCTTGGCAAGTACCAGCATGGGAGACTGGCTGGGAATCCCAAGTTCTGTTGACCTTTTTTAACCTGAAAATTGTGTTAGTTTCTCTATGAGATAATAAAAGAAGGTTCAAATTGAACAGCTGCTGTCAACGGCCATTCTAAGCTGAATGTGCCTGCTCTCGTCAGATCGCAGCAGCAATGCAGCTTAAGGCTTGGCAAGTACCAGCATGGGAGACTGGCTGCGAATCCCAAGTTCCGTTGACCTTTTTGAACCTGAAAATTGTTAGTTTCTCTGTCAAAGATGGTAAAAGAAGGTTCAAATTGAACAGCTGCTGTCAACGGCCATTCTAAGCTGAATGTGCCTGCTCTCGTCAGATCGCAGCAGCAATGCAGCTTAAGGCTTGGCAAGTACCAGCATGGGAGACTGGCTGGGAATCCCAAGTTCCGTTGACCTTTTTGAACCTGAAAATTGTGTTAGTTTCTCTATGAGATAGTAAAAAAAGGTTCAAATTGAACAGCTGCTGTCAACGGCCATTCTAAGCTGAATGTGCCTGCTCTCGTCAGATCGCAGCAGCAATGCAGCTTAAGGCTTGGCAAGTACCAGCATGGGAGACTGGCTGGGAATCCCAAGTTCCGTTGACCTTTTTGAACCTGAAAATTGTGTTAGTTTCTCTATGAGATAGTAAAAGAAGGTTCAAATTGAACAGCTGCTGTCAACAGCATTCTAAGCTGAATGTGCCTGCTCTCGTCAGATCGCAGCAGCAATGCAGCTTAAGGCTTGGCAAGTACCAGCATGGGAGACTGGCTGGGAATCCCAAGTTCCGTTGACCTTTTTGAACCTGAAAATTGTGTTAGTTTCTCTATGAGATAGTAAAAAAAGGTTCAAATTGAACAGCTGCTGTCAACGGCCATTCTAAGCTGAATGTGCCTGCTCTCGTCAGATCGCAGCAGCAATGCAGCTTAAGGCTTGGCAAGTACCAGCATGGGAGACTGGCTGGGAATCCCAAGTTCCGTTGACCTTTTTGAACCTGAAAATTGTGTTAGTTTCTCTATGAGATAGTAAAAGAAGGTTCAAATTGAACAGCTGCTGTCAACAGCATTCTAAGCTGAATGTGCCTGCTCTCGTCAGATCGCAGCAGCAATGCAGCTTAAGGCTTGGCAAGTACCAGCATGGGAGACTGGCTGGGAATCCCAAGTTCTGTTGACCTTTTTGAACCTGAAAATTGTGTTAGTTTCTCTATGAGATAGTAAAAGAAGGTTCAAATTGAACAGCTGCTGTCAACAGCATTCTAAGCTGAATGTGCCTGCTCTCGTCAGATCGCAGCAGCAATGCAGCTTAAGGCTTGGCAAGTACCAGCATGGGAGACTGGCTGGGAATCCCAAGTTCTGTTGACCTTTTTGAACCTGAAAATTGTGTTAGTTTCTCTATGAGATAGTAAAAGAAGGTTCAAATTGAACAGCTGCTGTCAACGGCCATTCTAAGCTGAATGTGCCTGCTCTCGTCAGATCGCAGCAGCAATGCAGCTTAAGGCTTGGCAAGTACCAGCATGGGAGACTGGCTGGGAATCCCAAGTTCTGTTGACCTTTTTGAACCTGAAAATTGTGTTAGTTTCTCTATGAGATAGTAAAAGAAGGTTCAAATTGAACAGCTGCTGTCAACGGCCATTCTAAGCTGAATGTGCGTGCTCTTGTCGGATCACAGCAGCGATGCGGCTTAAGGCTTGGCAAGTACCAGCATGGGAGACTGGCTGCGAATTCCAAGTTCCGTTGACCTTTTTGAACCTGAAAATTGTGTTAGTTTCTCTATGAGATAGTAAAAGAAGGTTCAAACTGAACAGTTGCTGTCAACGGCCATTCTAAGCTGAATGTGCCTGCTCTCGTCAGATCGCAGCATCAATGCAGCTTAAGGCTTGGCAAGTACCAGCATGGGAGACTGGCTGGGAATCCCAAGTTCTGTTGACCTTTTTGAACCTGAAAATTGTTAGTTTCTCTGTCAAAGATGGTAAAAGAAGGTTCAAATTGAACAGCTGCTGTCAACGGCCATTCTAAGCTGAATGTGCCTGCTCTCGTCAGATCGCAGCAGCAATGTAGCTTAAGGCTTGGCAAGTACCAGCATGGGAGACTGGCTGGGAATCCCAAGTTCCGTTGACCTTTTTGAACTTGAAAATTGTGTTAGTTTCTCTATGAGATAGTAAAAGAAGGTTCAAATTGAACAGCTGCTGTCAACGGCCATTCTAAGCTGAATGTGCGTGCTCTTGTCGGATCACAGCAGCGATGCGGCTTAAGGCTTGGCAAGTACCAGCATGGGAGACTGGCTGCGAATCCCAAGTTCCGTTGACCTTTTTGAACCTGAAAATTGTGTTAGTTTCTCTATGAGATAGTAAAAGAAGGTTCAAACTGAACAGCTGCTGTCAATGGCCATTCTAAGCTGAATGTGCCTGCTCTCGTCAGATCGCAGCAGCAATGCAGCTTAAGGCTTGGCAAGTACCAGCATGGGAGACTGGCTGGGAATCCCAAGTTCTGTTGACCTTTTTGAACCTGAAAATTGTGTTAGTTTCTCTATGAGATAGTAAAAGAAGGTTCAAATTGAACAGCTGCTGTCAACGGCCATTCTAAGCTGAATGTGCCTGCTCTCGTCAGATCGCAGCAGCTTAAGGCTTGGCAAGTACCAGCATGGGAGACTGGCTGGGAATCCCAAGTTCCGTTGACCTTTTTGAACCTGAAAATTGTGTTAGTTTCTCTATGAGATAGTAAAAGAAGGTTCAAATTGAACAGCTGCTGTCAACGGCCATTCTAAGCTGAATGTGCCTGCTCTCGTCAGATCGCAGCAGCTTAAGGCTTGGCAAGTACCAGCATGGGAGACTGGCTGGGAATCCCAAGTTCCGTTGACCTTTTTGAACCTGAAAATTGTGTTAGTTTCTCTATGAGATAGTAAAAGAAGGTTCAAATTGAACAGCTGCTGTCAACGGCCATTCTAAGCTGAATGTGCCTGCTCTCGTCAGATCGCAGCAGCAATGCAGCTTAAGGCTTGGCAAGTACCAGCATGGGAGACTGGCTGGGAATCCCAAGTTCCGTTGACCTTTTTGAACCTTAAAATTGTTAGTTTCTCTGTCAAAGATGGTAAAAGAAGGTTCAAATTGAACAGCTGCTGTCAACGGCCATTCTAAGCTGAATGTGCCTGCTCTCGTCAGATCGCAGCAGCAATGCAGCTTAAGGCTTGGCAAGTACCAGCATGGGAGACTGGCTGGGAATCCCAAGTTCTGTTGACCTTTTTGAACCTGAAAATTGTTAGTTTCTCTGTCAAAGATGGTAAAAGAAGGTTCAAATTGAACAGCTGCTGTCAACGGCCATTCTAAGCTGAATGTGCCTGCTCTCGTCAGATCGCAGCAGCAATGCAGCTTAAGGCTTGGCAAGTACCAGCATGGGAGACTGGCTGGGAATCCCGAGTTCCGTTGACCTTTTTGAACCTGAAAATTGTGTTAGTTTCTCTATGAGATAGTAAAAGAAGGTTCAAATTGAACAGCTGCTGTCAACGGCCATTCTAAGCTGAATGTGCCTGCTCTCGTCAGATCGCAGCAGCAATGCAGCTTAAGGCTTGGCAAGTACCAGCATGGGAGACTGGCTGGGAATCCCAAGTTCCGTTGACCTTTTTGAACCTGAAAATTGTGTTACTTTCTCTATGAGATACTAAAAGAAGGTTCAAATTGAACAGCTGCTGTCAACGGCCATTCTAAGCTGAATGTGCCTGCTCTCGTCAGATCGCAGCAGCAATGCAGCTTAAGGCTTGGCAAGTACCAGCATGGGAGACTGGCTGGGAATCCCAAGTTCTGTTGACCTTTTTGAACCTGAAAATTGTGTTAGTTTTTCTATGATATAGTAAAAGAAGGTTCAAATTGAACAGCTGCTGTCAACGGCCATTCTAAGCTGAATGTGCCTGCTCTCGTCAGATTGCAGCAGCAATGCAGCTTAAGGCTTGGCAAGTACCAGCATGGGAGACTGGCTGGGAATCCCAAGTTCCGTTGACCTTTTTGAACCTGAAAATTGTGTTAGTTTCTCTATGAGATAGTAAAAGGAGGTTCAAACTGAACAGCTGCTGTCAACGGCCATTCTAAGCTGAATGTGCCTGCTCTCGTCAGATCGCAGCAGCAATGCAGCTTAAGGCTTGGCAAGTACCAGCATGGGAGACTGGCTGGGAATCCCAAGTTCCGTTGACCTTTTTGAACCTGAAAATTGTGTTAGTTTCTCTATGAGATAGTAAAAGAAGGTTCAAATTGAACAGCTGCTGTCAACGGCCATTCTAAGCTGAATGTGCCTGCTCTCGTCAGATCGCAGCAACAATGAAGCTTAAGGCTTGGCAAGTACCAGCATGGGAGACTGGCTGGGAATCCCAAGTTCTGTTAACCTTTTTGAACCTGAAAATTGTTAGTTTCTCTGTCAAAGATGGTAAAAGAAGGTTCAAATTGAACAGCTGCTGTCAACGGCCATTCTAAGCTGAATGTGCCTGCTCTTGTCAGATCGCAGCAGCAATGCAGCTTAAGGCTTGGCAAGTACCAGCATGGGAGACTGGCTGGGAATCCCAAGTTCCGTTGACCTTTTTGAACCTGAAAATTGTGTTAGTTTCTCTATGAGATAGTAAAAGAAGGTTCAAATTAAACAGCTGCTGTCAACGGCCATTCTAAGCTGAATGTGCCTGCTCTCGTCAGATCACAGCAGCAATGCAGCTTAAGGCTTGGCAAGTACCAGCATGGGAGACTGGCTGGGAATCCCAAGTTCCGTTGACCTTTTTGAACCTGAAAATTGTGTTAGTTTCTCTATGAGATAGTAAAAGAAAGTAGAAATTAGGCAGCTGCTGTCAACGGCCATTCTAAGCTGAATGTGCCTGCTCTCGTCAGATCGCAGCAGCAATGCAGCTTAAGGCTTGGCAAGTACCAGCATGGGAGACTGGCTGGGAATCCCAAGTTCTGTTGACCTTTTTGAACCTGAAAATTGTGTTAGTTTCTCTATGAGATAGTAAAAGAAGGTTCAAATTGAACAGCTGCTGTCAACGGCCATTCTAAGCTGAATGTGCGTGCTCTTGTCGGATCACAGCAGCGATGCGGCTTAAGGCTTGGCAAGTACCAGCATGGGAGACTGGCTGCGAATTCCAAGTTCCGTTGACCTTTTTGAACCTGAAAATTGTGTTAGTTTCTCTATGAGATAGTAAAAGAAGGTTCAAACTGAACAGTTGCTGTCAACGGCCATTCTAAGCTGAATGTGCCTGCTCTCGTCAGATCGCAGCATCAATGCAGCTTAAGGCTTGGCAAGTACCAGCATGGGAGACTGGCTGGGAATCCCAAGTTCTGTTGACCTTTTTGAACCTGAAAATTGTTAGTTTCTCTGTCAAAGATGGTAAAAGAAGGTTCAAATTGAACAGCTGCTGTCAACGGCCATTCTAAGCTGAATGTGCCTGCTCTCGTCAGATCGCAGCAGCAATGTAGCTTAAGGCTTGGCAAGTACCAGCATGGGAGACTGGCTGGGAATCCCAAGTTCCGTTGACCTTTTTGAACTTGAAAATTGTGTTAGTTTCTCTATGAGATAGTAAAAGAAGGTTCAAATTGAACAGCTGCTGTCAACGGCCATTCTAAGCTGAATGTGCGTGCTCTTGTCGGATCACAGCAGCGATGCGGCTTAAGGCTTGGCAAGTACCAGCATGGGAGACTGGCTGCGAATCCCAAGTTCCGTTGACCTTTTTGAACCTGAAAATTGTGTTAGTTTCTCTATGAGATAGTAAAAGAAGGTTCAAACTGAACAGCTGCTGTCAATGGCCATTCTAAGCTGAATGTGCCTGCTCTCGTCAGATCGCAGCAGCAATGCAGCTTAAGGCTTGGCAAGTACCAGCATGGGAGACTGGCTGGGAATCCCAAGTTCTGTTGACCTTTTTGAACCTGAAAATTGTGTTAGTTTCTCTATGAGATAGTAAAAGAAGGTTCAAATTGAACAGCTGCTGTCAACGGCCATTCTAAGCTGAATGTGCCTGCTCTCGTCAGATCGCAGCAGCTTAAGGCTTGGCAAGTACCAGCATGGGAGACTGGCTGGGAATCCCAAGTTCCGTTGACCTTTTTGAACCTGAAAATTGTGTTAGTTTCTCTATGAGATAGTAAAAGAAGGTTCAAATTGAACAGCTGCTGTCAACGGTCATTCTAAGCTGAATGTGCCTGCTCTCGTCAGATCGCAGCAGCAATGCAGCTTAAGGCTTGGCAAGTACCAGCATGGGAGACTGGCTGGGAATCCCAAGTTCCGTTGACCTTTTTGAACCTGAAAATTGTGTTAGTTTCTCTATGAGATAGTAAAAGAAGGTTCAAATTGAACAGCTGCTGTCAACGGCCATTCTAAGCTGAATGTGCCTGCTCTCGTCAGATCGCAGCAGCAATGCAGCTTAAGGCTTGGCAAGTACCAGCATGGGAGACTGGCTGGGAATCCCAAGTTCCGTTGACCTTTTTGAACCTTAAAATTGTTAGTTTCTCTGTCAAAGATGGTAAAAGAAGGTTCAAATTGAACAGCTGCTGTCAACGGCCATTCTAAGCTGAATGTGCCTGCTCTCGTCAGATCGCAGCAGCAATGCAGCTTAAGGCTTGGCAAGTACCAGCATGGGAGACTGGCTGGGAATCCCAAGTTCTGTTGACCTTTTTGAACCTGAAAATTGTTAGTTTCTCTGTCAAAGATGGTAAAAGAAGGTTCAAATTGAACAGCTGCTGTCAACGGCCATTCTAAGCTGAATGTGCCTGCTCTCGTCAGATCGCAGCAGCAATGCAGCTTAAGGCTTGGCAAGTACCAGCATGGGAGACTGGCTGGGAATCCCGAGTTCCGTTGACCTTTTTGAACCTGAAAATTGTGTTAGTTTCTCTATGAGATAGTAAAAGAAGGTTCAAATTGAACAGCTGCTGTCAACGGCCATTCTAAGCTGAATGTGCCTGCTCTCGTCAGATCGCAGCAGCAATGCAGCTTAAGGCTTGGCAAGTACCAGCATGGGAGACTGGCTGGGAATCCCAAGTTCCGTTGACCTTTTTGAACCTGAAAATTGTGTTACTTTCTCTATGAGATACTAAAAGAAGGTTCAAATTGAACAGCTGCTGTCAACGGCCATTCTAAGCTGAATGTGCCTGCTCTCGTCAGATCGCAGCAGCAATGCAGCTTAAGGCTTGGCAAGTACCAGCATGGGAGACTGGCTGGGAATCCCAAGTTCTGTTGACCTTTTTGAACCTGAAAATTGTGTTAGTTTTTCTATGATATAGTAAAAGAAGGTTCAAATTGAACAGCTGCTGTCAACGGCCATTCTAAGCTGAATGTGCCTGCTCTCGTCAGATTGCAGCAGCAATGCAGCTTAAGGCTTGGCAAGTACCAGCATGGGAGACTGGCTGGGAATCCCAAGTTCTGTTGACCTTTTTGAACCTGAAAATTGTGTTAGTTTCTCTATGAGATAGTAAAAGGAGGTTCAAACTGAACAGCTGCTGTCAACGGCCATTCTAAGCTGAATGTGCCTGCTCTCGTCAGATCGCAGCAGCAATGCAGCTTAAGGCTTGGCAAGTACCAGCATGGGAGACTGGCTGGGAATCCCAAGTTCCGTTGACCTTTTTGAACCTGAAAATTGTGTTAGTTTCTCTATGAGATAGTAAAAGAAGGTTCAAATTGAACAGCTGCTGTCAACGGCCATTCTAAGCTGAATGTGCCTGCTCTCGTCAGATAGCAGCAGCAATGCAGCTTAAGGCTTGGCAAGTACCAGCATGGGAGACTGGCTGGGAATCCCAAGTTCTGTTGACCTTTTTGAACCTGAAAATTGTGTTAGTTTTTCTATGAGATAGTAAAAGAAGGTTCAAATTGAACAGCTGCTGTCAACGGCCATTCTAAGCTGAATGTGCCTGCTCTCGTCAGATTGCAGCAGCAATGCAGCTTAAGGCTTGGCAAGTACCAGCATGGGAGACTGGCTGGGAATCTCAAGTTCTGTTGACCTTTTTGAACCTGAAAATTGTGTTAGTTTCTCTATGAGATAGTAAAAGAAGGTTCAAATTGAACAGCTGCTGTCAACGGCCATTCTAAGCTGAATGTGCCTGCTCTCGTCAGATCGCAGCAACAATGAAGCTTAAGGCTTGGCAAGTACCAGCATGGGAGACTGGCTGGGAATCCCAAGTTCTGTTAACCTTTTTGAACCTGAAAATTGTTAGTTTCTCTGTCAAAGATGGTAAAAGAAGGTTCAAATTGAACAGCTGCTGTCAACGGCCATTCTAAGCTGAATGTGCCTGCTCTCGTCAGATCGCAGCAGCAATGCAGCTTAAGGCTTGGCAAGTACCAGCATGGGAGACTGGCTGGGAATCCCAAGTTCCGTTGACCTTTTTGAACCTGAAAATTGTGTTAGTTTCTCTATGAGATAGTAAAAGAAGGTTCAAATTGAACAGCTGCTGTCAACGGCCATTCTAAGCTGAATGTGCCTGCTCTCGTCAGATCGCAGCAGCAATGCAGCTTAAGGCTTGGCAAGTACCAGCATGGGAGACTGGCTGGGAATCCCAAGTTCCGTTGACCTTTTTGAACCTGAAAATTGTGTTAGTTTCTCTATGAGATAGTAAAAGAAGGTTCAAATTGAACAGCTGCTGTCAACAGCATTCTAAGCTGAATGTGCCTGCTCTCGTCAGATCGCAGCAGCATTGCAGCTTAAGGCTTGGCAAGTACCAGCATGGGAGACTGGCTGGGAATCCCAAGTTCCGTTGACCTTTTTGAACCTGAAAATTGTGTTAGTTTCTCTATGAGATAGTAAAAGAAGGTTCAAATTGAACAGCTGCTGTCAACGGCCATTCTAAGCTGAATGTGCCTGCTCTCGTCAGATCGCAGCAGCAATGCAGCTTAAGGCTTGGCAAGTACCAGCATGGGAGACTGGCTGGGAATCCCAAGTTCTGTTGACCTTTTTGAACCTGAAAATTGTGTTAGTTTCTCTATGAGATAGTTTAAGAAGGTTCAAATTGAACAGCTGCTGTCAACGGCCATTCTAAGCTGAATGTGCGTGCTCTTGTCGGATCACAGCAGCGATGCGGCTTAAGGCTTGGCAAGTACCAGCATGGGAGACTGGCTGCGAATTCCAAGTTCCGTTGACCTTTTTGAACCTGAAAATTGTGTTAGTTTCTCTATGAGATAGTAAAAGAAGGTTCAAACTGAACAGCTGCTGTCAACGGCCATTCTAAGCTGAATGTGCCTGCTCTCGTCAGATCGCAGCATCAATGCAGCTTAAGGCTTGGCAAGTACCAGCATGGGAGACTGGCTGGGAATCCCAAGTTCTGTTGACCTTTTTGAACCTGAAAATTGTTAGTTTCTCTGTCAAAGATGGTAAAAGAAGGTTCAAATTGAACAGCTGCTGTCAACGGCCATTCTAAGCTGAATGTGCCTGCTCTCGTCAGATCGCAGCAGCAATGCAGCTTAAGGCTTGGCAAGTACCAGCATGGGAGACTGGCTGGGAATCCCAAGTTCCGTTGACCTTTTTGAACCTGAAAATTGTGTTAGTTTCTCTATGAGATAGTAAAAGAAGGTTCAAATTGAACAGCTGCTGTCAACGGCCATTCTAAGCTGAATGTGCCTGCTCTCGTCAGATCGCAGCAGCAATGCAGCTTAAGGCTTGGCAAGTACCAGCATGGGAGACTGGCTGGGAATCCCAAGTTCCGTTGCCCTTTTTGAACCTTAAAATTGTTAGTTTCTCTGTCAAAGATGGTAAAAGAAGGTTCAAATTGAACAGCTGCTGTCAACGGCCATTCTAAGCTGAATGTGCCTGCTCTCGTCAGATCGCAGCAGCAATGCAGCTTAAGGCTTGGCAAGTACCAGCATGGGAGACTGGCTGGGAATCCCAAGTTCCGTTGACCTGTTTGAACCTGAAAATTGTGTTAGTTTCTCTATGAGATAGTAAAAGGAGGTTCAAACTGAACAGATGCTGTCAACGGCCATTCTAAGCTGAATGTGCCTGCTCTCGTCAGATCGCAGCAGCAATGCAGCTTAAGGCTTGGCAAGTACCAGCATGGGAGACTGGCTGGGAATCCCAAGTTCTGTTGACCTTTTTGAACCTGAAAATTGTGTTAGTTTTTCTATGAGATAGTAAAAGAAGGTTCAAATTGAACAGCTGCTGTCAACGGCCATTCTAAGCTGAATGTGCCTGCTCTCGTCAGATTGCAGCAGCAATGCAGCTTAAGGCTTGGCAAGTACCAGCATGGGAGACTGGCTGGGAATCCCAAGTTCTGTTGACCTTTTTGAACCTGAAAATTGTGTTAGTTTCTCTATGAGATAGTAAAAGAAGGTTCAAATTGAACAGCTGCTGTCAACGGCCATTCTAAGCTGAATGTGCCTGCTCTCGTCAGATCGCAGCAACAATGAAGCTTAAGGCTTGGCAAGTACCAGCATGGGAGACTGGCTGGGAATCCCAAGTTCTGTTAACCTTTTTGAACCTGAAAATTGTTAGTTTCTCTGTCAAAGATGGTAAAAGAAGGTTCAAATTGAACAGCTGCTGTCAACGGCCATTCTAAGCTGAATGTGCCTGCTCTCGTCAGATCGCAGCAGCAATGCAGCTTAAGGCTTGGCAAGTACCAGCATGGGAGACTGGCTGGGAATCCCAAGTTCCGTTGACCTTTTTGAACCTGAAAATTGTGTTAGTTTCTCTATGAGATAGTAAAAGAAGGTTCAAATTGAACAGCTGCTGTCAACGGCCATTCTAAGCTGAATGTGCCTGCTCTCGTCAGATCGCAGCAGCAATGCAGCTTAAGGCTTGGCAAGTACCAGCATGGGAGACTGGCTGGGAATCCCAAGTTCCGTTGACCTTTTTGAACCTGAAAATTGTGTTAGTTTCTCTATGAGATAGTAAAAGAAAGTAGAAATTAGGCAGCTGCTGTCAACGGCCATTCTAAGCTGAATGTGCCTGCTCTCGTCAGATCGCAGCAGCAATGCAGCTTAAGGCTTGGCAAGTACCAGCATGGGAGACTGGCTGGGAATCCCAAGTTCTGTTGACCTTTTTGAACCTGAAAATTGTGTTAGTTTTTCTATGAGATAGTAAAAGAAGGTTCAAATTGAACAGCTGCTGTCAACGGCCATTCTAAGCTGAATGTGCCTGCTCTCGTCAGATCGCAGCAGCAATGCAGCTTAAGGCTTGGCAAGTACCAGCATGGGAGACTGGCTGGGAATCTCAAGTTCTGTTGACCTTTTTGAACCTGAAAATTGTGTTAGTTTCTCTATGAGATAGTAAAAGAAGGTTCAAATTGAACAGCTGCTGTCAACGGCCATTCTAAGCTGAATGTGCCTGCTCTCGTCAGATCGCAGCAACAATGAAGCTTAAGGCTTGGCAAGTACCAGCATGGGAGACTGGCTGGGAATCCCAAGTTCTGTTAACCTTTTTGAACCTGAAAATTGTTAGTTTCTCTGTCAAAGATGGTAAAAGAAGGTTCAAATTGAACAGCTGCTGTCAACGGCCATTCTAAGCTGAATGTGCCTGCTCTCGTCAGATCGCAGCAGCAATGCAGCTTAAGGCTTGGCAAGTACCAGCATGGGAGACTGGCTGGGAATCCCAAGTTCCGTTGACCTTTTTGAACCTGAAAATTGTGTTAGTTTCTCTATGAGATAGTAAAAGAAGGTTCAAATTGAACAGCTGCTGTCAACGGCCATTCTAAGCTGAATGTGCCTGCTCTCGTCAGATCGCAGCAGCAATGCAGCTTAAGGCTTGGCAAGTACCAGCATGGGAGACTGGCTGGGAATCCCAAGTTCCGTTGACCTTTTTGAACCTGAAAATTGTGTTAGTTTCTCTATGAGATAGTAAAAGAAGGTTCAAATTGAACAGCTGCTGTCAACAGCATTCTAAGCTGAATGTGCCTGCTCTCGTCAGATCGCAGCAGCATTGCAGCTTAAGGCTTGGCAAGTACCAGCATGGGAGACTGGCTGGGAATCCCAAGTTCTGTTGACCTTTTTGAACCTGAAAATTGTGTTAGTTTCTCTATGAGATAGTAAAAGAAGGTTCAAATTGAACAGCTGCTGTCAACGGCCATTCTAAGCTGAATGTGCCTGCTCTCGTCAGATCGCAGCAGCAATGCAGCTTAAGGCTTGGCAAGTACCAGCATGGGAGACTGGCTGGGAATCCCAAGTTCTGTTGACCTTTTTGAACCTGAAAATTGTGTTAGTTTCTCTATGAGATAGTTTAAGAAGGTTCAAATTGAACAGCTGCTGTCAACGGCCATTCTAAGCTGAATGTGCGTGCTCTTGTCGGATCACAGCAGCGATGCGGCTTAAGGCTTGGCAAGTACCAGCATGGGAGACTGGCTGCGAATTCCAAGTTCCGTTGACCTTTTTGAACCTGAAAATTGTGTTAGTTTCTCTATGAGATAGTAAAAGAAGGTTCAAACTGAACAGCTGCTGTCAACGGCCATTCTAAGCTGAATGTGCCTGCTCTCGTCAGATCGCAGCATCAATGCAGCTTAAGGCTTGGCAAGTACCAGCATGGGAGACTGGCTGGGAATCCCAAGTTCTGTTGACCTTTTTGAACCTGAAAATTGTTAGTTTCTCTGTCAAAGATGGTAAAAGAAGGTTCAAATTGAACAGCTGCTGTCAACGGCCATTCTAAGCTGAATGTGCCTGCTCTCGTCAGATCGCAGCAGCAATGCAGCTTAAGGCTTGGCAAGTACCAGCATGGGAGACTGGCTGGGAATCCCAAGTTCCGTTGACCTTTTTGAACCTGAAAATTGTGTTAGTTTCTCTATGAGATAGTAAAAGAAGGTTCAAATTGAACAGCTGCTGTCAACGGCCATTCTAAGCTGAATGTGCCTGCTCTCGTCAGATCGCAGCAGCAATGCAGCTTAAGGCTTGGCAAGTACCAGCATGGGAGACTGGCTGGGAATCCCAAGTTCCGTTGCCCTTTTTGAACCTTAAAATTGTTAGTTTCTCTGTCAAAGATGGTAAAAGAAGGTTCAAATTGAACAGCTGCTGTCAACGGCCATTCTAAGCTGAATGTGCCTGCTCTCGTCAGATCGCAGCAGCAATGCAGCTTAAGGCTTGGCAAGTACCAGCATGGGAGACTGGCTGGGAATCCCAAGTTCCGTTGACCTGTTTGAACCTGAAAATTGTGTTAGTTTCTCTATGAGATAGTAAAAGGAGGTTCAAACTGAACAGATGCTGTCAACGGCCATTCTAAGCTGAATGTGCCTGCTCTCGTCAGATCGCAGCAGCAATGCAGCTTAAGGCTTGGCAAGTACCAGCATGGGAGACTGGCTGGGAATCCCAAGTTCTGTTGACCTTTTTGAACCTGAAAATTGTGTTAGTTTTTCTATGAGATAGTAAAAGAAGGTTCAAATTGAACAGCTGCTGTCAACGGCCATTCTAAGCTGAATGTGCCTGCTCTCGTCAGATTGCAGCAGCAATGCAGCTTAAGGCTTGGCAAGTACCAGCATGGGAGACTGGCTGGGAATCCCAAGTTCTGTTGACCTTTTTGAACCTGAAAATTGTGTTAGTTTCTCTATGAGATAGTAAAAGAAGGTTCAAATTGAACAGCTGCTGTCAACGGCCATTCTAAGCTGAATGTGCCTGCTCTCGTCAGATCGCAGCAACAATGAAGCTTAAGGCTTGGCAAGTACCAGCATGGGAGACTGGCTGGGAATCCCAAGTTCTGTTAACCTTTTTGAACCTGAAAATTGTTAGTTTCTCTGTCAAAGATGGTAAAAGAAGGTTCAAATTGAACAGCTGCTGTCAACGGCCATTCTAAGCTGAATGTGCCTGCTCTCGTCAGATCGCAGCAGCAATGCAGCTTAAGGCTTGGCAAGTACCAGCATGGGAGACTGGCTGGGAATCCCAAGTTCCGTTGACCTTTTTGAACCTGAAAATTGTGTTAGTTTCTCTATGAGATAGTAAAAGAAGGTTCAAATTGAACAGCTGCTGTCAACGGCCATTCTAAGCTGAATGTGCCTGCTCTCGTCAGATCGCAGCAGCAATGCAGCTTAAGGCTTGGCAAGTACCAGCATGGGAGACTGGCTGGGAATCCCAAGTTCCGTTGACCTTTTTGAACCTGAAAATTGTGTTAGTTTCTCTATGAGATAGTAAAAGAAAGTAGAAATTAGGCAGCTGCTGTCAACGGCCATTCTAAGCTGAATGTGCCTGCTCTCGTCAGATCGCAGCAGCAATGCAGCTTAAGGCTTGGCAAGTACCAGCATGGGAGACTGGCTGGGAATCCCAAGTTCTGTTGACCTTTTTGAACCTGAAAATTGTGTTAGTTTTTCTATGAGATAGTAAAAGAAGGTTCAAATTGAACAGCTGCTGTCAACGGCCATTCTAAGCTGAATGTGCCTGCTCTCGTCAGATCGCAGCAGCAATGCAGCTTAAGGCTTGGCAAGTACCAGCATGGGAGACTGGCTGGGAATCCCAAGTTCCGTTGACCTTTTTGAACCTGAAAATTGTGTTAGTTTCTCTATGAGATAGTAAAAGAAGGTTCAAATTGAACAGCTGCTGTCAACGGCCATTCTAAGCTGAATGTGCCTGCTCTCGTCAGATCGCAGCAGCAATGCAGCTTAAGGCTTGGCAAGTACCAGCATGGGAGACTGGCTGGGAATCCCAAGTTCCGTTGCCCTTTTTGAACCTTAAAATTGTTAGTTTCTCTGTCAAAGATGGTAAAAGAAGGTTCAAATTGAACAGCTGCTGTCAACGGCCATTCTAAGCTGAATGTGCCTGCTCTCGTCAGATCGCAGCAGCAATGCAGCTTAAGGCTTGGCAAGTACCAGCATGGGAGACTGGCTGGGAATCCCAAGTTCCGTTGACCTGTTTGAACCTGAAAATTGTGTTAGTTTCTCTATGAGATAGTAAAAGGAGGTTCAAACTGAACAGATGCTGTCAACGGCCATTCTAAGCTGAATGTGCCTGCTCTCGTCAGATCGCAGCAGCAATGCAGCTTAAGGCTTGGCAAGTACCAGCATGGGAGACTGGCTGGGAATCCCAAGTTCCGTTGACCTTTTTGAACCTGAAAATTGTGTTAGTTTCTCTATGAGATAGTAAAAGAAGGTTCAAATTGAACAGCTGCTGTCAACGGCCATTCTAAGCTGAATGTGCCTGCTCTCGTCAGATAGCAGCAGCAATGCAGCTTAAGGCTTGGCAAGTACCAGCATGGGAGACTGGCTGGGAATCCCAAGTTCTGTTGACCTTTTTGAACCTGAAAATTGTGTTAGTTTTTCTATGAGATAGTAAAAGAAGGTTCAAATTGAACAGCTGCTGTTAACGGCCATTCTAAGCTGAATGTGCCTGCTCTCGTCAGATTGCAGCAGCAATGCAGCTTAAGGCTTGGCAAGTACCAGCATGGGAGACTGGCTGGGAATCCCAAGTTCTGTTGACCTTTTTGAACCTGAAAATTGTGTTAGTTTCTCTATGAGATAGTAAAAGAAGGTTCAAATTGAACAGCTGCTGTCAACGGCCATTCTAAGCTGAATGTGCCTGCTCTCGTCAGATTGCAGCAGCAATGCAGCTTAAGGCTTGGCAAGTACCAGCATGGGAGACTGGCTGGGAATCCCAAGTTCCGTTGACCTTTTTGAACCTGAAAATTGTGTTAGTTTCTCTATGAGATAGTAAAAGAAGGTTCAAATTGAACAGCTGCTGTCAACGGCCATTCTAAGCTGAATGTGCCTGCTCTCGTCAGATCGCAGCAGCAATGCAGCTTAAGGCTTGGCAAGTACCAGCATGGGAGACTGGCTGGGAATCCCAAGTTCCGTTGACCTTTTTGAACCTGAAAATTGTGTTAGTTTCTCTATGAGATAGTAAAAGAAAGTAGAAATTAGGCAGCTGCTGTCAACGGCCATTCTAAGCTGAATGTGCCTGCTCTCGTCAGATCGCAGCAGCAATGCAGCTTAAGGCTTGGCAAGTACCAGCATGGGAGACTGGCTGGGAATCCCAAGTTCTGTTGACCTTTTTGAACCTGAAAATTGTGTTAGTTTTTCTATGAGATAGTAAAAGAAGGTTCAAATTGAACAGCTGCTGTCAACGGCCATTCTAAGCTGAATGTGCCTGCTCTCGTCAGATCGCAGCAGCAATGCAGCTTAAGGCTTGGTAAGTACCAGCATGGGAGACTGGCTGGGAATCCCAAGTTCTGTTGACCTTTTTGAACCTGAAAATTGTGTTAGTTTCTCTATGAGATAATAAAAGAAGGTTCAAATTGAACAGCTGCTGTCAACGGCCATTCTAAGCTGAATGTGCCTGCTCTCGTCAGATCGCAGCAGCAATGCAGCTTAAGGCTTGGCAAGTACCAGCATGGGAGACTGGCTGCGAATCCCAAGTTCCGTTGACCTTTTTGAACCTGAAAATTGTTAGTTTCTCTGTCAAAGATGGTAAAAGAAGGTTCAAATTGAACAGCTGCTGTCAACGGCCATTCTAAGCTGAATGTGCCTGCTCTCGTCAGATCGCAGCAGCAATGCAGCTTAAGGCTTGGCAAGTACCAGCATGGGAGACTGGCTGGGAATCCCAAGTTCCGTTGACCTTTTTGAACCTGAAAATTGTGTTAGTTTCTCTATGAGATAGTAAAAAAAGGTTCAAATTGAACAGCTGCTGTCAACGGCCATTCTAAGCTGAATGTGCCTGCTCTCGTCAGATCGCAGCAGCAATGCAGCTTAAGGCTTGGCAAGTACCAGCATGGGAGACTGGCTGGGAATCCCAAGTTCCGTTGACCTTTTTGAACCTGAAAATTGTGTTAGTTTCTCTATGAGATAGTAAAAGAAGGTTCAAATTGAACAGCTGCTGTCAACAGCATTCTAAGCTGAATGTGCCTGCTCTCGTCAGATCGCAGCAGCAATGCAGCTTAAGGCTTGGCAAGTACCAGCATGGGAGACTGGCTGGGAATCCCAAGTTCCGTTGACCTTTTTGAACCTGAAAATTGTGTTAGTTTCTCTATGAGATAGTAAAAAAAGGTTCAAATTGAACAGCTGCTGTCAACGGCCATTCTAAGCTGAATGTGCCTGCTCTCGTCAGATCGCAGCAGCAATGCAGCTTAAGGCTTGGCAAGTACCAGCATGGGAGACTGGCTGGGAATCCCAAGTTCCGTTGACCTTTTTGAACCTGAAAATTGTGTTAGTTTCTCTATGAGATAGTAAAAGAAGGTTCAAATTGAACAGCTGCTGTCAACAGCATTCTAAGCTGAATGTGCCTGCTCTCGTCAGATCGCAGCAGCAATGCAGCTTAAGGCTTGGCAAGTACCAGCATGGGAGACTGGCTGGGAATCCCAAGTTCTGTTGACCTTTTTGAACCTGAAAATTGTGTTAGTTTCTCTATGAGATAGTAAAAGAAGGTTCAAATTGAACAGCTGCTGTCAACGGCCATTCTAAGCTGAATGTGCCTGCTCTCGTCAGATCGCAGCAGCAATGCAGCTTAAGGCTTGGCAAGTACCAGCATGGGAGACTGGCTGGGAATCCCAAGTTCTGTTGACCTTTTTGAACCTGAAAATTGTGTTAGTTTCTCTATGAGATAGTAAAAGAAGGTTCAAATTGAACAGCTGCTGTCAACGGCCATTCTAAGCTGAATGTGCGTGCTCTTGTCGGATCACAGCAGCGATGCGGCTTAAGGCTTGGCAAGTACCAGCATGGGAGACTGGCTGCGAATTCCAAGTTCCGTTGACCTTTTTGAACCTGAAAATTGTGTTAGTTTCTCTATGAGATAGTAAAAGAAGGTTCAAACTGAACAGCTGCTGTCAACGGCCATTCTAAGCTGAATGTGCCTGCTCTCGTCAGATCGCAGCATCAATGCAGCTTAAGGCTTGGCAAGTACCAGCATGGGAGACTGGCTGGGAATCCCAAGTTCTGTTGACCTTTTTGAACCTGAAAATTGTTAGTTTCTCTGTCAAAGATGGTAAAAGAAGGTTCAAATTGAACAGCTGCTGTCAACGGCCATTCTAAGCTGAATGTGCCTGCTCTCGTCAGATCGCAGCAGCAATGTAGCTTAAGGCTTGGCAAGTACCAGCATGGGAGACTGGCTGGGAATCCCAAGTTCCGTTGACCTTTTTGAACTTGAAAATTGTGTTAGTTTCTCTATGAGATAGTAAAAGAAGGTTCAAATTGAACAGCTGCTGTCAACGGCCATTCTAAGCTGAATGTGCGTGCTCTTGTCGGATCACAGCAGCGATGCGGCTTAAGGCTTGGCAAGTACCAGCATGGGAGACTGGCTGCGAATCCCAAGTTCCGTTGACCTTTTTGAACCTGAAAATTGTGTTAGTTTCTCTATGAGATAGTAAAAGAAGGTTCAAACTGAACAGCTGCTGTCAATGGCCATTCTAAGCTGAATGTGCCTGCTCTCGTCAGATCGCAGCAGCAATGCAGCTTAAGGCTTGGCAAGTACCAGCATGGGAGACTGGCTGGGAATCCCAAGTTCTGTTGACCTTTTTGAACCTGAAAATTGTGTTAGTTTCTCTATGAGATAGTAAAAGAAGGTTCAAATTGAACAGCTGCTGTCAACGGCCATTCTAAGCTGAATGTGCCTGCTCTCGTCAGATCGCAGCAGCTTAAGGCTTGGCAAGTACCAGCATGGGAGACTGGCTGGGAATCCCAAGTTCCGTTGACCTTTTTGAACCTGAAAATTGTGTTAGTTTCTCTATGAGATAGTAAAAGAAGGTTCAAATTGAACAGCTGCTGTCAACGGTCATTCTAAGCTGAATGTGCCTGCTCTCGTCAGATCGCAGCAGCAATGCAGCTTAAGGCTTGGCAAGTACCAGCATGGGAGACTGGCTGGGAATCCCAAGTTCCGTTGACCTTTTTGAACCTGAAAATTGTGTTAGTTTCTCTATGAGATAGTAAAAGAAGGTTCAAATTGAACAGCTGCTGTCAACGGCCATTCTAAGCTGAATGTGCCTGCTCTCGTCAGATCGCAGCAGCAATGCAGCTTAAGGCTTGGCAAGTACCAGCATGGGAGACTGGCTGGGAATCCCAAGTTCCGTTGACCTTTTTGAACCTTAAAATTGTTAGTTTCTCTGTCAAAGATGGTAAAAGAAGGTTCAAATTGAACAGCTGCTGTCAACGGCCATTCTAAGCTGAATGTGCCTGCTCTCGTCAGATCGCAGCAGCAATGCAGCTTAAGGCTTGGCAAGTACCAGCATGGGAGACTGGCTGGGAATCCCAAGTTCTGTTGACCTTTTTGAACCTGAAAATTGTTAGTTTCTCTGTCAAAGATGGTAAAAGAAGGTTCAAATTGAACAGCTGCTGTCAACGGCCATTCTAAGCTGAATGTGCCTGCTCTCGTCAGATCGCAGCAGCAATGCAGCTTAAGGCTTGGCAAGTACCAGCATGGGAGACTGGCTGGGAATCCCGAGTTCCGTTGACCTTTTTGAACCTGAAAATTGTGTTAGTTTCTCTATGAGATAGTAAAAGAAGGTTCAAATTGAACAGCTGCTGTCAACGGCCATTCTAAGCTGAATGTGCCTGCTCTCGTCAGATCGCAGCAGCAATGCAGCTTAAGGCTTGGCAAGTACCAGCATGGGAGACTGGCTGGGAATCCCAAGTTCCGTTGACCTTTTTGAACCTGAAAATTGTGTTACTTTCTCTATGAGATACTAAAAGAAGGTTCAAATTGAACAGCTGCTGTCAACGGCCATTCTAAGCTGAATGTGCCTGCTCTCGTCAGATCGCAGCAGCAATGCAGCTTAAGGCTTGGCAAGTACCAGCATGGGAGACTGGCTGGGAATCCCAAGTTCTGTTGACCTTTTTGAACCTGAAAATTGTGTTAGTTTTTCTATGATATAGTAAAAGAAGGTTCAAATTGAACAGCTGCTGGCAACGGCCATTCTAAGCTGAATGTGCCTGCTCTCGTCAGATTGCAGCAGCAATGCAGCTT
This sequence comes from Engystomops pustulosus, assembly GCF_040894005.1. NCBI lineage: Eukaryota > Metazoa > Chordata > Amphibia > Anura > Leptodactylidae > Engystomops > Engystomops pustulosus. The sequence goes on from NC_092419.1 coordinate 69,930,779, forward strand.
AAGGCTTGGCAAGTACCAGCATGGGAGACTGGCTGGGAATCCCAAGTTCTGTTGACCTTTTTGAACCTGAAAATTGTGTTAGTTTCTCTATGAGATAGTAAAAGAAGGTTCAAATTGAACAGCTGCTGTCAACGGCCATTCTAAGCTGAATGTGCCTGCTCTCGTCAGATCGCAGCAACAATGAAGCTTAAGGCTTGGCAAGTACCAGCATGGGAGACTGGCTGGGAATCCCAAGTTCTGTTAACCTTTTTGAACCTGAAAATTGTTAGTTTCTCTGTCAAAGATGGTAAAAGAAGGTTCAAATTGAACAGCTGCTGTCAACGGCCATTCTAAGCTGAATGTGCCTGCTCTCGTCAGATCGCAGCAGCAATGCAGCTTAAGGCTTGGCAAGTACCAGCATGGGAGACTGGCTGGGAATCCCAAGTTCCGTTGACCTTTTTGAACCTGAAAATTGTGTTAGTTTCTCTATGAGATAGTAAAAGAAGGTTCAAACTGAACAGCTGCTGTCAACGGCCATTCTAAGCTGGATGTGCCTGCTCTCGTCAGATCGCAGCAGCAATGCAGCTTAAGGCTTGGCAAGTAACAGCATGGGAGACTGGCTGGGAATCCCAAGTTCCGTTGACCTTTTTGAACCTGAAAATTGTGTTAGTTTCTCTATGAGATAGTAAAAGAAGGTTCAAATTGAACAGCTGCTGTCAACGGCCATTCTAAGCTGAATGTGCCTGCTCTCGTCAGATCGCAGCAGCAATGCAGCTTAAGGCTTGGCAAGTACCAGCATGGGAGACTGGCTGGGAATCCCAAGTTCTGTTGACCTTTTTGAACCTGAAAATTGTGTTAGTTTCTCTATGAGATAGTAAAAGAAGGTTCAAATTGAACAGCTGCTGTCAACGGCCATTCTAAGCTGAATGTGCCTGCTCTCGTCAGATCGCAGCAGCAATGCAGCTTAAGGCTTGGCAAGTACCAGCATGGGAGACTTGCTGGGAATCCCAAGTTCCGTTGACCTTTTTGAACCTGAAAATTGTGTAAGTTTCTCTATGAGATAGTTAAAGAAGGTTCAAATTGAACAGCTGCTGTCAACGGCCATTCTAAGCTGAATGTGCGTGCTCTTGTCGGATCACAGCAGCGATGCGGCTTAAGGCTTGGCAAGTACCAGCATGGGAGACTGGCTGAGAATCCCAAGTTCCGTTGACCTTTTTGAACCTGAAAATTGTGTTAGTTTCTTTATGAGATAGTAAAAGAAGGTTCAAACTGAACAGCTGCTGTCAACGGCCATTCTAAGCTGAATGTGCCTGCTCTCGTCAGATCGCAGCATCAATGCAGCTTAAGGCTTGGCAAGTACCAGCATGGGAGACTGGCTGGGAATCCCAAGTTCTGTTGACCTTTTTGAACCTGAAAATTGTTAGTTTCTCTGTCAAAGATGGTAAAAGAAGGTTCAAATTGAACAGCTGCTGTCAACGGCCATTCTAAGCTGAATGTGCCTGCTCTCGTCAGATCGCAGCAGCAATGCAGCTTAAGGCTTGGCAAGTACCAGCATGGGAGACTGGCTGGGAATCCCGAGTTCCGTTGACCTTTTTGAACCTGAAAATTGTGTTAGTTTCTCTATGAGATAGTAAAAGAAGGTTCAAATTGAACAGCTGCTGTCAACGGCCATTCTAAGCTGAATGTGCCTGCTCTCGTCAGATCGCAGCAGCAATGCAGCTTAAGGCTTGGCAAGTACCAGCATGGGAGACTGGCTGGGAATCCCAAGTTCCATTGACCTTTTTGAACCTGAAAATTGTGTTAGTTTCTCTATGAGATAGTAAAAGAAAGTAGAAATTAGGCAGCTGCTGTCAACGGCCATTCTAAGCTGAATGTGCCTGCTCTCGTCAGATCGCAGCAGCAATGCAGCTTAAGGCTTGGCAAGTACCAGCATGGGAGACTGGCTGGGAATCCCGAGTTCCGTTGACCTTTTTGAACCTGAAAATTGTGTTAGTTTCTCTATGAGATAGTAAAAGAAGGTTCAAACTGAACAGCTGCTGTCAATGGCCATTCTAAGCTGAATGTGCCTGCTCTCGTCAGATCGCAGCAGCAATGCAGCTTAAGGCTTGGCAAGTACCAGCATGGGAGACTGGCTGGGAATCCCAAGTTCTGTTGACCTTTTTGAACCTGAAAATTGTGTTAGTTTCTCTATGAGATAGTAAAAGAAGGTTCAAATTGAACAGCTGCTGTCAACGGCCATTCTAAGCTGAATGTGCCTGCTCTCGTCAGATCGCAGCAGCTTAAGGCTTGGCAAGTACCAGCATGGGAGACTGGCTGGGAATCCCAAGTTCCGTTGACCTTTTTGAACCTGAAAATTGTGTTAGTTTCTCTATGAGATAGTAAAAGAAGGTTCAAATTGAACAGCTGCTGTCAACGGCCATTCTAAGCTGAATGTGCCTGCTCTCGTCAGATCGCAGCATCAATGCAGCTTAAGGCTTGGCAAGTACCAGCATGGGAGACTGGCTGGGAATCCCAAGTTCTGTTGACCTTTTTGAACCTGAAAATTGTTAGTTTCTCTGTCAAAGATGGTAAAAGAAGGTTCAAATTGAACAGCTGCTGTCAACGGCCATTCTAAGCTGAATGTGCCTGCTCTCGTCAGATCGCAGCAGCAATGCAGCTTAAGGCTTGGCAAGTACCAGCATGGGAGACTGGCTGGGAATCCCAAGTTCCGTTGACCTTTTTGAACCTGAAAATTGTTAGTTTCTCTGTCAAAGATGGTAAAAGAAGGTTCAAATTGAACAGCTGCTGTCAACGGCCATTCTAAGCTGAATGTGCCTGCTCTCGTCAGATCGCAGCAGCAATGCAGCTTAAGGCTTGGCAAGTACCAGCATGGGAGACTGGCTGGGAATCCCAAGTTCTGTTGACCTTTTTGAACCTGAAAATTGTTAGTTTCTCTGTCAAAGATGGTAAAAGAAGGTTCAAATTGAACAGCTGCTGTCAACGGCCATTCTAAGCTGAATGTGCCTGCTCTCGTCAGATCGCAGCAGCAATGCAGCTTAAGGCTTGGCAAGTAACAGCATGGGAGACTGGCTGGGAATCCCAAGTTCCGTTGACCTTTTTGAACCTGAAAATTGTGTTAGATTCTCTATGAGATAGTAAAAGAAGGTTCAAATTGAACAGCTGCTGTCAACGGCCATTCTAAGCTGAATGTGCCTGCTCTCGTCACATCGCAGCAGCAATGCAGCTTAAGGCTTGGCAAGTACCAGCATGGGAGACTGGCTGGGAATCCCAAGTTTTGTTGACCTTTTTGAACCTGAAAATTGTGTTAGTTTCTCTATGAGATAGTAAAAGAAGGTTCAAATTGAACAGCTGCTGTCAACGGCCATTCTAAGCTGAATGTGCGTGCTCTTGTCGGATCACAGCAGCGATGCGGCTTAAGGCTTGGCAAGTACCAGCATGGGAGACTGGCTGCGAATTCCAAGTTCCGTTGACCTTTTTGAACCTGAAAATTGTGTTAGTTTCTCTATGAGATAGTAAAAGAAGGTTCAAACTGAACAGCTGCTGTCAACGGCCATTCTAAGCTGAATGTGCCTGCTCTCGTCAGATCGCAGCATCAATGCAGCTTAAGGCTTGGCAAGTACCAGCATGGGAGACTGGCTGGGAATCCCAAGTTCTGTTGACCTTTTTGAACCTGAAAATTGTTAGTTTCTCTGTCAAAGAAGGTAAAAGAAGGTTCAAATTGAACAGCTGCTGTCAACGGCCATTCTAAGCTGAATGTGCCTGCTCTCGTCAGATCGCAGCAGCAATGCAGCTTAAGGCTTGGCAAGTACCAGCATGGGAGACTGGCTGGGAATCCCAAGTTCCGTTGACCTTTTTGAACCTGAAAATTGTGTTAGTTTCTCTATGAGATAGTAAAAGAAGGTTCAAATTGAACAGCTGCTGTCAACGGCCATTCTAAGCTGAATGTGCCTGCTCTTGTCGGATCACAGCAGCGATGCGGCTTAAGGCTTGGCAAGTACCAGCAGGGGAGACTGGCTGCGAATCCCAAGTTCCGTTGACCTTTTTGAACCTGAAAATTGTGTTAGTTTCTCTATGAGATAGTAAAAGAAGGTTCAAACTGAACAGCTGCTGTCAATGGCCATTCTAAGCTGAATGTGCCTGCTCTCGTCAGATCGCAGCAGCAATGCAGCTTAAGGCTTGGCAAGTACCAGCATGGGAGACTGGCTGGGAATCCCAAGTTCTGTTGACCTTTTTGAACCTGAAAATTGTGTTAGTTTCTCTATGAGATAGTAAAAGAAGGTTCAAATTGAACAGCTGCTGTCAACGGCCATTCTAAGCTGAATGTGCCTGCTCTCGTCAGATCGCAGCAACAATGAAGCTTAAGGCTTGGCAAGTACCAGCATGGGAGACTGGCTGGGAATCCCAAGTTCTGTTAACCTTTTTGAACCTGAAAATTGTTAGTTTCTCTGTCAAAGATGGTAAAAGAAGGTTCAAATTGAACAGCTGCTGTCAACGGCCATTCTAAGCTGAATGTGCCTGCTCTCGTCAGATCGCAGCAGCAATGCAGCTTAAGGCTTGGCAAGTACCAGCATGGGAGACTGGCTGGGAATCCCAAGTTCCGTTGACCTTTTTGAACCTGAAAATTGTGTTAGTTTCTCTATGAGATAGTAAAAGAAGGTTCAAACTGAACAGCTGCTGTCAACGGCCATTCTAAGCTGAATGTGCCTGCTCTCGTCAGATCGCAGCAGCAATGCAGCTTAAGGCTTGGCAAGTAACAGCATGGGAGACTGGCTGGGCATCCCAAGTTCCGTTGACCTTTTTGAACCTGAAAATTGTGTTAGTTTCTCTATGAGATAGTAAAAGAAGGTTCAAATTGAACAGCTGCTGTCAACGGCCATTCTAAGCTGAATGTGCCTGCTCTCGTCAGATCGCAGCAGCAATGCAGCTTAAGGCTTGGCAAGTACCAGCATGGGAGACTGGCTGGGAATCCCAAGTTCTGTTGACCTTTTTGAACCTGAAAATTGTGTTAGTTTCTCTATGAGATAGTAAAAGAAGGTTCAAATTGAACAGCTGCTGTCAACGGCCATTCTAAGCTGAATGTGCCTGCTCTCGTCAGATCGCAGCAGCAATGCAGCTTAAGGCTTGGCAAGTACCAGCATGGGAGACTTGCTGGGAATCCCAAGTTCCGTTGACCTTTTTGAACCTGAAAATTGTGTAAGTTTCTCTATGAGATAGTTAAAGAAGGTTAAAATTGAACAGCTGCTGTCAATGGCCATTCTAAGCTGAATGTGCGTGCTCTTGTCGGATCACAGCAGCGATGCGCCTTAAGGCTTGGCAAGTACCAGCATGGGAGACTGGCTGCGAATCCCAAGTTCCGTTGACCTTTTTGAACCTGAAAATTGTGTTAGTTTCTCTATGAGATAGTAAAAGAAGGTTCAAACTGAACAGCTGCTGTCAACGGCCATTCTAAGCTGAATGTGCCTGCTCTCGTCAGATCGCAGCGGCAATGCAGCTTAAGGCTTGGCAAGTACCAGCATGGGAGACTGGCTGGGAATCCCAAGTTCTGTTGACCTTTTTGAACCTGAAAATTGTGTTAGTTTCTCTATGAGATAGTAAAAGAAGGTTCAAATTGAACAGCTGCTGTCAACGGCCATTCTAAGCTGAATGTGCCTGCTCTCGTCAGATCGCAGCAGCAATGCAGCTTAAGGCTTGGCAAGTACCAGCATGGGAGACTTGCTGGGAATCCCAAGTTCCGTTGACCTTTTTGAACCTGAAAATTGTGTAAGTTTCTCTATGAGATAGTTAAAGAAGGTTAAAATTGAACAGCTGCTGTCAATGGCCATTCTAAGCTGAATGTGCGTGCTCTTGTCGGATCACAGCAGCGATGCGCCTTAAGGCTTGGCAAGTACCAGCATGGGAGACTGGCTGCGAATCCCAAGTTCCGTTGACCTTTTTGAACCTGAAAATTGTGTTAGTTTCTCTATGAGATAGTAAAAGAAGGTTCAAACTGAACAGCTGCTGTCAACGGCCATTCTAAGCTGAATGTGCCTGCTCTCGTCAGATCGCAGCATCAATGCAGCTTAAGGCTTGGCAAGTACCAGCATGGGAGAATGGCTGGGAATCCCAAGTTCCGTTCACTTTTTGAACCTGAAAATTGTGTTAGTTTTTCTATGAGATAGTAAAAGAAGGTTCAAATTGAACAGCTGCTGTCAACGGCCATTCTAAGCTGAATGTGCCTGCTCTCGTCAGATCGCAGCAGCAATGCAGCTTAAGGCTTGGAAAGTACCAGCATGGGAGACTGGCTGGGAATCCCGAGTTCCGTTGACCTTTTTGAACCTGAAAATTGTGTTAGTTTCTCTATGAGATAGTAAAAGAAGGTTCAAATTGAACAGCTGCTGTCAACGGCCATTCTAAGCTGAATGTGCCTGCTCTTGTCAGATCGCAGCAGCAATGCAGCTTAAGGCTTGGCAAGTACCAGCATGGGAGACTGGCTGGGAATCCCAAGTTCCGTTGACCTTTTTGAACCTGAAAATTGTTAGTTTCTCTGTCAAAGATGGTAAAAGAAGGTTCAAATTGAACAGCTGCTGTCAACGGCCATTCTAAGCTGAATGTGCCTGCTCTCGTCAGATCGCAGCAGCAATGCAGCTTAAGGCTTGGCAAGTACCAGCATGGGAGACTGGCTGGGAATCCCAAGTTCCGTTGACCTTTTTGAACCTGAAAATTGTGTTAGTTTCTCTATGAGATAGTAAAAGAAGGTTCAAACTGAACAGCTGCTGTCAACGGCCATTCTAAGCTGAATGTGCCTGCTCTCGTCAGATCGCAGCATCAATGCAGCTTAAGGCTTGGCAAGTACCAGCATGGGAGACTGGCTGGGAATCCCAAGTTCTGTTGACCTTTTTGAACCTGAAAATTGTTAGTTTCTCTGTCAAAGATGGTAAAAGAAGGTTCAAATTGGACAGCTGCTGTCAACGGCCATTCTAAGCTGAATGTGCCTGCTCTCGTCAGATCGCAGCAGCAATGCAGCTTAAGGCTTGGCAAGTACCAGCATGGGAGACTGGCTGGGAATCCCGAGTTCCGTTGACCTTTTTGAACCTGAAAATTGTGTTAGTTTCTCTATGAGATAGTAAAAGAAGGTTCAAATTGAATAGCTGCTGTCAACGGCCATTCTAAGCTGAATGTGCATGCTCTTGTCGGATCACAGCAGCGATGCGGCTTAAGGCTTGGCAAGTAGCAGCATGGGAGACTGGCTGCGAATCCCAAGTTCCGTTGACCTTTTTGAACCTTAAAATTGTGTTAGTTTCTCTATGAGATAGTAAAAGAAGGTTCGAACTGAACAGCTGCTGTCAACGGCCATTCTAAGCTGAATGTGCCTGCTCTAGTCAGATCGCAGCAGCAATGCAGCTTAAGGCTTGGCAAGTACCAGCATGGGAGACTGGCTGGGAATCCCGAGTTCCGTTGACCTTTTTGAACCTGAAAATTGTGTTAGTTTCTCTATGAGATAGTAAAAGAAGGTTCAAATTGAACAGCTGCTGTCAACGGCCATTCTAAGCTGAATGTGCCTGCTCTCGTCAGATCGCAGCAGCAATGCAGCTTAAGGCTTGGCAAGTACCAGCATGGGAGACTGGCTGGGAATCCCGAGTTCCGTTGACCTTTTAGAACCTGAAAATTGTGTTAGTTTCTCTATGAGATAGTAAAAGAAGGTTCAAATTGAACAGCTGCTGTCAACGGCCATTCTAAGCTGAATGTGTCTGCTCTCGTCAGATCGCAGCAGCAATGCAGCTTAAGGCTTGGCAAGTACCAGCATGGGAGACTGGCTGGGAATCCCGAGTTCCGTTGACCTTTTTGAACCTGAAAATTGTGTTAGTTTCTCTATGAGATAGTAAAAGAAGGTTCAAATTGAACAGCTGCTGTCAACGGCCATTCTAAGCTGAATGTGCCTGCTCTCGTCAGATCGCAGCAGCAATGCAGCTTAAGGCTTGGCAAGTACCAGCATGGGAGACTGGCTGGGAATCCCAAGTTCTGTTGACCTTTTTGAACCTGAAAATTGTGTTAGTTTTTCTATGAGATAGAAAAAGAAGGTTCAAATTGAACAGCTGGTGTCAACGGCCATTCTAAGCTGAATGTGCCTGCTCTCGTCAGATCGCAGCGGCAATGCAGCTTAAGGCTTGGCAAGTACCAGCATGGGAGACTGGCTGGGAATCCCAAGTTCTGTTGACCTTTTTGAACCTGAAAATTGTGTTAGTTTCTCTATGAGATAGTAAAAGAAGGTTCAAACTGAACAGCTGCTGTCAACGGCCATTCTAAGTTGAATGTGCCTGCTCTCGTCAGATCGCAGCAACAATGCAGCTTAAGGCTTGGCAAGTACAAGCATGGGAGACTGGCTGGGAATCCCAAGTTCTGTTGACCTTTTTTGAACCTGAAAATTGTTAGTTTCTCTGTCAAAGATGGTAAAAGAAGGTTCAAATTGAACAGCTGCTGTCAACGGCCATTCTAAGCTGAATGTGCCTGCTCTCGTCAGATCGCAGCAGCAATGCAGCTTAAGGCTTGGCAAGTACCAGCATGGGAGACTGGCTGGGAATCCCAAGTTCCGTTGACCTTTTTGAACCTGAAAATTGTGTTAGTTTCTCTATGAGATAGTAAAAGAAGGTTCAAACTGAACAGCTGCTGTCAACGGCCATTCTAAGCTGAATGTGCCTGCTCTCGTCAGATCGCAGCATCAATGCAGCTTAAGGCTTGGCAAGTACCAGCATGGGAGACTGGCTGGGAATCCCAAGTTCTGTTGACCTTTTTGAACCTGAAAATTGTTAGTTTCTCTGTCAAAGATGGTAAAAGAAGGTTCAAATTGGACAGCTGCTGTCAACGGCCATTCTAAGCTGAATGTGCCTGCTCTCGTCAGATCGCAGCAGCAATGCAGCTTAAGGCTTGGCAAGTACCAGCATGGGAGACTGGCTGGGAATCCCAAGTTCCGTTGACCTTTTTGAACCTGAAAATTGTGTTAGTTTCTCTATGAGATAGTAAAAGAAGGTTCAAATTGAACAGCTGCTGTCAACGGCCATTCTAAGCTGAATGTGCATGCTCTTGTCGGATCACAGCAGCGATGCGGCTTAAGGCTTGGCAAGTAGCAGCATGGGAGACTGGCTGCGAATCCCAAGTTCCGTTGACCTTTTTGAACCTTAAAATTGTGTTAGTTTCTCTATGAGATAGTAAAAGAAGGTTCGAACTGAACAGCTGCTGTCAACGGCCATTCTAAGCTGAATGTGCCTGCTCTAGTCAGATCGCAGCAGCAATGCAGCTTAAGGCTTGGCAAGTACCAGCATGGGAGACTGGCTGGGAATCCCGAGTTCCGTTGACCTTTTTGAACCTGAAAATTGTGTTAGTTTCTCTATGAGATAGTAAAAGAAGGTTCAAATTGAACAGCTGCTGTCAACGGCCATTCTAAGCTGAATGTGCCTGCTCTCGTCAGATCGCAGCAGCAATGCAGCTTAAGACTTGGCAAGTACCAGCATGGGAGACTGGCTGGGAATCCCGAGTTCCGTTGACCTTTTAGAACCTGAAAATTGTGTTAGTTTCTCTATGAGATAGTAAAAGAAGGTTCAAATTGAACAGCTGCTGTCAACGGCCATTCTAAGCTGAATGTGTCTGCTCTCGTCAGATCGCAGCAGCAATGCAGCTTAAGGCTTGGCAAGTACCAGCATGGGAGACTGGCTGGGAATCCCGAGTTCCGTTGACCTTTTTGAACCTGAAAATTGTGTTAGTTTCTCTATGAGATAGTAAAAGAAGGTTCAAATTGAACAGCTGCTGTCAACGGCCATTCTAAGCTGAATGTGCCTGCTCTCGTCAGATCGCAGCAGCAATGCAGCTTAAGGCTTGGCAAGTACCAGCATGGGAGACTGGCTGGGAATCCCAAGTTCTGTTGACCTTTTTGAACCTGAAAATTGTGTTAGTTTTTCTATGAGATAGAAAAAGAAGGTTCAAATTGAACAGCTGCTGTCAACGGCCATTCTAAGCTGAATGTGCCTGCTCTTGTCATATCGCAGCGGCAATGCAGCTTAAGGCTTGGCAAGTACCAGCATGGGAGACTGGCTGGAAATCCCAAGTTCTGTTGACCTTTTTGAACCTGAAAATTGTGTTAGTTTCTCTATGAGATAGTAAAAGAAGGTTCAAACTGAACAGCTGCTGTCAACGGCCATTCTAAGTTGAATGTGCCTGCTCTCGTCAGATCGCAGCAACAATGCAGCTTAAGGCTTGGCAAGTACAAGCATGGGAGACTGGCTGGGAATCCCAAGTTCTGTTGACCTTTTTGAACCTGAAAATTGTTAGTTTCTCTGTCAAAGATGGTAAAAAAAGGTTCAATTTGAACAGCTGCTGTCAACGGCCATTCTAAGCTGAATGTGCCTGCTCTCGTCAGATCGCAGCAGCAATGCAGCTTAAGGCTTGGCAAGTACCAGCATGGGAGACTGGCTGGGAATCCCAAGTTCCGTTGACCTTTTTGAACCTGAAAATTGTGTTAGTTTCTCTATGAGATAGTAAAAGAAGGTTCAAATTGAACAGCTGCTGTCAACGGCCATTCTAAGCTGAATGTGCGTGCTCTTGTCGGATCACAGCAGCGATGCGGCTTAAGGCTTGGCAAGTACCAGCATGGGAGACTGGCTGCGAATTCCAAGTTCCGTTGACCTTTTTGAACCTGAAAATTGTGTTAGTTTCTCTATGAGATAGTAAAAGAAGGTTCAAACTGAACAGCTGCTGTCAACGGCCATTCTAAGCTGAATGTGCCTGCTTTCGTCAGATCGCAGCATCAATGCAGCTTAAGGCTTGGCAAGTACCAGCATGGGAGACTGGCTGGGAATCCCAAGTTCTGTTGACCTTTTTGAACCTGAAAATTGTTAGTTTCTCTGTCAAAGATGGTAAAAGAAGGTTCAAATTGAACAGCTGCTGTCATCGGCCATTCTAAGCTGAATGTGCCTGCTCTCGTCAGATCGCAGCAGCAATGCAGCTTAAGGCTTGGCAAGTACCAGCATGGGAGACTGGCTGGGAATCCCAAGTTCCGTTGACCTTTTTGAACCTGAAAATTGTGTTAGTTTCTCTATGAGATAGTAAAAGAAGGTTCAAATTGAACAGCTGCTGTCAGCGGCCATTCTAAGCTGAATGTGCGTGCTCTTGTCGGATCACAGCAGCGATGCGGCTTAAGGCTTGGTAAGTACCAGCATGGGAGACTGGCTGGGAATCCCAAGTTCCGTTGACCTTTTTGAACCTGAAAATTGTGTTAGTTTCTCTATGAGATAGTAAAAGAAGGTTCGAACTGAACAGCTGCTGTCAACGGCCATTCTAAGCTGAATGTGCCTGCTCTCGTCAGATAGCAGCAGCAATGCAGCTTAAGGCTTGGCAAGTACCAGCATGGGAGACTGGCTGGGAATCCCAAGTTCCGTTGACCTTTTTGAACCTGAAAATTGTGTTAGTTTCTCTATGAGATAGTAAAAAAAGGTTCAAATTGAACAGCTGCTGTCAACGGCCATTCTAAGCTGAATGTGCCTGCTCTCGTCAGATCGCAGCAGCAATGCAGCTTAAGGCTTGGCAAGTACCAGCATGGGAGACTGGCTGGGAATCCCAAGTTCCGTTGACCTTTTTGAACCTGAAAATTGTGTTAGTTTCTCTATGAGATAGTAAAAGAAGGTTCAAATTGAACAGCTGCTGTCAACAGCATTCTAAGCTGAATGTGCCTGCTCTCGTCAGATCGCAGCAGCAATGCAGCTTAAGGCTTGGCAAGTACCAGCATGGGAGACTGGCTGGGAATCCCAAGTTCCGTTGACCTTTTTGAACCTGAAAATTGTGTTAGTTTCTCTATGAGATAGTAAAAAAAGGTTCAAATTGAACAGCTGCTGTCAACGGCCATTCTAAGCTGAATGTGCCTGCTCTCGTCAGATCGCAGCAGCAATGCAGCTTAAGGCTTGGCAAGTACTAGCATGGGAGACTGGCTGGGAATCCCAAGTTCCGTTGACCTTTTTGAACCTGAAAATTGTGTTAGTTTCTCTATGAGATAGTAAAAGAAGGTTCAAATTGAACAGCTGCTGTCAACAGCATTCTAAGCTGAATGTTCCTGCTCTCGTCAGATCGCAGCAGCAATGCAGCTTAAGGCTTGGCAAGTACCAGCATGGGAGACTGGCTGGGAATCCCAAGTTCTGTTGACCTTTTTGAACCTGAAAATTGTGTTAGTTTCTCTATGAGATAGTAAAAGAAGGTTCAAATTGAACAGCTGCTGTCAACGGCCATTCTAAGCTGAATGTGCCTGCTCTCGTCAGATCGCAGCAGCAATGCAGCTTAAGGCTTGGCAAGTACCAGCATGGGAGACTGGCTGGGAATCCCAAGTTCTGTTGACCTTTTTGAACGTGAAAATTGTGTTAGTTTCTCTATGAGATAGTAAAAGAAGGTTCAAATTGAACAGCTGCTGTCAACGGCCATTCTAAGCTGAATGTGCGTGCTCTTGTCGGATCACAGCAGCGATGCGGCTTAAGGCTTGGCAAGTACCAGCATGGGAGACTGGCTGCGAATTCCAAGTTCCGTTGACCTTTTTGAACCTGAAAATTATGTTAGTTTCTCTATGAGATAGTAAAAGAAGGTTCAAACTAAACAGCTGCTGTCAACGGCCATTCTAAGCTGAATGTGCCTGCTCTCGTCAGATCGCAGCATCAATGCAGCTTAAGGCTTGGCAAGTACCAGCATGGGAGACTGGCTGGGAATCCCAAGTTCTGTTGACCTTTTTGAACCTGAAAATTGTTAGTTTCTCTGTCAAAGATGGTAAAAGAAGGTTCAAATTGAACAGCTGCTGTCAACGGCCATTCTAAGCTGAATGTGTCTGCTCTCGTCAGATCGCAGCAGCAATGCAGCTTAAGGCTTGGCAAGTACCAGCATGGGAGACTGGCTGGGAATCCCGAGTTCCGTTGACCTTTTTGAACCTGAAAATTGTGTTAGTTTCTCTATGAGATAGTAAAAGAAGGTTCAAATTGAACAGCTGCTGTCAACGGCCATTCTAAGCTGAATGTGCCTGCTCTCGTCAGATCGCAGCAGCAATGCAGCTTAAGGCTTGGCAAGTACCAGCATGGGAGACTGGCTGGGAATCCCAAGTTCCGTTGACCTTTTTGAACCTGAAAATTGTTAGTTTCTCTGTCAAAGATGGTAAAAGAAGGTTCAAATTGAACAGCTGCTGTCAACGGCCATTCTAAGCTGAATGTGCCTGCTCTCGTCAGATCGCAGCAGCAATGCAGCTTAAGGCTTGGCAAGTACCAGCATGGGAGACTGGCTGGGAATCCCAAGTTCTGTTGACCTTTTTGAACCTGAAAATTGTGTTAGTTTTTCTATGAGATAGAAAAAGAAGGTTCAAATTGAACAGCTGCTGTCAACGGCCATTCTAAGCTGAATGTGCCTGCTCTTGTCAGATCGCAGCGGCAATGCAGCTTAAGGCTTGGCAAGTACCAGCATGGGAGACTGGCTGGGAATCCCAAGTTCTGTTGACCTTTTTGAACCTGAAAATTGTGTTAGTTTCTCTATGAGATAGTAAAAGAAGGTTCAAACTGAACAGCTGCTGTCAACGGCCATTCTAAGTTGAATGTGCCTGCTCTCATCAGATCGCAGCAACAATGCAGCTTAAGGCTTGGCAAGTACAAGCATGGGAGACTGGCTGGGAATCCCAAGTTCTGTTGACCTTTTTGAACCTGAAAATTGTTAGTTTCTCTGTCAAAGATGGTAAAAAAAGGTTCAATTTGAACAGCTGCTGTCAACGGCCATTCTAAGCTGAATGTGCCTGCTCTCGTCAGATCGCAGCAGCAATGCAGCTTAAGGCTTGGCAAGTACCAGCATGGGAGACTGGCTGGGAATCCCAAGTTCCGTTGACCTTTTTGAACCTGAAAATTGTGTTAGTTTCTCTATGAGATAGTAAAAGAAGGTTCAAATTGAACAGCTGCTGTCAACGGCCATTCTAAGCTGAATGTGCGTGCTCTTGTCGGATCACAGCAGCGATGCGGCTTAAGGCTTGGCAAGTACCAGCATGGGAGACTGGCTGGGAATCCCAAGTTCTGTTGACCTTTTTGAACCTGAAAATTGTTAGTTTCTCTGTCAAAGATGGTAAAAGAAGGTTTAAATTGAACAGCTGCTGTCATCGGCCATTCTAAGCTGAATGTGCCTGCTCTCGTCAGATCGCAGCAGCAATGCAGCTTAAGGCTTGGCAAGTACCAGCATGGGAGACTGGCTGGGAATCCCAAGTTCCGTTGACCTTTTTGAACCTGAAAATTGTGTTAGTTTCTCTATGAGATAGTAAAAGAAGGTTCAAATTGAACAGCTGCTGTCAGCGGCCATTCTAAGCTGAATGTGCGTGCTCTTGTCGGATCACAGCAGCGATGCGGCTTAAGGCTTGGCAAGTACCAGCATGGGAGACTGGCTGCGAATTCCAAGTTCCGTTGACCTTTTTGAACCTGAAAATTGTGTTAGTTTCTCTATGAGATAGTAAAAAAAGGTTCAAATTGAACAGCTGCTGTCAACGGCCATTCTAAGCTGAATGTGCCTGCTCTCGTCAGATCGCAGCAGCAATGCAGCTTAAGGCTTGGCAAGTACCAGCATGGGAGACTGGCTGGGAATCCCAAGTTCCGTTGACCTTTTTGAACCTGAAAATTGTGTTAGTTTCTCTATGAGATAGTAAAAGAAGGTTCAAATTGAACAGCTGCTGTCAACAGCATTCTAAGCTGAATGTGCCTGCTCTCGTCAGATCGCAGCAGCAATGCAGCTTAAGGCTTGGCAAGTACCAGCATGGGAGACTGGCTGGGAATCCCAAGTTCTGTTGACCTTTTTGAACGTGAAAATTGTGTTAGTTTCTCTATGAGATAGTAAAAGAAGGTTCAAATTGAACAGCTGCTGTCAACGGCCATTCTAAGCTGAATGTGCCTGCTCTCGTCAGATCGCAGCAACAATGAAGCTTAAGGCTTGGCAAGTACCAGCATGGGAGACTGGCTGGGAATCCCAAGTTCTGTTAACCTTTTTGAACCTGAAAATTGTTAGTTTCTCTGTCAAAGATGGTAAAAGAAGGTTCAAATTGAACAGCTGCTGTCAACGGCCATTCTAAGCTGAATGTGCATGCTCTTGTCGGATCACAGCAGCGATGCGGCTTAAGGCTTGGCAAGTAGCAGCATGGGAGACTGGCTGCGAATCCCAAGTTCCGTTGACCTTTTTGAACCTTAAAATTGTGTTAGTTTCTCTATGAGATAGTAAAAGAAGGTTCGAACTGAACAGCTGCTGTCAACGGCCATTCTAAGCTGAATGTGCCTGCTCTAGTCAGATCGCAGCAGCAATGCAGCTTAAGGCTTGGCAAGTACCAGCATGGGAGACTGGCTGGGAATCCCGAGTTCCGTTGACCTTTTTGAACCTGAAAATTGTGTTAGTTTCTCTATGAGATAGTAAAAGAAGGTTCAAATTGAACAGCTGCTGTCAACGGCCATTCTAAGCTGAATGTGCCTGCTCTCGTCAGATCGCAGCAGCAATGCAGCTTAAGGCTTGGCAAGTACCAGCATGGGAGACTGGCTGGGAATCCCAAGTTCCGTTGACCTTTTTGAACCTGAAAATTGTGTTAGTTTCTCTATGAGATAGTAAAAGAAGGTTCAAATTGAACAGCTGCTGTCAACGGCCATTCTAAGCTGAATGTGCGTGCTCTTGTCGGATCACAGCAGCGATGCGGCTTAAGGCTTGGCAAGTACCAGCATGGGAGACTGGCTGGGAATCCCAAGTTCTGTTGACCTTTTTGAACCTGAAAATTGTTAGTTTCTCTGTCAAAGATGGTAAAAGAAGGTTTAAATTGAACAGCTGCTGTCATCGGCCATTCTAAGCTGAATGTGCCTGCTCTCGTCAGATCGCAGCAGCAATGCAGCTTAAGGCTTGGCAAGTACCAGCATGGGAGACTGGCTGGGAATCCCAAGTTCCGTTGACCTTTTTGAACCTGAAAATTGTGTTAGTTTCTCTATGAGATAGTAAAAGAAGGTTCAAATTGAACAGCTGCTGTCAGCGGCCATTCTAAGCTGAATGTGCGTGCTCTTGTCGGATCACAGCAGCGATGCGGCTTAAGGCTTGGCAAGTACCAGCATGGGAGACTGGCTGCGAATTCCAAGTTCCGTTGACCTTTTTGAACCTGAAAATTGTGTTAGTTTCTCTATGAGATAGTAAAAGAAGGTTCAAACTGAACAGCTGCTGTCAACGGCCATTCTAAGCTGAATGTGCCTGCTCTCGTCAGATCGCAGCATCAATGCAGCTTAAGGCTTGGCAAGTACCAGCATGGGAGACTGGCTGGGAATCCCAAGTTCTGTTGACCTTTTTGAACCTGAAAATTGTTAGTTTCTCTGTCAAAGATGGTAAAAGAAGGTTCAAATTGAACAGCTGCTGTCATCGGCCATTCTAAGCTGAATGTGCCTGCTCTCGTCAGATCGCAGCAGCAATGCAGCTTAAGGCTTGGCAAGTACCAGCATGGGAGACTGGCTGGGAATCCCAAGTTCCGTTGACCTTTTTGAACCTGAAAATTGTGTTAGTTTCTCTATGAGATAGTAAAAGAAGGTTCAAATTGAACAGCTGCTGTCAGCGGCCATTCTAAGCTGAATGTGCGTGCTCTTGTCGGATCACAGCAGCGATGCGGCTTAAGGCTTGGTAAGTACCAGCATGGGAGACTGGCTGCGAATCCCAAGTTCCGTTGACCTTTTTGAACCTGAAAATTGTGTTAGTTTCTCTATGAGATAGTAAAAGAAGGTTCGAACTGAACAGCTGCTGTCAACGGCCATTCTAAGCTGAATGTGCCTGCTCTCGTCAGATCGCAGCAGCAATGCAGCTTAAGGCTTGGCAAGTACCAGCATGGGAGACTGGCTGGGAATCCCAAGTTCTGTTGACCTTTTTGAACCTGAAAATTGTGTTAGTTTTTCTATGAGATAGTAAAAGAAGGTTCAAATTGAACAGCTGCTGTCAACGGCCATTCTAAGCTGAATGTGCCTGCTCTCGTCAGATTGCAGCAGCAATGCAGCTTAAGGCTTGGCAAGTACCAGCATGGGAGACTGGCTGGGAATCCCAAGTTCTGTTGACCTTTTTGAACGTGAAAATTGTGTTAGTTTCTCTATGAGATAGTAAAAGAAGGTTCAAATTGAACAGCTGCTGTCAACGGCCATTCTAAGCTGAATGTGCCTGCTCTCATCAGATCGCAGCAACAATGAAGCTTAAGGCTTGGCAAGTACCAGCATGGGAGACTGGCTGGGAATCCCAAGTTCTGTTAACCTTTTTGAACCTGAAAATTGTTAGTTTCTCTGTCAAAGATGGTAAAAGAAGGTTCAAATTGAACAGCTGCTGTCAACGGCCATTCTAAGCTGAATGTGCCTGCTCTCGTCAGATCGCAGCAGCAATGCAGCTTAAGGCTTGGCAAGTACCAGCATGGGAGACTGGCTGGGAATCCCAAGTTCCGTTGACCTTTTTGAACCTGAAAATTGTGTTAGTTTCTCTATGAGATAGTAAAAGAAGGTTCAAATTGAACAGCTGCTGTCAACGGCCATTCTAAGCTGAATGTGCCTGCTCTCGTCAGATCGCAGCAGCAATGCAGCTTAAGGCTTGGCAAGTACCAGCATGGGAGACTGGCTGGGAATCCCAAGTTCCGTTGACCTTTTTGAACCTGAAAATTGTGTTAGTTTCTCTATGAGATAGTAAAAGAAAGTAGAAATTAGGCAGCTGCTGTCAACGGCCATTCTAAGCTGAATGTGCCTGCTCTCGTCAGATCGCAGCAGCAATGCAGCTTAAGGCTTGGCAAGTACCAGCATGGGAGACTGGCTGGGAATCCCAAGTTCTGTTGACCTTTTTGAACCTGAAAATTGTGTTAGTTTTTCTATGAGATAGTAAAAGAAGGTTCAAATTGAACAGCTGCTGTCAACGGCCATTCTAAGCTGAATGTGCCTGCTCTCGTCAGATCGCAGCAGCAATGCAGCTTAAGGCTTGGCAAGTACCAGCATGGGAGACTGGCTGGGAATCCCAAGTTCTGTTGACCTTTTTGAACCTGAAAATTGTGTTAGTTTCTCTATGAGATAATAAAAGAAGGTTCAAATTGAACAGCTGCTGTCAACGGCCATTCTAAGCTGAATGTGCCTGCTCTCGTCAGATCGCAGCAGCAATGCAGCTTAAGGCTTGGCAAGTACCAGCATGGGAGACTGGCTGCGAATCCCAAGTTCCGTTGACCTTTTTGAACCTGAAAATTGTTAGTTTCTCTGTCAAAGATGGTAAAAGAAGGTTCAAATTGAACAGCTGCTGTCAACGGCCATTCTAAGCTGAATGTGCCTGCTCTCGTCAGATCGCAGCAGCAATGCAGCTTAAGGCTTGGCAAGTACCAGCATGGGAGACTGGCTGGGA
Organism: Engystomops pustulosus; assembly: GCF_040894005.1. Taxonomy (NCBI): domain Eukaryota; kingdom Metazoa; phylum Chordata; class Amphibia; order Anura; family Leptodactylidae; genus Engystomops; species Engystomops pustulosus. The sequence goes on from NC_092419.1 coordinate 69,949,139, forward strand.
ATCCCAAGTTCCGTTGACCTTTTTGAACCTGAAAATTGTGTTAGTTTCTCTATGAGATAGTAAAAAAAGGTTCAAATTGAACAGCTGCTGTCAACGGCCATTCTAAGCTGAATGTGCCTGCTCTCGTCAGATCGCAGCAGCAATGCAGCTTAAGGCTTGGCAAGTACCAGCATGGGAGACTGGCTGGGAATCCCAAGTTCCGTTGACCTTTTTGAACCTGAAAATTGTGTTAGTTTCTCTATGAGATAGTAAAAGAAGGTTCAAATTGAACAGCTGCTGTCAACAGCATTCTAAGCTGAATGTGCCTGCTCTCGTCAGATCGCAGCAGCAATGCAGCTTAAGGCTTGGCAAGTACCAGCATGGGAGACTGGCTGGGAATCCCAAGTTCCGTTGACCTTTTTGAACCTGAAAATTGTGTTAGTTTCTCTATGAGATAGTAAAAAAAGGTTCAAATTGAACAGCTGCTGTCAACGGCCATTCTAAGCTGAATGTGCCTGCTCTCGTCAGATCGCAGCAGCAATGCAGCTTAAGGCTTGGCAAGTACCAGCATGGGAGACTGGCTGGGAATCCCAAGTTCCGTTGACCTTTTTGAACCTGAAAATTGTGTTAGTTTCTCTATGAGATAGTAAAAGAAGGTTCAAATTGAACAGCTGCTGTCAACAGCATTCTAAGCTGAATGTGCCTGCTCTCGTCAGATCGCAGCAGCAATGCAGCTTAAGGCTTGGCAAGTACCAGCATGGGAGACTGGCTGGGAATCCCAAGTTCCGTTGACCTTTTTGAACCTGAAAATTGTGTTAGTTTCTCTATGAGATAGTAAAAGAAGGTTCAAATTGAACAGCTGCTGTCAACGGCCATTCTAAGCTGAATGTGCATGCTCTTGTCGGATCACAGCAGCGATGCGGCTTAAGGCTTGGCAAGTAGCAGCATGGGAGACTGGCTGCGAATCCCAAGTTCCGTTGACCTTTTTGAACCTTAAAATTGTGTTAGTTTCTCTATGAGATAGTAAAAGAAGGTTCGAACTGAACAGCTGCTGTCAACGGCCATTCTAAGCTGAATGTGCCTGCTCTAGTCAGATCGCAGCAGCAATGCAGCTTAAGGCTTGGCAAGTACCAGCATGGGAGACTGGCTGGGAATCCCGAGTTCCGTTGACCTTTTTGAACCTGAAAATTGTGTTAGTTTCTCTATGAGATAGTAAAAGAAGGTTCAAATTGAACAGCTGCTGTCAACGGCCATTCTAAGCTGAATGTGCCTGCTCTCGTCAGATCGCAGCAGCAATGCAGCTTAAGACTTGGCAAGTACCAGCATGGGAGACTGGCTGGGAATCCCGAGTTCCGTTGACCTTTTAGAACCTGAAAATTGTGTTAGTTTCTCTATGAGATAGTAAAAGAAGGTTCAAATTGAACAGCTGCTGTCAACGGCCATTCTAAGCTGAATGTGTCTGCTCTCGTCAGATCGCAGCAGCAATGCAGCTTAAGGCTTGGCAAGTACCAGCATGGGAGACTGGCTGGGAATCCCGAGTTCCGTTGACCTTTTTGAACCTGAAAATTGTGTTAGTTTCTCTATGAGATAGTAAAAGAAGGTTCAAATTGAACAGCTGCTGTCAACGGCCATTCTAAGCTGAATGTGCCTGCTCTCGTCAGATCGCAGCAGCAATGCAGCTTAAGGCTTGGCAAGTACCAGCATGGGAGACTGGCTGGAAATCCCAAGTTCTGTTGACCTTTTTGAACCTGAAAATTGTGTTAGTTTTTCTATGAGATAGAAAAAGAAGGTTCAAATTGAACAGCTGCTGTCAACGGCCATTCTAAGCTGAATGTGCCTGCTCTTGTCAGATCGCAGCGGCAATGCAGCTTAAGGCTTGGCAAGTACCAGCATGGGAGACTGGCTGGGAATCCCAAGTTCTGTTGACCTTTTTGAACCTGAAAATTGTGTTAGTTTCTCTATGAGATAGTAAAAGAAGGTTCAAACTGAACAGCTGCTGTCAACGGCCATTCTAAGTTGAATGTGCCTGCTCTCGTCAGATCGCAGCAACAATGCAGCTTAAGGCTTGGCAAGTACAAGCATGGGAGACTGGCTGGGAATCCCAAGTTCTGTTGACCTTTTTGAACCTGAAAATTGTTAGTTTCTCTGTCAAAGATGGTAAAAAAAGGTTCAATTTGAACAGCTGCTGTCAACGGCCATTCTAAGCTGAATGTGCCTGCTCTCGTCAGATCGCAGCAGCAATGCAGCTTAAGGCTTGGCAAGTACCAGCATGGGAGACTGGCTGGGAATCCCAAGTTCCGTTGACCTTTTTGAACCTGAAAATTGTGTTAGTTTCTCTATGAGATAGTAAAAGAAGGTTCAAATTGAACAGCTGCTGTCAACGGCCATTCTAAGCTGAATGTGCGTGCTCTTGTCGGATCACAGCAGCGATGCGGCTTAAGGCTTGGCAAGTACCAGCATGGGAGACTGGCTGCGAATTCCAAGTTCCGTTGACCTTTTTGAACCTGAAAATTGTGTTAGTTTCTCTATGAGATAGTAAAAGAAGGTTCAAACTGAACAGCTGCTGTCAACGGCCATTCTAAGCTGAATGTGCCTGCTCTCGTCAGATCGCAGCATCAATGCAGCTTAAGGCTTGGCAAGTACCAGCATGGGAGACTGGCTGGGAATCCCAAGTTCTGTTGACCTTTTTGAACCTGAAAATTGTTAGTTTCTCTGTCAAAGATGGTAAAAGAAGGTTCAAATTGAACAGCTGCTGTCATCGGCCATTCTAAGCTGAATGTGCCTGCTCTCGTCAGATCGCAGCAGCAATGCAGCTTAAGGCTTGGCAAGTACCAGCATGGGAGACTGTCTGGGAATCCCAAGTTCCGTTGACCTTTTTGAACCTGAAAATTGTGTTAGTTTCTCTATGAGATAGTAAAAGAAGGTTCAAATTGAACAGCTGCTGTCAGCGGCCATTCTAAGCTGAATGTGCGTGCTCTTGTCGGATCACAGCAGCGATGCGGCTTAAGGCTTGGTAAGTACCAGCATGGGAGACTGGCTGCGAATCCCAAGTTCCGTTGACCTTTTTGAACCTGAAAATTGTGTTAGTTTCTCTATGAGATAGTAAAAGAAGGTTCGAACTGAACAGCTGCTGTCAACGGCCATTCTAAGCTGAATGTGCCTGCTCTCGTCAGATAGCAGCAGCAATGCAGCTTAAGGCTTGGCAAGTACCAGCATGGGAGACTGGCTGGGAATCCCAAGTTCTGTTGACCTTTTTGAACCTGAAAATTGTGTTAGTTTTTCTATGAGATAGTAAAAGAAGGTTCAAATTGAACAGCTGCTGTCAACGGCCATTCTAAGCTGAATGTGCCTGCTCTCGTCAGATTGCAGCAACAATGCAGCTTAAGGCTTGGCAAGTACCAGCATGGGAGACTGGCTGGGAATCCCAAGTTCTGTTGACCTTTTTGAACGTGAAAATTGTGTTAGTTTCTCTATGAGATAGTAAAAGAAGGTTCAAATTGAACAGCTGCTGTCAACGGCCATTCTAAGCTGAATGTGCCTGCTCTCGTCAGATCGCAGCAACAATGAAGCTTAAGGCTTGGCAAGTACCAGCATGGGAGACTGGCTGGGAATCCCAAGTTCTGTTAACCTTTTTGAACCTGAAAATTGTTAGTTTCTCTGTCAAAGATGGTAAAAGAAGGTTCAAATTGAACAGCTGCTGTCAACGGCCATTCTAAGCTGAATGTGCCTGCTCTCGTCAGATCGCAGCAGCAATGCAGCTTAAGGCTTGGCAAGTACCAGCATGGGAGACTGGCTGGGAATCCCAAGTTCCGTTGACCTTTTTGAACCTGAAAATTGTGTTAGTTTCTCTATGAGATAGTAAAAGAAGGTTCAAATTGAACAGCTGCTGTCAACGGCCATTCTAAGCTGAATGTGCCTGCTCTCGTCAGATCGCAGCAGCAATGCAGCTTAAGGCTTGGCAAGTACCAGCATGGGAGACTGGCTGGGAATCCCAAGTTCCGTTGACCTTTTTGAACCTGAAAATTGTGTTAGTTTCTCTATGAGATAGTAAAAGAAAGTAGAAATTAGGCAGCTGCTGTCAACGGCCATTCTAAGCTGAATGTGCCTGCTCTCGTCAGATCGCAGCAGCAATGCAGCTTAAGGCTTGGCAAGTACCAGCATGGGAGACTGGCTGGGAATCCCAAGTTCTGTTGACCTTTTTGAACCTGAAAATTGTGTTAGTTTTTCTATGAGATAGTAAAAGAAGGTTCAAATTGAACAGCTGCTGTCAACGGCCATTCTAAGCTGAATGTGCCTGCTCTCGTCAGATTGCAGCAGCAATGCAGCTTAAGGCTTGGCAAGTACCAGCATGGGAGACTGGCTGGGAATCCCAAGTTCTGTTGACCTTTTTGAACCTGAAAATTGTGTTAGTTTCTCTATGAGATAATAAAAGAAGGTTCAAATTGAACAGCTGCTGTCAACGGCCATTCTAAGCTGAATGTGCCTGCTCTCGTCAGATCGCAGCAGCAATGCAGCTTAAGGCTTGGCAAGTACCAGCATGGGAGACTGGCTGCGAATCCCAAGTTCCGTTGACCTTTTTGAACCTGAAAATTGTTAGTTTCTCTGTCAAAGATGGTAAAAGAAGGTTCAAATTGAACAGCTGCTGTCAACGGCCATTCTAAGCTGAATGTGCCTGCTCTCGTCAGATCGCAGCAGCAATGCAGCTTAAGGCTTGGCAAGTACCAGCATGGGAGACTGGCTGGGAATCCCAAGTTCCGTTGACCTTTTTGAACCTGAAAATTGTGTTAGTTTCTCTATGAGATAGTAAAAAAAGGTTCAAATTGAACAGCTGCTGTCAACGGCCATTCTAAGCTGAATGTGCCTGCTCTCGTCAGATCGCAGCAGCAATGCAGCTTAAGGCTTGGCAAGTACCAGCATGGGAGACTGGCTGGGAATCCCAAGTTCCGTTGACCTTTTTGAACCTGAAAATTGTGTTAGTTTCTCTATGAGATAGTAAAAGAAGGTTCAAATTGAACAGCTGCTGTCAACAGCATTCTAAGCTGAATGTGCCTGCTCTCGTCAGATCGCAGCAGCAATGCAGCTTAAGGCTTGGCAAGTACCAGCATGGGAGACTGGCTGGGAATCCCAAGTTCCGTTGACCTTTTTGAACCTGAAAATTGTGTTAGTTTCTCTATGAGATAGTAAAAAAAGGTTCAAATTGAACAGCTGCTGTCAACGGCCATTCTAAGCTGAATGTGCCTGCTCTCGTCAGATCGCAGCAGCAATGCAGCTTAAGGCTTGGCAAGTACCAGCATGGGAGACTGGCTGGGAATCCCAAGTTCCGTTGACCTTTTTGAACCTGAAAATTGTGTTAGTTTCTCTATGAGATAGTAAAAGAAGGTTCAAATTGAACAGCTGCTGTCAACAGCATTCTAAGCTGAATGTGCCTGCTCTCGTCAGATCGCAGCAGCAATGCAGCTTAAGGCTTGGCAAGTACCAGCATGGGAGACTGGCTGGGAATCCCAAGTTCTGTTGACCTTTTTGAACCTGAAAATTGTGTTAGTTTCTCTATGAGATAGTAAAAGAAGGTTCAAATTGAACAGCTGCTGTCAACGGCCATTCTAAGCTGAATGTGCCTGCTCTCGTCAGATCGCAGCAGCAATGCAGCTTAAGGCTTGGCAAGTACCAGCATGGGAGACTGGCTGGGAATCCCAAGTTCTGTTGACCTTTTTGAACCTGAAAATTGTGTTAGTTTCTCTATGAGATAGTAAAAGAAGGTTCAAATTGAACAGCTGCTGTCAACGGCCATTCTAAGCTGAATGTGCGTGCTCTTGTCGGATCACAGCAGCGATGCGGCTTAAGGCTTGGCAAGTACCAGCATGGGAGACTGGCTGCGAATTCCAAGTTCCGTTGACCTTTTTGAACCTGAAAATTGTGTTAGTTTCTCTATGAGATAGTAAAAGAAGGTTCAAACTAAACAGCTGCTGTCAACGGCCATTCTAAGCTGAATGTGCCTGCTCTCGTCAGATCGCAGCATCAATGCAGCTTAAGGCTTGGCAAGTACCAGCATGGGAGACTGGCTGGGAATCCCAAGTTCTGTTGACCTTTTTGAACCTGAAAATTGTTAGTTTCTCTGTCAAAGATGGTAAAAGAAGGTTCAAATTGAACAGCTGCTGTCAACGGCCATTCTAAGCTGAATGTGCCTGCTCTCGTCAGATCGCAGCAGCAATGCAGCTTAAGGCTTGGCAAGTACCAGCATGGGAGACTGGCTGGGAATCCCAAGTTCCGTTGACCTTTTTGAACTTGAAAATTGTGTTAGTTTCTCTATGAGATAGTAAAAGAAGGTTCAAATTGAACAGCTGCTGTCAACGGCCATTCTAAGCTGAATGTGTCTGCTCTCGTCAGATCGCAGCAGCAATGCAGCTTAAGGCTTGGCAAGTACCAGCATGGGAGACTGGCTGGGAATCCCGAGTTCCGTTGACCTTTTTGAACCTGAAAATTGTGTTAGTTTCTCTATGAGATAGTAAAAGAAGGTTCAAATTGAACAGCTGCTGTCAACGGCCATTCTAAGCTGAATGTGCCTGCTCTCGTCAGATCGCAGCAGCAATGCAGCTTAAGGCTTGGCAAGTACCAGCATGGGAGACTGGCTGGGAATCCCAAGTTCCGTTGACCTTTTTGAACCTGAAAATTGTTAGTTTCTCTGTCAAAGATGGTAAAAGAAGGTTCAAATTGAACAGCTGCTGTCAACGGCCATTCTAAGCTGAATGTGCCTGCTCTCGTCAGATCGCAGCAGCAATGCAGCTTAAGGCTTGGCAAGTACCAGCATGGGAGACTGGCTGGGAATCCCAAGTTCTGTTGACCTTTTTGAACCTGAAAATTGTGTTAGTTTTTCTATGAGATAGAAAAAGAAGGTTCAAATTGAACAGCTGCTGTCAACGGCCATTCTAAGCTGAATGTGCCTGCTCTTGTCAGATCGCAGCGGCAATGCAGCTTAAGGCTTGGCAAGTACCAGCATGGGAGACTGGCTGGGAATCCCAAGTTCTGTTGACCTTTTTGAACCTGAAAATTGTGTTAGTTTCTCTATGAGATAGTAAAAGAAGGTTCAAACTGAACAGCTGCTGTCAACGGCCATTCTAAGTTGAATGTGCCTGCTCTCATCAGATCGCAGCAACAATGCAGCTTAAGGCTTGGCAAGTACAAGCATGGGAGACTGGCTGGGAATCCCAAGTTCTGTTGACCTTTTTGAACCTGAAAATTGTTAGTTTCTCTGTCAAAGATGGTAAAAAAAGGTTCAATTTGAACAGCTGCTGTCAACGGCCATTCTAAGCTGAATGTGCCTGCTCTCGTCAGATCGCAGCAGCAATGCAGCTTAAGGCTTGGCAAGTACCAGCATGGGAGACTGGCTGGGAATCCCAAGTTCCGTTGACCTTTTTGAACCTGAAAATTGTGTTAGTTTCTCTATGAGATAGTAAAAGAAGGTTCAAATTGAACAGCTGCTGTCAACGGCCATTCTAAGCTGAATGTGCGTGCTCTTGTCGGATCACAGCAGCGATGCGGCTTAAGGCTTGGCAAGTACCAGCATGGGAGACTGGCTGCGAATTCCAAGTTCCGTTGACCTTTTTGAACCTGAAAATTGTGTTAGTTTCTCTATGAGATAGTAAAAGAAGGTTCAAACTGAACAGCTGCTGTCAACGGCCATTCTAAGCTGAATGTGCCTGCTCTCGTCAGATCGCAGCATCAATGCAGCTTAAGGCTTGGCAAGTACCAGCATGGGAGACTGGCTGGGAATCCCAAGTTCTGTTGACCTTTTTGAACCTGAAAATTGTTAGTTTCTCTGTCAAAGATGGTAAAAGAAGGTTCAAATTGAACAGCTGCTGTCATCGGCCATTCTAAGCTGAATGTGCCTGCTCTCGTCAGATCGCAGCAGCAATGCAGCTTAAGGCTTGGCAAGTACCAGCATGGGAGACTGGCTGGGAATCCCAAGTTCCGTTGACCTTTTTGAACCTGAAAATTGTGTTAGTTTCTCTATGAGATAGTAAAAGAAGGTTCAAATTGAACAGCTGCTGTCAGCGGCCATTCTAAGCTGAATGTGCGTGCTCTTGTCGGATCACAGCAGCGATGCGGCTTAAGGCTTGGCAAGTACCAGCATGGGAGACTGGCTGCGAATTCCAAGTTCCGTTGACCTTTTTGAACCTGAAAATTGTGTTAGTTTCTCTATGAGATAGTAAAAGAAGGTTCAAACTGAACAGCTGCTGTCAACGGCCATTCTAAGCTGAATGTGCCTGCTCTCGTCAGATCGCAGCATCAATGCAGCTTAAGGCTTGGCAAGTACCAGCATGGGAGACTGGCTGGGAATCCCAAGTTCTGTTGACCTTTTTGAACCTGAAAATTGTTAGTTTCTCTGTCAAAGATGGTAAAAGAAGGTTCAAATTGAACAGCTGCTGTCATCGGCCATTCTAAGCTGAATGTGCCTGCTCTCGTCAGATCGCAGCAGCAATGCAGCTTAAGGCTTGGCAAGTACCAGCATGGGAGACTGGCTGGGAATCCCAAGTTCCGTTGACCTTTTTGAACCTGAAAATTGTGTTAGTTTCTCTATGAGATAGTAAAAGAAGGTTCAAATTGAACAGCTGCTGTCAGCGGCCATTCTAAGCTGAATGTGCGTGCTCTTGTCGGATCACAGCAGCGATGCGGCTTAAGGCTTGGTAAGTACCAGCATGGGAGACTGGCTGCGAATCCCAAGTTCCGTTGACCTTTTTGAACCTGAAAATTGTGTTAGTTTCTCTATGAGATAGTAAAAGAAGGTTCGAACTGAACAGCTGCTGTCAACGGCCATTCTAAGCTGAATGTGCCTGCTCTCGTCAGATCGCAGCAGCAATGCAGCTTAAGGCTTGGCAAGTACCAGCATGGGAGACTGGCTGGGAATCCCAAGTTCTGTTGACCTTTTTGAACCTGAAAATTGTGTTAGTTTTTCTATGAGATAGTAAAAGAAGGTTCAAATTGAACAGCTGCTGTCAACGGCCATTCTAAGCTGAATGTGCCTGCTCTCGTCAGATTGCAGCAGCAATGCAGCTTAAGGCTTGGCAAGTACCAGCATGGGAGACTGGCTGGGAATCCCAAGTTCTGTTGACCTTTTTGAACGTGAAAATTGTGTTAGTTTCTCTATGAGATAGTAAAAGAAGGTTCAAATTGAACAGCTGCTGTCAACGGCCATTCTAAGCTGAATGTGCCTGCTCTCATCAGATCGCAGCAACAATGAAGCTTAAGGCTTGGCAAGTACCAGCATGGGAGACTGGCTGGGAATCCCAAGTTCTGTTAACCTTTTTGAACCTGAAAATTGTTAGTTTCTCTGTCAAAGATGGTAAAAGAAGGTTCAAATTGAACAGCTGCTGTCAACGGCCATTCTAAGCTGAATGTGCCTGCTCTCGTCAGATCGCAGCAGCAATGCAGCTTAAGGCTTGGCAAGTACCAGCATGGGAGACTGGCTGGGAATCCCAAGTTCCGTTGACCTTTTTGAACCTGAAAATTGTGTTAGTTTCTCTATGAGATAGTAAAAGAAGGTTCAAATTGAACAGCTGCTGTCAACGGCCATTCTAAGCTGAATGTGCCTGCTCTCGTCAGATCGCAGCAGCAATGCAGCTTAAGGCTTGGCAAGTACCAGCATGGGAGACTGGCTGGGAATCCCAAGTTCCGTTGACCTTTTTGAACCTGAAAATTGTGTTAGTTTCTCTATGAGATAGTAAAAGAAAGTAGAAATTAGGCAGCTGCTGTCAACGGCCATTCTAAGCTGAATGTGCCTGCTCTCGTCAGATCGCAGCAGCAATGCAGCTTAAGGCTTGGCAAGTACCAGCATGGGAGACTGGCTGGGAATCCCAAGTTCTGTTGACCTTTTTGAACCTGAAAATTGTGTTAGTTTTTCTATGAGATAGTAAAAGAAGGTTCAAATTGAACAGCTGCTGTCAACGGCCATTCTAAGCTGAATGTGCCTGCTCTCGTCAGATCGCAGCAGCAATGCAGCTTAAGGCTTGGCAAGTACCAGCATGGGAGACTGGCTGGGAATCCCAAGTTCTGTTGACCTTTTTGAACCTGAAAATTGTGTTAGTTTCTCTATGAGATAATAAAAGAAGGTTCAAATTGAACAGCTGCTGTCAACGGCCATTCTAAGCTGAATGTGCCTGCTCTCGTCAGATCGCAGCAGCAATGCAGCTTAAGGCTTGGCAAGTACCAGCATGGGAGACTGGCTGCGAATCCCAAGTTCCGTTGACCTTTTTGAACCTGAAAATTGTTAGTTTCTCTGTCAAAGATGGTAAAAGAAGGTTCAAATTGAACAGCTGCTGTCAACGGCCATTCTAAGCTGAATGTGCCTGCTCTCGTCAGATCGCAGCAGCAATGCAGCTTAAGGCTTGGCAAGTACCAGCATGGGAGACTGGCTGGGAATCCCAAGTTCCGTTGACCTTTTTGAACCTGAAAATTGTGTTAGTTTCTCTATGAGATAGTAAAAAAAGGTTCAAATTGAACAGCTGCTGTCAACGGCCATTCTAAGCTGAATGTGCCTGCTCTCGTCAGATCGCAGCAGCAATGCAGCTTAAGGCTTGGCAAGTACCAGCATGGGAGACTGGCTGGGAATCCCAAGTTCCGTTGACCTTTTTGAACCTGAAAATTGTGTTAGTTTCTCTATGAGATAGTAAAAAAAGGTTCAAATTGAACAGCTGCTGTCAACGGCCATTCTAAGCTGAATGTGCCTGCTCTCGTCAGATCGCAGCAGCAATGCAGCTTAAGGCTTGGCAAGTACCAGCATGGGAGACTGGCTGGGAATCCCAAGTTCCGTTGACCTTTTTGAACCTGAAAATTGTGTTAGTTTCTCTATGAGATAGTAAAAAAAGGTTCAAATTGAACAGCTGCTGTCAACGGCCATTCTAAGCTGAATGTGCCTGCTCTCGTCAGATCGCAGCAACAATGAAGCTTAAGGCTTGGCAAGTACCAGCATGGGAGACTGGCTGGGAATCCCAAGTTCTGTTAACCTTTTTGAACCTGAAAATTGTTAGTTTCTCTGTCAAAGATGGTAAAAGAAGGTTCAAATTGAACAGCTGCTGTCAACGGCCATTCTAAGCTGAATGTGCCTGCTCTCGTCAGATCGCAGCAGCAATGCAGCTTAAGGCTTGGCAAGTACCAGCATGGGAGACTGGCTGGGAATCCCAAGTTCCGTTGACCTTTTTGAACCTGAAAATTGTGTTAGTTTCTCTGTCAAAGATGGTAAAAGAAGGTTCAAATTGAACAGCTGCTGTCAACGGCCATTCTAAGCTGAATGTGCCTGCTCTCGTCAGATCGCAGCAGCAATGCAGCTTAAGGCTTGGCAAGTACCAGCATGGGAGACTGGCTGGGAATCCCAAGTTCCGTTGACCTTTTTGAACCTGAAAATTGTGTTAGTTTCTCTATGAGATAGTAAAAGAAGGTTCAAACTGAACAGCTGCTGTCAACGGCCATTCTAAGCTGAATGTGCCTGCTCTCGTCAGATCGCAGCAGCAATGCAGCTTAAGGCTTGGCAAGTAACAGCATGGGAGACTGGCTTGGAATCCCAAGTTCCGTTGACCTTTTTGAACCTGAAAATTGTGTTAGTTTCTCTATGAGATAGTAAAAGAAGGTTCAAATTGAACAGCTGCTGTCAACGGCCATTCTAAGCTGAATGTGCCTGCTCTCGTCAAATCGCAGCAGCAATGCAGCTTAAGGCTTGGCAAGTACCAGCATGGGAGACTGGCTGGGAATCCCAAGTTCCGTTGACCTTTTTGAACCTGAAAATTGTTAGTTTCTCTGTCAAAGATGGTAAAAGAAGGTTCAAATTGAACAGCTGCTGTCAACGGCCATTCTAAGCTGAATGTGCCTGCTCTCGTCAGATCGCAGCAGCAATGCAGCTTAAGGCTTGGCAAGTACCAGCATGGGAGACTGGCTGGGAATCCCAAGTTCTGTTGACCTTTTTGAACCTGAAAATTGTGTTAGTTTCTCTATGAGATAGTAAAAGAAGGTTCAAATTGAACAGCTGCTGTCAACGGCCATTCTAAGCTGAATGTGCCTGCTCTCGTCAGATCGCAGCAGCTTAAGGCTTGGCAAGTACCAGCATGGGAGACTGGCTGGGAATCCCAAGTTCCGTTGACCTTTTTGAACCTGAAAATTGTGTTAGTTTCTCTATGAGATAGTAAAAGAAGGTTCAAATTGAACAGCTGCTGTCAACGGCCATTCTAAGCTGAATGTGCCTGCTCTCGTCAGATCGCAGCAGCAATGCAGCTTAAGGCTTGGCAAGTACCAGCATGGGAGACTGGCTGGGAATCCCAAGTTCTGTTGACCTTTTTGAACCTTAAAATTGTGTTAGTTTCTCTATGAGATAGTAAAAGAAGGTTCAAATTGAACAGCTGCTGTCAACGGCCATTCTAAGCTGAATGTGCCTGCTCTCGTCAGATCGCAGCAACAATGAAGCTTAAGGCTTGGCAAGTACCAGCATGGGAGACTGGCTGGGAATCCCAAGTTCTGTTGACCTTTTTGAACCTGAAAATTGTTAGTTTCTCTGTCAAAGATGGTAAAAGAAGGTTCAAATTCAACAGCTGCTGTCAACGGCCATTCTAAGCTGAATGTGCCTGCTCTCGTCAGATCGCAGCAGCAATGCAGCTTAAGGCTTGGCAAGTACCAGCATGGGAGACTGGCTGGGAATCCCAAGTTCCGTGGACCTTTTTGAACCTGAAAATTGTGTTAGTTTCTCTATGAGATAGTAAAAGAAGGTTCAAATTGAACAGCTGCTGTCAACGGCCATTCTAAGCTGAATGTGCCTGCTCTCGTCAAATCGCAGCAGCAATGCAGCTTAAGGCTTGGCAAGTACCAGCATGGGAGACTGGCTGGGAATCCCGAGTTCCGTTGACCTTTTTGAACCTGAAAATTGTGTTAGTTTCTCTATGAGATAGTAAAAGAAGGTTCAAATTGAACAGCTGCTGTCAACGGCCATTCTAAGCTGAATGTGCCTGCTCTCGTCAGATCGCAGCAGCAATGCAGCTTAAGGCTTGGCAAGTACCAGCATGGGAGACTGGCTGGGAATCCCAAGTTCCGTTGACCTTTTTGAACCTGAAAATTGTTAGTTTCTCTGTCAAAGATGGTAAAAGAAGGTTCAAATTGAACAGCTGCTGTCAACGGCCATTCTAAGCTGAATGTGCCTGCTCTCGTCAGATCGCAGCAGCAATGCAGCTTAAGGCTTGGAAAGTACCAGCATGGGAGACTGGCTGGGAATCCCAAGTTCTGTTGACCTTTTTGAACCTGAAAATTGTGTTAGTTTTTCTATGAGATAGAAAAAGAAGGTTCAAATTGAACAGCTGCTGTCAACGGCCATTCTAAGCTGAATGTGCCTGCTCTCGTCAGATCGCAGCGGCAATGCAGCTTAAGGCTTGGCAAGTACCAGCATGGGAGACTGGCTGGGAATCCCAAGTTCTGTTGACCTTTTTGAACCTGAAAATTGTGTTAGTTTCTCTATGAGATAGTAAAAGAAGGTTCAAATTGAACAGCTGCTGACAACGGCCATTCTAAGCTGAATGTGCCTGCTCTCGTCAGATCGCAGCAGCAATGCAGCTTAAGGCTTGGCAAGTACCAGCATGGGAGACTGGCTGGGAATCCCAAGTTCCGTTGACCTTTTTGAACCTGAAAATTGTGTTAGTTTCTCTATGAGATAGTAAAAGAAGGTTCAAATTGAACAGCTGCTGTCAACGGCCATTCTAAGCTGAATGTGCCTGCTCTCGTCAGATCGCAGCAGCAATGCAGCGTAAGGCTTGGCAAGTACCAGCATGGGAGACTGGCCGGGAATCCCAAGTACTGTTGACCTTTTTGAACCTGAAAATTGTGTTAGTTTTTCTATGAGATAGTAAAAGAAGGTTCAAATTGAACAGCTGCTGTCAACGGCCATTCTAAGCTGAATGTGCCTGCTCTCGTCAGATCGCAGCAGCAATGCAGCTTAAGGCTTGGCAAGTACCAGCATGGGAGACTGGCTGGGAATACCAAGTTCCGTTGACATTTTTGAACCTGAAAATTGTGTTAGTTTCTCTATGAGATAGTAAAAGAAGGTTCGAACTGAACAGCTGCTGTCAACGGCCATTCTAAGCTGAATGTGCCTGCTCTCGTCAGATCGCAGCGGCAATGCAGCTTAAGGCTTGGCAAGTACCAGCATGGGAGACTGGCTGGGAATCCCAAGTTCTGTTGACCTTTTTAAACCTGAAAATTGTGTTAGTTTCTCTATGAGATAGTAAAAGAAGGTTCAAACTGAACAGCTGCTGTCAACGGCCATTCTAAGTTGAATGTGCCTGCTCTCGTCAGATCGCAGCAACAATGCAGCTTAAGGCTTGGCAAGTACAAGCATGGGAGACTGGCTGGGAATCCCAAGTTCTGTTGACCTTTTTGAACCTGAAAATTGTTAGTTTCTCTGTCAAAGATGGTAAAAGAAGGTTTAAATTGAACAGCTGCTGTCAACGGCCATTCTAAGCTGAATGTGCCTGCTCTCGTCAGATGGCAGCAGCAATGCAGCTTAAGGCTTGGCAAGTACCAGCATGGGAGACTGGCTGGGAATCCCAAGTTCCGTTGACCTTTTTGAACCTGAAAATTGTGTTAGTTTCTCTATGAGATAGTAAAAGAAGGTTCAAATTGAACAGCTGCTGTCAACGGCCATTCTAAGCTGAATGTGCGTGCTCTTGTCGGATCACAGCAGCGATGCGGCTTAAGGCTTGGCAAGTACCAGCATGGGAGACTGGCTGCGAATTCCAAGTTCCGTTGACCTTTTTGAACCTGAAAATTGTGTTAGTTTCTCTATGAGATAGTAAAAGAAGGTTCAAACTGAACAGCTGCTGTCAACGGCCATTCTAAGCTGAATGTGCCTGCTCTCGTCAGATCGCAGCAGCAATGCAGCTTAAGGCTTGGCAAGTACCAGCATGGGAGACTGGCTGGGAATCCCAAGTTCTGTTGACCTTTTTGAACCTGAAAATTGTTAGTTTCTCTGTCAAAGATGGTAAAAGAAAGTTCAAATTGAACAGCTGCTGTCAACGGCCATTCTAAGCTGAATGTGCCTGCTCTCGTCAGATCGCAGCAGCTTAAGGCTTGGCAAGTACCAGCATGGGAGACTGGCTGGGAATCCCAAGTTCCGTTGACCTTTTTGAACCTGAAAATTGTGTTAGTTTCTCTATGAGATAGTAAAAGAAGGTTCAAATTGAACAGCTGCTGTCAACGGCCATTCTAAGCTGAATGTGCCTGCTCTCGTCAGATCGCAGCAGCAATGCAGCTTAAGGCTTGGCAAGTACCAGCATGGGAGACTGGCTGGGAATCCCAAGTTCTGTTGACCTTTTTGAACCTGAAAATTGTGTTAGTTTCTCTATGAGATAGTAAAAGAAGGTTCAAATTGAACAGCTGCTGTCAACGGCCATTCTAAGCTCAATGTGCTTGCTCTCGTCAGATCGCAGCAGCAATGCAGCTTAAGGCTTGGCAAGTACCAGCATGGGAGACTGGCTGGGAATCCCAAGTTCCGTTGACCTTTTTGAACCTGAAAATTGTTAGTTTCTCTGTCAAAGATGGTAAAAGAAGGTTCAAATTGAACCGTTGCTGTCAACGGCCATTCTAAGCTGAATGTGCCTGCTCTCGTCAGATCGCAGCAGCAATGCAGCTTAAGGCTTGGCAAGTATCTGCTTGGGAGACTGGCTGGGAATCCCAAGTACTGTTGACCTTTTTGAACCTGAAAATTGTGTTAGTTTTTCTATGAGATAGTAAAAGAAGGTTCAAATTGAACAGCTGCTGTCAACGGCCATTCTAAGCTGAATGTGCCTGCTCTCGTCAGATCGCAGCAGCCATGCAGCTTAAGGCTTGGCAAGTACCAGCATGGGAGACTGGCTGGGAATCCCAAGTTCCGTTGACCTTTTTGAACCTGAAAATTGTGTTAGTTTATCTATGAGATAGTAAAAGAAGGTTCAAATTGAACAGCTGCTGTCAACGGCCATTCTAAGCTGAATGTGCCTGCTCTCGTCAGATCGCAGCAACAATGCAGCTTAAGGCTTGGCAAGTACAAGCATGGGAGACTGACTGGGAAACCCAAGTTCTGTTGATCTTTTTGAACCTTAAAATTGTTAGTTTCTCTGTCAAAGATGGTAAAAGAAGGTTCAAATTGAACAGCTGCTGTCAACGGCCATTCTAAGCTGAATGTGCCTGCTCTCGTCAGATCGCAGCAGCAATGCAGCTTAAGGCTTGGCAAGTACCAGCATGGGAGACTGGCTGGGAATCCCAAGTTCCGTTGACCTTTTTGAACCTGAAAATTGTGTTAGTTTCTCTATGAGATAGTAAAAGAAGGTTCAAACTGAACAGCTGCTGTCAACGGCCATTCTAAGCTGAATGTGCCTGCTCTCGTCAGATCGCAGCAACAATGCAGCTTAAGGCTTGGCAAGTACCAGCATGGGAGACTGGCTGGGAATCCCAAGTTCCGTTGACCTTTTTGAACCTGAAAATTGTGTTAGTTTCTCTATGAGATAGTAAAAGAAGGTTCAAATTGAACAGCTGCTGTCAACGGCCATTCTAAGCTGAATGTGCCTGCCCTCGTCAGATCGCAGCAGCAATGCAGCTTAAGGCTTGGCAAGTACCAGCATGGGAGACTGGCTGGGAATCCCAAGTTCTGTTGACCTTTTTGAACCTGAAAATTGTGTTAGTTTCTCTGTCAAAGATGGTAAAAGAAGGTTCAAATTGAACAGCTGCTGTCAACGGCCATTCTAAGCTGAATGTGCCTGCTCTCGTCAGATGGCAGCAGCAATGCAGCTTAAGGCTTGGTAAGTACCAGCATGGGAGACTGGCTGGGAATCCCAAGTTCCGTTGACCTTTTTGAACCTGAAAATTGTGTTAGTTTCTCTATGAGATAGTAAAAGAAGGTTCAAATTGAACAGCTGCTGTCAACGGCCATTCTAAGCTGAATGTGCCTGCTCTCGTCAGATCGCAGCAGCAATGCAGCTTAAGGCTTGGCAAGTACCAGCATGGGAGACTGGCTGGGAATCCCAAGTTCTGTTGACCTTTTTGAACCTGAAAATTGTGTTAGTTTCTCTATGAGATAGTAAAAGAAGGTTCAAATTGAACAGCTGCTGTCAACGGCCATTCTAAGCTAAATGTGCCTGCTCTCGTCAGATGGCAGCAGCAATGCAGCTTAAGGCTTGGTAAGTACCAGCATGGGAGACTGGCTGGGAATCCCAAGTTCCGTTGACCTTTTTGAACCTGAAAATTGTGTTAGTTTCTCTATGAGATAGTAAAAGAAGGTTCAAATTGAACAGCTGCTGTCAACGGCCATTCTAAGCTGAATGTGCCTGCTATTGTCGGATCACAGCAGCGATGCGGCTTAAGACTTGGCAAGTACCAGCATGGGAGACTGGCTGGGAATCCCAAGTTCTGTTGACCTTTTTGAACCTGAAAATTGTGTTAGTTTCTCTATGAGATAGTAAAAGAAGGTTCAAATTAAACAGCTGCTGTCAACGGCCATTCTAAGCTGAATGTGCCTGCTCTCGTCAGATCGCAGCAGCTTAAGGCTTGGCAAGTACCAGCATGGGAGACTGGCTGGGAATCCCAAGTTCCGTTGACCTTTTTGAACCTGAAAATTGTGTTAGTTTCTCTATGAGATAGTAAAAGAAGGTTCAAATTGAACAGCTGCTGTCAACGGCCATTCTAAGCTGAATGTGCCTGCTCTCGTCAGATCGCAGCAGCAATGCAGCTTAAGGCTTGGCAAGTACCAGCATGGGAGACTGGCTGGGAATCCCAAGTTCTGTTGACCTTTTTTAACCTGAAAATTGTGTTAGTTTCTCTATGAGATAGTAAAAGAAGGTTCAAATTGAACAGCTGCCGTCAACGGCCATTCTAAGCTGAATGTGCCTGCTCTCGTCAGATCGCAGCAGCAATGCAGCGTAAGGCTTGGCAAGTACCAGCATGGGAGACTGGCCGGGAATCCCAAGTACTGTTGACCTTTTTGAACCTGAAAATTGTGTTAGTTTTTCTATGAGATAGTAAAAGAAGGTTCAAATTGAACAGCTGCTGTCAACGGCCATTCTAAGCTGAATGTGCCTGCTCTCGTCAGATCGCAGCAGCAATGCAGCTTAAGGCTTGGCAAGTACCAGCATGGGAGACTGGCTGGGAATACCAAGTTCCGTTGACATTTTTGAACCTGAAAATTGTGTTAGTTTCTCTATGAGATAGTAAAAGAAGGTTCGAACTGAACAGCTGCTGTCAACGGCCATTCTAAGCTGAATGTGCCTGCTCTCGTCAGATCGCAGCGGCAATGCAGCTTAAGGCTTGGCAAGTACCAGCATGGGAGACTGGCTGGGAATCCCAAGTTCTGTTGACCTTTTTAAACCTGAAAATTGTGTTAGTTTCTCTATGAGATAGTAAAAGAAGGTTCAAACTGAACAGCTGCTGTCAACGGCCATTCTAAGTTGAATGTGCCTGCTCTCGTCAGATCGCAGCAACAATGCAGCTTAAGGCTTGGCAAGTACAAGCATGGGAGACTGGCTGGGAATCCCAAGTTCTGTTGACCTTTTTGAACCTGAAAATTGTTAGTTTCTCTGTCAAAGATGGTAAAAGAAGGTTCAAATTGAACAGCTGCTGTCAACGGCCATTCTAAGCTGAATGTGCCTGCTCTCGTCAGATGGCAGCAGCAATGCAGCTTAAGGCTTGGCAAGTACCAGCATGGGAGACTGGCTGGGAATCCCAAGTTCCGTTGACCTTTTTGAACCTGAAAATTGTGTTAGTTTCTCTATGAGATAGTAAAAGAAGGTTCAAATTGAACAGCTGCTGTCAACGGCCATTCTAAGCTGAATGTGCGTGCTCTTGTCGGATCACAGCAGCGATGCGGCTTAAGGCTTGGCAAGTACCAGCATGGGAGACTGGCTGCGAATTCCAAGTTCCGTTGACCTTTTTGAACCTGAAAATTGTGTTAGTTTCTCTATGAGATAGTAAAAGAAGGTTCAAACTGAACAGCTGCTGTCAACGGCCATTCTAAGCTGAATGTGCCTGCTCTCGTCAGATCGCAGCAGCAATGCAGCTTAAGGCTTGGCAAGTACCAGCATGGGAGACTGGCTGGGAATCCCAAGTTCTGTTGACCTTTTTGAACCTGAAAATTGTTAGTTTCTCTGTCAAAGATGGTAAAAGAAAGTTCAAATTGAACAGCTGCTGTCAACGGCCATTCTAAGCTGAATGTGCCTGCTCTCGTCAGATCGCAGCAGCAATGCAGCTTAAGGCTTGGCAAGTACCAGCATGGGAGACTGGCTGGGAATCCCAAGTTCCGTTGACCTTTTTGAACCTGAAAATTGTGTTAGTTTCTCTATGAGATAGTAAAAGAAGGTTCAAATTGAACTGCTGCTGTCAACGGCCATTCTAAGCTGAATGTGCCTGCTCTCATCAGATCGCAGCAGCAATGCAGCTTAAGACTTGGCAAGTACCAGCATGGGAGACTGGCTGGGAATCCCAAGTTCTGTTGACCTTTTTGAACCTGAAAATTGTGTTAGTTTCTCTATGAGATAGTAAAAGAAGGTTCAAATTGAACAGCTGCTGTCAACGGCCATTCTAAGCTGAATGTGCCTGCTCTCGTCAGATCGCAGCAGCTTAAGGCTTGGCAAGTACCAGCATGGGAGACTGGCTGGGAATCCCAAGTTCCGTTGACCTTTTTGAACCTGAAAATTGTGTTAGTTTCTCTATGAGATAGTAAAAGAAGGTTCAAATTGAACAGCTGCTGTCAACGGCCATTCTAAGCTGAATGTGCCTGCTCTCGTCAGATCGCAGCAGCAATGCAGCTTAAGGCTTGGCAAGTACCAGCATGGGAGACTGGCTGGGAATCCCAAGTTCTGTTGACCTTTTTGAACCTGAAAATTGTGTTAGTTTCTCTATGAGATAGTAAAAGAAGGTTCAAATTGAACAGCTGCTGTCAACGGCCATTCTAAGCTCAATGTGCTTGCTCTCGTCAGATCGCAGCAGCAATGCAGCTTAAGGCTTGGCAAGTACCAGCATGGGAGACTGGCTGGGAATCCCAAGTTCCGTTGACCTTTTTGAACCTGAAAATTGTTAGTTTCTCTGTCAAAGATGGTAAAAGAAGGTTCAAATTGAACCGTTGCTGTCAACGGCCATTCTAAGCTGAATGTGCCTGCTCTCGTCAGATCGCAGCAGCAATGCAGCTTAAGGCTTGGCAAGTATCTGCTTGGGAGACTGGCTGGGAATCCCAAGTACTGTTGACCTTTTTGAACCTGAAAATTGTGTTAGTTTTTCTATGAGATAGTAAAAGAAGGTTCAAATTGAACAGCTGCTGTCAACGGCCATTCTAAGCTGAATGTGCCTGCTCTCGTCAGATCGCAGCAGCAATGCAGCTTAAGGCTTGGCAAGTACCAGCATGGGAGACTGGCTGGGAATCCCAAGTTCCGTTGACCTTTTTGAACCTGAAAATTGTGTTAGTTTCTCTATGAGATAGTAAAAGAAGGTTCAAACTGAACAGCTGCTGTCAACGGCCATTCTAAGCTGAATGTGCCTGCTCTCGTCAGATCGCAGCAGCAATGCAGCTTAAGGCTTGGCAAGTACCAGCATGGGAGACTGGCTGGGAATCCCAAGTTCTGTTGACCTTTTTGAACCTGAAAATTGTTAGTTTCTCTGTCAAAGATGGTAAAAGAAAGTTCAAATTGAACAGCTGCTGTCAACGGCCATTCTAAGCTGAATGTGCCTGCTCTCGTCAGATCGCAGCAGCAATGCAGCTTAAGGCTTGGCAAGTACCAGCATGGGAGACTGGCTGGGAATCCCAAGTTCCGTTGACCTTTTTGAACCTGAAAATTGTGTTAGTTTCTCTATGAGATAGTAAAAGAAGGTTCAAATTGAACTGCTGCTGTCAACGGCCATTCTAAGCTGAATGTGCCTGCTCTCATCAGATCGCAGCAGCAATGCAGCTTAAGACTTGGCAAGTACCAGCATGGGAGACTGGCTGGGAATCCCAAGTTCTGTTGACCTTTTTGAACCTGAAAATTGTGTTAGTTTCTCTATGAGATAGTAAAAGAAGGTTCAAATTGAACAGCTGCTGTCAACGGCCATTCTAAGCTGAATGTGCCTGCTCTCGTCAGATCGCAGCAGCTTAAGGCTTGGCAAGTACCAGCATGGGAGACTGGCTGGGAATCCCAAGTTCCGTTGACCTTTTTGAACCTGAAAATTGTGTTAGTTTCTCTATGAGATAGTAAAAGAAGGTTCAAATTGAACAGCTGCTGTCAACGGCCATTCTAAGCTGAATGTGCCTGCTCTCGTCAGATCGCAGCAGCAATGCAGCTTAAGGCTTGGCAAGTACCAGCATGGGAGACTGGCTGGGAATCCCAAGTTCTGTTGACCTTTTTGAACCTGAAAATTGTGTTAGTTTCTCTATGAGATAGTAAAAGAAGGTTCAAATTGAACAGCTGCTGTCAACGGCCATTCTAAGCTCAATGTGCTTGCTCTCGTCAGATCGCAGCAGCAATGCAGCTTAAGGCTTGGCAAGTACCAGCATGGGAGACTGGCTGGGAATCCCAAGTTCCGTTGACCTTTTTGAACCTGAAAATTGTTAGTTTCTCTGTCAAAGATGGTAAAAGAAGGTTCAAATTGAACCGTTGCTGTCAACGGCCATTCTAAGCTGAATGTGCCTGCTCTCGTCAGATCGCAGCAGCAATGCAGCTTAAGGCTTGGCAAGTATCTGCTTGGGAGACTGGCTGGGAATCCCAAGTACTGTTGACCTTTTTGAACCTGAAAATTGTGTTAGTTTTTCTATGAGATAGTAAAAGAAGGTTCAAATTGAACAGCTGCTGTCAACGGCCATTCTAAGCTGAATGTGCCTGCTCTCGTCAGATCGCAGCAGCAATGCAGCTTAAGGCTTGGCAAGTACCAGCATGGGAGACTGGCTGGGAATCCCAAGTTCCGTTGACCTTTTTGAACCTGAAAATTGTGTTAGTTTCTCTATGAGATAGTAAAAGAAGGTTCAAATTGAACAGCTGCTGTCAACGGCCATTCTAAGCTGAATGTGCCTGCTCTCGTCAGATCGCAGCAACAATGCAGCTTAAGGCTTGGCAAGTACAAGCATGGGAGACTGACTGGGAAACCCAAGTTCTGTTGATCTTTTTGAACCTTAAAATTGTTAGTTTCTCTGTCAAAGATGGTAAAAGAAGGTTTAAATTGAACAGCTGCTGTCAACGGCCATTCTAAGCTGAATGTGCCTGCTCTCGTCAGATCGCAGCAGCAATGCAGCTTAAGGCTTGGCAAGTACCAGCATGGGAGACTGGCTGGGAATCCCAAGTTCCGTTGACCTTTTTGAACCTGAAAATTGTGTTAGTTTCTCTATGAGATAGTAAAAGAAGGTTCAAACTGAACAGCTGCTGTCAACGGCCATTCTAAGCTGAATGTGCCTGCTCTCGTCAGATCGCAGCAACAATGCAGCTTAAGGCTTGGCAAGTACCAGCATGGGAGACTGGCTGGGAATCCCAAGTTCCGTTGACCTTTTTGAACCTGAAAATTGTGTTAGTTTCTCTATGAGATAGTAAAAGAAGGTTCAAATTGAACAGCTGCTGTCAACGGCCATTCTAAGCTGAATGTGCCTGCCCTCGTCAGATCGCAGCAGCAATGCAGCTTAAGGCTTGGCAAGTACCAGCATGGGAGACTGGCTGGGAATCCCAAGTTCTGTTGACCTTTTTGAACCTGAAAATTGTGTTAGTTTCTCTGTCAAAGATGGTAAAAGAAGGTTCAAATTGAACAGCTGCTGTCAACGGCCATTCTAAGCTGAATGTGCCTGCTCTCGTCAGATGGCAGCAGCAATGCAGCTTAAGGCTTGGTAAGTACCAGCATGGGAGACTGGCTGGGAATCCCAAGTTCCGTTGACCTTTTTGAACCTGAAAATTGTGTTAGTTTCTCTATGAGATAGTAAAAGAAGGTTCAAATTGAACAGCTGCTGTCAACGGCCATTCTAAGCTGAATGTGCCTGCTCTCGTCAGATCGCAGCAGCAATGCAGCTTAAGGCTTGGCAAGTACCAGCATGGGAGACTGGCTGGGAATCCCAAGTTCTGTTGACCTTTTTGAACCTGAAAATTGTGTTAGTTTCTCTATGAGATAGTAAAAGAAGGTTCAAATTGAACAGCTACTGTCAACGGCCATTCTAAGCTAAATGTGCCTGCTCTCGTCAGATGGCAGCAGCAATGCAGCTTAAGGCTTGGTAAGTACCAGCATGGGAGACTGGCTGGGAATCCCAAGTTCCGTTGACCTTTTTGAACCTGAAAATTGTGTTAGTTTCTCTATGAGATAGTAAAAGAAGGTTCAAATTGAACAGCTGCTGTCAACGGCCATTCTAAGCTGAATGTGCCTGCTATTGTCGGATCACAGCAGCGATGCGGCTTAAGACTTGGCAAGTACCAGCATGGGAGACTGGCTGGGAATCCCAAGTTCTGTTGACCTTTTTGAACCTGAAAATTGTGTTAGTTTCTCTATGAGATAGTAAAAGAAGGTTCAAATTGAACAGCTGCTGTCAACGGCCATTCTAAGCTGAATGTGCCTGCTCTCGTCAGATTGCAGCAGCTTAAGGCTTGGCAAGTACCAGCATGGGAGACTGGCTGGGAATCCCAAGTTCCGTTGACCTTTTTGAACCTGAAAATTGTGTTAGTTTCTCTATGAGATAGTAAAAGAAGGTTCAAATTGAACAGCTGCTGTCAACGGCCATTCTAAGCTGAATGTGCCTGCTCTCGTCAGATCGCAGCAGCAATGCAGCTTAAGGCTTGGCAAGTACCAGCATGGGAGACTGGCTGGGAATCCCAAGTTCCGTTGACCTTTTTGAACCTGAAAATTGTTAGTTTCTCTGTCAAAGATGGTAAAAGAAGGTTCAAATTGAACAGCTGCTGTCAACGGCCATTCTAAGCTGAATGTGCCTGCTCTCGTCAGATCGCAGCAGCAATGCAGCTTAAGGCTTGGCAAGTACCAGCATGGGAGACTGGCTGGGAATCCCAAGTTCTGTTGACCTTTTTGAACCTGAAAATTGTGTTAGTTTTTCTATGAGATAGAAAAAGAAGGTTCAAATTGAACAGCTGCTGTCAACGGCCATTCTAAGCTGAATGTGCCTGCTCTCGTCAGATCGCAGCGGCAATGCAGCTTAAGGCTT
Source organism: Engystomops pustulosus (assembly GCF_040894005.1). Classification (NCBI taxonomy): domain Eukaryota; kingdom Metazoa; phylum Chordata; class Amphibia; order Anura; family Leptodactylidae; genus Engystomops; species Engystomops pustulosus. The sequence goes on from NC_092419.1 coordinate 69,973,254, forward strand.
GGCAAGTACCAGCATGGGAGACTGGCTGGGAATCCCAAGTTCTGTTGACCTTTTTGAACCTGAAAATTGTGTTAGTTTCTCTATGAGATAGTAAAAGAAGGTTCAAATTGAACAGCTGCTGACAACGGCCATTCTAAGCTGAATGTGCCTGCTCTCGTCAGATCGCAGCAGCAATGCAGCTTAAGGCTTGGCAAGTACCAGCATGGGAGACTGGCTGGGAATCCCAAGTTCCGTTGACCTTTTTGAACCTGAAAATTGTGTTAGTTTCTCTATGAGATAGTAAAAGAAGGTTCAAATTGAACAGCTGCTGTCAACGGCCATTCTAAGCTGAATGTGCCTGCTCTCGTCAGATCGCAGCAGCAATGCAGCGTAAGGCTTGGCAAGTACCAGCATGGGAGACTGGCCGGGAATCCCAAGTACTGTTGACCTTTTTGAACCTGAAAATTGTGTTAGTTTTTCTATGAGATAGTAAAAGAAGGTTCAAATTGAACAGCTGCTGTCAACGGCCATTCTAAGCTGAATGTGCCTGCTCTCGTCAGATCGCAGCAGCAATGCAGCTTAAGGCTTGGCAAGTACCAGCATGGGAGACTGGCTGGGAATACCAAGTTCCGTTGACATTTTTGAACCTGAAAATTGTGTTAGTTTCTCTATGAGATAGTAAAAGAAGGTTCGAACTGAACAGCTGCTGTCAACGGCCATTCTAAGCTGAATGTGCCTGCTCTCGTCAGATCGCAGCGGCAATGCAGCTTAAGGCTTGGCAAGTACCAGCATGGGAGACTGGCTGGGAATCCCAAGTTCTGTTGACCTTTTTAAACCTGAAAATTGTGTTAGTTTCTCTATGAGATAGTAAAAGAAGGTTCAAACTGAACAGCTGCTGTCAACGGCCATTCTAAGTTGAATGTGCCTGCTCTCGTCAGATCGCAGCAACAATGCAGCTTAAGGCTTGGCAAGTACAAGCATGGGAGACTGGCTGGGAATCCCAAGTTCTGTTGACCTTTTTGAACCTGAAAATTGTTAGTTTCTCTGTCAAAGATGGTAAAAGAAGGTTTAAATTGAACAGCTGCTGTCAACGGCCATTCTAAGCTGAATGTGCCTGCTCTCGTCAGATGGCAGCAGCAATGCAGCTTAAGGCTTGGCAAGTACCAGCATGGGAGACTGGCTGGGAATCCCAAGTTCCGTTGACCTTTTTGAACCTGAAAATTGTGTTAGTTTCTCTATGAGATAGTAAAAGAAGGTTCAAATTGAACAGCTGCTGTCAACGGCCATTCTAAGCTGAATGTGCGTGCTCTTGTCGGATCACAGCAGCGATGCGGCTTAAGGCTTGGCAAGTACCAGCATGGGAGACTGGCTGCGAATTCCAAGTTCCGTTGACCTTTTTGAACCTGAAAATTGTGTTAGTTTCTCTATGAGATAGTAAAAGAAGGTTCAAACTGAACAGCTGCTGTCAACGGCCATTCTAAGCTGAATGTGCCTGCTCTCGTCAGATCGCAGCAGCAATGCAGCTTAAGGCTTGGCAAGTACCAGCATGGGAGACTGGCTGGGAATCCCAAGTTCCGTTGACCTTTTTGAACCTGAAAATTGTGTTAGTTTCTCTATGAGATAGTAAAAGAAGGTTCAAATTGAACTGCTGCTGTCAACGGCCATTCTAAGCTGAATGTGCCTGCTCTCATCAGATCGCAGCAGCAATGCAGCTTAAGACTTGGCAAGTACCAGCATGGGAGACTGGCTGGGAATCCCAAGTTCTGTTGACCTTTTTGAACCTGAAAATTGTGTTAGTTTCTCTATGAGATAGTAAAAGAAGGTTCAAATTGAACAGCTGCTGTCAACGGCCATTCTAAGCTGAATGTGCCTGCTCTCGTCAGATCGCAGCAGCTTAAGGCTTGGCAAGTACCAGCATGGGAGACTGGCTGGGAATCCCAAGTTCCGTTGACCTTTTTGAACCTGAAAATTGTGTTAGTTTCTCTATGAGATAGTAAAAGAAGGTTCAAATTGAACAGCTGCTGTCAACGGCCATTCTAAGCTGAATGTGCCTGCTCTCGTCAGATCGCAGCAGCAATGCAGCTTAAGGCTTGGCAAGTACCAGCATGGGAGACTGGCTGGGAATCCCAAGTTCTGTTGACCTTTTTGAACCTGAAAATTGTGTTAGTTTCTCTATGAGATAGTAAAAGAAGGTTCAAATTGAACAGCTGCTGTCAACGGCCATTCTAAGCTCAATGTGCTTGCTCTCGTCAGATCGCAGCAGCAATGCAGCTTAAGGCTTGGCAAGTACCAGCATGGGAGACTGGCTGGGAATCCCAAGTTCCGTTGACCTTTTTGAACCTGAAAATTGTTAGTTTCTCTGTCAAAGATGGTAAAAGAAGGTTCAAATTGAACCGTTGCTGTCAACGGCCATTCTAAGCTGAATGTGCCTGCTCTCGTCAGATCGCAGCAGCAATGCAGCTTAAGGCTTGGCAAGTATCTGCTTGGGAGACTGGCTGGGAATCCCAAGTACTGTTGACCTTTTTGAACCTGAAAATTGTGTTAGTTTTTCTATGAGATAGTAAAAGAAGGTTCAAATTGAACAGCTGCTGTCAACGGCCATTCTAAGCTGAATGTGCCTGCTCTCGTCAGATCGCAGCAGCAATGCAGCTTAAGGCTTGGCAAGTACCAGCATGGGAGACTGGCTGGGAATCCCAAGTTCCGTTGACCTTTTTGAACCTGAAAATTGTGTTAGTTTCTCTATGAGATAGTAAAAGAAGGTTCAAATTGAACAGCTGCTGTCAACGGCCATTCTAAGCTGAATGTGCCTGCTCTCGTCAGATCGCAGCAACAATGCAGCTTAAGGCTTGGCAAGTACAAGCATGGGAGACTGACTGGGAAACCCAAGTTCTGTTGATCTTTTTGAACCTTAAAATTGTTAGTTTCTCTGTCAAAGATGGTAAAAGAAGGTTCAAATTGAACAGCTGCTGTCAACGGCCATTCTAAGCTGAATGTGCCTGCTCTCGTCAGATCGCAGCAGCAATGCAGCTTAAGGCTTGGCAAGTACCAGCATGGGAGACTGGCTGGGAATCCCAAGTTCCGTTGACCTTTTTGAACCTGAAAATTGTGTTAGTTTCTCTATGAGATAGTAAAAGAAGGTTCAAACTGAACAGCTGCTGTCAACGGCCATTCTAAGCTGAATGTGCCTGCTCTCGTCAGATCGCAGCAACAATGCAGCTTAAGGCTTGGCAAGTACCAGCATGGGAGACTGGCTGGGAATCCCAAGTTCCGTTGACCTTTTTGAACCTGAAAATTGTGTTAGTTTCTCTATGAGATAGTAAAAGAAGGTTCAAATTGAACAGCTGCTGTCAACGGCCATTCTAAGCTGAATGTGCCTGCCCTCGTCAGATCGCAGCAGCAATGCAGCTTAAGGCTTGGCAAGTACCAGCATGGGAGACTGGCTGGGAATCCCAAGTTCTGTTGACCTTTTTGAACCTGAAAATTGTGTTAGTTTCTCTGTCAAAGATGGTAAAAGAAGGTTCAAATTGAACAGCTGCTGTCAACGGCCATTCTAAGCTGAATGTGCCTGCTCTCGTCAGATGGCAGCAGCAATGCAGCTTAAGGCTTGGTAAGTACCAGCATGGGAGACTGGCTGGGAATCCCAAGTTCCGTTGACCTTTTTGAACCTGAAAATTGTGTTAGTTTCTCTATGAGATAGTAAAAGAAGGTTCAAATTGAACAGCTGCTGTCAACGGCCATTCTAAGCTGAATGTGCCTGCTCTCGTCAGATCGCAGCAGCAATGCAGCTTAAGGCTTGGCAAGTACCAGCATGGGAGACTGGCTGGGAATCCCAAGTTCTGTTGACCTTTTTGAACCTGAAAATTGTGTTAGTTTCTCTATGAGATAGTAAAAGAAGGTTCAAATTGAACAGCTGCTGTCAACGGCCATTCTAAGCTAAATGTGCCTGCTCTCGTCAGATGGCAGCAGCAATGCAGCTTAAGGCTTGGTAAGTACCAGCATGGGAGACTGGCTGGGAATCCCAAGTTCCGTTGACTTTTTTGAACCTGAAAATTGTGTTAGTTTCTCTATGAGATAGTAAAAGAAGGTTCAAATTGAACAGCTGCTGTCAACGGCCATTCTAAGCTGAATGTGCCTGCTATTGTCGGATCACAGCAGCGATGCGGCTTAAGACTTGGCAAGTACCAGCATGGGAGACTGGCTGGGAATCCCAAGTTCTGTTGACCTTTTTGAACCTGAAAATTGTGTTAGTTTCTCTATGAGATAGTAAAAGAAGGTTCAAATTGAACAGCTGCTGTCAACGGCCATTCTAAGCTGAATGTGCCTGCTCTCGTCAGATTGCAGCAGCTTAAGGCTTGGCAAGTACCAGCATGGGAGACTGGCTGGGAATCCCAAGTTCCGTTGACCTTTTTGAACCTGAAAATTGTGTTAGTTTCTCTATGAGATAGTAAAAGAAGGTTCAAATTGAACAGCTGCTGTCAACGGCAATTCTAAGCTGAATGTGCCTGCTCTCGTCAGATCGCAGCAGCAATGCAGCTTAAGGCTTGGCAAGTACCAGCATGGGAGACTGGCTGGGAATCCCAAGTTCCGTTGACCTTTTTGAACCTGAAAATTGTGTTAGTTTCTCTATGAGATAGTAAAAGAAGGTTCAAATTGAACAGCTGCTGACAACGGCCATTCTAAGCTGAATGTGCCTGCTCTCGTCAGATCGCAGCAGCAATGCAGCTTAAGGCTTGGCAAGTACCAGCATGGGAGACTGGCTGGGAATCCCAAGTTCCGTTGACCTTTTTGAACTGAAAATTGTGTTAGTTTCTCTATGAGATAGTAAAAGAAGGTTCAAATTGAACAGCTGCTGTCAACGGCCATTCTAAGCTGAATGTGCCTGCTCTCGTCAGATCGCAGCAGCAATGCAGCGTAAGGCTTGGCAAGTACCAGCATGGGAGACTGGCCGGGAATCCCAAGTACTGTTGACCTTTTTGAACCTGAAAATTGTGTTAGTTTTTCTATGAGATAGTAAAAGAAGGTTCAAATTGAACAGCTGCTGTCAACGGCCATTCTAAGCTGAATGTGCCTGCTCTCGTCAGATGGCAGCAGCAATGCAGCTTAAGGCTTGGCAAGTACCAGCATGGGAGACTGGCTGGGAATACCAAGTTCCGTTGACATTTTTGAACCTGAAAATTGTGTTAGTTTCTCTATGAGATAGTAAAAGAAGGTTCGAACTGAACAGCTGCTGTCAACGGCCATTCTAAGCTGAATGTGCCTGCTCTCGTCAGATCACAGCAGCAATGCAGCTTAAGGCTTGGCAAGTACCAGCATGGGAGACTGGCTGGGAATCCCAAGTTCCGTTGACCTTTTTGAACCTGAAAATTGTTAGTTTCTCTGTCAAAGATGGTAAAAGAAGGTTCAAATTGAACAGCTGCTGTCAACGGCCATTCTAAGCTGAATGTGCCTGCTCTCGTCAGATCGCAGCAGCAATGCAGCTTAAGGCTTGGCAAGTACCAGCATGGGAGACTGGCTGGGAATCCCAAGTTCTGTTGACCTTTTTGAACCTGAAAATTGTGTTAGTTTCTCTATGAGATAGTAAAAGAAGGTTCAAATTGAACAGCTGCTGTCAACGGCCATTCTAAGCTGAATGTGCCTGCTCTCGTCAGATCGCAGCAACAATGCAGCTTAAGGCTTGGCAAGTACAAGCATGGGAGACTGGCTGGGAATCCCAAGTTCTGTTGACCTTTTTGAACCTGAAAATTGTTAGTTTCTCTGTCAAAGATGGTAAAAGAAGGTTCAAATTGAACAGCTGCTGTCAACGGCCATTCTAAGCTGAATGTGCCTGCTCTCGTCAGATGGCAGCAGCAATGCAGCTTAAGGCTTGGCAAGTACCAGCATGGGAGACTGGCTGGGAATACCAAGTTCCGTTGACCTTTTTGAACCTGAAAATTGTGTTAGTTTCTCTATGAGATAGTAAAAGAAGGTTCAAACTGAACAGCTGCTGTCAACGGCCATTCTAAGCTGAATGTGCCTGCTCTCGTCAGATCGCAGCATCAATGCAGCTTAAGGCTTGGCAAGTACCAGCATGGGAGACTGGCTGGGAATCCCAAGTTCTGTTGACCTTTTTGAACCTGAAAATTGTTAGTTTCTCTGTCAAAGATGGTAAAAGAAGGTTCAAATTGAACAGCTGCTGTCAACGGCCATTCTAAGCTGAATGTGCCTGCTCTCGTCAGATGGCAGCAGCAATGCAGCTTAAGGCTTGGCAAGTACCAGCATGGGAGACTGGCTGGGAATCCCAAGTTCTGTTAACCTTTTTGAACCTGAAAATTGTTAGTTTCTCTGTCAAAGATGGTAAAAGAAGGTTCAAATTGAACAGCTGCTGTCAACGGCCATTCTAAGCTGAATGTGCCTGCTCTCGTCAGATCTAAGCTGAATGTGCCTGCTCTCGTCAGATGGCAGCAGCAATGCAGCTTAAGGCTTGGCAAGTACCAGCATGGGAGACTGGCTGGGAATCCCAAGTTCCGTTGACCTTTTTGAACCTGAAAATTGTGTTAGTTTCTCTATGAGATAGTAAAAGAAGGTTCAAATTGAACAGCTGCTGTCAACGGCCATTCTAAGCTGAATGTGCCTGCTCTCGTCAGATCGCAGCAGCAATGCAGCTTAAGGCTTGGCAAGTACCAGCATGGGAGACTGGCTGGGAATCCCAAGTTCTGTTGACCTTTTTGAACCTTAAAATTGTGTTAGTTTCTCTATGAGATAGTAAAAGAAGGTTCAAATTGAACAGCTGCTGTCAACGGCCATTCTAAGCTCAATGTGCTTGCTCTCGTCAGATCGCAGCAGCAATGCAGCTTAAGGCTTGGCAAGTACCAGCATGGGAGACTGGCTGGGAATCCCAAGTTCCGTTGACCTTTTTGAACCTGAAAATTGTTAGTTTCTCTGTCAAAGATGGTAAAAGAAGGTTCAAATTGAACCGTTGCTGTCAACGGCCATTCTAAGCTGAATGTGCCTGCTCTCGTCAGATCGCAGCAGCAATGCAGCTTAAGGCTTGGCAAGTACCAGCATGGGAGACTGGCTGGGAATCCCAAGTACTGTTGACCTTTTTGAACCTGAAAATTGTGTTAGTTTTTCTATGAGATAGTAAAAGAAGGTTCAAATTGAACAGCTGCTGTCAACGGCCATTCTAAGCTGAATGTGCCTGCTCTCGTCAGATCGCAGCAGCAATGCAGCTTAAGGCTTGGCAAGTACCAGCATGGGATACTGGCTGGGAATCCCAAGTTCCGTTGACCTTTTTGAACCTGAAAATTGTGTTAGTTTCTCTATGAGATAGTAAAAGAAGGTTCAAATTGAACAGCTGCTGTCAACGGCCATTCTAAGCTGAATTTGCCTGCTCTCGTCAGATCGCAGCAACAATGCAGCTTAAGGCTTGGCAAGTACAAGCATGGGAGACTGGCTGGGAATCCCAAGTTCTGTTGACCTTTTTGAACCTGAAAATTGTTAGTTTCTCTGTCAAAGATGGTAAAAGAAGGTTCAAATTGAACAGCTGCTGTCAACGGCCATTCTAAGCTGAATGTGCCTGCTCTCGTCAGATCGCAGCAGCAATGCAGCTTAAGGCTTGGCAAGTACCAGCATGGGAGACTGGCTGGGAATACCAAGTTCCGTTGACCTTTTTGAACCTGAAAATTGTGTTAGTTTCTCTATGAGATAGTAAAAGAAGGTTCAAACTGAACAGCTGCTGTCAACGGCCATTCTAAGCTGAATGTGCCTGCTCTCGTCAGATCGCAGCAGCAATGCAGCTTAAGGCTTGGCAAGTACCAGCATGGGAGACTGGCTGGGAATCCCAAGTTCCGTTGACCTTTTTGAACCTGAAAATTGTGTTAGTTTCTCTATGAGATAGTAAAAGAAGGTTCAAATTGAACAGCTGCTGTCAACGGCCATTCTAAGCTGAATGTGCCTGCTCTCGTCAGATCGCAGCAGCAATGCAGCTTAAGGCTTGGCAAGTACCAGCATGGGAGACTGGCTGGGAATCCCAAGTTCTGTTGACCTTTTTGAACCTGAAAATTGTGTTAGTTTCTCTATGAGATAGTAAAAGAAGGTTCAAATTGAACAGCTGCTGTCAACGGCCATTCTAAGCTGAATGTGCCTGCTCTCGTCAGATGGCAGCAGCAATGCAGCTTAAGGCTTGGTAAGTACCAGCATGGGAGACTGGCTGGGAATCCCAAGTTCCGTTGACCTTTTTGAACCTGAAAATTGTGTTAGTTTCTCTATGAGATAGTAAAAGAAGGTTCAAATTGAACAGCTGCTGTCAACGGCCATTCTAAGCTGAATGTGCCTGCTCTCGTCAGATTGCAGCAGCAATGCAGCTTAAGGCTTGGCAAGTACCAGCATGGGAGACTGGCTGGGAATCCCAAGTTCTGTTGACCTTTTTGAACCTGAAAATTGTGTTAGTTTCTCTATGAGATAGTAAAAGAAGGTTCAAATTGAACAGCTGCTGTCAACGGCCATTCTAAGCTGAATGTGCCTGCTCTTGTCGGATCACAGCAGCGATGCGGCTTAAGGCTTGGCAAGTACCAGCATGGGAGACTGGCTGCGAATTCCAAGTTCCGTTGACCTTTTTGAACCTGAAAATTGTGTTAGTTTCTCTATGAGATAGTAAAAGAAGGTTCAAACTGAACAGCTGCTGTCAACGGCCATTCTAAGCTGAATGTGCCTGCTCTCGTCAGATCGCAGCAGCAATGCAGCTTAAGGCTTGGCAAGTACCAGCATGGGAGACTGGCTGGGAATCCCAAGTTCTGTTGACCTTTTTGAACCTGAAAATTGTTAGTTTCTCTGTCAAAGATGGTAAAAGAAGGTTCAAATTGAACAGCTGCTGTCAACGGCCATTCTAAGCTGAATGTGCCTGCTCTCGTCAGATGGCAGCAGCAATGCAGCTTAAGGCTTGGTAAGTACCAGCATGGGAGACTGGCTGGGAATCCCAAGTTCCGTTGAACTTTTTGAACCTGAAAATTGTGTTAGTTTCTCTATGAGATAGTAAAAGAAGGTTCAAATTGAACAGCTGGTGTCAACGGCCATTCTAAGCTGAATGTGCGTGCTCTTGTCGGATCACAGCAGCGATGCGGCTTAAGGCTTGGCAAGTACCAGCATGGGAGACTGGCTGCGAATCCCAAGTTCCGTTGACCTTTTTGAACCTGAAAATTGTGTTAGTTTCTCTATGAGATAGTAAAAGAAGGTTCAAACTGAACAGCTGCTGTCAACGGCCATTCTAAGTTGAATGTGCCTGCTCTTGTCAGATCGCAGCAGCAATGCAGCTTAAGGCTTGGCAAGTACCAGCATGGGAGACTGGCTGGGAATCCCAAGTTCCGTTGACCTTTTTGAACCTGAAAATTGTGTTAGTTTCTCTATGAGATAGTAAAAGAAGGTTCAAATTGAACAGCTGCTGTCAACGGCCATTCTAAGCTGAATGTGCCTCCTCTCGTCAGATCGCAGCAGCAATGCAGCTTAAGGCTTGGCAAGTACCAGCATGGGAGACTGGCTGGGAATCCCAAGTTCTGTTGACCCTTTTGAACCTGAAAATTGTGTTAGTTTCTCTATGAGATAGTAAAAGAAGGTTCAAATTGAACAGCTGCTGTCAACGGCCATTCTAAGCTGAATGTGCGTGCTCTCGTCAGATGGCAGCAGCAATGCAGCTTAAGGCTTGGTAAGTACCAGCATGGGAGACTGGCTGGGAATCCCAAGTTCCGTTGACCTTTTTGAACCTGAAAATTGTGTTAGTTTCTCTATGAGATAGTAAAAGAAGGTTCAAATTGAACAGCTGCTGTCAACGGCCATTCTAAGCTGAATGTGCCTGCTCTCGTCAGATCGCAGCAGCAATGCAGCTTAAGGCTTGGCAAGTACCAGCATGGGAGACTGGCTGGGAATCCCAAGTTCTGTTGACCTTTTTGAACCTGAAAATTGTGTTAGTTTCTCTATGAGATAGTAAAAGAAGGTTCAAATTGAACAGCTGCTGTCAACGGCCATTCTAAGCTGAATGTGCCTGCTCTTGTCGGATCACAGCAGCGATGCGGCTTAAGGCTTGGCAAGTACCAGCATGGGAGACTGGCTGCGAATTCCAAGTTCCGTTGACCTTTTTGAACCTGAAAATTGTGTTAGTTTCTCTATGAGATAGTAAAAGAAGGTTCAAACTGAACAGCTGCTGTCAACGGCCATTCTAAGCTGAATGTGCCTGCTCTCGTCAGATCGCAGCAGCAATGCAGCTTAAGGCTTGGCAAGTACCAGCATGGGAGACTGGCTGGGAATCCCAAGTTCTGTTGACCTTTTTGAACCTGAAAATTGTTAGTTTCTCTGTCAAAGATGGTAAAAGAAGGTTCAAATTGAACAGCTGCTGTCAACGGCCATTCTAAGCTGAATGTGCCTGCTCTCGTCAGATGACAGCAGCAATGCAGCTTAAGGCTTGGTAACTACCAGCATGGGAGACTGGCTGGGAATCCCAAGTTCCGTTGACCTTTTTGAACCTGAAAATTGTGTTAGTTTCTCTATGAGATAGTAAAAGAAGGTTCAAATTGAACAGCTGGTGTCAACGGCCATTCTAAGCTGAATGTGCGTGCTCTTGTCGGATCACAGCAGCGATGCGGCTTAAGGCTTGGCAAGTACCAGCATGGGAGACTGGCTGCGAATCCCAAGTTCCGTTGACCTTTTTGAACCTGAAAATTGTGTTAGTTTCTCTATGAGATAGTAAAAGAAGGTTCAAACTGAACAGCTGCTGTCAACGGCCATTCTAAGTTGAATGTGCCTGCTCTCGTCAGATCGCAGCAGCAATGCAGCTTAAGGCTTGGCAAGTACCAGCATGGGAGACTGGCTGGGAATCCCAAGTTCCGTTGACCTTTTTGAACCTGAAAATTGTGTTAGTTTCTCTATGAGATAGTAAAATAAGGTTCAAATTGAACAGCTGCTGTCAACGGCCATTCTAAGCTGAATGTGCCTGCTCTCGTCAGATCGCAGCAGCAATGCAGCTTAAGGCTTGGCAAGTACCAGCATGGGAGACTGGCTGGGAATCCCAAGTTCTGTTGACCTTTTTGAACCTGAAAATTGTGTTAGTTTCTCTATGAGATAGTAAAAGAAGGTTCAAATTGAACAGCTGCTGTCAACGGCCATTCTAAGCTGAATGTGCCTGCTCTCGTCAGATCGCAGCAGCAATGCAGCTTAAGGCTTGGCAAGTACCAGCATGGGAGACTGGCTGGGAATCCCAAGTTCCGTTGACCTTTTTGAACCTGAAAATTGTGTTAGTTTCTCTATGAGATAGTAAAAGAAGGTTCAAATTGAACAGCTGCTGTCAACGGCCATTCTAAGCTGAATGTGCCTGCTCTCGTCAGATCGCAGCAGCAATGCAGCGTAAGGCTTGGCAAGTACCAGCATGGGAGACTGGCCGGGAATCCCAAGTACTGTTGACCTTTTTGAACCTGAAAATTGTGTTAGTTTTTCTATGAGATAGTAAAAGAAGGTTCAAATTGAACAGCTGCTGTCAACGGCCATTCTAAGCTGAATGTGCCTGCTCTCGTCAGATCGCAGCAGCAATGCAGCTTAAGGCTTGGCAAGTACCAGCATGGGAGACTGGCTGGGAATACCAAGTTCCGTTGACATTTTTGAACCTGAAAATTGTGTTAGTTTCTCTATGAGATAGTAAAAGAAGGTTCGAACTGAACAGCTGCTGTCAACGGCCATTCTAAGCTGAATGTGCCTGCTCTCGTCAGATCACAGCAGCAATGCAGCTTAAGGCTTGGCAAGTACCAGCATGGGAGACTGGCTGGGAATCCCAAGTTCCGTTGACCTTTTTGAACCTGAAAATTGTGTTAGTTTCTCTATGAGATAGTAAAAGAAGGTTCAAATTGAACAGCTGCTGTCAACGGCCATTCTAAGCTGAATGTGCGTGCTCTTGTCGGATCACAGCAGCGAAGCGGCTTAAGGCTTGGCAAGTACCAGCATGGGAGACTGGCTGCGAATTCCAAGTTCCGTTGACCTTTTTGAACCTGAAAATTGTGTTAGTTTCTCTATGAGATAGTAAAAGAAGGTTCAAACTAAACAGCTGCTGTCAACGGCCATTCTAAGCTGAATGTGCCTGCTCTCGTCAGATCGCAGCATCAATGCAGCTTAAGGCTTGGCAAGTACCAGCATGGGAGACTGGCTGGGAATCCCAAGTTCTGTTGACCTTTTTGAACCTGAAAATTGTTAGTTTCTCTGTCAAAGATGGTAAAAGAAGGTTCAAATTGAACAGCTGCTGTCAACGGCCATTCTAAGCTTAATGTGCCTGCTCTCGTCAGATCGCAGCAGCAATGCAGCTTAAGGCTTGGCAAGTACCAGCATGGGAGACTGGCTGGGAATTCCAAGTTCTGTTGACCTTTTTGAACCTGAAAATTGTGTTAGTTTCTCTATGAGATAGTAAAAGAAGGTTCAAATTGAACAGCTGCTGTCAACGGCCATTCTAAGCTGAATGTGCCTGCTCTCGTCAGATCGCAGCAACAATGCAGCTTAAGGCTTGGCAAGTACAAGCATGGGAGACTGGCTGGGAATCCCAAGTTCTGTTGACCTTTTTGAACCTGAAAATTGTTAGTTTCTCTGTCAAAGATGGTAAAAGAAGGTTCAAATTGAACAGCTGCTGTCAACAGCCATTCTAAGCTGAATGTGCCTGCTCTCGTCAGATCGCAGCAGCAATGCAGCTTAAGGCTTGGCAAGTACCAGCATGGGAGACTGGCTGGGAATACCAAGTTCCGTTGACCTTTTTGAACCTGAAAATTGTGTTAGTTTCTCTATGAGATAGTAAAAGAAGGTTCAAACTGAACAGCTGCTGTCAACGGCCATTCTAAGCTGAATGTGCCTGCTCTCGTCAGATCACAGCAGCAATGCAGCTTAAGGCTTGGCAAGTACCAGCATGGGAGACTGGCTGGGAATCCCAAGTTCCGTTGACCTTTTTGAACCTGAAAATTGTGTTAGTTTCTCTATGAGATAGTAAAAGAAGGTTCAAATTGAACAGCTGCTGTCAACGGCCATTCTAAGCTGAATGTGCGTGCTCTTGTCGGATCACAGCAGCGATGCGGCTTAAGGCTTGGCAAGTACCAGCATGGGAGACTGGCTGCGAATTCCAAGTTCCTTTGACCTTTTTGAACCTGAAAATTGTGTTAGTTTCTCTATGAGATAGTAATAGAAGGTTCAAACTGAACAGCTGCTGTCAACGGCCATTCTAAGCTGAATGTGCCTGCTCTCGTCAGATCGCAGCATCAATGCAGCTTAAGGCTTGGCAAGTACCAGCATGGGAGACTGGCTGGGAATCCCAAGTTCCGTTGACCTTTTTGAACCTGAAAATTGTGTTCGTTTCTCTATGAGATAGTAAAAGAAGGTTCAAATTGAACAGCTGCTGTCAACGGCCATTCTAAGCTGAATGTGCCTGCTCTCATCAGATCGCAGCAGCAATGCAGCTTAAGGCTTGGCAAGTACCAGCATGGGAGACTGGCTGGGAATCCCAAGTTCTGTTGACCTTTTTGAACCTGAAAATTGTGTTAGTTTCTCTATGAGATAGTAAAAGAAGGTTCAAATTGAACAGCTGCTGTCAACGGCCATTCTAAGCTGAATGTGCCTGCTCTCGTCAGATCGCAGCAGCTTAAGGCTTGGCAAGTACCAGCATGGGAGACTGGCTGGGAATCCCAAGTTCCGTTGACCTTTTTGAACCTGAAAATTGTGTTAGTTTCTCTATGAGATAGTAAAAGAAGGTTCAAATTGAACAGCTGCTGTCAACGGCCATTCTAAGCTGAATGTGCCTGCTCTCATCAGATCGCAGCAGCAATGCAGCTTAAGGCTTGGCAAGTACCAGCATGGGAGACTGGCTGGGAATCCCAAGTTCTGTTGACCTTTTTGAACCTGAAAATTGTGTTAGTTTCTCTATGAGATAGTAAAAGAAGGTTCAAATTGAACAGCTGCTGTCAACGGCCATTCTAAGCTGAATGTGCCTGCTCTCCTCAGATCGCAGCAGCTTAAGGCTTGGCAAGTACCAGCATGGGAGACTGGCTGGGAATCCCAAGTTCCGTTGACCTTTTTGAACCTGAAAATTGTGTTAGTTTCTCTATGAGATAGTAAAAGAAGGTTCAAATTGAAGAGCTGCTGTCAACGGCCATTCTAAGCTGAATGTGCCTGCTCTCGTCAGATCGCAGCAGCAATGCAGCTTAAGGCTTGGCAAGTACCAGCATGGGAGACTGGCTGGGAATCCCAAGTTCTGTTGACCTTTTTGAACCTGAAAATTGTGTTAGTTTCTCTATGAGATAGTAAAAGAAGGTTCAAATTGAACAGCTGCTGTCAACGGCCATTCTAAGCTGAATGTGCCTGCTCTCATCAGATCGCAGCAGCAATGCAGCTTAAGGCTTGGCAAGTACCAGCATGGGATACTGGCTGGGAATCCCAAGTTCTGTTGAACTTTTTGAACCTGAAAATTGTGTTAGTTTCTCTATGAGATAGTAAAAGAAGGTTCAAATTGAACAGCTGCTGTCAACGGCCATTCTAAGCTGAATGTGCCTGCTCTCGTCAGATCGCAGCAACAATGCAGCTTAAGGCTTGGCAAGTACAAGCATGGGAGACTGGCTGGGAATCCCAAGTTCTGTTGACCTTTTTGAACCTGAAAATTGTTAGTTTCTCTGTCAAAGATGGTAAAAGAAGGTTCAAATTGAACAGCTGCTGTCAACGGCCATTCTAAGCTGAATGTGCCTGCTCTCGTCAGATCGCAGCAGCAATGCAGCTTAAGGCTTGGCAAGTACCAGCATGGGAGACTGGCTGGGAATACCAAGTTCCGTTGACCTTTTTGAACCTGAAAATTGTGTTAGTTTCTCTATGAGATAGTAAAAGAAGGTTCAAACTGAACAGCTGCTGTCAACGGCCATTCTAAGCTGAATGTGCCTGCTCTCGTCAGATCGCAGCAGCAATGCAGCTTAAGGCTTGGCAAGTACCAGCATGGGAGACTGGCTGGGAATCCCAAGTTCCGTTGACCTTTTTGAACCTGAAAATTGTGTTAGTTTCTCTATGAGATAGTAAAAGAAGGTTCAAATTGAACAGCTGCTGTCAACGGCCATTCTAAGCTGAATGTGCCTGCTCTCGTCAGATCGCAGCAGCAATGCAGCTTAAGGCTTGGCAAGTACCAGCATGGGAGACTGGCTGGGAATCCCAAGTTCTGTTGACCTTTTTGAACCTGAAAATTGTGTTACTTTCTCTGTCAAAGATGGTAAAAGAAGGTTCAAATTGAACAGCTGCTGTCAACGGCCATTCTAAGCTGAATGTGCCTGCTCTCGTCAGATGGCAGCAGCAATGCAGCTTAAGGCTTGGCAAGTACCAGCATGGGAGACTGGCTGGGAATCCCAAGTTCCGTTGACCTTTTTGAACCTGAAAATTGTGTTAGTTTCTCTATGAGATAGTAAAAGAAGGTTCAAATTGAACAGCTGCTGTCAATGGCCATTCTAAGCTGAATGTGCCTGCTCTCGTCAGATCGCAGCAGCAATGCAGCTTAAGGCTTGGCAAGTACCAGCATGGGAGACTGGCTGGGAATCCCAAGTTCTGTTGACCTTTTTGAACCTGAAAATTGTGTTAGTTTCTCTATGAGATAGTAAAAGAAGGTTCAAATTGAACAGCTGCTGTCAACGGCCATTCTAAGCTGAATGTGCCTGCTCTCGTCAGATGGCAGCAGCAATGCAGCTTAAGGCTTGGTAAGTACCAGCATGGGAGACTGGCTGGGAATCCCAAGTTCCGTTGACCTTTTTGAACCTGAAAATTGTGTTAGTTTCTCTATGAGATAGTAAAAGAAGGTTCAAATTGAACAGCTGCTGTCAACGGCCATTCTAAGCTGAATGTGCCTGCGCTCGTCAGATCGCAGCAGCAATGCAGCTTAAGGCTTGGCAAGTACCAGCATGGGAGACTGGCTGGGAATCCCAAGTTCTGTTGACCTTTTTGAACCTGAAAATTGTGTTAGTTTCTCTATGAGATAGTAAAAGAAGGTTCAAATTGAACAGCTGCTGTCAACGGCCATTCTAAGCTGAATGTGCCTGTTCTTGTCGGATCACAGCAGCGATGCGGCTTAAGGCTTGGCAAGTACCAGCATGGGAGACTGGCTGCGAATTCCAAGTTCCGTTGACCTTTTTGAACCTGAAAATTGCGTTAGTTTCTCTATGAGATAGTAAAACAAGGTTCAAACTGAACAGCTGCTGTCAACGGCCATTCTAAGCTGAATGTGCCTGCTCTCGTCAGATCGCAGCAGCAATGCAGCTTAAGGCTTGGCAAGTACCAGCATGGGAGACTGGCTGGGAATCCCAAGTTCTGTTGACCTTTTTGAACCTGAAAATTGTTAGTTTCTCTGTCAAAGATGGTAAAAGAAGGTTCAAATTGAACAGCTGCTGTCAACGGCCATTCTAAGCTGAATGTGCCTGCTCTCATCAGATGGCAGCAGCAATGCAGCTTAAGGCTTGGTAAGTACCAGCATGGGAGACTGGCTGGGAATCCCAAGTTCCGTTGACCTTTTTGAACCTGAAAATTGTGTTAGTTTCTCTATGAGATAGTAAAAGAAGGTTCAAATTGAACAGCTGGTGTCAACGGCCATTCTAAGCTGAATGTGCGTGCTCTTGTCGGATCATAGCAGCGATGCGGCTTAAGGCTTGGCAAGTACCAGCATGGGAGACTGGCTGCGAATCCCAAGTTCCGTTGACCTTTTTGAACCTGAAAATTGTGTTAGTTTCTCTATGAGATAGTAAAAGAAGGTTCAAACTGAACAGCTGCTGTCAACGGCCATTCTAAGCTGAATGTGCCTGCTCTCGTCAGATCGCAGCAGCAATGCAGCTTAAGGCTTGGCACGTACCAGCATGGGAGACTGGCTGGGAATCCCAAGTTCCGTTGACCTTTTTGAACCTGAAAATTGTGTTCGTTTCTCTATGAGATAGTAAAAGAAGGTTCAAATTGAACAGCTGCTGTCAACGGCCATTCTAAGCTGAATGTGCCTGCTCTCGTCAGATCGCAGCAGCAATGCAGCTTAAGGCTTGGCAAGTACCAGCATGGGAGACTGGCTGGGAATCCCAAGTTCTGTTGACCTTTTTGAACCTGAAAATTGTGTTAGTTTCTCTATGAGATAGTAAAAGAAGGTTCAAATTGAACAGCTGCTGTCAACGGCCATTCTAAGCTGAATGTGCCTGCTCTCGTCAGATCGCAGCAGCAATGCAGCTTAAGGCTTGGCAAGTACCAGCATGGGAGACTGGCTGGGAATCCCAAGTTCCGTTGACCTTTTTGAACCTGAAAATTGTGTTAGTTTCTCTATGAGATAGTAAAAGAAGGTTCAAATTGAACAGCTGCTGTCAACGGCCATTCTAAGCTGAATGTGCCTGCTCTCGTCAGATCGCAGCAGCAATGCAGCGTAAGGCTTGGCAAGTACCAGCATGGGAGACTGGCTGGGAATCCCAAGTACTGTTGACCTTTTTGAACCTTAAAATTGTGTTAGTTTTTCTATGAGATAGTAAAAGAAGGTTCAAATTGAACAGCTGCTGTCAACGGCCATTCTAAGCTGAATGTGCCTGCTCTCGTCAGATCGCAGCAGCAATGCAGCTTAAGGCTTGGCAAGTACCAGCATGGGAGACTGGCTGGGAATACCAAGTTCCGTTGACCTTTTTGAACCTGAAAATTGTGTTAGTTTCTCTATGAGATAGTAAAAGAAGGTTCAAACTGAACAGCTGCTGTCAACGGCCATTCTAAGCTGAATGTGCCTGCTCTCGTCAGATCGCAGCAGCAATGCAGCTTAAGGCTTGGCAAGTACCAGCATGGGAGACTGGCTGGGAATCCCAAGTTCCGTTGACCTTTTTGAACCTGAAAATTGTGTTAGTTTCTCTATGAGATAGTAAAAGAAGGTTCAAATTGAACAGCTGCTGTCAACGGCCATTCTAAGCTGAATGTGCCTGCTCTCGTCAGATCGCAGCAGCAATGCAGCTTAAGGCTTGGCAAGTACCAGCATGGGAGACTGGCTGGGAATCCCAAGTTCTGTTGACCTTTTTGAACCTGAAAATTGTGTTAGTTTCTCTGTCAAAGATGGTAAAAGAAGGTTCAAATTGAACAGCTGCTGTCAACGGCCATTCTAAGCTGAATGTGCCTGCTCTCGTCAGATGGCAGCAGCAATGCAGCTTAAGGCTTGGCAAGTACCAGCATGGGAGACTGGCTGGGAATCCCAAGTTCCGTTGACCTTTTTGAACCTGAAAATTGTGTTAGTTTCTCTATGAGATAGTAAAAGAAGGTGCAAATTGAACAGCTGGTGTCAACGGCCATTCTAAGCTGAATGTGCGTGCTCTTGTCGGATCATAGCAGCGATGCGGCTTAAGGCTTGGCAAGTACCAGCATGGGAGACTGGCTGCGAATCCCAAGTTCCGTTGACCTTTTTGAACCTGAAAATTGTGTTAGTTTCTCTATGAGATAGTAAAAGAAGGTTCAAACTGAACAGCTGCTGTCAACGGCCATTCTAAGCTGAATGTGACTGCTCTCGTCAGATCGCAGCAGCAATGCAGCTTAAGGCTTGGCACGTACCAGCATGGGAGACTGGCTGGGAATCCCAAGTTCCGTTGACCTTTTTGAACCTGAAAATTGTGTTAGTTTCTCTATGAGATAGTAAAAGAAGGTTCAAATTGAACAGCTGCTGTCAACGGCCATTCTAAGCTGAATGTGCCTGTTCTTGTCGGATCACAGCAGCGATGCGGCTTAAGGCTTGGCAAGTACCAGCATGGGAGACTGGCTGCGAATTCCAAGTTCCGTTGACCTTTTTGAACCTGAAAATTGTGTTAGTTTCTCTATGAGATAGTAAAAGAAGGTTCAAACTGAACAGCTGCTGTCAACGGCCATTCTAAGCTGAATGTGCCTGCTCTCGTCAGATCGCAGCAGCAATGCAGCTTAAGGCTTGGCAAGTACCAGCATGGGAGACTGGCTGGGAATCCCAAGTTCTGTTGACCTTTTTGAACCTGAAAATTGTTAGTTTCTCTGTCAAAGATGGTAAAAGAAGGTTCAAATTGAACAGCTGCTGTCAACGGCCATTCTAAGCTGAATGTGCCTGCTCTCGTCAGATGGCAGCAGCAATGCAGCTTAAGGCTTGGTAAGTACCAGCATGGGAGACTGGCTGGGAATCCCAAGTTCCGTTGACCTTTTTGAACCTGAAAATTGTGTTAGTTTCTCTATGAGATAGTAAAAGAAGGTTCAAATTGAACAGCTGGTGTCAACGGCCATTCTAAGCTGAATGTGCGTGCTCTTGTCGGATCATAGCAGCGATGCGGCTTAAGGCTTGGCAAGTACCAGCATGGGAGACTGGCTGCGAATCCCAAGTTCCGTTGACCTTTTTGAACCTGAAAATTGTGTTAGTTTCTCTATGAGATAGTAAAAGAAGGTTCAAACTGAACAGCTGCTGTCAACGGCCATTCTAAGCTGAATGTGCCTGCTCTCGTCAGATCGCAGCAGCAATGCAGCTTAAGGCTTGGCACGTACCAGCATGGGAGACTGGCTGGGAATCCCAAGTTCCGTTGACCTTTTTGAACCTGAAAATTGTGTTCGTTTCTCTATGAGATAGTAAAAGAAGGTTCAAATTGAACAGCTGCTGTCAACGGCCATTCTAAGCTGAATGTGCCTGCTCTCGTCAGATCGCAGCAGCAATGCAGCTTAAGGCTTGGCAAGTACCAGCATGGGAGACTGGCTGGGAATCCCAAGTTCTGTTGACCTTTTTGAACCTGAAAATTGTGTTAGTTTCTCTATGAGATAGTAAAAGAAGGTTCAAATTGAACAGCTGCTGTCAACGGCCATTCTAAGCTGAATGTGCCTGCTCTCGTCAGATCGCAGCAGCAATGCAGCTTAAGGCTTGGCAAGTACCAGCATGGGAGACTGGCTGGGAATCCCAAGTTCCGTTGACCTTTTTGAACCTGAAAATTGTGTTAGTTTCTCTATGAGATAGTAAAAGAAGGTTCAAATTGAACAGCTGCTGTCAACGGCCATTCTAAGCTGAATGTGCCTGCTCTCGTCAGATCGCAGCAGCAATGCAGCGTAAGGCTTGGCAAGTACCAGCATGGGAGACTGGCTGGGAATCCCAAGTACTGTTGACCTTTTTGAACCTGAAAATTGTGTTAGTTTTTCTATGAGATAGTAAAAGAAGGTTCAAATTGAACAGCTGCTGTCAACGGCCATTCTAAGCTGAATGTGCCTGCTCTCGTCAGATCGCAGCAGCAATGCAGCTTAAGGCTTGGCAAGTACCAGCATGGGGGACTGGCTGGGAATACCAAGTTCCGTTGACATTTTTGAACCTGAAAATTGTGTTAGTTTCTCTATGAGATAGTAAAAGAAGGTTCAAACTGAACAGCTGCTGTCAACGGCCATTCTAAGCTGAATGTGCCTGCTCTCGTCAGATCACAGCAGCAATGCAGCTTAAGGCTTGGCAAGTACCAGCATGGGAGACTGGCTGGGAATCCCAAGTTCCGTTGACCTTTTTGAACCTGAAAATTGTGTTAGTTTCTCTATGAGATAGTAAAAGAAGGTTCAAATTGAACAGCTGCTGTCAACGGCCATTCTAAGCTGAATGTGCGTGCTCTTGTCGGATCACAGCAGCGATGCGGCTTAAGGCTTGGCAAGTACCAGCATGGGAGACTGGCTGCGAATTCCAAGTTCCGTTGACCTTTTTGAACCTGAAAATTGTGTTAGTTTCTCTATGAGATAGTAAAAGAAGGTTCAAACTGAACAGCTGCTGTCAACGGCCATTCTAAGCTGAATGTGCCTGCTCTCGTCAGATCGCAGCATCAATGCAGCTTAAGGCTTGGCAAGTACCAGCATGGGAGACTGGCTGGGAATCCCAAGTTCTGTTGACATTTTTGAACCTGAAAATTGTTAGTTTCTCTGTCAAAGATGGTAAAAGAAGGTTCAAATTGAACAGCTGCTGTCAACGGCCATTCTAAGCTGAATGTGCCTGCTCTCGTCAGATCGCACCAGCAATGCAGCTTAAGGCTTGGCAAGTACCAGCATGGGAGACTGGCTGGGAATACCAAGTTCCGTTGACATTTTTGAACCTGAAAATTGTGTTAGTTTCTCTATGAGATAGTAAAAGAAGGTTCAAACTGAACAGCTGCTGTCAACGGCCATTCTAAGCTGAATGTGCCTGCTCTCGTCAGATCACAGCAGCAATGCAGCTTAAGGCTTGGCAAGTACCAGCATGGGAGACTGGCTGGGAATCCCAAGTTCCGTTGACCTTTTTGAACCTGAAAATTGTGTTAGTTTCTCTATGAGATAGTAAAAGAAGGTTCAAATTGAACAGCTGCTGTCAACGGCCATTCTAAGCTGAATGTGCGTGCTCTTGTCGGATCACAGCAGCGATGCGGCTTAAGGCTTGGCAAGTACCAGCATGGGAGACTGGCTGCGAATTCCAAGTTCCGTTGACCTTTTTGAACCTGAAAATTGTGTTAGTTTCTCTATGAGATAGTAAAAGAAGGTTCAAACTGAACAGCTGCTGTCAACGGCCATTCTAAGCTGAATGTGCCTGCTCTCGTCAGATCGCAGCATCAATGCAGCTTAAGGCTTGGCAAGTACCAGCATGGGAGACTGGCTGGGAATCCCAAGTTCTGTTGACATTTTTGAACCTGAAAATTGTTAGTTTCTCTGTCAAAGATGGTAAAAGAACGTTCAAATTGAACAGCTGCTGTCAACGGCCATTCTAAGCTGAATGTGCCTGCTCTCGTCAGATCTCACCAGCAATGCAGCTTAAGGCTTGGCAAGTACCAGCATGGGAGACTGGCTGGGAATACCAAGTTCCGTTGACATTTTTGAACCTGAAAATTGTGTTAGTTTCTCTATGAGATAGTAAAAGAAGGTTCAAACTGAACAGCTGCTGTCAACGGCCATTCTAAGCTGAATGTGCCTGCTCTCGTCAGATCACAGCAGCAATGCAGCTTAAGGCTTGGCAAGTACCAGCATGGGAGACTGGCTGGGAATCCCAAGTTCCGTTGACCTTTTTGAACCTGAAAATTGTGTTAGTTTCTCTATGAGATAGTAAAAGAAGGTTCAAATTGAACAGCTGCTGTCAACGGCCATTCTAAGCTGAATGTGCGTGCTCTTGTCGGATCACAGCAGCGATGCGGCTTAAGGCTTGGCAAGTACCAGCATGGGAGACTGGCTGCGAATTCCAAGTTCCGTTGACCTTTTTGAACCTGAAAATTGTGTTAGTTTCTCTATGAGATAGTAAAAGAAGGTTCAAACTGAACAGCTGCTGTCAACGGCCATTCTAAGCTGAATGTGCCTGCTCTCGTCAGATCGCAGCATCAATGCAGCTTAAGGCTTGGCAAGTACCAGCATGGGAGACTGGCTGGGAATCCCAAGTTCTGTTGACATTTTTGAACCTGAAAATTGTTAGTTTCTCTGTCAAAGATGGTAAAAGAAGGTTCAAATTGAACAGCTGCTGTCAACGGCCATTCTAAGCTGAATGTGCCTGCTCTCGTCAGATCGCACCAGCAATGCAGCTTAAGGCTTGGCAAGTACCAGCATGGGAGACTGGCTGGGAATCCCAAGTTCTGTTGACCTTTTTGAACCTGAAAATTGTGTTAGTTTCTCTATGAGATAGTAAAAGAAGGTTCAAATTGAACAGCTGCTGTCAACGGCCATTCTAAGCTGAATGTGCCTGCTCTCGTCAGATCGCAGCAACAATGCAGCTTAAGGCTTGGCAAGTACAAGCATGGGAGACTGGCTGGGAATCCCAAGTTCTGTTGACCTTTTTGAACCTGAAAATTGTTAGTTTCTCTGTCAAAGATGGTAAAAGAAGGTTCAAATTGAACAGCTGCTGTCAACGGCCATTCTAAGCTGAATGTGCCTGCTCTCGTCAGATGGCAGCAGCAATGCAGCTTAAGGCTTGGCAAGTACCAGCATGGGAGACTGGCTGCGAATTCCAAGTTCCGTTGACCTTTTTGAACCTGAAAATTGTGTTAGTTTCTCTATGAGATAGTAAAAGAAGGTTCAAACTGAACAGCTGCTGTCAACGGCCATTCTAAGCTGAATGTGCCTGCTCTCGTCAGATCGCAGCATCAATGCAGCTTAAGGCTTGGCAAGTACCAGCATGGGAGACTGGCTGGGAATCCCAAGTTCTGTTGACCTTTTTGAACCTGAAAATTGTTAGTTTCTCTGTCAAAGATGGTAAAAGAAGGTTCAAATTGAACAGCTGCTGTCAACGGCCATTCTAAGCTGAATGTGCCTGCTCTCGTCAGATGACAGCAGCAATGCAGCTTAAGGCTTGGCAAGTACCAGCATGGGAGACTGGCTGGGAATCCCAAGTTCTGTTGAGCTTTTTGAACCTGAAAATTGTGTTAGTTTCTCTATGAGATAGTAAAAGAAGGTTCAAATTGAACAGCTGCTGTCAACGGCCATTCTAAGCTGAATGTGCGTGCTCTTGTCGGATCACAGCAGCGATGCGGCTTAAGGCTTGGCAAGTACCAGCATGGGAGACTTTCTGCGAATTCCAAGTTCCGTTGACCTTTTTGAACCTGAAAATTGTGTTAGTTTCTCTATGAGATAGTAAAAGAAGGTTCAAACTGAACAGCTGCTGTCAACGGCCATTCTAAGCTGAATGTGCCTACTCTCGTCAGATCGCAGCATCAATGCAGCTTAAGGCTTGGCAAGTACCAGCATGGGAGACTGGCTGGGAATCCCAAGTTCTGTTGACCTTTTTGAACCTGAAAATTGTTAGTTTCTCTGTCAAAGATGGTAAAAGAAGGTTCAAATTGAACAGCTGCTGTCAACGGCCATTCTAAGCTGAATGTGCCTGCTCTCGTCAGATCGCAGCAGCAATGCAGCTTAAGGCTTGGCAAGTACCAGCATGGGAGACTGGCAGGGAATCCCAAGTTCCGTTGACCTTTTTGAACCTGAAAATTGTGTTAGTTTCTCTATGAGATAGTAAAAGAAGGTTCAAACTGAACAGCTGCTGTCAACGGCCATTCTAAGCTGAATGTGCCTGCTCTCGTCAGATCGCAGCAGCAATGCAGCTTAAGGCTTGGCAAGTACCAGCATGGGAGACAGGCTGGGAATCCCAAGTTCCGTTGACCTTTTTAAACCTGAAAATTGTGTTCGTTTCTCTATGAGATAGTAAAAGAAGGTTCAAATTGAACAGCTGCTGTCAACGGCCATTCTAAGCTGAATGTGCCTGCTCTCATCAGATCGCAGCAGCAATGCAGCTTAAGGCTTGGCAAGTACCAGCATGGGAGACTGGCTGGGAATCCCAAGTTCTGTTGACCTTTTTGAACCTGAAAATTGTGTTAGTTTCTCTATGAGATAGTAAAAGAAGGTTCAAATTGAACAGCTGCTGTCAACGGCCATTCTAAGCTGAATGTGCCTGCTCTCGTCAGATCGCAGCAGCTTAAGGCTTGGCAAGTACCAGCATGGGAAACTGGCTGGGAATCCCAAGTTCCTTTGACCTTTTTGAACCTGAAAATTGTGTTAGTATCTCTATGAGATAGTAAAAGAAGGTTCAAATTGAACAGCTGCTGTCAACGGCCATTCTAAGCTGAATGTGCCTGCTCTCGTCAGATCGCAGCAGCAATGCAGCTTAAGGCTTGGCAAGTACCAGCATGGGAGACTGGCTGGGAATCCCAAGTTCCATTGACCTTTTTGAACCTGAAAATTGTGTTAGTTTCTCTATGAGATAGTAAAAGAAGGTTCAAATTGAACAGCTGCTGTCAACGGCCATTCTAAGCTGAATGTGCCTGCTCTCGTCAGATCGCAGCAGCAATGCAGCGTAAGGCTTGGCAAGTACCAGCATGGGAGACTGGCTGGGAATCCCAAGTACTGTTGACCTTTTTGAACCTTAAAATTGTGTTAGTTTTTCTATGAGATAGTAAAAGAAGGTTCAAATTGAACAGCTGCTGTCAACGGCCATTCTAAGCTGAATGTGCCTGCTCTCGTCAGATCGCAGCAGCAATGCAGCTTAAGGCTTGGCAAGTACCAGCATGGGAGACTGGCTGGGAATCCCAAGTTCTGTTGACCTTTTTGAACCTGAAAATTGTGTTAGTTTCTCTATGAGATAGTAAAAGAAGGTTTAAATTGAACAGCTGTTGGCAACGGCCATTCTAAGCTGAATGTGCCTGCTCTCGTCAGATCGCAGCAACAATGCAGCTTAAGGCTTGGCAAGTACCAGCATGAGAGACTGGCTGGGAATACCAAGTTCCGTTGCCCTCTTTGAACCTGAAAATTGTGTTAGTTTCTCTATGAGATAGTAAAAGAAGGTTCAAACTGAACAGCTGCTGTCAACGGCCATTCTAAGCTGAATGTGCCTGCTCTCGTCAGATCACAGCAGCAATGCAGCTTAAGGCTTGGCAAGTACCAGCATGGGAGACTGGCTGGGAATCCCAAGTTCTGTTGACCTTTTTGAACCTGAAAATTGTGTTAGTTTCTCTATGAGATAGTAAAAGAAGGTTCAAACTGAACAGCTGCTGTCAACGGCCATTCTAAGCTGAATGTGCCTGCTCTCGTCAGATCGCAGCATCAATGCAGCTTAAGGCTTGGCAAGTACCAGCATGGGAGACTGGCTGGGAATCCCAAGTTCTGTTGACCTTTTTGAACCTGAAAATTGTTAGTTTCTCTGTCAAAGATGGTAAAAGAAGGTTCAAATTGAACAGCTGCTGTCAACGGCCATTCTAAGCTGAATGTGCCTGCTCTCGTCAGATCGCAGCAGCAATGCAGCTTAAGGCTTGGCAAGTACCAGCATGGGAGACTGGCTGGGAATCCCAAGTTCTGTTGACCTTTTTGAACCTGAAAATTGTGTTAGTTTCTCTATGAGATAGTAAAAGAAGGTTCAAATTGAACAGCTGCTGTCAACGGCCATTCTAAGCTGAATGTGCCTGCTCTCGTCAGATCGCAGCAACAATGCAGCTTAAGGCTTGGCAAGTACCAGCATGGGAGACTGGCTGGGAATCCCAAGTTCTGTTGACCTTTTTGAACCTGAAAATTGTTAGTTTCTCTGTCAAAGATGGTAAAAGAAGGTTCAAATTAAACAGCTGCTGTCAACAGCCATTCTAAGCTGAATGTGCCTGCTCTCGTCAGATCGCAGCAGCAATGCAGCTTAAGGCTTGGCAAGTACCAGCATGGGAGACTGGCTGGGAATACCAAGTTCCGTTGACCTTTTTGAACCTGAAAATTGTGTTAGTTTCTCTATGAGATAGTAAAAGAAGGTTCAAACTGAACAGCTGCTGTCAACGGCCATTCTAAGCTGAATGTGCCTGCTCTCGTCAGATCACAGCAGCAATGCAGCTTAAGGCTTGGCAAGTACCAGCATGGGAGACTGGCTGGGAATCCCAAGTTCCGTTGACCTTTTTGAACCTGAAAATTGTGTTAGTTTCTCTATGAGATAGTAAAAGAAGGTTCAAATTGAACAGCTGCTGTCAACGGCCATTCTAAGCTGAATGTGCGTGCTCTTGTCGGATCACAGCAGCGATGCGGCTTAAGGCTTGGCAAGTACCAGCATGGGAGACTGGCTGCGAATTCCAAGTTCCGTTGACCTTTTTGAACCTGAAAATTGTGTTAGTTTCTCTATGAGATAGTAAAAGAAGGTTCAAACTGAACAGCTGCTGTCAACGGCCATTCTAAGCTGAATGTGCCTGCTTTCGTCAGATCGCAGCAGCATTGCAGCTTAAGGCTTGGCAAGTACCAGCATGGGAGACTGGCTGGGAATCCCAAGTTCCGTTGACCTTTTTGAACCTGAAAATTGTGTTAGTTTCTCTATGAGATAGTAAAAGAAGGTTCAAATTGAACAGCTGCTGTCAACGGCCATTCTAAGCTGAATGTGCCTGCTCTAGTCAGATCGCAGCAACAATGCAGCTTAAGGCTTGGCAAGTACCAGCATGGGAGACTGGCTGGGAATCCCAAGTTCTGTTGACCTTTTTGAACCTGAAAATTGTTAGTTTCTCTGTCACAGATGGTAAAAGAAGGTTCAAATTGAACAGCTGCTGTCAACGGCCATTCTAAGCTGAATGTGCCTGCTCTAGTCAGATCGCAGCAACAATGCAGCTTAAGGCTTGGCAAGTACCAGCATGGGAGACTGGCTGGGAATCCCAAGTTCTGTTGACCTTTTTGAACCTGAAAATTATTAGTTTCTCTGTCAAAGATGGTAAAAGAAGGTTTAAATTGAACAGCTGCTGTCAATTGCCATTCTAAGCTGAATGTGCCTGCTCTCGTCAGATCGCAGCAGCAATGCGGCTTTAGTCTTGGCAAGTACCAGCATGGGAGACTGGCTGGGAATCCCAAGTTCCGTTGACCTTTTTGAACCTGAAAATTGTGTTAGTTTCTCTATGAGATAGTAAAAGAAGGTTCAAATTGAACAGCTGCTGTCAACAGCCATTCTAAGCTGAATGTGCCTCCTCTTGTCAGATCGCAGCAGCAATGCAGCTTAAGGCTTGGCAAGTACCAGCATGGGAGACTGACTGGGAATCCCAAGTTCTGTTGACCTTTTTGAACCTGAAAATTGTGTTTGTTTCTCTATGAGATAGTAAAAGAAGGTTCAAATTGAACAGCTGCTGTCAACGGCCATTCTAAGCTGAATGTGCCTGCTCTCGTCAGATCGCAGCAGCAATGCAGCTTAAGGCTTGGCAAGTACCAGCATGGGAGACTGGCTGGAAATCCCAAGTTCTGTTGACCTTTTTGAACCTGAAAATTGTGTTAGTTTTTCTATGAGATAGTAAAAGAAGGTTCAAATTGAACAGCTGCTGTCAACGGCCATTCTAAGCTGAATGTGCCTGCTCTCGTCAGATCGCAGCAGCAATGCAGCTTAAGGCTTGGCAAGTACCAGTATGGGAGACTGGCTGGGAATCCCAAGTTCTGTTGACCTTTTTGAACCTGAAAATTGTGTTAGTTTCTCTATGAGATAGTAAAAGAAGGTTCAAATTGAACAGCTGCTGTCAACGGCCATTCTAAGCTGAATGTGCCTGCTCTCGTCAGATCGCAGCAGCAATGCAGCTTAAGGCTTGGCAAGTACCAGTATGGGAGACTGGCTGGGAATCCCAAGTTCTGTTGACCTTTTTGAACCCTAAAATTTGTTTTAGTTTCTCTATGAGATAGTAAAAGAAGGTTCAAATTGAACAGCTGCTGTCAACGGCCATTCTAAGCTGAATGTGCGTGCTCTCGTCAGATCGCAGCAGCAATGCAGCTTAAGGCTTGGCAAGTACCAGCATGGGAGACTGGCTGGGAATCCCAAGTTCCGTTGACCTTTTTGAACCTGAAAATTGTGTTAGTTTCTCTATGAGATAGTAAAAGAAGGTTCAAATTGAACAGCTGCTGTCAACGGCCATTCTAAGCTGAATGTGCCTGCTCTCGTCAGATCGCAGCAGCAATGCAGCTTAATGCTTGGCAAGTACCAGCATGGGAGACTGGCTGGGAATCCCAAGTTCCGTTGACCTTTTTGAACCTGAAAATTGTGTTAGTTTCTCTATGAGATAGTAAAAGAAGGTTCAAATTGAACAGCTGCTGTCAACGGCCATTCTAAGCTGAATGTGCCTGCTCTCGTCAGATCGCAGCAGCTTAAGGCTTGGCAAGTACCAGCATGGGAGACTGGCTGGGAATCCCAAGTTCCGTTGACCTTTTTGAACCTGAAAATTGTTAGTTTCTCTGTCAAAGATGGTAAAAGAAGGTTCAAATTGAACAGCTGCTGTCAACGGCCATTCTAAGCTGAATGTGCCTGCTCTCGTCAGATCGCAGCAGCAATGCAGCTTAAGGCTTGGCAAGTACCAGCATTGGAGACTGGCTGGGAATCCCAAGTTCCGTTGACCTTTTTGAACCTGAAAATTGTGTTAGTTTCTCTATGAGATAGTAAAAGAAGGTTCAAATTGAACAGCTGCTGTCAACGGCCATTCTAAGCTGAATGTGCCTGCTCTCGTCAGATCGCAGCAGCTTAAGGCTTGGCAAGTACCAGCATGGGAGACTGGCTGGGAATCCCAAGTTCCGTTGACCTTTTTGAACCTGAAAATTGTGTTAGTTTCTCTATGAGATAGTAAAAGAAGGTTCAAATTGAACAGCTGCTGTCAACGGCCATTCTAAGCTGAATGTGCGTGCTCTCGTCAGATCGCAGCAGCTTAAGGCTTGGCAAGTACCAGCATGGGAGACTGGCTGGGAATCCCAAGTTCTGTTGACCTTTTTGAACCTGAAAATTATTAGTTTCTCTGTCAAAGATGGTAAAAGAAGGTTTAAATTGAACAGCTGCTGTCAATTGCCATTCTAAGCTGAATGTGCCTGCTCTCGTCAGATCGCAGCAGCAATGCGGCTTTAGTCTTGGCAAGTACCAGCATGGGAGACTGGCTGGGAATCCCAAGTTCCGTTGACCTTTTTGAACCTGAAAATTGTGTTAGTTTCTCTATGAGATAGTAAAAGAAGGTTCAAATTGAACAGCTGCTGTCAACAGCCATTCTAAGCTGAATGTGCCTCCTCTTGTCAGATCGCAGCAGCAATGCAGCTTAAGGCTTGGCAAGTACCAGCATGGGAGACTGACTGGGAATCCCAAGTTCTGTTGACCTTTTTGAACCTGAAAATTGTGTTTGTTTCTCTATGAGATAGTAAAAGAAGGTTCAAATTGAACAGCTGCTGTCAACGGCCATTCTAAGCTGAATGTGCCTGCTCTCGTCAGATCGCAGCAGCAATGCAGCTTAAGGCTTGGCAAGTACCAGCATGGGAGACTGGCTGGAAATCCCAAGTTCTGTTGACCTTTTTGAACCTGAAAATTGTGTTAGTTTTTCTATGAGATAGTAAAAGAAGGTTCAAATTGAACAGCTGCTGTCAACGGCCATTCTAAGCTGAATGTGCCTGCTCTCGTCAGATCGCAGCAGCAATGCAGCTTAAGGCTTGGCAAGTACCAGTATGGGAGACTGGCTGGGAATCCCAAGTTCTGTTGACCTTTTTGAACCTGAAAATTGTGTTAGTTTCTCTATGAGATAGTAAAAGAAGGTTCAAATTGAACAGCTGCTGTCAACGGCCATTCTAAGCTGAATGTGCCTGCTCTCGTCAGATCGCAGCAGCAATGCAGCTTAAGGCTTGGCAAGTACCAGTATGGGAGACTGGCTGGGAATCCCAAGTTCTGTTGACCTTTTTGAACCCTAAAATTTGTGTTAGTTTCTCTATGAGATAGTAAAAGAAGGTTCAAATTGAACAGCTGCTGTCAACGGCCATTCTAAGCTGAATGTGCGTGCTCTCGTCAGATCGCAGCAGCAATGCAGCTTAAGGCTTGGCAAGTACCAGCATGGGAGACTGGCTGGGAATCCCAAGTTCCGTTGACCTTTTTGAACCTGAAAATTGTGTTAGTTTCTCTATGAGATAGTAAAAGAAGGTTCAAATTGAACAGCTGCTGTCAACGGCCATTCTAAGCTGAATGTGCCTGCTCTCGTCAGATCGCAGCAGCAATGCAGCTTAATGCTTGGCAAGTACCAGCATGGGAGACTGGCTGGGAATCCCAAGTTCCGTTGACCTTTTTGAACCTGAAAATTGTGTTAGTTTCTCTATGAGATAGTAAAAGAAGGTTCAAATTGAACAGCTGCTGTCAACGGCCATTCTAAGCTGAATGTGCCTGCTCTCGTCAGATCGCAGCAGCTTAAGGCTTGGCAAGTACCAGCATGGGAGACTGGCTGGGAATCCCAAGTTCCGTTGACCTTTTTGAACCTGAAAATTGTTAGTTTCTCTGTCAAAGATGGTAAAAGAAGGTTCAAATTGAACAGCTGCTGTCAACGGCCATTCTAAGCTGAATGTGCCTGCTCTCGTCAGATCGCAGCAGCAATGCAGCTTAAGGCTTGGCAAGTACCAGCATTGGAGACTGGCTGGGAATCCCAAGTTCCGTTGACCTTTTTGAACCTGAAAATTGTGTTAGTTTCTCTATGAGATAGTAAAAGAAGGTTCAAATTGAACAGCTGCTGTCAACGGCCATTCTAAGCTGAATGTGCCTGCTCTCGTCAGATCGCAGCAGCTTAAGGCTTGGCAAGTACCAGCATGGGAGACTGGCTGGGAATCCCAAGTTCCGTTGACCTTTTTGAACCTGAAAATTGTGTTAGTTTCTCTATGAGATAGTAAAAGAAGGTTCAAATTGAACAGCTGCTGTCAACGGCCATTCTAAGCTGAATGTGCGTGCTCTCGTCAGATCGCAGCAGCTTAAGGCTTGGCAAGTACCAGCATGGGAGACTGGCTGGGAATCCCAAGTTCTGTTGACCTTTTTGAACCTGAAAATTGTGTTAGTTTCTCTATGAGATAGTAAAAGAAGGTTCAAATTGAACAGCTGCTGTCAACGGCCATTCTAAGCTGAATGTGCGTGCTCTCGTCAGTTCGCAGCAGCTTAAGGCTTGGCAAGTACCAGCATGGGAGACTGGCTGGGAATCCCAAGTTCTGTTGACCTTTTTGAACCTGAAAATTGTGTTAGTTTTTCTATGAGATAGTAAAAGAAGGTTCAAATTGAACAGCTGCTGTCAACGGCCATTCTAAGCTGAATGTGCCTGCTCTCGTCAGATCGCAGCAGCAATGCAGCTTAAGGCTTGGCAAGTACCAGTATGGGAGACTGGCTGGGAATCCCAAGTTCTGTTGACCTTTTTGAACCTGAAAATTGTGTTAGTTTCTCTATGAGATAGTAAAAGAAGGTTCAAATTGAACAGCTGCTGTCAACGGCCATTCTAAGCTGAATGTGCCTGCTCTCGTCAGATCGCAGCAGCTTAAGGCTTGGCAAGTACCAGCATGGGAGACTGGCTGGGAATCTCAAGTTCCGTTGACCTTTTTGAACCTGAAAATTGTGTTAGTTTCTCTATGAGATAGTAAAAGAAGGTTCAAACTGAACAGCTGCTGTCAACGGCCATTCTAAGCTGAATGTGCCTGCTCTCGTCAGATCGCAGCATCAATGCAGCTTAAGGCTTGGCAAGTACCAGCAAGGGAGACTGGCTGGGAATCCCAAGTTCCGTTGACCTTTTTGAACCTGAAAATTGTGTTAGTTTCTCTATGAGATAGTAAAAGAAGGTTCAAATTGAACAGCTGCTGTCAACAGCCAATCTAAGCTGAATGTGCCTGCTCTCGTCAGATCACAGCAGCAATGCAGCTTAAGGCTTGGCAAGTACCAGCATGGGAGACTGGCTGGGAATACCAAGTTCCGTTGACCTTTTTGAACCTGAAAATTGTGTTAGTTTCTCTATGAGATAGTAAAAGAAGGTTCAAACTGAACAGCTGCTGTCAACGGCCATTCTAAGCTGAATGTGCCTGCTCTCGTCAGATCACAGCAGCAATGCAGCTTAAGGCTTGGCAAGTACCAGCATGGGAGACTGGCTGGGAATCCCAAGTTCCGTTGACCTTTTTGAACCTGAAAATTGTGTTAGTTTCTCTATGAGATAGTAAAAGAAGGTTCAAATTGAACAGCTGCTGTCAACGGCCATTCTAAGCTGAATGTGCGTGCTCTTGTCGGATCACAGCAGCGATGCGGCTTAAGGCTTGGCAAGTACCAGCATGGGAGACTGGCTGCGAATTCCAAGTTCCGTTGACCTTTTTGAACCTGAAAATTGTGTTAGTTTCTCTATGAGATAGTAAAAGAAGGTTCAAACTGAACAGCTGCTGTCAACGGCCATTCTAAGCTGAATGTGCCTGCTTTCGTCAGATCGCAGCAGCATTGCAGCTTAAGGCTTGGCAAGTACCAGCATGGGAGACTGGCTGGGAATCCCAAGTTCCGTTGACCTTTTTGAACCTGAAAATTGTGTTAGTTTCTCTATGAGATAGTAAAAGAAGGTTCAAATTGAACAGCTGCTGTCAACGGCCATTCTAAGCTGAATGTGCCTGCTCTAGTCAGATCGCAGCAACAATGCAGCTTAAGGCTTGGCAAGTACCAGCATGGGAGACTGGCTGGGAATCCCAAGTTCTGTTGACCTTTTTGAACCTGAAAATTGTTAGTTTCTCTGTCAAAGATGGTAAAAGAAGGTTCAAATTGAACAGCTGCTGTCAACGGCCATTCTAAGCTGAATGTGCCTGCTCTAGTCAGATCGCAGCAACAATGCAGCTTAAGGCTTGGCAAGTACCAGCATGGGAGACTGGCTGGGAATCCCAAGTTCCGTTGACCTTTTTGAACCTGAAAATTGTGTTAGTTTCTCTATGAGATAGTAAAAGAAGGTTCAAATTGAACAGCTGCTGTCAACAGCCATTCTAAGCTGAATGTGCCTCCTCTTGTCAGATCGCAGCAGCAATGCAGCTTAAGGCTTGGCAAGTACCAGCATGGGAGACTGACTGGGAATCCCAAGTTCTGTTGACCTTTTTGAACCTGAAAATTGTGTTTGTTTCTCTATGAGATAGTAAAAGAAGGTTCAAATTGAACAGCTGCTGTCAACGGCCATTCTAAGCTGAATGTGCCTGCTCTCGTCAGATCGCAGCAGCTTAAGGCTTGGCAAGTACCAGCATGGGAGACTGGCTGGGAATCCCAAGTTCCGTTGACCTTTTTGAACCTGAAAATTGTGTTAGTTTCTCTATGAGATAGTAAAAGAAGGTTCAAACTGAACAGCTGCTGTCAACGGCCATTCTAAGCTGAATGTGCCTGCTCTCGTCAGATCGCAGCAGCAATGCAGCTTAAGGCTTGGCAAGTACCAGCATGGGAGACTGGCTGGGAATCCCAAGTTCCGTTGACCTTTTTGAACCTGAAAATTGTGTTAGTTTCTCTATGAGATAGTAAAAGAAGGTTCAAATTGAACAGCTGCTGTCAACGGCCATTCTAAGCTGAATGTGCCTGCTCTCGTCAGATCGCAGCAGCAATGCAGCTTAAGGCTTGGCAAGTACCAGCATGGGAGACTGGCTGGAAATCCCAAGTTCTGTTGACCTTTTTGAACCTGAAAATTGTGTTAGTTTCTCTATGAGATAGTAAAAGAAGGTTCAAATTGAACAGCTGCTGTCAACGGCCATTCTAAGCTGAATGTGCGTGCTCTCGTCAGATCGCAGCAGCAATGCAGCTTAAGGCTTGGCAAGTACCAGTATGGGAGACTGGCTGGGAATCCCAAGTTCTGTTGACCTTTTTGAACCCTAAAAATTGTGTTAGTTTCTCTATGAGATAGTAAAAGAAGGTTCAAATTGAACAGCTGCTGTCAACGGCCATTCTAAGCTGAATGTGCGTGCTCTCGTCAGATCGCAGCAGCAATGCAGCTTAAGGCTTGGCAAGTACCAGCATGGGAGACTGGCTGGGAATCCCAAGTTCTGTTGACCTTTTTGAACCTGAAAATTGTGTTAGTTTCTCTATGAGATAGTAAAAGAAGGTTCAAATTGAACAGCTGCTGTCAACGGCCATTCTAAGCTGAATGTGCCTGATCTCGTCAGATCGCAGCAGCAATGCAGCTTAAGGCTTGGCAAGTACCAGCATGGGAGACTGGCTGGGAATCCCAAGTTCCGTTGACCTTTTTGAACCTGAAAATTGTGTTAGTTTCTCTATGAGATAGTAAAAGAAGGTTCAAATTGAACAGCTGCTGTCAACGGCCATTCTAAGCTGAATGTGCCTGCTCTCGTCAGATCGCAGCAGCAATGCAGCTTAAGGCTTGGCAAGTACCAGCATGGGAGACTGGCTGGGAATCCCAAGTTCCGTTGACCTTTTTGAACCTGAAAATTGTTAGTTTCTCTGTCAAAGATGGTAAAAGAAGGTTCAAATTGAACAGCTGCTGTCAACGGCCATTCTAAGCTGAATGTGCCTGCTCTCGTCAGATCGCAGCAGCAATGCAGCTTAAGGCTTGGCAAGTACCAGCATGGGAGACTGGCTGGGAATCCCAAGTTCCGTTGACCTTTTTGAACCTGAAAATTGTTAGTTTCTCTGTCAAAGATGGTAAAAGAAGGTTCAAATTGAACAGCTGCTGTCAACGGCCATTCTAAGCTGAATGTGCCTGCTCTCGTCAGATCGCAGCAGCAATGCAGCTTAATACTTGGCAAGTACCAGCATGGGAGACTGGCTGGGAATCCCAAGTTCCGTTGACCTTTTTGAACCTGAAAATTGTGTTAGTTTCTCTATGAGATAGTAAAAGAAGGTTCAAATTGAACAGCTGCTGTCAACGGCCATTCTAAGCTGAATGTGCCTGCTCTCGTCAGATCGCAGCAGCAATGCAGCTTAAGGCTTGGCAAGTACCAGCATGGGAGACTGGCTGGGAATCCCAAGTTCCGTTGACCTTTTTGAACCTGAAAATTGTGTTAGTTTCTCTATGAGATAGTAAAAGAAGGTTCAAATTGAACAGCTGCTGTCAACGGCCATTCTAAGCTGAATGTGCCTGCTCTCGTCAGATCGCAGCAGCTTAAGGCTTGGCAAGTACCAGCATGGGAGACTGGCTGGGAATCCCAAGTTCCGTTGACCTTTTTGAACCTGAAAATTGTGTTAGTTTCTCTATGAGATAGTAAAAGAAGGTTCAAATTGAACAGCTGCTGTCAACGGCCATTCTAAGCTGAATGTGCCTGCTCTCGTCAGATCGCAGCAGCTTAAGGCTTGGCAAGTACCAGCATGGGAGACTGGCTGGGAATCCCAAGTTCCGTTGACCTTTTTGAACCTGAAAATTGTGTTAGTTTCTCTATGACATAGTAAAAGAAGGTTCAAATTGAACAGCTGCTGTCAACAGCCATTCTAAGCTGAATGTGCCTGCTCTCGTCAGATCGCAGCAGCAATGCAGCTTAAGGCTTGGCAAGTACCAGCATGGGAGACTGACTGGGAATCCCAAGTTCTGTTGACCTTTTTGAACCTGAAAATTATGTTAGTTTCTCTATGAGATAGTAAAAGAAGGTTCAAATTGAACAGCTGCTGTCAACTGCCATTCTAAGCTGAATGTGCCTGCTCTCGTCAGATCGCAGCAGCTTAAGGCTTGGCAAGTACCAGCATGGGAGACTGGCTGGGAATCCTAAGTTCCGTTGACCTTTTTGAACCTGAAAATTGTGTTAGTTTCTCTATGAGATAGTAAAAGAAGGTTCAAACTGAACAGCTGCTGTCAACGGCCATTCTAAGCTGAATGTGCCTGCTTTCGTCAGATCGCAGCAGCAATGCAGCTTAAGGCTTGGCAAGTACCAGCATGGGAGACTGGCTGGAAATCCCAAGTTCTGTTGACCTTTTTGAACCTGAAAATTGTGTTAGTTTTTCTATGAGATAGTAAAAGAAGGTTCAAATTGAACAGCTGCTGTCAACGGCCATTCTAAGCTGAATGTGCCTGCTCTCGTCAGATCGCAGCAGCAATGCAGCTTAAGGCTTGGCAAGTACCAGTATGGGAGACTGGCTGGGAATCCCAAGTTCTGTTGACCTTTTTGAACCTGAAAATTGTGTTAGTTTCTCTATGAGATAGTAAAAGAAGGTTCAAATTGAACAGCTGCTGTCAACGGCCATTCTAAGCTGAATGTGCCTGCTCTCATCAGATCGCAGCAGCTTAAGGCTTGGCAAGTACCAGCATGGGAGACTGGCTGGGAATCTCAAGTTCCGTTGACCTTTTTGAACCTGAAAATTGTGTTAGTTTCTCTATGAGATAGTAAAAGAAGGTTCAAACTGAACAGCTGCTGTCAACGGCCATTCTAAGCTGAATGTGCCTGCTCTCGTCAGATCGCAGCATCAATGCAGCTTAAGGCTTGGCAAGTACCAGCAAGGGAGACTGGCTGGGAATCCCAAGTTCCGTTGACCTTTTTGAACCTGAAAATTGTGTTAGTTTCTCTATGAGATAGTAAAAGAAGGTTCAAATTGAACAGCTGCTGTCAACAGCCAATCTAAGCTGAATGTGCCTGCTCTCGTCAGATCACAGCAGCAATGCAGCTAAAGGCTTGGCAAGTACCAGCATGGGAGACTGGCTGGGAATCCCAAGTTCTGTTAACCTTTTTGAACCTGAAAATTGTGTTAGTTTCTCTATGAGATAGTAAAAGAAGGTTCAAATTGAACAGCTGCTATCAACGGCCATTCTAAGCTGAATGTGCGTGCTCTCGTCAGATCGCAGCAGCTTAAGGCTTGGCAAGTACCAGCATGGGAGACTGGCTGGGAATCTCAAGTTCCGTTGACCTTTTTGAACCTGAAAATTGTGTTAGTTTCTCTATGAGATAGTAAAAGAAGGTTCAAACTGAACAGCTGCTGTCAACGGCCATTCTAAGCTGAATGTGCCTGCTCTCGTCAGATCGCAGCAGCAATGCAGCTTAAGGCTTGGCAAGTACCAGCATGGGAGACTGGCTGGGAATCCCAAGTTCCGTTGACATTTTTGAACCTGAAAATTGTGTTAGTTTCTCTATGAGATAGTAAAAGAAGGTTCAAACTGAACAGCTGCTGTCACCGGCCATTCTAAGCTGAATGTGCCTGCTCTCGTCAGATCGCAGCAGCAATGCAGCTTAAGGCTTGGCAAGTACCAGCATGGGAGACTGGCTGGGAATCCCAAGTTCTGTTGACCATTTTGAACCAGAAAATTGTGTTAGTTTCTCTATGAGATAGTAAAAGAAGGTTCAAATTGAACAGCTGCTGTCAACGGCCATTCTAAGCTGAATGTGCCTGCTCTCGTCAGATCGCAGCAGCAATGCAGCTTAAGGCTTGGCAAGTACCAGCATGGGAGACAGGCTGGGAATCCCAAGTTCCGTTGACCTTTTTGAACCTGAAAATTGTGTTAGTTTCTCTATGAGATAGTAAAAGAAGGTTCAAATTGAACAGCTGCTGTCAACGGCCATTCTAAGCTGAATGTGCCTGCTCTCGTCAGATCGCAGCAGCAATGCAGCTTAAGGCTTGGCAAGTACCAGCATGGGAGACTGGATGGGAAGCCCAAGTTCCGTTGACCTTTTTAAACCTTAAAATTGTTAGTTTCTCTGTCAAAGATGGTAAAAGAAGGTTCAAATTGAACAGCTGCTGTCAACGGCCATTGTAAGCTGAATGTGCCTGCTCTTGTCAGATCGCAGCAGCAATGCAGCTTAAGGCTTGGCAAGTACCAGCATGGGAGACTGGCTGGGAATCCCAAGTTCCGTTGACCTTTTTGAACCTGAAAATTGTTTTAGTTTCTTTATGAGATAGTAAAAGAAGGTTCAAACTGAACAGCTGCTGTCAACGGCCATTCTAAGCTGAATGTGCCTGCTCTCATCAGATCGCAGCAGCAATGCAGCTTAAGGCTTGGCAAGTAACAGCATGGGAGACTGGCTGGGAATCCCAAGTTCCGTTGACCTTTTTGAACCTGAAAATTGTGTTAGTTTCTCTATGAGATAGTAAAAGAAGGTTCAAATTGAACAGCTGCTGTCAACGGCCATTCTAAGCTGAATGTGCCTGCTCTCGTCAGATCGCAGCAGCAATGCAGCTTAAGGCTTGGCAAGTACCAGCATGGGAGACTGGCTGGGAATCCCAAGTTCTGTTGACCTTTTTGAACCTGAAAATTGTGTTAGTTTCTCTATGAGATAGTAAAAGAAGGTTCAAATTGAACAGCTGCTGTCAACGGCCATTCTAAGCTGAATGTGCGTGCTCTTGTCAGATCACAGCAGCGATGCGACTTAAGGCTTGGCAAGTACCAGCATGGGAGACTGGCTGCGAATCCCAAGTTCCGTTGACCTTTTTGAACCTGAAAATTGTGTTAGTTTCTCTATGAGATAGTAAAAGAAGGTTCAAATTGAACAGCTGCTGTCAACGGCCATTCTAAGCTGAATGTGCCTGCTCTCGTCAGATCGCAGCAGCAATGCAGCTTAAGGCTTGGCAAGTGCCAGCATGGGAGACTGGCTGGGAATCCCAAGTTCCGTTGAGCTTTTTGAACCTGAAAATTGTGTTAGTTTCTCTATGAGATAGTAAAAGAAAGTAGAAATTAGGCAGCTGCTGTCAACGGCTATTCTAAGCTGAATGTGCCTGCTCTCGTCAGATCGCAGCAGCAATGCAGCTTAAGGCTTGGCAAGTACCAGCATGGGAGACTGGCTGGGAATCCCAAGTTCCGTTGACCCTTTTGAACCTGAAAATTGTTAGTTTCTCTGTCAAAGATGGTAAAAGAAGGTTCAAATTGAACAGCTGCTGTCAACGGCCATTCTAAGCTGAATGTGCCTGCTCTCGTCAGATCGCAGCAGCAATGCAGCTTAAGGCTTGGCAAGTACCAGCATGGGAGACTGGCTGGGAATCCCAAGTTCTGTTGACCTTTTTGAACCTGAAAATTGTGTTAGTTTCTCTATGAGATAGTAAAAGAAGGTTCAAATTGAACAGCTGCTGTCAACGGCCATTCTAAGCTGAATGTGCCTGCTCTCGTCAGATCGCAGCAGCTTAAGGCTTGGCAAGTACCAGCATGGGAGACTTGCTGGGAATCCCAAGTTCCGTTGACCTTTTTGAACCTGAAAATTGTGTTAGTTTCTCTATGAGATAGTAAAAGAAGGTTCAAATTGAACAGCTGCTGTCAACGGCCATTCTAAGCTGAATGTGCCTGCTCTCGTCAGTTCGCAGCAGCAATGCAGCTTAAGGCTTGGCAAGTACCAGCATGGGAGACTGGCTGGGAATCCCAAGTTCCGTTGACCTTTTTGAACCTGAAAATTGTGTTAGTTTCTCTATGAGATAGTAAAAGAAGGTTCAAATTGAACAGCTGCTGTCAACGGCCATTCTAAGCTGAATGTGCGTGCTCTCGTCAGATCGCAGCAGCAATGCAGCTTATGGCTTGGCAAGTACCAGCATGGGAGACTGGCTGGGAATCCCAAGTTCCGTTGACCTTTTTGAACCTGAAAATTGTGTTAGTTTCTCTATGAGATAGTAAAAGAAGGTTCAAATTGAACAGCTGCTGTCAACGGCCATTCTAAGCTGAATGTGCCTGCTCTCGTCAGATCGCAGCAGCAATGCAGCTTAAGGCTTGGCAAGTACCAGCATGGGAGACTGGCTGGGAATCCCAAGTTCCGTTGACCTTTTTGAACCTGAAAATTGTGTTAGTTTCTCTATGAGATAGTAAAAGAAGGTTCAAACTGAACAGCTGCTGTCAACGGCCATTCTAAGCTGAATGTGCCTGCTCTCGTCAGATCGCAGCAGCAATGCAGCTTAAGGCTTGGCAAGTACCAGCATGGGAGACTGGCTGGGAATCCCAAGTTCCGTTGACCTTTTTGAACCTGAAAATTGTGTTAGTTTCTCTATGAGATAGTAAAAGAAGGTTCAAATTGAACATCTGCTGTCAACGGCCATTCTAAGCTGAATGTGCCTGATCTCGTCAGATCGCAGCAGCAATGCAGCTTAAGGCTTGGCAAGTACCAGCATGGGAGACTAGCTGGGAATCCCAAGTTCCGTTGACCTTTTTGAACCTGAAAATTGTGTTAGTTTCTCTATGAGATAGTAAAAGAAGGTTCAAACTGAACAGCTGCTGTCAACGGCCATTCTAAGCTGAATGTGCCTGCTCTCGTCAGATCGCAGCAGCAATGCAGCTTAAGGCTTGGCAAGTACCAGCATGGGAGACTGGCTGGGAATCCCAAGTTCCGTTGATATTTTTAACCTGAAAATTGTGTTAGTTTCTCTATGAGATAGTAAAAGAAGGTTCAAACTGAACAGCTGCTGTCAACGGCCATTCTAAGCTGAATGTGCCTGCTCTCGTCAGATCGCAGCATCAATGCAGCTTAAGGCTTGGCAAGTACCAGCATGGGAGACTGGCTGGGAATCCCAAGTTCCGTTGACCTTTCTGAACCTGAAAATTGTGTTAGTTTCTCTATGAGATAGTAAAAGAAGGTTCAAATTGAACAGCTGCTGTCAACAGCCAATCTAAGCTGAATGTGCCTGCTCTCGTCAGATCACAGCAGCAATGCAGCTTAAGGCTTGGCAAGTACCAGCATGGGAGACTGGCTGGGAATCCCAAGTTCTGTTGACCTTTTTGAACCTGAAAATTGTGTTAGTTTCTCTATGAGATAGTAAAAGAAGGTTCAAATTGAACAGCTGCTGTCAACGGCCATTCTAAGCTGAATGTGCCTGCTCTCGTCAGATCGCAGCAGCTTAAGGCTTGGCAAGTACCAGCATGGGAGACTGGCTGGGAATCCCAAGTTCCGTTGACCTTTTTGAACCTGAAAATTGTTAGTTTCTCTGTCAAAGATGGTAAAAGAAGGTTCAAATTGAACAGCTGCTGTCAACGTCCATTCTAAGCTGAATGTGCCTGCTCTCGTCAGATCGCAGCAGCAATGCAGCTTAAGGCTTGGCAAGTACCAGCATGGGAGACTGGCTCGGAATCCCAAGTTCCGTTGACCTTTTTGAACCTGAAAATTGTGTTAGTTTCTCTATGAGATAGTAACAGAAGGTTCAAACTGAACAGCTGCTGTCAACGGCCATTCTAAGCTGAATGTGCCTGCTCTCGTCAGATGGCAGCAGCAATGCAGCTTAAGGCTTGGCAAGTACCAGCATGGGAGACTGGCTGGGAATCCCAAGTTCCGTTGACCTTTTTGAACCTGAAAATTGTGTTAGTTTCTCTATGAGATAGTAAAAGAAGGTTCAAATTGAACAGCTGCTGTCAA
Source organism: Engystomops pustulosus (assembly GCF_040894005.1). Taxonomy (NCBI): domain Eukaryota; kingdom Metazoa; phylum Chordata; class Amphibia; order Anura; family Leptodactylidae; genus Engystomops; species Engystomops pustulosus. The sequence goes on from NC_092419.1 coordinate 70,014,639, forward strand.
CGGCCATTCTAAGCTGAATGTGCCTGCTCTCGTCAGATCGCAGCAGCAATGCAGCTTAAGGCTTGGCAAGTACCAGCATGGGAGACTGGCTGGGAATCCCAAGTTCCGTTGACCTTTTTGAACCTGAAAATTGTTAGTTTCTCTGTCAAAGATGGTAAAAGAAGGTTCAAATTGAACAGCTGCTGTCAACGGCCATTCTAAGCTGTATGTGCCTGCTCTTGTCAGATCGCAGCAGCAATGCAGCTTAATGCTTGGCAAGTACCAGCATGGGAGACTGGCTGGGAATCCCAAGTTCCGTTGACCTTTTTGAACCTGAAAATTGTGTTAGTTTCTCTATGAGATAGTAAAAGAAGGTTCAAACTGAACAGCTGCTGTCAACGGCCATTCTAAGCTGAATGTGCCTGCTCTCGTCAGATCGCAGCAGCAATGCAGTTTAAGGCTTGGCAAGTACCAGCATGGGAGACTGGCTGGGAATCCCAAGTTCCGTTGACCTTTTTGAACCTGAAAATTGTGTTAGTTTCTCTATGAGATAGTAAAAGAAGGTTCAAATTGAACAGCTGCTGTCAACAGCCATTCTAAGCTGAATGTGCCTGCTCTCGTCAGATCGCAGCAGCAATGCAGCTTAAGGCTTGGCAAGTACCAGCATGGGAGACTGACTGGGAATCCCAAGTTCTGTTGACCTTTTTGAACCTGAAAATTGTGTTAGTTTCTCTATGAGATAGTAAAAGAAGGTTCAAATTGAACAGCTGCTGTCAACGGCCATTCTAAGCTGAATGTGCCTGCTCTCGTCAGATCGCAGCAGAAATGCAGCTTAAGGCTTGGCAAATACCAGCATGGGAGACTGGCTGGGAATCCCAAGTTCCGTTGACCTTTTTGAACCTGAAAATTGTGTTAGTTTCTCTATGAGATAGTAAAAGAAGGTTCAAATTGAACAGCTGCTGTCAAAGGCCATTCTAAGCTGAATGTGCCTGCTCTCGTCAGATCGCAGCAGCAATGCATCTTAAGGCTTGGCAAGTACCAGCATGGGAGACTGTCTGGGAATCCCAAGTTCTGTTGACCTTTTTGAACCTGAAAATTGTGTTAGTTTTTCTATGAGATAGTAAAAGAAGGTTCAAATTGAACAGCTGCTGTCAACGGCCATTCTAAGCTGAATGTGCGTGCTCTCGTCAGATCGCAGCAGCAATGCAGCTTAAGGCTTGGCAAGTACCAGCATGGGAGACTGCCTGGGAATCCCAAGTTCCGTTGACCTTTTTGAACCTGAAAATTGTGTTAGTTTCTCGATGAGATAGTAAAAGAAGGTTCAAACTGAACAGCTGCTGTCAACGGCCATTCTAAGCTGAATGTGCCTGCTCTCGTCAGATCGCAGCAGCAATGCAGCTTAAGGCTTGGCAAGTACCAGCATGGGAGACTGGCTGGGAATCCCAAGTTCCGTTGACCTTTTTGAACCTGAAAATTGTGTTAGTTTCTCTATGAGATAGTAAAAGAAGGTTCAAATTGAACAGCTGCTGTCAACGGCCATTCTAAGCTGAATGTGCCTGCTCTCGTCAGATCGCAGCAGCAATGCAGCTTAAGGCTTGGCAAGTACCAGCATGGGAGACTGGCTGGGAATCCCAAGTTCTGTTGACCTTTTTGAACCTGAAAATTGTGTTAGTTTTTCTATGAGATAGTAAAAGAAGGTTCAAATTGAACAGCTGCTGTCAACGGCCATTCTAAGCTGAATGTGCCTGCTCTCGTCAGATCGCAGCAGCAATGCAGCTTAAGGCTTGGCAAGTACCAGTATGGGAGACTGCCTGGGAATCCCAAGTTCTGTTGACCTTTTTGAACCTGAAAATTGTGTTAGTTTCTCTATGAGATAGTAAAAGAAGGTTCAAATTGAACAGCTGCTGTCAACGGCCATTCTAAGCTGAATGTGCCTGCTTTCGTCAGATCGCAGCAGCAATGCAGCTTAAGGCTTGGCAAGTACCAGTATGGGAGACTGGCTGGGAATCCCAAGTTCTGTTGACCTTTTTGAACCTGAAAATTGTGTTAGTTTCTCTATGAGATAGTAAAAGAAGGTTCAAACTGAACAGCTGCTGTCAACGGCCATTCTAAGCTGAATGTGCCTGCTCTCGTCAGACCGCAGCAGCAATGCAGCTTAAGGCTTGGCAAGTACCAGCATGGGAGACTGGCTGGGAATCCCAAGTTCCGTTGACCTTTTTGAACCTGAAAATTGTGTTAGTTTCTCTATGAGATAGTAAAAGAAGGTTCAAATTGAACATCTGCTGTCAACGGCCATTCTAAGCTGAATGTGCCTGATCTCGTCAGATCGCAGCAGCAATGCAGCTTAAGGCTTGGCAAGTACCAGCATGGGAGACTGGCTGGGAATCCCAAGTTCCGTTGACCTTTTTGAACCTGAAAATTGTGTTAGTTTCTCTATGAGATAGTAAAAGAAGGTTCAAACTGAACAGCTGCTGTCAACGGCCATTCTAAGCTGAATGTGCCTGCTCTCGTCAGATCGCAGCAGCAATGCAGCTTAAGGCTTGGCAAGTACCAGCATGGGAGACTGGCTGGGAATCCCAAGTTCCGTTGATATTTTTAACCTGAAAATTGTGTTAGTTTCTCTATGAGATAGTAAAAGAAGGTTCAAACTGAACAGCTGCTGTCAACGGCCATTCTAAGCTGAATGTGCCTGCTCTCGTCAGATCGCAGCATCAATGCAGCTTAAGGCTTGGCAAGTACCAGCATGGGAGACTGGCTGGAAATCCCAAGTTCCGTTGACCTTTTTGAACCTGAAAATTGTGTTAGTTTCTCTATGAGATAGTAAAAGAAGGTTCAAATTGTACAGCTGCTGTCAACAGCCAATCTAAGCTGAATGTGCCTGCTCTCGTCAGATCACAGCAGCAATGCAGCTTAAGGCTTGGCAAGTACCAGCATGGGAGACTGGCTGGGAATCCCAAGTTCTGTTGACCTTTTTGAACCTGAAAATTGTGTTAGTTTCTCTATGAGATAGTAAAAGAAGGTTCAAATTGAACAGCTGCTGTCAACGGCCATTCTAAGCTGAATGTGCCTGCTCTCGTCAGATCGCAGCAGCTTAAGGCTTGGCAAGTACCAGCATGGGAGACTGGCTGGGAATCCCAAGTTCCGTTGACCTTTTTGAACCTGAAAATTGTGTTAGTTTCTCTATGAGATAGTAAAAGAAGGTTCAAATTGAACAGCTGCTGTCAACAGCCAATCTAAGCTGAATGTGCCTGCTCTCGTCAGATCGCAGCAGCAATGCAGCTTAAGGCTTGGCAAGTACCAGCATGGGAGACTGGCTGGGAATCCCAAGTTCTGTTGACCTTTTTGAACCTGAAGATTGTGTTAGTTTCTCTATGAGATAGTAAAAGAAGGTTCAAATTGAACAGCTGCTGTCAACGGCCATTCTAAGCTGAATGTGCCTGCTCTCGTCAGATCGCAGCAGCTTAAGGCTTGGCAAGTACCAGCATGGGAGACTGGCTGGGAATCCCAAGTTCCGTTGACCTTTTTGAACCTGAAAATTGTGTTAGTTTCTCTATGAGATAGTAAAAGAAGGTTCAAACTGAACAGCTGCTGTCAACGGCCATTCTAAGCTGAATGTGCCTGCTCTCGTCAGATCGCAGCAGCAATGCAGCTTAAGGCTTGGCAAGTACCAGCATGGGAGACTGGCTGGGAATCCCAAGTTCCGTTCACCTTTTTGAACCTGAAAATTGTGTTAGTTTCTCTATGAGATAGTAAAAGAAGGTTCAAACTGAACAGCTGCTGTCAACGGCCATTCTAAGCTGAATGTGCCTGCTCTCGTCAGATCGCAGCAGCAATGCAGCTTAAGGCTTGGCAAGTACCAGCATGGGAGACTGGCTGGGAATCCCAAGTTTCGTTGACCTTTTTGAACCTGAAAATTGTGTTAGTTTCTCTATGAGATAGTAAAAGAAAGTAGAAATTAGGCAGCTGCTGTCAACGGCCATTCTAAGCTGAATGTGCCTGCTCTCGTTAGATCGCAGCAGCAATGCAGCTTAAGGCTTGGCAAGTACCAGCATGGGAGACTGGCTGGGAATCCCAAGTTCTGCTGACCTTTTTGAACCTGAAAATTGTTAGTTTCTCTGTCAAAGATGGTAAAAGAAGGTTCAAATTGAACAGCTGCTGTCAACGGCCATTATAAGCTGAATGTGCCTGCTCTCGTCAGATGGCAGCAGCAATGCAGCTTAAGGCTTGGCAAGTACCAGCATGGGAGACTGGCTGGGAATCCCAAGTTCCGTTGACCTTTTTGAACCTGAAAATTGTGTTAGTTTCTCTATGAGATAGTAAAAGAAGGTTCAAATTGAACAGCTGCTGTCAACAGCCAATCTAAGCTGAATGTGCCTGCTCTCGTCAGATCGCAGCAGCAATGCAGCTTAAGGCTTGGCAAGTACCAGCATGGGAGACTGGCTGGGAATCCCAAGTTCTGTTTACCTTTTTGAACCTGAAAATTGTGTTAGTTTCTCTATGAGATAGTAAAAGAAGGTTCAAATTGAACAGCTGCTGTCAACGGCCATTCTAAGCTGAATGTGCCTGCTCTCGTCAGATCGCAGCAGCTTAAGGCTTGGCAAGTACCAGCATGGGAGACTGGCTGGGAATCCCAAGTTCCGTTGACCTTTTTGAACCTGAAAATTGTGTTAGTTTCTCTATGAGATAGTAAAAGAAGGTTCAAATTGAACAGCTGCTGTCAACGGCCATTCTAAGCTGAATGTGCCTGCTCTCGTCAGATTGCAGCAGCAATGCAGCTTAAGGCTTGGCAAGTACCAGCATGGGAGACTGGCTGGGAATCCCAAGTTCCGTTGACCTTTTTGAACCTGAAAATTGTGTTAGTTTCTCTATGAGATAGTAAAAGAAGGTTCAAATTGAACAGCTGCTGTCAACAGCCAATCTAAGCTGAATGTGCCTGCTCTCGTCAGATCGCAGCAGCAATGCAGCTTAAGGCTTGGCAAGTACCAGCATGGGAGACAGGCTGGGAATCCCAAGTTCCGTTGACCTTTTTGAACCTGAAAATTGTGTTAGTTTCTCTATGAGATAGTAAAAGAAGGTTCAAATTGAACAGCTGCTGTCAACGGCCATTCTAAGCTGAATGTGCCTGCTCTCGTCAGATCGCAGCAGCAATGCAGCTTAAGGCTTGGCAAGTACCAGCATGGGAGACTGGCTGGGAATCCCAAGTTCCGTTGACCTTTTTGAACCTGAAAATTGTATTAGTTTCTCTATGAGATAGTAAAAGAAGGTTCAAACTGAACAGCTGCTGTCAACGGCCATTCTAAGCTGAATGTGCCTGCTCTCGTCAGATCGCAGCAGCAATGCAGCTTAAGGCTTGGCAAGTACCAGCATGGGAGACTGGCTGGGAATCCCAAGTTCCGTTGATATTTTTAACCTGAAAATTGTGTTAGTTTCTCTATGAGATAGTAAAAGAAGGTTCAAACTGAACAGCTGCTGTCAACGGCCATTCTAAGCTGAATGTGCCTGCTCTCGTCAGATCGCAGCATCAATGCAGCTTAAGGCTTGGCAAGTACCAGCATGGGAGACTGGCTGGGAATCCCAAGTTCCGTTGACCTTTTTGAACCTGAAAATTGTGTTAGTTTCTCTATGAGATAGTAAAAGAAGGTTCAAATTGTACAGCTGCTGTCAACAGCCAATCTAAGCTGAATGTGCCTGCTCTCGTCAGATCACAGCAGCAATGCAGCTTAAGGCTTGGCAAGTACCAGCATGGGAGACTGGCTGGGAATCCCAAGTTCCGTTGACATTTTTGAACCTGAAAATTGTGTTAGTTTCTCTATGAGATAGTAAAAGAAGGTTCAAACTGAACAGCTGCTGTCAACGGCCATTCTAAGCTGAATGTGCCTGCTCTCGTCAGATCGCAGCATCAATGCAGCTTAAGGCTTGGCAAGTACCAGCATGGGAGACTGGCTGGGAATCCCAAGTTCCGTTGACCTTTTTGAACCTGAAAATTGTGTTAGTTTCTCTATGAGATAGTAAAAAAAGGTTCAAACTGAACAGCTGCTGTCAACGGCCATTCTAAGCTGAATGTGCCTGCTCTCGTCAGATCGCAGCAGCAATGCAGCTTAAGGCTTGGCAAGTACCAGCATGGGAGACTGGCTGGGAATCCCAAGTTCCGTTGACATTTTTGAACCTGAAAATTGTGTTAGTTTCTCTATGAGATAGTAAAAGAAGGTTCAAATTGAACAGCTGCTGTCAACAGCCAATCTAAGCTGAATGTGCCTGCTCTCGTCAGATCGCAGCAGCAATGCAGCTTAAGGCTTGGCAAGTACCAGCATGGGAGACTGGCTGGGAATCCCAAGTTCCGTTCACCTTTTTGAACCTGAAAATTGTGTTAGTTTCTCTATGAGATAGTAAAAGAAGGTTCAAATTGAACAGCTGCTGTCAACGGCCATTCTAAGCTGAATGTGCCTGCTCTCGTCAGATCGCAGCAGCAATGCAGCTTAAGGCTTGGCAAGTACCAGCATGGGAGACTGGCTGGAAATCCCAAGTTCTGTTGACCTTTTTGAACCTGAAAATTGTGTTAGTTTCTCTATGAGATAGTAAAAGAAGGTTCAAATTGAACAGCTGCTGTCAACGGCCATTCTAAGCTGAATGTGCCTGCTCTCGTCAGATCGCAGCAGCAATGCAGCTTAAGGCTTGGCAAGTACCAGCATGGGAGACTGGCTGGGAATCCCAAGTTCCGTTGACCTTTTTGAACCTGAAAATTGTTAGTTTCTCTGTCAAAGATGGTAAAAGAAGGTTCAAATTGAACAGCTGCTGTCAACGTCCATTCTAAGCTGAATGTGCCTGCTCTCGTCAGATCGCAGCAGCAATGCAGCTTAAGGCTTGGCAAGTACCAGCATGGGAGACTGGCTCGGAATCCCAAGTTCCGTTGACCTTTTTGAACCTGAAAATTGTGTTAGTTTCTCTATGAGATAGTAAAAGAAGGTTCAAATTGAACAGCTGCTGTCAACGGCCATTCTAAGCTGAATGTGCCTGCTCTCGTCAGATCGCAGCAGCAATGCAGCTTAAGGCTTGGCAAGTACCAGCATGGGAGACTGGCTGGGAATCCCAAGTTCCGTTGACCTTTTTGAACCTGAAAATTGTGTTAGTTTCTCTATGAGATAGTAAAAGAAGGTTCAAATTGAACAGCTGCTGTCAACGGCCATTCTAAGCTGAATGTGCCTGCTCTCGTCAGATCGCAGCAGCAATGCAGCTTAAGGCTTGGCAAGTACCAGCATGGGAGACTGGCTGGGAATCCCAAGTTCCGTTGACCTTTTTGAACCTGAAAATTGTATTAGTTTCTCTATGAGATAGTAAAAGAAGGTTCAAACTGAACAGCTGCTGTCAACGGCCATTCTAAGCTGAATGTGCCTGCTCTCGTCAGATCGCAGCAGCAATGCAGCTTAAGGCTTGGCAAGTACCAGCATGGGAGACTGGCTGGGAATCCCAAGTTCCGTTGATATTTTTAACCTGAAAATTGTGTTAGTTTCTCTATGAGATAGTAAAAGAAGGTTCAAACTGAACAGCTGCTGTCAACGGCCATTCTAAGCTGAATGTGCCTGCTCTCGTCAGATCGCAGCATCAATGCAGCTTAAGGCTTGGCAAGTACCAGCATGGGAGACTGGCTGGGAATCCCAAGTTCCGTTGACCTTTTTGAACCTGAAAATTGTGTTAGTTTCTCTATGAGATAGTAAAAGAAGGTTCAAATTGTACAGCTGCTGTCAACAGCCAATCTAAGCTGAATGTGCCTGCTCTCGTCAGATCACAGCAGCAATGCAGCTTAAGGCTTGGCAAGTACCAGCATGGGAGACTGGCTGGGAATCCCAAGTTCCGTTGACATTTTTGAACCTGAAAATTGTGTTAGTTTCTCTATGAGATAGTAAAAGAAGGTTCAAACTGAACAGCTGCTGTCAACGGCCATTCTAAGCTGAATGTGCCTGCTCTCGTCAGATCGCAGCATCAATGCAGCTTAAGGCTTGGCAAGTACCAGCATGGGAGACTGGCTGGGAATCCCAAGTTCCGTTGACCTTTTTGAACCTGAAAATTGTGTTAGTTTCTCTATGAGATAGTAAAAAAAGGTTCAAACTGAACAGCTGCTGTCAACGGCCATTCTAAGCTGAATGTGCCTGCTCTCGTCAGATCGCAGCAGCAATGCAGCTTAAGGCTTGGCAAGTACCAGCATGGGAGACTGGCTGGGAATCCCAAGTTCCGTTGACATTTTTGAACCTGAAAATTGTGTTAGTTTCTCTATGAGATAGTAAAAGAAGGTTCAAATTGAACAGCTGCTGTCAACAGCCAATCTAAGCTGAATGTGCCTGCTCTCGTCAGATCGCAGCAGCAATGCAGCTTAAGGCTTGGCAAGTACCAGCATGGGAGACTGGCTGGGAATCCCAAGTTCCGTTCACCTTTTTGAACCTGAAAATTGTGTTAGTTTCTCTATGAGATAGTAAAAGAAGGTTCAAACTGAACAGCTGCTGTCAACGGCCATTCTAAGCTGAATGTGCCTGCTCTCGTCAGATCGCAGCAGCAATGCAGCTTAAGGCTTGGCAAGTACCAGCATGGGAGACTGGCTGGAAATCCCAAGTTCTGTTGACCTTTTTGAACCTGAAAATTGTGTTAGTTTCTCTATGAGATAGTAAAAGAAGGTTCAAATTGAACAGCTGCTGTCAACGGCCATTCTAAGCTGAATGTGCCTGCTCTCGTCAGATCGCAGCAGCAATGCAGCTTAAGGCTTGGCAAGTACCAGCATGGGAGACTGGCTGGGAATCCCAAGTTCCGTTGACCTTTTTGAACCTGAAAATTGTTAGTTTCTCTGTCAAAGATGGTAAAAGAAGGTTCAAATTGAACAGCTGCTGTCAACGTCCATTCTAAGCTGAATGTGCCTGCTCTCGTCAGATCGCAGCACCAATGCAGCTTAAGGCTTGGCAAGTACCAGCATGGGAGACTGGCTCGGAATCCCAAGTTCCGTTGACCTTTTTGAACCTGAAAATTGTGTTAGTTTCTCTATGAGATAGTAAAAGAAGGTTCAAATTGAACAGCTGCTGTCAACGGCCATTCTAAGCTGAATGTGCCTGCTCTCGTCAGATCGCAGCAGCAATGCAGCTTAAGGCTTGGCAAGTACCAGCATGGGAGACTGGCTGGGAATCCCAAGTTCCGTTGACCTTTTTGAACCTGAAAATTGTGTTAGTTTCTCTATGAGATAGTAAAAGAAGGTTCAAATTGAACAGCTGCTGTCAACGGCCATTCTAAGCTGAATGTGCCTGCTCTCGTCAGATCGCAGCAGCAATGCAGCTTAAGGCTTGGCAAGTACCAGCATGGGAGACTGGCTGGGAATCCCAAGTTCCGTTGACCTTTTTGAACCTGAAAATTGTTAGTTTCTCTGTCAAAGATGGTAAAAGAAGGTTCAAATTGAACAGCTGCTGTCAACGGCCATTCTAAGCTGTATGTGCCTGCTCTCGTCAGATCGCAGCAGCAATGCAGCTTAATGCTTGGCAAGTACCAGCATGGGAGACTGGCTGGGAATCCCAAGTTCCGTTGACCTTTTTGAACCTGAAAATTGTGTTAGTTTCTCTATGAGATAGTAAAAGAAGGTTCAAACTGAACAGCTGCTGTCAACGGCCATTCTAAGCTGAATGTGCCTGCTCTCGTCAGATCGCAGCAGCAATGCAGTTTAAGGCTTGGCAAGTACCAGCATGGGAGACTGGCTGGGAATCCCAAGTTCCGTTGACCTTTTTGAACCTGAAAATTGTGTTAGTTTCTCTATGAGATAGTAAAAGAAGGTTCAAATTGAACAGCTGCTGTCAACAGCCATTCTAAGCTGAATGTGCCTGCTCTTGTCAGATCGCAGCAGCAATGCAGCTTAAGGCTTGGCAAGTACCAGCATGGGAGACTGACTGGGAATCCCAAGTTCTGTTGATCTTTTTGAACCTGAAAATTGTGTTAGTTTCTCTATGAGATAGTAAAAGAAGGTTCAAATTGAACAGCTGCTGTCAACGGCCATTCTAAGCTGAATGTGCCTGCTCTCGTCAGATCGCAGCAGCTTAAGGCTTGGCAAGTACCAGCATGGGAGACTGGCTGGGAATCCCAAGTTCCGTTGACCTTTTTGAACCTGAAAATTGTGTTAGTTTCTCTATGAGATAGTAAAAGAAGGTTCAAACTGAACAGCTGCTGTTAACGGCCATTCTAAGCTGAATGTGCCTGCTCTCGTCAGATCGCAGCAGCAATGCAGCTTAAGGCTTGGCAAGTACCAGCATGGGAGACTGGCTGGGAATCCCAAGTTCCGTTGACCTTTTTGAACCTGAAAATTGTGTTAGTTTCTCTATGAGATAGTAAAAGAAGGTTCAAATTGAACAGCTGCTGTCAACGGCCATTCTAAGCTGAATGTGCCTGCTCTCGTCAGATCGCAGCAGCAATGCAGCTTAAGGCTTGGCAAGTACCAGCATGGGAGACTGTCTGGGAATCCCAAGTTCTGTTGACCTTTTTGAACCTGAAAATTGTGTTAGTTTTTCTATGAGATAGTAAAAGAAGGTTCAAATTGAACAGCTGCTGTTAACGGCCATTCTAAGCAGAATGTGCCTGCTCTCGTCAGATCGCAGCAGCAATGCAGCTTAAGGCTTGGCAAGTACCAGTATGGGAGACTGGCTGGGAATCCCAAGTTCCGTTGACATTTTTGAACCTGAAAATTGTGTTAGTTTCTCTATGAGATAGTAAAAGAAGGTTCAAATTGAACAGCTGCTGTCAACGGCCATTCTAAGCTGAATGTGCGTGCTCTCGTCAGAGCGCAGCAGCAATGCAGCTTAAGGCTTGGCAAGTACCAGTATGGGAGACTGGCTGCGAATCCCAAGTTCTGTTGACCTTTTTGAACCTGAAAATTGTGTTAGTTTCTCTATGAGATAGTAAAAGAAGGTTCAAATTGAACAGCTGCTGTCAACGGCCATTCTAAGCTGAATGTGCGTGCTCTCGTCAGATCGCAGCAGCAATGCAGCTTAAGGCTTGGCAAGTACCAGCATGGGAGACTGGCTGGGAATCCCAAGTTCCGTTGACCTTTTTGAACCTGAAAATTGTGTTAGTTTCTCTATGAGATAGTAAAAGAAGGTTCAAATTGAACAGCTGCTGTCAACGGCCATTCTAAGCTGAATGTGCCTGCTCTCGTCAGATAGCAGCAGCAATGCAGCTTAAGGCTTGGCAAGTACCAGCATGGGAGACTGGCTGGGAATCCCAAGTTCTGTTGACCTTTTTGAACCTGAAAATTGTGTTAGTTTTTCTATGAGATAGTAAAAGAAGGTTCAAATTGAACAGCTGCTGTCAACGGCCATTCTAAGCTGAATGTGCCTGCTCTCGTCAGATCGCAGCAGCAATGCAGCTTAAGGCTTGGCAAGTACCAGTATGGGAGACTGGCTGGGAATCCCAAGTTCTGTTGACCTTTTTGAACCTGAAAATTGTGTTAGTTTCTCTATGAGATAGTAAAAGAAGGTTCAAATTGAACAGCTGCTGTCAACGGCCATTCTAAGCTGAATGTGCGTGCTCTCGTCAGATCGCAGCAGCAATGCAGCTTAAGGCTTGGCAAGTACCAGCATGGGAGACTGGCTGGGAATCCCAAGTTCCGTTGACCTTTTTGAACCTGAAAATTGTGTTAGTTTCTCTATGAGATAGTAAAAGAAGGTTCAAACTGAACAGCTGCTGTCAACGGCCATTCTAAGCTGAATGTGCCGGCTCTCGTCAGATCACAGCAGCAATGCAGCTTAAGGCTTGGCAAGTACCAGCATGGGAGACTGGCTGGGAATCCCAAGTTCCGTTGACCTTTTTGAACCTGAAAATTGTGTTAGTTTCTCTATGAGATAGTAAAAGAAGGTTCAAATTGAATATCTGCTGTCAACCGCCATTCTAAGCTGAATGTGCCTGATCTCGTCAGATCGCAGCAGCAATGCAGCTTAAGGCTTGGCAAGTACCAGCATGGGAGACTGGCTGGGAATCCCAAGTTCCGTTGACCTTTTTGAACCTGAAAATTGTGTTAGTTTCTCTATGAGATAGTAAAAGAAGGTTCAAACTGAACAGCTGCTGTCAACGGCCATTCTAAGCTGAATGTGCCTGCTCTCGTCAGATCGCAGCAGCAATGCAGCTTAAGGCTTGGCAAGTACCAGCATGGGAGACTGGCTGGGAATCCCAAGTTCCGTTGATATTTTTAACCTGAAAATTGTGTTAGTTTCTCTATGAGATAGTAAAAGAAGGTTCAAACTGAACAGCTGCTGTCAACGGCCATTCTAAGCTGAATGTGCCTGCTCTCGTCAGATCGCAGCATCAATGCAGCTTAAGGCTTGGCAAGTACCAGCATGGGAGACTGGCTGGGAATCCCAAGTTCCGTTGACCTTTTTGAACCTGAAAATTGTGTTAGTTTCTCTATGAGATAGTAAAAGAAGGTTCAAATTGTACAGCTGCTGTCAACAGCCAATCTAAGCTGAATGTGCCTGCTCTCGTCAGATCACAGCAGCAATGCAGCTTAAGGCTTGGCAAGTACCAGCATGGGAGACTGGCTGGGAATCCCAAGTTCTGTTGACCTTTTTGAACCTGAAAATTGTGTTAGTTTCTCTATGAGATAGTAAAAGAAGGTTCAAATTGAACAGCTGCTGTCAACGGCCATTCTAAGCTGAATGTGCCTGCTCTCGTCAGATCGCAGCAGCTTAAGGCTTGGCAAGTACCAGCATGGGAGACTGGCTGGGAATCCGAAGTTCCGTTGACCTTTTTGAACCAGAAAATTGTGTTAGTTTCTCTATGAGATAGTAAAAGAAGGTTCAAACTGAACAGCTGCTGTCAACGGCCATTCTAAGCTGAATGTGCCTGCTCTCGTCAGATCGCAGCAGCTTAAGGCTTGGCAAGTACCAGCATGGGAGACTGGCTGGGAATCCCAAGTTCCGTTGACATTTTTGAACCTGAAAATTGTGTTAGTTTCTCTATGAGATAGTAAAAGAAGGTTCAAACTGAACAGCTGCTGTCAACGGCCATTCTAAGCTGAATGTGCCTGCTCTCGTCAGATCGCAGCATCAATGCAGCTTAAGGCTTGGCAAGTACCAGCATGGGAGACTGGCTGGGAATCCCAAGTTCCGTTGACCTTTTTGAACCTGAAAATTGTGTTAGTTTCTCTATGAGATAGTAAAAGAAGGTTCAAATTGAACAGCTGCTGTCAACGGCCATTCTAAGCTGAATGTGCCTGCTCTCGTCAGATCGCAGCAGCAATGCAGCTTAAGGCTTGGCAAGTACCAGCATGGGAGACTGGCTGGGAATCCCAAGTTCCGTTGATCTTTTTGAACCTGAAAATTGTTAGTTTCTCTGTCAAAGATGGTAAAAGAAGGTTCAAATTGAACAGCTGCTGTCAACGTCCATTCTAAGCTGAATGTGCCTGCTCTCGTCAGATCGCAGCAGCCAATGCAGCTTAAGGCTTGGCAAGTACCAGCATGGGAGACTGGCTCGGAATCCCAAGTTCCGTTGACCTTTTTGAACCTGAAAATTGTGTTAGTTTCTCTATGAGATAGTAAAAGAAGGTTCAAACTGAACAGCTGCTGTCAACGGCCATTCTAAGCTGAATGTGCCTGCTCTCGTCAGATCGCAGCAGCAATGCAGCTTAAGGCTTGGCAAGTACCAGCATGGGAGACTGGCTGGGAATCCCAAGTTCCGTTGACCTTTTTGAACCTGAAAATTGTGTTAGTTTCTCTATGAGATAGTAAAAGAAGGTTCAAATTGAACAGCTGCTGTCAACAGCCATTCTAAGCTGAATGTGCCTGCTCTCGTCAGATCGCAGCAGCAATGCAGCTTAAGGCTTGGCAAGTACCAGCATGGGAGACTGGCTGGGAATCCCAAGTTCCGTTGACCTTTTTGAACCTATAAATTGTTAGTTTCTCTGTCAAAGATGGTAAAAGAAGGTTCAAATTGAACAGCTGCTGTCAATGGCCATTCTAAGCTGTATGTGCCTGCTCTCGTCAGATCGCAGCAGCAATGCAGCTTAATGCTTGGCAAGTACCAGCATGGGAGACTGGCTGGGAATCCCAAGTTCCGTTGACCTTTTTGAACCTGAAAATTGTGTTAGTTTCTCTATGAGATAGTAAAAGAAGGTTCAAACTGAGCAGCTGCTGTCAACGGCCATTCTAAGCTGAATGTGCCTGCTCTCGTCAGATCGCAGCAGCAATGCAGTTTAAGGCTTGGCAAGTACCAGCATGGGAGACTGGCTGGGAATCCCAAGTTCCGTTGACCTTTTTGAACCTGAAAATTGTGTTAGTTTCTCTATGAGATAGTAAAAGAAGGTTCAAATTGAACAGCTGCTGCTGTCAACAGCCATTCTAAGCTGAATGTGCCTGCTCTCGTCAGATCGCAGCAGCAATGCAGCTTAAGGCTTGGCAAGTACCAGCATGGGAGACTGACTGGGAATCCCAAGTTCTGTTGACCTTTTTGAACCTGAAAATTGTGTTAGTTTCTCTATGAGATAGTAAAAGAAGGTTCAAATTGAACAGCTGCTGTCAACGGCCATTCTAAGCTGAATGTGCCTGCTCTCGTCAGATCGCAGCAGCTTAAGGCTTGGCAAGTACCAGCATGGGAGACTGGCTGGGAATCCCAAGTTCCGTTGACCTTTTTGAACCTGAAAATTGTGTTAGTTTCTCTATGAGATAGTAAAAGAAGGTTCAAACTGAACAGCTGCTGTCAACGGCCATTCTAAGCTGAATGTGCCTGCTCTCGTCAGATCGCAGCAGCAATGCAGCTTAAGGCTTGGCAAGTACCAGCATGGGAGACTGGCTGGGAATCCCAAGTTCCGTTGACCTTTTTGAACCTGAAAATTGTGTTAGTTTCTCTATGAGATAGTAAAAGAAGGTTCAAATTGAACAGCTGCTGTCAACGGCCATTCTAAGCTGAATGTGCCTGCTCTCGTCAGATCGCAGCAGCAATGCAGCTTAAGGTTTGGCAAGTACCAGTATGGGAGACTGGCTGGGAATCCTAAGTTCCGTTTACCTTTTTGAACCTGAAAATTGTGTTAGTTTCTCTATGAGATAGTAAAAGTAGGTTCAAATTGACCAGCTGGTGTCAACAGCCATTCGAAGCTGAATGTGCCTGCTCTCGTCAGATCGCAGCAGCAATGCAGTTTAAGGCTTGGCAAGTACCATAATGGGAGACTGGCTGGGAATCCCAAGTTCCGTTGACCTTTTTGAACCTGAAAATTGTGTTAGTTTCTCTGTCAAAGATGGTAAAAGAAGGTTAAAATTGAACAGCTGCTGTCAATGTCCATTCTAAGCTGAATGTGCCTGCTCTCGTCAGATCGCAGCAGCCAATGCAGCTTAAGGCTTGGCAAGTACCAGCATGGGAGACTGGCTGGGAATCCTAAGTTCCGTTTACCTTTTTGAACCTGAAAATTGTGTTAGTTTCTCTATGAGATAGTAAAAGTAGGTTCAAATTGACCAGCTGGTGTCAACAGCCATTCGAAGCTGAATGTGCCTGCTCTCGTCAGATCGCAGCAGCAATGCAGTTTAAGGCTTGGCAAGTACCATAATGGGAGACTGGCTGGGAATCCCAAGTTCCGTTGACCTTTTTGAACCTGAAAATTGTGTTAGTTTCTCTGTCAAAGATGGTAAAAGAAGGTTAAAATTGAACAGCTGCTGTCAATGTCCATTCTAAGCTGAATGTGCCTGCTCTCGTCAGATCGCAGCAGCAATGCAGTCTAAGGCTTGGCAAGTACCAGAATGGGAGACTGGCTGGGAATACCAAGTTCCATTGACCTTTTTGAACCTGAAAATTGTGTTAGTTTCTCTGTCAAAGATGGTAAAAAAAGGTTCAAATTGAACAGCTGGTGTCAATGTCCATTCTAAGCTGAATGTGCCTGCTCTCGTCAGATCGCAGCAGCAATGCAGCTTAAGGCTTGGCAAGTACCAGCATGGGAGACTGGCTGGGAATCCCAAGTTCCGTTGACCTTTTTGAACCTTAAAATTGTGTTAGTTTCTCTGTCAAAGATGGTAAAAGAAGGTTCAAATTGAACGGCTGCTGTCAATGGCCATTCTAAGCTGAATGTGCCTGCTCTTGTCAGATCGCAGCAGCAATGCAGCTTAAGGCTTGGCAAGTACCAGCATGGGAGACTGGCTGGGAATCCCAAGTTCTGTTGACCTTTTTGAACCTGAAAATTGTGTTAGTTTCTCTGTCAAAGATGGTAAAAGAAGGTAGAAATTAGGCAGCTGCTGTCATCGGCCATTCTAAGCTGAATGTGCCTGCTCTCGTCAGATCGCAGCAGCAATGCAGCTCAAGGCTTGGCAAGTACCAGCATGGGAGACTGGCTGGGAATCCCAAGTTCCGTTGACCTTTTTGAACCTGAAAATTGTGTTAGTTTCTCTATGAGATAGTAAAAGAAGGTTCAAATTGAACAACTGCTGTGAACGACCATTCTAAGCTGAATGTGCCTGCTCTCATCAGATCGCAGCAGCAATGCAGCTTAAGGCTTGGCAAATACCAGCATGGGAGACTGGCTGGGAATCCCAAGTTCCGTTTACCTTTTTGAACCTGAACATTGTGTTAGTTTCTCTATGAGATAGTAAAAGTAGGTTCAAATTGACCAGCTGCTGTCAACAGCCATTCTAAGCTGAATGTGCCTGCTCTCGTCAGATCGCAGCAGCAATGCAGCTCAAGGCTTGGCAAGTACCAGCATGGGAGACTGGCTGGGAATCCCAAGTTCCGTTGACCTTTTTGAACCTGAAAATTGTGTTAGTTTCTCTATGAGATAGTAAAAGAAGGTTCAAATTGAACAACTGCTGTGAACGACCATTCTAAGCTGAATGTGCCTGCTCTCATCAGATCGCAGCAGCAATGCAGCTTAAGGCTTGGCAAATACCAGCATGGGAGACTGGCTGGGAATCCCAAGTTCCGTTTACCTTTTTGAACCTGAAAATTGTGTTAGTTTCTCTGTCAAAGATGGTAAAAGAAGGTTAAAATTGAACAGCTGCTGTCAATGTCCATTCTAAGCTGAATGTGCCTGCTCTCGTCAGATCGCAGCAGCAATGCAGCTTAAGGCTTGGCAAGTACCAGCATGGGAGACTGCCTGGGAATCCCAAGTTCCGTTGACATTTTTGAACCTGAAAATTGTGTTAGTTTCTCTATGAGATAGTAAAAGAAGGTTCAAAATGACCAGCTGCTGTCAACAGCCATTCGAAGCTGAATGTGCCTGCTCTCATCAGATCGCAGCAGCAATGCAGCTTAAGGCTTGGCAAGTACCAGCATGGGAGACTGGCTGGGAATCCCAAGTTCCGTTGACCGTCTTGAACCTGAAAATTGTGTTAGTTTCTCTGTCAAATATGGTAAAAGAAGGTTCAAATTGATCAGCTGCTGTCAATGTCCATTCTAAGCTGAATGTGCCTGCTCTCGTCAGATCGCAGCAGCAATGCAGCTTAAGGCTAGGCAAGTACCAGCATGGGAGACTGGCTGGGAATCCCAAGTTCCGTTGACCTTTTTGAACCTGAAAATTGTGTTAGTTTCTCTATGAGATAGTAAAAGAAGGTTCAAATTAAACAGCTGCTGTCAATGTCCATTCTAAGCTGAATGTGCCTGCTCTCGTCAGATCGCAGCAGCAATGCAGCTTAAGGCTTGGCAAGTACCAGCATGGGAGACTGGCTGGGAATCCCAAGTTCCGTTGACCGTTTTTAACCTGAAAATTGTGTTAGTTTCTCTGTCAAATATGGTAAAAGAAGGTTCAAATTGAACAGCTGCTGTCAATGGCCATTCTAAGCTGAATGTGCCTGCTCTCGTCAGATCGCAGCAGCAATGCAGCTTAAGGCTTGGCAAGTACCAGCATGGGAGACTGGCTGGGAATCCCAAGTTCCGTTTACCTTTTTGAACCTGAAAATTGTGTTAGTTTCTCTATGAGATAGTAAAAGTAGGTTCAAATTGACCAGCCGCTGTCAACAGCCATTCGAAGCTGAATGTGCCTGCTCTTGTCAGATCGCAGCAGCAATGCAGTTTAAGGCTTGGCAAGTACCATAATGGGAGACTGGCTGGGAATCCCAAGTTCCGTTGACCTTTTTGAACCTGAAAATTGTGTTAGTTTCTCTGTCAAAGATGGTAAAAGAAGGTTCAAATTGAACAGCTGCTGTCAATGGCCATTCTAAGCTGAATGTGCCTGCTCTCGTCAGATCGCAGCAGCAATGCAGCTTAAGGCTTGGCAAGTACCAGCATGGGAGACTGGCTGGGAATCCCAAGTTCCGTTGACCTTTTTGAACCTTAAAATTGTGTTAGTTTCTCTATGAGATAGTAAAAGAAGGTTCAAATTGAACAACTGCTGTGAACGACCATTCTAAGCTGAATGTGCCTGCACTCATCAGATCGCAGCAGCAATGCAGATCAAGGCTTGGCAAGTACCAGCATGGGAGACTGGCTGGGAATCCCAAGTTCCGTTGACCTTTTAAACCTGAAAATTGTGTTAGTTTCTCTATGTGATAGTAAACGTAGGTTCAAATTGACCAGCTGCTGTCAACAGCCATTCGAAGCTGAATGTGCCTGCTCTCGTCAGATCGCAGCAGCAATGCAGTTTAAGGCTTGGCAAGTACCATAATGGGAGACTGGCTGGGAATCCCAAGTTCCGTTGACCTTTTTGAACCTGAAAATTGTGTTAGTTTCTCTGTCAAAGATGGTAAAAGAAGGTTCAAATTGAACAGCTGCTGTCAATGTCCATTCTAAGCTGAATGTGCCTGCTCTCGTCAGATCGCAGCAGCAATGCAGCTTAAGGCTTGGCAAGTACCAGCATGGGAGACTGGCTGGGAATCCCAAGTTCCGTTGACCTTTTTGAACCTTAAAATTGTGTTAGTTTCTCTGTCAAAGATGGTAAAAGAAGGTTCAAATTGAACAGCTGCTGTCAATGGCCATTCTAAGCTGAATGTGCCTGCTCTCGTCAGATCGCAGCAGCAATGCAGCTTAAGGCTTGGCAAGGACCAGCATGGGAGACTGGCTGGGAATCCCAAGTTCCGTTGACCTTTTTGAACCTGAAAACTGTGTTAGTTTCTCTATGAGATAGTAAAAGAAGGTTGAAATTAGGCAGCTGCTGTCATCGGCCATTCTAAGCTGAATGTGCCTGCTCTCGTCAGAATGCAGCTCAAGGCTTGGCAAGTACCAGCATGGGAGACTGGCTGGGAATCCCAAGTTCCGTTGACCTTTTTGAACCTGAAAATTGTTTTAGTTTCTCTATGAGATAGTAAAAGTAGGTTCAAATTGAACAGCTGTTGTCAACAGACATTCGAAGCTGAATGTGCCTGCTCTCGTCAGATCGCAGCAGCAATGCAGTTTAAGGCTTGGCAAGTACCAGCATGGAAGACTGGCTGAGAATCCCAAGTTCCGATGACCTTTTTGAACCTTAAAATTGTGTTAGTTTCTCTGTCAAAGATGGTAAAAGAAGGTTCAAATTGAACAGCTGCTGTCAATGGCCATTCTAAGCTGAATGTGCCTGTTCTCGTCAGATCGCAGCAGCAATGCAGCTTAAGGCTTGGCAAGTACCAGCATGGGAGACTGGCTGGGAATCCCAAGTTCCGTTGACCTTTTTGAACCGTAAAATTGTGTTAGTTTCTCTGTCAAAGATGGTAAAAGAAGGTTCAAATTGAACAGCTGCTGTCAATGGCCATTCTAAGCTAAATGTGCCTGCTCTCGTCAGATCGCAGCAGCAATGCAGCTTAAGGCTTGGCAAGTACCAGCGTGGGAGACTGGCTGGGAATCCCAAGTTCCGTTGACCTTTTTGAACCTGAAAATTGTGTTAGTTTCTCTGTCAAAGATGGTAAAAGAAGGTTCAAATTGACCAGCTGCTGTCAATGGCCATTCTAAGCTGAATGTGCCTGCTCTTGTAAGATCGCAGCAGCAATGCAGCTTAAGGCTTGGCAAGTACCAGCATGGGAGACTGTCTGGGAATCCCAAGTGCCGTTGCCCTTTTTGAACCTGAAAATTGTGTAAGTTTCTCTATGTGATAGTAAACGTAGGTTCAAATTGACCACCTGCTGTCAACAGCCATTCGAAGTTGAATGTGCCTGCTCTCCTCAGATCGCAGCAGCAATGCAGTTTAAGGTTTGGCAAGTACCAGAATGGGAGACTGCCTGGGAATCCCAAGTTCCGTTGACCTTTTTGAACCTGAAAATTGTGTTAGTTTCTCTGTCAAAGATGGTAAAAGAAGGTTCAAATTGAACTGCTGCTGTCATCGGCCATTCTAAGCTGAATGTGCCTGCTCTCGTCAGATCGCAGCAGCAATGCAGCTTAAGGCTTGGCAAGTACCAGCATGGGAGACTGGCTGGGAATCCCAAGTGCCGTTGACCTTTTTGAACCTGAAAATTGTGTTAGTTTCTCTATGAGATAGTAAAAGAAGGTTGAAATTGAACAGCTGCTGTCAACGGCCATTCTAAGCTGAATGTGCCTGCTCTCATCAGATCGCAGCAGCAATGCAGCTTAAGGCTTGGCAAGTACCAGCATGGGAGACTGGCTTGGAATCCCAAGTTCCAATGACCTTTTTGAACCTGAAAATTGTGTTAGTTTCTCTGTCAAAGATGGTAAAAGAAGGTTCAAATTGAACAGCTGCTGTCATCGGCCATTCTAAGCTGAATGTGCCTGCTCTCGTCAGATCGCAGCAGCAATGCAGCTTAAGGCTTGGCAAGTACCAGTATGGGAGACTGGCTGGGAATCCCAAGTTCTGTTGACCTTTTTGAACCTGAAAATTGTGTTAGTTTCTCTGTCAAAGATGTTAAAAGAAGGAAGAAATTAGGCAGCTGCTTTCATCGGCCATTCTAAGCTGAATGTGCCTGCTCTCGTCAGATCGCAGCAGCAATGCAGCTTAAGGCTTGGCAAGTACCAGCATGGGAGACTGGCTGGGAATCCCAAGTTCCGTTGACCTTTTTGAACCTGAAAATTGTGTTAGTTTCTCTATGAGATAGTAAAAGAAGGTTCAAATTGAACAACTGCTGTGAACGACCATTCTAAGCTGAATGTGCCTGCTCTCATCAGATCGCAGCAGCAATGCAGATGAAGGCTTGGCAAGTACCAGCATGGGAGACTGGCTGGGAATCCCAAGTTCCGTTGACCTTTTAAACCTGAAAATTGTGTTAGTTTCTCTATGTGATAGTAAACGTAGGTTCAAATTGACCACCTGCTGTCAACAGCCATTCGAAGTTGAATGTGCCTGCTCTCCTCAGATCGCAGCAGCAATGCAGTTTAAGGCTTGGCAAGTACCAGAATGGGAGACTGGCTGGGAATCCCAAGTTCCGTTGACCTTTTTGAACCTGAAAATTGTGTTAGTTTCTCTATGAGATAGTAAAAGTAGGTTCAAATTGACCAGCTGCTGTCAACAGCCATTCGAAGCTGAATGTGCCTGCTCTCATCAGATCGCAGCAGCAATGCAGCTTAAGGCTTGGCAAGTACCAGCATGGGAGACTGGCTGGGAATCCCAAGTTCCGTTGACCGTTTTTAACCTGAAAATTGTGTTAGTTTCTCTGTCAAATATGGTAAAAGAAGGTTCAAATTGAACAGCTGCTGTCAATGGCCATTCTAAGCTGAATGTGCCTGCTCTCGTCAGATCGCAGCAGCAATGCAGCTTAAGGCTTGGCAAGTACCAGCATGGGAGACTGGCTGGGAATCCCAAGTTCCGTTTACCTTTTTGAACCTGAAAATTGTGTTAGTTTCTCTATGAGATAGTAAAAGTAGGTTCAAATTGACCAGCTGCTGTCAACAGCCATTCGAAGCTGAATGTGCCTGCTCTTGTCAGATCGCAGCAGCAATGCAGTTTAAGGCTTGGCAAGTACCATAATGGGAGACTGGCTGGGAATCCCAAGTTCCGTTGACCTTTTTGAACCTGAAAATTGTGTTAGTTTCTCTGTCAAAGATGGTAAAAGAAGGTTCAAATTGAACAGCTGCTGTCAATGGCCATTCTAAGCTGAATGTGCCTGCTCTCGTCAGATCGCAGCAGCAATGCAGCTTAAGGCTTGGCAAGTACCAGCATGGGAGACTGGCTGGGAATCCCAAGTTCCGTTGACCTTTTTGAACCTTAAAATTGTGTTAGTTTCTCTATGAGATAGTAAAAGAAGGTTCAAATTGAACAACTGCTGTGAACGACCATTCTAAGCTGAATGTGCCTGCACTCATCAGATCGCAGCAGCAATGCAGATCAAGGCTTGGCAAGTACCAGCATGGGAGACTGGCTGGGAATCCCAAGTTCCGTTGACCTTTTAAACCTGAAAATTGTGTTAGTTTCTCTATGTGATAGTAAACGTAGGTTCAAATTGACCAGCTGCTGTCAACAGCCATTCGAAGCTGAATGTGCCTGCTCTCGTCAGATCGCAGCAGCAATGCAGTTTAAGGCTTGGCAAGTACCAGAATGGGAGACTGGCTGGGAATCCCAAGTTCCGTTGACCTTTTTGAACCTGAAAATTGTGTTAGTTTCTCTGTCAAAGATGGTAAAAGAAGGTTCAAATTGAACAGCTGCTGTCAATGTCCATTCTAAGCTGAATGTGCCTGCTCTCGTCAGATCGCAGCAGCAATGCAGCTTAAGGCTTGGCAAGTACCAGCATGGGAGACTGGCTGGGAATCCCAAGTTCCGTTGACCTTTTTGAACCTTAAAATTGTGTTAGTTTCTCTGTCAAAGATGGTAAAAGAAGGTTCAAATTGAACAGCTGCTGTCAATGGCCATTCTAAGCTGAATGTGCCTGCTCTCGTCAGATCGCAGCAGCAATGCAGCTTAAGGCTTGGCAAGGACCAGCATGGGAGACTGGCTGGGAATCCCAAGTTCCGTTGACCTTTTTGAACCTGAAAACTGTGTTAGTTTCTCTATGAGATAGTAAAAGAAGGTTGAAATTAGGCAGCTGCTGTCATCGGCCATTCTAAGCTGAATGTGCCTGCTCTCGTCAGAATGCAGCTCAAGGCTTGGCAAGTACCAGCATGGGAGACTGGCTGGGAATCCCAAGTTCCGTTGACCTTTTTGAACCTGAAAATTGTTTTAGTTTCTCTATGAGATAGTAAAAGTAGGTTCAAATTGAACAGCTGTTGTCAACAGACATTCGAAGCTGAATGTGCCTGCTCTCGTCAGATCGCAGCAGCAATGCAGTTTAAGGCTTGGCAAGTACCAGCATGGAAGACTGGCTGAGAATCCCAAGTTCCGATGACCTTTTTGAACCTTAAAATTGTGTTAGTTTCTCTGTCAAAGATGGTAAAAGAAGGTTCAAATTGAACAGCTGCTGTCAATGGCCATTCTAAGCTGAATGTGCCTGTTCTCGTCAGATCGCAGCAGCAATGCAGCTTAAGGCTTGGCAAGTACCAGCATGGGAGACTGGCTGGGAATCCCAAGTTCCGTTGACCTTTTTGAACCGTAAAATTGTGTTAGTTTCTCTGTCAAAGATGGTAAAAGAAGGTTCAAATTGAACAGCTGCTGTCAATGGCCATTCTAAGCTGAATGTGCCTGCTCTCGTCAGATCGCAGCAGCAATGCAGCTTAAGGCTTGGCAAGTACCAGCGTGGGAGACTGGCTGGGAATCCCAAGTTCCGTTGACCTTTTTGAACCTGAAAATTGTGTTAGTTTCTCTGTCAAAGATGGTAAAAGAAGGTTCAAATTGATCAGCTGCTGTCAATGTCCATTCTAAGCTGAATGTGCCTGCTCTCGTCAGATTGCAGCAGCAATGCAGCTTAAGGCTTGGCAAGTACCAGCATGGGAGACTGGCTGGGAATCCCAAGTTCCGTTGACCTTTTTGAACCTTAAAATTGTGTTAGTTTCTCTGTAAAAGATGGTAAAAGAAGGTTCAAATTGAACAGCTGCTGTCAATGGCCATTCTAAGCTGAATGTGCCTGCTCTCGTCAGATCGCAGCAGCAATGCAGCTTAAGGCTTGGCAAGTACCAGCGTGGGAGACTGGCTGGGAATCCCAAGTTCCGTTGACCTTTTTGAACCTGAAAATTGTGTTAGTTTCTCTGTCAAATATGGTAAAAGAAGGTTCAAATTAAACAGCTGCTGTCAATGGCCATTCTAAGCTGAATGTGCCTGCTCTCGTCAGATCGCAGCAGCAATGCAGCTTAAGGCTTGGCAAGTACCAGCATGGGAGACTGGCTGGGAATCCCAAGTTCCGTTTACCTTTTTGAACCTGAAAATTGTGTTAGTTTCTCTGTCAAAGATGGTAAAAGAAGGTAGAAATTAGGCAGCTGCTGTGATCGGCCATTCTAAGCTGAATGTGCCTGCTCTTGTCAGATCGCAGCAGCAATGCAGATCAAGGCTTGGCAAGTACCAGCATGGGAGACTGGCTGGGAATCCCAAGTGCCGTTTACATTTTTGAACCTGAAAATTGTGTTAGTTTCTCTATGAGATAGTAAAAGAAGGTTGAAATTCAACAGCTGCTGGCAACGGCCATTCTAAGCTGAATGTGCCTGCTCTCATCAGATCGCAGCAGCAATGCAGCTTAAGGCTTGGCAAGTACCAGCATGGGAGACTGCCTGGGAATCCCAAGTTCCGTTGACCTTTTTGAACCTGAAAATTGTGTTAGTTTCTCTATGAGATAGTAAAAGTAGGTTCAAAATGACCAGTTGCTGTCAACAGTCATTCGAAGCTGAATGTGCCTGCTCTCATCAGATCGCAGCAGCAATGCAGCTTAAGGCTTGGCAAGTACCAGCATGCGAGACTGGCTGGGCATCCCAAGTTCCGTTGACCATTTTGAACCTGAAAATTGTGTTAGTTTCTCTGTCAAATATGGTAAAAGAAGGTTCAAATTGAACAGCTGCTGTCAATGGCCATTCTAAGCTGAATGTGCCTGCTCTCGTCAGATCGCAGCAGCAATGCAGCTTAAGGCTTGGCAAGTACCAGCATGGGAGACTGGCTGGGAATCCCAAGTTCCGTTTACCTTTTTGAACCTGAAAATTGTGTTAGTTTCTCTATGAGATAGTAAAAGTAGGTTCAAATTGACCAGCTGCTGTCAACAGCCATTCGAAGCTGAATGTGCCTGCTCTCGTCAGATCGCAGCAGCAATGCAGTTTAAGGCTTGGCAAGTACCATAATGGGAGACTGGCTGGGAATCCCAAGTTCCGTTGACCTTTTTGAACCTGAAAATTGTGTTAGTTTCTCTGTCAAAGATGGTAAAAGAAGGTTCAAATTGAACAGCTGCTGTCAATGTCCATTCTAAGCTGAATGTGCCTGCTTTCGGCAGATCGCAGCAGCAATGCAGCTTAAGGCTTGGCAAGTACCAGCATGGGAGACTGGCTGGGAATCTCAAGTTCCGTTGACCTTTTAAACCTGAAAATTGTGTTAGTTTCTCTATGTGATAGTAAACGTAGGTTCAAATTGACCACCTGCTGTCAACAGCCATTCGAAGTTGAATGTGCCTGCTCTCCTCAGATCGCAGCAGCAATGCAGTTTAAGGCTTGGCAAGTACCAGAATGGGAGACTGCCTGGGAATCCCAAGTTCTGTTGACCTTTTTGAACCTGAAAATTGTGTTAGTTTCTCTATGAGATAGTAAAAGTAGGTTCAAATTGACCAGCTGCTGTCAACAACCATTCGAAGCTGAATGTGCCTGCTCTCATCAGATCGGAGCAGCAATGCAGCTTAAGGCTTAGCAAGTACCAGCATGGGAGACTGGCTGGGAATCCCAAGTCCTGTTTACCTTTTTGAACCTGAAAATTGTGTTAGTTTCTCTATGAGATATTAAAAGTAGGTTCAAATTGACCAGCTGCTGTCAACAGCCATTCAAAGCTGAATGTGCCCGCTCTCGTCAGATCGCAGCAGCAATGCAGTTTAAGGCTTGGCAAGTACCATAATGGGAGACTTGCTGGGAATCCCAAGTTCCAATGACCTTTTTGAACCTGAAAATTGTGTTAGTTTCTCTGTCAAAGATGGTAAAAGAAGGTTCAAATTGAACAGCTGCTGTCATCGGCCATTCTAAGCTGAATGTGCCTGCTCTCGTCAGATCGCAGCAGCAATGCAGCTCAAGGCTTGGCAAGTACCAGCATGGGAGACTGGCTGGGAATCCCAAGTTCCGTTGACCTTTTTGAACCTGAAAATTGTGTTAGTTTCTCTATGAGTTAGTAAAAGTAGGTTCAAATTGAACAGCTGTTGTCAACAGACATTCGAAGCTGAATGTGCCTGCTCTCATCAGATCGCAGCAGCAATGCAGCTTAAGGCTTGGCAAGTACCAGCATGGGAGACTGGCTGGGAGTCCCAAGTTCCGTTGACCTTTTTGAACCTGAAAATTGAGTTAGTTTCTCTGTCAAATATGGTAAAATAAGGTTCAAATTGAACAGCTGCTGTCAATGGCCATTCTAAGCTGAATGTGCCTGCTCTCGTCAGATCGCAGCAGCAATGCAGCTTAAGGCTTGGCAAGTACCAGTATGGGAGACTGGCTGGGAATCCCAAGTTCTGTTGACCTTTTTGAACCTGAAAATTGTGTTAGTTTCTCTGTCAAAGATGTTAAAAGAAGGAAGAAATTAGGCAGCTGCTTTCATCGGCCATTCTAAGCTGAATGTGCCTGCTCTCGTCAGATCGCAGCAGCAATGCAGCTTAAGGCTTGGCAAGTACCAGCATGGGAGACTGGCTGGGAATCCCAAGTTCCGTTGACCTTTTTGAACCTGAAAATTGTGTTAGTTTCTCTATGAGATAGTAAAAGAAGGTTGAAATTGAACAGCTGCTGTCAACGGCCATTCTAAGCTGAATGTGCCTGCTCTCATCAGATCGCAGCAGCAATGCAGCTTAAGGCTTGGCAAGTACCAGCATGGGAGACTGGCTGGGAATCCCAAGTTCCAATGACCTTTTTGAACCTGAAAATTGTGTTAGTTTCTCTATGAGATAGTAAAAGAAGGTTGAAATTGAACAGCTGCTGTCAACGGCCATTCTAAGCTGAATGTGCCTGCTCTCATCAGATCGCAGCAGCAATGCAGCTTAAGGCTTGGCAAGTACGAGCATGGGAGACTGGCTGGGAATCCCAAGTTCCGTTGACCTTTTTGTACCTGAAAATTGTGTTAGTTTCTCTATGAGATAGTAAAAGAAGGTTCAAATTGAACAACTGCTGTGAACGACCATTCTAAGCTGAATGTGCCTGCTCTCATCAGATCGCAGCAGCAATGCAGATCAAGGCTTGGCAAGTACCAGCATGGGAGACTGGCTGGGAATCCCAAGTTCCGCTGACCTTTTAAACCTGAAAATTGTGTTAGTTTCTCTATGTGATAGTAAACGTAGGTTCAAATTGACCGCCTGCTGTCAACAGCCATTTGAAGTTGAATGTGCCTGCTCTCCTCAGATCGCAGCAGCAATGCAGTTTAAGGCTTGGCAAGTACCAGAATGGGAGACTGGCTGGGAATCCCAAGTTCCGTTGACCTTTTTGAACCTGAAAATTGTGTTAGTTTCTCTATGAGATAGTAAAAGTAGGTTCAAATTGAACAGCTGCTCTCAACAGCCATTCGAAGCTGAATGTGCCTGCTCTCATCAGATCGCAGCAGCAATGCAGCTTAAGGCTTGGCAAGTACCAGCAAGGGAGACTGGCTGGGAATCCCAAGTTCCGTTGACCGTTTTGAACCTGAAAATTGTGTTAGTTTCTCTGTCAAATATGGTAAAAGAAGGTTCAAATTGAACAGCTGCTGTCATTTGCCATTCTAAGCTGAATGTGCCTGCTCTCGTCAGATCGCAGCAGCAATGCAGCTTAAGGCTTGGCAAGTACCATAATGGGAGACTGGCTGTGAATCCCAAGTTCCGTTTACCTTTTTGAACCTGAAAATTGTGTTAGTTTCTCTATGAGATAGTAAAAGTAGGTTCAAATTGACCAGCTGCTGTCAACAGCCATTCGAAGCTGAATGTGCCTGCTCTCGTCAGATCACAGCAGCAATGCAGTTTAAGGCTTGGCAAGTACCATAATGGGAGACTGGCTGTGAATCCCAAGTTCCGTTGACCTTTTTGAACCTGAAAATTGTGTTAGTTTCTCTGTCAAAGATGGTAAAAGAAGGTTCAAATTGAACAGCTGCTGTCAATGGCCATTCTAAGCTGAATGTGCCTGCTCTCGTCAGATCGCAGCAGCAATGCAGCTTAAGGCTTAGCAAGTACCAGCATGGGAGACTGGCTGGGAATCCCAAGTTCCGTTGACCTTTTTGAACCTTAAAATTGTGTTAGTTTCTCTATGAGATAGTAAAAGAAGGTTCAAATTGAACAACTGCTGTGAACGACCATTCTAAGCTGAATGTGCCTGCACTCATCAGATCGCAGCAGCAATGCAGATCAAGGCTTGGCAAGTACCAGCATGGGAGACTGGCTGGGAATCCCAAGTTCCGTTGACCTTTTAAACCTGAAAATTGTGTTAGTTTCTCTATGTGATAGTAAACGTAGGTTCAAATTGACCAGCTGGTGTCAACAGCCATTCGAAGCTGAATGTGCCTGCTCTCGTCAGATCGCAGCAGCAATGCAGTTTAAGGCTTGGCAAGTACCATAATGGGAGACTGGCTGGGAATCCCAAGTTCCGTTGACCTTTTTGAACCTGAAAATTGTGTTAGTTTCTCTGTCAAAGATGGTAAAAGAAGGTTCAAATTGAACAGCTGCTGTCAATGTCCATTCTAAGCTGAATGTGCCTGCTCTCGTCAGATCGCAGCAGCAATGCAGCTTAAGGCTTGGCAAGTACCAGCATGGGAGACTGGCTGGGAATCCCAAGTTCCGTTGACCTTTTTGAACCTTAAAATTGTGTTAGTTTCTCTGTCAAAGATGGTAAAAGAAGGTTCAAATTGAACAGCTGCTGTCAATGGCCATTCTAAGCTGAATGTGCCTGCTCTCGTCAGATCGCAGCAGCAATGCAGCTTAAGGCTTGGCAAGTACCAGCATGGGAGACTGGCTGGGAATGCCAAGTTCCGTTGACCTTTTTGAACCTGAAAACTGTGTTAGTTTCTCTATGAGATAGTAAAAGAAGGTAGGAATTAGGCAGCTGCTGTCATCGGCCATTCTAAGCTAAATGTGCCTGCTCTCGTCAGATTGCAGCAGCAATGCAGCTTAAGGCTTGGCAAGGACCAGCATGGGAGACTGGCTGGGAATCCCAAGTTCCGTTGACCTTTTTGAACCTGAAAACTGTGTTAGTTTCTCTATGAGATAGTAAAAGAAGGTTGAAATTAGGCAGCTGCTGTCATCGGCCATTCTAAGCTGAATGTGCCTGCTCTCGTCAGAATGCAGCTCAAGGCTTGGCAAGTACCAGCATGGGAGACTGGCTGGGAATCCCAAGTTCCGTTGACCTTTTTGAACCTGAAAATTGTTTTAGTTTCTCTATGAGATAGTAAAAGTAGGTTCAAATTGAACAGCTGTTGTCAACAGACATTCGAAGCTGAATGTGCCTGCTCTCGTCAGATCGCAGCAGCAATGCAGTTTAAGGCTTGGCAAGTACCAGCATGGGAGACTGGCTGAGAATCCCAAGTTCCGTTGACCTTTTTGAACCTTAAAATTGTGTTAGTTTCTCTGTCAAAGATGGTAAAAGAAGGTTCAAATTGAACAGCTGCTGTCAATGGCCATTCTAAGCTGAATGTGCCTGTTCTCGTCAGATCGCAGCAGCAATGCAGCTTAAGGCTTGGCAAGTACCAGCATGGGAGACTGGCTGGGAATCCCAAGTTCCGTTGACCTTTTTGAACCGTAAAATTGTGTTAGTTTCTCTGTCAAAGATGGTAAAAGAAGGTTCAAATTGAACAGCTGCTGTCAATGGCCATTCTAAGCTGAATGTGCCTGCTCTCGTCAGATCGCAGCAGCAATGCAGCTTAAGGCTTGGCAAGTACCAGCGTGGGAGACTGGCTGGGAATCCCAAGTTCCGTTGACCTTTTTGAACCTGAAAATTGTGTTAGTTTCTCTGTCAAAGATGGTAAAAGAAGGTTCAAATTGATCAGCTGCTGTCAATGTCCATTCTAAGCTGAATGTGCCTGCTCTCGTCAGATTGCAGCAGCAATGCAGCTTAAGGCTTGGCAAGTACCAGCATGGGAGACTGGCTGGGAATCCCAAGTTCCGTTGACCTTTTTGACCCTTAAAATTGTGTTAGTTTCTCTGTCAAATATGGTAAAAGAAGGTTCAAATTAAACAGCTGCTGTCAATGGCCATTCTAAGCTGAATGTGCCTGCTCTCGTCAGATCGCAGCAGCAATGCAGCTTAAGGCTTGGCAAGTACCAGCATGGGAGACTGGCTGGGAATCCCAAGTTCCGTTTACCTTTTTGAACCTGAAAATTGTGTTAGTTTCTCTGTCAAAGATGGTAAAAGAAGGTAGAAATTAGGCAGCTGCTGTCATCGGCCATTCTAAGCTGAATGTGCCTGCTCTTGTCAGATCGCAGCAGCAATGCAGCTCAAGGCTTGGCAAGTACCAGCATGGGAGACTGGCTGGGAATCCCAAGTGCCGTTTACATTTTTGAACCTGAAAATTGTGTTAGTTTCTCTATGAGATAGTAAAAGAAGGTTGAAATTCAACAGCTGCTGGCAACGGCCATTCTAAGCTGAATGTGCCTGCTCTCATCAGATCGCAGCAGCAATGCAGCTTAAGGCTTGGCAAGTACCAGCATGGGAGACTGCCTGGGAATCCCAAGTTCCGTTGACCTTTTTGAACCTGAAAATTGTGTTAGTTTCTCTATGAGATAGTAAAAGTAGGTTCAAAATGACCAGTTGCTGTCAACAGTCATTCGAAGCTGAATGTGCCTGCTCTCATCAGATCGCAGCAGCAATGCAGCTTAAGGCTTGGCAAGTACCAGCATGGGAGACTGGCTGGGCATCCCAAGTTCCGTTGACCGTTTTGAACCTGAAAATTGTGTTAGTTTCTCTGTCAAATATGGTAAAAGAAGGTTCAAATTGAACAGCTGCTGTCAATGGCCATTCTAAGCTGAATGTGCCTGCTCTCGTCAGATCGCAGCAGCAATGCAGCTTAAGGCTTGGCAAGTACCAGCATGGGAGACTGGCTGGGAATCCCAAGTTCCGTTTACCTTTTTGAACCTGAAAATTGTGTTAGTTTCTCTATGAGATAGTAAAAGTAGGTTCAAATTGACCAGCTGCTGTCAACAGCCATTCGAAGCTGAATGTGCCTGCTCTCGTCAGATCGCAGCAGCAATGCAGTTTAAGGCTTGGCAAGTACCATAATGGGAGACTGGCTGGGAATCCCAAGTTCCGTTGACCTTTTTGAACCTGAAAATTGTGTTAGTTTCTCTGTCAAAGATGGTAAAAGAAGGTTCAAATTGAACAGCTGCTGTCAATGTCCATTCTAAGCTGAATGTGCCTGCTTTCGGCAGATCGCAGCAGCAATGCAGCTTAAGGCTTGGCAAGTACCAGCATGGGAGACTGGCTGGGAATCTCAAGTTTAGTTGACCTTTTAAACCTGAAAATTGTGTTAGTTTCTCTATGTGATAGTAAACGTAGGTTCAAATTGACCACCTGCTGTCAACAGCCATTCGAAGTTGAATGTGCCTGCTCTCCTCAGATCGCAGCAGCAATGCAGTTTAAGGCTTGGCAAGTACCAGAATGGGAGACTGCCTGGGAATCCCAAGTTCTGTTGACCTTTTTGAACCTGAAAATTGTGTTAGTTTCTCTGTCAAAGATGGTAAAAGAAGGTTCAAATTGAACAGCTGCTGTCATCGGCAATTCTAAGCTGAATGTGCCTGCTCTCGTCAGATCGCAGCAGCAATGCAGCTCAAGGCTTGGCAAGTACCAGCATGGGAGACTGGCTGGGAATCCCAAGTTCCGTTGACCTTTTTGAACCTGAAAATTGTGTTAGTTTCTCTATGAGTTAGTAAAAGTAGGTTCAAATTGAACAGCTGTTGTCAACAGACATTCGAAGCTGAATGTGCCTGCTCTCATCAGATCGCAGCAGCAATGCAGCTTAAGGCTTGGCAAGTACCAGCATGGGAGACTGGCTGGGAGTCCCAAGTTCCGTTGACCTTTTTGAACCTGAAAATTGAGTTAGTTTCTCTGTCAAATATGGTAAAATAAGGTTCAAATTGAACAGCTGCTGTCAATGGCCATTCTAAGCTGAATGTGCCTGCTCTCGTCAGATCGCAGCAGCAATGCAGCTTAAGGCTTGGCAAGTACCAGTATGGGAGACTGGCTGGGAATCCCAAGTTCTGTTGACCTTTTTGAACCTGAAAATTGTGTTAGTTTCTCTGTCAAAGATGTTAAAAGAAGGAAGAAATTAGGCAGCTGCTTTCATCGGCCATTCTAAGCTGAATGTGCCTGCTCTTGTCAGATCGCAGCAGCAATGCAGCTTAAGGCTTGGCAAGTACCAGCATGGGAGACTGGCTGGGAATCCCAAGTTCCGTTGACCTTTTTGAACCTGAAAATTGAGTTAGTTTCTCTGTCAAATATGGTAAAAGAAGGTTCAAATTGGACAGCAGCTGTCAATGGCCATTCTAAGCTGAATGTGCCTGCTCTCGTCAGATCGCAGCAGCAATGCAGCTTAAGGCTTGGCAAGTACCAGTATGGGAGACTGGCTGGGAATCCCAAGTTCCGTTTACCTTTTTGAACCTGAAAATTGTGTTAGTTTCTCTATGAGATAGTAAAAGTAGGTTCAAATTGACCAGCTGCTGTCAACAGCAATTCGAAGCTGAATGTGCCTGCTCTCGTCAAATCGCAGCAGCAATGCAGTTTAAGGCTTAACAAGTACCATAATGGGAGACTGGCTGGGAATCCCAAGTTCCGTTGACCTTTTTGAACCTGAAAATTGTGTTAGTTTCTCTGTCAAAGATGGTAAAAGAAGGTTCAAATTGAACAGCTGCTGTCAATGTCCATTCTAAGCTGAATGTGCCTGCTCTCGTCAGATTGCAGCAGCAATGCAGCTTAAGGCTTGGCAAGTACCAGCATGGGAGACTGGCTGGGAATCCCAAGTTCCGTTAACCTTTTTGAACCTGAAAATTGTGTTAGTTTCTCTTTGAGATAGTAAAAGAAGGTTGAAATTGAACAGCTGCTGTCAATGGCCATTCTAAGCTGAATGTGCCTGCTCTCATCAGATCGCAGCAGCAATGCAGCTTAAGGCTTGGCAAGTACCAGCATGGGAGACTGGCTGGGAATCCCAAGTTCCAATAACCTTTTTGAACCTGAAAATTGTGTTAGTTTCTCTATGAGATAGTAAAAGAAGGTTGAAATTGAACAGCTGCTGTCAACGGCCATTCTAAGCTGAATGTGCCTGCTCTCATCAGATCGCAGCAGCAATGCAGCTTAAGGCTTGGCAAGTACCAGCATGGGAGACTGGCTGGGAATCCCAAGTTCTGTTGACCTTTTTGAACCTTAAAATTGTGTTAGTTTCTCTGTCAAAGATGGTAAAAGAAGGTTCAAATTGAACAGCTGCTGTCAATGGCCATTCTAAGCTGAATGTGCCTGCTCTCGTCAGATCGCAGCAGCAATGCAGCTTAAGGCTTGGCAAGTACCAGTATGGGAGACTGGCTGGGAATCCCAAGTTCCGTTGACCTTTTTGAACCTGAAAATTGTGTTAGTTTCTCTATGAGATAGTAAAAGAAGGTTGAAATTGAACAGCTGCTGTCAACGGCCATTCTAAGCTGAATGTGCCTGCTCTCATCAGATCGCAGCAGCAATGCAGCTTAAGGCTTGGCAAGTACCAGCATGGGAGACTGGCTGGGAATCCCAAGTTCCAATGACCTTTTTGAACCTGAAAATTGTGTTAGTTTCTCTATGAGATAGTAAAAGAAGGTTGAAATTGAACAGCTGCTGTCAACGGCCATTCTAAGCTGAATGTGCCTGCTCTCATCAGATCGCAGCAGCAATGCAGCTTAAGGCTTGGCAAGTACGAGCATGGGAGACTGGCTGGGAATCCCAAGTTCCGTTGACCTTTTTGAACCTGAAAATTGTGTTAGTTTCTCTATGAGATAGTAAAAGAAGGTTCAAATTGAACAACTGCTGTGAACGACCATTCTAAGCTGAATGTGCCTGCTGTCATCAGATCGCAGCAGCAATGCAGATCAAGGCTTGGCAAGTACCAGCATGGGAGACTGGCTGGGAATCCCAAGTTCCGCTTACCTTTTTAACCTGAAAATTGTGTTAGTTTCTCTATGTGATAGTAAACGTAGGTTCAAATTGACCACCTGCTGTCAACAGCCATTTGAAGTTGAATGTGCCTGCTCTCCTCAGATCGCAGCAGCAATGCAGTTTAAGGCTTGGCAAGTACCAGAATGGGAGACTGGCTGGGAATCCCAAGTTCCGTTGACCTTTTTGAACCTGAAAATTGTGTTAGTTTCTCTATGAGATAGTAAAAGTAGGTTCAAATTGACCAGCTGCTCTCAACAGCCATTCGAAGCTGAATGTGCCTGCTCTCATCAGATCGCAGCAGCAATGCAGCTTAAGGCTTGGCAAGTACCAGCATGGGAGACTGGCTGGGAATCCCAAGTTCCGTTGACCGTTTTGAACCTGAAAATTGTGTTAGTTTCTCTGTCAAATATGGTAAAAGAAGGTTCAAATTGAACAGCTGCTGTCAATGGCCATTCTAAGCTGAATGTGCCTGCTCTCGTCAGATCGCAGCAGCAATGCAGCTTAAGGCTTGGGAAGTACCAGCATGGGAGACTGGCTGGGAATCCCAAGTTCCGTTTACCTTTTTGTACCTGAAAATTGTGTTAGTTTCTCTATGAGATAGTAAAAGTAGGTTCAAATTGACCAGCTGCTGTCAACAGCCATTCGAAGCTGAATGTGCCTGCTCTCATCAGATCACAGCAGCAATGCAGTTTAAGGCTTGGCAAGTACCAGAATGGGAGACTGGCTGGGAATCCCAAGTTCCGTTGACCTTTTTGAACCTGAAAATTGTGTTAGTTTCTCTGTCAAAGATGGTAAAAGAAGGTTCAAATTGAACAGCTGCTGTCAATGTCCATTCTAAGCTGAATGTGCCTGCTCTTGTCAGATTGCAGCAGCAATGCAGCTTAAGGCTTGGCAAGTACCAGCATGGGAGACTGGCTGGGAATCCCAAGTTCTGTTGACCTTTTTGAACCTTAAAATTGTGTTAGTTTCTCTGTCAAAGATGGTAAAAGAAGGTTCAAATTGACCAGCTGCTGTCAATGGCCATTCTAAGCTGAATGTGCCTGCTCTCATCAGATCGCAGCAGCAATGCAGCTTAAGGCTTGGCAAGTACCAGCATGGGAGACTGGCTGGGAATCCCAAGTTCCGTTGACCTTTTTGAACCTGAAAATTGTGTTAGTTTCTCTATGAGATAGTAAAAGTAGGTTCAAATTGACCAGCTGCTGTCAACAGCCATTCGAAGCTGAATGTGCCTGCTCTCATCAGATCGCAGCAGCAATGCAGCTTAAGGCTTGGCAAGTACCAGCATGGGAGACTGGCTGGGAATCCCAAGTTCCGTTGACCTTTTTGAACCTGAAAATTGTGTTAGTTTCTCTGTCAAAGATGGTAAAAGAAGGTTCAAATTGAACAGCTGCTGTCAATGGCCATTCTAAGCTGAATGTGCCTGCTCTCGTCAGATCGCAGCAGCAATGCAGCTTAAGGCTTGGCAAGTACCAGCATGGGAGACTGGCTGGGAATCCCAAGTTCCGTTTACATTTTTGTACCTGAAAATTGTGTTAGTTTCTCTATGAGATAGTAAAAGTAGGTTCAAATTGACCAGCTGCTGTCAACAGCCATTCGAAGCTGAATGTGCCTGCTCTCATCAGATCACAGCAGCAATGCAGTTTAAGGCTTGGCAAGTACCATAATGGGAGACTGGCTGGGAATCCCAAGTTCCGTTGACCTTTTTGAACCTGAAAATTGTGTTAGTTTCTCTGTCAAAGATGGTAAAAGAAGGTTCAAATTGAACAGCTGCTGTCAATGTCCATTCTAAGCTGAATGTGCCTGCTCTTGTCAGATTGCAGCAGCAATGCAGCTTAAGGCTTGGCAAGTACCAGCATGGGAGACTGGCTGGGAATCTCAAGTTTAGTTGACCTTTTAAACCTGAAAATTGTGTTAGTTTCTCTATGTGATAGTAAACGTAGGTTCAAATTGACCACCTGCTGTCAACAGCCATTCGAAGTTGAATGTGCCTGCTCTCCTCAGATCGCAGCAGCAATGCAGTTTAAGGCTTGGCAAGTACCAGAATGGGAGACTGCCTGGGAAT
The DNA here is from genome assembly GCF_040894005.1 of Engystomops pustulosus. Classification (NCBI taxonomy): domain Eukaryota; kingdom Metazoa; phylum Chordata; class Amphibia; order Anura; family Leptodactylidae; genus Engystomops; species Engystomops pustulosus. Next base: position 70,050,657 of record NC_092419.1, read on the forward strand.
CCCAAGTTCTGTTGACCTTTTTGAACCTGAAAATTGTGTTAGTTTCTCTATGAGATAGTAAAAGTAGGTTCAAATTGACCTGCTGCTGTCAACAACCATTCGAAGCTGAATGTGCCTGCTCTCATCAGATCGCAGCAGCAATGCAGCTTAAGGCTTGGCAAGTACCAGCATGGGAGACTGGCTGGGAATCCCAAGTCCTGTTTACCTTTTTGAACCTGAAAATTGTGTTAGTTTCTCTATGAGATATTAAAAGTAGGTTCAAATTGACCAGCTGCTGTCAACAGCCATTCAAAGCTGAATGTGCCCGCTCTCGTCAGATCGCAGCAGCAATGCAGTTTAAGGCTTGGCAAGTACCATAATGGGAGACTGGCTGGGAATCCCAAGTTCCAATGACCTTTTTGAACCTGAAAATTGTGTTAGTTTCTCTGTCAAAGATGGTAAAAGAAGGTTCAAATTGAACAGCTGCTGTCATCGGCAATTCTAAGCTGAATGTGCCTGCTCTCGTCAGATCGCAGCAGCAATGCAGCTCAAGGCTTGGCAAGTACCAGCATGGGAGACTGGCTGGGAATCCCAAGTTCCGTTGACCTTTTTGAACCTGAAAATTGTGTTAGTTTCTCTATGAGTTAGTAAAAGTAGGTTCAAATTGAACAGCTGTTGTCAACAGACATTCGAAGCTGAATGTGCCTGCTCTCATCAGATCGCAGCAGCAATGCAGCTTAAGGCTTGGCAAGTACCAGCATGGGAGACTGGCTGGGAGTCCCAAGTTCCGTTGACCTTTTTGAACCTGAAAATTGAGTTAGTTTCTCTGTCAAATATGGTAAAATAAGGTTCAAATTGAACAGCTGCTGTCAATGGCCATTCTAAGCTGAATGTGCCTGCTCTCGTCAGATCGCAGCAGCAATGCAGCTTAAGGCTTGGCAAGTACCAGTATGGGAGACTGGCTGGGAATCCCAAGTTCTGTTGACCTTTTTGAACCTGAAAATTGTGTTAGTTTCTCTGTCAAAGATGTTAAAAGAAGGAAGAAATTAGGCAGCTGCTTTCATCGGCCATTCTAAGCTGAATGTGCCTGCTCTCGTCAGATCGCAGCAGCAATGCAGCTTAAGGCTTGGCAAGTACCAGCATGGGAGACTGGCTGGGAATCCCAAGTTCCGTTGACCTTTTTGAACCTGAAAATTGAGTTAGTTTCTCTGTCAAATATGGTAAAAGAAGGTTCAAATTGGACAGCAGCTGTCAATGGCCATTCTAAGCTGAATGTGCCTGCTCTCGTCAGATCGCAGCAGCAATGCAGCTTAAGGCTTGGCAAGTACCAGTATGGGAGACTGGCTGGGAATCCCAAGTTCCGTTTACCTTTTTGAACCTGAAAATTGTGTTAGTTTCTCTATGAGATAGTAAAAGTAGGTTCAAATTGACCAGCTGCTGTCAACAGCAATTCGAAGCTGAATGTGCCTGCTCTCGTCAAATCGCAGCAGCAATGCAGTTTAAGGCTTAACAAGTACCATAATGGGAGACTGGCTGGGAATCCCAAGTTCCGTTGACCTTTTTGAACCTGAAAATTGTGTTAGTTTCTCTGTCAAAGATGGTAAAAGAAGGTTCAAATTGAACAGCTGCTGTCAATGTCCATTCTAAGCTGAATGTGCCTGCTCTCGTCAGATTGCAGCAGCAATGCAGCTTAAGGCTTGGCAAGTACCAGCATGGGAGACTGGCTGGGAATCCCAAGTTCCGTTAACCTTTTTGAACCTGAAAATTGTGTTAGTTTCTCTTTGAGATAGTAAAAGAAGGTTGAAATTGAACAGCTGCTGTCAATGGCCATTCTAAGCTGAATGTGCCTGCTCTCATCAGATCGCAGCAGCAATGCAGCTTAAGGCTTGGCAAGTACCAGCATGGGAGACTGGCTGGGAATCCCAAGTTCCAATAACCTTTTTGAACCTGAAAATTGTGTTAGTTTCTCTATGAGATAGTAAAAGAAGGTTGAAATTGAACAGCTGCTGTCAACGGCCATTCTAAGCTGAATGTGCCTGCTCTCATCAGATCGCAGCAGCAATGCAGCTTAAGGCTTGGCAAGTACGAGCATGGGAGACTGGCTGGGAATCCCAAGTTCCGTTGACCTTTTTGAACCTGAAAATTGTGTTAGTTTCTCTGTCAAAGATGGTAAAAGAAGGTTCAAATTGAACAGCTGCTGTCAATGTCCATTCTAAGCTGAATGTGCCTGCTCTTGTCAGATTGCAGCAGCAATGCAGCTTAAGGCTTGGCAAGTACCAGCATGGGAGACTGGCTGGGAATCCCAAGTTCTGTTGACCTTTTTGAACCTTAAAATTGTGTTAGTTTCTCTGTCAAAGATGGTAAAAGAAGGTTCAAATTGAACAGCTGCTGTCAATGGCCATTCTAAGCTGAATGTGCCTGCTCTCGTCAGATCGCAGCAGCAATGCAGCTTAAGGCTTGGCAAGTACCAGTATGGGAGACTGGCTGGGAATCCCAAGTTCCGTTGACCTTTTTGAACCTGAAAATTGTGTTAGTTTCTCTATGAGATAGTAAAAGAAGGTTGAAATTGAACAGCTGCTGTCAACGGCCATTCTAAGCTGAATGTGCCTGCTCTCATCAGATCGCAGCAGCAATGCAGCTTATGGCTTGGCAAGTACCAGCATGGGAGACTGGCTGGGAATCCCAAGTTCCAATGACCTTTTTGAACCTGAAAATTGTGTTAGTTTCTCTATGAGATAGTAAAAGAAGGTTGAAATTGAACAGCTGCTGTCAACGGCCATTCTAAGCTGAATGTGCCTGCTCTCATCAGATCGCAGCAGCAATGCAGCTTAAGGCTTGGCAAGTACGAGCATGGGAGACTGGCTGGGAATCCCAAGTTCCGTTGACCTTTTTGAACCTGAAAATTGTGTTAGTTTCTCTATGAGATAGTAAAAGAAGGTTCAAATTGAACAACTGCTGTGAACGACCATTCTAAGCTGAATGTGCCTGCTGTCATCAGATCGCAGCAGCAATGCAGATCAAGGCTTGGCAAGTACCAGCATGGGAGACTGGCTGGGAATCCCAAGTTCCGCTTACCTTTTTAACCTGAAAATTGTGTTAGTTTCTCTATGTGATAGTAAACGTAGGTTCAAATTGACCACCTGCTGTCAACAGCCATTTGAAGTTGAATGTGCCTGCTCTCCTCAGATCGCAGCAGCAATGCAGTTTAAGGCTTGGCAAGTACCAGAATGGGAGACTGGCTGGGAATCCCAAGTTCCGTTGACCTTTTTGAACCTGAAAATTGTGTTAGTTTCTCTATGAGATAGTAAAAGTAGGTTCAAATTGACCAGCTGCTCTCAACAGCCATTCGAAGCTGAATGTGCCTGCTCTCATCAGATCGCAGCAGCAATGCAGCTTAAGGCTTGGCAAGTACCAGCATGGGAGACTGGCTGGGAATCCCAAGTTCCGTTGACCGTTTTGAACCTGAAAATTGTGTTAGTTTCTCTGTCAAATATGGTAAAAGAAGGTTCAAATTGAACAGCTGCTGTCAATGGCCATTCTAAGCTGAATGTGCCTGCTCTCGTCAGATCGCAGCAGCAATGCAGCTTAAGGCTTGGGAAGTACCAGCATGGGAGACTGGCTGGGAATCCCAAGTTCCGTTTACCTTTTTGTACCTGAAAATTGTGTTAGTTTCTCTATGAGATAGTAAAAGTAGGTTCAAATTGACCAGCTGCTGTCAACAGCCATTCGAAGCTGAATGTGCCTGCTCTCATCAGATCACAGCAGCAATGCAGTTTAAGGCTTGGCAAGTACCATAATGGGAGACTGGCTGGGAATCCCAAGTTCCGTTGACCTTTTTGAACCTGAAAATTGTGTTAGTTTCTCTGTCAAAGATGGTAAAAGAAGGTTCAAATTGAACAGCTGCTGTCAATGTCCATTCTAAGCTGAATGTGCCTGCTCTTGTCAGATTGCAGCAGCAATGCAGCTTAAGGCTTGGCAAGTACCAGCATGGGAGACTGGCTGGGAATCCCAAGTTCTGTTGACCTTTTTGAACCTTAAAATTGTGTTAGTTTCTCTGTCAAAGATGGTAAAAGAAGGTTCAAATTGACCAGCTGCTGTCAATGGCCATTCTAAGCTGAATGTGCCTGCTCTCATCAGATCGCAGCAGCAATGCAGCTTAAGGCTTGGCAAGTACCAGCATGGGAGACTGGCTGGGAATCCCAAGTTCCGTTGACCTTTTTGAACCTGAAAATTGTGTTAGTTTCTCTATGAGATAGTAAAAGTAGGTTCAAATTGACCAGCTGCTGTCAACAGCCATTCGAAGCTGAATGTGCCTGCTCTCATCAGATCGCAGCAGCAATGCAGCTTAAGGCTTGGCAAGTACCAGCATGGGAGACTGGCTGGGAATCCCAAGTTCCGTTGACCTTTTTGAACCTGAAAATTGTGTTAGTTTCTCTGTCAAAGATGGTAAAAGAAGGTTCAAATTGAACAGCTGCTGTCAATGGCCATTCTAAGCTGAATGTGCCTGCTCTCGTCAGATCGCAGCAGCAATGCAGCTTAAGGCTTGGCAAGTACCAGCATGGGAGACTGGCTGGGAATCCCAAGTTCCGTTTACATTTTTGTACCTGAAAATTGTGTTAGTTTCTCTATGAGATAGTAAAAGTAGGTTCAAATTGACCAGCTGCTGTCAACAGCCATTCGAAGCTGAATGTGCCTGCTCTCATCAGATCACAGCAGCAATGCAGTTTAAGGCTTGGCAAGTACCATAATGGGAGACTGGCTGGGAATCCCAAGTTCCGTTGACCTTTTTGAACCTGAAAATTGTGTTAGTTTCTCTGTCAAAGATGGTAAAAGAAGGTTCAAATTGAACAGCTGCTGTCAATGTCCATTCTAAGCTGAATGTGCCTGCTCTTGTCAGATTGCAGCAGCAATGCAGCTTAAGGCTTGGCAAGTACCAGCATGGGAGACTGGCTGGGAATCCCAAGTTCTGTTGACCTTTTTGAACCTTAAAATTGTGTTAGTTTCTCTGTCAAAGATGGTAAAAGAAGGTTCAAATTGAACAGCTGCTGTCAATGGCCATTCTAAGCTGAATGTGCCTGCTCTCATCAGATCGCAGCAGCAATGCAGCTTAAGGCTTGGCAAGTACCAGCATGGGAGACTGGCTTGGAATCCCAAGTTCTGTTGACCTTTTTGAACCTGAAAATTGTGTTAGTTTCTCTGTCAAAGATGGTAAAAGAAGGTAGAAATTAGGCAACTGCTGTCATCGGCCATTCTAAGCTGAATGTGCCTGCTCTCGTCAGATCGCAGCAGCAATGCAGCTCAAGGCTTGGCAAGTACCAGCATGGGAGACTGGCTGGGAATCCCAAGTGCCGTTGACCTTTTTGAACCTGAAAATTGTGTTAGTTTCTCTATGTGATAGTAAACGTAGGTTCAAATTGACCACCTGCTGTCAACAGCCATTCGAAGTTGAATGTGCCTGCTCTCGTCAGATCGCAGCAGCAATGCAGTTTAAGGCTTGGCAAGTACCAGAATAGGAGACTGGCTGGGACTCCCAAGTTCCGTTGACCTTTTTGAACCTGAAAATTGTGTTAGTTTCTCTGTCAAAGATGGTAAAAGAAGGTTCAAATTGAACAGCTGCTGTCAATGGCCATTCTAAGCTGAATGTGCCTGCTCTCATCAGATTGCAGCAGCAATGCGACTTAAGACTTGGCAAGTACCAGCATGGGAGACTGGCTAGGAATCCTAAGTTCCGTTGACCTTTTTGAACCTGAAAATTGTGTTAGTTTCTCTGTCAAAGATGGTAAAAGAAGGTTCAAATTGAACAGCTGCTGTCAATGGCCATTCTAAGCTGAATGTGCCTGCTCTCGTCAGATCGCAGCAGCAATGCGGCTTAAGGCTTGGCAAGTACCAGCATGGGAGACTGGCTGGGAATCCCAAGTTCCGTTGACCTTTTTGAACCTGAAAACTGTGTTAGTTTCTCTATGAGATAGTAAAAGAAGGTAGAAATTAGGCAGCTGCTGTCATCGGCCATTCTAAGCTGATTGTGCCTGCCCTCGTCAGATCGCAGCAGCAATGTAGCTTAAGGCTTGGCAAGTACCAGCATGGGAGACTGGCTGGGAATCCCAAGTTCCGTTGACCTTTTTGAACCTGAAAATTGTGTTAGTCTCTCTATGAGATAGTAAAAGAAGGTTCAAATTGAACAGCTGCTGTCAACGGCCATTCTAAGCTGAATGTGCCTGCTCTCATCAGATTACAGCAGCAATGCAGCTTAAGGCTTGGAAAGTACCAGCATGGGAGACTGGCTGGGAATTCCATGTTCCGTTGACCTTTTTGAACCTAAAAATTGTGTTAGTTTCTTTATGAGATAGTAAAAGTAGGTTTAAATTGAACAGCTGCTGTCAACAGCCATTCGAAGCTGAATGTGCCTGTTCTCGTTAGATTGCAGCAGCAATGCAGCTTAAGGCTTGGCAAGTACCAGAATGGGAGACTGGCTTGGAATCCCAAGTTCCGTTGACCTTTTTGAACCTGAAAAGTGTTTTAGTTTCTCTATGAGATAGTACAAGAAGGTTCAAATTGAACAGCTGCTGACAAAGGCCATTCTAAGCTGAATGTGCCTGCTCTCATCAGATCGAAGCAGCAATGCAGCTTAAGGTTTGGCAAGTACCAGCATGGGAGACTGGCTGGGAATCCCAAGTTCCGTTGACCTTTTTGAACCTGAAAATTGTGTTAGTTTCTCTGTCAAAGATGGTAAAAGAAGGTTCAAATTGAACAGCTGCTGTCAATTGCCATTCTAAGCTGAATGTGCCTGCTCTCGTCAGATCGCAGCAGCAATGCAGCTTAAGGCTTGGCAAGTACCAGCATGGGAGACTGGCTGGGAATCTCAAGTTCCGTTGCCCTTTTTGAACCTAAAAATTGTGTTAGTTTCTCTATGAGATAGTAAAAGAAGGTTCAAATTGAACAGCTGCTGTCATCGGCCATTCTAAGCTGAATGTGCCTGCTCTTGTCAGATCGCAGCAGCAATGCAGCTCAAGGCTTGGCAAGTACCAGCATGGGAGACTGGCAGGGAATCCCAAGTTCCGTTGACCTTTTTGAACCTGAAAATTGTGTTAGTTTCTCTATGATATCTCAAAGAGAAACTAACACAATTTTCAGCAGAGGGTAGAAATTAGGCAGCTGCTGTCATCAGCCAGCTGCTATCATCAGCCATTCTAAGCTGAATGTGCCTGCTCTCATCAGAACGCAGCAGCAATTCAGCTTAAGGCTTGGCAAGTACCAGCATGGGAGACTGGCTGGGAATCCCAAGTTCCGTTGCCCTTTTTGAACCTGAAAATTGTGTTAGTTTCTCTGTGAGATAGTAAAAGAAGGTTCAAATTAGGCAGCTGCTGTCATCAGCCAGCTGCTGTCATCAGCCATTCTAAGCTGAATGTGCCTGCTCTCATCAGATCGCAGCAGCAATGCAGCTTAAGGCTTGGCAAGTACCAGCATGGGAGACTGGCTGGGAATCTCAAGTTCCGTTGCCCTTTTTGAACCTGAAAATTGTGTTAGTTTCTCTATGAGATAGTAAAAGAAGGTTCAAATTGAACAGCTGCTGTCATCGCCCATTCTAAGCTGAATGTGCCTGCTCTTGTCAGATCGCAGCAGCAATGCAGCTCAAGGCTTGGCAAGTACCAGCATGGGAGACTGGCTGGGAATCCCAAGTTCCGTTGACCTTTTTGAACCTGAAAATTGTGTTAGTTTCTCTATGAGATAGTAAAAGAAGGTTGAAATTGAACAGCTGCTGTCAACGGCCATTCTAAGCTGAATGTGCCTGCTCTCATCAGATCGCAGCAGCAATGCAGCTTAAGGCTTGGCAAGTACGAGCATGGGAGACTGGCTGGGAATCCCAAGTTCCGTTGACCTTTTTGAACCTGAAAATTGTGTTAGTTTCTCTATGAGATAGTAAAAGAAGGTTCAAATTGAACAACTGCTGTGAACGACCATTCTAAGCTGAATGTGCCTGCTCTCATCAGATCGCAGCAGCAATGCAGATCAAGGCTTGGCAAGTACCAGCATGGGAGACTGGCTGGGAATCCCAAGTTCCGCTGACCTTTTAAACCTGAAAATTGTGTTAGTTTCTCTATGTGATAGTAAAAGTAGGTTCAAATTGACCACCTGCTGTCAACAGCCATTTGAAGTTGAATGTGCCTGCTCTCCTCAGATCGCAGCAGCAATGCAGTTTAAGGCTTGGCAAGTACCAGAATGGGAGACTGGCTGGGAATCCCAAGTTCCATTTACCTTTTTGAACCTGAAAATTGTGTTAGTTTCTCTATGAGATAGTAAAAGTAGGTTCAAATTGACCAGCTGCTCTCAACAGCCATTCGAAGCTGAATGTGCCTGCTCTCATCAGATCGCAGCAGCAATGCAGCTTAAGGCTTGGCAAGTACCAGCATGGGAGACTGGCTGGGAATCCCAAGTTCCGTTGACCGTTTTGAACCTGAAAATTGTGTTAGTTTCTCTGTCAAATATGGTAAAAGAAGGTTCAAATTGAACAGCTGCTGTCAATGTCCATTCTAAGCTGAATGTGCCTGCTCTCGTCAGATCGCAGCAGCAATGCAGCTCAAGGCTTGGCAAGTACCAGCATGGGAGACTGGCTGGGAATCCCAAGTTCTGTTGACCTTTTTGAACCTTAAAATTGTGTTAGTTTCTCTGTCAAAGATGGTAAAAGAAGGTTCAAATTGAACAGCTGCTGTCAATGGCCATTCTAAGCTGAATGTGCCTGCTCTCATCAGATCGCAGCAGCAATGCAGCTTAAGGCTTGGCAAGTACCAGCATGGGAGACTGGCTGGGAATCCCAAGTTCCGTTGACCTTTTTGAACCTGAAAATTGTGTTAGTTTCTCTATGAGATAGTAAAAATAGGTTCAAATTGACCAGCTGCTGTCAACTGCCATTCGAAGCTGAATGTGCCTGCTCTCATCAGATCGCAGCAGCAATGCAGCTTAAGGCTTGGCAAGTACCAGCATGGGAGACTGGCTGGGAATCCCAAGTTCCGTTGACCGTTTTGAACCTGAAAATTGTGTTAGTTTCTCTGTCAAAGATGGTAAAAGAAGGTTCAAATTGAACAGCTGCTGTCAATGGCCATTCTAAGCTGAATGTGCCTGCTCTCGTCAGATCGCAGCAGCAATGCGGCTTAAGGCTTGGCAAGTACCAGCATGGGAGACTGGCTGGGAATCCCAAGTTCCGTTGACCTTTTTGAACCTGAAAACTGTGTTAGTTTCTCTATGAGATAGTAAAAGAAGGTAGAAATTAGGCAGCTGCTGTCATCGGCCATTCTAAGCTGAATGTGCCTGCCCTCGTCAGATCGCAGCAGCAATGTAGCTTAAGGCTTGGCAAGTACCAGCATGGGAGACTGGCTGGGAATCCCAAGTTCCGTTGACCTTTTTGAACCTGAAAATTGTGTTAGTCTCTCTATGAGATAGTAAAAGAAGGTTCAAATTGAACAGCTGCTGTCAATGGCCATTCTAAGCTGAATGTGCCTGCTCTCATCAGATTACAGCAGCAATGCAGCTTAAGGCTTGGCAAGTACCAGCATGGGAGACTGGCTGGGAATTCCATGTTCCGTTGACCTTTTTGAACCTGAAAATTGTGTTAGTTTCTTTATGAGATAGTAAAAGTAGGTTTAAATTGAACAGCTGCTGTCAACAGCCATTCGAAGCTGAATGTGCCTGTTCTCGTTAGATTGCAGCAGCAATGCAGCTTAAGGCTTGGCAAGTACCAGAATGGGAGACTGGCTTGGAATCCCAAGTTCCGTTGACCTTTTTGAACCTGAAAAGTGTTTTAGTTTCTCTATGAGATAGTACAAGAAGGTTCAAATTGAACAGCTGCTGACAAAGGCCATTCTAAGCTGAATGTGCCTGCTCTCATCAGATCGTAGCAGCAATGCAGCTTAAGGCTTGGCAAGTACCAGAATGGGAGACTGGCTGGGAATCCCAAGTTCCGTTGACCTTTTTGAACCTGAAAATTGTGTTAGTTTCTCTGTCAAAGATGGTAAAAGAAGGTTCAAATTGAACAGCTGCTGTCAATTGCCATTCTAAGCTGAATGTGCCTGCTCTCGTCAGATCGCAGCAGCAATGCAGCTTAAGGCTTGGCAAGTACCAGCATGGGAGACTGGCTGGGAATCTCAAGTTCCGTTGCCCTTTTTGAACCTGAAAATTGTGTTAGTTTCTCTATGAGATAGTAAAAGAAGGTTCAAATTGAACAGCTGCTGTCATCGGCCATTCTAAGCTGAATGTGCCTGCTCTTGTCAGATCGCAGCAGCAATGCAGCTCAAGGCTTGGCAAGTACCAGCATGGGAGACTGGCAGGGAATCCCAAGTTCCGTTGACCTTTTTGAACCTGAAAATTGTGTTAGTTTCTCTATGATATCTCATAGAGAAACTAACACAATTTTCAGCAGAGGGTAGAAATTAGGCAGCTGCTGTCATCAGCCAGCTGCTATCATCAGCCATTCTAAGCTGAATGTGCCTGCTCTCATCAGAACGCAGCAGCAATTCAGCTTAAGGCTTGGCAAGTACCAGCATGGGAGACTGGCTGGGAATCCCAAGTTCCGTTGCCCTTTTTGAACCTGAAAATTGTGTTAGTTTCTCTGTGAGATAGTAAAAGAAGGTTCAAATTAGGCAGCTGCTGTCATCAGCCAGCTGCTGTCATCAGCCATTCTAAGCTGAATGTGCCTGCTCTCATCAGATCGCAGCAGCAATGCAGCTTAAGGCTTGGCAAGTACCAGCATGGGAGACTGGCTGGGAATCTCAAGTTCCGTTGCCCTTTTTGAACCTGAAAATTGTGTTAGTTTCTCTATGAGATAGTAAAAGAAGGTTCAAATTGAACAGCTGCTGTCATCGCCCATTCTAAGCTGAATGTGCCTGCTCTTGTCAGATCGCAGCAGCAATGCAGCTCAAGGCTTGGCAAGTACCAGCATGGGAGACTGGCTGGGAATCCCAAGTTCCGTTGACCTTTTTGAACCTGAAAATTGTGTTAGTTTCTCTATGAGATAGTAAAAGAAGGTTGAAATTGAACAGCTGCTGTCAACGGCCATTCTAAGCTGAATGTGCCTGCTCTCATCAGATCGCAGCAGCAATGCAGCTTAAGGCTTGGCAAGTACGAGCATGGGAGACTGGCTGGGAATCCCAAGTTCCGTTGACCTTTTTGAACCTGAAAATTGTGTTAGTTTCTCTATGAGATAGTAAAAGAAGGTTCAAATTGAACAACTGCTGTGAACGACCATTCTAAGCTGAATGTGCCTGCTCTCATCAGATCGCAGCAGCAATGCAGATCAAGGCTTGGCAAGTACCAGCATGGGAGACTGGCTGGGAATCCCAAGTTCCGCTGACCTTTTAAACCTGAAAATTGTGTTAGTTTCTCTATGTGATAGTAAAAGTAGGTTCAAATTGACCACCTGCTGTCAACAGCCATTTGAAGTTGAATGTGCCTGCTCTCCTCAGATCGCAGCAGCAATGCAGTTTAAGGCTTGGCAAGTACCAGAATGGGAGACTGGCTGGGAATCCCAAGTTCCATTTACCTTTTTGAACCTGAAAATTGTGTTAGTTTCTCTATGAGATAGTAAAAGTAGGTTCAAATTGACCAGCTGCTCTCAACAGCCATTCGAAGCTGAATGTGCCTGCTCTCATCAGATCGCAGCAGCAATGCAGCTTAAGGCTTGGCAAGTACCAGCATGGGAGACTGGCTGGGAATCCCAAGTTCCGTTGACCGTTTTGAACCTGAAAATTGTGTTAGTTTCTCTGTCAAATATGGTAAAAGAAGGTTCAAATTGAACAGCTGCTGTCAATGTCCATTCTAAGCTGAATGTGCCTGCTCTCATCAGATCGCAGCAGCAATGCAGCTTAAGGCTTGGCAAGTACCAGCATGGGAGACTGGCTGGGAATCCCAAGTTCCGTTGACCGTTTTGAACCTGAAAATTGTGTTAGTTTCTCTGTCAAATATGGTAAAAGAAGGTTCAAATTGAACAGCTGCTGTCAATGGCCATTCTAAGCTGAATGTGCCTGCTCTCGTCAGATCGCAGCAGCAATGCAGCTTAAGGCTTGGCAAGTACCAGCATGGGAGACTGGCTTGGAATCCCAAGTTCTGTTGTCCTTTTTGAACCTGAAAATTGTGTTAGTTTCTCTGTCAAAGATGGTAAAAGAAGGTAGAAATTAGGCAACTGCTGTCATCGGCCATTCTAAGCTGAATGTGCCTGCTCTCGTCAGATCGCAGCAGCAATGCAGCTCAAGGCTTGGCAAGTACCAGCATGGGAGACTGGCTTGGAATCCCAAGTTCTGTTGTCCTTTTTGAACCTGAAAATTGTGTTAGTTTCTCTGTCAAAGATGGTAAAAGAAGGTAGAAATTAGGCAACTGCTGTCATCGGCCATTCTAAGCTGAATGTGCCTGCTCTCGTCAGATCGCAGCAGCAATGCAGCTCAAGGCTTGGCAAGTACCAGCATGGGAGACTGGCTGGGAATCCCAAGTGCCGTTGACCTTTTTGAACCTGAAAATTGTGTTAGTTTCTCTATGTGATAGTAAACGTAGGTTCAAATTGACCACCTGCTGTCAACAGCCATTCGAAGTTGAATGTGCCTGCTCTCGTCAGATCGCAGCAGCAATGCAGTTTAAGGCTTGGCAAGTACCAGAATAGGAGACTGGCTGGGACTCCCAAGTTCCGTTGACCTTTTTGAACCTGAAAATTGTGTTAGTTTCTCTGTCAAAGATGGTAAAAGAAGGTTCAAATTGAACAGCTGCTGTCAATGGCCATTCTAAGCTGAATGTGCCTGCTCTCATCAGATTGCAGCAGCAATGCGACTTAAGGCTTGGCAAGTACCAGCATGGGAGACTGGCTAGGAATCCCAAGTTCCGTTGACCTTTTTGAACCTGAAAATTGTGTTAGTTTCTCTGTCAAAGATGGTAAAAGAAGGTTCAAATTGAACAGCTGCTGTCAATGGCCATTCTAAGCTGAATGTGCCTGCTCTCGTCAGATCGCAGCAGCAATGCGGCTTAAGGCTTGGCAAGTACCAGCATGGGAGACTGGCTGGGAATCCCAAGTTCCGTTGACCTTTTTGAACCTGAAAACTGTGTTAGTTTCTCTATGAGATAGTAAAAGAAGGTAGAAATTAGGCAGCTGCTGTCATCGGCCATTCTAAGCTGAATGTGCCTGCCCTCGTCAGATCGCAGCAGCAATGTAGCTTAAGGCTTGGCAAGTACCAGCATGGGAGACTGGCTGGGAATCCCAAGTTCCGTTGACCTTTTTGAACCTGAAAATTGTGTTAGTCTCTCTATGAGATAGAAAAGAAGGTTCAAATTGAACAGCTGCTGTCAATGGCCATTCTAAGCTGAATGTGCCTGCTCTCATCAGATTACAGCAGCAATGCAGCTTAAGGCTTGGCAAGTACCAGCATGGGAGACTGGCTGGGAATTCCATGTTCCGTTGACCTTTTTGAACCTGAAAATTGTGTTAGTTTCTTTATGAGATAGTAAAAGTAGGTTTAAATTGAACAGCTGCTGTCAACAGCCATTCGAAGCTGAATGTGCCTGTTCTCGTTAGATTGCAGCAGCAATGCAGCTTAAGGCTTGGCAAGTACCAGAATGGGAGACTGGCTTGGAATCCCAAGTTCCGTTGACCTTTTTGAACCTGAAAAGTGTTTTAGTTTCTCTATGAGATAGTACAAGAAGGTTCAAATTGAACAGCTGCTGACAAAGGCCATTCTAAGCTGAATGTGCCTGCTCTCATCAGATCGTAGCAGCAATGCAGCTTAAGGCTTGGCAAGTACCAGAATGGGAGACTGGCTGGGAATCCCAAGTTCCGTTGACCTTTTTGAACCTGAAAATTGTGTTAGTTTCTCTGTCAAAGATGGTAAAAGAAGGTTCAAATTGAACAGCTGCTGTCAATTGCCATTCTAAGCTGAATGTGCCTGCTCTCGTCAGATCGCAGCAGCAATGCAGCTTAAGGCTTGGCAAGTACCAGCATGGGAGACTGGCTGGGAATCTCAAGTTCCGTTGCCCTTTTTGAACCTGAAAATTGTGTTAGTTTCTCTATGAGATAGTAAAAGAAGGTTCAAATTGAACAGCTGCTGTCATCGGCCATTCTAAGCTGAATGTGCCTGCTCTTGTCAGATCGCAGCAGCAATGCAGCTCAAGGCTTGGCAAGTACCAGCATGGGAGACTGGCAGGGAATCCCAAGTTCCGTTGACCTTTTTGAACCTGAAAATTGTGTTAGTTTCTCTATGATATCTCATAGAGAAACTAACACAATTTTCAGCAGAGGGTAGAAATTAGGCAGCTGCTGTCATCAGCCAGCTGCTATCATCAGCCATTCTAAGCTGAGTGTGCCTGCTCTCATCAGAACGCAGCAGCAATTCAGCTTAAGGCTTGGCAAGTACCAGCATGGGAGACTGGCTGGGAATCCCAAGTTCCGTTGCCCTTTTTGAACCTGAAAATTGTGTTAGTTTCTCTGTGAGATAGTAAAAGAAGGTTCAAATTAGGCAGCTGCTGTCATCAGCCAGCTGCTGTCATCAGCCATTCTAAGCTGAATGTGCCTGCTCTCATCAGATCGCAGCAGCAATGCAGCTTAAGGCTTGGCAAGTACCAGCATGGGAGACTGGCTGGGAATCTCAAGTTCCGTTGCCCTTTTTGAACCTGAAAATTGTGTTAGTTTCTCTATGAGATAGTAAAAGAAGGTTCAAATTGAACAGCTGCTGTCATCGGCCATTCTAAGCTGAATGTGCCTGCTCTTGTCAGATCGCAGCAGCAATGCAGCTCAAGGCTTGGCAAGTACCAGCATGGGAGACTGGCTGGGAATCCCAAGTTCCGTTGACCTTTTTGAACCTGAAAACTGTGTTAGTTTCTCTATGAGATAGTAAAAGAAGGTAGAAATTAGGCAGCTGCTGTCATCGGCCATTCTAAGCTGAATGTGCCTGCTCTCGTCAGATCGCAGCAGAAATGCAGCTCAAGGCTTGGCAAGTACTAGCATGGGAGACTGGCTGGGTATCCCAAGTTCCGTTAACCTTTTTGAACCTAAAAACTGTGTTAGTTTCTCTGTCAAAGATGGTAAAAGAAGGTTCAAATCGAACAGCTGCTGTCAACGGCCGTTCTAAGCTGAATGTGCCTGCTCTCGTCAGATCGCAGCAGCAATGCAGCTCAAGGCTTGGCAAGTACCAGCATGGGAGACTGCCTGGGAATCCCAAGTTCCATTGACCTTTTTGAACCTGAAAACTGCGTTAGTTTCTCTATGAGATAGTAAAAGAAGGTAGAAATTAGGCAGCTGCTGTCATCGGCCATTCTAAGCTGAATGTGCCTGCTCTCGTCAGATCGCAGCAGCAATGCTGCTTAAGGCTTGGCAAGTACCAGCATGGGAGACTGGCTGGGAATCCCAAGTTCTGTTGACCTTTTTGAACCTGAAAATTGTGTTAGTTTCTCTATGAGATAGTAAAAGTAGGTTCAAATTGACCAGCTGCTGTCAACAGCCATTCGAAGCTGAATGTGCCTGCTCTCGTCGCATCGCAGCAGCAATGCAGCTTAAGGCTTGGCAAGTACCAGCATGGGAGACTGGCTGGGAATCCCAAGTTCAGTTGACCTTTTTGAACCTGAAAATTGTGTTAGTTTCTCTATGAGATAGTAAAAGAAGGTTGAAATTGAACAACTGCCGTCAATGGCCATTCTAAGCTGAATGTGCCTGCTCTTGTCAAATTGCAGCAGCAATGCAGCTTAAGGCTTGGCAAGTACCAGCATGGGAGACTGGCTGGGAATCCCAAGTTCCATTGACCTTTTTGAACCTGAAAATTGTGTTAGTTTCTCTATGAGATAGTAAAAGTAGGTTCAAATTGACCACCTGCTGTCAACAGCCATTCGAAGCTGAATGTGCCTGCTCTCATCAGATCGCAGCAGCAATGCAGCTCAAGGCTTGGCAAGTACCAGCATGGGAGACTGGCTGGGAATCCCAAGTTCCGTTGCCCTTTTTGAACCTGAAAATTGTGTTAGTTTCTCTGTGAGATAGTAAAAGAAGGTTCAAATTAGGCAGCTGCTGTCATCAGCCAGCTGCTGTCATCAGCCATTCTAAGCTGAATGTGCCTGCTCTCATCAGATCGCAGCAGCAATGCAGCTTAAGGCTTGGCAAGTACCAGCATGGGAGACTGGCTGGGAATCTCAAGTTCCGTTGCCCTTTTTGAACCTGAAAATTGTGTTAGTTTCTCTATGAGATAGTAAAAGAAGGTAGAAATTAGGCAGCTGCTGTCATCGGCCATTTTGAATGCAGCAATGCAGCTCAAGGCTTGGCAAGTACCAGCATGGGAGACTGGCTGGGAATCCCAAGTTCCGTTAACCTTTTTGAACCAAAAAACTGTGTTAGTTTCTCTGTCAAAAATGGTAAAAGAAGGTTCAAATCGAACAGCTGCTATCAACGGCCATTCTAAGCTGAATGTGCCTACTCTCGTCAGATCGCAGCAGCAATGCTGCTTAAGGCTTGGCAAGTACCAGCATGGGAGACTGGCTGGGAATCCCAAGTTCCGTTGCCCTTTTTGAACCTGAAAATTGTGTTAGTTTCTCTATGAGATAGTAAAAGTAGGTTCAAATTGACCAGCTGCTGTCAACAGCCATTCGAAGCTGAATGTGCCTGCTCTCGTCAGATCGCAGCAGCAATGCAGTTTAAGGCTTGGCAAGTACCAGAATGGGAGACTGGCTGGGAATCCCAAGTTCCGTTGACCTTTTTGAACCTGAAAACTGTGTTAGTTTCTCTATGAGATAGTAAAAGAAGGTAGAAATTAGGCAGCTGCTGTCATCGGCCATTCTAAGCTGAATGTGCCTGCTCTCGTCAGATCGCAGCAGCAATGCAGCTCAAGGCTTGGCAACTACCAGCATGGGAGACTGGCTGGGAATCCCAAGTTCCGTTAACCTTTTTGAACCAAAAAACTGTGTTAGTTTCTCTGTCAAAGATGGTAAAAGAAGGTTCAAATCGAACAGCTTCTGTCAACGGCCATTCTAAGCTGAATGTGCCTGCTCTCGTCAGATCGCAGCAGCAATGCTGCTTAAGGCTTGGCAAGTACCAGCATGGGAGTCTGGCTGGGAATCCCAAGTTCCGTTGACCTTTTTTTTTTTTTTTTTTTTTTTAAATGTTTTTTATTCATTTTTTCAAACAAGTACAAGAGTACTATATACATATAGCATTTTTCTGACATTTTCATATATATCTTTACATTCACTGGCTGTTAAGGATAACATCATAATTGAGTATTATTGTTATTAGATACGTGTCTTTAGCGTCATCTGCAAGTTTCTTATAATCCTATTAACATATTGGAGTGTTAACGAACTCCGAACCAGGGTGGTTAAAATGGTTGTTGGGGGGGGGAGGGGGATGGGTAGGAGAGAAAGAAATATTGGCGAGCTGTGGTTTATTAATTGTCTATACTGTGTGTTCTGTAGACAGTCAGGTTACGGTTTGTAGTATTTGCTGCTTGTCCAGAGGTTCCATTTAGTTGTAAATTTGTTGAAGGTGGTGTTTTGATGCGCTAATATTCCTTCATATGCGCAGGTAGTGTTCATCTGGTCAATACCTTCATTGATGTGTGGAGAGTCCATTTTTTTCCAATGTCTTGTAATTATTAATTTCGTGGACATCAGGAGGTGTACTATGATTGTCTTGTGCTCTTGAGGGAGGGTTTCCAGGTTGATTAGTAAGAGAGCCTGTTCCGGACCTATTTTAATTTCTTCTTTGGTGATTTCTTTTATTATAGTGTTTGTTGCTTTCCAGAGGGCTAGTATTTTAGGACAGTTCCATAGAGTGTGTAGTAAACTTCCTCTATTCCCGCATTCTCGCCAGCATGTTGGCGGCACATTTGGGTATATTAGATTCAGTCTAGTTGGTGTAAAGTACCATCTCAGATGAGTTTTTATAATCGCTTCTATGTGCGATGTGCAGCGTAGTGTCTGGTATGTTGTTTTTAGTGCTGCTTCCCATTTTGGTATTGGGAACCGTTGACCTTTTTGAACCTGAAAATTGTGTTAGTTTCTCTATGAGATAGTAAAGGAAGGTTGAAATTTAACAGCTGCTGTCAGCAGCCATTCGAAGCTGAATGTGCCTGCTCTCATCAGATCACAGCAGCGATGCAGTTTAAGGCTTGGCAAGTACCAGAATGGGAGACTGGCTGGGAATCCCAAGTTCCGTTGACCTTTTTGAACCTGAAAATTGTGTTAGTTTCTCTGTCAAAGATGGTAAATGAAGGTTCAAATCGAACAGCTGCTGTCAACGTCCATTCTAAGCTGAATGTGCCTGCTCTCGTCAGATCGCAGCAGCAATGCTGCTTAAGGCTTGGCAAGTACCAGCATGGGAGACTGGCTGGGATTCCCCAGTTCCGTTTACCTTTTTGAACCTGAAAATTGTGTTAGTTTCTCTATGAGATAGTAAAAGTAGGTTCAAATTGACCAGCTGCTGTCAACAGCCATTCGAAGCTGAATGTGCCTGCTCTCGTCACATCGCAGCAGGAATGCAGCTTAAGGCTTGGCAAGTACCAGCATGGGAGACTGGCTGGGAATCCCAAGTTCAGTTGACCTTTTTGAACCTGAAAATTGTGTTAGTTTCTCTATGAGATAGTAAAAGAAGGTTGAAATTGAACATCTGCTGTCAATGGCCATTCTAAGCTGAATGTGCCTGCTCTTGTCAAATTGCAGCAGCAATGCAGATTAAGGCTTGGCAAGTACCAGCATGGGAGACTGGCTGGGAATCCCAAGTTCCATTGACCTTCTTGAACCTGAAAATTGTGTTAGTTTCTCTATGAGATAGTAAAAGAAGGTAGAAATTAGGCAGCTGCTGTCATCAGCCAGCTGCTGTCATCAGCCATTCTAAGCTGAATGTGCCTGCTCTCGTCAGATCGCAACAGCAATGCAGCTTAAGGCTTGGCAAGTACCAGCATGGGAGACTGGCTGGGAATCCCAAGTTCCGTAGACCTTTTTGAACCTGAAAATTGTGTTAGTTTCTCTATGAGATAGTAAAAGAAGGTTCAAATTGAACAGCTGCTGTCAACGGCCATTCTAAGCTGAATGTGCCTGCTCTCATTAGATCGCAGCAGCAATGCAGCTTAAGGCGTGGCAAGTACCAGCATGGAAGACTGGCTGGCAAGTACCAGCATGGGAGACTGGCTGGGAATCCCAAGTTCCGTTGACCTTTTTGAACTTGAAAATTGTGTTAGTTTCTCTGTCAAAGAGGGTAAAAGAAGGTTCAAATTGAACAGCTTCTGTCAATGGCTATTCTAAGCTGAATGTGCCTGCTCTCGTCAGATCGCAGCAGCGATGCAGTTTAAGGCTTGGCAAGTACCAGAATGGGAGACTGGCTGGGAATCCCAAGTTCCGTTGACCTTTTTGAACCTGAAAATTGTGTTAGTTTCTCTGTCAAAGATCGTGAAATAAGGTTCACATTGAACAGCTGCTGTCAACAGCCATTCGAAGCTGAATGTGCCTGCTCTCGTCACATCGCAGCAGGAATGCAGCTTAAGGCTTGGCAAGTACCAGCATGGGAGACTGGCTGGGAATCCCAAGTTCAGTTGACCTTTTTGAACCTGAAAATTGTGTTAGTTTCACTATGAGATAGTAAAAGAAGGTTGAAATTGAACATCTGCTGTCAATGGCCATTCGAAGCTGAGTGTGCCTGCTCTCATCAGATCACAGCAGCAATGCAGATTAAGGTTTGGCAAGTACCAGAATGGGAGACTGGCTGGGAATCCCAAGTTCTATTGACGTTTTTGAACCTGAAAATTGTGTTAGTTTCTCTGTCAAATATGGTAAAAGAAGGTTCAAATTGAACAGCTGCTGTCAACGGCCATTCTAAGCTGAATGTGCCTGCTCTCATCAGATCGCAGCAGCAATGCAGCGTAAGGCTTGGCAAGTACCAGCATGGGAGACTGGCTGGGAATCCCAAGTTCCGTTGACCTTTTTGAACCTGAAAATTGTTTTATTTTCTCTGTCAAAGATGGTAAATAAAGGTTCAAATTTAACAGCTGCTGTCAATGGCCATTCTAAGCTGAATGTGCCTGCTCTCGTCAGATCGCAGCAGCAATGCAGCTTAAGGCTTGTTAAGTACCAGCATGGGAGACTGGCTGGGAATCCCAAGTTCCGTTGACCCTTTTGAACCTGAAAATTGTGTTAGTTTCTCTATGAGATAGTAAAAGAAGGTTCAAATTGAACAGCTGCTGTCAACGGCCATTCTAAGATGAATGTGCCTGCTCTCGTCAGATCGCAGCAGCAATGCAGGTTAAGGCTTGGCAAGTACCAGCATGGGAGACTGGCTGGGAATCCCCAGTTTCGTTGACCTTTTTGAACCTGAAAATTGTGTTAGTTTCTCTATGAGTTAGTTAAAGTAGGTTCAAATTGAACAGCTGCTGTCAACAGCCATTCGAAGCTGAATGTGCCTGCTCTCGTCAGATCGCAGCAGCAATGCAGCTTAAGACTTGGCAAGTACCAGAACGGGAGTCTGGCTGGGAATCCCAAGTTCCGTTGACTTTTTGAACCTGAAAATTGTGTTAGTTTCTCTGTCAAAGATGGTAAAAGAAGGTTCAAATTGAACAGCTGCTGTCAACGGCCATTCTAAGCTGAATGTGCCTGCTCTCAACAGATCGCAGCAGCAATGCAGCTTAAGGCTTGGCAAGTACCAGCATGGGAGACTTGCTGGGAATCCCATGTTCTGTTGACCTTTTTGAACCTGAAAATTGTGTTAGTTTCTTTATGAGATAGTAAAAGTGGGTTTAAATTGAACAGCTGCTGTCAACAGCCATTCGAAGCTGAATGTGCCTGTTCTCGTCAGATTGCAGCAGCAATGCAGCTTAAGGCTTGGCAAGTAGTAGAATGGGAGACTGGCTGGGAATCCCAAGTTCCGTTGACCTTTTTGAACCTGAAAAGTGTTTTAGTTTCTCTATGAGATAGTACAAGAAGGTTCAAATTGAACAGCTGCTGTCAACGGCCATTCTAAGCTGAATGTGCCTGCTCTCATCAGATCGCAGCAGCAATGCAGCTTAAGGTTTGGCAAGTACCAGCATGGGAGACTGGCTGGGAAGCCCAAGTTCCGTTGAGCTTTTTGAACCTGAAAATTGTGTAAGTTTCTCTATGAGATAGTAAAAGAAGGTTCAAATTGAACAGCTGCTGTCAACGGCCATTCTAAGCTGAAAGTGCCTGCTCTCGTCTCGTAGCAGCAATGCAGCTTAAGGCTTGGCATGTACCAGAATGGGAGACTGGCAGGGAATCCCAAGTTCTGTTGAACTTTTTGAACCTGAAAATTGTGTTAGTTTCTCTATGAGATAGTAAAAGAAGATTGAAATTGAACAGCTGCTGTCAACGGCCATTCTAAGCTAAATGTGCCTGCTCTCATCAGATCACAGCAGCAATGCAGCTTAAGGCTTGGCAAGTACCAGCATGGGAGACTGGCTGGGAATCCCAAGTTCCGTTGACCTTTTTGAACCTGAAAATTGTGTTAATTTCTCTATGAGATAGTAAAAAAGAGGTTCAAATTGACCAGCTGCTGTCAACGGCCATTCGAAGCTGAATGTGCCTGCTCTCATAAGATCACAGCAGCAATGCAGCTTAAGGCTTGGCAAGTACCAGCATGGGAGACTGGCTGGGAATCCCAAGTTCCGTTGACCTTTTTGAACCTGAAAATTGTGTTAATTTCTCTATGAGATAGTAAAAGAAGGTTCAAATTGACCAGCTGCTGTCAACAGCCATTCGAAGCTGAATGTGCCTGCTCTCGTCAGATCGCAGTAGCAATGCAGTTTAAGGCTTTGCAAGTACCAGAATGGGAGACTCGCTGGGAATCCAAAATTCCGTTGACCTTTTTGAACCTGAAAATTGTGTTAGTTTCTCTGTCAAAGTTGGTAAAAGAAGGTTCAAATTGAACAGCTGCTCTCACTGGCCATTCTAAGCTGAATGTGCCTGCTCTCATCAGATCACCGCAGCAATGCAGCTTAAGGCTTGGCAAGTACCAGCATGGGAGACTGGCTGGGAATCCCAAGTTCCATTGACCTTTTTGAACCTGAAAATTGTGTTAGTTTCGCTGTCAAAGATGGTAAAGGAAGGTTCAAATTGAGCAGCTGCTGTCAATGGCCATTCTAAGCTGAATGTGCCTGCTCTCGTCAGATCATGGGAGACTGGCTGGGAATCCCAAGTTCTGTTGAACTTTTTGAACCTGAAAATTGTGTTAGTTTCTCTATGAGATAGTAAAAGAAGATTGAAATTGAACAGCTGCTGTCAACGGCCATTCTAAGCTAAATGTGCCTGCTCTCATCAGATCACAGCAGCCATGCAGCTTAAGGCTTGGCAAGTACCAGCATGGGAGACTGGCTGGGAATCCCAAGTTCCGTTGACCTTTTTGAACC
Source organism: Engystomops pustulosus (assembly GCF_040894005.1). Taxonomy (NCBI): domain Eukaryota; kingdom Metazoa; phylum Chordata; class Amphibia; order Anura; family Leptodactylidae; genus Engystomops; species Engystomops pustulosus. The sequence continues at coordinate 70,072,985 of NC_092419.1, forward strand.
TGAAAACTGTGTTAATTTCTCTATGAGATAGTAAAAGAAGGTTCAAATTGACCAGCTGCTGTCAACAGCCATTCTAAGCTGAATGTGCCTGCTCTCATCAGATCGCAGCAGCAATGCAGCTCAAGGCTTGGCAAGTACCAGCATGGGAGACTGGCTGGGAATCCCAAGTTCTGTTGCCCTTTTTGAACCTTAAAATTGTGTTAGTTTCTCTGTCAAAGATGGTAAAAGAAGGACCAAATCGAACAGCTGCTGTCAACGGCCATTCTAAGCTGAATGTGCCTGCTCTCGTCAGATCGCAGCAGCAATGCTGCTTATGGCTTGGCAAGTACCAGCATGGGAGACTGGCTGGGAATCCCAAGTTCCGTTGACCTTTTTGAACCTGAAAATTGTGTTAGTTTCTCTATGAGATAGTAAAGGAAGGTAGAAATTAGGCAGCTGCTGTCAATGTCTATTCTAAGCTGAATGTGCCTGCTCTCGTCAGATCGCAGCAGCAATGCAGTTTAAGGCTTGGAAAGTACCAGAATGGGAGACTGGCTGGGAATCCCAAGTTCCGTTGACCTTTTTGAACCTGAAAACTGTGTTAGTTTCTCTATGAGATAGTAAAAGAAGGTAGAAATTAGGCAGCTGCTGTCATCGGCCATTCTAAGCTGAATGTGCCTGCTCTCGTCAGATCGCAGCAGCAATGCAGCTCAAGGCTTGGCAAGTACCAGCATGGGAGACTGGCTGGGAATCCCAAGTTCCGTTAACCCTTTTGAACCAAAAAACTGTGTTAGTTTCTCTGTCAAAGATGGTAAAAGAAGGTTCAAATCGAACAGCTGCTGTCAACGGCCATTCTAAGCTGAATGTGCCTGCTCTTGTCAGATCGCAGCAGCAATGCTGCTTAAGGCTTGGCAAGTACCAGCATGGGAGACTGGCTGGGAATCCCAAGTTCCGTTGACCTTTTTGAACCTGAAAATTGTGTTAGTTTCTCTATGAGATAGTAAAAGTAGGTTCAAATTGACCAGCTGCTGTCAACAGCCATTCGAAGCTGAATGTGCCTGCTCTCGTCAGATCGCAGCAGCAATGCAGCTTAAGGCTTGGCAAGTACCAGCATGGGAGACTGGCTGGGAATCCCAAGTTCTGTTTACCTTTTTGAACCTGAAAATTGTGTTAGTTTCTCTATGAGATAGTAAAAGAAGGTTGAAATTGAACATTTGCTGTCAATGGCCATTCGAAGCTGAATGTGCCTGCTCTCGTCAGATCGCAGCAGCGATGCAGTTTAAGGCTTGGCAAGTACCAGAATGGGAGACTGGCTGGGAATCCCAAGTTCCGTTGACCTTTTTGAACCTGAAAATTGTGTAAGTTTCTCTATGAGATAGTAAAAGAAGGTAGAAATTAGGCAGCTGCTGTCATCAGCCAGCTGCTGTCATCAGCCATTCTAAGCTGAATGTGCCTGCTCTTGTCAGATCGCAGCAGCAATGCAGCTTAAGGCTTGGCAAGTACCAGCATGGGAGACTGGCTGGGAATCCCAAGTTCCGTTGACCATTTTGAACCTGAAAATTGTGTTAGTTTCTCTATGAGATATAAAAAGAAGGTTCAAATTGAACAGCTGCTGTCAACAGCCATTCGAAGCTGAATGTGCCTGCTCTCGTCAGATCGCAGCAGCAATGCAGCTTAAGGCTTGGCAAGTACCAGCATGGGAGACTGGCTGGGAATCCCAAGTTCCGTTGACCTTTTTGAACCTGAAAATTGTGTTAGTTTCTCTATGAGATAGTAAAAGAAGGTTGAAATTGAACATTTGCTGTGAATGGCCATTCGAAGCTGAATGTGCCTGCTCTCGTCAGATCGCAGCAGCGATGCAGTTTAAGGCTTGGCAAGTACCAGAATGGGAGACTGGCTGGGAATCCCAAGTTCCGTTGACCTTTTTGAACCTTAAAATTGTGTAAGTTTCTCTATGAGATAGTAAAAGTAGGTTCAAATTGACCAGCTGCTGTCAACAGCCATTCGAAGCTGAATGTGCCTGCTCTCGTCAGATCGCAGCAGCAATGCAGCAATGCAGCTTAAGGCTTGGCAAGTACCAGCATGGGAGACTGGCTGGGAATCCCAAGTTCCGTTGACCTTTTTGAACCTGAAAATTGTGTTAGTTTCTCTATGAGATAGTAAAGGAAGGTAGAAATTAGGCAGCTGCTGTCAATGTCTATTCTAAGCTGAATGTGCCTGCTCTCGTCAGATCGCAGCAGCAATGCAGTTTAAGGCTTGGAAAGTACCAGAATGGGAGACTGGCTGGGAATCCCAAGTTCCGTTGACCTTTTTGAACCTGAAAACTGTGTTAGTTTCTCTATGAGATAGTAAAAGAAGGTAGAAATTAGGCAGCTGCTGTCATCGGCCATTCTAAGCTGAATGTGCCTGCTCTCGTCAGATCGCAGCAGCAATGCAGCTCAAGGCTTGGCAAGTACCAGCATGGGAGACTGGCTGGGAATCCCAAGTTCCGTTAACCCTTTTGAACCAAAAAACTGTGTTAGTTTCTCTGTCAAAGATGGTAAAAGAAGGTTCAAATCGAACAGCTGCTGTCAACGGCCATTCTAAGCTGAATGTGCCTGCTCTTGTCAGATCGCAGCAGCAATGCTGCTTAAGGCTTGGCAAGTACCAGCATGGGAGACTGGCTGGGAATCCCAAGTTCCGTTGACCTTTTTGAACCTGAAAATTGTGTTAGTTTCTCTATGAGATAGTAAAAGTAGGTTCAAAATGACCAGCTGCTGTCAACAGCCATTCGAAGCTGAATGTGCCTGCTCTCGTCAGATCGCAGCAGCAATGCAGCTTAAGGCTTGGCAAGTACCAGCATGGGAGACTGGCTGGGAATCCCAAGTTCTGTTTACCTTTTTGAACCTGAAAATTGTGTTAGTTTCTCTATGAGATAGTAAAAGAAGGTTGAAATTGAACATTTGCTGTCAATGGCCATTCGAAGCTGAATGTGCCTGCTCTCGTCAGATCGCAGCAGCGATGCAGTTTAAGGCTTGGCAAGTACCAGAATGGGAGACTGGCTGGGAATCCCAAGTTCCGTTGACCTTTTTGAACCTGAAAATTGTGTAAGTTTCTCTATGAGATAGTAAAAGAAGGTAGAAATTAGGCAGCTGCTGTCATCAGCCAGCTGCTGTCATCAGCCATTCTAAGCTGAATGTGCCTGCTCTTGTCAGATCGCAGCAGCAATGCAGCTTAAGGCTTGGCAAGTACCAGCATGGGAGACTGGCTGGGAATCCCAAGTTCCGTTGACCATTTTGAACCTGAAAATTGTGTTAGTTTCTCTATGAGATATAAAAAGAAGGTTCAAATTGAACAGCTGCTGTCAACAGCCATTCGAAGCTGAATGTGCCTGCTCTCGTCAGATCGCAGCAGCAATGCAGCTTAAGGCTTGGCAAGTACCAGCATGGGAGACTGGCTGGGAATCCCAAGTTCCGTTGACCTTTTTGAACCTGAAAATTGTGTTAGTTTCTCTATGAGATAGTAAAAGAAGGTTGAAATTGAACATTTGCTGTGAATGGCCATTCGAAGCTGAATGTGCCTGCTCTCGTCAGATCGCAGCAGCGATGCAGTTTAAGGCTTGGCAAGTACCAGAATGGGAGACTGGCTGGGAATCCCAAGTTCCGTTGACCTTTTTGAACCTTAAAATTGTGTAAGTTTCTCTATGAGATAGTAAAAGTAGGTTCAAATTGACCAGCTGCTGTCAACAGCCATTCGAAGCTGAATGTGCCTGCTCTCGTCAGATCGCAGCAGCAATGCAGCTTAAGGCTTGGCAAGTACCAGCATGGGAGACTGGCTGGGAATCCCAAGTTCCGTTGACCTTTTTGAACCTGAAAATTGTGTTAGTTTCTCTATGAGATAGTAAAAGAAGGTTGAAATTGAACATTTGCTGTCAATGGCCATTCGAAGCTGAATGTGCCTGCTCTCGTCAGATCGCAGCAGCGATGCAGTTTAAGGCTTGGCAAGTACCAGAATGGGAGACTGGCTGGGAATCCCAAGTTCTGTTGACCTTTTTGAACCTGAAAATTGTGTAAGTTTCTCTATGAGATAGTAAAAGAAGGTAGAAATTAGGCAGCTGCTGTCATCAGCCAGCTGCTGTCATCAGCCATTCTAAGCTGAATGTGCCTGCTCTTGTCAGATCGCAGCAGCAATGCAGCTTAAGGCTTGGCAAGTACCAGCATGGGAGACTGGCTGGGAATCCCAAGTTCCGTTGACCATTTTGAACCTGAAAATTGTGTTAGTTTCTCTATGAGATAGTAAAAGAAGGTTCAAATTGAACAGCTGCTGTCAACGGCCATTCTAAGCTGAATGTGCCGGCTCTCATCAGATCGCAGCAGCAATGCAGCTTAAGGCTTGGCAAGTACCAGCATGGGAGACTGGCTGGGAATCCCAAGTTCCGTTGCCCTTTTTGAACCTGAAAATTGTGTTAGTTTCTCTATGAGATAGTAAAAGAAGGTTCAAATTGAAAAGCTGCTGTCATCGGCCATTCTAAGCTGAATGTGCCTGCTCTTGTCAGATCGCAGCAATGCAGCTTAAGGCTTGGCAAGCACCAGCATGGGAGCCTGGCTGGGAATCCCAAATTCCGTTGACCTTTTTGAACCTGAAAAATGTGTTAGTTTCTCTGTCAAAGTTGGTAAAAGAAGGTTCAAATTGAACAGCTGCTGTCACTGGCCGTTCTAAGCTGAATGTGCCTGCTCTCGTCAGATCATGGGAGACTGGCTGGGAATCCCAAGTTCCGTTGAACTTTTTGAACCTGAAAATTGTGTAAGTTTCTCTATGAGATAGTAAAAGAAGGTAGAAATTAGGCAGCTGCTGTCATCAGCCAGCTGCTGTCATCAGCCATTCTAAGCTGAATGTGCCTGCTCTTGTCAGATCGCAGCAGCAATGCAGCTTAAGGCTTGGCAAGTACCAGCATGGGAGACTGGCTGGGAATCCCAAGTTCCGTTGACCTTTTTGAACCTGAAATTTGTGTTAGTTTCTCTATGAGATAGTAAAAGAAGGTACAAATTGAACAGCTGCTGTCAACGGCCATTTTAAGCTGAATATGCCTGCTCTCATCAGATCGCAGCAGCAATGCAGCTCAAGGCTTGGCAAGTACCAGCATGGGAGACTGGCTGGGAATCCCAAGTTCCGTTGACCTTTTTGAACCTGAAAATTGTGTTAGTTTCTCTATGAGATAGTAAAAGAAGGTAGAAATTAGGCAGCTGCTGTCATCAGCCATTCTAAGCTGAATGTGCCTGCTCTCGTCAGATCGCAGCAGCAATGCTGCTTAAGGCTTGGCAAGTACCAGCATGGGAGACGGGCTGGGAATCCCAAGTTCCGTTGACCTTTTTGAACCTGAAAATTGTGTTATTTTCTCTGTCAAAGATGGTAAATAAAGGTTCAAATTGAGCAGCTGCTGTCAATGGCTATTCTAAGCTGAATGTGCCTGCTCTCGTCAAATCGCAGCAGCAATGCAGCTTAAGGCTTGGCAAGTACCAGCATGGGAGACTGGCTGGGAATCCCAAGTTACGTTGACCTTTTTGAACTTGAAAATTGTGTTAGTTTCTCTGTCAAAGATGGTAAAAGAAGGTTCAAATTGAACAGCTTCTGTCAATGGCTATTCTAAGCTGAATGTGCCTGCTCTCGTCAGATCGCAGCAGCGATGCAGTTTAAGGCTTGGCAAGTACCAGAATGGGAGACTGGCTGGGAATCCCAAGTTCCGTTGACCTTTTTGAACCTGAAAATTGTGTTAATTTCTCTGTCAAAGATCGTAAAATAAGGTTCAAATTGAACAGCTGCTGTCAAAAGCCATTCTAAGCCCAATGTGCATGCTCTCATCAGATCGCAGCAGCAATGCAGCTTAAGGCTTGGCAAGTACCAGCATGGGAGACTGGCTGGGAATCCCAAGTTCCGTTGACCTTTTTGAACCTGAAAATTGTGTTAGTTTCTCTATGAGATAATAAAAGAAGGTAGAAATTAGGCAGCTGCTGTCATCGGCCAATCTAAGCTGAATGTGCCTGCTCTCATCAGATCGCAGCAGCAATGCAGCTCAAGGCTTGGCAAGTACCAGCATGGGAGACTGGCTGGGAATCCCAAGTTCCGTTGACCTTTTTGAACCTGAAAACTGTGTTAGTTTCTCTATGAGATAGTAAAAGAAGGTAGAAATTAGGCAGCTGCTGTCATCGGCCATTCTAAGCTGAATGTGCCTGCTCTCGTCAGATCGCAGCAGCAATGCAGCTCAAGGCTTGGCAAGTACTAGCATGGGAGACTGGCTGGGAATTCCAAGTTCCGTTAACCTTTTTGAACCAAAAAACTGTGTTAGTTTCTCTGTCAAAGATGGTAAAAGAAGGTTCAAATCGAACAGCTGCTGTCAACGGCCGTTCTAAGCTGAATGTGCCTGCTCTCGTCAGATCGCAGCAGCAATGCTGCTTAAGGCTTGGCAAGTACCAGCATGGGAGACTGGCTGGGAATCCCAAGTTCTGTTGACCTTTTTGAACCTGAAAATTGTGTTATTTTCTCTATGAGATAGTAAAAGTAGGTTCAAATTGACCAGCTGCTGTCAACAGCCATTCGAAGCTGAATGTGCCTGCTCTCGTCAGATCGCAGCAGCAATGCAGCTTAAGGCTTGGCAAGTACCAGCATGGGAGACTGGCTGGGAATCCCAAGTTCCGTTGACCTTTTTGAACCTGAAAATTGTGTTAGTTTCTCTATGAGATAGTAAAAGAAGGTTGAAATTGAACATTTGCTGTCAATGGCCATTCGAAGCTGAATGTGCCTGCTCTCGTCAGATCGCAGCAGCGATGCAGTTTAAGGCTTGGCAAGTACCAGAATTGGAGACTGGCTGGGAATCCCAAGTTCCGTTGACCTTTTTGAACCTGAAAATTGTGTAAGTTTCTCTATGAGATAGTAAAAGAAGGTAGAAATTAGGCAGCTGCTGTCATCAGCCATTCTAAGCTGAATGTGCCTGCTCTTGTCAGATCGCAGCAGCAATGCAGCTTAAGGCTTGGCAAGTACCAGCATGGGAGACTGGCTGGGAATCCCAAGTTCCGTTGACCATTTTGAACCTGAAAATTGTGTTAGTTTCTCTATGAGATATTAAAAGAAGGTTCAAATTGAACAGCTGCTGTCAACAGCCATTCGAAGCTGAATGTGCCTGCTCTCGTCAGATCGCAGCAGCGATGCAGCTTAAGGCTTGGCAAGTACCAGCATGGGAGACTGGCTGGGAATCCCAAGTTCCGTTGACCTTTTTGAACCTGAAAATTGTGTTAGTTTCTCTATGAGATAGTAAAAGAAGGTTGAAATTGAACATTTGCTGTCAATGGCCATTCGAAGCTGAATGTGCCTGCTCTCGTCAGATCGCAGCAGCGATGCAGTTTAAGGCTTGGCAAGTACCAGAATGGGAGACTGGCTGGGAATCCCAAGTTCCGTTGACCTTTTTGAACCTGAAAATTGTGTAAGTTTCTCTATGAGATAGTAAAAGTAGGTTCAAATTGACCAGCTGCTGTCAACGGCCATTCGAAGCTGAATGTGCCTGCTCTCGTCAGATCGCAGCAGCAATGCAGCTTAAGGCTTGGCAAGTACCAGCATGGGAGACTGGCTGGGAATCCCAAGTTCCGTTGACCTTTTTGAACCTGAAAATTGTGTTAGTTTCTCTATGAGATAGTAAAAGAAGGTTGAAATTGAACATTTGCTGTCAATGGCCATTCGAAGCTGAATGTGCCTGCTCTCGTCAGATCGCAGCAGCGATGCAGTTTAAGGCTTGGCAAGTACCAGAATGGGAGACTGGCTGGGAATCCCAAGGTCCGTTGACCTTTTTGAACCTGAAAATTGTGTAAGTTTCTCTATGAGATAGTAAAAGTAGGTTCAAATTGACCAGCTGCTGTCAACAGCCATTCGAAGCTGAATGTGCCTGCTCTCGTCAGATCGCAGCAGCAATGCAGCTAAAGGCTTGGCAAGTACCAGCATGGGAGACTGGCTGGGAATCCCAAGTTCTGTTGACCATTTTGAACCTGAAAATTGTGTTAGTTTCTCTATGAGATAGTAAAAGAAGGTTCAAATTGAACAGCTGCTGTCAACGGCCATTCTAAGCTGAATGTGCCGGCTCTCATCAGATCGCAGCAGCAATGCAGCTTAAGGCTTGGCAAGTACCAGCATGGGAGACTGGCTGGGAATCCCAAGTTCCGTTGCCCTTTTTGAACCTGAAAATTGTGTTAGTTTCTCTATGAGATAGTAAAAGAAGGTTCAAATTGAAAAGCTGCTGTCATCGGCCATTCTAAGCTGAATGTGCCTGCTCTTGTCAGATCGCAGCAATGCAGCTTAAGGCTTGGCAAGCACCAGCATGGGAGCCTGGCTGGGAATCCCAAATTCTGTTGACCTTTTTGAACCTGAAAAATGTGTTAGTTTCTCTGTCAAAGTTGGTAAAAGAAGGTTCAAATTGAACAGCTGCTGTCACTGGCCGTTCTAAGCTGAATGTGCCTGCTCTCGTCAGATCATGGGAGACTGGCTGGGAATCCCAAGTTCCGTTGAACTTTTTGAACCTGAAAATTGTGTTAGTTTCTCTATGAGATAGTAAAAGAAGGTACAAATTGAACAGCTGCTGTCAACGGCCATTCTAAGCTGAATATGCCTGCTCTCATCAGATCGCAGCAGCAATGCAGCTCAAGGCTTGGCAAGTACCAGCATGGGAGACTGGCTGGGAATCCCAAGTACCGTTGACCTTTTTGAACCTGAAAATTGTGTTAGTTTCTCTATGAGATAGTAAAAGAAGGTAGAAATTAGGCAGCTGCTGTCATCGGCCATTCTAAGCTGAATGTGCCTGCTCTCGTCAGATCGCAGCAGCAATGCTGCTTAAGGCTTGGCAAGTACCAGCATGGGAGACTGGCTGGGAATCCCAAGTTCCGTTGACCTTTTTGAACCTGAAAATTGTGTTAGTTTCTCTATGAGATAGTAAAAGTAGGTTCAAATTGACCAGCTGCTGTCAACAGCCATTCGAAGCTGAATGTGCCTGCTCTCGTCAGATCGCAGCAGCAATGCAGTTTAAGGCTTGGCAAGTAACAGAATGGGAGACTGGCTGGGAATCCCAAGTTCCGTTGACCTTTTTGAACCTGAAAATTGTGTAAGTTTCTCTTTGAAATAGTAAAAGAAGGTAGAAATTAGGCAGCTGCTGTCATCAGCCAGCTGCTGTCATCAGCCATTCTAAGCTGAATGTGCCTGCTCTTGTCAGATCGCAGAAGCAATGCAGCTTAAGGCTTGGCAAGTACCAGCATGGGAGACTGGCTGGGAATCCCAAGTTCCGTTGACCATTTTGAACCTGAAAATTTTGTAAGTTTCTCTATGAGATAGTAAAAGAAGGTAGAAATTAGGCAGCTGCTGTCATCAGCCATTCTAAGCTGAATGTGCCTGCTCTTGTCAGATCGCAGAAGCAATGCAGCTTAAGGCTTGGCAAGCACCAGCATGGGAGACTGGCTGGGAATCCCAAGTTCCGTTGACCTTTTTGAACCTGAAAATTGTGTAAGTTTCTCTATGAGATAGTAAAAGAAGGTAGAAATTAGGCAGCTGCTGTCATCAGCCATTCTAAGCTGAATGTGCCTGCTCTTGTCAGATCGCAGAAGCAATGCAGCTTAAGGCTTGGCAAGCACCAGCATGGGAGACTGGCTTGGAATCCCAAGTTCCGTTGACCTTTTTGAACCTGAAAATTGTGTAAGTTTCTCTTTGAGATAGTAAAAGAAGGTAGAAATTAGGCAGCTGCTGTCATCAGCCAGCTGCTGTCATCAGCCATTCTAAGCTGAATGTGCCTGCTCTTGTCAGATCGCAGAAGCAATGCAGCTTAAGGCTTGGCAAGCACCAGCATGGGAGACTGGCTTGGAATCCCAAGTTCCGTTGACCTTTTTGAACCTGAAAATTGTGTAAGTTTCTCTTTGAGATAGTAAAAGAAGGTAGAAATTAGGCAGCTGCTGTCATCAGCCAGCTGCTGTCATCAGCCATTCTAAGCTGAATGTGCCTGCTCTTGTCAGATCGCAGAAGCAATGCAGCTTAAGGCTTGGCAAGCACCAGCATGGGAAACTGGCTTGGAATCCCAAGTTCCGTTGACCTTTTTGAACCTGAAAATTGTGTTAGTTTCTCTGTCAAAGATGGTAAAAGAAGGTTCAAATTGAACAGCTTCAGTCAATGGCCATTCTAAGCTGAATGTGCCTGCTCTCGTCAGATCGCAGCAGCAATGCAGCTTAAGGCTTGGCAAGTACCAGCATGGGAGACTGGCTGGGAATCCCAAGTTCCGTTGACCTTTTTGAACCTGAAAATTGTGTTAGTTTCTCTATGAGATAGTAAAAGTAAGTTCAAATTTAACAGCTGCTGTCAGCAGCCATTCGAAGCTGAATGTGCCTGCTCTCATCAGATCGCAGCAGCAATGCAGCCTAAGGTTTGGCAAGTACCAGAATGGGAGACTGGCTGGGAATCCCAAGTTCCAATGACCTTTTTGAACCTGAAAATTGTGTTAGTTTCTCTGTCAAAGATGGTAAAAGAAGGTTCAAATTGAACAACTGCTGTCAATGGCTGTTCTAAGCTGAATGTGCCTGCTCTCATCAAATAGCAGAAGCAATGCAGCTTTAGGTTTGGCAAGTACCAGCATGGGAGACTGGCTGGGAATCCCAAGTTCCGTTGCCCTTTTTGAACCTGAAAATTGTGTTTGTTTCTCTGTCAAATATGGTAAAAGAAGGTTCAAATTGAACAGCTGCTGTCAATGGCCATTCTAAGCTGAATGTGCCTGCTCTCGTCAGATCGCAGCAGTAATGCAGCTTAAGGCTTGGCAAGTACCAGCATGGGAGACTGGCTGGGATTCCCAAGTTCCGTTGACCTTTTTGAACCTGAAAATTGTGTTAGTTTCTCTATGAGATAGTAAAAGAAGGTTGAAATTGAACAGCTGCTGTCAACGGCCATTCGAAGCTGAATGTGCCTGCTCTCGTCAAATTGCAGCAGCAATGCAGCTTAAGGCTTGGCAAGTACCAGCATGGGAGACTGGCTGGGAATCCCAAGTTCTATTGACCTTTTTGAACCTGAAAATTGTGTTAGTTTCGCTGTCAAAGATGGTAAAGGAAGGTTAAAATTGAGCAGCTTCTGTCAATGGCCATTCTAAGCTGAATGTGCCTGCTCTCGTCAGATCGCAGTAGCAATGCAGCTTAAGGCTTGGCAAGTACCAGCATGGGAGACTGGCTGGAAATCCCACGTTCCATTGACCTTTTTGAACCTGAAAATTGTGTTAGTTTCTCTATGAGATAGTAAAAGAAGGTAGAAATTAGACAGCTGCTGTCATCAGCCATTCTAAGCTGAATGTGCCTGCTCTTGTCAGATCGCAGCAGCAATGCAGCTTAAGGCTTGGTAAGTACCAGCATGGGAGACTGGCTGGGAATCCCAAGTTCCGTTAACCTTTTTGAACCTGAAAATTGTGTTAGTTTCTCTATGAGATAGTAAAAGAAGGTTCAAATTGAACAGCTGCTGTCATCGGCCATTCTAAGCTGAATGTGCCTGCTCTCGTCAGATCGCAGCAGCAATGCTGCTTAAGGCTTGGCAAGGACCAGCATGGGAGACTGGCTGGGAATCCCAAGTTCTGTTGACCTTTTTTAACCTGAAAATTGTGTTAGTTTCTCTGTCAAAGATGATGAAAGAAGGATCAAATCGAACAGCTGCTGTCAACGGCCATTCTAAGCTGAATGTGCCTGCTCTCGTCAGATCGCAGCAGCAATGCAGCTTAAGGCTTGGCAAGTACCAGCATGGGAGACTGGCTGGGAATCCCAAGTTCCGTTGACCTTTTTGAACCTGAAAATTGTGTTAGTTTCTCTATTCGAAGCTGAATGTGCCTGATATCGTCAGATTGCAGCAGCAATGCAGCTTAAGGCTTGGCAAGTACCAGAATGGGAGACTGGCTGGGATTCACAAGTTCCGTTGACCTTTTTGAACCTGAAAAGTGTTTTAGTTTCTTTATGAGATAGTACAAGAAGGTTCAAATTGAAAAGCTGCTGTCAACGGCCATTCTAAGCTGAATGTGCCTGCTCTCATCAGGTCGCAGCAGCAATGCAGCTTAAGGCTTGGCAAGTACCAGCATGGGAGACTGGCTGGGAATCCCAAGTTCCGTTGACCTTTTTGAACCTGAAAATTGTGTTAGTTTCTCTATGAGATAGTAAAAGAAGGTTCAAATTGAACAGCTGCTGTCAACGGCCATTCTAAGCTGAATGTGCCTGCTCTCATCAGATCGCAGCAGCAATGCAGCTTAAGGTTTGGCAAGTACCAGCATGGGAGACTGGCTGTTAATCCCAAGTTCCGTTGACCTTTTTGAACCTGAAAATTGTGTTAGTTTCTCTATGAGATAGTAAAAGAAGGTTGAAATTGAACAGCTGCTGTCAACGGCCATTCGAAGCTGAATGTGCCTGCTCTCGTCAAATTGCAGCAGCAATGCAGCTTAAGGCTTGGCAAGTACCAGCATGGGAGACTGGCTGGGAATCCCAAGTTCCATTGACCTTTTTGAACCTGAAAATTGTGTTAGTTTCGCTGTCAAAGATGGTAAAGGAAGTTTCAAATTGAGCAGCTTCTGTCAATGGCCATTCAAAGCTGAATGTGCCTGCTCTCCTCAGATCGCAGCAGCAATGCAGCTTAAGGCTTGGCAAGTACCAGCATGGGAGATTGGCTGGGAATCCCAAGTTCTGTTGACCTTTTTGAACCTGAAAATTGTGTTAGTTTCTCTATGAGATAGTAAAAGAAGGTTCAAATTGAACAGCTGCTGTCATCGGCCATTCTAAGCTGAATGTGCCTGCTCTTGTCATATCGCAGCAGCAATGCAGCGTAAGGCTTGGCAAGCACCAGCATGGGAGACTGGCTGGGAATCCCAAGTTCTGTTCACCTTTTTGAACCTGAAAATTGTGTTAGTTTCTCTGTCAAAGATGGTAAAAGAAGGATCAAATCGAACAGCTGCTGTCAACGGCCATTCTAAGCTGAATGTGCCTGCTCTCGTCAGATCGCAGCAGCAATGCTGCTTAAGGCTTGGCAAGTACCAGCATGGGAGACTGGCTGGGAATCCCAAGTTCCGTTGACCTTTTTGAACCTGAAAATTGTGTTAGTTTCTCTATGAGATAGTAAAAGAAGGTAGAAATTAGGCAGCTGCTGTCATCGGCAATTCTAAGCTGAATGTGCCTGCTCTCGTCAGATCGCAGCAGCAATGCAGCTTAAGGCTTGGCAAGTACCAGCATGGGAGACTGGCTGGGAATCCCAAGTTCCGTTGACCTTTGTGAACCTGAAAATTGTGTTAGTTTCTCTATTCGAAGCTGAATGTGCCTGCTATCGTCAGATTGCAGCAGCAATGCAGCTTAAGGCTTGGCAAGTACCAGAATGGGAGACTGGCTGGGAATCGCAAGTTCCGTTGACCTTTTTGAACCTGAAAAGTGTTTTAGTTTCTTTATGAGATAGTAAAAGAAGGTTCTGTCAACGGCCATCCTAAGCTGAATGTGCCTGCTCTCATCAGGTCGCAGCAGCAATGCAGCTTAAGGCTTGGCAAGTACCAGCATGGGAGACTGGCTGGGAATCCCAAGTTCTGTTGACCTGTTTGAACCTGAAAATTGTGTTAGTTTCTCTGTCAAAGATGGTAAAAGAAGGTTCAAATTGAACAGCTGCTGTCCATTGCCATTCTAAGCTGAAGGTGCCTGCTCTCGTCAGATCGCAGCAGCAATGCAGCTTAAGGCTTGGCAAGTACCAGCATGAAAGACTGGCTGGGAATCCCAAGTTCCGTTGACCTTTTTGAACCTGAAAATTGTGTTAGTTTCTCTATGAGATAGTAAAAGTAAGTACAAATTTAACAGCTGCTGTCAGCAGCCATTCGAAGCTGAATGTGCCTGCTCTCATCAGATCGCAGCAGCAATGCAGCCTAAGGTTTGGCAAGTACCAGAATGGGAGACTGGCTGGGAATCCCAAGTTCCAATGACCTTTTTGAACCTGAAAATTGTGTTACTTTCTTTGTCAAAGATGGTAAAAGAAGGTCCAAATTGAACAACTGCTGTCAATGGCCATTCTAAGCTGAATGTGCCTGCTCTCATCAGATAGCAGAAGCAATGCAGCTTTAGGCTTGGCAAGTACCAGCATGGGAGACTGGCTGGGAATCCCAAGTTCCGTTGACCTTTTTGAACCTGAAAAGTGTTTTAGTTTCTCTATGAGATAGTACAAGAAGGTTCAAATTGAACAGCTGCTGACAACGGCCATTCTAAGCTGAATGTGCCTGCTCTCATCAGATCGCAGCAGTAATGCAGCTTAAGGTTTGGCAAGTACCAGCATGGGAGACTGGCTGGGAATCCCAAGTTCCGTTGACTTTTTTGAACCGGAAAATTGTGTTAGTTTCTCTATGAGATAGTAAAAGTAGGTTCAAATGGAACAGCTGCTGTCAACAGCCATTCAAAATTGAATGTGCCTGCTCTCGGCAGATCGCAGCAGCAATGCAGCTTAAGGCTTGGCAAGTACCAGCATGGGAGAGTGGCTAGGAATCCCAAGTTCCGTTGACCTGTTTGAACCTGAAAACTGTGTTAGTTTCTCTATGAGATAATAAAAGAAGGTAGAAATTAGGCAGCTTCCGTCATCGGCCATTCTAAGCTGAATGTGCCTGCTCTCGTCAGATCGCATCAGCAATGCAGCTCAAGGCTTGGCAAGTACCAGCATGGGAGACTGGCTGGGAATCCCAAAATCTGTTGACCTTTTTGAACCTGAAAATTGTGTTAGTTTCTCTGTCAAAGATGGTAAAAGAAGGTTCAAATCAAACAGCTGCTGGCAACGGCCATTCTAAGCTGAATGTGCCTGCTCTCGTCAGATCGCAGCAGCAATGCAGCTTAAGGCTTGGCAAGTACCAGCATGGGAGACTGGCTGGGAATCCCAAGGTCTGTTGACCTTTTTGAACCTGAAAATTGTGTTAGTTTCTCTGTCAAAGATGGTAAAAGAAATTTCAAATTGAACAGCTGCTGTCAACGGCCATTCTAAACTGAATGTGCCTGCTCTCGTCAGATCTCAGCAGCAATGCAGCTTAAGGCTCGGCAAGTACCAGCATGGGAGACTGGCTGGGAATCCCAAGTTCCGTTGACCTTTTTGAACCTGAAAATTGTGTTAGTTTCTCTGTCAAAGTTGGTAAAAGAAGGTTCAAATCGAACAGATGCTGTCAACGGCCATTCTAAGCTGAATGTGCCTGCTCTCGTCAGATCGCAGAAGCAATGCAGCTTAAGGCTTGGCAAGTACCAGAAAGGGAGGCTGCCTGGGAATCCCAAGTTCCATTGACCATTTTGAACCTGCAAATTGTGTTAGATTCTCTACGAAATACTAAAAGTATTTTCAAATTGAACAGCTGCTGTCAACAGCCATTCAAAGCTGAATGTGCCTGCTCTCGGCAGATCGCAGCAGCAATGCAGCTTAAGGCTTGGCAAGTACCAGCATGGGAGACTGGCTGGGAATCCCAAGTTCCGTTGACCTTTTTGAACCGGAAAAATGTGTTAGTTTCTCTGTCAAAGATGGTAAAAGAAATTTCAAATCGAACAGCTGCTGGCAACGGCCATTCTAAGCTCAATGTGCCTGCTCTCGTCAGATCGCAGTAGCAATGCAGCTTAAGGCTTGGCAAGTACCAGCATGGGAGACTGGCTGGAAATCCCAAGTTCCGTTGACCTTTTTGAACCTTAAAATTGTGTTAGTTTCTCTGTCAAAGATGGTAAAAGAAATTTCAAATCGAACAGCTGCTGTCAACGGCCATTCTAAGCTGAATGTGCCTGCTCTCTTCAGATCGCAGCAGCAATGCAGCTTAAGGCTTGGCAAGTACCAGCATGGGAGACTGGCTGGGAATCCCAAGTTTTGTTGACCTTTTTGAACCTGAAAACTTTGTTAGTTTCTCTATGAGATAGTAAAAGAAGGTAGAAATTAGGCAGCTGCTGTCATCGGCCATTCTATGCTGAATGTGCCTGCTCTTGTCAGATCGCAGCAGCAATGCAGCTTAAGGCTTGGCAAGTACCAGAAAGGGAGACTGCCTGGGAATCCCAAGTTCCGTTGACCTTTTTGAACATGCAAATTGTGTAAGTTTCTCTATGAGATAGTAAAAGTAGGTTCAAATTGAACAGCTGCTGTCAACAGCCATTCAAAGCTGAATGTGCCTGCTCTCGGCAGATCGCAGCAGCAATGCAGCTTAAGGCTTGGCAAGTACCAGCATGGGAGACTGGCTGGGAATCCCAAGTTCCGTTGACCTTTTTGAACCTGAAAACTGTGTTAGTTTCTCTATGAGATAATAAAAGAAGGTAGAAATTTGGCAGCTGCTGTCATCGGCCATTCTAAGCTGAATGTGCATGCTCTCATCAGATCGCAGCAGCAATGCAGCTCAAGGCTTGGCAAGTACCAGCATGGGAGACTGGCTGGGAATCCCAAGTTCCGTTGACCTTTTTGAACCTGAAAATTGTGTTAGTTTCTCTATGAGATAGTAAAAGTAGGTTCAAATTGAACAGCTGCTCTCAATGGCCATTCTAAGCTGAATGTGCCTGCTCTCGGCAGATCGCAGCAGCAATGCAGCTTAAGGCTTGGCAAGTACCAGCATGGGAGACTGGCTGGGAATCCCAAGTTCCGTTGACCTTTTTGAACCGGAAAAATGTGTAAGTTTCTCTGTCAAAGATGGTAAAAGAAGGTTCAAATCGAACAGCTGCTGGCAACGGCCATTCTAAGCTCAATTTGCCTGCTCTCGTCAGATCGCAGCAGCAATGCAGCTTAAGGCTTGGCAAGTACCAGCATGGGAGACTGGCTGGAAATCCCAAGTTCCGTTGACCTTTTTGAACCTTAAAATTGTGTTAGTTTCTCTGTCAAAGATGGTAAAAGAAATTTCAAATTGAACAGCTGCTGTCAACGGCCATTCTAAGCTGAATGTGCCTGCTCTCATCAGATCGCAGCAGCAATGCAGCTTAAGGCTTGGCAAGTACCAGCATGGGAGACTGGCTGGGAATCCCAAGTTTTGTTGACCTTTTTGAACCTGAAAACTTTGTTAGTTTCTCTATGAGATAGTAAAAGAAGGTAGAAATTAGGCAGCTGCTGTCATCGGCCATTCTAAGCTGAATGTGCCTGCTCTTGTCAGATCGCAGCAGCAATACAGCGCAAGGCTTGGCAAGTACTAGCATGGGAGATTGGCTTGGAATCCCAAGTTCCGTTGACCTTTTTGAACCTTAAAATTGTGTTAGTTTCTCTGTCAAAGTTGGTAAAAGAAGGTTCAAATCGAACAGATGCTGTCAACAGCCATTCAAAGCTGAATGTGCCTGCTCTCGGTAGATCGCAGCAGCAATGCAGCTTAAGGCTTGGGAAGTACCAGCATGGGAGACTGGCTGGGAATCCCAAGTTCCGTTGACCTTTTTGAACCTGCAAATTGTGTTAGTTTCTCTATGAGATAGTAAAAGTAGGTTCAAATTGAACAGCTGCTGTCAATGGCCATTCTAAGCTGAATGTGCCTGCTCTCGTCAGATCGCAGCAGCAATGCAGCTTAAGGCTTGGCATGTACCAGCATGGGAGACTGGCTGGGAATCCCAAGTTCTGTTGACCTTTTTGAACCTGAAAATTGTGTTAGTTTCTCTGTCAAAAATGGTAAAAGAAGGTTCAAATCGAACAGGTCCTGGCAACGGCCATTCTAAGCTGAATGTGCCTGCTCTCGTCAGATCGCAGCAGCAATGCAGCTTAAGGCTTGGCAAGTACCAGCATGGGAGACTGGCTGGGAATCCCAAGTTCTGTTGACCTTTTTGAACCCGAAAACTGTGTTAGTTTCTCTATGAGATAGTAAAAGAAGGTAGAAATTAGGCAGCTGCTGTCATCGGCCATTCTAAGCTGAATGTGCCTGCGCTCTTCAGATCGCAGCAGCAATGCAGCTCAAGGCTTGGCAAGTACCAGAAAGGGAGACTGCCTGGGAATCCCAAGTTCCGTTGACCTCTTTGAACCTGCAAATTGTGTTAGTTTCTCTATGAGATAGTAAAAGTAGGTTCAAATTGAACAGCTGCTCTCAATGGCCATTCTAAGCTGAATGTGCCTGCTCTCGGCAGATCGCAGTAGCAATGCAGCTTAAGGCTTGGCAAGTACCAGCATGGGAGACTGGCTGGGAATCCCAAGTTCCGTTGACCTTTTTGAACCGGAAAAATGTGTAAGTTTCTCTGTCAAAGATGGTAAAAGAAGGTTCAAATCGAACAGGTCCTGGCAACAGCCATTCAAAGCTGAATGTGCCTGCTCTCGTCAGATCGCAGCAGCAATGCAGCTTAAGGCTTGGCAAGTACCAGCATGGGAGACTGGCTGGGACTCCCAAGTTCCGTTGACCTTTTTGAACCTGCAAATTGTGTTAGTTTCTCTATGAGATAGTAAAAGTAGGTTTAAATTGAACAGCTGCTGTCAATGGCCATTCTAAGCTGAATGTGCCTGCTCTCGTCAGATCGCAGCAGCAATGCAGCTTAAGGCTTGGCAAGTACCAGCATGGGAGACTGGCTGGGAATCCCAAGTTGTGTTGACCTCTTTGAACCTGAAAATTGTGTTAGTTTCTCTGGCAAAAATGGTAAAAGAAGGTTCAAATCGAACAGGTCCTGGCAACGGCCATTCTAAGCTGAATGTGCCTGCTCTTGTCAGATCGCAGCAGCAATGCAGCTTAAGGCTTGGCAAGTACCAGCATGGGAGACTGGCTGGGAATCCCAAGTTCTGTTGACCTTTTTGAACCTGAAAATTTTGTTAGTTTCTCTGTCAAAGATGGTAAAATAAATTTTAAATCGAACAGCTGCTGTCAACGGCCATTCTAAGCTGAATGTGCCTGCTCTCGTCAGATCGCAGCAGCAATGCAGCTTAAGGCTTGGCAAGTACCAGCATGGGAGACTGGCTGGGAATCCCAAGTTCCGTTGACCTTTTTGAACCTGAAAACTTTGTTAGTTTCTCTATGAGATAGTAAAAGAAGGTAGAAATTAGGCAGCTGCTGTCATCGGCCATTCTAAGCTGAATGTGCCTGCTCTCGTCAGATCGCAGCAGCAATGCAGCTCAAGGCTTGGCAAGTACCAGCATGGGAGACTGGCTGGGAATCCCAAGTTCCGTTGACCTTTTTGAACCTGAAAATTGTGTTAGTTTCTCTGTCAAAGATGGTAATAGAAGGTTCAAATTGAACAGATGCTGTCACCGGCAGTTCTAAGCTGAATTTGCCTGCTCTCGTCAGATCGCAGCAGCAATGCAGCTCAAGGCTTGGCAAGTACCAGCATGGGAGACTGGCTGGGAATCCCAAGTTCCGTTGACCTTTTTGAACCTGAAAATTGTGTTAGTTTCTCTGTCAAGGATGGTAAAAGAAGGTTCAAATTGAACAGCCGCTGTCAACAGCCATGCTAAGCTGAATGTGCCTGCTCTTGTCAGATCGCAGCAGCAATGCAGCTTAAGGCTTGGCAAGTACCAGAAAGGGAGACTGCCTGGGAATCCCAAGTTCCGTTGACCTTTTGGGACCTGAAAATTGTGTTAGTTTCTCTATGAGATAGTAAAAGTAGGTTCAATTTGAACAGCTGCTGTCAACAGCTATTCAAAGCTGAATGTGCCTGCTCTCGGCAGATCGCAGCAGCAATGCAGCTTAAGGCTTGGCAAGTACCAGCATGAGAGACTGGCTGGGAATCCCAAGTTCCGTTGACCTTTTTGAACCCGAAAACTGTGTTAGTTTCTCTATGAGATAGTAAAAAAAGGTAGAAATTAGGCAGCTGCTGTCATCGGCCATTCTAAGCTGAATGTGCCTGCTCTCGTCAGATCGCAGCAGCAATGCAGCTCAAGGCTTGGCAAGTACCAGAAAGGGAGACTGCCTGGGAATCCCAAGTTCCGTTGACCTCTTTGAACCTGCAAATTGTGTTAGTTTCTCTATGAGATAGTAAAAGTAGGTTCAAATGGAACAGGTGCTGTCAACTACCATTCTAAGCTGAATGTGCCTGCTCTCGTCAGATCGCATCAGCAATGCAGCTTAAGGCTTGGCAAGTACCAGCATGGGAGGCTGGCTGGGAATCCCAAGTTCCGTTGACCTTTTTGATCCTGAAAACTTTGTTAGTTTCTCTATGAGATAGTAAAAGAAGGTAGAAATTAGGCAGCTGCTGTCATCGGCCATTCTAAGCTGAATGTGCCTGCTCTCGTCAGATCACAGCAGCAATGTAGCTCAAGGCTTGGCAAGTACCAGCATGGGAGACTGGCTGGGAATCCCAAGTTCCGTTGACCTTTTTGAACCTGAAAATTGTGTTAGTTTCTCTGTCAAATATGGTAAAAGAATTTTCAAATCGAACAGCTGCTGTCAACGGACATTCTAAGCTGAATGTACCTGCTCTCGTCAGATCTCAGCAGCAATGCAGCTTAAGGCTTGGCTAGTACCAGAAAGGGAGACTGCCTGGGAATCCCAAGTTCCGTTGACCTTTTTGAACCTGCAAAATGTGTTAGTTTCTCTATGATATAATAAAAGAAGGTAGAAATTAGGCAGCTGCTGTCATTGGCCATTCTAAGCTGAATGTGCCTGCTCTCATCAGATCGCAGCAGCAATGCAGCTCAAGGCTTGGCAAGTACCAGCATGGGAGACTGGCTGGGAATCCCAAGTTCCGTTGACCTTTTTGAACCCGAAAACTGTGTTAGTTTCTCTATGAGATAGTAAAAGAAGGTAGAAATTAGGCAGCTGCTGTCATCGGCCATTCTAAGCTGAATGTGCCTGCTCTCGTCAGATCGCAGCAGCAATGCAGCTCAAGGCTTGGCAAGTACCAGAAAGGGAGACTGCCTGGGAATCCCAATTTCCGTTGACCTCTTTGAACCTGCAAATTGTGTTAGTTTCTCTATGAGATAGTAAAAGTAGGTTCAAATGGAACAGCTGCTGTCAACTACCATTCTAAGCTGAATGTGCCTGCTCTCGTCAGATCGCATCAGCAATGCAGCTTAAGGCTTGGCAAGTACCAGCATGGCAGACTGGCTGGGAATCCCAAGTTCCGCTGACCTTTTTGAACCTGAAAATTGTGTTAGTTTCTCTATGAGATAGTAAAAGTAGGTTCAAATTGAACAGCTGCTGTCAATGGCCATTCTAAGCTGAATGTGCCTGCTCTCGTCAGATCGCAGCAGCAATGCAGCTTAAGGCTTGGCAAGTACCAGCATGGGAGACTGGCTGGGAATCCCAAGTTACGTTGACCTTTTTGAACCGGAAAAATGTGTTAGTTTCTCTGTCAAAGATGGTAAAAGAAGGTTCAAATTGAAAAGCTGCTGGCAAAGGCCATTCTAAGCTCAATGTGCCTGCTCTCGTCAGATCGCAGCAGCAATGCAGCTTAAGGCTTGGCAAGTACCAGCATGGGAGACTGGCTGGAAATCCCAAGTTCCATTGACCTTTTTGAACCTTAAAATTGTGTTAGTTTCTCTGTCAAAGATGGTAAAAGAAATTTCAAATCGAACAGCTGCAGTCAACGGCCATTCTAAGCTGAATGTGCCTACTCTCGTCAGATCGCAGCAGCAATGCAGCTTAAGGCTTGGCAAGTACCAGCATGGGAGACTGGCTGGGAATCCCAAGTTCCGTTGACCTTTTTGAACCTGAAAATTGTGTTAGTTTCTCTATGAGATAGTAAAAGTAGGTTCAAATTGAACGGCTGCTGTCAACAGCCATTCGAAGCTGAATGTGCCTGCTCTCGTCAGATCACTGCAGCAATGCAGCTTAAGGCTTGGCAAGTACCAGCATGGGAGACTGGCTGGAAATCCCAAGTTCCGTTGATCTTTTTGAACCTGAAATTTGTGTTAGTTTCTCTATGAGATAGTAAAAGAAGGTAGAAAATAGGCAGCTGCTGTCGCCGGCCATTCTAAGCTGAATGTGCCTGCTCTCGTCAGATCGCAGCAGCAATGCAGCTCAAGGCTTGGCAAGTACCAGCATGGGAGACTGGCTGGGAATCCCAAGTTCCGTTGACCTTTTTGAACCTGAAAACTGTGTTAGTTTCTCTATGAGATAGTAAAAGAAGGTAGAAATTAGGCAGCTGCTGTCATCGGCCATTCTAAGCTGAATGTGCCTGCTCTCGTCAGATCGCAGCAGCAATGTAGCTAAAGGCTTGGCAAGTACCAGCATGGGAGACTGGCTGGGAATCCCAAGTTCCGTTGACCTTTTTGAACCTGAAAATTGTGTTAGTTTCTCTGTCAAATATGGTAAAAGAAGGTTCACATCGAACTGCTGCTGTCAACGGACATTCTAAGCTGAATGTGCCTGCTCTCGTCAGATCGCAGCAGCAATGCAGCTTAAGGCTTGGCTAGTACCAGAAAGGGAGACTGCCTGGGAATCCCAAGTTCCGTTGACCTTTTTGAACATGCAAATTGTGTTAGTTTCTCTATGAGATAGTAAAAGTAGGTTCAAATTGAACGGCTGCTGTCAACAGCCATTCGAAGCTGAATGTGCCTGCTCTCGTCAGATCACTGCAGCAATGCAGCTTAAGGCTTGGCAAGTACCAGCATGAGAGACTGGCTGGAAATCCCAAGTTCCGTTGATCTTTTTGAACCTGAAATTTGTGTTAGTTTCTCTATGAGATAGTAAAAGAAGGTAGAAAATAGGCAGCTGCTGTCGCCGGCCATTCTAAGCTGAATGTGCCTGCTCTCGTCAGATCGCAGCAGCAATGCAGCTCAAGGCTTGGCAAGTACCAGCATGGGAGACTGGCTGGAAATCCCAAGTTCCGTTGACCTTTTTGAACCTGAAAACTGTGTTAGTTTCTCTATGAGATAGTAAAAGAAGGTAGAAATTAGGCAGCTGCTGTCATCGGCCATTCTAAGCTGAATGTGCCTGCTCTCGTCAGATCGCAGCAGCAATGTAGCTAAAGGCTTGGCAAGTACCAGCATGGGAGACTGGCTGGGAATCCCAAGTTCCGTTGACCTTTTTGAACCTGAAAATTGTGTTAGTTTCTCTGTCAAATATGGTAAAAGAAGGTTCACATCGAACTGCTGCTGTCAACGGACATTCTAAGCTGAATGTGCCTGCTCTCGTCAGATCGCAGCAGCAATGCAGCTTAAGGCTTGGCTAGTACCAGAAAGGGAGACTGCCTGGGAATCCCAAGTTCCATTGACCTTTTTGAACATGCAAATTGTGTTAGTTTCTCTATGAGATAGTAAAAGTAGGTTCAAATTGAACAGCTGCTTTCAATAGCCATTCTAAGCTGAATGTGCCTGCTCTCGTCAGATCGCCGCAGCAATGCAGCTTAAGGCTTGGCAAGTACCAGCATGAGAGACTGGCTGGAAATCCCAAGTTCCGTTGATCTTTTTGAACCTGAAATTTGTGTTAGTTTCTCTATAAGATAGTAAAAGAAGGTAGAAACTAGGCAGCTGCTGCCATCGGCCATTCTAAGCTGAATGTGCCTGCTCTCGTCAGATCGCAGCAGCAATGCAGCTTAAGGCTTGGCAAGTACCAGCATGGGAGACTGGCTGGGAATCCCAAGTTCTGTTGACCTTTTCGAACCTGAAAATTGTGTTAGTTTCTCTGTCAAAGATGGTAAAAGAAGGTTCAAATCGAACAGCTGCTGTCAACGGCCAATCTAAGCTGAATGTGCCTGCTCTCGTCAGATCGCAGCAGCAATGCAGCTTAAGGCTTGGCAAGTACCAGCATGGGAGACTGGCTGGGAATCCCAAGTTCCGTTGACCTTTTTGAACCTGAAACTTTGTTAGTTTCTCTATGAGATAGTAAAAGAAGGTAGAAATTAGGCAGCTGCTGTCATCGGCCATTCTAAGCTGAATGTGTCTGCTCTCGTCAGATCGCAGCAGCAATGTAGCTCAAGGCTTGGCAAGTACCAGCATGGGAGACTGGTTGGGAATCCCAAGTTCCGTTGACCTTTTTGAACCTGAAAATTGTGTTAGTTTCTCTGTCAAATATGGTAAAAGAAGGTTCAAATCGAACAGCTGCTGTCAACGGACATTCTAAGCTGAATGTGCCTGCTCTCGTCAGATCTCAGCACCAATGCAGCTTAAGGCTTGGCTAGTACCAGAAAGGGAGACTGCCTGGGAATCCCAAGTTCCGGTGACCTTTTTGAACCTGCAAATTGTGTTAGTTTCTCTATGAGATAGTAAAAGTAGGTTCAAATTGAACAGCTGCTGTCAACAGCCATTCAAAGCTGAATGTGCCTGCTCTCGTCAGATTGCAGCAGCAATGCAGCTTAAGGCTTGGCAAGTACCAGCATGGGAGACTGGCTGGGAATCCCAAGTTCCGTTGACCTTTTTGAACCTGAAAACTGTGTTAGTTTCTCTATGAGATAATAAAAGAAGGTTGAAATTAGGCAGCTGCTGTCATTGGCCATTCTAAGCTGAATGTGCCTGCTCTCATCAGATCGCAGCAGCAATGCAGCTCAAGGCTTGGCAAGTACCAGCATGGGAGACTGGCTGGGAATCCCAAGTTCCGTTGACCTTTTTGAACCCGAAAACTGTGTTAGTTTCTCTATGGGATAGTAAAAGAAGGTAGAAATTAGGCAGCTGCTGTCATCGGCCATTCTAAGCTGAATGTGCCTGCTCTCGTCAGATCGCAGCAGCAATGCAGCTCAAGGCTTGGCAAGTACCAGAAAGGGAGACTGCCTGGAAATCCCAATTTCCGTTGACCTCTTTGAACCTGCAAATTGTGTTAGTTTCTCTATGAGATAGTAAAAGTAGGTTCAAATGGAACAGCTGCTGTCAACTACCATTCTAAGCTGAATGTGCCTGCTCTCGTCAGATCGCATCAGCAATGCAGCTAAAGGCTTGGCAAGTACAAGCATGGCCGACTGGCTGGGAATCCCAAGTTCCGCTGACCTTTTTGAACCTGAAAATTGTGTTAGTTTCTCTATGAGATAGTAAAAGTAGGTTCAAATTGAACAGCTGCTGTCAATGGCCATTCTAAGCTGAATGTGCCTGCTCTCGTCAGATCGCAGCAGCAATGCAGCTCAAGGCTTGGCAAGTACCAGAAAGGGAGACTGCCTGGAAATCCCTTTTTTCCGTTGACCTCTTTGAACCTGCAAATTGTGTTAGTTTCTCTATGAGATAGTAAAAGTAGGTTCAAATGGAACAGCTGCTGTCAACTACCATTCTAAGCTGAATGTGCCTGCTCTCGTCAGATCGCATCAGCAATGCAGCTTAAGGCTTGGCAAGTACCAGCATGGGAGACTGGCTGGGAATCCCAAGTTCTGTTGACCTTTTTGAACCTGAAAATTGTGTTAGTTTCTCTATGAGATAGTAAAAGAAAGTAGAAATTAGGCAGCTGCTGTCACCGGCCATTCTAAGCTGAATGTGCCTGCTCTCGTCAGATCGCAGCAGCACTGCAGCTTAAGGCTTGGCAAGTACCAGCATGGGAGACTGGCTGGGAATCCCAAGTTCTGTTGACCTTTTTGAACCTGAAAATTGTTAGTTTCCCTGTCAAAGATGGTAAAAGAAGGTTCAAATTGAACAGCTGCTGTCAACGGCCATTCTAAGCTGAATGTGCCTCCTCTCGTCAGATCGCAGCAGCAATGCAGCTTAAGGCTTGGAAAGTACCAGCATGGGAGACTGGCTGGGAATCCCAAGTTCCGTTGACCTTTTTGAACCGGAAAAATGTGTTAGTTTCTCTGTCAAAGATGGTAGAAGAAGGTTCAAATTGAACAGCTGCTGGCAAAGGCCATTCTAAGCTCAATGTGCCTGCTCTCGTCAGATCGCAGCAGCAATGCAGCTTAAGGCTTGGCAAGTACCAGCATGGGAGACTGGCTGGAAATCCCAAGTTCCATTGACCTTTTTGAACCTTAAAATTGTGTTAGTTTCTCTGTCAAAGATGGTAAAAGAAATTTCAAATCGAACAGCTGCAGTCAACGGCCATTCTAAGCTGAATGTGCCTGCTCTCGTCAGATCGCAGCAGCAATGCAGCTTAAGGCTTGGCAAGTACCAGCATGGGAGACTGGCTGGGAATCCCAAGTTCCGTTGACCTTTTTGAACCTGAAAACTTTGTTAGTTTCTCTATGAGATAGTAAAAGAAGGTAGAAATTAGGCAGCTGCTTTCATCGGCCATTCTAAGCTGAATGTGCCTGCTCTCTTCAGATCGCAGCAGCAATGTAGCTCAAGGCTTGGCAAGTACCAGCATGGGAGACTGGCTGGGAATCCCAAGTTCCGTTGACCTTTTTGAACCTGAAAATTGTGTTAGTTTCTCTATGAGATAGTAAAAGTAGGTTCAAATTGAACAGCTGCTGTCAATGGCCATTCTAAGCTGAATGTGCCTGCTCTCGTCAGATCGCAGCAGCAATGCAGCTTAATGCTTGGCAAGTACCAGCATGGGAGACTGGCTGGGAATCCCAAGTTCCGTTGACCTTTTTGAACCGGAAAAATGTGTTAGTTTCTCTGTCAAAGATGGTAAAAGAAGGTTCAAATTGAACAGCTGCTGGCAAAGGCCATTCTAAGCTCAATGTGCCTGCTCTCGTCAGATCGCAGCAGCAATGCAGCTTAAGGCTTGGCAAGTACCAGCATGGGAGACTGGCTGGAAATCCCAAATTCCATTGACCTTTTTGAACCTTAAAATTGTGTTAGTTTCTCTGTCAAAGATGGTAAAAGAAATTTCAAATCGAACAGCTGCAGTCAACGGCCATTCTAAGCTGAATGTGCCTGCTCTCGTCAGATCGCAGCAGCAATGCAGCTTAAGGCTTGGCAAGTACCAGCATGGGAGACTGGCTGGGAATCCCAAGTTTTGTTGACCTTTTTGAACCTGAAAACGTTGTTAGTTTCTCTATGAGATAGTAAAAGAAAGTAGAAATTAGGCAGCTTCTGTCATCGGCCATTCTAAGCTGAATGTGCCTGCTCTTGTCAGATCGCAGCAGCAATGCAGCGCACGGCTTGGCAAGTACCAGCATGGGAGATTGGCTGGGAATCCCAAGTTCCGTTGACCTTTTTGATCCTTAAAATTGTGTTAGTTTCTCTGTCAAAGTTGGTAAAAGAAGGTTCAAATCGAACAGCTGCTGTCAACGGCCATTCTAAGCTGAATGTGCCTGCTCTCGTCAGATCTCAGCAGCAATGCAGCTTAAGGCTTGGCAAGTACCAGAAAGGGAGATTGCTTGGGAATCCCAAGTTCCGTTGACCTTTTTGAACCTGCAAATTGTGTTAGTTTCTCTATGAGATAGTAAAAGTAGGTTCAAATTGAACAGCTGCTGTCAAAAGCCATTCAAAGCTGAATGTGCCTGCTCTCGGCAGATCGCAGCAGCAATGCAGCTTAAGGCTTGGCAAGTACCAGCATGGGAGACTGGCTGGGAATCCCAAGTTCTGTTGACCTTTTTGAACCTTAAAATTGTGTTAGTTTCTCTGTCAAATATGGTAAAAGAAGGTTCAAATCGAACAGCTGCTGTCAACGGCCATTCTAAGCTGAATGTGCCTGCTCTCGTCAGATCTCAGCAGCAATGCAGCTTAAGGCTTGGCAAGTACCAGAAAGGGAGACTGCCTGGGAATCCCAAGTTCCGTTGACCTTTTTGAACATGCAAATTGTGTAAGTTTCTCTATGAGATAGTAAAAGTAGGTTCAAATTGAACAGCTGCTGTCAACAGCCATTCAAAGCTGAATGTGCCTGCTCTCGTCAAAACGCAGCAGCAATGCAGCTTAAGGCTTGGCAAGTACCAGCATGGGAGACTGGCTGGGAATCCCAAGTTCCGTTGACCTTTTTGAACCTGAAAATTGTGTTAGTTTCTCTGTCAAATATGGTAAAAGAAGGTTCAAATCGAACAGCTGCTGTCAACAGCCATTCTAAGCTGAATGTGCCTGCTCTCGTCAGATCTCAGCAGCAATGCAGCTTAAGGCTTGGCAAGTACCAGAAAGGGAGACTGTCTGGGAATCCCCAGTTCCGTTGACCTTTTTGAACATGCAAATTGTGTAAGTTTCTCTATGAGATAGTAAAAGTAGGTTCAAATTGAACAGCTGCTGTCAACAGCCATTCAAAGCTGAATGTGCCTGCTCTCGGCAGATCGCAGCAGCAATGCAGCTTAAGGCTTGGCAAGTTCCAGCATGGGAGACTGGCTGGGAATCCCAAGTTCCGTTGACCTTTTTGAACCTGAAAACTGTGTTAGTTTCTCTATGAGATAATAAAAGAAGGTAGAAATTTGGCAGCTGCTGTCATCGGCCATTCTAAGCTGAATGTGCCTGCTCTCGTCAGATCTCAGCAGCAATGCAGCTTAAGGCTTGGCAAGTACCAGCATGGGAGATTGGCTGGGAATCCCAAGTTCCGTTGACCTTTTTGAACCTGCAAATTGTGTTAGTTTCTCTATGAGATAGTAAAAGTAGGTTCAAATTGAACAGCTGCTGTCAACAGCCATTCAAAGCTGAATGTGCCTGCTTTCGTCAAAACGCAGCAGCAATGCAGCTTAAGGCTTGGCAAGTACCAGCATGGGAGACTGGCTGGGAATCCCAAGTTCCGTTGACCTTTTTGAACCTGAAAACTGTGTTAGTTTCTCTATGAGATAATAAAAGAAGGTAGAAATTAGGCAGCTGCTGTCATCGGCCATTCTAAGCTGAATGTGCCTGCTCTCATCAGATCGCAGCAGCAATGCAGTTTAAGGCTTGGCAAGTACCAGCATGGGAGACTGGCTGGGAATCCCAAGTTCCGTTGACCTTTTTGAACCTGAAAATTGTGTTAGTTTCTCTGTCAAATATGGTAAAAGAAGGTTCAAATCGAACAGCTGCTGTCAACGGCCATTCTAAGCTGAATGTGCCTGCTCTCGTCAGATCTCAGCAGCAATGCAGCTTACGGCTTGGCAAGTACCAGAAAGGGAGACTGTCTGGGAATCCCAAGTTCCGTTGACCTTTTTGAACAAGCAAATTGTGTATGTTTCTCTATGAGATAGTAAAAGTAGGTTCAAATTGAACAGTTGCTGTCAACAGCCATTCAAAGCTGAATGTGCCTGCTCTCGTCAAAACGCAGCAGCAATGCAGCTTAAGGCTTGGCAAGTACCAGCATGGGAGACTGGCTGGGAATCCCAAGTTCCGTTGACCTTTTTGAACCTGAAAACTGTGTTAGTTTCTCTATGAGATAATAAAAGAAGGTAGAAATTAGGCAGCTGCTGTCATCGGCCATTCTAAGCTGAATGTGCCTGCTCTCATCAGATCGCAGCAGCAATGCAGCTCAAGGCTTGGCAAGTACCAGAAAGGGAGACTGTCTGGGAATCCCCAGTTCCGTTGACCTTTTTGAACATGCAAATTGTGTAAGTTTCTCTATGAGATAGTAAAAGTAGGTTCAAATTGAACAGCTGCTGTCAACAGCCATTCAAAGCTGAATGTGCCTGCTCTCGGCAGATCGCAGCAGCAATGCAGCTTAAGGCTTGGCAAGTACCAGCATGGGAGACTGGCTGGGAATCCCAAGTTCCGTTAACCTTTTTGAACCAAAAAACTGTGTTAGTTTCTCTGTCAAAGATGGTAAAAGAAGGTTCAAATCGAACAGCTGCTGTCAACGGCCATTCTAAGCTGAATGTGCCTGCTCTTGTCAGATTGCAGCAGCAATGCTGCTTAAGGCTTGGCAAGTACCAGCATGGGAGACTGGCTGGGAATCCCAAGTTCCGTTGACCTTTTGGAACCTGAAAATTGTGTTAGTTTCTCTGTCAAATATGGTAAAAGAAGGTTCAAATCGAACAGCTGCTGTCAACGGCCATTCTAAGCTGAATGTGCCTGCTCTCGTCAGATCTCAGCAGCAATGCAGCTTAAGGCTTGGCAAGTACCAGAAACGAAGACTGTCTGGGAATCCCCAGTTCCGTTGACCTTTTTGAACATGCAAATTGTGTAAGTTTCTCTATGAGATAGTAAAAGTAGGTTCAAATTGAACAGCTGCTGTCAACAGCCATTCAAAGCTGAATGTGCCTGCTCTCGGCAGATCGCAGCAGCAATGCAGCTTAAGGCTTGGCAAGCACCAGCATGGGAGACTGGCTGGGAATCCCGAGTTCCGTTGACCTTTTTGAACCTGAAAACTGTGTTAGTTTCTCTATGAGATAATAAAAGAAGGTAGAAATTTGGCAGCTGCTGTCATCGGCCATTCTAAGCTGAATGTGCCTGCTCTCGACAGATCTCTGCAGCAATGCAGCTTAAGGCTTGGCAAGTACCAGAAAGGGAGACTGTCTGGGAATCCCAAGTTCCGTTGACCTTTTTGAACATGCAAATTGTGTAAGTTTCTCTATGAGATAGTAAAAGTAGGTTCAAATTGAACAGCTGCTGTCAATGGCCATTCTAAGCTGAATGTGCCTGCTCTCGTCAGATCGCAGCAGCAATGCAGCTTAAGGCTTGGCAAGTACCAGCATGGGAGACTGGCTGGGAATCCCAAGTTCCGCTGACCTTTTTGAACCTGAAAATTGTGTTAGTTTCTCTATGAGATAGTAAAAGTAGGTTCAAATTGAACAGCTGCTGTCAATGGCCATTCTAAGCTGAATGTGCCTGCTCTCGTCAGATCGCAGCAGCAATGCAGCTTAAGCCTTGGCAAGTACCAGCATGGGAGACTGGCTGGGAATCCCAAGTTTTGTTGACCTTTTTGAACCTGAAAACTTTGTTAGTTTCTCTATGAGATAGTAAAAGAAGGTAGAAATTAGGCAGCTTCTGTCATCGGCCATTCTAAGCTGAATGTGCCTGCTCTCGTCAGATCGCAGCAGCAATGCAGCGCACGGCTTGGCAAGTACCAGCATGGGAGATTGGCTGGGAATCCCAAGTTCCGTTGACCTTTTTGAACCTTAAAATTGTGTTAGTTTCTCTGTCAAAGTTGGTAAAAGAAGGTTCAAATCGAACAGCTGCTGTCAACGGCCATTCTAAGCTGAATGTGCCTGCTCTCGTCAGATCGCAGCAGCAATGCAGCTTAAGGCTTGGCAAGTACCAGTAAGGGAGATTGCTTGGGAATCCCAAGTTCCGTTGACCTTTTTGAACCTGCAAATTGTGTTAGTTTCTCTATGAGATAGTAAAAGTAGGTTCAAATTGAACAGCTGCTGTCAAAAGCCATTCAAAGCTGAATGTGCCTGCTCTCGGCAGATCGCAGCAGCAAGGCAGCTTAAGGCTTGGCAAGTACCAGCATGGGAGACTGGCTGGGAATCCCAAGTTCCGTTGACCTTTTTGAACCGGAAAAATGTGTTAGTTTCTCTTTCAAAGATGGTAAAAGAAGGTTCAAATCGAACAGCTGCTGCCAAGGGCCATTCTAAGCTGAATGTGCCTGCTCTCGTCAGATCGCAGCAGCAATGCAGCTTAAGGCTTGGCAAGTACCAGCATGGGAGACTGGCTGGAAATCCCAAGTTCAGTTGACCTTTTTGAACCTTAAAATTGTGTTAGTTTCTCTGTCAAAGATGGTAAAATAAATTTCAAAACGAACAGCTGCTGTCAACGGCCATTCTAAGCTGAATGTGCCTGCTCTCGTCAGATCGCAGCAGCAATGCAGCTTAAGGCTTGGCAAGTACCAGCATGGGAGACAGGCTGGGAATCCCAAGTTTTGTTGACCTTTTTGAACCTGAAAACTTTGTTAGTTTCTCTATGAGATAGTAAAAGAAGGTAGAAATTAGGCAGCTGCTGTCATCGGCCATTCTAAGCTGAATGTGCCTGCTCTTGTCAGATCGCAGCAGCAATGCAGCGCAAGGCTTGGCAAGTACCAGCATGGGAGATTGGCTGGGAATCCCAAGTTCCGTTGACCTTTTTGAACCTTAAAATTGTGTGAGTTTCTCTGTCAAATATGGTAAAAGAAGGTTCAAATCGAACAGCTGCTGTCAACGGCCATTCTAAGCTGAATGTGCCTGCTCTCGTCAGATCTCAGCAGCAATGCAGCTTAAGGCTTGGCAAGTACCAGAAAG
This sequence comes from Engystomops pustulosus, assembly GCF_040894005.1. Classification (NCBI taxonomy): domain Eukaryota; kingdom Metazoa; phylum Chordata; class Amphibia; order Anura; family Leptodactylidae; genus Engystomops; species Engystomops pustulosus. The sequence continues at coordinate 70,104,733 of NC_092419.1, forward strand.
GGAGACTGCCTGGGAATCCCAAGTTCCGTTGACCTTTTTGAACATGCAAATTGTGTAAGTTTCTCTATGAGATAGTAAAAGTAGGTTCAAATTGATCAGCTGCTGTCAACAGCCATTCAAAGCTGAATGTGCCTGCTCTCGGCAGATGGCAGCAGCAATGCAGCTTAAGGCTTGGCAAGTACCAGCATGGGAGACTGGCTGGGAATCCCAAGTTCCGTTGACCTTTTTGAACCTGAAAACTGTGTTAGTTTCTCTATGAGATAATAAAAGAAGGTAGAAATTTGGCAGCTGCTGTCATCTGCCATCTGCCATTCTAAGCTGAATGTGCCTGCTCTCATCAGATCGCAGCAGCAATGCAGCTCAAGGCTTGGCAAGTACCAGCATGGGAGACTGGCTGGGAATCCCAAGTTCCGCTGACCTTTTTGAACCTGAAAATTGTGTTAGTTTCTCTATGAGATAGTAAAAGTAGGTTCAAATTGAACAGCTGCTGTCAATGGCCATTCTAAGCTGAATGTGCCTGCTCTCGTCAGATCGCAGCAGCAATGCAGCTTAAGGCTTGGCAAGTACCAGCATGGGAGACTGGCTGGGAATCCCAAGTTCCGTTGACCTTTTTGAACCGGAAAAATGTGTTAGTTTCTCTGTCAAAGATGGTAAAAGAAATTTCAAATCGAACAGCTGCAGTCAACGGCCATTCTAAGCTGAATGTGCCTGCTCTCGTCAGATCGCAGCAGCAATGCAGCTTAAGGCTTGGCAAGTACCAGCATGGGAGACTAACTGGGAATCCCAAGTTTTGTTGACCTTTTTGAACCTGAAAACTTTGTTAGTTTCTCTATGAGATAGTAAAAGAAGGTAGAAATTAGGCAGCTTCTGTCATCGGCCATTCTAAGCTGAATGTGCCTGCTCTTGTCAGATCGCAGCAGCAATGCAGCGCACGGCTTGGCAAGTACCAGCATGGGAGATTGGCTGGGAATCCCAAGTACCGTTGACCTTTTTGAACCTGCAAAATGTGTTAGTTTCTCTATGAGATAGTAAAAGTAGGTTCAAATTGAACAGCTGCTGTCAACAGCCATTCAAAGCTGAATGTGCCTGCTCTCGTCAAAACGCAGCAGCAATGCAGCTTAAGGCTTGGCAAGTACCAGCATGGGAGACTGGCTGGGAATCCCAAGTTCCGTTGACCTTTTTGAACCTGAAAACTGTGTTAGTTTCTCTATGAGATAATAAAAGAAGGTAGAAATTAGGCAGCTGCTGTCATCGGCCATTCTAAGCTGAATGTGCCTGCTCTCATCAGATCGCAGCAGCAATGCAGCTCAAGGCTTGGCAAGTACCAGCATGGGAGACTGGCTGGGAATCCCAAGTTCCGTTGACCTTTTTGAACCTGAAAATTGTGTTAATTTCTCTGTCAAATATGGTAAAAGAAGGTTCAAATCGAACAGCTGCTGTCAACGGCCATTCTAAGCTGAATGTGCCTGCTCTCGTCAGATCTCAGCAGCAATGCAGCTTAAGGCTTGGCAAGTACCAGAAAGGGAGACTGTCTGGGAATCCCAAGTTCCGTTGACCTTTTTGAACATGCAAATTGTGTAAGTTTCTCTATGAGATAGTAAAAGTAGGTTCAAATTGAACAGCTGCTGTCAACAGCCATTTAAAGCTGAATGTGCCTGCTCTCGGCAGATCGCAGCAGCAATGCAGCTTAAGGCTTGGCAAGTACCAGCATGGGAGACTGGCTGGGAATCCCGAGTTCCGTTGACCTTTTTGAACCTGAAAACTGTGTTAGTTTCTCTATGAGATAATAAAAGAAGGTAGAAATTTGGCAGCTGCTGTCATCGGCCATTCTAAGCTGAATGTGCCTGCTCTCGACAGATCTCTGCAGCAATGCAGCTTAAGGCTTGGCAAGTACCAGAAAGGGAGACTGTCTGGGAATCCCAAGTTCCGTTGACCTTTTTGAACATGCAAATTGTGTAAGTTTCTCTATGAGATAGTAAAAGTAGGTTCAAATTGAACAGCTGCTGTCATCAGCCATTCAAAGCTGAATGTGCCTGCTCTCGGCAGATCGCAGCAGCAATGCAGCTTAAGGCTTGGCAAGTACCAGCATGGGAGACTGGCTGGGAATCCCGAGTTCCGTTGACCTTTTTGAACCTAAAAACTGTGTTAGTTTCTCTATGAGATAATAAAAGAAGGTAGAAATTTGGCAGCTACTGTCATCGGCCATTCTAAGCTGAATGTGCCTGCTCTCGTCAGATCGCAGCAGCAATGCAGCTTAAGGCTTGGCAAGTACCAGCATGGGAGACTTGCTGGAAATCCCAAGTTCCGTTGACCTTTTTGAACCTTAAAATTGTGTTAGTTTCTCTGTCAAAGATGGTAAAAGAAATTTCAAAACGAACAGCTGCTGTCAACGGCCATTCTAAGCTGAATGTGCCTGCTCTCGTCAGATCGCAGCAGCAATGCAGCTTAAGGCTTGGCAAGTACCAGCATGGGAGACAGGCTGGGAATCCCAAGTTTTGTTGACCTTTTTGAACCTGAAAACTTTGTTAGTTTCTCTATGAGATAGTAAAAGAAGGTAGAAATTAGGCAGCTGCTGTCATCGGCCATTCTAAGCTGAATGTGCCTGCTCTTGTCAGATCGCAGCAGCAATGCAGCGCAAGGCTTGGCAAGTACCAGCATGGGAGATTGGCTGGGAATCCCAAGTTCCGTTGACCTTTTTGAACCTTAAAATTGTGTGAGTTTCTCTGTCAAATATGGTAAAAGAAGGTTCAAATCGAACAGCTGCTGTCAACGGCCATTCTAAGCTGAATGTGCCTGCTCTCGTCAGATCTCAGCAGCAATGCAGCTTAAGGCTTGGCAATTACCAGAAAGGGAGACTGCCTGGGAATCCCAAGTTCCGTTGACCTTTTTGAACATGCAAATTGTGTAAGTTTCTCTATGAGATAGTAAAAGTAGGTTCAAATTGATCAGCTGCTGTCAACAGCCATTCAAAGCTGAATGTGCCTGCTCTCGGCAGATCGCAGCAGCAATGCAGCTTAAGGCTTGGCAAGTACCAGCATGGGAGACTGGCTGGGAATCCCAAGTTCCGTTGACCTTTTTGAACCTGAAAACTGTGTTAGTTTCTCTATGAGATAATAAAAGAAGGTAGAAATTTGGCAGCTGCTGTCATCTGCCATTCTAAGCTGAATGTGCCTGCTCTCATCAGATCGCAGCAGCAATGCAGCTCAAGGCTTGGCAAGTACCAGCATGGGAGACTGGCTGGGAATCCCAAGTTCCGCTGACCTTTTTGAACCTGAAAATTGTGTTAGTTTCTCTATGAGATAGTAAAAGTAGGTTCAAATTGAACAGCTGCTGTCAATGGCCATTCTAAGCTGAATGTGCCTGCTCTCGTCAGATCGCAGCAGCAATGCAGCTTAAGGCTTGGCAAGTACCAGCATGGGAGACTGGCTGGGAATCCCAAGTTCCGTTGACCTTTTTGAACCGGAAAAATGTGTTAGTTTCTCTGTCAAAGATGGTAAAAGAAGGTTCAAATTGAACAGCTGCTGGCAAAGTCCATTCTAAGCTCAATGTGCCTGCTCTCGTCAGATCGCAGCAGCAATGAAGCTTAAGGCTTGGCAAGTACCAGCATGGGAGACTGGCTGGAAATCCCAAGTTCCATTGACCTTTTTGAACCTTAAAATTGTGTTAGTTTCTCTGTCTTAGATGGTAAAAGAAATTTCAAATCGAACAGCTGCAGTCAACGGCCATTCTAAGCTGAATGTGCCTGCTCTCGTCAGATTGCAGCAGCAATGCAGCTTAAGGCTTGGCAAGTACCAGCATGGGAGACTGGCTGGGAATCCCAAGTTTTGTTGACCTTTTTGAACCTGAAAACTTTGTTAGTTTCTCTATGAGATAGTAAAAGAAGGTAGAAATTAGGCAGCTTCTGTCATCGGCCATTCTAAGCTGAATGTGCCTGCTCTTGTCAGATCGCAGCATCAATGCAGCGCACGGCTTGGCAAGTACCAGCATGGGAGATTGGCTGGGAATCCCAAGTTCCGCTGACCTTTTTGAACCTGAAAATTGTGTTAGTTTCTCTATGAGATAGTAAAAGTAGGTTCAAATTGAACAGCTGCTGTCAATGGCCATTCTAAGCTGAATGTGCCTGCTCTCGTCAGATCGCAGCAGCAATGCAGCTTAAGGCTTGGCAAGTACCAGCATGGGAGACTGGCTGGGAATCCCAAGTTCCGTTGACCTTTTTGAACCGGAAAAATGTGTTAGTTTCTCTGTCAAAGATGGTAAAAGAAGGTTCAAATTGAACAGCTGCTGGCAAAGTCCATTCTAAGCTCAATGTGCCTGCTCTCGTCAGATCGCAGCAGCAATAGCAATGCAGCTTAAGGCTTGGCAAGTACCAGCATGGGAGACTGGCTGGAAATCCCAAGTTCCATTGACCTTTTTGAACCTTAAAATTGTGTTAGTTTCTCTGTCAAAGATGGTAAAAGAAATTTCAAATCGAACAGCTGCAGTCAAGGGCCATTCAAAGCTGAATGTGCCTGCTCTCGTCAGATCGCAGCAGCAATGCAGCTTAAGGCTTGGCAAGTACCAGCATGGGAGACTGGCTGGGAATCCCAAGTTTTGTTGACCTTTTTGAACCTGAAAACTTTGTTAGTTTCTCTATGAGATAGTAAAAGAAGGTAGAAATTAGGCAGCTTCTGTCATCGGCCTTTCTAAGCTGAATGTGCCTGCTCTTGTCAGATCGCAGCATCAATGCAGCGCACGGCTTGGCAAGTACCAGCATGGGAGATTGGCTGGGAATCCCAAGTTCCGTTGACCTTTTTGAACCTGCAAATTGTGTTAGTTTCTCTATGAGATAGTAAAAGTAGGTTCAAATTGAACAGCTGCTGTCAACAGCCATTCAAAGCTGAATGTGCCTGCTCTCGTCAAAACGCAGCAGCAATGCAGCTTAAGGCTTGGCAAGTACCAGCATGGGAGACTGGCTGGGAATCCCAAGTTCCGTTGACCTTTTTGAACCTGAAAACTGTGTTAGTTTCTCTATGAGATAATAAAAGAAGGTAGAAATTAGGCAGCTGCTGTCATCGGCCATTCTAAGCTGAATGTGCCTACTCTCATCAGATCGCAGCAGCAATGCAGCTTAAGGCTTGGCAAGTACCAGCATGGGAGACTGGCTGGGAATCCCAAGTTCCGTTAACCTTTTTGAACCTGAAAACTGTGTTAGTTTCTCTATGAGATAATAAAAGAAGGTAGAAATTTGGCAGCTGCTGTCATCGGCCATTCTAAGCTGAATGTGCCTGCTCTCATCAGATCGCAGCAGCAATGCAGCTCAAGGCTTGGCAAGTACCAGCATGGGAGACTGGCTGGGAATCCCAAGTTCCGCTGACCTTTTTGAACCTGAAAATTGTGTTAGTTTCTCTATGAGATAGTAAAAGTAGGTTCAAATTGAACAGCTGCTGTCAATGGCCATTCTAAGCTGAATGTGCCTGCTCTCGTCAGATCGCAGCAGCAATGCAGCTTAAGGCTTGGCAAGTACCAGCATGGGAGGCTGGCTGGGAATCCCAAGTTCCGCTGACCTTTTTGAACCTGAAAATTGTGTTAGTTTCTCTATGAGATAGTAAAAGTAGGTTCAAATTGAACAGCTGCTGTCAATGGCCATTCTAAGCTGAATGTGCCTGCTCTCGTCAGATCGCAGCAGCAATGCAGCTTAAGGTTTGGCAAGTACCAGCATGGGAGACTGGCTGGGAATCCCAAGTTTTGTTGACCTTTTTGAACCTGAAAACTTTGTTAGTTTCTCTATGAGATAGTAAAAGAAGGTAGAAATTAGGCAGCTTCTGTCATCGGCCATTCTAAGCTGAATGTGCCTGCTCTCGTCAGATCGCAGCAGCAATGCAGCGCACGTCTTGGCAAGTACCAGCATGGGAGATTGGCTGGGAATCCCAAGTTCCGTTGACCTTTTTGAACCTTAAAATTGTGTTAGTTTCTCTGTCAAAGTTGGTAAAAGAAGGTTCAAATCAAACAGCTGCTGTCAACGGCCATTCTAAGCTGAATGTGCCTGCTCTCGTCAGATCTCAGCAGCAATGCAGCTTAAGGCTTGGCAAGTACCAGTAAGGGAGATTGCTTGGGAATCCCAAGTTCCGTTGACCTTTTTGAACCTGCAAATTGTGTTAGTTTCTCTATGAGATAGTAAAAGTAGATTCAAATTGAACAGCTGCTGTCAAAAGCCATTCAAAGCTGAATGTGCCTGCTCTCGGCAGATCACAGCAGCAAGGCAGCTTAAGGCTTGGCAAGTACCAGCATGGGAGACTGGCTGGGAATCCCAAGTTCCGTTGACCTTTTTGAACCGGAAAAATGTGTTAGTTTCTCTGTCAAAGATGGTAAAAGAAGGTTCAAATCGAACAGCTGCTGCCAAGGGCCATTCTAAGCTGAATGTGCCTGCTCTTGTCAGATCGCAGCAGCAATGCAGCTTAAGGCTTGGCAAGTACCAGCATGGGAGACTTGCTGGAAATCCCAAGTTCCGTTGACCTTTTTGAACCTTAAAATTGTGTTAGTTTCTCTGTCAAAGATGGTAAAAGAAATTTCAAAACGAACAGCTGCTGTCAACGGCCATTCTAAGCTGAATGTGCCTGCTCTCGTCAGATCGCAGCAGCAATGCAGCTTATGGCTTGGCAAGTACCAGCATGGGAGACAGGCTGGGAATCCCAAGTTTTGTTGACCTTTTTGAACCTGAAAACTTTGTTAGTTTCTCTATGAGATAGTAAAAGAAGGTAGAAATTAGGCAGCTGCTGTCATCGGCCATTCTAAGCTGAATGTGCCTGCTCTTGTCAGATCGCAGCAGCAATGCAGCGCAAGGCTTGGCAAGTACCAGCATGGGAGATTGGCTGGGAATCCCAAGTTCCGTTGACCTTTTTGAACCTTAAAATTGTGTGAGTTTCTCTGTCAAATATGGTAAAAGAAGGTTCAAATCGAACAGCTGCTGTCAACGGCCATTCTAAGCTGAATGTGCCTGCTCTCGTCAGATCTCAGCAGCAATGCAGCTTAAGGCTTGGCAAGTACCAGAAAGGGAGACTGCCTGGGAATCCCAAGTTCCATTGACCTTTTTGAACATGCAAATTGTGTAAGTTTCTCTATGAGATAGTAAAAGTAGGTTCAAATTGATCAGCTGCTGTCAACAGCCATTCAAAGCTGAATGTGCCTGCTCTCGGCAGATCGCAGCAGCAATGCAGCTTAAGGCTTGGAAAGTACCAGCATGGGAGACTGGCTGGGAATCCAAAGTTCCGTTGACCTTTTTGAACCTGAAAACTGTGTTAGTTTCTCTATGAGATAATAAAAGAAGGTAGAAATTTGGCAGCTGCTGTCATCTGCCATTCTAAGCTGAATGTGCCTGCTCTCATCAGATCGCAGCAGCAATGCAGCTCAAGGCTTGGCAAGTACCAGCATGGGAGACTGGCTGGGAATCCCAAGTTCCGTTGACCTTTTTGAACCTGAAAACTGTGTTAGTTTCTCTCTGAGATAATAAAAGAAGGTAGAAATTAGGCAGCTGCTGTCATCGGCCATTCTAAGCTGAATGTGCCTACTCTCATCAGATCGCAGCAGCAATGCAGCTCAAGGCTTGGCAAGTACCAGCATGGGAGACTGGCTGGGAATCCCAAGTTCCGTTGACCTTTTTGAACCTGAAAATTGTGTTAGTTTCTCTGTCAAATATGGTAAAAGAAGGTTCAAATCGTACAGCTGCTGTCAACGGCCATTCTAAGCTGAATGTGCCTGCTCTCGTCAGATCTCAGCAGCAATGCAGCTTAAGGCTTGGCAATTACCAGAAAGGGAGACTGCCTGGGAATCCCAAGTTCCGTTGACCTTTTTGAACATGCAAATTGTGTAAGTTTCTCTATGAGATAGTAAAAGTAGGTTCAAATTGATCAGCTGCTGTCAACAGCCATTCAAAGCTGAATGTGCCTGCTCTCGGCAGATCGCAGCAGCAATGCAGCTTAAGGCTTGGCAAGTACCAGCATGGGAGACTGGCTGGGAATCCCAAGTTCCGTTGACCTTTTTGAACCTGAAAACTGTGTTAGTTTCTCTATGAGATAATAAAAGAAGGTAGAAATTTGGCAGCTGCTGTCATCTGCCATTCTAAGCTGAATGTGCCTGCTCTCATCAGATCGCAGCAGCAATGCAGCTCAAGGCTTGGCAAGTACCAGCATGGGAGACTGGCTGGGAATCCCAAGTTCCGCTGACCTTTTTGAACCTGAAAATTGTGTTAGTTTCTCTATGAGATAGTAAAAGTAGGTTCAAATTGAACAGCTGCTGTCAATGGCCATTCTAAGCTGAATGTGCCTGCTCTCGTCAGATCGCAGCAGCAATGCAGCTTAAGGCTTGGCAAGTACCAGCATGGGAGACTGGCTGGGAATCCCAAGTTCCGTTGACCTTTTTGAACCGGAAAAATGTGTTAGTTTCTCTGTCAAAGATGGTAAAAGAAGGTTCAAATTGAACAGCTGCTGGCAAAGTCCATTCTAAGCTCAATGTGCCTGCTCTCGTCAGATCGCAGCAGCAATGAAGCTTAAAGCTTGGCAAGTACCAGCATGGGAGACTGGCTGGAAATCCCAAGTTCCATTGACCTTTTTGAACCTTAAAATTGTGTTAGTTTCTCTGTCTTAGATGGTAAAAGAAATTTCAAATCGAACAGCTGCAGTCAACGGCCATTCTAAGCTGAATGTGCCTGCTCTCGTCAGATTGCAGCAGCAATGCAGCTTAAGGCTTGGCAAGTACCAGCATGGGAGACTGGCTGGGAATCCCAAGTTTTGTTGACCTTTTTGAACCTGAAAACTTTGTTAGTTTCTCTATGAGATAGTAAAAGAAGGTAGAAATTAGGCAGCTTCTGTCATCGGCCATTCTAAGCTGAATGTGCCTGCTCTTGTCAGATCGCAGCATCAATGCAGCGCACGGCTTGGCAAGTACCAGCATGGGAGATTGGCTGGGAATCCCAAGTTCCGCTGACCTTTTTGAACCTGAAAATTGTGTTAGTTTCTCTATGAGATAGTAAAAGTAGGTTCAAATTGAACAGCTGCTGTCAATGGCCATTCTAAGCTGAATGTGCCTGCTCTCGTCAGATCGCAGCAGCAATGCAGCTTAAGGCTTGGCAAGTACCAGCATGGGAGACTGGCTGGGAATCCCAAGTTCCGTTGACCTTTTTGAACCGGAAAAATGTGTTAGTTTCTCTGTCAAAGATGGTAAAAGAAGGTTCAAATTGAACAGCTGCTGGCAAAGTCCATTCTAAGCTCAATGTGCCTGCTCTCGTCAGATCGCAGCAGCAATAGCAATGCAGCTTAAGGCTTGGCAAGTACCAGCATGGGAGACTGGCTGGAAATCCCAAGTTCCATTGACCTTTTTGAACCTTAAAATTGTGTTAGTTTCTCTGTCAAAGATGGTAAAAGAAATTTCAAATCGAACAGCTGCAGTCAAGGGCCATTCAAAGCTGAATGTGCCTGCTCTCGTCAGATCGCAGCAGCAATGCAGCTTAAGGCTTGGCAAGTACCAGCATGGGAGACTGGCTGGGAATCCCAAGTTTTGTTGACCTTTTTGAACCTGAAAACTTTGTTAGTTTCTCTATGAGATAGTAAAAGAAGGTAGAAATTAGGCAGCTTCTGTCATCGGCCTTTCTAAGCTGAATGTGCCTGCTCTTGTCAGATCGCAGCATCAATGCAGCGCACGGCTTGGCAAGTACCAGCATGGGAGATTGGCTGGGAATCCCAAGTTCCGTTGACCTTTTTGAACCTGCAAATTGTGTTAGTTTCTCTATGAGATAGTAAAAGTAGGTTCAAATTGAACAGCTGCTGTCAACAGCCATTCAAAGCTGAATGTGCCTGCTCTCGTCAAAACGCAGCAGCAATGCAGCTTAAGGCTTGGCAAGTACCAGCATGGGAGACTGGCTGGGAATCCCAAGTTCCGTTGACCTTTTTGAACCTGAAAACTGTGTTAGTTTCTCTATGAGATAATAAAAGAAGGTAGAAATTAGGCAGCTGCTGTCATCGGCCATTCTAAGCTGAATGTGCCTACTCTCATCAGATCGCAGCAGCAATGCAGCTTAAGGCTTGGCAAGTACCAGCATGGGAGACTGGCTGGGAATCCCAAGTTCCGTTAACCTTTTTGAACCTGAAAACTGTGTTAGTTTCTCTATGAGATAATAAAAGAAGGTAGAAATTTGGCAGCTGCTGTCATCGGCCATTCTAAGCTGAATGTGCCTGCTCTCATCAGATCGCAGCAGCAATGCAGCTCAAGGCTTGGCAAGTACCAGCATGGGAGACTGGCTGGGAATCCCAAGTTCCGCTGACCTTTTTGAACCTGAAAATTGTGTTAGTTTCTCTATGAGATAGTAAAAGTAGGTTCAAATTGAACAGCTGCTGTCAATGGCCATTCTAAGCTGAATGTGCCTGCTCTCGTCAGATCGCAGCAGCAATGCAGCTTAAGGCTTGGCAAGTACCAGCATGGGAGGCTGGCTGGGAATCCCAAGTTCCGCTGACCTTTTTGAACCTGAAAATTGTGTTAGTTTCTCTATGAGATAGTAAAAGTAGGTTCAAATTGAACAGCTGCTGTCAATGGCCATTCTAAGCTGAATGTGCCTGCTCTCGTCAGATCGCAGCAGCAATGCAGCTTAAGGTTTGGCAAGTACCAGCATGGGAGACTGGCTGGGAATCCCAAGTTTTGTTGACCTTTTTGAACCTGAAAACTTTGTTAGTTTCTCTATGAGATAGTAAAAGAAGGTAGAAATTAGGCAGCTTCTGTCATCGGCCATTCTAAGCTGAATGTGCCTGCTCTCGTCAGATCGCAGCAGCAATGCAGCGCACGTCTTGGCAAGTACCAGCATGGGAGATTGGCTGGGAATCCCAAGTTCCGTTGACCTTTTTGAACCTTAAAATTGTGTTAGTTTCTCTGTCAAAGTTGGTAAAAGAAGGTTCAAATCAAACAGCTGCTGTCAACGGCCATTCTAAGCTGAATGTGCCTGCTCTCATCAGATCTCAGCAGCAATGCAGCTTAAGGCTTGGCAAGTACCAGTAAGGGAGATTGCTTGGGAATCCCAAGTTCCGTTGACCTTTTTGAACCTGCAAATTGTGTTAGTTTCTCTATGAGATAGTAAAAGTAGATTCAAATTGAACAGCTGCTGTCAAAAGCCATTCAAAGCTGAATGTGCCTGCTCTCGGCAGATCACAGCAGCAAGGCAGCTTAAGGCTTGGCAAGTACCAGCATGGGAGACTGGCTGGGAATCCCAAGTTCCGTTGACCTTTTTGAACCGGAAAAATGTGTTAGTTTCTCTGTCAAAGATGGTAAAAGAAGGTTCAAATCGAACAGCTGCTGCCAAGGGCCATTCTAAGCTGAATGTGCCTGCTCTTGTCAGATCGCAGCAGCAATGCAGCTTAAGGCTTGGCAAGTACCAGCATGGGAGACTTGCTGGAAATCCCAAGTTCCGTTGACCTTTTTGAACCTTAAAATTGTGTTAGTTTCTCTGTCAAAGATGGTAAAAGAAATTTCAAAACGAACAGCTGCTGTCAACGGCCATTCTAAGCTGAATGTGCCTGCTCTCGTCAGATCGCAGCAGCAATGCAGCTTATGGCTTGGCAAGTACCAGCATGGGAGACAGGCTGGGAATCCCAAGTTTTGTTGACCTTTTTGAACCTGAAAACTTTGTTAGTTTCTCTATGAGATAGTAAAAGAAGGTAGAAATTAGGCAGCTGCTGTCATCGGCCATTCTAAGCTGAATGTGCCTGCTCTTGTCAGATCGCAGCAGCAATGCAGCGCAAGGCTTGGCAAGTACCAGCATGGGAGATTGGCTGGGAATCCCAAGTTCCGTTGACCTTTTTGAACCTTAAAATTGTGTGAGTTTCTCTGTCAAATATGGTAAAAGAAGGTTCAAATCGAACAGCTGCTGTCAACGGCCATTCTAAGCTGAATGTGCCTGCTCTCGTCAGATCTCAGCAGCAATGCAGCTTAAGGCTTGGCAAGTACCAGAAAGGGAGACTGCCTGGGAATCCCAAGTTCCATTGACCTTTTTGAACATGCAAATTGTGTAAGTTTCTCTATGAGATAGTAAAAGTAGGTTCAAATTGATCAGCTGCTGTCAACAGCCATTCAAAGCTGAATGTGCCTGCTCTCGGCAGATCGCAGCAGCAATGCAGCTTAAGGCTTGGAAAGTACCAGCATGGGAGACTGGCTGGGAATCCCAAGTTCCGTTGACCTTTTTGAACCTGAAAACTGTGTTAGTTTCTCTATGAGATAATAAAAGAAGGTAGAAATTTGGCAGCTGCTGTCATCTGCCATTCTAAGCTGAATGTGCCTGCTCTCATCAGATCGCAGCAGCAATGCAGCTCAAGGCTTGGCAAGTACCAGCATGGGAGACTGGCTGGGAATCCCAAGTTCCGTTGACCTTTTTGAACCTGAAAACTGTGTTAGTTTCTCTCTGAGATAATAAAAGAAGGTAGAAATTAGGCAGCTGCTGTCATCGGCCATTCTAAGCTGAATGTGCCTACTCTCATCAGATCGCAGCAGCAATGCAGCTCAAGGCTTGGCAAGTACCAGCATGGGAGACTGGCTGGGAATCCCAAGTTCCGTTGACCTTTTTGAACCTGAAAATTGTGTTAGTTTCTCTGTCAAATATGGTAAAAGAAGGTTCAAATCGTACAGCTGCTGTCAACGGCCATTCTAAGCTGAATGTGCCTGCTCTCGTCAGATCTCAGCAGCAATGCAGCTTAAGGCTTGGCAAGTACCAGAAAGGGAGACTGTCTGTGAATCCCCAGTTCCGTTGACCTTTTTGAACATGCAAATTGTGTAAGTTTCTCTATGAGATAGTAAAAGTAGGTTCAAATTGAAAAGCTGCTGTCAACAGCCATTCAAAGCTGAATGTGCCTGCTCTCGGCAGATCGCAGCAGCAATGCAGCTTAAGGCTTGGCAAGTACCAGCATGGGAGACTGGCTGGGAATCCCAAGTTCCGTTGACCTTTTTGAAGCTGAAAACTGTGTTAGTTTCTCTATGAGATAATAAAAGAAGGTAGAAATTTGGCAGCTGCTGTCATCGGCCATTCTAAGCTGAATGTGCCTGCTCTCGTCAGATCTCAGCAGCAATGCCGCTTAAGGCTTGGCAAGTACCAGCATGGGAGATTGGCTGGGAATCCCAAGTTCCGTTGACCTTTTTGAACCTGCAAATTGTGTTAGTTTCTCTATGAGATAGTAAAAGTAGGTTCAAATTGAACAGCTGCTGTCAACAGCCATTCAAAGCTGAATGTGCCTGCTCTCGTCAGATCGCAGCAGCAATGCAGCTTAAGGCTTGGCAAGTACCAGCATGGGAGACTGGCTGGGAATCCCAAGTTCCGTTGACCTTTTTGAACCGGAAAAATGTGTTAGTTTCTCTGTCAAAGATGGTAAATGAAGGTTCAAATTGAACAGCTGCTGGCAAAGGCTATTCTAAGCTCAATGTGCCTGCTCTCGGCAGATCGCAGCAGCAATGCAGCTTAAGGCTTTACAAGTACCAGCATGGGAGACTGGCTGGAAATCCCAAGTTCCATTGACCTTTTTGAACCTTAAAATTGTGTTAGTTTCTCTGTCAAACATGGTAAAAGAAATTTCAAATCGAACAGCTGCAGTCAACGGCCATTCTAAGCTGAATGTGCCTGCTCTCGTCAGATCGCAGCAGCAATGCAGCTTAAGGCTTGGCAAGTACCAGCATGGGAGACTGGCTGGGAATCCCAAGTTTTGTTGACCTTTTTGAACCTGAAAACTTTGTTAGTTTCTCTATGAGATAGTAAAAGAAGGTAGAAATTAGGCAGCTTCTGTCATCGGCCATTCTAAGCTGAATGTGCCTGCTCTTGTCAGATCGCAGCAGCAATGCAGCGCACGCCTTGGCAAGTACCAGCATGGGAGATTGGCTGGGAATCCCAAGTTCCGTTGACCTTTTTGAACCTGCAAATTGTGTTAGTTTCTCTATGAGATAGTAAAAGTAGGTTCAAATTGAACAGCTGCTGTCAACAGCCATTCAAAGCTGAATGTGCCTGCTCTCGTCAAAACGCAGCAGCAATGCAGCTTAAGGCTTGGCAAGTACCAGCATGGGAGACTGGCTGGGAATCCCAAGTTCTGTTGACCTTTTTGAACCTGAAAACTGTGTTAGTTTCTCTATGAGATAATAAAAGAAGGTAGAAATTAGGCAGCTGCTGTCATCGGCCATTCTAAGCTGAATGTGCCTACTCTCATCAGATCGCAGCAGCAATGCAGCTCAAGGCTTGGCAAGTACCAGCATGGGAGACTGGCTGGGAATCCCAAGTTCCGTTGACCTTTTTGAACCTGAAAATTGTGTTAGTTTCTCTGTCAAATATGGTAAAAGAAGGTTCAAATCGAACAGCTGCTGTCAACGGCCATTCTAAGCTGAATGTGCCTGCTCTCGTCAAATCTCAGCAGCAATGCAGCTTAAGGCTTGGCAAGTACCAGAAAGGGAGACTGTCTGTGAATCCCCAGTTCCGTTGACCTTTTTGAACATGCAAATTGTGTAAGTTTCTCTATGAGATAGTAAAAGTAGGTTCAAATTGAACAGCTGCTGTCAACAGCCATTCAAAGCTGAATGTGCCTGCTCTCGGCAGATCGCAGCAGCAATGCAGCTTAAGGCTTGGCAAGTACCAGCATGGGAGACTGGCTGGGAATCCCAAGTTCCGTTGACCTTTTTGAACCTGAAAACTGTGTTAGTTTCTCTATGAGATAATAAAAGAAGGTAGAAATTTGGCAGCTGCTGTCATCGGCCATTCTAAGCTGAATGTGCCTGCTCTCGTCAGATCTCAGCAGCAATGCAGCTTAAGGCTTGGCAAGTACCAGCATGGGAGATTGGCTGGGAATCCCAAGTTCCGTTGACCTTTTTGAACCTGCAAATTGTGTTAGTTTCTCTATGAGATAGTAAAAGTAGGTTCAAATTGAACAGCTGCTGTCAACAGCCATTCAAAGCTGAATGTGCCTGCTCTCGTCAAAACGCAGCAGCAATGCAGCTTAAGGCTTGGCAAGTACCAGCATGGGAGACTGGCTGGGAATCCCAAGTTCCGTTGACCTTTTTGAACCTGAAAACTGTGTTAGTTTCTCTATGAGATAATAAAAGAAGGTAGAAATTAGGCAGCTGCTGTCATCTGCCATTCTAAGCTGAATGTGCCTGCTCTCATCAGATCGCAGCAGCAATGCAGCTCAAGGCTTGGCAAGTACCAGCATGGGAGACTGGCTGGGAATCCCAAGTTCCGTTGACCTTTTTGAAACTGAAAATTGTGTTAGTTTCTCTGTCTAATATGGTAAAAGAAGGTTCAAATCGAACAGCTGCTGTCAACGGCCATTCTAAGCTGAATGTGCCTGCTCTCGTCAGATCTCAGCAGCAATGCAGCTTAAGGCTTGGCAAGTACCAGAAAGGGAGACTGTCTGGGAATCCCAAGTTCCGTTGACCTTTTTGAACATGCAAATTGTGTAAGTTTCTCTATGAGATAGTAAAAGTAGGTTCAAATTGAACAGCTGCTGTCAACAGCCATTCAAAGCTGAATGTGCCTGCTCTCGGCAGATCGCAGCAGCAATGCAGCTTAAGGCTTGGCAAGTACCAGCATGGGAGACTGGCTGGGAATCCCGAGTTCCGTTGACCTTTTTGAACCTAAAAACTGTGTTAGTTTCTCTATGAGATAATAAAAGAAGGTAGAAATTTGGCAGCTGCTGTCATCGGCCATTCTAAGCTGAATGTGCCTGCTCTCGACAGATCTCTGCAGCAATGCAGCTTAAGGCTTGGCAAGTACCAGAAAGGGACACTGTCTGGGAATCCCAAGTTCCGTTGACCTTTTTGAACATGCAAATTGTGTTAGTTTCTCTATGAGATAGTAAAAGTAGGTTCAAATTGAACAGCTGCTGTCAATGGCCATTCTAAGCTGAATGTGCCTGCTCTCGTCAGATCGCAGCAGCAATGCAGCTTAAGGCTTGGCAAGTACAAGCATGGGAGACTGGCTGGGAATCCCAAGTTCCGTTGACCTTTTTGAACCGGAAAAATGTGTTAGTTTCTCTGTCAAAGATGGTAAATGAAGGTTCAAATTGAACAGCTGCTGGCAAAGGCCATTCTAAGCTCAATGTGCCTGCTCTCGGCAGATCGCAGCAGCAATGCAGCTTAAGGCTTGGCAAGTACCAGCATGGGAGACTGGCTGGAAATCCCAAATTCCATTGACCTTTTTGAACCTTAAAATTGTGTTAGTTTCTCTGTCAAAGATGGTAAAAGAAATTTCAAATCGAACAGCTGCAGTCAACGGCCATTCTAAGCTGAATGTGCCTGCTCTCGTCAGATCGCAGCAGCAATGCAGCTTAAGGCTTGGCAAGTACCAGCATGGGAGACTGGCTGGGAATCCCAAGTTTTGTTGACCTTTTTGAACCTGAAAACTTTGTTAGTTTCTCTATGAGATAGTAAAAGAAGGTAGAAATTAGGCAGCTTCTGTCATCGGCCATTCTAAGCTGAATGTGCCTGCTCTTGTCATATCGCAGCAGCAATGCAGCGCACGGCTTGGCAAGTACCAGCATGGGAGATTGGCTGGGAATCCCAAGTTCCGTTGACCTTTTTGAACCTTAAAATTGTGTTAGTTTCTCTGTCAAAGTTGGTAAAAGAAGGTTCAAATCGAACAGCTGATGTCAACGGCCATTCTAAGCTGAATGTGCCTGCTCTCATCAGATCTCAGCAGCAATGCAGCTTAAGGCTTGGCAAGTACCAGAAAGGGAGATTGCTTGGGAATCCCATGTTCCGTTGACCTTTTTGAACCTGCAAATTGTGTTAGTTTCTCTATGAGATAGTAAAAGTAGGTTCAAATTGATTAGCTGCTGTCAAAAGCCATTCAAAGCTGAATGTGCCTGCTCTCGGCAGATCGCAGCGGCAAGGCAGCTTAAGGCTTGGCAAGTACTAGCATGGGAGACTGGCTGGGAATCCCAAGTTCCGTTGACCTTTTTGAACCGGAAAAATGTGTTAGTTTCTCTGTCAAAGATGGTAAAAGAAGGTTCAAATCGAACAGCTTCTGGCAACGGCCATTCTAAGCTCAATGTGCCTGCTCTCGTCAGATCGCAGCAGCAATGCAGCTTAAGGCTTGGCAAGTACCAGCATGGGAGACTGGCTGGAAATCCCAAGTTCCGTTGACCTTTTTGAACCTTAAAATTGTGTTAGTTTCTCTGTCAAAGATGGTAAAAGAAATTTCAAAATGAACAGCTGCTGTCAACGGCCATTCTAAGCTGAATGTGCCTGCTCTCGTCAGATCGCAGCAGCAATGCAGCTTAAGGCTTGGCAAATACCAGCATGGGAGACAGGCTGGGAATCCCAAGTTTTGTTGACCTTTTTGAACCTGAAAACTTTGTTAGTTTCTCTATGAGATAGTAAAAGAAGGTAGAAATTAGGCAGCTGCTGTCATCGGCCATTCTAAGCTGAATGTGCCTGCTCTTGTCAGATCGCAGCAGCAATGCAGCGCAAGGCTTGGCAAGTACCAGCATGGGAGATTGGCTGGGAATCCCAAGTTCCGTTGACCTTTTTGAACCTTAAAATTGTGTGAGTTTCTCTGTCAAATATGGTAAAAGAAGGTTCAAATCGAACAGCTGCTGTCAACGGCCATTCTAAGCTGAATGTGCCTGCTCTCGTCAGATCTCAGCAGCAATGCAGCTTAAGGCTTGGCAAGTACCAGAAAGGGAGACTGCCTGGGAATCCCAAGTTCCGTTGACCTTTTTGAACATGCAGATTGTGTAAGTTTCTCTATGAGATAGTAAAAGTAGGTTCAAATTGAACAGCTGCTGTCAACAGCCATTCAAAGCTGAATGTGCCTGCTCTCGGCAGATCGCAGCAGCAATGCAGCTTAAGGCTTGGCAAGTACCAGCATGGGAGACTGGCTGGGAATCCCAAGTTCCGTTGACCTTTTTGAACCTGAAAACTGTGTTAGTTTCTCTATGAGATAATAAAAGAAGGTAGAAATTTGGCAGCTGCTGTCATCGGCCATTCTAAGCTGAATGTGCCTGCTCTCATCAGATCGCAGCAGCAATGCAGCTCAAGGCTTGGCAAGTACCAGCATGGGAGACTGGCTGGGAATCCCAAGTTCCGCTGACCTTTTTGAACCTGAAAATTGTGTTAGTTTCTCTATGAGATAGTAAAAGTAGGTTCAAATTGAACAGCTGCTGTCAATGGCCATTCTAAGCTGAATGTGCCTGCTCTCGTCAGATCGCAGCAGCAATGCAGCTTAAGGCTTGGCAAGTACCAGCATGGAAGACTGGCTGGGAATCCCAAGTTCCGTTGACCTTTTTGAACCGGAAAAATGTGTTAGTTTCTCTGTCAAAGATGGTAAAGGAAGGTTCAAATTGAACAGCTGCTGGCAAAGGCCATTCTAAGCTCAATGTGCCTGCTCTCGTCAGATCGCAGCAGCAATGCAGCTTAAGGCTTGGCAAGTACCAGCATGGGAGACTGGCTGGAAATCCCAAGTTCCATTGACCTTTTTGAACCTTAAAATTGTGTTAGTTTCTCTGTCAAAGATGGTAAAAGAAATTTCAAATCGAACAGCAGCAGTCAACGGCCATTCTAAGCTGAATGTGCCTGCTCTCGTCAGATCGCAGCAGCAATGCAGTTTAAGGCTTGGCAAGTACCAGCATGGGAGACTGGCTGGGAATCCCAAGTTTTGTTGACCTTTTTGAACCTGAAAACTTTGTTAGTTTCTCTATGAGATAGTAAAAGAAGGTAGAAATTAGGCAGCTTCTGTCATCGGCCATTCTAAGCTGAATGTGCCTGCTCTTGTCAGATCGCAGCAGCAATGCAGCGCACGGCTTGGCAAGTACCAGCATGGGAGATTGGCTGGGAATCCCAAGTTCCGTTGACCTTTTTGAACCTGCAAATTGTGTTAGTTTCTCTATGAGATAGTAAAAGTAGGTTCAAATTGAACAGCTGCTGTCAACAGCCATTCAAAGCTGAATGTGCCTGCTCTCGTCAAAACGCAGCAGCAATGCAGCTTAAGGCTTGGCTAGTACCAGCATGGGAGACTGGCTGGGAATCCCAAGTTCCGTTGACCTTTTTGAACCTGAAAACTGTGTTAGTTTCTCTATGAGATAATAAAAGAAGGTAGAAATTAGGCAGCTGCTGTCATCGGCCATTCTAAGCTGAATGTGCCTGCTCTCATCAGATCGCAGCAGCAATGCAGCTCAAGGCTTGGCAAGTACCAGCATGGGAGATTGGCTGGGAATCCCAAGTTCCGTTGACCTTTTTGAACCTGAAAATTGTGTTAGTTTCTCTATGAGATAGTAAAAGTAGGTTCAAATTGAACAGCTGCTGTCAACAGCCATTCGAAGCTGAATGTGCCTGCTCTCGTCAGATCGCCGCAGCAATGCAGCTTAAGGCTTGGCAAGTACCAGCATGGGAGACTGGCTGGGAATCCCAAGTTCCGTTGCCCTTTTTGAACCCGAAAACTGTGTTAGTCTCTCTATGAGATAGTAAAAGTAGGTTCAAATTGAACAGCTGCTGTCAATGGCCATTCTAAGCTGAATGTGCCTGCTCTCGTCAGATCGCAGCAGCAATGCAGCTTAAGGCTTGGCAAGTACCAGCATGGGAGACTGGCTGGGAATCCCAAGTTCTGTTGACCTTTTTTAACCTGAAAATTGTGTTAGTTTCTCTGTCAAAAATGGTAAAAGAAGGTTCAAATCGAACAGCTCCTGGCAAAGGCCATTCTAAGCTGAATGTGCCTGCTCTCGTCAGATCGCAGCAGCAATGCAGCTTAAGGCTTGGCAAGTACCAGCATGGGAGACTGGCTGGGAATCCCAAGTTCTGTTTACCTTTTTGAACCTGAAAATTGTGTTAGTTTCTCTGTCAAAGATGGTAAAAGAAATTTCAAATCAAACAGCTGCTGTCAACGGCCATTCTAAGCTGAATATGCCTGCTCTCGTCAGATCGCAGCAGCAATGCAGCTTAAGGCTTGGCAAGTACCAGCATGGGAGACTGGCTGGAAATCCCAAGTTCCGTTGACCTTTTTGAACCTGAAAACTTTGTTAGTTTCTCTATGAGATAGTAAAAGAAGGTAGAAATTAGACAGCTGCTGTCATCGGCCATTCTAAGCTGAATGTGCCTGCTCTCGTCAAATCGCAGCAGCAATGCAGCTCAAGGCTTGGCAAGTACCAGCATGGGAGACTGGCTGGGAATCCCAAGTTCCAGTGACCTTTTTGAACCTGAAAATTGTGTTAGTTTCTCTGTCAAAGATGGTAAAAGAAGGTTCAAATTGAACAGCTGCTGTCAACGGCCATTCTAAGCTTCATGTGCCTGCTCTCGTCAGATCGCAGCAGCAATGCAGCTTAAGGCTTGGCAAGTACCAGAAAGTGAGACTGCCTGGGAATCCCAAGTTCCGTTGACCTCTTTGAACCTGCAAATTGTGTTAGTTTCTCTATGAGATAGTAAAAGTAGGTTCAAATGGAACAGCTGCTGTCAACGGCCATTCTAAGCTGAATGTGCCTGCTCTCGTCAGATTGCATCAGCAATGCAGCTTAAGGCTTGGCAAGTACCAGCATGGGAGACTGGCTGGGAATCCCAAGTTCCGTTGACCTTTTTGAACCTGAAAACTTTGTTAGTTTCTCTATGAGATAGTAAAAGAAGGTAGAAATTACGCAGCTGCTGTCTTCGGCCATTCTAAGCTGAATGTGCCTGCTCTCATCATATCGCAGCAGCAATGCAGCTCAAGGCTTGGCAAGTACCAGCATGGGAGACTGGCTGGGAATCCCAAGTTCCGTTGACCTTTTTGAACCTGAAAATTGTGTTAGTTTCTCTGTCAAAGATGGTAAATGAAGGTTCAAATTGAACAGCTGCTGTCAACGGCCTTTCTAAGCTGAATGTGCCTGCTCTCGTCAAATCTCAGCAGCAATGCAGCTTAAGGCTTGGCAAGTACCAGCATGGGAGACTGGCTGGGAATCCCAAGTTCCGCTGACCTTTTTGAACATGCAAATTGTGTAAGTTTCTCTATGAGATAGTAAAAGTAGGTTCAAATGGAACAGCTGCTGTCAACGGCCATTCTAAGCTGAATGTGCCTGCTATCGTCAAATTGCAGCAGCAATTAAGCTTAAGGCTTGGCAAGTACCAGCATGGGAGACTGGCTCGGAATCCCAAGTTCCGTTGACCTTTTTGAACCTGAAAATTGTGTTAGTTTCTCTGTCAAAGATGGTAAATGAAGGTTCAAATTGAACAGCTGCTGTCAACGGCCTTTCTAAGCTGAATGTGCCTGCTCTCGTCAGATCGCAGCAGCAATGCAGCTTAAGGCTTGGCAAGTACCAGCATGGGAGACTGGCTGGGAATCCCAAGTTCTGTTGACCTTTTCGAACCTGAAAATTGTGTTAGTTTCTCTGTCAAAGATGGTAAAAGAAGGTTAAAATAGAACAGCTGCTGTCAACGGCCATTCTAAGCTGAATGTGCCTGCTCTCGTCAGATCGCAGCAGCAATGCAGCTTAAGGCTTGGCAAGTACCAGAAAGGGAGACTGCCTGGGAATCCCAAGTTCCATTGACCTTTTTGAACCTGAAAACTGTGTTAGTTTCTCTATGATATAATAAAAGAAGGTAGATATTAGGCAGCTGCTGTCATCGGCCATTCTAAGCTGAATGTGCCTGCTCTCATCAGATCGCAGCAGCAATGCAGCTCAAGGCTTGGCAAGTACCAGCATGGGAGACTGGCTGGGAATCCCAAGTTCCGTTGACCTTTTTGAACCTGAAAATTGTGTTAGTTTCTCTGTCAAAGATGGTAAATGAAGGTTCAAATTGAACAGCTGCTGTCAACGGCCTTTCTAAGCTGAATGTGCCTGCTCTCGTCAGATCGCAGCAGCAATGCATCTTAAGGCTTGGCAAGTACCAGCATGGGAGACTGGCTGGGAATCCCAAGTTCTGTTGACCTTTTCGAACCTGAAAATTGTGTTAGTTTCTCTGTCAAAGATGGTAAAAGAAGGTTAAAATCGAACAGCTGCTGTCAACGGCCATTCTAAGCTGAATGTGCCTGCTCTCGTCAGATCGCAGCAGCAATGCAGCTTAAGGCTTGGCAAGTACCAGAAAGGGAGACTGCCTGGGAATCCCAAGTTCCATTGACCTTTTTGAACCTGAAAACTGTGTTAGTTTCTCTATGATATAATAAAAGAAGGTAGAAATTAGGCAGCTGCTGTCATCGGCCATTCTAAGCTGAATGTGCCCGCTCTTATCAGATCGCAGCAGCAATGCAGCTCAAGGCTTGGCAAGTACCAGCATGGGAGACTGGCTGGGAATCCCAAGTTCCGTTGACCTTTTTGAACCTGAAAATTGTGTTAGTTTCTCTGTCAAAGATGGTAAATGAAGGTTCAAATTGAACAGCTGCTGTCAACGGCCTTTCTAAGCTGAATGTGCCTGCTCTCGTCAGATCGCAGCAGCAATGCAGCTTAAGGCTTGGCAAGTACCAGCATGGGAGACTGGCTGGGAATCCCAAGCTCTGTTGACCTTTTCGAACCTGAAAATTGTGTTAGTTTCTCTTTCAAAGATGGTAAAAGAAGGTTAAAATCGAACAGCTGCTGTCAACGGCCATTCTAAGCTGAATGTGCCTGCTCTCGTCAGATCGCCGCAGCAATGCAGCTTAAGGCTTGGCAAGTACCAGCATGAGAGACTGGCTGGAAATCCCAAGTTCCTTTGATCTTTTTGAACCTGAAATTTGTGTTAGTTTCTCTATGAGATAGTAAAAGAAGGTAGAAAATAGGCAGCTGGTGTCGCCGGCCATTCTAAGCTCAATGTGCCTGCTCTCATCAGATCGCAGCAGCAATGCAGCTCAAGGCTTGGCAAGTACCAGCATGGGAGACTGACTCGGAATCCCAAGTTCCATTGACCTTTTTGAACCTGAAAATTGTGTTAGTTTCTCTGTCAAAGATGGTAAATGAAGGTTCAAATTGAACAGCTGCTGTCAACGGCCTTTCTAAGCTGAATGTGCCTGCTCTCGTCAGATCGCAGCAGCAATGCAGCTTAAGGCTTGGCAAGTACCAGCATGGGAGACTGGCTGGGAATCCCAAGTTCTGTTGACCTTTTCGAACCTGAAAATTGTGTTAGTTTCTCTGTCAAAGATGGTAAAAGAAGGTTAAAATCGAACAGCTGCTGTCAACGGCCATTCTAAGCTGAATGTGCCTGCTCTCGTCAGATCGCAGCAGCAATGCAGCTTAAGGCTTGGCAAGTACCAGAAAGGGAGACTGCCTGGGAATCCCAAGTTCCATTGACCTTTTTGAACCTGAAAACTGTGTTAGTTTCTCTATGATATAATAAAAGAAGGTAGAAATTAGGCAGCTGCTGTCATCGGCCATTCTAAGCTGAATGTGCCTGCTCTCATCAGATCGCAGCAGCAATGCAGCTCAAGGCTTGGCAAGAACCAGCATGGGAGACTGGCTGGGAATCCCAAGTTCCGTTGACCTTTTTGAACCTGAAAATTGTGTTAGTTTCTCTGTCAAAGATGGTAAATGAAGGTTCAAATTGAACAGCTGCTGTCAACGGCCTTTCTAAGCTGAATGTGCCTGCTCTCGTCAGATCGCAGCAGCAATGCAGCTTAAGGCTTGGCAAGTACCAGCATGGGAGACTGGCTGGGAATCCCAAGCTCTGTTGACCTTTTCGAACCTGAAAATTGTGTTAGTTTCTCTGTCAAAGATGGTAAAAGAAGGTTAAAATCGAACAGCTGCTGTCAACGGCCATTCTAAGCTGAATGTGCCTGCTCTCGTCAGATCGCAGCAGCAATGCAGCTTAAGGCTTGGCAAGTACCAGAAAGGGAGACTGCCTGGGAATCCCAAGTTCCGTTGACCGTTTTGAACCTGCAAATTGTGTTAGTTTCTCTACGAGATAGTAAAAGGATGTTCAAATTGAACAGCTGCTGTCAACGGCCTTTCTAAGCTGAATATGCCTGCTCTCGTCAGATCGCAGCAGCAATGCAGCTTAAGGCTTGGCAAGTACCAGCATGGGAGACTGGCTGGGAATCCCAAGTTCCGTTGACCTTTATGAACCTGAAGACTGTGTTAGTTTCTCTATGAGATAATAAAAGAAGGTAGAAATTAGGCAGCTGCTGTCATCGGCCATTCTAAGCTGAATGTGCCTGCTCTCATCAGATCGCAGCAGCAATGCAGCTCAAGGCTTGGCAAGTATCAGCATGGGAGACTGGCTGGGAATCCCAAGTTCCGTTGACCTTTTTGAACCTGAAAATTGTGTTAGTTTATCTATGAGATTGTAAAAGAAGGTAGAAATTAGGCAGCTGCTGTCATCGGCCATTCTAAGCTGAATGTGCCTGCTCTCGTCAGATCGCAGCAGCAATGCAGCTCAAGGCTTGGCAAGTACCAGCATGGGAGACTGGCTGGGAATCCAAAGTTCCGTTGACCTTTTTGAACCTGAAAATTGTGTTAGTTTCTCTGTCAAAGATGGTAAAAGAAGGAACAAATTGAAGAGCTGCTGTCAACGTCCATTCTAAGTTGAATGTGCCTGCTCTCGTCAAATTGCAGCAGCAATGCAGCTTAAGGCTTGGCAAGTACCAGCATGGGAGACTGGCTGGGAATCCCAAATTCTGTTGACCTTTTTGAACCTGAAAATTGTGTTAGTTTCTCTGTCAAAGATGGTAAAAGAAGGTTTAATTTGAAAAGCTGCACTCTACGGCCATTCTAAGCTGAATGTGCATGCTCTCGTCAAATCGCAGCAGCAATGACGCTTAAGGCTTGGCAAGTACCAGCATGGGAGACTGGCTGGGAATCCCAAGTTCTGTTGACCTTTTTGAACCTGAAAATTGTGTTAGTTTCTCTATGAGATAGTAAAAGAAGGTTCAAATTAAACAGCTGCTGTCAACGGCCATTCTAAGCTCAATGTGCCTGCTCTCGTCAGATCGCAGCAGCAATACAGCTTAAGGCTTGGCAAGTACCAGCATGGGAGACTGGCTTGGAATCCCAAGTTCCGTTGACCTTTTTGAACCTGAAAATTGTGTTAGTTTTTCTGTCAAATTGAACAGCTGCTGTTAACAGCCATTCTAAGCTGAATGTGCCTGCTCTCCTCAGATCGTAGCAGCAATGCAGCTTAAGGCTTGGCAAGTACCAGCATGGGAGACTGGCTGGGAATCCCAAGTTCCGTTGACCTTTTTGAACCTTAAAATTGTGTTAGTTTCACTGTCAAATATGGTAAAAGAAGGTTCAAATTGAACAGCTGTTGTCAACGGCCATTCTAAGCTGAATGTGCCTGCTCTCGTCAGATCGCAGCAGCAATGCAGCTTACGGCTTGGCAAGTACCTCAATGATAAGACGCACACTGTTTTCCATGCATTTCTTGCTAAAAGAGCTAAGATCGTGATTATCTCTGTTGCTGAATGAGCTAGGGGGCTATTCAACTCCGATCTAAAAGAGACACACTAACTTAATGTAGAAACACCGTTATTTTGTCTCCTAACTCATTTTCCTAACAAGACAATCTCAATGATAAGACGCACACTGTTTTCCATGCATTTATTGCTAAAAGAGCTAAGATCGTGATTATCTCTGTTGCTGAATGAGCTAGGGGGCTAATTCAACTCCGATCTAAAAGAGACACACTAACTTAATGTAGAAACACCGATATTTTGTCTCCTAACTCATTTTCCTAACAAGACAACCTCAATGATAAGACCAAAACTGTTTTCCATGCAATTCTTAATAAAAGAGTTAAGATCGTGATTATCTCTTTTGCTGAATGAGCTAGGGGGCTATTCAACTCCGATCTAAAAGAGACACACTAACTTAATGTAGAAACACCGTTATTTTGTCTCCTAACTCATTTTCCTAACAAGACAACCTCAATGATAAGACGCACACTGTTTTCCATGCATTTTTGCTAAAAGAGCTAAGATCGTGATTATCTCTGTTGCTGAATGAGCTAGGGGGCTATTCAACTCCGATCTAAAAGAGACACACTAACTTAATGTAGAAACACCATTATCTTGTCTCCTAACTCATTTTCCTAACAAGACAACCTCAATGATTAGACGCACACTTTTTTCCATGCATTTCTTGCTAAAATAGCTAAGATCGTGATTATCTCTGTTGCTGAATGAGCTAGGGGACTATTCAACTCCGATCTAAAAGAGACACACTAACTTAATGTAGAAACACCATTATCTTGTCTCCTAACTCATTTTCCTAACAAGACAACCTCAATGATAAGACGCACACTGTTTTCCATGCATTTCTTGCTAAAAGAGCTAAGATCGTGATTATCTCTGTTGCTGAATGAGCTAGGGGGCTAATTCAACTCCGATCTAAAAGAGACCCACTAACTTAATGTAGAAACACCGATATTTTGTCTCCTAACTCGTTTTCCTAACAAAACAACCTCAATGATAAGACGAACACTGTTTTCCAAGCATTTCTTTCTAAAAGAGTTAAGATCGTGATTATCTCTGTTGCTGAATGAGCTAGGAGGCTATTAAACTCTAATATAAGAGAGACTCACTAACTTCATGTAGGAACACCGTTATTTTGTCTCCTAACTCATTTTCCTAACAAGACAACCTCAATGATTAGACGCGCACTTTTTTCCATGCATTTCTTGCTAAAATAGCTAAGATTGTGATTATCTCTGTTGCTGAATGAGCTAGTGGACTATTCAACTCCGATCTAAAAGAGACACACTTACCTAATGTAGAAACACCGTTATTTTGTCTTCTAACTCATTTTCATAACAACATAACCTCAATGATAAGACACACACTGTTTTCCATGCATTTATTGCTAAAAAAAACTAAGCTAGTGATTATCTCTATTGCTGAATGAGCTAAGGGGCTATTCAACTCCGATCTAAAAGAGACACACTAACTTAATGTAGAAACACCGTTATTTTGTCTCCTAACTCATTTTCCTAACAAGACAATCTCAATGATAAGACGCACACTGTTTTCCATGCATTTATTGCTAAAAGAGCTAAGATCGTGATTATCTCTTTTGCTGAATGAGCTAGGGGGCTATTCAACTCCGATCTAAAAGAGACACACTAACTTAATGTAGAAACACCGTTATTTTGTCTCCTAACTCATTTTCCTAACAAGACAACCTCAATGATAAGACGCACACTGTTTTCCATGCATTTTTGCTAAAAGAGCTAAGATCGTGATTATCTCTGTTGCTGAATGAGCTAGGGGGCTATTCAACTCCGATCTAAAAGAGACACACTAACTTAATGTAGAAACACCATTATCTTGTCTCCTAACTCATTTTCCTACCAAGACAACCTCAATGATTAGACGCACACTTTTTTCCATGCATTTCTTGCTAAAATAGCTAAGATCGTGATTATCTCTGTTGCTGAATAAGCTAGGGGACTATTCAACTCCGATCTAAAAGAGACACACTTACCTAATGTAGAAACACCGTTATTTTGTCTCCTAACTCATTTTCAGAACAAGATAACCTCAATGATAAGACATACACTTTTTTCCATGCATTTCTTGCTAAAAAAAACTAAGATAGTGATTATCTCTATTGCTGAATGAGCTAGGGGACTATTCAACTCCGATCTAAAAGAGACACACTAACTTAATGTAGAAACACCGTTATTTTGTCTCCTAACTCATTTTCCTAACAAGACAATCTCAATGATAAGACGCACACTGTTTTCCATGCATTTATTGCTAAAAGAGCTAAGATCGTGATTATCTCTGTTGCTGAATGAGCTAGGGGGCTAATTCAACTCCGATCTAAAAGAGACACACTAACTTAATGTAGAAACACCGATATTTTGTCTCCTAACTCATTTTCCTAACAAGACAACCTCAATGATAAGACGCACACTGTTTTCCATGCATTTCTTGCTAAAAGAGCTAAGATCGTGATTATCTCTGTTGCTGAATGAGCTAGGGGGCTATTCAACTCCGATCTAAAAGAGACACACTAACTTTATGTAGGAACACCGTTATTTTGTCTCCTAACTCATTTTCCTAACAAGACAACCTCAATGATTAGACGCACACTTTTTTCCATGCATTTCTTGCTAAAATAGCTAAGATCGTGATTATCTCTGTTGCTGAATGAGCTAGGGGGCTATTCAACTCCGATCTAAAAGAGACACACTAACTTAATGTAGAAACACCGTTATTTTGTCTCCTAACTCATTTTCCTAACAAGACAACCTCAATGATAAGACGCACACTGTTTTCCATGCATTTCTTGCTAAAAGAGCTAAGATCGTGATTATCTCTGTTGCTGAATGAGCTAGGGGGCTAATTCAACTCCGATCTAAAAGAGACCCACTAACTTAATGTAGAAACACCGATATTTTGTCTCCTAACTCGTTTTCCTAACAAAACAACCTCAATGATAAGACGAACACTGTTTTCCAAGCATTTCTTTCTAAAAGAGTTAAGATCGTGATTATCTCTGTTGCTGAATGAGCTAGGAGGCTATTAAACTCTAATATAATAGAGACTCACTAACTTCATGTAGGAACACCGTTATTTTGTCTCCTAACTCATTTTCCTAACAAGACAACCTCAATGATTAGACGCACACTTTTTTCCATGCATTTCTTGCTAAAATAGCTAAGATTGTGATTATCTCTGTTGCTGAATGAGCTAGTGGACTATTCAACTCCGATCTAAAAGAGACACACTTACCTAATGTAGAAACACCGTTATTTTGTCTTCTAACTCATTTTCATAACAACATAACCTCAATGATAAGACACACACTGTTTTCCATGCATTTATTGCTAAAAAAAACTAAGCTAGTGATTATCTCTATTGCTGAATGAGCTAAGGGGCTATTCAACTCCGATCTAAAAGAGACACACTAACTTAATGTAGAAACACCGTTATTTTGTCTCCTAACTCATTTTCCTAACAAGACAATCTCAATGATAAGACGCACACTGTTTTCCATGCATTTATTGCT
This sequence comes from Engystomops pustulosus, assembly GCF_040894005.1. NCBI lineage: Eukaryota > Metazoa > Chordata > Amphibia > Anura > Leptodactylidae > Engystomops > Engystomops pustulosus. Next base: position 70,133,592 of record NC_092419.1, read on the forward strand.
AAAAGAGCTAAGATCATGATTATCTCTTTTGCTGAATGAGCTAGGGGGCTATTCAACTCCGATCTAAAAGAGACACACTAACTTAATGTAGAAACACCGTTATTTTGTCTCCTAACTCATTTTCCTAACAAGACAACCTCAATGATAAGACGCACACTGTTTTCCATGCATTTTTGCTAAAAGTGCTAAGATCGTGATTATCTCTGTTGCTGAATGAGCTAGGGGGCTATTCAACTCCAATCTAAAAGAGACACACTAACTTAATGTAGAAACACCATTATCTTGTCTCCTAACTCATTTTCCTAACAAGACAACCTCAATGATTAGACGCACACTTTTTTCCATGCATTTCTTGCTAAAATAGCTAAGATCGTGATTATCTCTGTTGCTGAATGAGCTAGGGGACTATTCAACTCCGATCTAAAAGAGACACACTTACCTAATGTAGAAACACCGTTATTTTGTCTCCTAACTCATTTTCAGAACAAGATAACCTCAATGATAAGACATCCACTTTTTTCCATGCATTTCTTGCTAAAAAAACTAAGATAGTGATTATCTCTATTGCTGAATGAGCTAGGGGACTATTCAACTCCGATCTAAAAGAGACACACTAACTTAATGTAGAAACACCGTTATTTTGTCTCCTAACTCATTTTCCTAACAAGACAATCTCAATGATAAGACGCACACTGTTTTCCATGCATTTATTGCTAAAAGAGCTAAGATCGTGATTATCTCTGTTGCTGAATGAGCTAGGGGGCTAATTCAACTCCGATCTAAAAGAGACACACTAACTTAATGTAGAAACACCGATATTTTGTCTCCTAACTCATTTTCCTAACAAGACAACCTCAATGATAAGACGCACACTGTTTTCCATGCATTTCTTGCTAAAATAGCTAAGATAGTGATTATCTCTGTTGCTGAATGAGCTAGGGGGCTATTCAACTCCGATCTAAAAGAGACACACTAACTTTATGTAGGAACACCGTTATTTTGTCTCCTAACTCATTTTCCTAACAAGACAACCTCAATGATTAGACGCACACTTTTTTCCATGCATTTCTTGCTAAAATAGCTAAGATCCTGATTATCTCTGTTGCTGAATGAGCTAGGGGGCTATTCAACTCCGATCTAAAAGAGACACACTAACTTAATGTAGAAACACCGTTATTTGGTCTCCTAACTCATTTTCCTAACAAGACAACCTCAATGATAAGACGAACACTGTTTTCCATGCAATTCTTAATAAAAGAGTTAAGATCGTGATTATCTCTGTTGCTGAATGAGCTAAGGGGCTATTCAACTCCGATCTAAAAGAGACACACTAACTTAATGTAGAAACACCGTTATTTTGTCTCCTAACTCATTTTCCTAACAAGACAACCTCAATGATAAGACGAACACTGTTTTCCATGCAATTCTTGCTAAAAGAGTTAAGATCGTGATTATCTCTGTTGCTGAATGAGCTAGGGGGCTAATTCAACTCAAATCTAAAAGAGACACACTAACTTAATGTAGAAACACCGATATTTTGTCTCCTAACTCATTTTCCTAACAAGACAACCTCAATGATAAGACGCACACTGTTTTCCATGCATTTCTTGCTAAAAGAGCTAAGATAGTGATTATCTCTGTTGCTGAATGAGCTAGGGGGCTATTCAACTCCGATCTAAAAGAGACACACTAACTTTATGTAGGAACACCGGTATTTTGTCTCCTAACTCATTTTCCTAACAAGACAACCTCAATGATTAGACGCACACTTTTTTCCATGCATTTCTTGCTAAAATAGCTAAGATCGTGATTATCTCTGTTGCTGAATGAGCTAGGGGGCTATTCAACTCCGATCTAAAAGAGACACACTAACTTAATGTAGAAACACCGTTATTTTGTCTCCTAACTCATTTTCCTAACAAGACAACCTCAATGATAAGACGAACACTGTTTTCCATGCAATTCTTAATAAAAGAGTTAAGATCGTGATTATCTCTGTTGCTGAATGAGCTAAGGGGCTATTCAACTCCGATCTAAAAGAGAAACACTAACTTAATGTAGAAACACCGTTATTTTGTCTCCTAACTCATTTTCCTAACAAGACAACCTCAATGATAAGACGAACACTGTTTTCCATGCAATTCTTGCTAAAAGAGTTAAGATCGTGATTATCTCTGTTGCTGAATGAGCTAGGGGGCTATTCAACTCCGATCTAAAAGAGACACACTAACTTAATGTAGAAACACCGTTATTTTGTCTCCTAACTCATTTTCCTAACAAGACAACCTCAATGATAAGACGAACACTGTTTTCCATGCAATTCTTGATAAAAGAGTTAAGATCGTGATTATCTCTGTTGCTGAATGAGCTAGGAGGCTATTAAACTCTAATCTAAGAGAGACTCACTAACTTCATGTAGGAACACCGTTATTTTGTCTCCTAACTCATTTTCCTAACAAGACAACCTCAATGATAAGACGCACACTTTTTTCCATGCATTTCTTGCTAAAATAGCTAAGATCGTGATTATCTCTGTTGCTGAATGAGCTAGGGGGCTATTCAACTCCGATCTAAAAGAGACACAGTAACTTAATGTAGAAACACCGTTATTTTGTCTCCTAACTCATTTTCCTAACAAGACAACCTCAATGATAAGACGAATACTGTTTTCCATGCATTTCTTGCTAAAAGAGCTAAGATCGTGATTATCTCTATTGCTGAATGAGCTAGGGGGCTATTCAACTCCGATCTAAAAGAGACACACTAACTTAATGTAGAAACACCATTATCTTGTCTCCTAACTCATTTTCCTAACAAGACAACCTCAATGATAAGACGCACACTGTTTTCCATGCATTTCTTGCTAAAAGAGCTAAGATCGTGATTATCTCTGTTGCTGAATGAGCTAGGGGGCTATTCAACTCCGATCTAAAAGAGACACACTAACTTAATGTAGAAACACCGTTATTTTGTCTCCTAACTCATTTTCCTAACAAGACAACCTCAATGATAAGACGAACACTGTTTTCCATGCAATTCTTGCTAAAAGAGTTAAGATCGTGATTATCTCTGTTTCTGAATTAGCTAGGAGGCTATTAAACTCTAATCTAAGAGAGACTCACTAACTTCATGTAGGAACACCGTTATTTTGTCTCCTAACTCATTTTCCTAACAAGACAACCTCAATGATAAGACGCACACTTTTTTCCATGCATTTCTTGCTAAAATAGCTAAGATCGTGATTATCTCTGTTGCTGAATGAGCTAGGGGGCTATTCAACTCCGATCTAAAAGAGACACAGTAACTTAATGTAGAAACACCGTTATTTTGTCTCCTAACTCATTTTCCTAACAAGACAACCTCAATGATAAGATGCACACTGTTTTCCATGCATTTCTTGCTAAAAGAGCTAAGATAGTGATAATCTCTATTGCTGAATGAGCTAGGGGACTATTCAATTCCGATCTAAAAGAGACACAATAACTTAATGTAGAAACACCGATATTTTGTCTCCTAATTCATTTTCCTAACAAGACAACCTCAATGATAAGACGCAGACTGTTTTCCATGCATTTCTTGCTAAAAGAGCTAAGATAGTGATTATCTCTGTTGCTGAATGAGCTAGGGGGCTATTCAACTCCGATCTAAAAGAGACACACTAACTTTATGTAGGAACACCGTTATTTTGTCTCCTAACTCATTTTCCTAACAAGACAACCTCAATGATTAGACGCACACTTTTTTCCATGCATTTCTTGCTAAAATAGCTAAGATCGTGATTATCTCTGTTGCTGAATAAGCTAGGGGGCTATTCAACTCCGATCTAAAAGAGACACACTAACTTAATGTAGAAACACCGTTATTTTGTCTCCTAACTCATTTTCCTAACAAGACAACCTCAATGATAAGACGAACACTGTTTTCCATGCAATTCTTGATAAAAGAGTTAAGATCGTGATTATCTCTGTTGCTGAATGAGCTAGGGGGCTATTCAACTCCGATCTAAAAGAGACACACTAACTTAATGTAGAAACACCGTTATTTTGTCTCCTAACTCATTTTCCTAACAAGACAACCTCAATGATAAGACGAACACTGTTTTCCATGCAATTCTTGATAAAAGAGTTAAGATCGTGATTATCTCTGTTGCTGAATGAGCTAGGAGGCTATTAAACTCTAATCTAAGAGAGATTCACTAACTTTATGTAGGAACACCGTTATTTTGTCTCCTAACTCATTTTCCTAACAAGACAACCTCAATGATTAGACGCACACTTTTTTCCATGCATTTCTTGCTAAAATAGCTAAGATCGTGATTATCTCTGTTGCTGAATGAGCTAGGGGGCTATTCAACTCCGATCTAAAAGAGACACAGTAACTTAATGTAGAAACACCGTTATTTTGTCTCCTAACTCATTTTCCTAACAAGACAACCTCAATGATAAGATGCACACTATTTTCCATGCATTTCTTGCTAAAAGAGCTAAGATAGTGATTATCTCTATTGCTGAATGAGCTAGGGGACTATTCAACTCCGATCTAAAAGAGACACACTAACTTAATGTAGAAACACCGATATTTTGTCTCCTAATTCATTTTCCTAACAAGACAACCTCAATGATAAGACGCAGACTGTTTTCCATGCATTTCTTGCTAAAAGAGCTAAGATAGTGATTATCTCTGTTGCTGAATGAGCTAGGGGGCTATTCAACTCCGATCTAAAAGAGACACACTAACTTTATGTAGGAACACCGTTATTTTGTCTCCTAACTCATTTTCCTAACAAGACAACCTCAATGATTAGACGCACACTTTTTTCCATGCATTTCTTGCTAAAATAGCTAAGATCGTGATTATCTCTGTTGCTGAATAAGCTAGGGGGCTATTCAACTCCGATCTAAAAGAGACACACTAACTTAATGTAGAAACACCGTTATTTTGTCTCCTAACTCATTTTCCTAACAAGACAACCTCAATGATAAGACGAACACTGTTTTCCATGCAATTCTTGATAAAAGAGTTAAGATCGTGATTATCTCTGTTGCTGAATGAGCTAGGGGGCTATTCAACTCCGATCTAAAAGAGACACACTAACTTAATGTAGAAACACCGTTATTTTGTCTCCTAACTCATTTTCCTAACAAGACAACCTCAATGATAAGACGAACACTGTTTTCCATGCAATTCTTGATAAAAGAGTTAAGATCGTGATTATCTCTGTTGCTGAATGAGCTAGGAGGCTATTAAACTCTAATCTAAGAGAGATTCACTAACTTTATGTAGGAACACCGTTATTTTGTCTCCTAACTCATTTTCCTAACAAGACAACCTCAATGATTAGACGCACACTTTTTTCCATGCATTTCTTGCTAAAATAGCTAAGATCGTGATTATCTCTGTTGCTGAATGAGCTAGGGGGCTATTCAACTCCGATCTAAAAGAGACACACTAACTTAATGTAGAAACACCGTTATTTTGTCTCCTAACTCATTTTCCTAACAAGACAACCTCAATGATAAGACAAACACTGTTTTCCATGCAATTCTTGATAAAAGAGTTAAGATCGTGATTATCTCTGTTGCTGAATGAGCTAGGAGGCTATTAAACTCTAATCTAAGAGAGACTCACTAACTTCATGTAGGAACACCGTTATTTTGTCTCCTAACTCATTTTCCTAACAAGACAACCTCAATGATAAGACGAACACTGTTTTCCATGCAATTCTTGCTAAAAGAGTTAAGATCGTGATTATCTCTGTTGCTGAATGAGCTAGGAGGCTATTAAACTCTAATCTAAGAGAGATTCACTAACTTTATGTAGGAACACCGTTATTTTGTCTCCTAACTCATTTTCCTAACAAGACAACCTCAATGATTAGACGCACACTTTTTTCCATGCATTTCTTGCTAAAATAGCTAAGATCGTGATTATCTCTGTTGCTGAATGAGCTAGGGGGCTATTCAACTCCGATCTAAAAGAGACACACTAACTTAATGTAGAAACACCGTTATTTTGTCTCCTAACTCATTTTCCTAACAAGACAACCTCAATGATAAGACAAACACTGTTTTCCATGCAATTCTTGATAAAAGAGTTAAGATCGTGATTATCTCTGTTGCTGAATGAGCTAGGAGGCTATTAAACTCTAATCTAAGAGAGACTCACTAACTTCATGTAGGAACACCGTTATTTTGTCTCCTAACTCATTTTCCTAACAAGACAACCTCAATGATTAGACGCACACTTTTTTCCATGCATTTCTTGCTAAAAGAGCTAAGATCGTGATTATCTCTGTTGCTGAATGAGCTAGGGGGCTATTCAACTCCGATCTAAAAGAGACACACTAACTTAATGTAGAAACACCATTATTTTGTCTCCTAACTCATTTTCCTAACAAGACAACCTCAATGATAAGACGCACACTGTTTCCTATGCATTTCTTGCTAAAAGAGCTAAGATCGTGATTATCTCTGTTGCTGAATAATCTAGGGTGCTATTCAACTCCGATCTAAAAGAGACACACTAACTTAATGTAGAAACACCGTTATTTTGTCTCCTAACTCATTTTCCTAACAAGACAACCTCAATGATAAGACGAACACGGTTTTCCATGCATTTCTTGCTAAAAGAGCTAAGATCGTGATTACCTCTGTTGCTGAATGAGCTAGGGGGCTATTCAACTCCGATCTAAAAGAGACACACTAACTTAATGTAGAAACACCGTTATTTCGTCTCCTAACTCATTTTCCTAACAAGACAACCTCAATGATAAGACGCACACTGTTTTCCTTGCATTTCTTGCTAAAAGAGCTAAGATCGTGATTATCTCTGTTGCTGAATGAGCTAGGGGGCTATTCAACTCCGATCTAAAAGAGACACACTAACTTAATGTAGAAACACCGTTATTTTGTCTCCTAACTCATTTTCCTAACAAGACAACCTCAATGATAAGACGAACACTGTTTTCCATGCAATTCTTGCTAAAAGAGTTAAGATCGTGATTATCTCTGTTGCTGAATGAGCTAGGAGGCTATTAAACTCTAATCTAAGAGAGACTCACTAACTTCATGTAGGAACACCGTTATTTTGTCTCCTAACTCATTTTCCTAACAAGACAACCTCAATGATTAGACGCACACTTTTTTCCATGCATTTCTTGCTAAAATAGCTAAGATCGTGATTATCTCTGTTGCTGAATGAGCTAGGGGACTATTCATCTCCGATCTAAAAGAGAAACACTTACCTAATGTAGAAACACCGTTATTTTGTCTCCTAACTCATTTTCATAACAAGATAACCTCAATGATAAGACAAACGCTGTTTTCCATGCATTTCTTGCTAAAAAAAACTAAGATAGTGATTATCTCTATTGCTGAATGAGCTAGGGGGCTATTCAACTCCGATCTAAAAGAGACACACTAACTTAATATAGAAACACCGTTATTTTGTCTCCTAACTCATTTTCCTAACAAGACAATCTCAATGATTAGACGCACACTTTTTTCCATGCATTTCTTGCTAAAATAGCTAAGATCGTGATTATCTCTGTTGCTGAATAAGCTAGGGGGCTATTCAACTCCGATCTAAAAGAGACACACTAACTTAATGTAGAAACACCGTTATTTTGTCTCCTAACTCATTTTCCTAACAAGACAACCTCAATGATAAGACGAACACTGTTTTCCATGCAATTCTTGATAAAAGAGTTAAGATCGTGATTATCTCTGTTGCTGAATGAGCTAGGGGGCTATTCAACTCCGATCTAAAAGAGACACACTAACTTAATGTAGAAACACCGTTATTTTGTCTCCTAACTCATTTTCCTAACAAGACAACCTCAATGATAAGACGCACACTGTTTTCCATGCATTTTTGCTAAAAGAGCTAAGATCGTGATTATCTCTGTTGCTGAATGAGCTAGGGGGCTATTCAACTCCGATCTAAAAGAGACACACTAACTTAATGTAGAAACACCATTATCTTGTCTCCTAACTCATTTTCCTAACAAGACAACCTCAATGATAAGACGCACACTGTTTTCTATGCATTTCTTGCTAAAAGAGCTAAGATCGTGATTATCTTTGTTACTGAATGAGCTAGGGGGCTAATTCAACTCCGATCTAAAAGAGACACACTAACTTAATGTAGAAAAACCGTTATTTCGTCTCCTAACTCATTTTTCTAACAAGACAACCTCAATGATAAGACGCACACTGTTTTCCATGCATTTCTTGCTAAAAGAGCTAAGATCGTGACTATCTCTGTTGCTGAATGAGCTAAGGGGCTAATTCAACTCCGATCTAAAAGAGATTCACTAACTTAATGTAGAAACACCGTTATTTTGTCTCTTAACTCATTTTCCTAACAAGACAACCTCAATGATAAGACGAACACTGTTTTCCATGCATTTCTTGCTAAAAGAGCTAAGATCGTGATTATCTCATTTGCTGAATGACCTAGGGGGCTATTCAAATCCGATCTAAAAGAGACACACTAACTTAATGTAGAAACACGATTATCTTGTCTCCTAACTCATTTTCCTAACAAGACAACCTCAATGATTAGACGCACACTTTTTTCCATGCATTTCTTGCTAAAATAGCTAAGATTGTGATTATCTCTGTTGCTGAATGAGCAAGGGGACTATTCAACTCCGATCTAAAAGAGACACACTTACCTAATGTAGAAACACCGTTATTTTGTCTCCTAACTCATTTTCATAACAAGATAACCTCAATGATAAGACACACACTGTTTTCCATGCATTTATTGCTAAAAAAACTAAGCTAGTGATTATCTCTATTGCTGAATGAGCTAGGGGGCTATGCAACTCCGATCTAAAAGAGACACACTAACTTAATGTAGAAACACCGTTATTTTGTCTCCTAACTCATTTTCCTAACAAGACAACCTCAATGATAAGACGAACACTGTTTTCCATGCAATTCTTGATAAAAGAGTTAAGATCGTGATTATCTCTGTTGCTGAATGAGCTAGGGGGCTATTCAACTCCGATCTAAAAGAGACACACTAACTTAATGTAGAAACACCATTATTTTGTCTCCTAACTCATTTTCCTAACAAGACAACCTCAATGATAAGACGCACACTGTTTCCTATGCATTTCTTGCTAAAAGAGCTAAGATCGTGATTATCTCTGTTGCTGAATAATCTAGGGTGCTATTCAACTCCGATCTAAAAGAGACACACTAACTTAATGTAGAAACACCGTTATTTTGTCTCCTAACTCATTTTCCTAACAAGACAACCTCAATGATAAGACGAACACGGTTTTCCATGCATTTCTTGCTAAAAGAGCTAAGATCGTGATTACCTCTGTTGCTGAATGAGCTAGGGGGCTATTCAACTCCGATCTAAAAGAGACACACTAACTTAATGTAGAAACACCGTTATTTCGTCTCCTAACTCATTTTCCTAACAAGACAACCTCAATGATAAGACGCACACTGTTTTCCTTGCATTTCTTGCTAAAAGAGCTAAGATCGTGATTATCTCTGTTGCTGAATGAGCTAGGGGGCTATTCAACTCCGATCTAAAAGAGACACACTAACTTAATGTAGAAACACCGTTATTTTGTCTCCTAACTCATTTTCCTAACAAGACAACCTCAATGATAAGACGAAGACTGTTTTCCATGCAATTCTTGCTAAAAGAGTTAAGATCGTGATTATCTCTGTTGCTGAATGAGCTAGGAGGCTATTAAACTCTAATCTAAGAGAGACTCACTAACTTCATGTAGGAACACCGTTATTTTGTCTCCTAACTCATTTTCCTAACAAGACAACCTCAATGATTAGACGCACACTTTTTTCCATGCATTTCTTGCTAAAATAGCTAAGATCGTGATTATCTCTGTTGCTGAATGAGCTAGGGGACTATTCATCTCCGATCTAAAAGAGAAACACTTACCTAATGTAGAAACACCGTTATTTTGTCTCCTAACTCATTTTCATAACAAGATAACCTCAATGATAAGACAAACGCTGTTTTCCATGCATTTCTTGCTAAAAAAAACTAAGATAGTGATTATCTCTATTGCTGAATGAGCTAGGGGGCTATTCAACTCCGATCTAAAAGAGACACACTAACTTAATATAGAAACACCGTTATTTTGTCTCCTAACTCATTTTCCTAACAAGACAATCTCAATGATTAGACGCACACTTTTTTCCATGCATTTCTTGCTAAAATAGCTAAGATCGTGATTATCTCTGTTGCTGAATAAGCTAGGGGGCTATTCAACTCCGATCTAAAAGAGACACACTAACTTAATGTAGAAACACCGTTATTTTGTCTCCTAACTCATTTTCCTAACAAGACAACCTCAATGATAAGACGAACACTGTTTTCCATGCAATTCTTGATAAAAGAGTTAAGATCGTGATTATCTCTGTTGCTGAATGAGCTAGGGGGCTATTCAACTCCGATCTAAAAGAGACACACTAACTTAATGTAGAAACACCGTTATTTTGTCTCCTAACTCATTTTCCTAACAAGACAACCTCAATGATAAGACGCACACTGTTTTCCATGCATTTTTGCTAAAAGAGCTAAGATCGTGATTATCTCTGTTGCTGAATGAGCTAGGGGGCTATTCAACTCCGATCTAAAAGAGACACACTAACTTAATGTAGAAACACCATTATCTTGTCTCCTAACTCATTTTCCTAACAAGACAACCTCAATGATAAGACGCACACTGTTTTCTATGCATTTCTTGCTAAAAGAGCTAAGATCGTGATTATCTTTGTTACTGAATGAGCTAGGGGGCTAATTCAACTCCGATCTAAAAGAGACACACTAACTTAATGTAGAAAAACCGTTATTTCGTCTCCTAACTCATTTTTCTAACAAGACAACCTCAATGATAAGACGCACACTGTTTTCCATGCATTTCTTGCTAAAAGAGCTAAGATCGTGACTATCTCTGTTGCTGAATGAGCTAAGGGGCTAATTCAACTCCGATCTAAAAGAGATTCACTAACTTAATGTAGAAACACCGTTATTTTGTCTCTTAACTCATTTTCCTAACAAGACAACCTCAATGATAAGACGAACACTGTTTTCCATGCATTTCTTGCTAAAAGAGCTAAGATCGTGATTATCTCATTTGCTGAATGACCTAGGGGGCTATTCAAATCCGATCTAAAAGAGACACACTAACTTAATGTAGAAACACGATTATCTTGTCTCCTAACTCATTTTCCTAACAAGACAACCTCAATGATTAGACGCACACTTTTTTCCATGCATTTCTTGCTAAAATAGCTAAGATTGTGATTATCTCTGTTGCTGAATGAGCTAGGGGACTATTCAACTCCGATCTAAAAGAGACACACTTATCTAATGTAGAAACACCGTTATTTTGTCTCCTAACTCATTTTCATAACAAGATAACCTCAATGATAAGACACACACTGTTTTCCATGCATTTATTGCTAAAAAAACTAAGCTAGTGATTATCTCTATTGCTGAATGAGCTAGGGGGCTATGCAACTCCGATCTAAAAGAGACACACTAACTTAATGTAGAAACACCGTTATTTTGTCTCCTAACTCATTTTCCTAACAAGACAACCTCAATGATAAGACGCACACTGTTTTCTATGCATTTCTTGCTAAAAGAGCTAAGATCGTGATTATCTATGTTACTGAATGAGCTAGGGGGCTAATTCAACTCCGATCTAAAAGAGACACACTAACTTAATGTAGAAAAACCGTTATTTCGTCTCCTAACTCATTTTCCTAACAAGACAACCTCAATGATAAGACGAACACGGTTTTCCATGCATTTCTTGCTAAAAGAGCTAAGATCGTGATTATCTCTGTTGCTGAATGAGCTAGGGGGCTATTCAACTCCGATCTAAAAGAGACACACTAACTTAATGTAGAAACACCGTTATTTCGTCTCCTAACTCATTTTCCTAACAAGACAACCTCAATGATAAGACGCACACTGTTTTCCATGCATTTCTTGCTAAAAGAGCTAAGATCGTGATTATCTCTGTTGCTGAATGAGCTAGGGGGCTATTCAACTCCGATCTAAAAGAGACACACTAACTTAATGTAGAAACACCGTTATTTTGTCTCCTAACTCATTTTCCTAACAAGACAACCTCAATGATAAGACGAACACTGTTTTCCATGCAATTCTTGCTAAAAGAGTTAAGATCGTGATTATCTCTGTTGCTGAATGAGCTAGGAGGCTATTAAACTCTAATCTAAGAGAGACTCACTAACTTCATGTAGGAACACCGTTATTTTGTCTCCTAACTCATTTTCCTAACAAGACAACCTCAATGATTAGACGCACACTTTTTTCCATGCATTTCTTGCTAAAATAGCTAAGATCGTGATTATCTCTGTTGCTGAATGAGCTAGGGGACTATTCATCTCCGATCTAAAAGAGAAACACTTACCTAATGTAGAAACACCGTTATTTTGTCTCCTAACTCATTTTCATAACAAGATAACCTCAATGATAAGACACACGCTGTTTTCCATGCATTTCTTGCTAACAAAAACTAAGATAGTGATTATCTCTATTGCTGAATGAGCTAGGGGGCTATTCAACTCCGATCTAAAAGAGACACACTAACTTATTGTAGAAACACCGTTATTTTGTCTCCTAACTCATTTTCCTAACAAGACAATCTCAATGATAAGACGCACACTGTTTTCTATGCATTTATTGCTAAAAGAGCTAAGATTGTGATTATCTCGGTTGCTGAATGAGCTAGGGTGCTAATTCAACTCCGATATAAAAGAGACACACTAACTTAATATAGAAACACCGATATTTTGTCTCCTAACTCATTTTCCTAACAAGACAACCTCAATGATAAGACGCACACTGTTTTCCATGCATTTCTTGCTAAAAGAGCTAAGATAGTGATTATCTCTGTTGCTGAATGAGCTAGGGGGCTATTCAACTCCGATGTAAAAGAGACACACTAACTTAATGTAGAAACACAGTTATTTTGTCTCCTAACTCATTTTCCTAACAAGACAACCTCAATGATAAGACGCACACTGTTTTCCATGCATTTTAGCTAAAAGAGCTAAGATCGTGATTATCTCTGTTGCTGAATGAGCTATGGGGCTATTCAACTCCGATCTAAAAGAGACACAGTATCTTAATGTAGAAACACCATTATCTTGTCTCCTAACTCATTTTCCTAACAAGACAACCTCAATGATAAGACGCACACTGTTTTCTATGCATTTCTTGCTAAAAGAGCTAAGATCGTGATTATCTTTGTTACTGAATGAGCTAGGGGGCTAATTCAACTCCGATCTAAAAGAGACACACTAACTTAATGTAGAAAAACCGTTATTTCGTCTCCTAACTCATTTTTCTAACAAGACAACCTCAATGATAAGACGCACACTGTTTTCCATGCATTTCTTGCAAAAAGAGCTAAGATCGTGATTATCTCTGTTGCTGAATGAGCTAGGGGGCTAATTCAACTCCGATCTAAAAGAGACACACTAACTTAATGTAGAAACACCGTTATTTTGTCTCCTAACTCATTTTCCTGACAAGACAACCTCAATGATAAGACGCACACTGTTTTCCATGCATTTCTTGCTAAAAGAGCTAAGATCGTGATTATCTCTGTTGCTGAATGAGCTAGGGGGCTAATTCAAATCCGATCTAAAAGAGACACACTAACTTAATGTAGAAACACCGTTATTTTGTCTCCTAACTCATTTTCCTAACAAGACAACCTCAATGATAAGACGCACACTGTTTTCCATGCATTTCTTGCTAAAAGAGCTTAGATCGTGATTATCTCTGTTGCTGAATGAGCTAGGGGGCTAATTCAACTCCGATCTAAAAGAGACACACTAACTTAATGTAGAAACACCGTTATTTTGTCTCCTAACTAATTTTCCTAACAAGACAACCTCAATGATAAGACGAACACTGTTTTCCATGCATTTCTTGCTAAAAGAGCTAAGATCGTGATAATCTCTGTTGCTGAATGAGCTAGGGGGCTAATTCAACTCCGATCTAAAAGAGACACACTAACTTAATGTAGAAACACCGTTATTTTGTCTCCTAACTAATTTTCCTAACAAGACAACCTCAATGATAAGACGAACACTGTTTTCCATGCATTTCTTGCTAAAAGAGCTAAGATCGTGATTATCTCTGTTGCTGAATGAGCTAGGGGGCTAATTCAACTCCGATCTAAAAGAGACACACTAACTTAATGTAGAAACACCGTTATTTTGTCTCCTAACTCATTTTCCTAACAAGACAACCTCAATGATAAGACGCACACTGTTTTCCATGCATTTCTTGCTAAAAGAGCTAAGATAGTGATTATCTTTATTGCTGAATGAGCCAGGGGGCTATTCAACTCCGATCTAAAAGAGACACACTAGCTTAATGTAGAAACACCGTTATTGTGTCTCCTAACTCATTTTCCTAACAAGACAACCTCAATGATAAGACGAACACTGTTTTCCATGCATTTCTTGCTTAAAGAGCTAAGATCGTGATTATCTCTGTTGCTGAATGAGCTAGGGGGCTATTCAACTCCGATCTAAAAGAGACACACTAACTTAATGTAGAAACACCGTTATTTTGTCTCCTAACTCATTTTCCTAACAAGACAACCTCAATGATAAGACGAACACTGTTTTCGATGCATTTCTTGCTAAAAGAGCTAAGATCGTGATTATATCTGTTGCTGAATGAGCTAGGGGGCTATTCAACTCCGATCTAAAAGAGACACACTAACTTAATGTAGAAACACCGTTATTTTGTCTCCTAAATCATTTTCCTAACAAGACAACCTCAATAATAAGACGCACACTGTTTTCCATGCATTTCTTGCTAAAAGAGCTAAGATCATGATTATCTTTATTGCTGAATGAGCTAGGTGGCTATTCAACTCCGATCTAAAAGAAACACGCTAACTTTATGTAGAAACACCGTTATTTTGTCTTCTAACTCATTTTCCTAACACGACAACCTCAATGATAAGACGCACACTGTTTTCCATGCATTTCTTGCAAAAAGAGCTAAGATCGTGATTATCTCTGTTGCTGAATGAGCTAGGGGGCTAATTCAACTCCGATCTAAAAGAGACACACTAACTTAATGTAGAAACACCGTTATTTTGTCTCCTAACTCATTTTCCTGACAAGACAACCTCAATGATAAGACGCACACTGTTTTCCATGCATTTCTTGCTAAAAGAGCTAAGATCGTGATTATCTCTGTTGCTGAATGAGCTAGGGGGCTAATTCAAATCCGATCTAAAAGAGACACACTAACTTAATGTAGAAACACCGTTATTTTGTCTCCTAACTCATTTTCCTAACAAGACAACCTCAATGATAAGACGAACACTGTTTTCCATGCATTTCTTGCTTAAAGAGCTAAGATCGTGATTATCTCTGTTGCTGAATGAGCTAGGGGGCTATTCAACTCCGATCTAAAAGAGACACACTAACTTAATGTAGAAACACCGTTATTTTGTCTCCTAACTCATTTTCCTAACAAGACAACCTCAATGATAAGACGAACACTGTTTTCGATGCATTTCTTGCTAAAAGAGCTAAGATCGTGATTATATCTGTTGCTGAATGAGCTAGGGGGCTATTCAACTCCGATCTAAAAGAGACACACTAACTTAATGTAGAAACACCGTTATTTTGTCTCCTAAATCATTTTCCTAACAAGACAACCTCAATAATAAGACGCACACTGTTTTCCATGCATTTCTTGCTAAAAGAGCTAAGATCATGATTATCTTTATTGCTGAATGAGCTAGGTGGCTATTCAACTCCGATCTAAAAGAAACACGCTAACTTTATGTAGAAACACCGTTATTTTGTCTTCTAACTCATTTTCCTAACACGACAACCTCAATGATAAGACGCACACTGTTTTCCATGCATTTCTTGCAAAAAGAGCTAAGATCGTGATTATCTCTGTTGCTGAATGAGCTAGGGGGCTAATTCAACTCCGATCTAAAAGAGACACACTAACTTAATGTAGAAACACCGTTATTTTGTCTCCTAACTCATTTTCCTGACAAGACAACCTCAATGATAAGACGCACACTGTTTTCCATGCATTTCTTGCTAAAAGAGCTAAGATCGTGATTATCTCTGTTGCTGAATGAGCTAGGGGGCTAATTCAAATCCGATCTAAAAGAGACACACTAACTTAATGTAGAAACACCGTTATTTTGTCTCCTAACTAATTTTCCTAACAAGACAACCTCAATGATAAGACGAACACTGTTTTCCATGCATTTCTTGCTAAAAGAGCTAAGATCGTGATTATCTCTGTTGCTGAATGAGCTAGGGGGCTAATTCAACTCCGATCTAAAAGAGACACACTAACTTAATGTAGAAACACCGTTATTTTGTCTCCTAACTCATTTTCCTAACAAGACAACCTCAATGATAAGACGCACACTGTTTTCCATGCATTTCTTGCTAAAAGAGCTAAGATAGTGATTATCTTTATTGCTGAATGAGCCAGGGGGCTATTCAACTCCGATCTAAAAGAGACACACTAGCTTAATGTAGAAACACCGTTATTGTGTCTCCTAACTCATTTTCCTAACAAGACAACCTCAATGATAAGACGAACACTGTTTTCCATGCATTTCTTGCTTAAAGAGCTAAGATCGTGATTATCTCTGTTGCTGAATGAGCTAGGGGGCTATTCAACTCCGATCTAAAAGAGACACACTAACTTAATGTAGAAACACCGTTATTTTGTCTCCTAACTCATTTTCCTAACAAGACAACCTCAATGATAAGACGAACACTGTTTTCGATGCATTTCTTGCTAAAAGAGCTAAGATCGTGATTATATCTGTTGCTGAATGAGCTAGGGGGCTATTCAACTCCGATCTAAAAGAGACACACTAACTTAATGTAGAAACACCGTTATTTTGTCTCCTAAATCATTTTCCTAACAAGACAACCTCAATAATAAGACGCACACTGTTTTCCATGCATTTCTTGCTAAAAGAGCTAAGATCATGATTATCTTTATTGCTGAATGAGCTAGGTGGCTATTCAACTCCGATCTAAAAGAAACACGCTAACTTTATGTAGAAACACCGTTATTTTGTCTTCTAACTCATTTTCCTAACACGACAACCTCAATGATAAGACGCACACTGTTTTCCATGCATTTCTTGCAAAAAGAGCTAAGATCGTGATTATCTCTGTTGCTGAATGAGCTAGGGGGCTAATTCAACTCCGATCTAAAAGAGACACACTAACTTAATGTAGAAACACCGTTATTTTGTCTCCTAACTCATTTTCCTGACAAGACAACCTCAATGATAAGACGCACACTGTTTTCCATGCATTTCTTGCTAAAAGAGCTAAGATCGTGATTATCTCTGTTGCTGAATGAGCTAGGGGGCTAATTCAAATCCGATCTAAAAGAGACACACTAACTTAATGTAGAAACACCGTTATTTTGTCTCCTAACTCATTTTCCTAACAAGACAACCTCAATGATAAGACGCACACTGTTTTCCATGCATTTCTTGCTAAAAGAGCTTAGATCGTGATTATCTCTGTTGCTGAATGAGCTAGGGGGCTAATTCAACTCCGATCTAAAAGAGACACACTAACTTAATGTAGAAACACCGTTATTTTGTCTCCTAACTAATTTTCCTAACAAGACAACCTCAATGATAAGACGAACACTGTTTTCCATGCATTTCTTGCTAAAAGAGCTAAGATCGTGATAATCTCTGTTGCTGAATGAGCTAGGGGGCTAATTCAACTCCGATCTAAAAGAGACACACTAACTTAATGTAGAAACACCGTTATTTTGTCTCCTAACTAATTTTCCTAACAAGACAACCTCAATGATAAGACGAACACTGTTTTCCATGCATTTCTTGCTAAAAGAGCTAAGATCGTGATTATCTCTGTTGCTGAATGAGCTAGGGGGCTAATTCAACTCCGATCTAAAAGAGACACACTAACTTAATGTAGAAACACCGTTATTTTGTCTCCTAACTCATTTTCCTAACAAGACAACCTCAATGATAAGACGCACACTGTTTTCCATGCATTTCTTGCTAAAAGAGCTAAGATAGTGATTATCTTTATTGCTGAATGAGCCAGGGGGCTATTCAACTCCGATCTAAAAGAGACACACTAGCTTAATGTAGAAACACCATTATTGTGTCTCCTAACTCATTTTCCTAACAAGACAACCTCAATGATAAGACGAACACTGTTTTCCATGCATTTCTTGCTTAAAGAGCTAAGATCGTGATTATCTCTGTTGCTGAATGAGCTAGGGGGCTATTCAACTCCGATCTAAAAGAGACACACTAACTTAATGTAGAAACACCGTTATTTTGTCTCCTAACTCATTTTCCTAACAAGACAACCTCAATGATAAGACGAACACTGTTTTCCATGCATTTCTTGCTAAAAGAGCTAAGATCGTGATTATATCTGTTGCTGAATGAGCTAGGGGGCTATTCAACTCCGATCTAAAAGAGACACACTAACTTAATGTAGAAACACCGTTATTTTGTCTCCTAAATCATTTTCCTAACAAGACAACCTCAATAATAAGACGCACACTGTTTTCCATGCAATTCTTGCTAAAAGAGCTAAGATCATGATTATCTTTATTGCTGAATGAGCTAGGTGGCTATTCAACTCCGATCTAAAAGAAACACGCTAACTTTATGTAGAAACACCGTTATTTTGTCTTCTAACTCATTTTCCTAACACGACAACCTCAATGATAAGACGCACACTGTTTTCCATGCATTTCTTGCAAAAAGAGCTAAGATCGTGATTATCTCTGTTGCTGAATGAGCTAGGGGGCTAATTCAACTCCGATCTAAAAGAGACACACTAACTTAATGTAGAAACACCGTTATTTTGTCTCCTAACTCATTTTCCTAACAAGACAACCTCAATGATAAGACGCACACTGTTTTCCATGCATTTCTTGCTAAAAGAGCTAAGATCGTGATTATCTCTGTTGCTGAATGAGCTAGGGGGCTAATTCAAATCCGATCTAAAAGAGACACACTAACTTAATGTAGAAACACCGTTATTTTGTCTCCTAACTCATTTTCCTAACAAGACAACCTCAATGATAAGACGCACACTGTTTTCCATGCATTTCTTGCTAAAAGAGCTTAGATCGTGATTATCTCTGTTGCTGAATGAGCTAGGGGGCTAATTCAACTCCGATCTAAAAGAGACACACTAACTTAATGTAGAAACACCGTTATTTTGTCTCCTAACTAATTTTCCTAACAAGACAACCTCAATGATAAGACGAACACTGTTTTCCATGCATTTCTTGCTAAAAGAGCTAAGATCGTGATTATCTCTGTTGCTGAATGAGCTAGGGGGCTATTCAACTCCGATCTAAAAGAGACACACTAACTTAATGTAGAAACACCGTTATTTTGTCTCCTAACTCATTTTCCTAACAAGACAACCTCAATGATAAGACGAACACTGTTTTCCATGCATTTCTTGCTAAAAGAGCTAAGATCGTGATTATCTCTGTTGCTGAATGAGCTAGGGGGCTATTCAACTCCGATCTAAAAGAGACACACTAGCTTAATGTAGAAACACCGTTATTGTGTCTCCTAACTCATTTTCCTAACAAGACAATCTCAATGATAAGACGAACACTGTTTTCCATGCATTTCTTGCTAAAAGAGCTAAGATCGTGATTATCTCTGTTGCTGAATGAGCTAGGGGGCTAATTCAACTCCGATCTAAAAGAGACACACTAACTTAATGTAGAAACACCGTTATTTTGTCTCCTAACTCATTTTCCTGACAAGACAACCTCAATGATAAGACGCACACTGTTTTCCATGCATTTCTTGCTAAAAGAGCTAAGATCGTGATTATCTCTGTTGCTGAATGAGCTAGGGGGCTAAATCAACTCCGATCTAAAAGAGACACACTAACTTAATGTAGAAACACCGTTATTTTGTCTCCTAACTCATTTTCCTAACAAGACAACCTCAATGATAAGACGCACACTGTTTTCCATGCATTTCTTGCTAAAAGAGCTAAGATAGTGATTATCTTTATTGCTGAATGAGCCAGGGGGCTATTCAACTCCGATCTAAAAGAGACACACTAGCTTAATGTAGAAACACCGTTATTGTGTCTCCTAACTCATTTTCCTAACAAGACAACCTCAATGATAAGACGAACACTGTTTTCCATGCATTTCTTGCTAAAAGAGCTAAGATCGTGATTATCTCTGTTGCTGAATGAGCTAGGGGGCTATTCAACTCCAATCTAAAAGAGACACACTAACTTAATGTAGAAACACCGTTATTTTGTCTCCTAACTCATTTTCCTAACAAGACAACCTCAATGATAAGACGCACACTGTTTTCCATGCATTTCTTGCTAAAAGAGCTAAGATCGTGATTATATCTGTTGCTGAATGAGCTAGGGGGCTATTCAACTCCGATCTAAAAGAGACACACTAACTAAATGTAGAAACACCAATATTTTGTCTCCTAACTCATTTTCCTAACAAGACAACCTCAATGATAAGATGCACACTGTTTTCCATGCATTTCTTGCTAAAAGAGCTAAGATCATGATTATCTTTATTGCTGAATGAGCTAGGTGGCTATTCAACTCCGATCCAAAAGAAACACGCTAACTTTATGTAGAAACACCGTTATTTTGTCTTCTAACTCGATTTCCTAACACGACAACCTCAATGATAAGACGCACACTGTTTTCCATGCATTTCTTGCTAAAAGAGCTAAGATCGTGATTATCTCTGTTGCTGAATGAGCTAGGGGGCTAAATCAACTCCGATCTAAAAGAGACACACTAACTTAATGTAGAAACACCGTTATTTTGTCTCCTAACTCATTTTCCTAACAAGACAACCTCAATGATAAGACGCACACTGTTTTCCATGCATTTCTTGCTAAAAGAGCTAAGATCGTGATTATCTCTGTTGCTGAATGAGCTAGGGGGCTATTCAACTCCGATCTAAAAGAGACACACTAACTTAATGTAGAAACACCGTTATTTTGTCTCCTAACTCATTTTCCTAACAAGACAACCTCAATGATAAGACGCACACTGTTTTCCATGCATTTCTTGCTAAAAGAGCTAAGATCGTGATTATCTCTGTTGCTGAATGAGCTAGGGGGCTATTCAACTCCGATTTAAAAGAGACACACTAACTTAATGTAGAAACACCGTTATTTTGTCTCCTAACTCATTTTCCTAACAAGACAACCTCAATGATAAGACGAACACTGTTTTCCATGCATTTCTTGCTAAAAGAGCTAAGATTGTGATTATCTCTGTTGCTGAATGAGCTAGGGGGCTAATTCAACTCCGATCTAAAAGAGACACACTAACTTAATGTAGAAACACCGTTATTTTGTCTCCTAACTCATTTTCCTAACAAGACAATCTCAATGATAAGACGCA
Organism: Engystomops pustulosus; assembly: GCF_040894005.1. Lineage (NCBI taxonomy): Eukaryota > Metazoa > Chordata > Amphibia > Anura > Leptodactylidae > Engystomops > Engystomops pustulosus. The sequence goes on from NC_092419.1 coordinate 70,155,077, forward strand.
CACTGTTTTCCATGCATTTCTTGCTAAAAGAGCTAAGATCGTGATTATCTCTGTTGCTGAATTAGCTAGGGGGCTAATTCAAATCCGATCTAAAAGAGACACACTAACTTAATGTAGAAACACCGTTATTTTGTCTCCTAACTCATTTTCCTAACAAGACAACCTCAATGATAAGACGCACACTGTTTTCCATGCATTTCTTGCTAAAAGAGCTAAGATCGTGATTATCTCTGTTGCTGAATGAGCTAGGGGGCTAATTCAAATCCGATGTAAAAGAGACACACTAACTTAATGTAGAAACACCGTTATTTTGTCTCCTAACTCATTTTCCTAACAAGACAACCTCAATGATAAGACGCACACTGTTTTCCATGCATTTCTTGCTAAAAGAGCTTAGATCGTGATTATCTCTGTTGCTGAATGAGCTAGGGGGCTAATTCAACTCCGATCTAAAAGAGACACACTAACATAATGTAGAAACACCGTTATTTTGTCTCCTAACTCATTTTCCTAACAAGACAACCTCAATGATAAGACGAACACTGTTTTCCATGCATTTCTTGCTAAAAGTGCTAAGATCGTGATTATCTCTGTTGCTGAATGAGCTAGGGCGCTAATTCAACTCCGATCTAAAAGAGACACACTAACTTAATGTAGAAACACCGTTATTGTGTCTCCTAACTCATTTTCCTAACAAGACAACCTCAATGATAAGACGCACACTGTTTTCCATGCATTTCTTGCTAAAAGAGCTAAGATAGTGATTATCTTTATTGCTGAATGAGCCAGGGGGCTATTCAACTCCGATCTAAAAGAGACACACTAGCTTAATGTAGAAACACCGTTTTTGTGTCTCCTAACTCATTTTCCTAACAAGACAACCTCAATGATAAGACGGACACTGTTTTCCATGCATTTCTTGCTAAAAGAGCTAAGATCGTGATTATCTCTGTTGCTGAATGAGCTAGGGGGCTATTCAACTCCGATCTAAAAGAGACACACTAACTTAATGTAGAAACACCGTTATTTTGTCTCCTAACTCATTTTCCTAACAAGACAACCTCAATGATAAGACGAACACTGTTTTCCATGCATTTCTTGCTAAAAGAGCTAAGATCGTGATTATCTCTGTTGCTGAATGAGCTAGGGGGCTATTCAACTCCGATCTAAAAGAGACACACTAGCTTAATGTAGAAACACCGTTATTGTGTCTCCTAACTCATTTTCCTAACAAGACAACCTCAATGATAAGACGAACACTGTTTTCCATGCATTTCTTGCTAAAAGAGCTAAGATCGTGATTATCTCTGTTGCTGAATGAGCTAGGGGGCTATTCAACTCCGATCTAAAAGAGACACACTAACTTAATGTAGAAACACCGTTATTTTGTCTCCTAACTCATTTTCCTAACAAGACAACCTCAATGATAAGACGCACACTGTTTTCCATGCATTTCTTGCTAAAAGAGCTAAGATCGTGATTATATCTGTTGCTGAATGAGCTAGGGGGCTATTCAACTCCGATCTAAAAGAGACACACTAACTTAATGTAGAAACACCAATATTTTGTCTCCTAACTCATTTTCCTAACAAGACAACCTCAATGATAAGATGCACACTGTTTTCCATGCATTTCTTGCTAAAAGAGCTAAGATCATGATTATCTTTATTGCTGAATGAGCTAGGTGGCTATTCAACTCCGATCTAAAAGAAACACGCTAACTTTATGTAGAAACACCGTTATTTTGTCTCCTAACTCATTTTCCTAACAAGACAACCTCAATGATAAGACGAACACTGTTTTCCATGCATTTCTTGCTAAAAGAGCTAAGATTGTGATTATCTCTGTTGCTGAATGAGCTAGGGGGCTAATTCAACTTCGATCTAAAAGAGACACACTAACTTAATGTAGAAACACCGTTATTTTGTCTCCTAACTCATTTTCCTAACAAGACAATCTCAATGATAAGACGCACACTGTTTTCCATGCATTTTTTGCTAAAAGAGCTAAGATCGTGATTATCTCTGTTGCAGAATTAGCTAGGGGGCTAATTCAAATCCGATCTAAAAGAGACACACTAACTTAATGTAGAAACACCGTTATTTTGTCTCCTAACTCATTTTCCTAACAAGACAACCTCAATGATAAGACGCACACTGTTTTCCATGCATTTCTTGCTAAAAGAGCTAAGATCGTGATTATCTCTGTTGCTGAATGAGCTAGGGGGCTAATTCAAATCCGATGTAAAAGAGACACACTAACTTAATGTAGAAACACCGTTATTTTGTCTCCTAACTCATTTTCCTAACAAGACAACCTCAATGATAAGACGCACACTGTTTTCCATGCATTTCTTGCTAAAAGAGCTTAGATCGTGATTATCTCTGTTGCTGAATGAGCTAGGGGGCTAATTCAACTCCGATCTAAAAGAGACACACTAACATAATGTAGAAACACCGTTATTTTGTCTCCTAACTCATTTTCCTAACAAGACAACCTCAATGATAAGACGAACACTGTTTTCCATGCATTTCTTGCTAAAAGAGCTAAGATCGTGATTATCTCTGTTGCTGAATTAGCTAGGGGGCTAATTCAAATCCGATCTAAAAGAGACACACTAACTTAATGTAGAAACACCGTTATTTTGTCTCCTAACTCATTTTCCTAACAAGACAACCTCAATGATAAGACGCACACTGTTTTCCATGCATTTCTTGCTAAAAGAGCTAAGATCGTGATTATCTCTGTTGCTGAATGAGCTAGGGGGCTAATTCAAATCCGATGTAAAAGAGACACACTAACTTAATGTAGAAACACCGTTATTTTGTCTCCTAACTCATTTTCCTAACAAGACAACCTCAATGATAAGACGCACACTGTTTTCCATGCATTTCTTGCTAAAAGAGCTTAGATCGTGATTATCTCTGTTGCTGAATGAGCTAGGGGGCTAATTCAACTCCGATCTAAAAGAGACACACTAACATAATGTAGAAACACCGTTATTTTGTCTCCTAACTCATTTTCCTAACAAGACAACCTCAATGATAAGACGAACACTGTTTTCCATGCATTTCTTGCTAAAAGTGCTAAGATCGTGATTATCTCTGTTGCTGAATGAGCTAGGGGGCTAATTCAACTCCGATCTAAAAGAGACACACTAACTTAATGTAGAAACACCGTTATTTTGTCTCCTAACTAATTTTCCTAACAAGACAACCTCAATGATAAGACGAACACTGTTTTCCATGCATTTCTTGCTAAAAGAGCTAAGATCGTGATTATCTCTGTTGCTGAATGAGCTAGGGGGCTAATTCAACTCCGATCTAAAAGAGACACACTAACTTAATGTAGAAACACCGTTATTGTGTCTCCTAACTCATTTTCCTAACAAGACAACCTCAATGATAAGACGCACACTGTTTTCCATGCATTTCTTGCTAAAAGAGCTAAGATCGTGATTATCTCTGTTGCTGAATGAGCTAGGGGGCTAATTCAAATCCGATGTAAAAGAGACACACTAACTTAATGTAGAAACACCGTTATTTTGTCTCCTAACTCATTTTCCTAACAAGACAACCTCAATGATAAGACGCACACTGTTTTCCATGCATTTCTTGCTAAAAGAGCTTAGATCGTGATTATCTCTGTTGCTGAATGAGCTAGGGGGCTAATTCAACTCCGATCTAAAAGAGACACACTAACATAATGTAGAAACACCGTTATTTTGTCTCCTAACTCATTTTCCTAACAAGACAACCTCAATGATAAGACAAACACTGTTTTCCATGCATTTCTTGCTAAAAGTGCTAAGATCGTGATTATCTCTGTTGCTGAATGAGCTAGGGGGCTAATTCAACTCCGATCTAAAAGAGACACACTAACTTAATGTAGAAACACCGTTATTTTGTCTCCTAACTAATTTTCCTAACAAGACACCCTCAATGATAAGACGAACACTGTTTTCCATGCATTTCTTGCTAAAAGAGCTAAGATCGTGATTATCTCTGTTGCTGAATGAGCTAGGGGGCTAATTCAACTCCGATCTAAAAGAGACACACTAACTTAATGTAGAAACACCGTTATTGTGTCTCCTAACTCATTTTCCTAACAAGACAACCTCAATGATAAGACGCACACTGTTTTCCATGCATTTCTTGCTAAAAGAGCTAAGATAGTGATTATCTTTATTGCTGAATGAGCCAGGGGGCTATTCAACTCCGATCTAAAAGAGACACACTAGCTTAATGTAGAAACACCGTTATTGTGTCTCCTAACTCATTTTCCTAACAAGACAACCTCAATGATAAGACGAACACTGTTTTCCATGCATTTCTTGCTAAAAGAGCTAAGATCGTGATTATCTCTGTTGCTGAATGAGCTAGGGGGCTATTCAACTCCGATCTAAAAGAGACACACTAACTTAATGTAGAAACACCGTTATTTTGTCTCCTAACTCATTTTCCTAACAAGACAACCTCAATGATAAGACGAACACTGTTTTCCATGCATTTCTTGCTAAAAGAGCTAAGATCGTGATTATCTCCGTTGCTGAATGAGCTAGGGGGCTATTCAACTCCGATCTAAAAGAGACACACTAACTTAATGTAGAAACACCGTTATTGTGTCTCCTAACTCATTTTCCTAACAAGACAACCTCAATGATAAGACGAACACTGTTTTCCATGCATTTCTTGCTAAAAGAGCTTAGATCGTGATTATCTCTGTTGCTGAATGAGCTAGGGGGCTATTCAACTCCGATCTAAAAGAGACACACTAACTTAATGTAGAAACACCGTTATTTTGTCTCCTAACTCATTTTCCTAACAAGACAACCTCAATGATAAGACGAACACTGTTTTCCATGCATTTCTTGCTAAAAGAGCTAAGATCGTGATTATATCTGTTGCTGAATGAGCTAGGGGGCTATTCAACTCCGATCTAAAAGAGACACACTAACTTAATGTAGAAACACCGTTATTTTGTCTCCTAAATCATTTTTCTAACAAGACAACCTCAATGATAAGACGCACACTGTTTTCCATGCATTTCTTGCAAAAAGAGCTAAGATCATGATTATCTTTATTGCTGAATGAGCTAGGTGGCTATTCAACTCCGATCTAAAAGAAACACGCTAACTTTATGTAGAAACACCGTTATTTTGTCTTCTAACTCATTTTCCTAACACGACAACCTCAATGATAAGACGCACACTGTTTTCCATGCATTTCTTGCTAAAAGAGCTAAGATCGTGATTATCTCTGTTGCTGAATGAGCTAGGGGGCTAATTCAACTCCGATCTAAAAGAGACACACTAACTTAATGTAGAAACACCGATATTTTGTCTCCTAACTTATTTTCCTAACAAGACAACCTCAATGATAAGATGCACACTGTTTTCCATGCATTTCTTGCTAAAAGTGCTAAGATCGTGATTATCTCTGTTGCTGAATGAGCTAGGGGGCTAATTCAACTCCGATCTAAAAGAGACACACTAACTTAATGTAGAAACACCGTTATTTTGTCTCCTAACTAATTTTCCTAACAAGACAACCTCAATGATAAGACAAACACTGTTTTCCATGCATTTCTTGCTAAAAGAGCTAAGATCGTGATTATCTCTGTTGCTGAATGAGCTAGGGGGCTAATTCAACTCCGATCTAAAAGAGACACACTAACTTAATGTAGAAACACCGTTATTTTGTCTCCTAACTCATTTTCCTAACAAGACAACCTCAATGATAAGACGCACACTGTTTTCCATGCATTTCTTGCTAAAAGAGCTAAGATAGTGATTATCTTTATTGCTGAATGAGCCAGGGGGCCATTCAACTCCGATCTAAAAGAGACACACTAGCTTAATGTAGAAACACCGTTATTGTGTCTCCTAACTCATTTTCCTAACAAGACAACCTCAATGATAAGACGAACACTGTTTTCCATGCATTTCTTGCTAAAAGAGCTAAGATCGTTATTATCTCTGTTGCTGAATGAGCTAGGGGGCTATTCAACTCCGATCTAAAAGAGACACACTAACTTAATGTAGAAACACCGTTATTTTGTCTCCTAACTCATTTTCCTAACAAGACAACCTCAATGATAAGACGAACACTGTTTTCCATGCATTTCTTGCTAAAAGAGCTAAGATGGTGATTATCTCTGTTGCTGAATGAGCTAGGGGGCTATTCAACTCCGATCTAAAAGAGACACACTAGCTTAATGTAGAAACACCGTTATTGTGTCTCCTAACTCATTTTCCTAACAAGACAACCTCAATGATAAGACGAACACTGTTTTCCATGCATTTCTTGCTAAAAGAGCTAAGATCGTGATTATCTCTGTTGCTGAATGAGCTAGGGGGCTATTCAACTCCGATCTAAAAGAGACACACTAACTTAATGTAGAAACACCGTTATTTTGTCTCCTAACTCATTTTCCTAACAAGACAACCTCAATGATAAGACGAACACTGTTTTCCATGCATTTCTTGCTAAAAGAGCTAAGATCGTGATTATATCTGTTGCTGAATGAGCTAGGGGGCTATTCAACTCCGATCTAAAAGAGACACACTAACTTAATGTAGAAACACCGTTATTTTGTCTCCTAAATCATTTTCCTAACAAGACAACCTCAATGATAAGACGCACACTGTTTTCCATGCATTTCTTGCAAAAAGAGCTAAGATCATGATTATCTTTATTGCTGAATGAGCTAGGTGGCTATTCAACTCCGATCTAAAAGAAACACGCTAACTTTATGTAGAAACACCGTTATTTTGTCTTCTAACTCATTTTCCTAACACGACAACCTCAATGATAAGACGCACACTGTTTTCCATGCATTTCTTGCTAAAAGAGCTAAGATCGTGATTATCTCTGTTGCTGAATGAGCTAGGGGGCTAATTCAACTCCGATCTAAAAGAGACACACTAACTTAATGTAGAAACACCGATATTTTGTCTCCTAACTTATTTTCCTAACAAGACAACCTCAATGATAAGATGCACACTGTTTTCCATGCATTTCTTGCTAAAAGAGCTAAGATCGTGATTATCTTTATTGCTGAATGAGCTAGGTGGCTATTCAACTCCGATCTAAAAGAAACACACTAATTTTATGTAGAAACACCGTTATTTTGTCTCCTAACTCATTTTCCTAAAAAGACAACCTCAATGATAAGACGAACACTGTTTTCCATGCATTTCATGCTAAAAGAGCTAAGATCGTGATTATCTCTGTTGCAGAATGAGCTAGGGGGCTATTCAACTCCGATCTAAAAGAGACACACTAACTTAATGTAGAAACACGTTATTTTTTCTCCTAACTCATTTTCCTAACAAGACAACCTCAATGATAAGACGAACACTGTTTTCCATGCATTTCTTGCTAAAAGAGCTAAGATCGTTATTATCTCTGTTGCTGAATGAGCTAGGGGGCTATTCAACTCCGATCTAAAAGAGACACACTAACTTAATGTAGAAACACCGTTATTTTGTCTCCTAACTCATTTTCCTAACAAGACAACCTCAATGATAAGACGAACACTGTTTTCCATGCATTTCTTGCTAAAAGAGCTAAGATGGTGATTATCTCTGTTGCTGAATGAGCTAGGGGGCTATTCAACTCCGATCTAAAAGAGACACACTAGCTTAATGTAGAAACACCGTTATTGTGTCTCCTAACTCATTTTCCTAACAAGACAACCTCAATGATAAGACGAACACTGTTTTCCATGCATTTCTTGCTAAAAGAGCTAAGATCGTGATTATCTCTGTTGCTGAATGAGCTAGGGGGCTATTCAACTCCGATCTAAAAGAGACACACTAACTTAATGTAGAAACACCGTTATTTTGTCTCCTAACTCATTTTCCTAACAAGACAACCTCAATGATAAGACGAACACTGTTTTCCATGCATTTCTTGCTAAAAGAGCTAAGATCGTGATTATATCTGTTGCTGAATGAGCTAGGGGGCTATTCAACTCCGATCTAAAAGAGACACACTAACTTAATGTAGAAACACCGTTATTTTGTCTCCTAAATCATTTTCCTAACAAGACAACCTCAATGATAAGACGCACACTGTTTTCCATGCATTTCTTGCAAAAAGAGCTAAGATCATGATTATCTTTATTGCTGAATGAGCTAGGTGGCTATTCAACTCCGATCTAAAAGAAACACGCTAACTTTATGTAGAAACACCGTTATTTTGTCTTCTAACTCATTTTCCTAACACGACAACCTCAATGATAAGACGCACACTGTTTTCCATGCATTTCTTGCTAAAAGAGCTAAGATCGTGATTATCTCTGTTGCTGAATGAGCTAGGGGGCTAATTCAACTCCGATCTAAAAGAGACACACTAACTTAATGTAGAAACACCGATATTTTGTCTCCTAACTTATTTTCCTAACAAGACAACCTCAATGATAAGATGCACACTGTTTTCCATGCATTTCTTGCTAAAAGAGCTAAGATCGTGATTATCTTTATTGCTGAATGAGCTAGGTGGCTATTCAACTCCGATCTAAAAGAAACACACTAATTTTATGTAGAAACACCGTTATTTTGTCTCCTAACTCATTTTCCTAAAAAGACAACCTCAATGATAAGACGAACACTGTTTTCCATGCATTTCATGCTAAAAGAGCTAAGATCGTGATTATCTCTGTTGCAGAATGAGCTAGGGGGCTATTCAACTCCGATCTAAAAGAGACACACTAACTTAATGTAGAAACACGTTATTTTTTCTCCTAACTCATTTTCCTAACAAGACAACCTCAATGATAAGACGCACACTGTTTTCCATGCATTTCTTGCTAAAAGAGCTAAGATCGTGATTATCTCTGTTGCTGAATGAGCTGGGGGGCTATTCAACTCCGATCTAAAAGAGACACACTAACTTAGTGTAGAAACACCGTTATTTTGTCTCCTAACTCATTTACTAACAAGACAACCTCAATGATAAGACGCACACTGTTTTCCATGCATTTCTTGCTAAAAGAGCTAAGATCGTGATTATCTCTGTTGCTGAATGAGCTAGGGGGCTAATTCAAATCCGATCTAAAAGAGACACACTAACTTAATGTAGAAACACCGTTATTTTGTCTCCTAACTCATTTTCCTAACAAGACAACCTCAATGATAAGACGCACACTGTTTTCCATGCATTTCTTGCTAAAAGAGCTAGGATCGTGATTATCTCTGTTGCTGAATGAGCTAGGGGGCTAATTCAACTCCGATCTAAAAGAGACACACTAACATAATGTAGAAACACCGTTATTTTGTCTCCTAACTCATTTTCCTAACAAGACAACCTCAATGATAAGACGAACACTGTTTTCCATGCATTTCTTGCTAAAAGAGCTAAGATCGTGATTATCTCTGTTGCTGAATGAGCTAGGGGGCTAATTCAACTCCGATCCAAAAGAGACACACTAACTTTATGTAGAAACACCGTTATTTTGTCTCCTAACTCATTTTCCTAAAAAGACAACCTCAATGATAAGACGCACACTGTTTTCCATGCATTTCTTGCTAAAAGAGCTAAGATCGTGATTATCTCTGTTGCTGAATGAGCTAGGGGGCTATTCAACTCCGATCTAAAAGAGACACACTAACTTAGTGTAGAAACACCGTTATTTTGTCTCCTAACTCATTTACTAACAAGACAACCTCAATGATAAGACGCACACTGTTTTCCATGCATTTCTTGCTAAAAGAGCTAAGATCGTGATTATCTCTGTTGCTGAATGAGCTAGGGGGCTAATTCAACTCCGATCTAAAAGAGACACACTAACTTAATGTAGAAACACCGTTATTTTGTCTCCTAACTCATTTTCCTAACAAGACAACCTCAATGATAAGACGAACACTGTTTTCCATGCATTTCTTGCTAAAAGAGCTAAGATCGTGATTATCTCTGTTGCTGAATGAGCTAGGGGGCTATTCAACTCCGATCTAAAAGAGACACACTAGCTTAATGTAGAAACACCGTTATTGTGTCTCCTAACTCATTTTCCTAACAAGACAACCTCAATGATAAGACGAACACTGTTTTCCATGCATTTCTTGCTAAAAGAGCTAAGATCGTGATTATCTCTGTTGCTGAATGAGCTAGGGGGCTAATTCAAATCCGATCTAAAAGAGACACACTAACTTAATGTAGAAACACCGTTATTTTGTCTCCTAACTCATTTTCCTAACAAGACAACCTCAATGATAAGACGCACACTGTTTTCCATGCATTTCTTGCTAAAAGAGCTAAGATAGTGATTATCTTTATTGCTGAATGAGCCAGGGGGCTATTCAACTCCGATCTAAAAGAGACACACTAGCTTAATGTAGAAACACCGTTATTGTGTCTCCTAACTCATTTTCCTAACAAGACAACCTCAATGATAAGACGAACACTGTTTTCCATGCATTTCTTGCTAAAAGAGCTAAGATCGTGATTATCTCTGTTGCTGAATGAGCTAGGGGGCTATTCAACTCCGATCTAAAAGAGACACACTAACTTAATGTAGAAACACCGTTATTTTGTCTCCTAACTCATTTTCCTAACAAGACAACCTCAATGATAAGACGAACACTGTTTTCCATGCATTTCTTGCTAAAAGAGCTAAGATCGTGATTATCTCTGTTGCTGAATGAGCTAGGGGGCTATTCAACTCCGATCTAAAAGAGACACACTAACTTAATGTAGAAACACCAATATTTTGTCTCCTAACTCATTTTCCTAACAAGACAACCTCAATGATAAGATGCACACTGTTTTCCATGCATTTCCTGCTAAAAGAGCTAAGATTATGATTATCTTTATTGCTGAATGAGCTAGGTGGCTATTCAACTCCGATCTAAAAGAAACACGCTAACTTTATGTAGAAACACCGTTATTTTGTCTTCTAACTCATTTTCCTAACACGACAACCTCAATGATAAGACGCACACTGTTTTCCATGCATTTCTTGCTAAAAGAGCTAAGATCGTGATTATCTCTGTTGCTGAATGAGCTAGGGGGCTAATTCAACTCCGATCTAAACGAGACACACTAACTTAATGTAGAAACACCGTTATTTTGTCTCCTAACTCATTTTCCTAACAAGACAACCTCAATGATAAGACGCACACTGTTTTCCATGCATTTCTTGCTAAAAGAGCTAAGATCGTGATTATCTCTGTTGCTGAATGAGCTAGGGGGCTATTCAACTCCGATCTAAAAGAGACACACTAACTTAATGTAGAAACACCGTTATTTTGTCTCCTAACTCATTTTCCTAACAAGACAACCTCAATGATAAGACGCACACTGTTTTCCATGCATTTCTTGCTGAAAGAGCTAAGATCATGATTATCTCTGTTGCTGAATGAGCTAGGGGGCTATTCAACTCCGATCTAAAAGAGACACACTAACTTAATGTAGAAACACCGGTATTTTGTCTCCTAACTCATTTTCCTAACAAGACAACCTCAATGATAAGACGCACACTGTTTTCCATGCATTTCTTGCTAAAAGAGCTAAGATCGTGATTATCTCTGTTGCTGAATGAGCTAGGGGGCTATTCAACTCCGATCTAAAAGAGACACACTAACTTAATGTAGAAACACCGTTATTTTGTCTCCTAACTCATTTTCCTAACAAGACAACCTCACTGATAAGACGCACACTGTTTTCCATGCATTTCTTGCTAAAAGAGCTAAGATCGTGATTATCTCTGTTGCTGAATGAGCTAGGGGGCTAATTCAACTCCGATCTAAAAGAGACACACTAACTTAATGTAGACACACCGTTATTTTGTCTCCTAACTCATTTTCCTAAAAAGACAACCTCAATGATAAGACGCACACTGTTTTCCATGCATTTCTTGCTAAAAGAGCTAAGATCGTGATTATCTCTGTTGCAGAATGAGCTAGGGAGCTATTCAACTCCGATCTAAAAGAGACACACTAACTTAATGTAGAAACACCGTTATTTTGTCTCCTAACTCATTTTCCTAACAAGACAACCTCAATGATAAGACGCACACTGTTTTCCATGCATTTCTTGCTAAAAGAGCTAAGATCGTGATTATCTCTGTTGCTGAATGAGCTAGGGGGCTATTCAACTCCGATCTAAAAGAGACGCACTAACTTAATGTAGAAACACCGTTATTTTGTCTCCTAACTCATTTTCCTAACAAGACAACCTCAATGATAAGACGCACACTGTTTTCCATGCATTTCTTGCTAAAAGAGCTAAGATCGTGATTATCTCTGTTGCTGAATGAGCTAGGAGGCTATTCAACTCTAATCTAAGAGAGACTCACTAACTTCATGTAGGAACACCGTTACTTTGTCTCCTAACTCATTTTCCTAACAAGACAACCTCAATGATAAGACGCACACTGTTTTCCATGCATTTCTTGCTAAAAGAGCTAAGATCGTGATTATCTCTGTTGCTGAATGAGCTAGGGGGCTAAATCAACTCCGATCTAAAAGAGACACACTATTTTAATGTAGAAACACCGTTATTTTGTCTCCTAACTCATTTTCCTAACAAGACAACCTCAATGATAAGACGCACACTGTTTTCCATGCATTTCTTGCTAAAAGAGCTAAGATAGTGATTATCTTTATTGCTGAATGAGCCAGGGGGCTATTCAACTCCGATCTAAAAGAGACACACTAGCTTAATGTAGAAACACCGTTATTGTGTCTCCTAACTCATTTTCCTAACAAGACAACCTCAATGATAAGACGAACACTGTTTTCCATGCATTTCTTGCTAAAAGAGCTAAGATCGTGATTATCTCTGTTGCTGAATGAGCTAGGGGGCTATTCAACTCCGATCTAAAAGAGACACACTAACTTAATGTAGAAACACCGTTAATTTGTCTCCTAACTCATTTTCCTAACAAGACAACCTCAATGATAAGACGAACACTGTTTTCCATGCTTTTCTTGCTAAAAGAGCTAAGATCGTGATTATATCTGTTGCTGAATGAGCTAGGGGGCTATTCAACTCCGATCTAAAAGAGACACACTAACTTAATGTAGAAACACCAATATTTTGTCTCCTAACTCATTTTCCTAACAAGACAACCTCAATGATAAGATGCACACTGTTTTCCATGCATTTCTTGCTAAAAGAGCTAAGATTATGATTATCTTTATTGCTGAATGAGCTAGGTGGCTATTCAACTCCGATCTAAAAGAAACACGCTAACTTTATGTAGAAACACCGTTATTTTGTCTTCTAACTCATTTTCCTAACACGACAACCTCAATGATAAGACGCACACTGTTTTCCATGCATTTCTTGCTAAAAGAGCTAAGATCGTGATTATCTCTGTTGCTGAATGAGCTAGGGGGCTAATTCAACTCCGATCTAAACGAGACACACTAACTTAATGTAGAAACACCGTTATTTTGTCTCCTAACTCATTTTCCTAACAAGACAACCTCAATGATAAGACGCACACTGTTTTCCATGCATTTCTTGCTAAAAGAGCTAAGATCGTGATTATCTCTGTTGCTGAATGAGCTAGGGGGCTATTCAACTCCGATCTAAAAGAGACACACTAACTTAATGTAGAAACACCGTTATTTTGTCTCCTAACTCATTTTCCTAACAAGACAACCTCAATGATAAGACGAACACTGTTTTCCATGCATTTCTTGCTAAAAGAGCTAAGATCTTGATTATCTCTGTTGCTGAATGAGCTAGGGGGCTAATTCAACTCCGATCTAAAAGAGACACACTAACTTAATGTAGAAACACCGTTAATTTGTCTCCTAACTCATTTTCCTAACAAGACAACCTCAATGATAAGACAAACACTGTTTTCCATGCTTTTCTTGCTAAAAGAGCTAAGATCGTGATTATATCTGTTGCTGAATGAGCTAGGGGGCTATTCAACTCCGATCTAAAAGAGACACACTAACTTAATGTAGAAACACCAATATTTTGTCTCCTAACTCATTTTCCTAACAAGACAACCTCAATGATAAGATGCACACTGTTATCCATGCATTTCTTGCTAAAAGAGCTAAGATCATGATTATCTTTATTGCTGAATGAGCTAGGTGGCTATTCAACTCCGATCTAAAAGAAACACTCTAACTTTATGTAGAAACACCGTTATTTTGTCTTCTAACTTATTTTCCTAACACGACAACCTCAATGATAAGACGCACACTGTTTTCCATGCATTTCTTGCTAAAAGAGCTAAGATCGTGATTATCTCTGTTGCTGAATGAGCTAGGGGGCTAATTCAACTCCGATCTAAACGAAACACACTAACTTAATGTAGAAACACCGTTATTTTGTCTCCTAACTCATTTTCCTAACAAGACAACCTCAATGATAAGACGCACACTGTTTTCCATGCATTTCTTGCTAAAAGAGCTAAGATCGTGATTATCTCTGTTGCTGAATGAGCTAGGGGGCTATTCAACTCCGATCTAAAAGAGACACACTAACTTAATGTAGAAACACCGTTATTTTGTCTCCTAACTCATTTTCCTAACAAGACAACCTCAATGATAAGACGCACACTGTTTTCCATGCATTTCTTGCTAAAAGAGCTAAGATCGTGATTATCTCTGTTGCTGAATGAGCTAGGGGGCTATTCAACTCCGATCTAAAAGAGACACACTAACTTAATGTAGAAACACTGTTATTTTGTCTCCTAACTCATTTTCCTAACAAGACAACCTCAATGATAAGACGAACACTGTTTTCCATGCATTTCTTGCTAAAAGAGCTAAGATCGTGATTATCTCTGTTGCTGAATGAGCTAGGGGGCTAATTCAACTCCGATCTAAAAGAGACACACTAACTTAATGTAGAAACACAGTTATTTTGTCTCCTAACTCATTTTCCTAACAAGACAACCTCAATGATAAGACGCACACTGTTTTCCATGGATTTCTTGCTAAAAGAGCTAAGATCATGATTATCTCTGTTGCTGAATGAGCTAGGAGGCTATTCAACTCTAATCTAAGAGAGACTCACTAACTTCATGTAGGAACACCGTTATTGTGTCTCCTAACTCATTTTCCTAACAAGACAACCTCAATGATAAGACGCACACTGTTTTCCATGCATTTCTTGCTAAAAGAGCTAAGATCGTGATTATCTCTGTTGCTGAATGAGCTAGGGGGCTAATTCAACTCCAATCTAAAAGAGACACACTAACTTAATGTAGAAACACCGTTATTTTGTCTCCTAACTCATTTTCCTAATAAGGCAACCTCAATGATAAGAGGAACACTGTTTTCCATGCATTTCTTGCTAAAAGAGCTAAGATCGTGATTATCTCTGTTGCAGAATGAGCTAGGAGGCTATTCAACTCCGATCTAAAAGAGACACACTAACTTAATGTAGAAAAACCGGTATTTTGTCTCCTAACTCATTTTCCTAACAAGACAACCTCAATGATAAGACGCACACTGTTTTCCATGCATTTCTTGCTAAAAGAGCTAAGATCTTGATTATCTCTGTTGCTGAATGAGCTAGGGGGCTAAATCAACTCCGATCTAAAAGAGACACACTAACTTAATGTAGAAACACCGTTATTTTGTCTCCTAACTCATTTTCCTAACAAGACAACCTCAAAGATAAGACGCACACTGTTTTCCATGCATTTCTTGCTAAAACAGCTAAGATAGTGATTATCTTTATTGCTGAATGAGCCAGGGGGCTATTCAACTCCGATCTAAAAGAGACACACTAGCTTAATGTAGAAACACCGTTATTGTGTCTCCTAACTCATTTTCCTAACAAGACAACCTCAATGATAAGACGAACACTGTTTGCCATGCATTTCTTGCTAAAAGAGCTAAGATCGTGATTATCTCTGTTGCTGAATGAGCTAGGGGGCTATTCAACTCCGTTCTAAAAGAGACACACTAACTTAATGTAGAAACACCGTTATTTTGTCTCCTAACTCATTTTCCTAACAAGACAACCTCAATGATACGACGAACACTGTTTTCCATGCATTTCTTGCTAAAAGAGCTAAGATCGTGATTATATCTGTTGCTGAATGAGCTAGGGGGCTATTCAACTCCGATCTAAAAGAGACACACTAACTTAATGTAGAAACACCAATATTTTGTCTCCTAACTCATTTTCCTAACAAGACAACCTCAATGATAAGATGCACACTGTTTTTTTTATGCATTTCTTGCTAAAAGAGCTAAGATCATGATTATCTTTATTGCTGAATGAGCTAGGTGGCTATTCAACTCCCATCTAAAAGAAACACGCTAACTTTATGTAGAAACACCGTTATTTTGTCTTCTAACTCATTTTCCTAACACGACAACCTCAATGATAAGACGCACACTGTTTTCCATGCATTTCTTGCTAAAAGAGCTAAGATCGTGATTATCTCTGTTGCTGAATGAGCTAGGGGGCTAATTAAACACCAATCTAAAAGAGACACACTAACTTAATGTAGAAACACCGTTATTTTGTCTCCTAACTCATTTTCCTAACAAGACAACCTCAATGATAAGACGCACACTGTTTTCCATGCATTTCTTGCTAAAAGAGCTAAGATCGTGATTATCTCTGTTGCTGAATGAGCTAGGGGGCTATTCAACTCCGATCTAAAAGAGACACACTAACTTAATGTAGAAACACCGTTATTTTGTCTCCTAACTCATTTTCCTAACAAGACAACCTCAATGATAAGACGCACACTGTTTTCCATGCATTTCTTGCTAAAAGAGCTAAGATCGTGATTATCTCTGTTGCTGAATGAGCTAGGGGGCTATTCAACTCCGATTTAAAAGAGAAACACTAACTTAATGTAGAAACACCGTTATTTTGTCTCCTAACTCATTTTCCTAACAAGACAACCTCAATGATAAGAGGAACACTGTTTTCCATGCATTTCTTGCTAAAAGAGCTAAGATCGTGATTATCTCTGTTGCTGAATGAGCTAGGGGGCTAATTCAACTCCGATCTAAAAGAGACACACTAACTTAATGTAGAAACACCGTTATTTTGTCTCCTAACTCATTTTCCTAACAAGACAACCTCAATGATAAGACGCACACTGTTTTCCATGCATTTCTTGCTAAAAGAGCTAAGATCGTGATTATCTCTGTTGCTGAATGAGCTAGGGGGCTAATTCAAATCCGATCTAAAAGAGACACACTAACTTAATGTAGAAACACCGTTATTTTGTCTCCTAACTCATTTTCCTAACAAGACAACCTCAATGATAAGACGAACACTGTTTTCCATGCATTTCTTGCTAAAAGAGCTAAGATCTTGATTATCTCTGTTGCTGAATGAGCTAGGGGGCTAATTCAACTCCGATCTAAAAGAGACACACTAACTTAATGTAGAAACACCGTTATTTTGTCTCCTAACTCATTTTCCTAACAAGACAACCTCAATGATAAGACGCACACTGTTTTCCATGCATTTCTTGCTAAAAGAGCTAAGATCGTGATTATCTCTGTTGCTGAATGAGCTAGGGGGCTATTCAACTCCGATCTAAAAGAGACACACTAACTTAATGTAGAAACACCGTTATTTTGTCTCCTAACTCATTTTCCTAACAAGACAACCTCAATGATAAGACGAACACTGTTTTCCATGCATTTCTTGCTAAAAGAGCTAAGATCTTGATTATCTCTGTTGCTGAATGAGCTAGGGGGCTAATTCAACTCCGATCTAAAAGAGACACACTAACTTAATGTAGAAACACCGTTAATTTGTCTCCTAACTCATTTTCCTAACAAGACAACCTCAATGATAAGACGAACACTGTTTTCCATGCATTTCTTGCTAAAAGAGCTAAGATCGTGATTATATCTGTTGCTGAATGAGCTAGGGGGCTATTCAACTCCGATCTAAAAGAGACACACTAACTTAATGTAGAAACACCAATATTTTGTCTCCTAACTCATTTTCCTAACAAGACAACCTCAATGATAAGATGCACACTGTTTTTTTTATGCATTTCTTGCTAAAAGAGCTAAGATCATGATTATCTTTATTGCTGAATGAGCTAGGTGGCTATTCAACTCCCATCTAAAAGAAACACGCTAACTTTATGTAGAAACACCGTTATTTTGTCTTCTAACTCATTTTCCTAACACGACAACCTCAATGATAAGACGCACACTGTTTTCCATGCATTTCTTGCTAAAAGAGCTAAGATCGTGATTATCTCTGTTGCTGAATGAGCTAGGGGGCTAATTCAACACCAATCTAAAAGAGACACACTAACTTAATGTAGAAACACCGTTATTTTGTCTCCTAACT
This sequence comes from Engystomops pustulosus, assembly GCF_040894005.1. NCBI lineage: Eukaryota > Metazoa > Chordata > Amphibia > Anura > Leptodactylidae > Engystomops > Engystomops pustulosus. Next base: position 70,173,340 of record NC_092419.1, read on the forward strand.
CATTTTCCTAACAAGACAACCTCAATGATAAGACGCACACTGTTTTCCATGCATTTCTTGCTAAAAGAGCTAAGATCGTGATTATCTCTGTTGCTGAATGAGCTAGGGGGCTATTCAACTCCGATCTAAAAGAGACACACTAACTTAATGTAGAAACACCGTTATTTTGTCTCCTAACTCATTTTCCTAACAAGACAACCTCAATGATAAGACGCACACTGTTTTCCATGCATTTCTTGCTAAAAGAGCTAAGATCGTGATTATCTCTGTTGCTGAATGAGCTAGGGGGCTATTCAACTCCGATTTAAAAGAGAAACACTAACATAATGTAGAAACACCGTTATTTTGTCTCCTAACTCATTTTCCTAACAAGACAACCTCAATGATAAGAGGAACACTGTTTTCCATGCATTTCTTGCTAAAAGAGCTAAGATCGTGATTATCTCTGTTGCTGAATGAGCTAGGGGGCTAATTCAACTCCGATCTAAAAGAGACACACTAACTTAATGTAGAAACACCGTTATTTTGTCTCCTAACTCATTTTCCTAACAAGACAACCTCAATGATAAGACGCACACTGTTTTCCATGCATTTCTTGCTAAAAGAGCTAAGATCGTGATTATCTCTGTTGCTGAATGAGCTAGGGGGCTAATTCAAATCCGATCTAAAAGAGACACACTAACTTAATGTAGAAACACCGTTATTTTGTCTCCTAACTCATTTTCCTAACAAGACAACCTCAATGATAAGACGCACACTGTTTTCCATGCATTTCTTGCTAAAAGAGCTAAGATCGTGATTATCTCTGTTGCTGAATGAGCTAGGGGGCTAATTCAAATCCGATCTAAAAGAGACACACTAACTTAATGTAGAAACACCGTTATTTTGTCTCCTAACTCATTTTCCTAACAAGACAACCTCAATGATAAGACGCACACTGTTTTCCATGCATTTCTTGCTAAAAGAGCTTAGATCGTGATTATATCTGTTGCTGAATGAGCTAGGGGGCTAATTCAACTCCGATCTAAAAGAGACACACTAACATAATGTAGAAACACCGTTATTTTGTCTCCTAACTCATTTTCCTAACAAGACAACCTCAATGATAAGACGAACACTGTTTTCCATGCATTTCTTGCTAAAAGAGCTAAGATCGTGATTATCTCTGTTGCTGAATGAGCTAGGGGGCTAATTCAACTCCGATCTAAAAGAGACACACTAACTTAATGTAGAAACACCGTTATTTTGTCTCCTAACTCATTTTCCTAACAAGACAACCTCAATGATAAGACGCACACTGTTTTCCATGCATTTCTTGCTAAAAGAGCTAAGATAGTGATTATCTTTATTGCTGAATGAGCCAGGGGGCTATTCAACTCCGATCTAAAAGAGACACACTAGCTTAATGTAGAAACACCGTTATTGTGTCTCCTAACTCATTTTCCTAACAAGACAACCTCAATGATAAGACGAACACTGTTTTCCATGCATTTCTTGCTAAAAGAGCTAAGATCGTGATTATCTCTGTTGCTGAATGAGCTAGGGGGCTAACTCAAATCCGATCTAAAAGAGACACACTAACTTAATGTAGAAACACCGTTATTTTGTCTCCTAACTCATTTTCCTAACAAGACAACCTCAATGATAAGACGAACACTGTTTTCCATGCATTTCTTGCTAAAAGAGCTAAGATCGTGATTATATCTGTTGCTGAATGAGCTAGGGGGCTATTCAACTCCGATCTAAAAGAGAAACACTAACATAATGTAGAAACACCGTTATTTTGTCTCCTAACTCATTTTCCTAACAAGACAACCTCAATGATAAGAGGAACACTGTTTTCCATGCATTTCTTGCTAAAAGAGCTAAGATCGTGATTATCTCTGTTGCTGAATGAGCTAGGGGGCTAATTCAACTCCGATCTAAAAGAGACACACTAACTTAATGTAGAAACACCGTTATTTTGTCTCCTAACTCATTTTCCTAACAAGACAACCTCAATGATAAGACGCACACTGTTTTCCATGCATTTCTTGCTAAAAGAGCTAAGATCGTGATTATCTCTGTTGCTGAATGAGCTAGGGGGCTAATTCAAATCCGATCTAAAAGAGACACACTAACTTAATGTAGAAACACCGTTATTTTGTCTCCTAACTCATTTTCCTAACAAGACAACCTCAATGATAAGACGCACACTGTTTTCCATGCATTTCTTGCTAAAAGAGCTAAGATCGTGATTATCTCTGTTGCTGAATGAGCTAGGGGGCTAATTCAAATCCGATCTAAAAGAGACACACTAACTTAATGTAGAAACACCGTTATTTTGTCTCCTAACTCATTTTCCTAACAAGACAACCTCAATGATAAGACGCACACTGTTTTCCATGCATTTCTTGCTAAAAGAGCTTAGATCGTGATTATATCTGTTGCTGAATGAGCTAGGGGGCTAATTCAACTCCGATCTAAAAGAGACACACTAACATAATGTAGAAACACCGTTATTTTGTCTCCTAACTCATTTTCCTAACAAGACAACCTCAATGATAAGACGAACACTGTTTTCCATGCATTTCTTGCTAAAAGAGCTAAGATCGTGATTATCTCTGTTGCTGAATGAGCTAGGGGGCTAATTCAACTCCGATCTAAAAGAGACACACTAACTTAATGTAGAAACACCGTTATTTTGTCTCCTAACTCATTTTCCTAACAAGACAACCTCAATGATAAGACGCACACTGTTTTCCATGCATTTCTTGCTAAAAGAGCTAAGATAGTGATTATCTTTATTGCTGAATGAGCCAGGGGGCTATTCAACTCCGATCTAAAAGAGACACACTAGCTTAATGTAGAAACACCGTTATTGTGTCTCCTAACTCATTTTCCTAACAAGACAACCTCAATGATAAGACGAACACTGTTTTCCATGCATTTCTTGCTAAAAGAGCTAAGATCGTGATTATCTCTGTTGCTGAATGAGCTAGGGGGCTAATTCAAATCCGATCTAAAAGAGACACACTAACTTAATGTAGAAACACCGTTATTTTGTCTCCTAACTCATTTTCCTAACAAGACAACCTCAATGATAAGACGAACACTGTTTTCCATGCATTTCTTGCTAAAAGAGCTAAGATCGTGATTATATCTGTTGCTGAATGAGCTAGGGGGCTATTCAACTCCGATCTAAAAGAGACACACTAACTTAATGTAGAAACACCGTTATTTTGTCTCCTAAATCATTTTCCTAACAAGACAACCTCAATGATAAGACGCACACTGTTTTCCATGCATTTCTTGCTAAAAGAGCTAAGATCATGATTATCTTTATTGCTGAATGAGCTAGGTGGCTATTCAACTCCGATCTAAAAGAAACACGCTAACTTTATGTAGAAACACCGTTATTTTGTCTTCTAACTCATTTTCCTAACACGACAACCTCAATGATAAGACGCACACTGTTTTCCATGCATTTCTTGCAAAAAGAGCTAAGATCGTGATTATCTCTGTTGCTGAATGAGCTAGGGGGCTAATTCAACTCCGATCTAAAAGAGACACACTAACTTAATGTAGAAACACCGTTATTTTGTCTCCTAACTCATTTTCCTGACAAGACAACCTCAATGATAAGACGCACACTGTTTTCCATGCATTTCTTGCTAAAAGAGCTAAGATCGTGATTATCTCTGTTGCTGAATGAGCTAGGGGGCTATTCAACTCCGATCTAAAAGAGACACACTAACTTAACTAAACACCGTTATTTTGTCTCCTAACTCATTTTCCTAACAAGACAATCTCAATGATAAGACGCACACTGTTTTCCATGCATTTCTTGCTAAAAGAGCTAAGATCGTGATTATCTCTGTTGCTGAATGAGCTAGGGGGCTATTCAACTCCGATCTAAAAGAGACACACTAACTTAATGTAGAAACACCGTTATTTTGTCTCCTAACTCATTTTCCTAACAAGACAACCTCAATGATAAGACGCACACTGTTTTCCATGCATTTCTTGCTAAAAGAGCTAAGATCGTGATTATCTCTGTTGCTGAATGAGCTAGGAGGCTATTCAACTCTAATCTAAGAGAGACTCACTAACTTCATGTAGGAACACCGTTACTTTGTCTCCTAACTCATTTTCCTAACAAGACAACCTCAATGATAAGACGCACACTGTTTTCCATGCATTTCTTGCTAAAAGAGCTAAGATCGTGATTATCTCTGTTGCTGAATGAGCTAGGGGGCTAATTCAACTCCAATCTAAAAGAGACACACTAACTTAATGTAGAAACACCGTTATTTTGTCTCCTAACTCATTTTCCTAATAAGGCAACCTCAATGATAAGAGGAACACTGTTTTCCATGCATTTCTTGCTAAAAGAGCTAAGATCGTGATTATCTCTGTTGCAGAATGAGCTAGGAGGCTATTCAACTCCGATCTAAAAGAGACACACTAACTTAATGTAGAAACACCGGTATTTTGTCTCCTAACTCATTTTCCTAACAAGACAACCTCAATGATAAGACGCACACTGTTTTCCATGCATTTCTTGCTAAAAGAGCTAAGATCGTGATTATCTCTGTTGCTGAATGAGCTAGGAGGCTATTCAACTCTAATCTAAGAGAGACTCACTAACTTCATGTAGGAACACCGTTACTTTGTCTCCTAACTCATTTTCCTAACAAGACAACCTCAATGATAAGACGCACACTGTTTTCCATGCATTTCTTGCTAAAAGAGCTAAGATCGTGATTATCTCTGTTGCTGAATGAGCTAGGGGGCTAATTCAACTCCAATCTAAAAGAGACACACTAACTTAATGTAGAAACACCGTTATTTTGTCTCCTAACTCATTTTCCTAATAAGGCAACCTCAATGATAAGAGGAACACTGTTTTCCATGCATTTCTTGCTAAAAGAGCTAAGATCGTGATTATCTCTGTTGCAGAATGAGCTAGGAGGCTATTCAACTCCGATCTAAAAGAGACACACTAACTTAATGTAGAAACACCGGTATTTTGTCTCCTAACTCATTTTCCTAACAAGACAACCTCAATGATAAGACGCACACTGTTTTCCATGCATTTCTTGCTAAAAGAGCTAAGATCGTGATTATCTCTGTTGCTGAATGAGCTAGGAGGCTATTCAACTCTAATCTAAGAGAGACTCACTAACTTCATGTAGAACACCGTTACTTTGTCTCCTAACTCATTTTCCTAACAAGACAACCTCAATGATAAGACGCACACTGTTTTCCATGCATTTCTTGCTAAAAGAGCTAAGATCGTGATTATCTCTGTTGCTGAATGAGCTAGGGGGCTATTCAACTCCGATCTAAAAGAGACACACTAACTTAATGTAGAAACACCGTTATTTTGTCTCCTAACTCATTTTCCTAACAAGACAACCTCAATGATAAGACGCACACTGTTTTCCATGCATTTCTTGCTAAAAGAGCTAAGATCGTGATTATCTCTGTTGCTGAATGAGCTAGGGGGCTATTCAACTACGATTTAAAAGAGACACACTAACATAATGTAGAAACACCGTTATTTTGTCTCCTAACTCATTTTCCTAACAAGACAACCTCAATGATAAGACGAACACTGTTTTCCATGCATTTCTTGCTAAAAGAGCTAAGATCGTGATTATCTCTGTTGCTGAATGAGCTAGGGGGCTAATTCAACTCCGATCTAAAAGAGACACACTAACTTAATGTAGAAACACCGTTATTTTGTCTCCTAACTCATTTTCCTAACAAGACAACCTCAATGATAAGACGCACACTGTTTTCCATGCATTTCTTGCTAAAAGAGCTAAGATAGTGATTATCTTTATTGCTGAATGAGCCAGGGGGCTATTCAACTCCGATCTAAAAGAGACACACTAGCTTAATGTAGAAACACCGTTATTGTGTCTCCTAACTCATTTTCCTAACAAGACAACCTCAATGATAAGACGAACACTGTTTTCCATGCATTTCTTGCTAAAAGAGCTAAGATCGTGATTATCTCTGTTGCTGAATGAGCTAGGGGGCTAATTCAAATCCGATCTAAAAGAGACACACTAACTTAATGTAGAAACACCGTTATTTTGTCTCCTAACTCATTTTCCTAACAAGACAACCTCAATGATAAGACGAACACTGTTTTCCATGCATTTCTTGCTAAAAGAGCTAAGATCGTGATTATATCTGTTGCTGAATGAGCTAGGGGGCTATTCAACTCCGATCTAAAAGAGACACACTAACTTAATGTAGAAACACCGTTATTTTGTCTCCTAAATCATTTTCCTAACAAGACAACCTCAATGATAAGACGCACACTGTTTTCCATGCATTTCTTGCTAAAAGAGCTAAGATCATGATTATCTTTATTGCTGAATGAGCTAGGTGGCTATTCAACTCCGATCTAAAAGAAACACGCTAACTTAATGTAGAAACACCGTTATTTTGTCTCCTAAATCATTTTCCTAACAAGACAACCTCAATGATAAGACGCACACTGTTTTCCATGCATTTCTTGCAAAAAGAGCTAAGATCGTGATTATCTCTGTTGCTGAATGAGCTAGGGGGCTAATTCAACTCCGATCTAAAAGAGACACACTAACTTAATGTAGAAACACCGTTATTTTGTCTCCTAACTCATTTTCCTGACAAGACAACCTCAATGATAAGACGCACACTGTTTTCCATGCATTTCTTGCTAAAAGAGCTAAGATCGTGATTATCTCTGTTGCTGAATGAGCTAGGGGGCTATTCAACTCCGATCTAAAAGAGACACACTAACTTAACTAAACACCGTTATTTTGTCTCCTAACTCATTTTCCTAACAAGACAATCTCAATGATAAGACGCACACTGTTTTCCATGCATTTCTTGCTAAAAGAGCTAAGATCGTGATTATCTCTGTTGCTGAATGAGCTAGGGGGCTATTCAACTCCGATCTAAAAGAGACACACTAACTTAATGTAGAAACACCGTTATTTTGTCTCCTAACTCATTTTCCTAACAAGACAACCTCAATGATAAGACGCACACTGTTTTCCATGCATTTCTTGCTAAAAGAGCTAAGATCGTGATTATCTCTGTTGCTGAATGAGCTAGGAGGCTATTCAACTCTAATCTAAGAGAGACTCACTAACTTCATGTAGGAACACCGTTACTTTGTCTCCTAACTCATTTTCCTAACAAGACAACCTCAATGATAAGACGCACACTGTTTTCCATGCATTTCTTGCTAAAAGAGCTAAGATCGTGATTATCTCTGTTGCTGAATGAGCTAGGGGGCTAATTCAACTCCAATCTAAAAGAGACACACTAACTTAATGTAGAAACACCGTTATTTTGTCTCCTAACTCATTTTCCTAATAAGGCAACCTCAATGATAAGAGGAACACTGTTTTCCATGCATTTCTTGCTAAAAGAGCTAAGATCGTAAATTATCTCTGTGGCAGAATGAGCTAGGAGGCTATTCAACTCCGATCTAAAAGAGACACACTAACTTAATGTAGAAACACCGGTATTTTGTCTCCTAACTCATTTTCCTAACAAGACAACCTCAATGATAAGACGCACACTGTTTTCCATGCATTTCTTGCTAAAAGAGCTAAGATCGTGATTATCTCTGTTGCTGAATGAGCTAGGAGGCTATTCAACTCTAATCTAAGAGAGACTCACTAACTTCATGTAGGAACACCGTTACTTTGTCTCCTAACTCATTTTCCTAACAAGACAACCTCAATGATAAGACGCACACTGTTTTCCATGCATTTCTTGCTAAAAGAGCTAAGATCGTGATTATCTCTGTTGCTGAATGAGCTAGGGGGCTAATTCAACTCCAATCTAAAAGAGACACACTAACTTAATGTAGAAACACCGTTATTTTGTCTCCTAACTCATTTTCCTAATAAGGCAACCTCAATGATAAGAGGAACACTGTTTTCCATGCATTTCTTGCTAAAAGAGCTAAGATCGTGATTATCTCTGTTGCAGAATGAGCTAGGAGGCTATTCAACTCCGATCTAAAAGAGACACACTAACTTAATGTAGAAACACCGGTATTTTGTCTCCTAACTCATTTTCCTAACAAGACAACCTCAATGATAAGACGCACACTGTTTTCCATGCATTTCTTGCTAAAAGAGCTAAGATCGTGATTATCTCTGTTGCTGAATGAGCTAGGAGGCTATTCAACTCTAATCTAAGAGAGACTCACTAACTTCATGTAGGAACACCGTTACTTTGTCTCCTAACTCATTTTCCTAACAAGACAACCTCAATGATAAGACGCACACTGTTTTCCATGCTTTTTTTGCTAAAAGAGCTAAGATCGTGATTATCTCTGTTGCTGAATGAGCTAGGGGGCTATTCAACTCCGATCTAAAAGAGACACACTAACTTAATGTAGAAACACCGTTATTTTGTCTCCTAACTCATTTTCCTAACAAGACAACCTCAATGATAAGACGCACACTGTTTTCCATGCATTTCTTGCTAAAAGAGCTAAGATCGTGATTATCTCTGTTGCTGAATGAGCTAGGGGGCTATTCAACTCCGATTTAAAAGAGACACACTAACTTAATGTAGAAACACCGTTATTTTGTCTCCTAACTCATTTTCCTAACAAGACAACCTCAATGATAAGACGAACACTGTTTTCCATGCATTTCTTGCTAAAAGAGCTAAGATCGTGATTATCTCTGTTGCTGAATGAGCTAGGGGGCTAATTCAACTCCGATCTAAAAGAGACACACTAACTTAATGTAGAAACACCGTTATTTTGTCTCCTAACTCATTTTCCTAACAAGACAACCTCAATGATAAGACGCACACTGTTTTCCATGCATTTCTTGCTAAAAGAGCTAAGATCGTGATTATCTCTGCTGCTGAATGAGCTAGGGGGCTAATTCAAATCCGATCTAAAAGAGACACACTAACTTAATGTAGAAACACCGTTATTTTGTCTCCTAACTCATTTTCCTAACAAGACAACCTCAATGATAAGACGCACACTGTTTTCCATGCATTTCTTGCTAAAAGAGCTAAGATCGTGATTATCTCTGTTGCTGAATGAGCTAGGGGGCTAATTCAAATCCGATCTAAAAGAGACACACTAACTTAATGTAGAAACACCGTTATTTTGTCTCCTAACTCATTTTCCTAACAAGACAACCTCAATGATAAGACGCACACTGTTTTCCATGCATTTCTTGCTAAAAGAGCTTAGATCGTGATTATCTCTGTTGCTGAATGAGCTAGGGGGCTAATTCAACTCCGATCTAAAAGAGACACACTAACATAATGTAGAAACACCGTTATTTTGTCTCCTAACTCATTTTCCTAACAAGACAACCTCAATGATAAGACGAACACTGTTTTCCATGCATTTCTTGCTAAAAGTGCTAAGATCGTGATTATCTCTGTTGCTGAATGAGCTAGGGGGCTAATTCAACTCCGATCTAAAAGAGACACACTAACTTAATTTAGAAACACCGTTATTTTGTCTCCTAACTAATTTTCCTAACAAGACAAACTCAATGATAAGACGAACACTGTTTTCCATGCATTTCTTGCTAAAAGAGCTAAGATCGTGATTATCTCTGTTGCTGAATGAGCTAGGGGGCTAATTCAACTCCGATCTAAAAGAGACACACTAACTTAATGTAGAAACACCGTTATTTTGTCTCCTAACTCATTTTCCTAACAAGACAACCTCAATGATAAGACGCACACTGTTTTCCATGCATTTCTTGCTAAAAGAGCTAAGATCGTGATTATCTTTATTGCTGAATGAGCCAGGGGGCTAATTCAACTCCGATCTAAAAGAGACACACTAGCTTAATGTAGAAACACCGTTATTGTGTCTCCTAACTCATTTTCCTAACAAGACAACCTCAATGATAAGAGGAACACTGTTTTCCATGCATTTCTTGCTAAAAGAGCTAAGATCGTGATTATCTCTGTTGCTGAATGAGCTAGGGGGCTAATTCAACTCCAATCTAAAAGAGACACACTAACTTAATGTAGAAACACCGTTATTTTGTCTCCTAACTCATTTTCCTAATAAGGCAACCTCAATGATAAGAGGAACACTGTTTTCCATGCATTTCTTGCTAAAAGAGCTAAGATCGTGATTATCTCTGTTGCAGAATGAGCTAGGAGGCTATTCAACTCCGATCTAAAAGAGACACACTAACTTAATGTAGAAACACCGGTATTTTGTCTCCTAACTCATTTTCCTAACAAGACAACCTCAATGATAAGACGCACACTGTTTTCCATGCATTTCTTGCTAAAAGAGCTAAGATCGTGATTATCTCTGTTGCTGAATGAGCTAGGAGGCTATTCAACTCTAATCTAAGAGAGACTCACTAACTTCATGTAGGAACACCGTTACTTTGTCTCCTAACTCATTTTCCTAACAAGACAACCTCAATGATAAGACGCACACTGTTTTCCATGCATTTCTTGCTAAAAGAGCTAAGATCGTGATTATCTCTGTTGCTGAATGAGCTAGGGGGCTATTCAACTCCGATTTAAAAGAGACACACTAACTTAATGTAGAAACACCGTTATTTTGTCTCCTAACTCATTTTCCTAACAAGACAACCTCAATGATAAGACGAACACTGTTTTCCATGCATTTCTTGCTAAAAGAGCTAAGATCGTGATTATCTCTGTTGCTGAATGAGCTAGGGGGCTAATTCAACTCCGATCTAAAAGAGACACACTAACTTAATGTAGAAACACCGTTATTTTGTCTCCTAACTCATTTTCCTAACAAGACAACCTCAATGATAAGACGCACACTGTTTTCCATGCATTTCTTGCTAAAAGAGCTAAGATCGTGATTATCTCTGTTGCTGAATGAGCTAGGGGGCTAATTCAACTCCGATCTAAAAGAGACACACTAACTTAATGTAGAAACACCGTTATTTTGTCTCCTAACTCATTTTCCTAACAAGACAACCTCAATGATAAGACGCACACTGTTTTCCATGCATTTCTTGCTAAAAGAGCTAAGATCGTGATTATCTCTGTTGCTGAATGAGCTAGGGGGCTAATTCAAATCCGATCTAAAAGAGACACACTAACTTAATGTAGAAACACCGTTATTTTGTCTCCTAACTCATTTTCCTAACAAGACAACCTCAATGATAAGACGCACACTGTTTTCCATGCATTTCTTGCTAAAAGTGCTAAGATCGTGATTATCTCTGTTGCTGAATGAGCTAGGGGGCTAATTCAACTCCGATCTAAAAGAGACACACTAACTTAATTTAGAAACACCGTTATTTTGTCTCCTAACTAATTTTCCTAACAAGACAACCTCAATGATAAGACGAACACTGTTTTCCATGCATTTCTTGCTAAAAGAGCTAAGATCGTGATTATCTCTGTTGCTGAATGAGCTAGGGGGCTAATTCAACTCCGATCTAAAAGAGACACACTAACTTAATGTAGAAACACCGTTATTTTGTCTCCTAACTCATTTTCCTAACAAGACAACCTCAATGATAAGACGCACACTGTTTTCCATGCATTTCTTGCTAAAAGAGCTAAGATCGTGATTATCTTTATTGCTGAATGAGCCAGGGGGCTATTCAACTCCGATCTAAAAGAGACACACTAGCTTAATGTAGAAACACCGTTATTGTGTCTCCTAACTCATTTTCCTAACAAGACAACCTCAATGATAAGACGAACACTGTTTTCCATGCATTTCTTGCTAAAAGAGCTAAGATCGTGATTATCTCTGTTGCTGAATGAGCTAGGAGGTTATTCAACTCTAATCTAAGAGAGACTCACTAACTTCATGTAGGAACACCGTTACTTTGTCTCCTAACTCATTTTCCTAACAAGACAACCTCAATGATAAGACGCACACTGTTTTCCATGCATTTCTTGCTAAAAGAGCTAAGATCGTGATTATCTCTGTTGCTGAATGAGCTAGGGGGCTAATTCAACTCCAATCTAAAAGAGACACACTAACTTAATGTAGAAACACCGTTATTTTGTCTCCTAACTCATTTTCCTAATAAGGCAACCTCAATGATAAGAGGAACACTGTTTTCCATGCATTTCTTGCTAAAAGAGCTAAGATCGTGATTATCTCTGTTGCAGAATGAGCTAGGAGGCTATTCAACTCCGATCTAAAAGAGACACACTAACTTAATGTAGAAACACCGGTATTTTGTCTCCTAACTCATTTTCCTAACAAGACAACCTCAATGATAAGACGCACACTGTTTTCCATGCATTTCTTGCTAAAAGAGCTAAGATCGTGATTATCTCTGTTGCTGAATGAGCTAGGAGGCTATTCAACTCTAATCTAAGAGAGACTCACTAACTTCATGTAGGAACACCGTTACTTTGTCTCCTAACTCATTTTCCTAACAAGACAACCTCAATGATAAGACGCACACTGTTTTCCATGCATTTCTTGCTAAAAGAGCTAAGATCGTGATTATCTCTGTTGCTGAATGAGCTAGGGGGCTATTCAACTCCGATTTAAAAGAGACACACTAACTTAATGTAGAAACACCGTTATTTTGTCTCCTAACTCATTTTCCTAACAAGACAACCTCAATGATAAGACGAACACTGTTTTCCATACATTTCTTGCTAAAAGAGCTAAGATCGTGATTATCTCTGTTGCTGAATGAGCTAGGGGGCTAATTCAACTCCGATCTAAAAGAGACACACTAACTTAATGTAGAAACACCGTTATTTTGTCTCCTAACTCATTTTCCTAACAAGACAACCTCAATGATAAGACGCACACTGTTTTCCATGCATTTCTTGCTAAAAGAGCTAAGATCGTGATTATCTCTGTTGCTGAATGAGCTAGGGGGCTAATTCAAATCCGATCTAAAAGAGACACACTAACTTAATGTAGAAACACCGTTATTTTGTCTCCTAACTCATTTTCCTAACAAGACAACCTCAATGATAAGACGCTCACTGTTTTCCATGCATTTCTTGCTAAAAGAGCTTAGATCGTGATTATCTCTGTTGCTGAATGATCTAGGGGGCTAATTCAACTCCGATCTAAAAGAGACACACTAACATAATGTAGAAACACCGTTATTTTGTCTCCTAACTCATTTTCCTAACAAGACAACCTCAATGATAAGACGAACACTGTTTTCCATGCATTTCTTGCTAAAAGAGCTAAGATCGTGATTATCTCTGTTGCTGAATGAGCTAGGGGGCTAATTCAAATCCGATCTAAAAGAGACACACTAACTTAATGTAGAAACACCGTTATTTTGTCTCCTAACTCATTTTCCTAACAAGACAACCTCAATGATAAGACGCTCACTGTTTTCCATGCATTTCTTGCTAAAAGAGCTTAGATCGTGATTATCTCTGTTGCTGAATGATCTAGGGGGCTAATTCAACTCCGATCTAAAAGAGACACACTAACATAATGTAGAAACACCGTTATTTTGTCTCCTAACTCATTTTCCTAACAAGACAACCTCAATGATAAGACGAACACTGTTTTCCATGCATTTCTTGCTAAAAGTGCTAAGATCGTGATTATCTCTGTTGCTGAATGAGCTAGGGGGCTAATTCAACTCCGATCTAAAAGAGACACACTAACTTAATTTAGAAACACCGTTATTTTGTCTCCTAACTAATTTTCCTAACAAGACAACCTCAATGATAAGACGCACACTGTTTTCCATGCATTTCTTGCTAAAAGAGCTAAGATCGTGATTATCTCTGTTGCTGAATGAGCTAGGGGGCTAATTCAACTCCGATCTAAAAGAGACACACTAACTTAATGTAGAAACACCGTTATTTTGTCTCCTAACTCATTTTCCTAACAAGACAACCTCAATGATAAGATGCACACTGTTTTCCATGCATTTCTTGCTAAAAGAGCTAAGATCGTGATTATCTTTATTGCTGAATGAGCCAGGGGGCTATTCAACTCCGATCTAAAAGAGACACACTAGCTTAATGTAGAAACACCGTTATTGTGTCTCCTAACTCATTTTCCTAACAAGACAACCTCAATGATAAGACGAACACTGTTTTCCATGCATTTCTTGCTAAAAGAGCTAAGATCGTGATTATCTCTGTTGCTGAATGAGCTAGGAGGTTATTCAACTCCGATCTAAGAGAGACTCACTAACTTCATGTAGGAACACCGTTACTTTGTCTCCTAACTCATTTTCCTAACAAGACAACCTCAATGATAAGACGCACACTGTTTTCCATGCATTTCTTGCTAAAAGAGCTAAGATCGTGATTATCTCTGTTGCTGAATGAGCTAGGGGGCTAATTCAACTCCAATCTAAAAGAGACACACTAACTTAATGTAGAAACACCGTTATTTTGTCTCCTAACTCATTTTCCTAATAAGGCAACCTCAATGATAAGAGGAACACTGTTTTCCATGCATTTCTTGCTAAAAGAGCTAAGATCGTGATTATCTCTGTTGCAGAATGAGCTAGGAGGCTATTCAACTCCGATCTAAAAGAGACACACTAACTTAATGTAGAAACACCGTTATTTTGTCTCCTAACTCATTTTCCTAACAAGACAACCTCAATGATAAGACGCACACTGTTTTCCATGCATTTCTTCCTAAAAGAGCTAAGATCGTGATTATCTCTGTTGCTGAATGAGCTAGGAGGCTATTCAACTCTAATCTAAGAGAGACTCACTAACTTCATGTAGGAACACCGTTACTTTGTCTCCTAACTCATTTTCCTAACAAGACAACCTCAATGATAAGACGCACACTGTTTTCCATGCATTTCTTGCTAAAAGAGCTAAGATCGTGATTATCTCTGTTGCTGAATGAGCTAGGGGGCTATTCAACTCCGATTTAAAAGAGACACACTAACTTAATGTAGAAACACCGTTATTTTGTCTCCTAACTCATTTTCCTAACAAGACAACCTCAATGATAAGACGAACACTGTTTTCCATGCATTTCTTGCTAAAAGAGCTAAGATCGTGATTATCTCTGTTGCTGAATGAGCTAGGGGGCTAATTCAACTCCGATCTAAAAGAGACACACTAACTTAATGTAGAAACACCGTTATTTTGTCTCCTAACTCATTTTCCTAACAAGACAACCTCAATGATAAGACGCACACTGTTTTCCATGCATTTCTTGCTAAAAGAGCTAAGATCGTGATTATCTCTGTTGCTGAATGAGCTAGGGGGCTAATTCAAATCCGATCTAAAAGAGACACACTAACTTAATGTAGAAACACCGTTATTTTGTCTCCTAACTCATTTTCCTAACAAGACAACCTCAATGATAAGACGCACACTGTTTTCCATGCATTTCTTGCTAAAAGAGCTAAGATCGTGATTATCTCTGTTGCTGAATGAGCTAGGGGGCTAATTCAAATCCGATCTAAAAGAGACACACTAACTTAATGTAGAAACACCGTTATTTTGTCTCCTAACTCATTTTCCTAACAAGACAACCTCAATGATAAGACGCACACTGTTTTCCATGCATTTCTTGCTAAAAGAGCTTAGATCGTGATTATCTCTGTTGCTGAATGAGCTAGGGGGCTAATTCAATTCCGATCTAAAAGAGACACACTAACATAATGTAGAAACACCGTTATTTTGTCTCCTAACTCATTTTCCTAACAAGACAACCTCAATGATAAGACGAACACTGTTTTCCATGCATTTCTTGCTAAAAGTGCTAAGATCGTGATTATCTCTGTTGCTGAATGAGCTAGGGGGCTAATTCAACTCCGATCTAAAAGAGACACACTAACTTAATGTAGAAACACCGTTATTTTGTCTCCTAACTAATTTTCCTAACAAGACAACCTCAATGATAAGACGAACACTGTTTTCCATGCATTTCTTGCTAAAAGAGCTAAGATCGTGATTATCTCTGTTGCTGAATGAGCTAGGGGGCTAATTCAACTCCGATCTAAAAGAGACACACTAACTTAATGTAGAAACACCGTTATTATGTCTTCTAACTCATTTTCCTAACACGACAACCTCAATGATAAGACGCACACTGTTTTCCATGCATTTCTTGCTAAAAGAGCTAAGATCGTGATTATCTCTGTTGCTGAATGAGCTAGGGGGCTAATTCAACTCCGATCTAAAAGAGACACACTAACTTAATGTAGAAACACCGATATTTTGTCTCCTAACTTATTTTCCTAACAAGACAACCTCAATGATAAGATGCACACTGTTTTCCATGCATTTCTTGCTAAAAGAGCTAAGATCGTGATTATCTTTATTGCTGAATGAGCTAGGTGGCTATTCAACTCCGATCTAAAAGAAACACACTAATTTTATGTAGAAACACCGTTATTTTGTCTCCTAACTCATTTTCCTAAAAAGACAACCTCAATGATAAGACGAACACTGTTTTCCATGCATTTCTTGCTAAAAGAGCTAAGATCGTGATTATCTCTGTTGCAGAATGAGCTAGGGGGCTATTCAACTCCGATCTAAAAGAGACACACTAACTTAATGTAGAAACACGTTATTTTTTCTCCTAACTCATTTTCCTAACAAGACAACCTCAATGATAAGACGAACACTGTTTTCCATGCATTTCTTTCTAAAAGAGCTAAGATCGTGATTATCTCTGTTGCTGAATGAGCTAGGGGGCTATTCAACTCCGATCTAAAAGAGACACACTAACTTAATGTAGAAACACCGTTATTTTGTCTCCTAACTTATTTTCCTAACAAGACAACCTCAATGATAAGACGCACACTGTTTTCCATGCATTTCTTGCTAAAAGAGCTAAGATCGTGATTATCTCTGTTGCTGAATGAGCTAGGGGGCTAATTCAAATCCGATCTAAAAGAGACACACTAACTTAATGTAGAAACACCGTTATTTTGTCTCCTAACTCATTTTCCTAACAAGACAACCTCAATGATAAGACGCACACTGTTTTCCATGCATTTCTTGCTAAAAGAGCTAAGATCGTGATTATCTCTGTTGCTGAATTAGCTAGGGGGCTAATTCAACTCCGATCTAAAAGAGACACACTAACTTAATGTAGAAACACTGTTATTTTGTCTCCTAACTCATTTTCCTAACAAGACAACCTCAATGATAAGACGCACACTGTTTTCCATGCATTTCTTGCTAAAAGAGCTAAGATCGTGATTATCTCTGTTGCTGAATGAGCTAGGGGGCTAATTCAACTCCGATCTAAAAGAGACACACTAACTTAATGTAGAAACACCGATATTTTGTCTCCTAACTCATTTTCCTAACAAGACAACCTCAATGATAAGATGCACACTGTTTTCCATGCATTTCTTGCTAAAAGAGCTAAGATCGTGATTATCTTTATTGCTGAATGAGCTAGGTGGCTATTCAACTCCGATCTAAAAGAAGCACACTAATTTTATGTAGAAACACCGTTATTTTGTCTCCTAACTCATTTTCCTAAAAAGACAACCTCAATGATAAGACGAACACTGTTTTCCATGCATTTCTTGCTAAAAGAGCTAAGATCGTGATAATCTCTGTTGCAGAATGAGCTAGGGGGCTAATTCAACACCGATCTAAAAGAGACACACTAACTTAATGTAGAAACGCCGTTATTTTGTCTCCTAACTCATTTTCCTAACAAGACAACCTCAATGATAAGACGCACACTGTTTTCCATGCATTTCTTGCTAAAAGAGCTAAGATCGTGATTATCTCTGTTGCTGAATGAGCTAGGGGGCTATTCAACTCCGATCTAAAAGAGACACACTAACTTAATGTAGAAACACCGTTATTTTGTCTCCTAACTCATTTTCCTAACAAGACAACCTCAATGATAAGACGCACACTGTTTTCCATGCATTTCTTGCTAAAAGAGCTAAGATCGTGATTATCTCTGTTGCTGAATGAGCTAGGGGGCTAATTCAAATCCGATCTAAAAGAGACACACTAACTTAATGTAGAAACACCGTTATTTTGTCTCCTAACTCATTTTCCTAACAAGACAACCTCAATGATAAGACGCACACTGTTTTCCATGCATTTCTTGCTAAAAGAGCTTAGATCGTGATTATCTCTGTTGCTGAATGAGCTAGGGGGCTAATTCAATTCCGATCTAAAAGAGACACACTAACATAATGTAGAAACACCGTTATTTTGTCTCCTAACTCATTTTCCTAACAAGACAACCTCAATGATAAGACGAACACTGTTTTCCATGCATTTCTTGCTAAAAGTGCTAAGATCGTGATTATCTCTGTTCCTGAATGAGCTAGGGGGCTAATTCAACTCCGATCTAAAAGAGACACACTAACTTAATGTAGAAACACCGTTATTTTGTCTCCTAACTAATTTTCCTAACAAGACAACCTCAATGATAAGACGAACACTGTTTTCCATGCATTTCTTGCTAAAAGAGCTAAGATCGTGATTATCTCTGTTGCTGAATGAGCTAGGGGGCTAATTCAACTCCGATCTAAAAGAGACACACTAACTTAATGTAGAAACACCGTTATTATGTCTTCTAACTCATTTTCCTAACACGACAACCTCAATGATAAGACGCACACTGTTTTCCATGCATTTCTTGCTAAAAGAGCTAAGATCGTGATTATCTCTGTTGCTGAATGAGCTAGGGGGCTAATTCAACTCCGATCTAAAAGAGACACACTAACTTAATGTAGAAACACCGATATTTTGTCTCCTAACTTATTTTCCTAACAAGACAACCTCAATGATAAGATGCACACTGTTTTCCATGCATTTCTTGCTAAAAGAGCTAAGATCGTGATTATCTTTATTGCTGAATGAGCTAGGTGGCTATTCAACTCCGATCTAAAAGAAACACACTAATTTTATGTAGAAACACCGTTATTTTGTCTCCTAACTCATTTTCCTAAAAAGACAACCTCAATGATAAGACGAACACTGTTTTCCATGCATTTCTTGCTAAAAGAGCTAAGATCGTGATTATCTCTGTTGCAGAATGAGCTAGGGGGCTATTCAACTCCGATCTAAAAGAGACACACTAACTTAATGTAGAAACACCGTTATTTTGTCTCCTAACTCATTTTCCTAATAAGGCAACCTCAATGATAAGAGGAACACTGTTTTCCATGCATTTCTTGCTAAAAGAGCTAAGATCGTGATTATCTCTGTTGCAGAATGAGCTAGGAGGCTATTCAACTCCGATCTAAAAGAGACACACTAACTTAATGTAGAAACACCGGTATTTTGTCTCCTAACTCATTTTCCTAACAAGACAACCTCAATGATAAGACGCACACTGTTTTCCATGCATTTCTTGCTAAAAGAGCTAAGATCGTGATTATCTCTGTTGCTGAATGAGCTAGGGGGCTAAATCAACTCCGATCTAAAAGAGACACACTAACTTAATGTAGAAACACCGTTATTTTGTCTCCTAACTCATTTTCCTAACAAGACAACCTCAATGATAAGACGCACACTGTTTTCCATGCATTTCTTGCTAAAAGAGCTAAGATAGTGATTATCTTTATTGCTGAATGAGCCAGGGGGCTATTCAACTCCGATCTAAAAGAGACACACTAGCTTAATGTAGAAACACCGTTATTGTGTCTCCTAACTAATTTTCCTAACAAGACAACCTCAATGATAAGACGAACACTGTTTTCCATGCATTTCTTGCTAAAAGAGCTAAGATCGTGATTATCTCTGTTGCTGAATGAGCTAGGGGGCTATTCAACTCCGATTTAAAAGAGAAACACTAACTTAATGTAGAAACACCGTTATTTTGTCTCCTAACTCATTTTCCTAATAAGGCAACCTCAATGATAAGAGGAACACTGTTTTCCATGCATTTCTTGCTAAAAGAGCTAAGATCGTGATTATCTCTGTTGCAGAATGAGCTAGGAGGCTATTCAACTCCGATCTAAAAGAGACACACTAACTTCATGTAGAAACACCGGTATTTTGTCTCCTAACTCATTTTCCTAACAAGACAACCTCAATGATAAGACGCACACTGTTTTCCATGCATTTCTTGCTAAAAGAGCTAAGATCGTGATTATCTCTGTTGCTGAATGAGCTAGGAGGCTATTCAACTCTAATCTAAGAGAGACTCACTAACTTCATGTAGGAACACCGTTACTTTGTCTCCTAACTCATTTTCCTAACAAGACAACCTCAATGATAAGACGAACACTGTTTTCCATGCATTTCTTGCTAAAAGTGCTAAGATCGTGATTATCTCTGTTGCTGAATGAGCTAGGGGGCTAATTCAACTCCGATCTAAAAGAGACACACTAACTTAATTTAGAAACACCGTTATTTTGTCTCCTAACTAATTTTCCTAACAAGACAACCTCAATGATAAGACGAACACTGTTTTCCATGCATTTCTTGCTAAAAGAGCTAAGATCGTGATTATCTCTGTTGCTGAATGAGCTAGGGGGCTAATTCAACTCCGATCTAAAAGAGACACACTAACTTAATGTAGAAACACCGTTATTTTGTCTCCTAACTCATTTTCCTAACAAGACAACCTCAATGATAAG
This sequence comes from Engystomops pustulosus, assembly GCF_040894005.1. Lineage (NCBI taxonomy): Eukaryota > Metazoa > Chordata > Amphibia > Anura > Leptodactylidae > Engystomops > Engystomops pustulosus. The sequence continues at coordinate 70,193,832 of NC_092419.1, forward strand.
ACGCACACTGTTTTCCATGCATTTCTTGCTAAAAGAGCTAAGATCGTGATTATCTTTATTGCTGAATGAGCCAGGGGGCTATTCAACTCCGATCTAAAAGAGACACACTAGCTTAATGTAGAAACACCGTTATTGTGTCTCCTAACTCATTTTCCTAACAAGACAACCTCAATGATAAGACGAACACTGTTTTCCATGCATTTCTTGCTAAAAGAGCTAAGATCGTGATTATCTCTGTTGCTGAATGAGCTAGGAGGTTATTCAACTCTAATCTAAGAGAGACTCACTATTTTCATGTAGGAACACCGTTACTTTGTCTCCTAACTCATTTTCCTAACAAGACAACCTCAATGATAAGACGCACACTGTTTTACATGCATTTCTTGCGAAAAGAGCTAAGATCGTGATTATCTCTGTTGCTGAATGAGCTAGGGGGCTAATTCAACTCCAATCTAAAAGAGACACACTAACTTAATGTAGAAACACCGTTATTTTGTCTCCTAACTCATTTTCCTAATAAGGCAACCTCAATGATAAGAGGAACACTGTTTTCCATGCATTTCTTGCTAAAAGAGCTAAGATCGTGATTATCTCTGTTGCAGAATGAGCTAGGAGGCTATTCAACTCCGATCTAAAAGAGACACACTAACTTCATGTAGAAACACCGGTATTTTGTCTCCTAACTCATTTTCCTAACAAGACAACCTCAATGATAAGACGCACACTGTTTTCCATGCATTTCTTGCTAAAAGAGCTAAGATCGTGATTATCTCTGTTGCTGAATGAGCTAGGAGGCTATTCAACTCTAATCTAAGAGAGACTCACTAACTTCATGTAGGAACACCGTTACTTTGTCTCCTAACTCATTTTCCTAACAAGACAACCTCAATGATAAGACGCACACTGTTTTCCATGCATTTCTTGCTAAAAGAGCTAAGATCGTGATTATCTCTGTTGCTGAATGAGCTAGGGGGCTATTCAACTCCGATCTAAAAGAGACACACTAACTTAATGTAGAAACACCATTATTTTGTCTCCTAACTCATTTTCCTAACAAGACAACCTCAATGATAAGACGCACACTGTTTTCCATGCATTTCTTGCTAAAAGAGCTAAGATCGTGATTATCTCTGTTGCTGAATGAGCTAGGGGGCTATTCAGCTCCGATTTAAAAGAGACACACTAACTTAATGTAGAAACACCGTTATTTTGTCTCCTAACTCATTTTCCTAACAAGACAACCTCAATGATAAGACGAACACTGTTTTACATGCATTTCTTGCTAAAAGAGCTAAGATCGTGATTATCTCTGTTGCTGAATGAGCTAGGGGGCTAATTCAACTCCGATCTAAAAGAGACACACTAACTTAATGTAGAAACACCGTTATTTTGTCTCCTAACTCATTTTCCTAACAAGACAAACTCAATGATAAGACGCACACTGTTTTCCATGCATTTCTTGCTAAAAGAGCTAAGATCGTGATTATCTCTGTTGCTGAATGAGCTAGGGGGCTAATTCAAATCCGATCTAAAAGAGACACACTAACTTAATGTAGAAACACCGTTATTTTGTCTCCTAACTCATTTTCCTAACAAGACAACCTCAATGATAAGACGCACACTGTTTTCCATGCATTTCTTGCTAAAAGAGCTAAGATCGTGATTATCTCTGTTGCTGAATGAGCTAGGGGGCTAATTCAAATCCGATCTAAAAGAGACACACTAACTTAATGTAGAAACACCGTTATTTTGTCTCCTAACTCATTTTCCTAACAAGACAACCTCAATGATAAGACGCACACTGTTTTCCATGCATTTCTTGCTAAAAGAGCTTAGATCGTGATTATCTCTGTTGCTGAATGAGCTAGGGGGCTAATTCAATTCCGATCTAAAAGAGACACACTAACATAATGTAGAAACACCATTATTTTGTCTCCTAACTCATTTTCCTAACAAGACAACCTCAATGATAAGACGAACACTGTTTTCCATGCATTTCTTGCTAAAAGTGCTAAGATCGTGATTATCTCTGTTGCTGAATGAGCTAGGGGGCTAATTCAACTCCGATCTAAAAGAGACACACTAACTTAATGTAGAAACACCGTTATTTTGTCTCCTAACTCATTTTCCTAACAAGACAACCTCAATGATAAGACGCACACTGTTTTCCATGCATTTCTTGCTAAAAGAGCTAAGATCGTGATTATCTTTATTGCTGAATGAGCCAGGGGGCTATTCAACTCCGATCTAAAAGAGACACACTAGCTTAATGTAGAAACACCGTTATTGTGTCTCCTAACTCATTTTCCTAACAAGACAACCTCAATGATAAGACGAACACTGTTTTCCATGCATTTCTTGCTAAAAGAGCTAAGATCGTGATTATCTCTGTTGCTGAATGAGCTAGGGGGCTATTCAACTCCGATCTAAAAGAGACACACTAACTTAATGTAGAAACACCGTTATTTTGTCTCCTAACTCATTTTCCTAACAAGACAACCTCAATGATAAGACGAACACTGTTTTCCATGCATTTCTTGCTAAAAGAGCTAAGATCGTGATTATATCTGTTGCTGAATGAGCTAGGGGGCTATTCAACTCCGATCTAAAAGAGACACACTAACTTAATGTAGAAACACCGTTATTTGTCTCCTAAATCATTTTCCTAACAAGACAACCTCAATGATAAGACGCACACTGTTTTCCATGCATTTCTTGCAAAAAGAGCTAAGATCATGATTATCTTTATTGCTGAATGAGCTAGGTGGCTATTCAACTCCGATCTAAAAGAAACGCGCTAACTTTATGTAGAAACACCGTTATTTTGTCTTCTAACTCATTTTCCTAACACGACAACCTCAATGATAAGACGCACACTGTTTTCCATGCATTTCTTGCTAAAAGAGCTAAGATCGTGATTATCTCTGTTGCTGAATGAGCTAGGGGGCTAATTCAACTCCGATCTAAAAGAGACACACTAACTTAATGTAGAAACACCGATATTTTGTCTCCTAACTTATTTTCCTAACAAGACAACCTCAATGATAAGATGCACACTGTTTTCCATGCATTTCTTGCTAAAAGAGCTAAGATCGTGATTATCTTTATTGCTGAATGAGCTAGGTGGCTATTCAACTCCGATCTAAAAGAAACACACTAATTTTATGTAGAAACACCGTTATTTTGTCTCCTAACTCATTTTCCTAAAAAGACAACCTCAATGATAAGACGAACACTGTTTTCCATGCATTTCTTGCTAAAAGAGCTAAGATCGTGATTATCTCTGTTGCAGAATGAGCTAGGGGGCTATTCAACTCCGATCTAAAAGAGACACACTAACTTAATGTAGAAACACGTTATTTTTTCTCCTAACTCATTTTCCTAACAAGACAACCTCAATGATAAGACGAACACTGTTTTCCATGCATTTCTTTCTAAAAGAGCTAAGATCGTGATTATCTCTGTTGCTGAATGAGCTAGGGGGCTATTCAACTCCGATCTAAAAGAGACACACTAACTTAATGTAGAAACACCGTTATTTTGTCTCCTAACTCATTTTCCTAACAAGACAACCTCAATGATAAGACGCACACTGTTTTCCATGCATTTCTTGCTAAAAGAGCTAAGATCGTGATTATCTCTGTTGCTGAATGAGCTAGGGGGCTAATTCAAATCCGATCTAAAAGAGACACACTAACTTAATGTAGAAACACCGTTATTTTGTCTCCTAACTCATTTTCCTAACAAGACAACCTCAATGATAAGACGCACACTGTTTTCCATGCATTTCTTGCTAAAAGAGCTAAGATCGTGATTATCTCTGTTGCTGAATGAGCTAGGGGGCTAATTCAACTCCGATCTAAAAGAGACACACTAACATAATGTAGAAACACCGTTATTTTGTCTCCTAACTCATTTTCCTAACAAGACAACCTCAATGATAAGACGAACACTGTTTTCCATGCATTTCTTGCTAAAAGAGCTAAGATCGTGATTATCTCTGTTGCTGAATGAGCTAGGGGGCTAATTCAACTCCGATCTAAAAGAGACACACTAACCTAATGTAGAAACACCGTTATTTTGTCTCCTAACTAATTTTCCTAACAAGACAACCTCAATGATAAGACGCACACTGTTTTCCATGCATTTCTTGCAAAAAGAGCTAAGATCATGATTATCTTTATTGCTGAATGAGCTAGGTGGCTATTCAACTCCGATCTAAAAGAAACGCGCTAACTTTATGTAGAAACACCGTTATTTTGTCTTCTAACTCATTTTCCTAACACGACAACCTCAATGATAAGACGCACACTGTTTTCCATGCATTTCTTGCTAAAAGAGCTAAGATCGTGATTATCTCTGTTGCTGAATGAGCTAGGGGGCTAATTCAACTCCGATCTAAAAGAGACACACTAACTTAATGTAGAAACACCGATATTTTGTCTCCTAACTTATTTTCCTAACAAGACAACCTCAATGATAAGATGCACACTGTTTTCCATGCATTTCTTGCTAAAAGAGCTAAGATCGTGATTATCTTTATTGCTGAATGAGCTAGGTGGCTATTCAACTCCGATCTAAAAGAAACACACTAATTTTATGTAGAAACACCGTTATTTTGTCTCCTAACTCATTTTCCTAAAAAGACAACCTCAATGATAAGACGAACACTGTTTTCCATGCATTTCTTGCTAAAAGAGCTAAGATCGTGATTATCTCTGTTGCAGAATGAGCTAGGGGGCTATTCAACTCCGATCTAAAAGAGACACACTAACTTAATGTAGAAACACGTTATTTTTTCTCCTAACTCATTTTCCTAACAAGACAACCTCAATGATAAGACGAACACTGTTTTCCATGCATTTCTTTCTAAAAGAGCTAAGATCGTGATTATCTCTGTTGCTGAATGAGCTAGGGGGCTATTCAACTCCGATCTAAAAGAGACACACTAACTTAATGTAGAAACACCGTTATTTTGTCTCCTAACTCATTTTCCTAACAAGACAACCTCAATGATAAGACGCACACTGTTTTCCATGCATTTCTTGCTAAAAGAGCTAAGATCGTGATTATCTCTGTTGCTGAATGAGCTAGGGGGCTAATTCAAATCCGATCTAAAAGAGACACACTAACTTAATGTAGAAACACCGTTATTTTGTCTCCTAACTCATTTTCCTAACAAGACAACCTCAATGATAAGACGCACACTGTTTTCCATGCATTTCTTGCTAAAAGAGCTAAGATCGTGATTATCTCTGTTGCTGAATGAGCTAGGGGGCTAATTCAACTCCGATCTAAAAGAGACACACTAACATAATGTAGAAACACCGTTATTTTGTCTCCTAACTCATTTTCCTAACAAGACAACCTCAATGATAAGACGAACACTGTTTTCCATGCATTTCTTGCTAAAAGAGCTAAGATCGTGATTATCTCTGTTGCTGAATGAGCTAGGGGGCTAATTCAACTCCGATCTAAAAGAGACACACTAACCTAATGTAGAAACACCGTTATTTTGTCTCCTAACTAATTTTCCTAACAAGACAACCTCAATGATAAGACGAACACTGTTTTCCATGCATTTCTTGCTAAAAGAGCTAAGATCGTGATTATCTCTGTTGCTGAATGAGCTAGGGGGCTAATTCAACTCCGATCTAAAAGAGACACACTAACTTAATGTAGAAACACTGTTATTTTGTCTCCTAACTCATTTTCCTAACAAGACAACCTCAATGATAAGACGCACACTGTTTTCCATGCATTTCTTGCTAAAAGAGCTAAGATCGTGATTATCTCTGTTGCTGAATGAGCTAGGGGGCTAATTCAACTCCGATCTAAAAGAGACACACTAACTTAATGTAGAAACACCGATATTTTGTCTCCTAACTCATTTTCCTAACAAGACAACCTCAATGATAAGATGCACACTGTTTTCCATGCATTTCTTGCTAAAAGAGCTAAGATCGTGATTATCTTTATTGCTGAATGAGCTAGGTGGCTATTCAACTCCGATCTAAAAAAAACACACTAATTTTATGTAGAAACACCGTTATTTTGTCTCCTAACTCATTTTCCTAAAAAGACAACCTCAATGATAAGACGAACACTGTTTTCCATGCATTTCTTGCTAAAAGAGCTAAGATCGTGATTATCTCTGTTGCAGAATGAGCTAGGGGGCTATTCAACTCCGATCTAAAAGAGACACACTAACTTAATGTAGAAACACGTTATTTTTTCTCCTAACTCATTTTCCTAACAAGACAACCTCAATGATAAGACGAACACTGTTTTCCATGCATTTCTTTCTAAAAGAGCTAAGATCGTGATTATCTCTGTTGCTGAATGAGCTAGGGGGCTATTCAACTCCGATCTAAAAGAGACACACTAACTTAATGTAGAAACACCGTTATTTTGTCTCCTAACTCATTTTCCTAACAAGACAACCTCAATGATAAGACGCACACTGTTTTCCATGCATTTCTTGCTAAAAGAGCTAAGATCGTGATTATCTCTGTTGCTGAATGAGCTAGGGGGCTAATTCAAATCCGATCTAAAAGAGACACACTAACTTAATGTAGAAACACCGTTATTTTGTCTCCTAACTCATTTTCCTAACAAGACAACCTCAATGATAAGACGCACACTGTTTTCCATGCATTTCTTGCTAAAAGAGCTAAGATCGTGATTATCTCTGTTGCTGAATGAGCTAGGGGGCTAATTCAACTCCGATCTAAAAGAGACACACTAACATAATGTAGAAACACCGTTATTTTGTCTCCTAACTCATTTTCCTAACAAGACAACCTCAATGATAAGACGAACACTGTTTTCCATGCATTTCTTGCTAAAAGAGCTAAGATCGTGATTATCTCTGTTGCTGAATGAGCTAGGGGGCTAATTCAACTCCGATCTAAAAGAGACACACTAACCTAATGTAGAAACACCGTTATTTTGTCTCCTAACTAATTTTCCTAACAAGACAACCTCAATGATAAGACGAACACTGTTTTCCATGCATTTCTTGCTAAAAGAGCTAAGATCGTGATTATCTCTGTTGCTGAATGAGCTAGGGGGCTAATTCAACTCCGATCTAAAAGAGACACACTAACTTAATGTAGAAACACTGTTATTTTGTCTCCTAACTCATTTTCCTAACAAGACAACCTCAATGATAAGACGCACACTGTTTTCCATGCATTTCTTGCTAAAAGAGCTAAGATCGTGATTATATCTGTTGCTGAATGAGCTAGGGGGCTAATTCAACTCCGATCTAAAAGAGACACACTAACTTAATGTAGAAACACCGATATTTTGTCTCCTAACTCATTTTCCTAACAAGACAACCTCAATGATAAGATGCACACTGTTTTCCATGCATTTCTTGCTAAAAGAGCTAAGATCGTGATTATCTTTATTGCTGAATGAGCTAGGTGGCTATTCAACTCCGATCTAAAGGAAACACACTAATTTTATGTAGAAACACCGTTATTTTGTCTCCTAACTCATTTTCCTAAAAAGACAACCTCAATGATAAGACGAACACTGTTTTCCATGCATTTCTTGCTAAAAGAGCTAAGATCGTGATTATCTCTGTTGCAGAATGAGCTAGGGGGCTATTCAACTCCGATCTAAAAGAGACACACTAACTTAATGTAGAAACACCGTTATTTTGTCTCCTAACTCATTTTCCTAACAAGACAACCTCAATGATAAGACGCACACTTTTTTCCATGCATTTCTTGCTAAAAGAGCTAAGATCGTGATTATCTCTGTTGCTGAATGAGCCAGGGGGCTAATTCAACTCCGATCTAAAAGAGACACACTAACTTAATGTAGAAACACGTTATTTTTTCTCCTAACTCATTTTCCTAACAAGACAACCTCAATGATAAGACGAACACTGTTTTCCATGCATTTCTTGCTAAAAGAGCTAAGATCGTGATTATATCTGTTGCTGAATGAGCTAGGGGGCTATTCAACTCCGATCTAAAAGAGACACACTAACTTAATGTAGAAACACCGTTATTTTGTCTCCTAAATCATTTTCCTAACAAGACAACCTCAATGATAAGACGCACACTGTTTTCCATGCATTTCTTGCAAAAAGAGCTAAGATCATGATTATCTTTATTGCTGAATGAGCTAGGTGGCTATTCAACTCCGATCTAAAAGAAACACGCTAACTTTATGTAGAAACACCGTTATTTTGTCTTCTAACTCATTTTCCTAACACGACAACCTCAATGATAAGACGCACACTGTTTTCCATGCATTTCTTGCTAAAAGAGCTAAGATCGTGATTATCTCTGTTGCTGAATGAGCTAGGGGGCTAATTCAACTCCGATCTAAAAGAGACACACTAACTTAATGTAGAAACACCGATATTTTGTCTCCTAACTTATTTTCCTAACAAGACAACCTCAATGATAAGATGCACACTGTTTTCCATGCATTTCTTGCTAAAAGAGCTACGATCGTGATTATCTTTATTGCTGAATGAGCTAGGTGGCTATTCAACTCCGATCTAAAAGAAACACACTAATTTTATGTAGAAACACCGTTATTTTGTCTCCTAACTCATTTTCCTAAAAAGACAACCTCAATGATAAGACGAACACTGTTTTCCATGCATTTCTTGCTAAAAGAGCTAAGATCGTGATTATCTCTGTTGCAGAATGAGCTAGGGGGCTATTCAACTCCGATCTAAAAGAGACACACTAACTTAATGTAGAAACACGTTATTTTTTCTCCTAACTCATTTTCCTAACAAGACAACCTCAATGATAAGACGAACACTGTTTTCCATGCATTTCTTTCTAAAAGAGCTAAGATCGTGATTATCTCTGTTGCTGAATGAGCTAGGGGGCTATTCAACTCCGATCTAAAAGAGACACACTAACTTAATGTAGAAACACCGTTATTTTGTCTCCTAACTCATTTTCCTAACAAGACAACCTCAATGATAAGACGCACACTGTTTTCCATGCATATCTTGCTAAAAGAGCTAAGATCGTGATTATCTCTGTTGCTGAATGAGCTAGGGGGCTAATTCAAATCCGATCTAAAAGAGACACACTAACTTAATGTAGAAACACCGTTATTTTGTCTCCTAACTCATTTTCCTAACAAGACAACCTCAATGATAAGACGCACACTGTTTTCCATGCATTTCTTGCTAAAAGAGCTAAGATCGTGATTATCTCTGTTGCTGAATGAGCTAGGGGGCTAATTCAACTCCGATCTAAAAGAGACACACTAACATAATGTAGAAACACCGTTATTTTGTCTCCTAACTCATTTTCCTAACAAGACAACCTCAATGATAAGACGAACACTGTTTTCCATGCATTTCTTGCTAAAAGAGCTAAGATCGTGATTATCTCTGTTGCTGAATGAGCTAGGGGGCTAATTCAACTCCGATCTAAAAGAGACACACTAACCTAATGTAGAAAGACCGTTATTTTGTCTCCTAACTCATTTTCCTAACAAGACAACCTCAATGATAAGACGAACACTGTTTTCCATGCATTTCTTGCTAAAAGAGCTAAGATCGTGATTATCTCTGTTGCTGAATGAGCTAGGGGGCTAATTCAACTCCGATCTAAAAGAGACACACTAACTTAATGTAGAAACACTGTTATTTTGTCTCCTAACTCATTTTCCTAACAAGACAACCTCAATGATAAGACGCACACTGTTTTCCATGCATTTCTTGCTAAAAGAGCTAAGATCGTGATTATCTCTGTTGCTGAATGAGCTAGGGGGCTAATTCAACTCCGATCTAAAAGAGACACACTAACTTAATGTAGAAACACCGATATTTTGTCTCCTAACTCATTTTCCTAACAAGACAACCTCAATGATAAGATGCACACTGTTTTCCATGCATTTCTTGCTAAAAGAGCTAAGATCGTGATTATCTTTATTGCTGAATGAGCTAGGTGGCTATTCAACTCCGATCTAAAAGAAACACACTAATTTTATGTAGAAACACCGTTATTTTGTCTCCTAACTCATTTTCCTAAAAAGACAACCTCAATGATAGGACGAACACTGTTTTCCATGCATTTCTTGCTAAAAGAGCTAAGATCGTGATTATCTCTGTTGCAGAATGAGCTAGGGGGCTATTCAACTCCGATCTAAAAGAGACACACTAACTTAATGTAGAAACACCGTTATTTTGTCTCCTAACTCATTTTCCTAACAAGACAACCTCAATGATAAGACGCACACTGTTTTCCATGCATTTCTTGCTAAAAGAGCTAAGATTGTGATTATCTCTGTTGCTGAATGAGCTAGGGGGCTAATTCAACTCCGATCTAAAAGAGACACACTAACCTAATGTAGAAACACCGTTATTTTGTCTCCTAACTAATTTTCCTAACAAGACAACCTCAATGATAAGACGAACACTGTTTTCCATGCATTTCTTGCTAAAAGAGCTAAGATCGTGATTATCTCTGTTGCAGAATGAGCTAGGGGGCTATTCAACTCCGATCTAAAAGAGACACACTAACTTAATGTAGAAACACGTTATTTTTTCTCCTAACTCATTTTCCTAACAAGACAACCTCAATGATAAGACGAACACTGTTTTCCATGCATTTCTTGCTAAAAGAGCTAAGATCGTGATTATCTCTGTTGCTGAATGAGCTAGGGGGCTATTCAACTCCGATCTAAAAGAGACACACTAACTTAATGTAGAAACACCGTTATTTTGTCTCCTAACTCATTTTCCTAACAAGACAACCTCAATGATAAGACGCACACTGTTTTCCATGCATTTCTTGCTAAAAGAGCTAAGATCGTGATTATCTCTGTTGCTGAATGAGCTAGGGGGCTAATTCAAATCCGATCTAAAAGAGACACACTAACTTAATGTAGAAACACCGTTATTTTGTCTCCTAACTCATTTTCCTAACAAGACAACCTCAATGATAAGACGCACACTGTTTTCCATGCATTTCTTGCTAAAAGAGCTAAGATCGTGATTATCTCTGTTGCTGAATGAGCTAGGGGGCTAATTCAACTCCGATCTAAAAGAGACACACTAACATAATGTAGAAACACCGTTATTTTGTCTCCTAACTAATTTTCCTAACAAGACAACCTCAATGATAAGACGAACACTGTTTTCCATGCATTTCTTGCTAAAAGAGCTAAGATCGTGATTATCTCTGTTGCTGAATGAGCTAGGGGGCTAATTCAACTCCGATCTAAAAGAGACACACTAACTTAATGTAGAAACACTGTTATTTTGTCTCCTAACTCATTTTCCTAACAAGACAACCTCAATGATGAGACGCACACTGTTTTCCATGCATTTCTTGCTAAAAGAGCTAAGATCGTGATTATCTCTGTTGCTGAATGAGCTAGGGGGCTAATTCAACTCCGATCTAAAAGAGACACACTAACTTAATGTAGAAACACCGATATTTTGTCTCCTAACTCATTTTCCTAACAAGACAACCTCAATGATAAGATGCACACTGTTTTCCATGCATTTCTTGCTAAAAGAGCTAAGATCGTGATTATCTTTATTGCTGAATGAGCTAGGTGGCTATTCAACTCCGATCTAAAAGAAACACACTAATTTTATGTAGAAACACCGTTATTTTGTCTCCTAACTCATTTTCCTAAAAAGACAACCTCAATGATAAGACGAACACTGTTTTCCATGCATTTCTTGCTAAAAGAGCTAAGATCGTGATTATCTCTGTTGCAGAATGAGCTAGGGGGCTATTCAACTCCGATCTAAAAGAGACACACTAACTTAATGTAGAAACACCGTTATTTTGTCTCCTAACTCATTTTCCTAACAAGACAACCTCAATGATAAGACGCACACTTTTTTCCATGCATTTCTTGCTAAAAGAGCTAAGATCGTGATTATCTCTGTTGCTGAATGAGCCAGGGGGCTAATTCAACTCCGATCTAAAAGAGACACACTAACTTAATGTAGAAACACGTTATTTTTTCTCCTAACTCATTTTCCTAACAAGACAACCTCAATGATAAGACGAACACTGTTTTCCATGCATTTCTTGCTAAAAGAGCTAAGATCGTGATTATATCTGTTGCTGAATGAGCTAGGGGGCTATTCAACTCCGATCTAAAAGAGACACACTAACTTAATGTAGAAACACCGTTATTTTGTCTCCTAAATCATTTTCCTAACAAGACAACCTCAATGATAAGACGCACACTGTTTTCCATGCATTTCTTGCAAAAAGAGCTAAGATCATGATTATCTTTATTGCTGAATGAGCTAGGTGGCTATTCAACTCCGATCTAAAAGAAACACGCTAACTTTATGTAGAAACACCGTTATTTTGTCTTCTAACTCATTTTCCTAACACGACAACCTCAATGATAAGACGCACACTGTTTTCCATGCATTTCTTGCTAAAAGAGCTAAGATCGTGATTATCTCTGTTGCTGAATGAGCTAGGGGGCTAATTCAACTCCGATCTAAAAGAGACACACTAACTTAATGTAGAAACACCGATATTTTGTCTCCTAACTTATTTTCCTAACAAGACAACCTCAATGATAAGATGCACACTGTTTTCCATGCATTTCTTGCTAAAAGAGCTACGATCGTGATTATCTTTATTGCTGAATGAGCTAGGTGGCTATTCAACTCCGATCTAAAAGAAACACACTAATTTTATGTAGAAACACCGTTATTTTGTCTCCTAACTCATTTTCCTAAAAAGACAACCTCAATGATAAGACGAACACTGTTTTCCATGCATTTCTTGCTAAAAGAGCTAAGATCGTGATTATCTCTGTTGCAGAATGAGCTAGGGGGCTATTCAACTCCGATCTAAAAGAGACACACTAACTTAATGTAGAAACACGTTATTTTTTCTCCTAACTCATTTTCCTAACAAGACAACCTCAATGATAAGACGAACACTGTTTTCCATGCATTTCTTTCTAAAAGAGCTAAGATCGTGATTATCTCTGTTGCTGAATGAGCTAGGGGGCTATTCAACTCCGATCTAAAAGAGACACACTAACTTAATGTAGAAACACCGTTATTTTGTCTCCTAACTCATTTTCCTAACAAGACAACCTCAATGATAAGACGCACACTGTTTTCCATGCATTTCTTGCTAAAAGAGCTAAGATCGTGATTATCTCTGTTGCTGAATGAGCTAGGGGGCTAATTCAAATCCGATCTAAAAGAGACACACTAACTTAATGTAGAAACACCGTTATTTTGTCTCCTAACTCATTTTCCTAACAAGACAACCTCAATGATAAGACGCACACTGTTTTCCATGCATTTCTTGCTAAAAGAGCTAAGATCGTGATTATCTCTGTTGCTGAATGAGCTAGGGGGCTAATTCAACTCCGATCTAAAAGAGACACACTAACATAATGTAGAAACACCGTTATTTTGTCTCCTAACTCATTTTCCTAACAAGACAACCTCAATGATAAGACGAACACTGTTTTCCATGCATTTCTTGCTAAAAGAGCTAAGATCGTGATTATCTCTGTTGCTGAATGAGCTAGGGGGCTAATTCAACTCCGATCTAAAAGAGACACACTAACCTAATGTAGAAACACCGTTATTTTGTCTCCTAACTCATTTTCCTAACAAGACAACCTCAATGATAAGACGAACACTGTTTTCCATGCATTTCTTGCTAAAAGAGCTAAGATCGTGATTATCTCTGTTGCTGAATGAGCTAGGGGGCTAATTCAACTCCGATCTAAAAGAGACACACTAACTTAATGTAGAAACACTGTTATTTTGTCTCCTAACTCATTTTCCTAACAAGACAACCTCAATGATAAGACGCACACTGTTTTCCATGCATTTCTTGCTAAAAGAGCTAAGATCGTGATTATCTCTGTTGCTGAATGAGCTAGGGGGCTAATTCAACTCCGATCTAAAAGAGACACACTAACTTAATGTAGAAACACCGATATTTTGTCTCCTAACTCATTTTCCTAACAAGACAACCTCAATGATAAGATGCACACTGTTTTCCATGCATTTCTTGCTAAAAGAGCTAAGATCGTGATTATCTTTATTGCTGAATGAGCTAGGTGGCTATTCAACTCCGATCTAAAAGAAACACACTAATTTTATGTAGAAACACCGTTATTTTGTCTCCTAACTCATTTTCCTAAAAAGACAACCTCAATGATAAGACGAACACTGTTTTCCATGCATTTCTTGCTAAAAGAGCTAAGATCGTGATTATCTCTGTTGCAGAATGAGCTAGGGGGCTATTCAACTCCGATCTAAAAGAGACACACTAACTTAATGTAGAAACACCGTTATTTTGTCTCCTAACTCATTTTCCTAACAAGACAACCTCAATGATAAGACGCACACTGTTTTCCATGCATTTCTTGCTAAAAGAGCTAAGATCGTGATTATCTCTGTTGCTGAATGAGCCAGGGGGCTAATTCAACTCCGATCTAAAAGAGACACACTAACTTAATGTAGAAACACGTTATTTTTTCTCCTAACTCATTTTCCTAACAAGACAACCTCAATGATAAGACGAACACTGTTTTCCATGCATTTCTTTCTAAAAGAGCTAAGATCGTGATTATCTCTGTTGCTGAATGAGCTAGGGGGCTATTCAACTCCGATCTAAAAGAGACACACTAACTTAATGTAGAAACACCGTTATTTTGTCTCCTAACTCATTTTCCTAAAAAGACAACCTCAATGATAAGACGAACACTGTTTTCCATGCATTTCTTGCTGAAAGAGCTAAGATCGTGATTATCTCTGTTGCTGAATGAGCTAGGGGGCTCATTCAACTCCGATCTAAAAGAGACACACTAACTTAATGTAGAAACACTGTTATTTTGTCTCCTAACTCATTTTCCTAACAAGACAACCTCAATGATAAGACGAACACTGTTTTCCATGCATTTCTTGCTAAAAGAGCTAAGATCGTGATTATCTCTGTTGCTGAATGAGCTAGGGGGCTATTCAACTCCGATCTAAAAGAGACACACTAACTTAATGTAGAAACACCGTTATTGTGTCTCCTAACTCATTTTCCTAACAAGACAACCTCAATGATAAGACGCACACTGTTTTCCATGCATTTCTTGCTAAAAGAGCTAAGATCGTGATTATCTCTGTTGCTGAATGAGCTAGGGGGCTATTCAACTCCGATCTAAAAGAGACACACTAACTTAATGTAGAAACACCGTTATTTTGTCTCCTAACTCATTTTCCTAACAAGACAACCTCAATGATAAGACGCACACTGTTTTCCATGCATTTCTTGCTAAAAGAGCTAAGATCGTGATTATCTCTGTTGCTGAATGAGCTAGGGGGCTATTCAACTCCGATCTAAAAGAGACACACTAACTTAATGTAGAAACACCGTTATTTTGTCTCCTAACTCATTTTCCTAACAAGACAACCTCAATGATAAGACGCACACTGTTTTCCATGCATTTCTTGCTAAAAGAGCTAAGATCGTGATTATCTCTGTTGCTGAATGAGCTAGGGGGCTATTCAACTCCGATCTAAAAGAGACACACTAACTTAATGTAGAAACACCGTTATTTTGTCTCCTAACTCATTTTCCTAACAAGACAACCTCAATGATAAGACGCACACTGTTTTCCATGCATTTCTTGCTAAAAGAGCTAAGATCGTGATTATCTCTGTTGCTGAATGATCTAGGGGGCAAAATCAACTCCGATCTAAAAGAGACACACTAACTTAATGTAGAAACACCGTTATTTTGTCTCCTAACTCATTTTCCTAACAAGACAACCTCAATGATAAGACGCACACTGTTTTCCATGCATTTCTTGCTAAAAGAGCTAAGATAGTGATTATCTTTATTGCTGAATGAGCCAGGGGGCTATTCAACTCCGATCTAAAAGAGACACACTAGCTTAATGTAGAAACACCGTTATTGTGTCTCCTAACTCATTTTCCTAACAAGACAACCTCAATGATAAGACGAACACTGTTTTCCATGCATTTCTTGCTAAAAGAGCTAAGATCGTGATTATCTCTGTTGCAGAATGAGCTAGGGGGCTATTCAACTCCGATCTAAAAGAGACACACTAACTTAATGTAGAAACACCGTTATTTCGTCTCCTAAATCATTTTCCTAACAAGACAACCTCAATGATAAGACGCACACTGTTTTCCATGCATTTCTTGCTAAAAGAGCTAAGATCGTGATTATCTCTGTTGCTGAATGAGCTTGGGGGCTAATTCAACTCCGATCTTAAAGAGACACACTAACTTAATGTAGAAACACCAATATTTTGTCTCCTAACTCATTTTCCTAACAAGACAACCTCAATGATAAGATGCACACTGTTTTCCATGCATTTCTTGCTAAAAGAGCTAAGATCATGATTATCTTTATTGCTGAATGAGCTAGGTGGCTATTCAACTCCGATCTAAAAGAAACACGCTAACTTTATGTAGAAACACCGTTATTTTGTCTTCTAACTAATTTTCCTAACACGACAACCTCAATGATAAGACGCACACTGTTTTCCATGCATTTCTTGCTAAAAGAGCTAAGATCGTGATTATCTCTGTTGCTGAATGAGCTAGGGGGCTAATTCAACTCCGATCTAAAAGAGACACACTAACTTAATGTAGAAACACCGTTATTTTGTCTCCTAACTCATTTTCCTAACAAGACAACCTCAATGATAAGACGCACACTGTTTTCCATGCATTTCTTGCTAAAAGAGCTAAGATCGTGATTATCTCTGTTGCTGAATGAGCTAGGGGGCTAATTCAACTCCGATCTAAAAGAGACACACTAACTTAATGTAGAAACACCGATATTTTGTCTCCTAACTCATTTTCCTAACAAGACAACCTCAATGATAAGATGCACACTGTTTTCCATGCATTTCTTGCTAAAAGAGCTAAGATCGTGATTATCTTTATTGCTGAATGAGCTAGGTGGCTACTCAACTCCGATCTAAAAGAAACACACTAATTTTATGTAGAAACACCGTTATTTTGTCTCCTAACTCATTTTCCTAAAAAGACAACCTCAATGATAAGACGAACACTGTTTTCCATGCATTTCTTGCTAAAAGAGCTAAGATCGTGATTATCTCTGTTGCAGAATGAGCTAGGGGGCTATTCAACTCCGATCTAAAAGAGACACACTAACTTAATGTAGAAACACCAGTATTTTGTCTCCTAACTCATTTTCCTAACAAGACAACCTCAATGATAAGACGCACACTGTTTTCCATGCATTTCTTGCTAAAAGAGCTAAGATCGTGATTATCTCTGTTGCTGAATGATCTAGGGGGCTAAATCAACTCCGATCTAAAAGAGACACACTAACTTAATGTAGAAACATCGTTATTTTGTCTCCTAACTCATTTTCCTAACAAGACAACCTCAATGATAAGACGCACACTGTTTTCCATGCATTTCTTGCTAAAAGAGCTAAGATAGTGATTATCTTTATTGCTGAATGAGCCACGGGGCTATTCAACTCCGATCTAAAAGAGACACACTAGCTTAATGTAGAAACACCGTTATTGTGTCTCCTAACTCATTTTCCTAACAAGACAACCTCAATGAAAAGACGAACACTGTTTTCCATGCATTTCTTGCTAAAAGAGCTAAGATCGTGATTATCTCTGTTGGTGAATGAGCTAGGGGGCTCATTCAACTCCGATCTAAAAGAGACACACTAACTTAATGTAGAAACACCGTTATTTTGTCTCCTAACTCATTTTCCTAACAAGACAACCTCAATGATAAGACGCACACTGTTTTCCATGCATTTCTTGCTAAAAGAGCTAAGATCGTGATTATCTCTGTTGCTGAATGAGCTAGGGGGCTAATTCAACTCCGTTCTTAAAGAGACACACTAACTTAATGTAGAAACACCAATATTTTGTCTCCTAACTCATTTTCCTAACAAGACAACCTCAATGATAAGATGCACACTGTTTTCCATGCATTTCTTGCTAAAAGAGCTAAGATCATGATTATCTTTATTGCTGAATGAGCTAGGTGGCTATTCAACTCCGATCTAAAAGAAACACGCTAACTTAATGTAGAAACACCAATATTTTGTCTCCTAACTCATTTTCCTAACAAGACAACCTCAATGATAAGATGCACACTGTTTTCCATGCATTTCTTGCTAAAAGAGCTACGATCGTGATTATCTTTATTGCTGAATGAGCTAGGTGGCTATTCAACTCCGATCTAAAAGAAACACACTAATTTTATGTAGAAACACCGTTATTTTGTCTCCTAACTCATTTTCCTAAAAAGACAACCTCAATGATAAGACGAACACTGTTTTCCATGCATTTCTTGCTAAAAGAGCTAAGATCGTGATTATCTCTGTTGCAGAATGAGCTAGGGGGCTATTCAACTCCGATCTAAAAGAGACACACTAACTTAATGTAGAAACACGTTATTTTTTCTCCTAACTCATTTTCCTAACAAGACAACCTCAATGATAAGACGAACACTGTTTTCCATGCATTTCTTTCTAAAAGAGCTAAGATCGTGATTATCTCTGTTGCTGAATGAGCTAGGGGGCTATTCAACTCCGATCTAAAAGAGACACACTAACTTAATGTAGAAACACCGTTATTTTGTCTCCTAACTCATTTTCCTAACAAGACAACCTCAATGATAAGACGCACACTGTTTTCCATGCATTTCTTGCTAAAAGAGCTAAGATCGTGATTATCTCTGTTGCTGAATGAGCTAGGGGGCTAATTCAAATCCGATCTAAAAGAGACACACTAACTTAATGTAGAAACACCGTTATTTTGTCTCCTAACTCATTTTCCTAACAAGACAACCTCAATGATAAGACGCACACTGTTTTCCATGCATTTCTTGCTAAAAGAGCTAAGATCGTGATTATCTCTGTTGCTGAATGAGCTAGGGGGCTAATTCAACTCCGATCTAAAAGAGACACACTAACATAATGTAGAAACACCGTTATTTTGTCTCCTAACTCATTTTCCTAACAAGACAACCTCAATGATAAGACGAACACTGTTTTCCATGCATTTCTTGCTAAAAGAGCTAAGATCGTGATTATCTCTGTTGCTGAATGAGCTAGGGGGCTAATTCAACTCCGATCTAAAAGAGACACACTAACCTAATGTAGAAACACCGTTATTTTGTCTCCTAACTCATTTTCCTAACAAGACAACCTCAATGATAAGACGAACACTGTTTTCCATGCATTTCTTGCTAAAAGAGCTAAGATCGTGATTATCTCTGTTGCTGAATGAGCTAGGGGGCTAATTCAACTCCGATCTAAAAGAGACACACTAACTTAATGTAGAAACACTGTTATTTTGTCTCCTAACTCATTTTCCTAACAAGACAACCTCAATGATAAGACGCACACTGTTTTCCATGCATTTCTTGCTAAAAGAGCTAAGATCGTGATTATCTCTGTTGCTGAATGAGCTAGGGGGCTAATTCAACTCCGATCTAAAAGAGACACACTAACTTAATGTAGAAACACCGATATTTTGTCTCCTAACTCATTTTCCTAACAAGACAACCTCAATGATAAGATGCACACTGTTTTCCATGCATTTCTTGCTAAAAGAGCTAAGATCGTGATTATCTTTATTGCTGAATGAGCTAGGTGGCTATTCAACTCCGATCTAAAAGAAACACACTAATTTTATGTAGAAACACCGTTATTTTGTCTCCTAACTCATTTTCCTAAAAAGACAACCTCAATGATAAGACGAACACTGTTTTCCATGCATTTCTTGCTAAAAGAGCTAAGATCGTGATTATCTCTGTTGCAGAATGAGCTAGGGGGCTATTCAACTCCGATCTAAAAGAGACACACTAACTTAATGTAGAAACACCGTTATTTTGTCTCCTAACTCATTTTCCTAACAAGACAACCTCAATGATAAGACGCACACTGTTTTCCATGCATTTCTTGCTAAAAGAGCTAAGATCGTGATTATCTCTGTTGCTGAATGAGCCAGGGGGCTAATTCAACTCCGATCTAAAAGAGACACACTAACTTAATGTAGAAACACGTTATTTTTTCTCCTAACTCATTTTCCTAACAAGACAACCTCAATGATAAGACGAACACTGTTTTCCATGCATTTCTTTCTAAAAGAGCTAAGATCGTGATTATCTCTGTTGCTGAATGAGCTAGGGGGCTATTCAACTCCGATCTAAAAGAGACACACTAACTTAATGTAGAAACACCGTTATTTTGTCTCCTAACTCATTTTCCTAAAAAGACAACCTCAATGATAAGACGAACACTGTTTTCCATGCATTTCTTGCTGAAAGAGCTAAGATCGTGATTATCTCTGTTGCTGAATGAGCTAGGGGGCTCATTCAACTCCGATCTAAAAGAGACACACTAACTTAATGTAGAAACACTGTTATTTTGTCTCCTAACTCATTTTCCTAACAAGACAACCTCAATGATAAGACGAACACTGTTTTCCATGCATTTCTTGCTAAAAGAGCTAAGATCGTGATTATCTCTGTTGCTGAATGAGCTAGGGGGCTATTCAACTCCGATCTAAAAGAGACACACTAACTTAATGTAGAAACACCGTTATTGTGTCTCCTAACTCATTTTCCTAACAAGACAACCTCAATGATAAGACGCACACTGTTTTCCATGCATTTCTTGCTAAAAGAGCTAAGATCGTGATTATCTCTGTTGCTGAATGAGCTAGGGGGCTATTCAACTCCGATCTAAAAGAGACACACTAACTTAATGTAGAAACACCGTTATTTTGTCTCCTAACTCATTTTCCTAACAAGACAACCTCAATGATAAGACGCACACTGTTTTCCATGCATTTCTTGCTAAAAGAGCTAAGATCGTGATTATCTCTGTTGCTGAATGAGCTAGGGGGCTATTCAACTCCGATCTAAAAGAGACACACTAACTTAATGTAGAAACACCGTTATTTTGTCTCCTAACTCATTTTCCTAACAAGACAACCTCAATGATAAGACGCACACTGTTTTCCATGCATTTCTTGCTAAAAGAGCTAAGATCGTGATTATCTCTGTTGCTGAATGAGCTAGGGGGCTATTCAACTCCGATCTAAAAGAGACACACTAACTTAATGTAGAAACACCGTTATTTTGTCTCCTAACTCATTTTCCTAACAAGACAACCTCAATGATAAGACGCACACTGTTTTCCATGCATTTCTTGCTAAAAGAGCTAAGATCGTGATTATCTCTGTTGCTGAATGATCTAGGGGGCAAAATCAACTCCGATCTAAAAGAGACACACTAACTTAATGTAGAAACACCGTTATTTTGTCTCCTAACTCATTTTCCTAACAAGACAACCTCAATGATAAGACGCACACTGTTTTCCATGCATTTCTTGCTAAAAGAGCTAAGATAGTGATTATCTTTATTGCTGAATGAGCCAGGGGGCTATTCAACTCCGATCTAAAAGAGACACACTAGCTTAATGTAGAAACACCGTTATTGTGTCTCCTAACTCATTTTCCTAACAAGACAACCTCAATGATAAGACGAACACTGTTTTCCATGCATTTCTTGCTAAAAGAGCTAAGATCGTGATTATCTCTGTTGCAGAATGAGCTAGGGGGCTATTCAACTCCGATCTAAAAGAGACACACTAACTTAATGTAGAAACACCGTTATTTCGTCTCCTAAATCATTTTCCTAACAAGACAACCTCAATGATAAGACGCACACTGTTTTCCATGCATTTCTTGCTAAAAGAGCTAAGATCGTGATTATCTCTGTTGCTGAATGAGCTAGGGGGCTAATTCAACTCCGATCTTAAAGAGACACACTAACTTAATGTAGAAACACCAATATTTTGTCTCCTAACTCATTTTCCTAACAAGACAACCTCAATGATAAGATGCACACTGTTTTCCATGCATTTCTTGCTAAAAGAGCTAAGATCATGATTATCTTTATTGCTGAATGAGCTAGGTGGCTATTCAACTCCGATCTAAAAGAAACACGCTAACTTTATGTAGAAACACCGTTATTTTGTCTTCTAACTAATTTTCCTAACACGACAACCTCAATGATAAGACGCACACTGTTTTCCATGCATTTCTTGCTAAAAGAGCTAAGATCGTGATTATCTCTGTTGCTGAATGAGCTAGGGGGCTAATTCAACTCCGATCTAAAAGAGACACACTAACTTAATGTAGAAACACCGTTATTTTGTCTCCTAACTCATTTTCCTAACAAGACAACCTCAATGATAAGACGCACACTGTTTTCCATGCATTTCTTGCTAAAAGAGCTAAGATCGTGATTATCTCTGTTGCTGAATGAGCTAGGGGGCTAATTCAACTCCGATCTAAAAGAGACACACTAACTTAATGTAGAAACACCGATATTTTGTCTCCTAACTCATTTTCCTAACAAGACAACCTCAATGATAAGATGCACACTGTTTTCCATGCATTTCTTGCTAAAAGAGCTAAGATCGTGATTATCTTTATTGCTGAATGAGCTAGGTGGCTATTCAACTCCGATCTAAAAGAAACACACTAATTTTATGTAGAAACACCGTTATTTTGTCTCCTAACTCATTTTCCTAAAAAGACAACCTCAATGATAAGACGAACACTGTTTTCCATGCATTTCTTGCTAAAAGAGCTAAGATCGTGATTATCTCTGTTGCAGAATGAGCTAGGGGGCTATTCAACTCCGATCTAAAAGAGACACACTAACTTAATGTAGAAACACCAGTATTTTGTCTCCTAACTCATTTTCCTAACAAGACAACCTCAATGATAAGACGCACACTGTTTTCCATGCATTTCTTGCTAAAAGAGCTAAGATCGTGATTATCTCTGTTGCTGAATGATCTAGGGGGCTAAATCAACTCCGATCTAAAAGAGACACACTAACTTAATGTAGAAACATCGTTATTTTGTCTCCTAACTCATTTTCCTAACAAGACAACCTCAATGATAAGACGCACACTGTTTTCCATGCATTTCTTGCTAAAAGAGCTAAGATAGTGATTATCTTTATTGCTGAATGAGCCACGGGGCTATTCAACTCCGATCTAAAAGAGACACACTAGCTTAATGTAGAAACACCGTTATTGTGTCTCCTAACTCATTTTCCTAACAAGACAACCTCAATGAAAAGACGAACACTGTTTTCCATGCATTTCTTGCTAAAAGAGCTAAGATCGTGATTATCTCTGTTGGTGAATGAGCTAGGGGGCTCATTCAACTCCGATCTAAAAGAGACACACTAACTTAATGTAGAAACACCGTTATTTTGTCTCCTAACTCATTTTCCTAACAAGACAACCTCAATGATAAGACGCACACTGTTTTCCATGCATTTCTTGCTAAAAGAGCTAAGATCGTAATTATCTCTGTTGCTGAATGAGCTAGGGGGCTAATTCAACTCCGTTCTTAAAGAGACACACTAACTTAATGTAGAAACACCAATATTTTGTCTCCTAACTCATTTTCCTAACAAGACAACCTCAATGATAAGATGCACACTGTTTTCCATGCATTTCTTGCTAAAAGAGCTAAGATCATGATTATCTTTATTGCTGAATGAGCTAGGTGGCTATTCAACTCCGATCTAAAAGAAACACGCTAACTTTATGTAGAAACACCGTTATTTTGTCTTCTAACTAATTTTCCTAACACGACAACCTCAATGATAAGACGCACACTGTTTTCCATGCATTTCTTGCTAAAAGAGCTAAGATCGTGATTATCTCTGTTGCTGAATGAGCTAGGGGGCTAATTCAACTCCGATCTAAAAGAGACACACTAACTTAATGTAGAAACACCGTTATTTTGTCTCCTAACACATTTTCCTAACAAGACAACCTCAATGATAAGACGCACACTGTTTTCCATGCATTTCTTGCTAAAAGAGCTAAGATCGTGATTATCTCTGTTGCTGAATGAGCTAGGGGGCTATTCAACTCCGATCTAAAAGAGACACACTAACTTAATGTAGAAACACCGTTATTTTGTCTCCTAACTCATTTTCCTAACAAGACAACCTCAATGATAAGACGCACACTGTTTTCCATGCATTTCTTCCTAAAAGAGCTAAGATCGTGATTATCTCTGTTGCTGAATGAGCTAGGGGGCTAATTCAAATCCGATCTAAAAGAGACACACTAACTTAATGTAGAAACACCGTTATTTTGTCTCCTAACTCATTTTCCTAACAAGACAACCTCAATGATAAGACGCACACTGTTTTCCATGCATTTCTTGCTAAAAGAGCTAAGATCGTGATTATCTCTGTTGCTGAATGAGCTAGGAGGCTATTCAACTCTAATCTAAGAGAGACTCACTAACTTCATGTAGGAACACCGTTACTTTGTCTCCTAACTCATTTTCCTAACAAGACAACCTCAATGATAAGACGCACACTGTTTTCCATGCATTTCTTGCTAAAAGAGCTAAGATCGTGATTATCTCTGTTGCTGAATGAGCTAGGGGGCTAATTCAACTCCGATCTAAAAGAGACACACTAACTTAATGTAGAAACACCGTTATTTTGTCTCCTAACTCATTTTCCTAATAAGGCAACCTCAATGATAAGAGGAACACTGTTTTCCATGCATTTCTTGCTAAAAGAGCTAAGATCGTGATTATCTCTGTTGCAGAATGAGCTAGGAGGCTATTCAACTCCGATCTAAAAGAGACACACTAACTTAATGTAGAAACACCGGTATTTTGTCTCCTAACTCATTTTCCTAACAAGACAACCTCAATGATAAGACGCACACTGTTTTCCATGCATTTCTTGCTAAAAGAGCTAAGATCGTGATTATCTCTGTTGCTCAATGAGCTAGGAGGCTATTCAACTCTAATCTAAGAGAGACTCACTAACTTCATGTAGGAACACTGTTACTTTGTCTCCTAACTCATTTTCCTAACAAGACAACCTCAATGATAAGACGCACACTGTTTTCCATGCATTTCTTGCTAAAAGAGCTAAGATCGTGATTATCTCTGTTGCTGAATGAGCTAGGGGGCTATTCAACTCCGATCTAAAAGAGACACACTAACTTAATGTAGAAACACCGTTATTTTGTCTCCTAACTCATTTTCCTAACAAGACAACCTCAATGATAAGACGCACACTGTTTTCCATGCATTTCTTGCTAAAAGAGCTAAGATCGTGATTATCTCTGTTGCTGAATGAGCTAGGGGGCTATTCAACTCCGATTTAAAAGAGACACACTAACTTAATGTAGAAACACCGTTATTTTGTCTCCTAACTCATTTTCCTAACAAGACAACCTCAATGATAAGACGAACACTGTTTTCCATGCATTTCTTGCTAAAAGAGCTAAGATCGTGATTATCTCTGTTGCTGAATGAGCTAGGGGGCTAATTCAACTCCGATCTAAAAGAGACACACTAACTTAATGTAGAAACACCGTTATTTTGTCTCCTAACTCATTTTCCTGACAAGACAACCTCAATGATAAGACGCACACTGTTTTCCATGCATTTCTTGCTAAAAGAGCTAAGTTCGTGATTATCTCTGTTGCTGAATGAGCTAGGGGGCTAATTCAAATCCGATCTAAAAGAGACACACTAACTTAATGTAGAAACACCGTTATTTTGTCTCCTAACTCATTTTCCTAACAAGACAACCTCAATGATAAGACGCACACTGTTTTCCATGCATTTCTTGCTAAAAGAGCTAAGATCGTGATTATCTCTGTTGCTGAATGAGCTAGGGGGCTAATTCAAATCCGATCTAAAAGAGACACACTAACTTAATGTAGAAACACCGTTATTTTGTCTCCTAACTCATTTTCCTAACAAGACAACCTCAATGATAAGACGCACACTGTTTTCCATGCATTTCTTGCTAAAAGAGCTTAGATCGTGATTATCTCTGTTGCTGAATGAGCTAGGGGGCTAATTCAACTCCGATCTAAAAGAGACACACTAACATAATGTAGAAACACCGTTATTTTGTCTCCTAACTCATTTTCCTAACAAGACAACCTCAATGATAAGACGAACACTGTTTTCCATGCATTTCTTGCTAAAAGTGCTAAGATCGTGATTATCTCTG
The DNA here is from genome assembly GCF_040894005.1 of Engystomops pustulosus. Classification (NCBI taxonomy): domain Eukaryota; kingdom Metazoa; phylum Chordata; class Amphibia; order Anura; family Leptodactylidae; genus Engystomops; species Engystomops pustulosus. Next base: position 70,219,903 of record NC_092419.1, read on the forward strand.
TTGCTGAATGAGCTAGGGGGCTAATTCAACTCCGATCTAAAAGAGACACACTAACTTAATGTAGAAACACCGTTATTTTGTCTCCTAACTAATTTTCCTAACAAGACAACCTCAATGATAAGACGAACACTGTTTTCCATGCATTTCTTGCTAAAAGAGCTAAGATCGTGATTATCTCTGTTGCTGAATGAGCTAGGGGGCTAATTCAACTCCGATCTAAAAGAGACACACTAACTTAATGTAGAAACACCGTTATTTTGTCTCCTAACTCATTTTCCTAACAAGACAACCTCAATGATAAGACGCACACTGTTTTCCATGCATTTCTTGCTAAAAGAGCTAAGATCGTGATTATCTTTATTGCTGAATGAGCCAAGGGGCTATTCAACTCCGATCTAAAAGAGACACACTAGCTTAATGTAGAAACACCGTTATTGTGTCTCCTAACTCATTTTCCTAACAAGACAACCTCAATGATAAGATGAACACTGTTTTCCATGCATTTCTTGCTAAAAGAGCTAAGATCGTGATTATCTCTGTTGCTGAATGAGCTAGGAGGCTATTCAACTCTAATCTAAGAGAGACTCACTAACTTCATGTAGGAACACCGTTACTTTGTCTCCTAACTCATTTTCCTAACAAGACAACCTCAATGATAAGACGCACACTGTTTTCCATGCATTTCTTGCTAAAAGAGCTAAGATCGTGATTATCTCTGTTGCTGAATGAGCTAGGGGGCTAATTCAAATCCGATCTAAAAGAGACACACTAACTTAATGTAGAAACACCGTTATTTTGTCTCCTAACTCATTTTCCTAACAAGACAACCTCAATGATAAGACGCACACTGTTTTCCATGCATTTCTTGCTAAAAGAGCTAAGATCGTGATTATCTCTGTTGCTGAATGAGCTAGGGGGCTAATTCAAATCCGATCTAAAAGAGACACACTAACTTAATGTAGAAACACCGTTATTTTGTCTCCTAACTCATTTTCCTAACAAGACAACCTCAATGATAAGACGCACACTGTTTTCCATGCATTTCTTGCTAAAAGAGCTTAGATCGTGATTATCTCTGTTGCTGAATGAGCTAGGGGGCTAATTCAACTCCGATCTAAAAGAGACACACTAACATAATGTAGAAACACCGTTATTTTGTCTCCTAACTCATTTTCCTAACAAGACAACCTCAATGATAAGACGAACACTGTTTTCCATGCATTTCTTGCTAAAAGTGCTAAGATCGTGATTATCTCTGTTGCTGAATGAGCTAGGGGGCTAATTCAACTCCGATCTAAAAGAGACACACTAACTTAATGTAGAAACACCGTTATTTTGTCTCCTAACTAATTTTCCTAACAAGACAACCTCAATGATAAGACGAACACTGTTTTCCATGCATTTCTTGCTAAAAGAGCTAAGATCGTGATTATCTCTGTTGCTGAATGAGCTAGGGGGCTAATTCAACTCCGATCTAAAAGAGACACACTAACTTAATGTAGAAACACCGTTATTTTGTCTCCTAACTCATTTTCCTAACAAGACAACCTCAATGATAAGACGCACACTGTTTTCCATGCATTTCTTGCTAAAAGAGCTAAGATCGTGATTATCTTTATTGCTGAATGAGCCAGGGGGCTATTCAACTCCGATCTAAAAGAGACACACTAGCTTAATGTAGAAACACCGTTATTGTGTCTCCTAACTCATTTTCCTAACAAGACAACCTCAATGATAAGATGAACACTGTTTTCCATGCATTTCTTGCTAAAAGAGCTAAGATCGTGATTATCTCTGTTGCTGAATGAGCTAGGGGGCTAATTCAACTCCGATCTAAAAGAGACACACTAACTTAATGTAGAAACACCGTTATTTTGTCTCCTAACACATTTTCCTAACAAGACAACCTCAATGATAAGACGCACACTGTTTTCCATGCATTTCTTGCTAAAAGAGCTAAGATAGTGATTATCTTTATTGCTGAATGAGCCAGGGGGCTATTCAACTCCGATCTAAAAGAGACACACTAGCTTAATGTAGAAACACCGTTATTGTGTCTCCTAACTCATTTTCCTAACAAGACAACCTCAATGATAAGACGAACACTGTTTTCCATGCATTTCTTGCTAAAAGAGCTAAGATCGTGATTATCTCTGTTGCAGAATGAGCTAGGGGGCTATTCAACTCCGATCTAAAAGAGACACACTAACTTAATGTAGAAACACCGTTATTTCGTCTCCTAAATCATTTTCCTAACAAGACAACCTCAATGATAAGACGCACACTGTTTTCCATGCATTTCTTGCTAAAAGAGCTAAGATCGTGATTATCTCTGTTGCTGAATGAGCTAGGGGGCTAATTCAACTCCGATCTTAAAGAGACACACTAACTTAATGTAGAAACACCAATATTTTGTCTCCTAACTCATTTTCCTAACAAGACAACCTCAATGATAAGATGCACACTGTTTTCCATGCATTTCTTGCTAAAAGAGCTAAGATCATGATTATCTTTATTGCTGAATGAGCTAGGTGGCTATTCAACTCCGATCTAAAAGAAACACGCTAACTTTATGTAGAAACACCGTTATTTTGTCTTCTAACTAATTTTCCTAACACGACAACCTCAATGATAAGACGCACACTGTTTTCCATGCATTTCTTGCTAAAAGAGCTAAGATCGTGATTATCTCTGTTGCTGAATGAGCTAGGGGGCTAATTCAACTCCGATCTAAAAGAGACACACTAACTTAATGTAGAAACACCGTTATTTTGTCTCCTAACTCATTTTCCTAACAAGACAACCTCAATGATAAGACGCACACTGTTTTCCATGCATTTCTTGCTAAAAGAGCTAAGATCGTGATTATCTCTGTTGCTGAATGAGCTAGGGGGCTAATTCAACTCCGATCTAAAAGAGACACACTAACTTAATGTAGAAACACCGATATTTTGTCTCCTAACTCATTTTCCTAACAAGACAACCTCAATGATAAGATGCACACTGTTTTCCATGCATTTCTTGCTAAAAGAGCTAAGATCGTGATTATCTTTATTGCTGAATGAGCTAGGTGGCTATTCAACTCCGATCTAAAAGAAACACACTAATTTTATGTAGAAACACCGTTATTTTGTCTCCTAACTCATTTTCCTAAAAAGACAACCTCAATGATAAGACGAACACTGTTTTCCATGCATTTCTTGCTAAAAGAGCTAAGATCGTGATTATCTCTGTTGCAGAATGAGCTAGGGGGCTATTCAACTCCGATCTAAAAGAGACACACTAACTTAATGTAGAAACACCAGTATTTTGTCTCCTAACTCATTTTCCTAACAAGACAACCTCAATGATAAGACGCACACTGTTTTCCATGCATTTCTTGCTAAAAGAGCTAAGATCGTGATTATCTCTGTTGCTGAATGATCTAGGGGGCTAAATCAACTCCGATCTAAAAGAGACACACTAACTTAATGTAGAAACATCGTTATTTTGTCTCCTAACTCATTTTCCTAACAAGACAACCTCAATGATAAGACGCACACTGTTTTCCATGCATTTCTTGCTAAAAGAGCTAAGATAGTGATTATCTTTATTGCTGAATGAGCCACGGGGCTATTCAACTCCGATCTAAAAGAGACACACTAGCTTAATGTAGAAACACCGTTATTGTGTCTCCTAACTCATTTTCCTAACAAGACAACCTCAATGAAAAGACGAACACTGTTTTCCATGCATTTCTTGCTAAAAGAGCTAAGATCGTGATTATCTCTGTTGGTGAATGAGCTAGGGGGCTCATTCAACTCCGATCTAAAAGAGACACACTAACTTAATGTAGAAACACCGTTATTTTGTCTCCTAACTCATTTTCCTAACAAGACAACCTCAATGATAAGACGCACACTGTTTTCCATGCATTTCTTGCTAAAAGAGCTAAGATCGTGATTATCTCTGTTGCTGAATGAGCTAGGGGGCTAATTCAACTCCGTTCTTAAAGAGACACACTAACTTAATGTAGAAACACCAATATTTTGTCTCCTAACTCATTTTCCTAACAAGACAACCTCAATGATAAGATGCACACTGTTTTCCATGCATTTCTTGCTAAAAGAGCTAAGATCATGATTATCTTTATTGCTGAATGAGCTAGGTGGCTATTCAACTCCGATCTAAAAGAAACACGCTAACTTTATGTAGAAACACCGTTATTTTGTCTTCTAACTAATTTTCCTAACACGACAACCTCAATGATAAGACGCACACTGTTTTCCATGCATTTCTTGCTAAAAGAGCTAAGATCGTGATTATCTCTGTTGCTGAATGAGCTAGGGGGCTAATTCAACTCCGATCTAAAAGAGACACACTAACTTAATGTAGAAACACCGTTATTTTGTCTCCTAACACATTTTCCTAACAAGACAACCTCAATGATAAGACGCACACTGTTTTCCATGCATTTCTTGCTAAAAGAGCTAAGATCGTGATTATCTCTGTTGCTGAATGAGCTAGGGGGCTATTCAACTCCGATCTAAAAGAGACACACTAACTTAATGTAGAAACACCGTTATTTTGTCTCCTAACTCATTTTCCTAACAAGACAACCTCAATGATAAGACGCACACTGTTTTCCATGCATTTCTTCCTAAAAGAGCTAAGATCGTGATTATCTCTGTTGCTGAATGAGCTAGGGGGCTAATTCAAATCCGATCTAAAAGAGACACACTAACTTAATGTAGAAACACCGTTATTTTGTCTCCTAACTCATTTTCCTAACAAGACAACCTCAATGATAAGACGCACACTGTTTTCCATGCATTTCTTGCTAAAAGAGCTAAGATCGTGATTATCTCTGTTGCTGAATGAGCTAGGAGGCTATTCAACTCTAATCTAAGAGAGACTCACTAACTTCATGTAGGAACACCGTTACTTTGTCTCCTAACTCATTTTCCTAACAAGACAACCTCAATGATAAGACGCACACTGTTTTCCATGCATTTCTTGCTAAAAGAGCTAAGATCGTGATTATCTCTGTTGCTGAATGAGCTAGGGGGCTAATTCAACTCCGATCTAAAAGAGACACACTAACTTAATGTAGAAACACCGTTATTTTGTCTCCTAACTCATTTTCCTAATAAGGCAACCTCAATGATAAGAGGAACACTGTTTTCCATGCATTTCTTGCTAAAAGAGCTAAGATCGTGATTATCTCTGTTGCAGAATGAGCTAGGAGGCTATTCAACTCCGATCTAAAAGAGACACACTAACTTAATGTAGAAACACCGGTATTTTGTCTCCTAACTCATTTTCCTAACAAGACAACCTCAATGATAAGACGCACACTGTTTTCCATGCATTTCTTGCTAAAAGAGCTAAGATCGTGATTATCTCTGTTGCTCAATGAGCTAGGAGGCTATTCAACTCTAATCTAAGAGAGACTCACTAACTTCATGTAGGAACACTGTTACTTTGTCTCCTAACTCATTTTCCTAACAAGACAACCTCAATGATAAGACGCACACTGTTTTCCATGCATTTCTTGCTAAAAGAGCTAAGATCGTGATTATCTCTGTTGCTGAATGAGCTAGGGGGCTATTCAACTCCGATCTAAAAGAGACACACTAACTTAATGTAGAAACACCGTTATTTTGTCTCCTAACTCATTTTCCTAACAAGACAACCTCAATGATAAGACGCACACTGTTTTCCATGCATTTCTTGCTAAAAGAGCTAAGATCGTGATTATCTCTGTTGCTGAATGAGCTAGGGGGCTATTCAACTCCGATTTAAAAGAGACACACTAACTTAATGTAGAAACACCGTTATTTTGTCTCCTAACTCATTTTCCTAACAAGACAACCTCAATGATAAGACGAACACTGTTTTCCATGCATTTCTTGCTAAAAGAGCTAAGATCGTGATTATCTCTGTTGCTGAATGAGCTAGGGGGCTAATTCAACTCCGATCTAAAAGAGACACACTAACTTAATGTAGAAACACCGTTATTTTGTCTCCTAACTCATTTTCCTGACAAGACAACCTCAATGATAAGACGCACACTGTTTTCCATGCATTTCTTGCTAAAAGAGCTAAGTTCGTGATTATCTCTGTTGCTGAATGAGCTAGGGGGCTAATTCAAATCCGATCTAAAAGAGACACACTAACTTAATGTAGAAACACCGTTATTTTGTCTCCTAACTCATTTTCCTAACAAGACAACCTCAATGATAAGACGCACACTGTTTTCCATGCATTTCTTGCTAAAAGAGCTAAGATCGTGATTATCTCTGTTGCTGAATGAGCTAGGGGGCTAATTCAAATCCGATCTAAAAGAGACACACTAACTTAATGTAGAAACACCGTTATTTTGTCTCCTAACTCATTTTCCTAACAAGACAACCTCAATGATAAGACGCACACTGTTTTCCATGCATTTCTTGCTAAAAGAGCTTAGATCGTGATTATCTCTGTTGCTGAATGAGCTAGGGGGCTAATTCAACTCCGATCTAAAAGAGACACACTAACATAATGTAGAAACACCGTTATTTTGTCTCCTAACTCATTTTCCTAACAAGACAACCTCAATGATAAGACGAACACTGTTTTCCATGCATTTCTTGCTAAAAGTGCTAAGATCGTGATTATCTCTGTTGCTGAATGAGCTAGGGGGCTAATTCAACTCCGATCTAAAAGAGACACACTAACTTAATGTAGAAACACCGTTATTTTGTCTCCTAACTAATTTTCCTAACAAGACAACCTCAATGATAAGACGAACACTGTTTTCCATGCATTTCTTGCTAAAAGAGCTAAGATCGTGATTATCTCTGTTGCTGAATGAGCTAGGGGGCTAATTCAACTCCGATCTAAAAGAGACACACTAACTTAATGTAGAAACACCGTTATTTTGTCTCCTAACTCATTTTCCTAACAAGACAACCTCAATGATAAGACGCACACTGTTTTCCATGCATTTCTTGCTAAAAGAGCTAAGATCGTGATTATCTTTATTGCTGAATGAGCCAAGGGGCTATTCAACTCCGATCTAAAAGAGACACACTAGCTTAATGTAGAAACACCGTTATTGTGTCTCCTAACTCATTTTCCTAACAAGACAACCTCAATGATAAGATGAACACTGTTTTCCATGCATTTCTTGCTAAAAGAGCTAAGATCGTGATTATCTCTGTTGCTGAATGAGCTAGGAGGCTATTCAACTCTAATCTAAGAGAGACTCACTAACTTCATGTAGGAACACCGTTACTTTGTCTCCTAACTCATTTTCCTAACAAGACAACCTCAATGATAAGACGCACACTGTTTTCCATGCATTTCTTGCTAAAAGAGCTAAGATCGTGATTATCTCTGTTGCTGAATGAGCTAGGGGGCTAATTCAAATCCGATCTAAAAGAGACACACTAACTTAATGTAGAAACACCGTTATTTTGTCTCCTAACTCATTTTCCTAACAAGACAACCTCAATGATAAGACGCACACTGTTTTCCATGCATTTCTTGCTAAAAGAGCTAAGATCGTGATTATCTCTGTTGCTGAATGAGCTAGGGGGCTAATTCAAATCCGATCTAAAAGAGACACACTAACTTAATGTAGAAACACCGTTATTTTGTCTCCTAACTCATTTTCCTAACAAGACAACCTCAATGATAAGACGCACACTGTTTTCCATGCATTTCTTGCTAAAAGAGCTTAGATCGTGATTATCTCTGTTGCTGAATGAGCTAGGGGGCTAATTCAACTCCGATCTAAAAGAGACACACTAACATAATGTAGAAACACCGTTATTTTGTCTCCTAACTCATTTTCCTAACAAGACAACCTCAATGATAAGACGAACACTGTTTTCCATGCATTTCTTGCTAAAAGTGCTAAGATCGTGATTATCTCTGTTGCTGAATGAGCTAGGGGGCTAATTCAACTCCGATCTAAAAGAGACACACTAACTTAATGTAGAAACACCGTTATTTTGTCTCCTAACTAATTTTCCTAACAAGACAACCTCAATGATAAGACGAACACTGTTTTCCATGCATTTCTTGCTAAAAGAGCTAAGATCGTGATTATCTCTGTTGCTGAATGAGCTAGGGGGCTAATTCAACTCCGATCTAAAAGAGACACACTAACTTAATGTAGAAACACCGTTATTTTGTCTCCTAACTCATTTTCCTAACAAGACAACCTCAATGATAAGACGCACACTGTTTTCCATGCATTTCTTGCTAAAAGAGCTAAGATCGTGATTATCTTTATTGCTGAATGAGCCAGGGGGCTATTCAACTCCGATCTAAAAGAGACACACTAGCTTAATGTAGAAACACCGTTATTGTGTCTCCTAACTCATTTTCCTAACAAGACAACCTCAATGATAAGATGAACACTGTTTTCCATGCATTTCTTGCTAAAAGAGCTAAGATCGTGATTATCTCTGTTGCTGAATGAGCTAGGGGGCTAATTCAACTCCGATCTAAAAGAGACACACTAACTTAATGTAGAAACACCGTTATTTTGTCTCCTAACACATTTTCCTAACAAGACAACCTCAATGATAAGACGCACACTGTTTTCCATGCATTTCTTGCTAAAAGAGCTAAGATCGTGATTATCTCTGTTGCTGAATGAGCTAGGGGGCTATTCAACTCCGATCTAAAAGAGACACACTAACTTAATGTAGAAACACCGTTATTTTGTCTCCTAACTCATTTTCCTAACAAGACAACCTCAATGATAAGACGCACACTGTTTTCCATGCATTTCTTCCTAAAAGAGCTAAGATCGTGATTATCTCTGTTGCTGAATGAGCTAGGGGGCTAATTCAAATCCGATCTAAAAGAGACACACTAACTTAATGTAGAAACACCGTTATTTTGTCTCCTAACTCATTTTCCTAACAAGACAACCTCAATGATAAGACGCACACTGTTTTCCATGCATTTCTTGCTAAAAGAGCTAAGATCGTGATTATCTCTGTTGCTGAATGAGCTAGGAGGCTATTCAACTCTAATCTAAGAGAGACTCACTAACTTCATGTAGGAACACCGTTACTTTGTCTCCTAACTCATTTTCCTAACAAGACAACCTCAATGATAAGACGCACACTGTTTTCCATGCATTTCTTGCTAAAAGAGCTAAGATCGTGATTATCTCTGTTGCTGAATGAGCTAGGGGGCTAATTCAACTCCGATCTAAAAGAGACACACTAACTTAATGTAGAAACACCGTTATTTTGTCTCCTAACTCATTTTCCTAATAAGGCAACCTCAATGATAAGAGGAACACTGTTTTCCATGCATTTCTTGCTAAAAGAGCTAAGATCGTGATTATCTCTGTTGCAGAATGAGCTAGGAGGCTATTCAACTCCGATCTAAAAGAGACACACTAACTTAATGTAGAAACACCGGTATTTTGTCTCCTAACTCATTTTCCTAACAAGACAACCTCAATGATAAGACGCACACTGTTTTCCATGCATTTCTTGCTAAAAGAGCTAAGATCGTGATTATCTCTGTTGCTCAATGAGCTAGGAGGCTATTCAACTCTAATCTAAGAGAGACTCACTAACTTCATGTAGGAACACCGTTACTTTGTCTCCTAACTCATTTTCCTAACAAGACAACCTCAATGATAAGACGCACACTGTTTTCCATGCATTTCTTGCTAAAAGAGCTAAGATCGTGATTATCTCTGTTGCTGAATGAGCTAGGGGGCTATTCAACTCCGATCTAAAAGAGACACACTAACTTAATGTAGAAACACCGTTATTTTGTCTCCTAACTCATTTTCCTAACAAGACAACCTCAATGATAAGACGCACACTGTTTTCCATGCATTTCTTGCTAAAAGAGCTAAGATCGTGATTATCTCTGTTGCTGAATGAGCTAGGGGGCTATTCAACTCCGATTTAAAAGAGACACACTAACTTAATGTAGAAACACCGTTATTTTGTCTCCTAACTCATTTTCCTAACAAGACAACCTCAATGATAAGACGAACACTGTTTTCCATGCATTTCTTGCTAAAAGAGCTAAGATCGTGATTATCTCTGTTGCTGAATGAGCTAGGGGGCTAATTCAACTCCGATCTAAAAGAGACACACTAACTTAATGTAGAAACACCGTTATTTTGTCTCCTAACTCATTTTCCTGACAAGACAACCTCAATGATAAGACGCACACTGTTTTCCATGCATTTCTTGCTAAAAGAGCTAAGTTCGTGATTATCTCTGTTGCTGAATGAGCTAGGGGGCTAATTCAAATCCGATCTAAAAGAGACACACTAACTTAATGTAGAAACACCGTTATTTTGTCTCCTAACTCATTTTCCTAACAAGACAACCTCAATGATAAGACGCACACTGTTTTCCATGCATTTCTTGCTAAAAGAGCTAAGATCGTGATTATCTCTGTTGCTGAATGAGCTAGGGGGCTAATTCAAATCCGATCTAAAAGAGACACACTAACTTAATGTAGAAACACCGTTATTTTGTCTCCTAACTCATTTTCCTAACAAGACAACCTCAATGATAAGACGCACACTGTTTTCCATGCATTTCTTGCTAAAAGAGCTTAGATCGTGATTATCTCTGTTGCTGAATGAGCTAGGGGGCTAATTCAACTCCGATCTAAAAGAGACACACTAACATAATGTAGAAACACCGTTATTTTGTCTCCTAACTCATTTTCCTAACAAGACAACCTCAATGATAAGACGAACACTGTTTTCCATGCATTTCTTGCTAAAAGAGCTAAGATCGTGATTATCTCTGTTGCTGAATGAGCTAGGGGGCTAATTCAACTCCGATCTAAAAGAGACACACTAACTTAATGTAGAAACACCGTTATTTTGTCTCCTAACTCATTTTCCTAACAAGACAACCTCAATGATAAGACGCACACTGTTTTCCATGCATTTCTTGCTAAAAGAGCTAAGATCGTGATTATCTTTATTGCTGAATGAGCCAAGGGGCTATTCAACTCCGATCTAAAAGAGACACACTAGCTTAATGTAGAAACACCGTTATTGTGTCTCCTAACTCATTTTCCTAACAAGACAACCTCAATGATAAGATGAACACTGTTTTCCATGCATTTCTTGCTAAAAGAGCTAAGATCGTGATTATCTCTGTTGCTGAATGAGCTAGGAGGCTATTCAACTCTAATCTAAGAGAGACTCACTAACTTCATGTAGGAACACCGTTACTTTGTCTCCTAACTCATTTTCCTAACAAGACAACCTCAATGATAAGACGCACACTGTTTTCCATGCATTTCTTGCTAAAAGAGCTAAGATCGTGATTATCTCTGTTGCTGAATGAGCTAGGGGGCTAATTCAACTCCGATCTAAAAGAGACACACTAACTTAATGTAGAAACACGGTTATTTTGTCTCCTAACTCATTTTCCTAACAAGACAACCTCAATGATAAGACGCACACTGTTTTCCATGCATTTCTTGCTAAAAGAGCTAAGATCGTGATTATCTCTGTTGCTGAATGAGCTAGGGGGCTAATTCAAATCCGATCTAAAAGAGACACACTAACTTAATGTAGAAACACCGTTATTTTGTCTCCTAACTCATTTTCCTAACAAGACAACCTCAATGATAAGACGCACACTGTTTTCCATGCATTTCTTGCTAAAAGAGCTTAGATCGTGATTATCTCTGTTGCTGAATGAGCTAGGGGGCTAATTCAACTCCGATCTAAAAGAGACACACTAACATAATGTAGAAACACCGTTATTTTGTCTCCTAACTCATTTTCCTAACAAGACAACCTCAATGATAAGACGAACACTGTTTTCCATGCATTTCTTGCTAAAAGTGCTAAGATCGTGATTATCTCTGTTGCTGAATGAGCTAGGGGGCTAATTCAACTCCGATCTAAAAGAGACACACTAACTTAATGTAGAAACACCGTTATTTTGTCTCCTAACTAATTTTCCTAACAAGACAACCTCAATGATAAGACGAACACTGTTTTCCATGCATTTCTTGCTAAAAGAGCTAAGATCGTGATTATCTCTGTTGCTGAATGAGCTAGGGGGCTAATTCAACTCCGATCTAAAAGAGACACACTAACTTAATGTAGAAACACCGTTATTTTGTCTCCTAACTCATTTTCCTAACAAGACAACCTCAATGATAAGACGCACACTGTTTTCCATGCATTTCTTGCTAAAAGAGCTAAGATCGTGATTATCTTTATTGCTGAATGAGCCAGGGGGCTATTCAACTCCGATCTAAAAGAGACACACTAGCTTAATGTAGAAACACCGTTATTGTGTCTCCTAACTCATTTTCCTAACAAGACAACCTCAATGATAAGATGAACACTGTTTTCCATGCATTTCTTGCTAAAAGAGCTAAGATCGTGATTATCTCTGTTGCTGAATGAGCTAGGGGGCTAATTCAACTCCGATCTAAAAGAGACACACTAACTTAATGTAGAAACACCGTTATTTTGTCTCCTAAATCATTTTCCTAACAAGACAACCTCAATGATAAGACGCACACTGTTTTCCATGCATTTCTTGCAAAAAGAGCTAAGATCATGATTATCTTTATTGCTGAATGAGCTAGGTGGCTAATTCAAATCCGATCTAAAAGAGACACACTAACTTAATGTAGAAACACCGTTATTTTGTCTCCTAACTCATTTTCCTAACAAGACAACCTCAATGATAAGACGCACACTGTTTTCCATGCATTTCTTGCTAAAAGAGCTTAGATCGTGATTATCTCTGTTGCTGAATGAGCTAGGGGGCTAATTCAACTCCGATCTAAAAGAGACACACTAACATAATGTAGAAACACCGTTATTTTGTCTCCTAACTCATTTTCCTAACAAGACAACCTCAATGATAAGACGAACACTGTTTTCCATGCATTTCTTGCTAAAAGAGCTAAGATCGTGATTATCTCTGTTGCTGAATGAGCTAGGGGGCTAATTCAACTCCGATCTAAAAGAGACACACTAACTTAATGTAGAAACACCGTTATTTTGTCTCCTAACTCATTTTCCTAACAAGACAACCTCAATGATAAGACGCACACTGTTTTCCATGCATTTCTTGCTAAAAGAGCTAAGATCGTGATTATCTTTATTGCTGAATGAGCCAAGGGGCTATTCAACTCCGATCTAAAAGAGACACACTAGCTTAATGTAGAAACACCGTTATTGTGTCTCCTAACTCATTTTCCTAACAAGACAACCTCAATGATAAGATGAACACTGTTTTCCATGCATTTCTTGCTAAAAGAGCTAAGATCGTGATTATCTCTGTTGCTGAATGAGCTAGGAGGCTATTCAACTCTAATCTAAGAGAGACTCACTAACTTCATGTAGGAACACCGTTACTTTGTCTCCTAACTCATTTTCCTAACAAGACAACCTCAATGATAAGACGCACACTGTTTTCCATGCATTTCTTGCTAAAAGAGCTAAGATCGTGATTATCTCTGTTGCTGAATGAGCTAGGGGGCTAATTCAAATCCGATCTAAAAGAGACACACTAACTTAATGTAGAAACACCGTTATTTTGTCTCCTAACTCATTTTCCTAACAAGACAACCTCAATGATAAGACGCACACTGTTTTCCATGCATTTCTTGCTAAAAGAGCTAAGATCGTGATTATCTCTGTTGCTGAATGAGCTAGGGGGCTAATTCAAATCCGATCTAAAAGAGACACACTAACTTAATGTAGAAACACCGTTATTTTGTCTCCTAACTCATTTTCCTAACAAGACAACCTCAATGATAAGACGCACACTGTTTTCCATGCATTTCTTGCTAAAAGAGCTTAGATCGTGATTATCTCTGTTGCTGAATGAGCTAGGGGGCTAATTCAACTCCGATCTAAAAGAGACACACTAACATAATGTAGAAACACCGTTATTTTGTCTCCTAACTCATTTTCCTAACAAGACAACCTCAATGATAAGACGAACACTGTTTTCCATGCATTTCTTGCTAAAAGTGCTAAGATCGTGATTATCTCTGTTGCTGAATGAGCTAGGGGGCTAATTCAACTCCGATCTAAAAGAGACACACTAACTTAATGTAGAAACACCGTTATTTTGTCTCCTAACTAATTTTCCTAACAAGACAACCTCAATGATAAGACGAACACTGTTTTCCATGCATTTCTTGCTAAAAGAGCTAAGATCGTGATTATCTCTGTTGCTGAATGAGCTAGGGGGCTAATTCAACTCCGATCTAAAAGAGACACACTAACTTAATGTAGAAACACCGTTATTTTGTCTCCTAACTCATTTTCCTAACAAGACAACCTCAATGATAAGACGCACACTGTTTTCCATGCATTTCTTGCTAAAAGAGCTAAGATCGTGATTATCTTTATTGCTGAATGAGCCAGGGGGCTATTCAACTCCGATCTAAAAGAGACACACTAGCTTAATGTAGAAACACCGTTATTGTGTCTCCTAACTCATTTTCCTAACAAGACAACCTCAATGATAAGATGAACACTGTTTTCCATGCATTTCTTGCTAAAAGAGCTAAGATCGTGATTATCTCTGTTGCTGAATGAGCTAGGGGGCTAATTCAACTCCGATCTAAAAGAGACACACTAACTTAATGTAGAAACACCGTTATTTTGTCTCCTAAATCATTTTCCTAACAAGACAACCTCAATGATAAGACGCACACTGTTTTCCATGCATTTCTTGCAAAAAGAGCTAAGATCATGATTATCTTTATTGCTGAATGAGCTAGGTGGCTATTCAACTCCGATCTAAAAGAAACACGCTAACTTTATGTAGAAACACCGTTATTTTGTCTTCTAACTCATTTTCCTAACATGACAACCTCAATGATAAGACGCACACTGTTTTCCATGCATTTCTTGCTAAAAGAGCTAAGATCGTGATTATCTCTGTTGCTGAATGAGCTAGGGGGCTAATTTAACTCCGATCTAAAAGAGACACACTAACTTAGTGTAGAAACACCGATATTTTGTCTCCTAACTTATTTTCCTAACAAGACAACCTCAATGATAAGATGCACACTGTTTTCCATGCATTTCTTGCTAAAAGAGCTAAGATCGTGATTATCTTTATTGCTGAATGAGCTAGGTGGCTATTCAACTCCGATCTAAAAGAAACACACTAATTTTATGTAGAAACACCGTTATTTTGTCTCCTAACTCATTTTCCTAAAAAGACAACCTCAATGATAAGACGAACACTGTTTTCCATGCATTTCTTGCTAAAAGAACTAAGATCGTGATTATCTCTGTTGCAGAATGAGCTAGGGGGCTATTCAACTCCGATCTAAAAGAGACACACTAACTTAATGTAGAAACACGTTATTTTTTCTCCTAACTCATTTTCCTAACAAGACAACCTCAATGATAAGACGAACACTGTTTTCCATGCATTTCTTTCTAAAAGAGCTAAGATCGTGATTATCTCTGTTGCTGAATGAGCTAGGGGGCTATTCAACTCCGATCTAAAAGAGACACACTAACTTAATGTAGAAACACCGTTATTTTGTCTCCTAACTCATTTTCCTAACAAGACAACCTCAATGATTAGACGCACACTGTTTTCCATGCATTTCTTGCTAAAAGAGCTAAGATCGTGATTATCTCTGTTGCTGAATGAGCTAGGGGGCTAATTCAAATCCGATCTAAAAGAGACACACTAACTTAATGTAGAAACACCGTTATTTTGTCTCCTAACTCATTTTCCTAACAAGACAACCTCAATGATAAGACGCACACTGTTTTCCATGCATTTCTTGCTAAAAGAGCTAAGATCGTGATTATCTCTGTTGCTGAATGAGCTAGGGGGCTAATTCAACTCCGATCTAAAAGAGACACACTAACATAATGTAGAAACACCGTTATTTTGTCTCCTAACTCATTTTCCTAACAAGACAACCTCAATGATAAGACGAACACTGTTTTCCATGCATTTCTTGCTAAAAGAGCTAAGATCGTGATTATCTCTGTTGCTGAATGAGCTAGGGGGCTAATTCAACTCCGATCTAAAAGAGACACACTAACCTAATGTAGAAACACCGTTATTTTGTCTCCTAACTAATTTTCCTAACAAGACAACCTCAATGATAAGACGAACACTGTTTTCCATGCATTTCTTGCTAAAAGAGCTAAGATCGTGATTATCTCTGTTGCTGAATGAGCTAGGGGGCTAATTCAACTCCGATCTAAAAGAGACACACTAACTTAATGTAGAAACACCATTATTTTGTCTCCTAACTCATTTTCCTAACAAGACAACCTCAATGATAAGACGCACACTGTTTTCCAGGCATTTCTTGCTAAAAGAGCTAAGATCGTGATTATCTCTGTTGCTGAATGAGCTAGGGGGCTAATTCAACTCCGATCTAAAAGAGACACACTAACTTAATGTAGAAACACCGATATTTTGTCTCCTAACTCATTTTCCTAACAAGACAACCTCAATGATAAGATGCACACTGTTTTCCATGCATTTCTTGCTAAAAGAGCTAAGATCGTGATTATCTTTATTGCTGAATGAGCTAGGTGGCTATTCAACTCCGATCTAAAAGAAACACACTAATTTTATGTAGAAACACCGTTATTTTGTCTCCTAACTCATTTTCCTAAAAAGACAACCTCAATGATAAGACGAACACTGTTTTCCATGCATTTCTTGCTGAAAGAGCTAAGATCGTGATTATCTCTGTTGCTGAATGAGCTAGGGGGCTCATTCAACTCCGATCTAAAAGAGACACACTAACTTAATGTAGAAACACTGTTATTTTGTCTCCTAACTCATTTTCCTAAAAAGACAACCTCAATGATAAGATGCACACTGTTTTCCATGCATTTCTTGCTAAAAGAGCTAAGATCATGATTATCTTTATTGCTGAATGAGCTAGGTGGCTATTCAACTCCGATCTAAAAGAAACACGCTAACTTTATGTAGAAACACCGTTATTTTGTCTTCTAACTAATTTTCCTAACACGACAACATCAATGATAAGACGCACACTGTTTTCCATGCATTTCTTGCTAAAAGAGCTAAGATCGTGATTATCTCTGTTGCTGAATGAGCTAGGGGGCTAATTCAACTCCGATCTAAAAGAGACACACTAACTTAATGTAGAAACACCGTTATTTTGTCTCCTAACTCATTTTCCTAACAAGACAACCTCAATGATAAGACGCACACTGTTTTCCATGCATTTCTTGCTAAAAGAGCTAAGATCGTGATTATCTCTGTTGCTGAATGAGCTAGGGGGCTATTCAACTCCGATCTAAAAGAGACACACTAACTTAATGTAGAAACACCGGTATTTTGTCTTCTAACTCATTTTCCTAACAAGACAACCTCAATGATAAGATGCACACTGTTTTCCATGCATTTCTTGCTAAAAGAGCTAAGATCGTGATTATCTCTGTTGCTGAATGAGCTAGGGGGCTAATTCAAATCCGATCTAAAAGAGACACACTAACTTAATGTAGAAACACCGTTATTTTGTCTCCTAACTCATTTTCCTAACAAGACAACCTCAATGATAAGACGCACACTGTTTTCCATGCATTTCTTGCTAAAAGAGCTTAGATCGTGATTATCTCTGTTGCTGAATGAGCTAGGGGGCTAATTCAACTCCGATCTAAAAGAGACACACTAACATAATGTAGAAACACCGTTATTTTGTCTCCTAACTCATTTTCCTAACAAGACAACCTCAATGATAAGACGAACACTGTTTTCCATGCATTTCTTGCTAAAAGTGCTAAGATCGTGATTATCTCTGTTGCTGAATGAGCTAGGGGGCTAATTCAACTCCGATCTAAAAGAGACACACTAACTTAATGTAGAAACACCGTTATTTTGTCTCCTAACTAATTTTCCTAACAAGACAACCTCAATGATAAGACGAACACTGTTTTCCATGCATTTCTTGCTAAAAGAGCTAAGATCGTGATTATCTCTGTTGCTGAATGAGCTAGGGGGCTAATTCAACTCCGATCTAAAAGAGACACACTAACTTAATGTAGAAACACGTTATTTTTTCTCCTAACTCATTTTCCTAACAAGACAACCTCAATGATAAGACGAACACTGTTTTCCATGCATTTCTTTCTAAAAGAGCTAAGATCGTGATTATCTCTGTTGCTGAATGAGCTAGGGGGCTATTCAACTCCGATCTAAAAGAGACACACTAACTTAATGTAGAAACACCGTTATTTTGTCTCCTAACTCATTTTCCTAAAAAGACAACCTCAGTGATAAGACAAACACTGTTTTCCATGCATTTCTTGCTGAAAGAGCTAAGATCGTGATTATCTCTGTTGCTGAATGAGCTAGGGGGCTCATTCAACTCCGATCTAAAAGAGACACACTAACTTAATGTAGAAACACTGTTATTTTGTCTCCTAACTCATTTTCCTAACAAGACAACCTCAATGATAAGACGAACACTGTTTTCCATGCATTTCTTGCTAAAAGAGCTAAGATCGTGATTATCTCTGTTGCTGAATGAGCTAGGGGGCTATTCAACTCCGATCTAAAAGAGACACACTAACTTAATGTAGAAACACCGTTATTTTGTCTCCTAACTCATTTTCCTAACAAGACAACCTCAATGATAAGACGAACACTGTTTTCCATGCATTTCTTGCTAAAAGAGCTAAGATCGTGATTATATCTGTTGCTGAATGAGCTAGGGGGCTATTCAACTCTGATCTAAAAGAGACACACTAACTTAATGTAGAAACACCGTTATTTTGTCTCCTAAATCATTTTCCTAACAAGACAACCTCAATGATAAGACGCACACTGTTTTCCATGCATTTCTTGCAAAAAGAGCTAAGATCATGATTATCTTTATTGCTGAATGAGCTAGGTGGCTATTCAACTCCGATCTAAAAGAAACACGCTAACTTTATGTAGAAACACCGTTATTTTGTCTTCTAACTCATTTTCCTAACACGACAACCTCAATGATAAGACGCACACTGTTTTCCATGCATTTCTTGCTAAAAGAGCTAAGATCGTGATTATCTCTGTTGCTGAATGAGCTAGGGGGCTAATTCAACTCCGATCTAAAAGAGACACACTAACTTAATGTAGAAACACCGATATTTTGTCTCCTAACTTATTTTCCTAACAAGACAACCTCAATGATAAGATGCACACTGTTTTCCATGCATTTCTTGCTAAAAGAGCTAAGATCGTGATTATCTTTATTGCTGAATGAGCTAGGTGGCTATTCAACTCCGATCTAAAAGAAACACACTAATTTTATGTAGAAACACCGTTATTTTGTCTCCTAACTCATTTTCCTAAAAAGACAACCTCAATGATAAGACGAACACTGTTTTCCATGCATTTCTTGCTAAAAGAGCTAAGATCGTGATTATCTCTGTTGCAGAATGAGCTGGGGGGCTATTCAACTCCGATCTAAAAGAGACACACTAACTTAATGTAGAAACACGTTATTTTTTCTCCTAACTCATTTTCCTAACAAGACAACCTCAATGATAAGACGAACACTGTTTTCCATGCATTTCTTTCTAAAAGAGCTAAGATCGTGATTATCTCTGTTGCTGAATGAGCTAGGGGGCTATTCAACTCCGATCTAAAAGAGACACACTAACTTAATGTAGAAACACCGTTATTTTGTCTCCTAACTCATTTTCCTAACAAGACAACCTCAATGATAAGATGCACACTGTTTTCCATGCATTTCTTGCTAAAAGAGCTAAGATCGTGATTATCTTTATTGCTGAATGAGCTAGGTGGCTATTCAACTCCGATCTAAAAGAAACACACTAACTTAATGTAGAACACCGTTATTTTGTCTCCTAACTCATTTTCCTAACAAGACAACCTCAATGATAAGACGCACACTGTTTTCCATGCATTTCTTGCTAAAAGAGCTAAGATCGTGATTATCTCTGTTGCTGAATGAGCTAGGGGGCTAATTCAACTCCGATCTAAAAGAGACACACTAACATAATGTAGAAACACCGTTATTTTGTCTCCTAACTCATTTTCCTAACAAGACAACCTCAATGATAAGACGAACACTGTTTTCCATGCATTTCTTGCTAAAAGAGCTAAGATCGTGATTATCTCTGTTGCTGAATGAGCTAGGGGGCTAATTCAACTCCGATCTAAAAGAGACACACTAACCTAATGTAGAAACACCGTTATTTTGTCTCCTAACTAATTTTCCTAACAAGACAACCTCAATGATAAGACGAACACTGTTTTCCATGCATTTCTTGCTAAAAGAGCTAAGATCGTGATTATCTCTGTTGCTGAATGAGCTAGGGGGCTAATTCACCTCCGATCTAAAAGAGACACACTAACTTAATGTAGAAACACCGATATTTTGTCTCCTAACTCATTTTCCTAACAAGACAACCTCAATGATAAGATGCACACTGTTTTCCATGCATTTCTTGCTAAAAGAGCTAAGATCGTGATTATCTTTATTGATGAATGAGCTAGGGGGCTATTCAACTCCGATCTAAAAGAAACACACTAATTTTATGTAGAAACACCGTTATTTTGTCTCCTAACTCATTTTCCTAAAAAGACAACCTCAATGATAAGACGAACACTGTTTTCCATGCATTTCTTGCTAAAAGAGCTAAGATCGTGATTATCTCTGTTGCAGAATGAGCTAGGGGGCTATTCAACTCCGATCTAAAAGAGACACACTAACTTAATGTAGAAACACCGTTATTTTGTCTCCTAACTCATTTTCCTAACAAGACAACCTCAATGATAAGACGCACACTGTTTTCCATGCATTTCTTGCTAAAAGAGCTAAGATCGTGATTATCTCTGTTGCTGAATGAGCCAGGGGGCTAATTCAACTCCGATCTAAAAGAGACACACTAACTTAATGTAGAAACACGTTATTTTTTCTCCTAACTCTTTTTCCTAACAAGACAACCTCAATGATAAGACGAACACTGTTTTCCATGCATTTCTTTCTAAAAGAGCTAAGATCGTGATTATCTCTGTTGCTGAATGAGCTAGGGGGCTATTCAACTCCGATCTAAAAGAGACACACTAACTTAATGTAGAAACACCGTTATTTTGTCTCCTAACTCATTTTCCTAAAAAGACAACCTCAATGATAAGACGAACACTGTTTTCCATGCATTTCTTGCTAAAAGAGCTAAGATCGTGATTATCTCTGTTGCTGAATGAGCTAGGGGGCTATTCAACTCCGATCTAAAAGAGACACACTAACTTAATGTAGAAACACCGTTATTGTGTCTCCTAACTCATTTTCCTAACAAGACAACCTCAATGATAAGACGCACACTGTTTTCCATGCATTTCTTGCTAAAAGAGCTAAGATCGTGATTATCTCTGTTGCTGAATGAGCTAGGGGGCTATTCAACTCCGATCTAAAAGAGACACACTAACTTGATGTAGAAACACCGTTATTTTGTCTCCTAACTCATTTTCCTAACAAGACAACCTCAATGATAAGACGCACACTGTTTTCCATGCATTTCTTGCTAAAAGAGCTAAGATCGTGATTATCTCTGTTGCTGAATGAGCAAGGGGGCTAATTCAACTCCGATCTAAAAGAGACACACTAACTTAATTTAGAAACACCGATATTTTGTCTCCTAACTCATTTTCCTAACAAGACAACCTCAATGATAAGATGCACACTGTTTTCCATGCATTTCTTGCTAAAAGAGCTAAGATCGTGATTATCTTTATTGCTGAATGAGCTAGGTGGCTATTCAACTCCGATCTAAAAGAAACACACTAACTTAATGTAGAACACCGTTATTTTGTCTCCTAACTCATTTTCCTAACAAGACAACCTCAATGATAAGACGCACACTGTTTTCCATGCATTTCTTGCTAAAAGAGCTAAGATCGTGATTATCTCTGTTGCTGAATGAGCTAGGGGGCTAATTCAACTCCGATCTAAAAGAGACACACTAACTTAATGTAGAAACACGTTATTTTTTCTCCTAACTCTTTTTCCTAACAAGACAACCTCAATGATAAGACGAACACTGTTTTCCATGCATTTCTTTCTAAAAGAGCTAAGATCGTGATTATCTCTGTTGCTGAATGAGCTAGGGGGCTATTCAACTCCGATCTAAAAGAGACACACTAACTTAATGTAGAAACACCGTTATTTTGTCTCCTAACTCATTTTCCTAAAAAGACAACCTCAATGATAAGACGAACACTGTTTTCCATGCATTTCTTGCTAAAAGAGCTAAGATCGTGATTATCTCTGTTGCTGAATGAGCTAGGGGGCTATTCAACTCCGATCTAAAAGAGACACACTAACTTAATGTAGAAACACCGTTATTGTGTCTCCTAACTCATTTTCCTAACAAGACAACCTCAATGATAAGACGCACACTGTTTTCCATGCATTTCTTGCTAAAAGAGCTAAGATCGTGATTATCTCTGTTGCTGAATGAGCTAGGGGGCTATTCAACTCCGATCTAAAAGAGACACACTAACTTGATGTAGAAACACCGTTATTTTGTCTCCTAACTCATTTTCCTAACAAGACAACCTCAATGATAAGACGCACACTGTTTTCCATGCATTTCTTGCTAAAAGAGCTAAGATCGTGATTATCTCTGTTGCTGAATGAGCAAGGGGGCTAATTCAACTCCGATCTAAAAGAGACACACTAACTTAATTTAGAAACACCGATATTTTGTCTCCTAACTCATTTTCCTAACAAGACAACCTCAATGATAAGATGCACACTGTTTTCCATGCATTTCTTGCTAAAAGAGCTAAGATCGTGATTATCTTTATTGCTGAATGAGCTAGGTGGCTATTCAACTCCGATCTAAAAGAAACACACTAACTTAATGTAGAACACCGTTATTTTGTCTCCTAACTCATTTTCCTAACAAGACAACCTCAATGATAAGACGCACACTGTTTTCCATGCATTTCTTGCTAAAAGAGCTAAGATCGTGATTATCTCTGTTGCTGAATGAGCTAGGGGGCTAATTCAACTCCGATCTAAAAGAGACACACTAACATAATGTAGAAACACCGTTATTTTGTCTCCTAACTCATTTACTAACAAGACAACCTCAATGATAAGACGCACACTGTTTTCCATGCATTTCTTGCTAAAAGAGCTAAGATCGTGATTATCTCTGTTGCTGAATGAGCTAGGGGGCTAATTCAAATCCGATCTAAAAGAGACACACTAACTTAATGTAGAACACCGTTATTTTGTCTCCTAACTCATTTTCCTAACAAGACAACCTCAATGATAAGACGAACACTGTTTTCCATGCATTTCTTGCTAAAAGAGCTAAGATCGTGATTATCTCTGTTGCAGAATGAGCTGGGGGGCTATTCAACTCCGATCTAAAAGAGACACACTAACTTAATGTAGAAACACGTTATTTTTTCTCCTAACTCATTTTCCTAACAAGACAACCTCAATGATAAGACGAACACTGTTTTCCATGCATTTCTTTCTAAAAGAGCTAAGATCGTGATTATCTCTGTTGCTGAATGAGCTAGGGGGCTATTCAACTCCGATCTAAAAGAGACACACTAACTTAATGTAGAAACACCGTTATTTTGTCTCCTAACTCATTTTCCTAACAAGACAACCTCAATGATAAGATGCACACTGTTTTCCATGCATTTCTTGCTAAAAGAGCTAAGATCGTGATTATCTTTATTGCTGAATGAGCTAGGTGGCTATTCAACTCCGATCTAAAAGAAACACACTAACTTAATGTAGAACACCGTTATTTTGTCTCCTAACTCATTTTCCTAACAAGACAACCTCAATGATAAGACGCACACTGTTTTCCATGCATTTCTTGCTAAAAGAGCTAAGATCGTGATTATCTCTGTTGCTGAATGAGCTAGGGGGCTAATTCAACTCCGATCTAAAAGAGACACACTAACATAATGTAGAAACACCGTTATTTTGTCTCCTAACTCATTTTCCTAACAAGACAACCTCAATGATAAGACGAACACTGTTTTCCATGCATTTCTTGCTAAAAGAGCTAAGATCGTGATTATCTCTGTTGCTGAATGAGCTAGGGGGCTAATTCAACTCCGATCTAAAAGAGACACACTAACCTAATGTAGAAACACCGTTATTTTGTCTCCTAACTAATTTTCCTAACAAGACAACCTCAATGATAAGACGAACACTGTTTTCCATGCATTTCTTGCTAAAAGAGCTAAGATCGTGATTATCTCTGTTGCTGAATGAGCTAGGGGGCTAATTCACCTCCGATCTAAAAGAGACACACTAACTTAATGTAGAAACACCGATATTTTGTCTCCTAACTCATTTTCCTAACAAGACAACCTCAATGATAAGATGCACACTGTTTTCCATGCATTTCTTGCTAAAAGAGCTAAGATCGTGATTATCTTTATTGATGAATGAGCTAGGGGGCTATTCAACTCCGATCTAAAAGAAACACACTAATTTTATGTAGAAACACCGTTATTTTGTCTCCTAACTCATTTTCCTAAAAAGACAACCTCAATGATAAGACGAACACTGTTTTCCATGCATTTCTTGCTAAAAGAGCTAAGATCGTGATTATCTCTGTTGCAGAATGAGCTAGGGGGCTATTCAACTCCGATCTAAAAGAGACACACTAACTTAATGTAGAAACACCGTTATTTTGTCTCCTAACTCATTTTCCTAACAAGACAACCTCAATGATAAGACGCACACTGTTTTCCATGCATTTCTTGCTAAAAGAGCTAAGATCGTGATTATCTCTGTTGCTGAATGAGCCAGGGGGCTAATTCAACTCCGATCTAAAAGAGACACACTAACTTAATGTAGAAACACGTTATTTTTTCTCCTAACTCTTTTTCCTAACAAGACAACCTCAATGATAAGACGAACACTGTTTTCCATGCATTTCTTTCTAAAAGAGCTAAGATCGTGATTATCTCTGTTGCTGAATGAGCTAGGGGGCTATTCAACTCCGATCTAAAAGAGACACACTAACTTAATGTAGAAACACCGTTATTTTGTCTCCTAACTCATTTTCCTAAAAAGACAACCTCAATGATAAGACGAACACTGTTTTCCATGCATTTCTTGCTAAAAGAGCTAAGATCGTGATTATCTCTGTTGCTGAATGAGCTAGGGGGCTATTCAACTCCGATCTAAAAGAGACACACTAACTTAATGTAGAAACACCGTTATTGTGTCTCCTAACTCATTTTCCTAACAAGACAACCTCAATGATAAGACGCACACTGTTTTCCATGCATTTCTTGCTAAAAGAGCTAAGATCGTGATTATCTCTGTTGCTGAATGAGCTAGGGGGCTATTCAACTCCGATCTAAAAGAGACACACTAACTTGATGTAGAAACACCGTTATTTTGTCTCCTAACTCATTTTCCTAACAAGACAACCTCAATGATAAGACGCACACTGTTTTCCATGCATTTCTTGCTAAAAGAGCTAAGATCGTGATTATCTTTATTGCTGAATGAGCTAGGTGGCTATTCAACTCCGATCTAAAAGAAACACACTAACTTAATGTAGAACACCGTTATTTTGTCTCCTAACTCATTTTCCTAACAAGACAACCTCAATGATAAGACGCACACTGTTTTCCATGCATTTCTTGCTAAAAGAGCTAAGATCGTGATTATCTCTGTTGCTGAATGAGCAAGGGGGCTAATTCAACTCCGATCTAAAAGAGACACACTAACTTAATTTAGAAACACCGATATTTTGTCTCCTAACTCATTTTCCTAACAAGACAACCTCAATGATAAGATGCACACTGTTTTCCATGCATTTCTTGCTAAAAGAGCTAAGATCGTGATTATCTTTATTGCTGAATGAGCTAGGTGGCTATTCAACTCCGATCTAAAAGAAACACACTAACTTAATGTAGAACACCGTTATTTTGTCTCCTAACTCATTTTCCTAACAAGACAACCTCAATGATAAGACGCACACTGTTTTCCATGCATTTCTTGCTAAAAGAGCTAAGATCGTGATTATCTCTGTTGCTGAATGAGCTAGGGGGCTAATTCAACTCCGATCTAAAAGAGACACACTAACTTAATGTAGAAACACGTTATTTTTTCTCCTAACTCTTTTTCCTAACAAGACAACCTCAATGATAAGACGAACACTGTTTTCCATGCATTTCTTTCTAAAAGAGCTAAGATCGTGATTATCTCTGTTGCTGAATGAGCTAGGGGGCTATTCAACTCCGATCTAAAAGAGACACACTAACTTAATGTAGAAACACCGTTATTTTGTCTCCTAACTCATTTTCCTAAAAAGACAACCTCAATGATAAGACGAACACTGTTTTCCATGCATTTCTTGCTAAAAGAGCTAAGATCGTGATTATCTCTGTTGCTGAATGAGCTAGGGGGCTATTCAACTCCGATCTAAAAGAGACACACTAACTTAATGTAGAAACACCGTTATTGTGTCTCCTAACTCATTTTCCTAACAAGACAACCTCAATGATAAGACGCACACTGTTTTCCATGCATTTCTTGCTAAAAGAGCTAAGATCGTGATTATCTCTGTTGCTGAATGAGCTAGGGGGCTATTCAACTCCGATCTAAAAGAGACACACTAACTTGATGTAGAAACACCGTTATTTTGTCTCCTAACTCATTTTCCTAACAAGACAACCTCAATGATAAGACGCACACTGTTTTCCATGCATTTCTTGCTAAAAGAGCTAAGATCGTGATTATCTCTGTTGCTGAATGAGCAAGGGGGCTAATTCAACTCCGATCTAAAAGAGACACACTAACTTAATTTAGAAACACCGATATTTTGTCTCCTAACTCATTTTCCTAACAAGACAACCTCAATGATAAGATGCACACTGTTTTCCATGCATTTCTTGCTAAAAGAGCTAAGATCGTGATTATCTTTATTGCTGAATGAGCTAGGTGGCTATTCAACTCCGATCTAAAAGAAACACACTAACTTAATGTAGAACACCGTTATTTTGTCTCCTAACTCATTTTCCTAACAAGACAACCTCAATGATAAGACGCACACTGTTTTCCATGCATTTCTTGCTAAAAGAGCTAAGATCGTGATTATCTCTGTTGCTGAATGAGCTAGGGGGCTAATTCAACTCCGATCTAAAAGAGACACACTAACATAATGTAGAAACACCGTTATTTTGTCTCCTAACTCATTTACTAACAAGACAACCTCAATGATAAGACGCACACTGTTTTCCATGCATTTCTTGCTAAAAGAGCTAAGATCGTGATTATCTCTGTTGCTGAATGAGCTAGGGGGCTAATTCAAATCCGATCTAAAAGAGACACACTAACTTAATGTAGAACACCGTTATTTTGTCTCCTAACTCATTTTCCTAACAAGACAACCTCAATGATAAGACGCACACTGTTTTCCATGCATTTCTTGCTAAAAGAGCTAAGATCGTGATTATCTCTGTTGCTGAATGAGCTAGGGGGCTAATTCAACTCCGATCTAAAAGAGACACACTAACATAATGTAGAAACACCGTTATTTTGTCTCCTAACTCATTTTCCTAACAAGACAACCTCAATGATAAGACGAACACTGTTTTCCATGCATTTCTTGCTAAAAGAGCTAAGATCGTGATTATCTCTGTTGCTGAATGAGCTAGGGGGCTAATTCAACTCCGATCCAAAAGAGACACACTAACTTTATGTAGAAACACCGTTATTTTGTCTCCTAACTCATTTTCCTAAAAAGACAACCTCAATGATAAGACGAACACTGTTTTCCATGCATTTCTTGCTAAAAGAGCTAAGATCGTGATTATCTCTGTTGCAGAATGAGCTAGGGGGCTATTCAACTCCGATCTAAAAGAGACACACTAACTTAATGTAGAAACACCGTTATTTTGTCTCCTAACTCATTTTCCTAACAAGACAACCTCAATGATAAGACGCACACTGTTTTCCATGCATTTCTTGCTAAAAGAGCTAAGATCGTTATTATCTCTGTTGCTGAATGAGCTAGGGGGCTAATTCAACTCCGGTCTAAAAGAGACACACTAACTTAATGTAGAAACACCGTTATTTTGTCTCCTAACTCATTTTCCTAACAAGACAACCTCAATGATAAGACGCACACTGTTTTCCATGCATTTCTTGCTAAAAGAGCTAAGATCGTGATTATCTCTGTTGCTGAATGAGCTAGGGGGCTAATTCAACTCCGATCTAAAAGAGACACACTAACTTAATGTAGAAACACCGTTATTTTGTCTCCTAACTCATTTTCCTAACAAGACAACCTCAATGATAAGACGCACACTGTTTTCCATGCATTTCTTGCTAAAAGAGCTAAGATTGTGATTATCTCTGTTGCTGAATGAGCTAGGAGGCTATTCAACTCTAATCTAAGAGAGACTCACTAACTTCATGTAGGAACACCGTTACTTTGTCTCCTAACTCATTTTCCTAACAAGACAACCTCAATGATAAGACGCACACTGTTTTCCATGCATTTCTTGCTAAAAGAGCTAAGATCGTGATTATCTCTGTTGCTAAATGAGCTAGTGGGCTAATTCAACTCCAATCTAAAAGAGACACACTAACTTAATGTAGAAACACCGTTATTTTGTCTCCTAACTCATTTTCCTAACAAGACAACCTCAATGATAAGACGCACACTGTTTTCCATGCATTTCTTGCTAAAAGAGCTAAGATCGTGATTATCTCTGTTGCTGAATGAGCTAGGGGGCTATTCAACTCCGATCTAAAAGAGACACACTAACTTAATGTAGAAACACCGTTATTTTGTCTCCTAACTCATTTTCCTAACAAGACAACCTCAATGATAAGACGAACACTGTTTTCCATGCATTTCTTGCTAAAAGAGCTAAGATCGTGATTATCTCTGTTGCTGAATGAGCTAGGGGGCTAAATCAACTCCGATCTAAAAGAGACACACTAACTTAATGTAGAAACACCGTTATTTTGTCTCCTA
This sequence comes from Engystomops pustulosus, assembly GCF_040894005.1. NCBI lineage: Eukaryota > Metazoa > Chordata > Amphibia > Anura > Leptodactylidae > Engystomops > Engystomops pustulosus. Next base: position 70,248,878 of record NC_092419.1, read on the forward strand.
ACTCATTTTCCTAACAAGACAACCTCAATGATAAGACGCACACTGTTTTCCATGCATTTCTTGCTAAAAGAGCTAAGATAGTGATTATCTTTATTGCTGAATGAGCCAGGGGGCTATTCAACTCCGATCTAAAAGAGACACACTAGCTTAATGTAGAAACACCGTTATTGTGTCTCCTAACTCATTTTCCTAACAAGACAACCTCAATGATAAGACGAACACTGTTTTCCATGCATTTCTTGCTAAAAGAGCTAAGATCGTGATTATCTCTGTTGCTGAATGAGCTAGGGGGCTATTCAACTCCGATCTAAAAGAGACACACTAACTTAATGTAGAAACACCGTTATTTTGTCTCCTAACTCATTTTCCTAACAAGACAACCTCAATGATAAGACGAACACTGTTTTCCATGCTTTTCTTGCTAAAAGAGCTAAGATCGTGATTATATCTGTTGCTGAATGAGCTAGGGGGCTATTCAACTCAGATCTAAAAGAGACACACTAACTTAATGTAGAAACACTGTTATTTTGTCTCCTAACTCATTTTCCTAACAAGACAACCTCAATGATAAGACGAACACTGTTTTCCATGCATTTCTTGCTAAAAGAGCTAAGATCGTGATTATCTCTGTTGCAGAATGAGCTAGGGGGCTATTCAACTCCGATCTAAAAGAGACACACTAACTTAATGTAGAAACACCGTTATTTTGTCTCCTAACTCATTTCCCTAACAAGACAACCTCAATGATAAGACGCACACTGTTATCCATGCATTTCTTGCTAAAAGAGCTAAGATCGTGATTATCTCTGTTGCTGAATGAGCTAGGAGGCTATTCAACTCTAATCTAAGAGAGACTCACTAACTTCATGTAGGAACACCGTTACTTTGTCTCCTAACTCATTTTCCTAACAAGACAACCTCAATGATAAGACGCACACTGTTTTCCATGCATTTCTTGCTAAAAGAGCTAAGATCGTGATTATCTCTGTTGCTGAATGAGCTAGGGGGCTAATTCAACTCCAATCTAAAAGAGACACACTAACTTAATGTAGAAACACCGGTATTTTGTCTCCTAACTCATTTTCCTCACAAGACAACCTCAATGATAAGACGCACACTGTTTTCCATGCATTTCTTGCTAAAAGAGCTAAGATCGTGATTATCTCTGTTGCAGAATGAGCTAGGGGGCTAATTCAACTCCAATCTGAAAGAGACACACTAACTTAATGTAGAAACACCGGTATTTTGTCTCCTAACTCATTTTCCTAACAAGACAACCTCAATGATAAGACGCACACTGTTTTCCATGCATTTCTTGCTAAAAGAGCTAAGATCGTGATTATCTCTGTTGCAGAATGAGCTAGGGGGCTATTCAACTCCGATCTAAAAGAGACACACTAACTTAATGTAGAAACACCGGTATTTTGTCTCCTAACTCATTTTCCTAACAAGACAACCTCAATGATAAGACGCACACTGTTTTCCATGCATTTCTTGCTAAAAGAGCTAAGATCGTGATTATCTCTGTTGCTGAATGAGCTAGGGGGCTAATTCAACTCCAATCTAAAAGAGACACACTAACTTAATGTAGAAACACCGGTATTTTGTCTCCTAACTCATTTTCCTAACAAGACAACCTCAATGATAAGACGCACACTGTTTTCCATGCATTTCTTGCTAAAAGAGCTAAGATCGTGATTATCTCTGTTGCAGAATGAGCTAGGGGGCTATTCAACTCCGATCTAAAAGAGACACACTAACTTAATGTAGAAACACCGGTATTTTGTCTCCTAACTCATTTTCCTAACAAGACAACCTCAATGATAAGACGCACACTGTTTTCCATGCATTTCTTGCTAAAAGAGCTAAGATCGTGATTATCTCTGTTGCTGAATGAGCTAGGGGGCTAAATCAACTCCGATCTAAAAGAGACACACTAACCTAATGTAGAAACACCGTTATTTTGTCTCCTAACTCATTTTCCTAACAAGACAACCTCAATGATAAGACGCACACTGTTTTCCATGCATTTCTTGCTAAAAGAGCTAAGATCGTGATTATCTCTGTTGCTGAATGAGCTAGGGGGCTAAATCAACTCCGATCTAAAAGAGACACACTAACTTAATGTAGAAACACCGGTATTTTGTCTCCTAACTCATTTTCCTAACAAGACAACCTCAATGATAAGACGCACACTGTTTTCCATGCATTTCTTGCTAAAAGAGCTAAGATCGTGGTTATCTCTGTTGCTGAATGAGCTAGGGGGCTAAATCAACTCCGATCTAAAAGAGACACACTAACTTAATGTAGAAACACCGTTATTTCGTCTCCTAACTCATTTTCCTAACAAGACAACCTCAATGATAAGACGCACACTGTTTTCCATGCATTTCTTGCTAAAAGAGCGAAGATAGTGATTATCTTTATTGCTGAATGAGCCAGGGGGCTATTCAACTCCGATCTAAAAGAGACACACTAGCTTAATGTAGAAACACCGTTATTGTGTCTCCTAACTCATTTTCCTAACAAGACAACCTCAATGATAAGACGAACACTGTTTTCCATGCATTTCTTGCTAAAAGAGCTAAGATCGTGATTATCTCTGTTGCTGAATGAGCTAGGGGGCTATTCAACTCCGATCTAAAAGAGACACACTAACTTAATGTAGAAACACCGTTATTTTGTCTCCTAACTCATTTTCCTAACAAGACAACCTCAATGATAAGACGAACACTGTTTTCCATGCTTTTCTTGCTAAAAGAGCTAAGATCGTGATTATATCTGTTGCTGAATGAGCTAGGGGGCTATTCAACTCCGATCTAAAAGAGACACACTAACTTAATGTAGAAACACCAATATTTTGTCTCCTAACTCATTTTCCTAACAAGACAACCTCAATGATAAGATGCACACTGTTTTCCATGCATTTCTTGCTAAAAGAGGTAAGATCATGATTATCTTTATTGCTGAATGAGCTAGGTGGCTATTCAACTCCGATTTAAAAGAAACACGCTAACTTTATGTAGAAACACCGTTATTTTGTCTTCTAACTCATTTTCCTAACACGACAACCTCAATGATAAGACGCACACTGTTTTCCATGCATTTCTTGCTAAAAGAGCTAAGATCATGATTATCTCTGTTGCTGAATGAGCTAGGGGGCTAATTCAACTCCGATCTAAACGAGACACACTAACTTAATGTAGAAACACCGTTATTTTGTCTCCTAACTCATTTTCCTAACAAGACAACCTCAATGATAAGACGCACACTGTTTTCCATGCATTTCTTGCTAAAAGAGCTAAGATCGTGATTATCTCTGTTGCTGAATGAGCTAGGGGGCTAATTCAACTCCGATCTAAAAGAGACACACTAACTTAATGTAGAAACACCGTTATTTTGTCTCCTAACTCATTTTCCTAACAAGACAACCTCAATGATAAGACGAACACTGTTTTCCATGCTTTTCTTGCTAAAAGAGCTAAGATCGTGATTATATCTGTTGCTGAATGAGCTAGGGGGCTATTCAACTCAGATCTAAAAGAGACACACTAACTTAATGTAGAAACACCAATATTTTGTCTCCTAACTCATTTTCCTAACAAGACAACCTCAATGATAAGATGCACACTGTTTTACATGCATTTCTTGCTAAAAGAGCTAAGATCATGATTATCTTTTTTGCTGAATGAGCTAGGTGGCTATTCAACTCCAATTTAAAAGAAACACGCTAACTTTATGTAGAAACACCGTTATTTTGTCTTCTAACTCATTTTCCTAACACGACAACCTCAATGATAAGACGCACACTGTTTTCCATGCATTTCTTGCTAAAAGAGCTAAGATCGTGATTATCTCTGTTGCTGAATGAGCTAGGGGGCTAATTCAACTCCGATCTAAACGAGACACACTAACTTAATGTAGAAACACCGTTATTTTGTCTCCTAACTCATTTTCCTAACAAGACAACCTCAATGATAAGACGCACACTGTTTTCCATGCATTTCTTGCTAAAAGAGCTAAGATCGTGATTATCTCTGTTGCTGAATGAGCTAGGGGGCTAATTCAACTCCAATCTAAAAGAGACACACTAACTTAATGTAGAAACACCGTTATTTTGTCTCCTAACTCATTTTCCTAACAAGACAACCTCAATGATAAGACGAACACTGTTTTCCATGCATTTCTTGCTAAAAGAGCTAAGATCGTGATTATCTCTGTTGCTGAATGAGCTAGGGGGCTATTCAACTCTGATCTAAAAGAGACACACTAACTTAATGTAGAAACACCGTTATTTTGTCTCCTAACTCATTTTCCTAACAAGACAACCTCAATGATAAGACGCACACTGTTTTCCATGCATTTCTTGCTAAAAGAGCTAAGATCGTGATTATCTCTGTTGCAGAATGAGCTAGGGGGCTAATTCAACTCCGATCTAAAAGAGACACACTAATTTAATGTAGAAACACCGTTATTTTGTCTCCTAACTCATTTTCCTAACAAGACAACCTCAATGATAAGATGCACACGGTTTTCCATGCATTTCTTGCTAAAAGAGCTAAGATCGTGATTATCTCTGTTGCTGAATGAGCTAGGGGGCTAATTCAACTCCGATCTAAAAGAGACACACTAACTTAATGTAGAAACACCGTTATTTTGTCTCCTAAATCATTTTCCTAACAAGACAACCTCAATGATAAGACGAACACTGTTTTCCATGCATTTCTTGCTAAAAGAGCTAAGATCGTGATTATCTCTGTTGCAGAATGAGCTAGGGGGCTAATTCAACTCCAATCTGAAAGAGACACACTAACTTAATGTAGAAACACCGGTATTTTGTCTCCTAACTCATTTTCCTAACAAGACCACCTCAATGATAAGACGCACACTGTTTTCCATGCATTTCTTGCTAAAAGAGCTAAGATCGTGATTATCTCTGTTGCAGAATGAGCTAGGGGGCTATTCAACTCCGATCTAAAAGAGACACACTAACTTAATGTAGAAACACCGTTATTTTGTCTCCTAACTCATTTTCCTAACAAGACAACCTCAATGATAAGACGCACACTGTTTTCCATGCATTTCTTGCTAAAAGAGCTAAGATCGTGATTATCTCTGTTGCTGAATGAGCTAGGGGGCTAATTCAACTCCAATCTAAAAGAGACACACTAACTTAATGTAGAAACACCGGTATTTTGTCTCCTAACTCACTTTCCTAACAAGACAACCTCAATGATAAGACGCACACTGTTTTCCATGCATTTCTTGCTAAAAGAGCTAAGATCGTGATTATCTCTGTTGCAGAATGAGCTAGGGGGCTATTCAACTCCGATCTAAAAGAGACACACTAACTTAATGTAGAAACACCGGTATTTTGTCTCCTAACTCATTTTCCTAACAAGACAACCTCAATGATAAGACGCACACTGTTTTCCATGCATTTCTTGCTAAAAGAGCTAAGATCGTGATTATCTCTGTTGCTGAATGAGCTAGGGGGCTAAATCAACTCCGATCTAAAAGAGACACACTAACTTAATGTAGAAACACCGTTATTTTGTCTCCTAACTCATTTTCCTAACAAGACAACCTCAATGATAAGACGCACACTGTTTTCCATGCATTTCTTGCTAAAAGAGCTAAGATCGTGATTATCTCTGTTGCTGAATGAGCTAGGGGGCTAATTCAAATCCGATCTAAAAGAGACACACTAACTTAATGTAGAAACACCGTTATTTTGTCTCCTAACTCATTTTCCTAACAAGACAACCTCAATGATAAGACGCACACTGTTATCCATGCATTTCTTGCTAAAAGAGCTAAGATCGTGATTATCTCTGTTGCTGAATGAGCTAGGAGGCTATTCAACTCTAATCTAAGAGAGACTCACTAACTTCATGTAGGAACACCGTTACTTTGTCTCCTAACTCATTTTCCTAACAAGACAACCTCAATGATAAGACGCACACTGTTTTCCATGCATTTCTTGCTAAAAGAGCTAAGATCGTGATTATCTCTGTTGCAGAATGAGCTAGGGGGCTAATTCAACTCTAATCTGAAAGAGACACACTAACTTAATGTAGAAACACCGTTATTTTGTCTCCTAACTCATTTTCCTAACAAGACAACCTCAATGATAAGACGCACACTGTTTTCCATGCATTTCTTGCTAAAAGAGCTAAGATCGTGATTATCTCTGTTGCTGAATGAGCTAGGGGGCTAATTCAAATCCGATCTAAAAGAGACACACTAACTTAATGTAGAAACACCGTTATTTTGTCTCCTAACTCATTTTCCTAACAAGACAACCTCAATGATAAGACGCACACTGTTATCCATGCATTTCTTGCTAAAAGAGCTAAGATCGTGATTATCTCTGTTGCTGAATGAGCTAGGAGGCTATTCAACTCTAATCTAAGAGAGACTCACTAACTTCATGTAGGAACACCGTTACTTTGTCTCCTAACTCATTTTCCTAACAAGACAACCTCAATGATAAGACGCACACTGTTTTCCATGCATTTCTTGCTAAAAGAGCTAAGATCGTGATTATCTCTGTTGCAGAATGAGCTAGGGGGCTAATTCAACTCTAATCTGAAAGAGACACACTAACTTAATGTAGAAACACCGGTATTTTGTCTCCTAACTCATTTTCCTAACAAGACAACCTCAATGATAAGACGCACACTGTTATCCATGCATTTCTTGCTAAAAGAGCTAAGATCGTGATTATCTCTGTTGCTGAATGAGCTAGGAGGCTATTCAACTCTAATCTAAGAGAGACTCACTAACTTCATGTAGGAACACCGTTACTTTGTCTCCTAACTCATTTTCCTAACAAGACAACCTCAATGATAAGACGCACACTGTTTTCCATGCATTTCTTGCTAAAAGAGCTAAGATCGTGATTATCTCTGTTGCAGAATGAGCTAGGGGGCTAATTCAACTCTAATCTGAAAGAGACACACTAACTTAATGTAGAAACACCGGTATTTTGTCTCCTAACTCATTTTCCTAACAAGACAACCTCAATGATAAGACGCACACTGTTTTCCATGCATTTCTTGCTAAAAGAGCTAAGATCGTGATTATCTCTGTTGCAGAATGAGCTAGGGGGCTATTCAACTCCGATCTAAAAGAGACACACTAACTTAATGTAGAAACACCGGTATTTTGTCTCCTAACTCATTTTCCTAACAAGACAACCTCAATGATAAGACGCACACTGTTTTCCATGCATTTCTTGCTAAAAGAGCTAAGATCGTGATTATCTCTGTTGCTGAATGAGCTAGGGGGCTAAATCAACTCCGATCTAAAAGAGACAAACTAACTTAATGTAGAAACACCGGTATTTTGTCTCTTAACTCATTTTCCTAACAAGACAACCTCAATGATAAGACGCACACTGTTTTCCATGCATTTCTTGCTAAAAGAGCTAAGATCGTGATTATCTCTGTTGCTGAATGAGCTAGGGGGCTAAATCAACTCCGATCTAAAAGAGACACACTAACTTAATGTAGAAACACCAGTATTTTGTCTCCTAACTCATTTTCCTAACAAGACAACCTCAATGATAAGACGCACACTTTTTTCCATGCATTTCTTGCTAAAAGAGCTAAGATCGTGATTATCTCTGTTGCAGAATGAGCTAGGGGGCTATTCAACTCCGATCTAAAAGAGACACACTAACTTAATGTAGAAACACCGTTATTTTGTCTCCTAACTCATTTTCCTAACAAGACAACCTCAATGATAAGACGCACACTGTTTTCCATGCATTTCTTGCTAAAAGAGCTAAGATCGTGATTATCTCTGTTGCTGAATGAGCTAGGGGGCTAATTCAACTCCAATCTAAAAGAGACACACTAACTTAATGTAGAAACACCGTTATTTTGTCTCCTAACTCATTTTCCTAACAAGACAACCTCAATGATAAGACGAACACTGTTTTCCATGCATTTCTTGCTAAAAGAGCTAAGATCGTGATTATCTCTGTTGCTGAATGAGCTAGGGGGCTAATTCATCTCCAATCTAAAAGAGACACACTAACTTAATGTAGAAACACCGGTATTTTGTCTCCTAACTCATTTTCCTAACAAGACAACCTCAATGATAAGACGCACACTGTTTTCCATGCATTTCTTGCTAAAAGAGCTAAGATCGTGATTATCTCTGTTGCAGAATGAGCTAGGGGGCTAATTCAACTCCAATCTGAAAGAGACACACTAACTTAATGTAGAAACACCGGTATTTTGTCTCCTAACTCATTTTCCTAACAAGACCACCTCAATGATAAGACGCACACTGTTTTCCATGCTTTTCTTGCTAAAAGAGCTAAGATTGTGATTATCTCTGTTGCTGAATGAGCTAGGTTGCTATTCAACTCCGATCTAAAAGAGACACACTAACTTAATGTAGAAACACCATTATTTTGTCTCCTAACTCATTTTCCTAACAAGACAACCTCAATGATCAGACGAACACTGTTTTCCATGCATTTCTTGCTAAAAGAGCTAAGATCGTGATTATCTCTGTTGCTGAATGAGCTAGGGGGCTATTCTACTCCGATCTAAAAGAGACACACTAACTTAATGTAGAAACACCGTTATTTTGTCTCCTAACTCATTTTCCTAACAAGACAACCTCAATGATAAGACGCACACTGTTTTCCATGCATTTCTTGCTAAAAGAGCTAAGATCGTGATTATCTCTGTTGCTGAATGAGCTAGGGGGCTATTCAACTCCGATCTAAAAGAGACACACTAACTTAATGTAGAAACACCGTTATTTTGTCTCCTAACTCATTTTCCTAACAAGACAACCTCAATGATAAGACGAACACTGTTTTCCATGCATTTCTTGCTGAAAGAGCTAAGATCGTGATTATCTCTGTTGCTGAATGAGCTAGGGGGCTAATTCAACTCCGATCTAAAAGAGACACACTAACTTAATGTAGAAACACCGTTATTTTGTCTCCTAAACTCATTTTCCTAACAAGACAACCTCAATGATAAGACTCACTTTGTTTCCATGCATTTCTTGCTAAAAGAGCTAAGATCGTGATTATCTCTGTTGCTGAATGAGCTAGGGGGCTATTAAACTCCGATCTGAAAGAGACACACTAACTTAATGTAGAAACACCGTTATTTTGTCTCCTAACTCATTTTCCTAACAAGACAACCTCAATGATAAGACGCACACTGTTTTCCATGCATTTCTTGCTAAAAGAGCTAAGATCGTGATTATCTCTGTTGCTGAATGAGCTAGGTTGCTATTCAACTCCGATCTAAAAGAGACACACTAACTTAATGTAGAAACACCATTATTTTGTCTCCTAACTCATTTTCCTAACAAGACAACCTCAATGATAAGACGAACACTGTTTTCCATGCATTTCTTGCTAAAAGAGCTAAGATCGTGATTATCTCTGTTGCTGAATAAGCTAGGGGGCTATTCAACTCCGATCTAAAAGAGACACACTAACTTAATGTAGAAATACCGTTATTGTGTCTCCTAACTCATTTTCCTAACAAGACAACCTCAATGATAAGACGCACACTGTTTTCCATGCATTTCTTGCTAAAAGAGCTAAGATCGGGATTATCTCTGTTGCTGAATGAGCTAGGGGGCTAATTCAACTCCGATCTAAAAGAGACACACTAACTTAATGTAGAAACACCGTTATTTTGTCTCCTAACTCATTTTCCTAACAAGACAACATCAATGATAAGACGCACACTGTTTTCCATGCATTTCTTGCTAAAAGAGCTAAGATCGTGATTATCTCTGTTGCTTAATGAGCTAGGGGGCTATTCAACTCCGATCTAAAAGAGACACACTAACTTAATGTAGAAACACCGTTATTGTGTCTCCTAACTCATTTTCCTAACAAGACAACCTCAATAAGACGCACACTGTTTTCCATGCATTTCTTGCTAAAAGAGCTAAGATCGTGATTATCTCTGTTGCTGAATGAGCTAGGGGGCTAATTCAACTCCGATCTAAAAGAGACACACTAACTTAATGTAGAAACACCGTTATTTTGTCTCCTAACTCATTTTCCTAACAAGACAACCTCAATGATAAGACGAACACTGTTTTCCATACATTTCTTGCTAAAAGAGCTAAGATCGTGATTATCTCTGTTGCTGAATGAGCTAGGGGGCTATTCAACTCCGATCTAAAAGAGACACACTAACTTAATGTAGAAACACCGTTATTGTGTCTCCTAACTCATTTTCCTAACAAGACAACCTCAATGATAAGACGCACACTGTTTTCCATGCATTTCTTGCTAAAAGAGCTAAGATCGGGATTATCTCTGTTGCTGAATGAGCTAGGGGGCTAATTCAACTCCGATCTAAAAGAGACACACTAACTTAATGTAGAAACACCGTTATTTTGTCTCCTAACTCATTTTCCTAACAAGACAACATCAATGATAAGACGCACACTGTTTTCCATGCATTTCTTGCTAAAAGAGCTAAGATCGGGATTATCTCTGTTGCTGAATGAGCTAGGGGGCTAATTCAACTCCGATCTAAAAGAGACACACTAACTTAATGTAGAAACACCGTTATTTTGTCTCCTAACTCATTTTCCTAACAAGACAACCTCAATGATAAGACGCACACTGTTTTCCATGCATTTCTTGCTAAAAGAGCTAAGATCGTGATTATCTCTGTTGCTGAATGAGCTAGGTGGCTATTCAACTCCGATCTAAAAGAGACACACTAACTTAATGTAGAAACACCGTTATTTTGTCTCCTAACTCATTTTCCTAGCAAGACAACCTCAATGATAAGACGCACACTGTTTTCCATGCTTTTCTTGCTAAAAGAGCTAAGATTGTGATTATCTCTGTTGCTGAATGAGCTAGGTTGCTATTCAACTCCGATCTAAAAGAGACACACTAACTTAATGTAGAAACACCATTATTTTGTCTCCTAACTCATTTTCCTAACAAGACAACCTCAATGATCAGACGAACACTGTTTTCCATGCATTTCTTGCTAAAAGAGCTAAGATCGTGATTATCTCTGTTGCTGAATGAGCTAGGGGGCTATTCAACTCCGATCTAAAAGAGACACACTAACTTAATGTAGAAACACCGTTATTTTGTCTCCTAACTCATTTTCCTAACAAGACAACCTCAATGATAAGACGCACACTGTTTTCCATGCATTTCTTGCTAAAAGAGCTAAGATCGTGATTATCTCTGTTGCTGAATGAGCTAGGGGGCTATTCAACTCCGATCTAAAAGAGACACACTAACTTAATGTAGAAACACCGTTATTTTGTCTCCTAACTCATTTTCCTAACAAGACAACCTCAATAAGACGAACACTGTTTTCCATGCATTTCTTGCTGAAAGAGCTAAGATCGTGATTATCTCTGTTGCTGAATGAGCTAGGTTGCTATTCAACTCCGATCTAAAAGAGACACACTAACTTAATGTAGAAACACCGTTATTTTGTCTCCTAACTCATTTTCCTAACAAGACAACCTCAATGATAAGACGAACACTGTTTTCCATGCATTTCTTGCTAAAAGAGCTAAGATCGTGATTATCTCTGTTGCTGAATGAGCTAGGGGGCTATTCAACTCCGATCTGAAAGAGACACACTAACTTAATGTAGAAACACCGTTATTTTGTCTCCTAACTCATTTTCCTAACAAGACAACCTCAATGATAAGACGCACACTGTTTTCCATGCATTTCTTGCTAAAAGAGCTAAGATCGTGATTATCTCTGTTGCTGAATGAGCTAGGTTGCTATTCAACTCCGATCTAAAAGAGACACACTAACTTAATGTAGAAACACCATTATTTTGTCTCCTAACTCATTTTCCTAACAAGACAACCTCAATGATAAGACGAACACTGTTTTCCATGCATTTCTTGCTAAAAGAGCTAAGATCGTGATTATCTCTGTTGCTGAATAAGCTAGGGGGCTATTCAACTCCGATCTAAAAGAGACACACTAACTTAATGTAGAAACACCGTTATTGTGTCTCCTAACTCATTTTCCTAACAAGACAACCTCAATGATAAGACGCACACTGTTTTCCATGCATTTCTTGCTAAAAGAGCTAAGATCGGGATTATCTCTGTTGCTGAATGAGCTAGGGGGCTAATTCAACTCCGATCTAAAAGAGACACACTAACTTAATGTAGAAACACCGTTATTTTGTCTCCTAACTCATTTTCCTAACAAGACAACCTCAATGATAAGACGCACACTGTTTTCCATGCATTTCTTGCTAAAAGAGCTAAGATCGTGATTATCTCTGTTGCTGAATGAGCTAGGTGGCTATTCAACTCCGATCTAAAAGAGACACACTAACTTAATGTAGAAACACCGTTATTTTGTCTCCTAACTCATTTTCCTAGCAAGACAACCTCAATGATAAGACGCACACTGTTTTCCATGCTTTTCTTGCTAAAAGAGCTAAGATTGTGATTATCTCTGTTGCTGAATGAGCTAGGTTGCTATTCAACTCCGATCTAAAAGAGACACACTAACTTAATGTAGAAACACCATTATTTTGTCTCCTAACTCATTTTCCTAACAAGACAACCTCAATGATCAGACGAACACTGTTTTCCATGCATTTCTTGCTAAAAGAGCTAAGATCGTGATTATCTCTGTTGCTGAATGAGCTAGGGGGCTATTCAACTCCGATCTAAAAGAGACACACTAACTTAATGTAGAAACACCGTTATTTTGTCTCCTAACTCATTTTCCTAACAAGACAACCTCAATGATAAGACGCACACTGTTTTCCATGCATTTCTTGCTAAAAGAGCTAAGATCGTGATTATCTCTGTTGCTGAATGAGCTAGGGGGCTATTCAACTCCGATCCAAAAGAGACACACTAACTTAATGTAGAAACACCGTTATTTTGTCTCCTAACTCATTTTCCTAACAAGACAACCTCAATGATAAGACGAACACTGTTTTCCATGCATTTCTTGCTGAAAGAGCTAAGATCGTGATTATCTCTGTTGCTGAATGAGCTAGGGGGCTAATTCAACTCCGATCTAAAAGAGACACACTAACTTAATGTAGAAACACCGTTATTTTGTCTCCTAAACTCATTTTCCTAACAAGACAACCTCAATGATAAGACTCACTTTGTTTTCCATGCATTTCTTGCTAAAAGAGCTAAGATCGTGATTATCTCTGTTGCTGAATGAGCTAGGGGGCTATTCAACTCCGATCTAAAAGAGACACACTAACTTAATGTAGAAACACCGTTATTGTGTCTCCTAACTCATTTTCCTAACAAGACAACCTCAATGATAAGACGCACACTGTTTTCCATGCATTTCTTGCTAAAAGAGCTAAGATCGTGATTATCTCTGTTGCTGAATGAGCTAGGGGGCTAATTCAACTCCGATCTAAAAGAGACACACTAACTTAATGTAGAAACACCGTTATTTTGTCTCCTAACTCATTTTCCTAACAAGACAACCTCAATGATAAGACGAACACTGTTTTCCATGCATTTCTTGCTAAAAGAGCTAAGATCGTGATTATCTCTGTTGCTGAATGAGCTAGCGGGCTATTAAACTCCGATCTGAAAGAGACACACTAACTTAATGTAGAAACACCGTTATTTTGTCTCCTAACTCATTTTCCTAACAAGACAACCTCAATGATAAGACGCACACTGTTTTCCATGCATTTCTTGCTAAAAGAGCTAAGATCGTGATTATCTCTGTTGCAGAATGAGCTAGGGGGCTATTCAACTCCGATCTAAAAGAGACACACTAACTTAATGTAGAAACACCGGTATTTTGTCTCCTAACTCATTTTCCTAACAAGACAACCTCAATGATAAGACGCACACTGTTTTCCATGCATTTCTTGCTAAAAGAGCTAAGATCGTGATTATCTCTGTTGCTGAATGAGCTAGGGGGCTAATTCAACTCCAATCTAAGAGAGACTCACTAACTTCATGTAGGAACACCGTTACTTTGTCTCCTAACTCATTTTCCTAACAAGACAACCTCAATGATAAGACGCACACTGTTTTCCATGCATTTCTTGCTAAAAGAGCTAAGATCGTGATTATCTCTGTTGCTGAATGAGCTAGGGGGCTAATTCAACTCCAATCTAAAAGAGACACACTAACTTAATGTAGAAACACCGGTATTTTGTCTCCTAACTCATTTTCCTAACAAGACAACCTCAATGATAAGACGCACACTGTTTTCCATGCATTTCTTGCTAAAAGAGCTAAGATCGTGATTATCTCTGTTGCTGAATGAGCTAGGGGGCTATTCAACTCCGATCTAAAAGAGACACACTAACTTAATGTAGAAACACCGGTATTTTGTCTCCTAACTCATTTTCCTAACAAGACAACCTCAATGATAAGACGCACACTGTTTTCCATGCATTTCTTGCTAAAAGAGCTAAGATCGTGATTATCTCTGTTGCAGAATGAGCTAGGGGGCTATTCAACTCCGATCTAAAAGAGACACACTAACTTAATGTAGAAACACCGGTATTTTGTCTCCTAACTCATTTTCCTAACAAGACAACCTCAATGATAAGACGCACACTGTTTTCCATGCATTTCTTGCTAAAAGAGCTAAGATCGTGATTATCTCTGTTGCTGAATGAGCTAGGGGGCTAAATCAACTCCGATCTAAAAGAGACACACTAACTTAATGTAGAAACACCGTTATTTTGTCTCCTAACTCATTTTCCTAACAAGACAACATCAATGATAAGACGCACACTGTTTTCCATGCATTTCTTGCTAAAAGAGCTAAGATCGGGATTATCTCTGTTGCTGAATGAGCTAGGGGGCTAATTCAACTCCGATCTAAAAGAGACACACTAACTTAATGTAGAAACACCGTTATTTTGTCTCCTAACTCATTTTCCTAACAAGACAACCTCAATGATAAGACGCACACTGTTTTCCATGCATTTCTTGCTAAAAGAGCTAAGATCGTGATTATCTCTGTTGCTGAATGAGCTAGGTGGCTATTCAACTCCGATCTAAAAGAGACACACTAACTTAATGTAGAAACACCGTTATTTTGTCTCCTAACTCATTTTCCTAGCAAGACAACCTCAATGATAAGACGCACACTGTTTTCCATGCTTTTCTTGCTAAAAGAGCTAAGATTGTGATTATCTCTGTTGCTGAATGAGCTAGGTTGCTATTCAACTCCGATCTAAAAGAGACACACTAACTTAATGTAGAAACACCATTATTTTGTCTCCTAACTCATTTTCCTAACAAGACAACCTCAATGATCAGACGAACACTGTTTTCCATGCATTTCTTGCTAAAAGAGCTAAGATCGTGATTATCTCTGTTGCTGAATGAGCTAGGGGGCTATTCAACTCCGATCTAAAAGAGACACACTAACTTAATGTAGAAACACCGTTATTTTGTCTCCTAACTCATTTTCCTAACAAGACAACCTCAATGATAAGACGCACACTGTTTTCCATGCATTTCTTGCTAAAAGAGCTAAGATCGTGATTATCTCTGTTGCTGAATGAGCTAGGGGGCTATTCAACTCCGATCTAAAAGAGACACACTAACTTAATGTAGAAACACCGTTATTTTGTCTCCTAACTCATTTTCCTAACAAGACAACCTCAATAAGACGAACACTGTTTTCCATGCATTTCTTGCTGAAAGAGCTAAGATCGTGATTATCTCTGCTGCTGAATGAGCTAGGTTGCTATTCAACTCCGATCTAAAAGAGACACACTAACTTAATGTAGAAACACCGTTATTTTGTCTCCTAACTCATTTTCCTAACAAGACAACCTCAATGATAAGACGAACACTGTTTTCCATGCATTTCTTGCTAAAAGAGCTAAGATCGTGATTATCTCTGTTGCTGAATGAGCTAGGGGGCTATTCAACTCCGATCTGAAAGAGACACACTAACTTAATGTAGAAACACCGTTATTTTGTCTCCTAACTCATTTTCCTAACAAGACAACCTCAATGATAAGACGCACACTGTTTTCCATGCATTTCTTGCTAAAAGAGCTAAGATCGTGATTATCTCTGTTGCTGAATGAGCTAGGTTGCTATTCAACTCCGATCTAAAAGAGACACACTAACTTAATGTAGAAACACCATTATTTTGTCTCCTAACTCATTTTCCTAACAAGACAACCTCAATGATAAGACGAACACTGTTTTCCATGCATTTCTTGCTAAAAGAGCTAAGATCGTGATTATCTCTGTTGCTGAATAAGCTAGGGGGCTATTCAACTCCGATCTAAAAGAGACACACTAACTTAATGTAGAAACACCGTTATTGTGTCTCCTAACTCATTTTCCTAACAAGACAACCTCAATGATAAGACGCACACTGTTTTCCATGCATTTCTTGCTAAAAGAGCTAAGATCGGGATTATCTCTGTTGCTGAATGAGCTAGGGGGCTAATTCAACTCCGATCTAAAAGAGACACACTAACTTAATGTAGAAACACCGTTATTTTGTCTCCTAACTCATTTTCCTAACAAGACAACCTCAATGATAAGACGCACACTGTTTTCCATGCATTTCTTGCTAAAAGAGCTAAGATCGTGATTATCTCTGTTGCTGAATGAGCTAGGTGGCTATTCAACTCCGATCTAAAAGAGACACACTAACTTAATGTAGAAACACCGTTATTTTGTCTCCTAACTCATTTTCCTAGCAAGACAACCTCAATGATAAGACGCACACTGTTTTCCATGCTTTTCTTGCTAAAAGAGCTAAGATTGTGATTATCTCTGTTGCTGAATGAGCTAGGTTGCTATTCAACTCCGATCTAAAAGAGACACACTAACTTAATGTAGAAACACCATTATTTTGTCTCCTAACTCATTTTCCTAACAAGACAACCTCAATGATCAGACGAACACTGTTTTCCATGCATTTCTTGCTAAAAGAGCTAAGATCGTGATTATCTCTGTTGCTGAATGAGCTAGGGGGCTATTCAACTCCGATCTAAAAGAGACACACTAACTTAATGTAGAAACACCGTTATTTTGTCTCCTAACTCATTTTCCTAACAAGACAACCTCAATGATAAGACGCACACTGTTTTCCATGCATTTCTTGCTAAAAGAGCTAAGATCGTGATTATCTCTGTTGCTGAATGAGCTAGGGGGCTATTCAACTCCGATCCAAAAGAGACACACTAACTTAATGTAGAAACACCGTTATTTTGTCTCCTAACTCATTTTCCTAACAAGACAACCTCAATGATAAGACGAACACTGTTTTCCATGCATTTCTTGCTGAAAGAGCTAAGATCGTGATTATCTCTGTTGCTGAATGAGCTAGGGGGCTAATTCAACTCCGATCTAAAAGAGACACACTAACTTAATGTAGAAACACCGTTATTTTGTCTCCTAAACTCATTTTCCTAACAAGACAACCTCAATGATAAGACTCACTTTGTTTTCCATGCATTTCTTGCTAAAAGAGCTAAGATCGTGATTATCTCTGTTGCTGAATGAGCTAGGGGGCTATTCAACTCCGATCTAAAAGAGACACACTAACTTAATGTAGAAACACCGTTATTGTGTCTCCTAACTCATTTTCCTAACAAGACAACCTCAATGATAAGACGCACACTGTTTTCCATGCATTTCTTGCTAAAAGAGCTAAGATCGTGATTATCTCTGTTGCTGAATGAGCTAGGGGGCTAATTCAACTCCGATCTAAAAGAGACACACTAACTTAATGTAGAAACACCGTTATTTTGTCTCCTAACTCATTTTCCTAACAAGACAACCTCAATGATAAGACGAACACTGTTTTCCATGCATTTCTTGCTAAAAGAGCTAAGATCGTGATTATCTCTGTTGCTGAATGAGCTAGCGGGCTATTAAACTCCGATCTGAAAGAGACACACTAACTTAATGTAGAAACACCGTTATTTTGTCTCCTAACTCATTTTCCTAACAAGACAACCTCAATGATAAGACGCACACTGTTTTCCATGCATTTCTTGCTAAAAGAGCTAAGATCGTGATTATCTCTGTTGCAGAATGAGCTAGGGGGCTATTCAACTCCGATCTAAAAGAGACACACTAACTTAATGTAGAAACACCGGTATTTTGTCTCCTAACTCATTTTCCTAACAAGACAACCTCAATGATAAGACGCACACTGTTTTCCATGCATTTCTTGCTAAAAGAGCTAAGATCGTGATTATCTCTGTTGCTGAATGAGCTAGGGGGCTAATTCAACTCCAATCTAAGAGAGACTCACTAACTTCATGTAGGAACACCGTTACTTTGTCTCCTAACTCATTTTCCTAACAAGACAACCTCAATGATAAGACGCACACTGTTTTCCATGCATTTCTTGCTAAAAGAGCTAAGATCGTGATTATCTCTGTTGCAGAATGAGCTAGGGGGCTATTCAACTCCGATCTAAAAGAGACACACTAACTTAATGTAGAAACACCGGTATTTTGTCTCCTAACTCATTTTCCTAACAAGACAACCTCAATGATAAGACGCACACTGTTTTCCATGCATTTCTTGCTAAAAGAGCTAAGATCGTGATTATCTCTGTTGCTGAATGAGCTAGGGGGCTAAATCAACTCCGATCTAAAAGAGACACACTAACTTAATGTAGAAACACCGTTATTTTGTCTCCTAACTCATTTTCCTAACAAGACAACCTCAATGATAAGACGCACACTGTTTTCCATGCATTTCTTGCTAAAAGAGCTAAGATAGTGATTATCTTTATTGCTGAATGAGCCAGGGGGCTATTCAACTCCGATCTAAAAGAGACACACTAGCTTAATGTAGAAACACCGTTATTGTGTCTCCTAACTCATTTTCCTAACAAGACAACCTCAATGATAAGACGAACACTGTTTTCCATGCATTTCTTGCTAAAAGAGCTAAGATCGTGATTATCTCTGTTGCTGAATGAGCTAGGGGGCTATTCAACTCCGATCTAAAAGAGACACACTAACTTAATGTAGAAACACCGTTATTTTGTCTCCTAACTCATTTTCCTAACAAGACAACCTCAATGATAAGACGAACACTGTTTTCCATGCTTTTCTTGCTAAAAGAGCTAAGATCGTGATTATATCTGTTGCTGAATGAGCTAGGGGGCTGTTCAACTCCGATCTAAAAGAGACACACTAACTTAATGTAGAAACACCAATATTTTGTCTCCTAACTCATTTTCCTAACAAGACAACCTCAATGATAAGATGCACACTGTTTTCCATGCATTTCTTGCTAAAAGAGCTAAGATCATGATTATCTTTATTGCTGAATGAGCTAGGTGGCTATTCAACTCCGATTTAAAAGAAACACGCTAACTTTATGTAGAAACACCGTTATTTTGTCTTCTAACTCATTTTCCTAACACGACAACCTCAATGATAAGACGCACACTGTTTTCCATGCATTTCTTGCTAAAAGAGCTAAGATCGTGATTATCTCTGTTGCTGAATGAGCTAGGGGGCTATTCAACTCCGATCTAAAAGAGACACACTAACTTAATGTAGAAACACCGTTATTTTGTCTCCTAACTCATTTTCCTAACAAGACAACCTCAATGATAAGACGAACACTGTTTTCCATGCTTTTCTTGCTAAAAGAGCTAAGATCGTGATTATATCTGTTGCTGAATGAGCTAGGGGGCTATTCAACTCAGATCTAAAAGAGACACACTAACTTAATGTAGAAACACCAATATTTTGTCTTCTAACTCATTTTCCTAACAAGACAACCTCAATGATAAGATGCACACTGTTTTCCATGCATTTCTTGCTAAAAGAGCTAAGATCATGATTATCTTTTTTGCTGAATGAGCTAGGTGGCTATTCAACTCCGATTTAAAAGAAACACGCTAACTTTATGTAGAAACACCGTTATTTTGTCTTCTAACTCATTTTCCTAACACGACAACCTCAATGATAAGACGCACACTGTTTTCCATGCATTTCTTGCTAAAAGAGCTAAGATCGTGATTATCTCTGTTGCTGAATGAGCTAGGGGGCTAATTCAACTCCGATCTAAACGAGACACACTAACTTAATGTAGAAACACCGTTATTTTGTCTCCTAACTCATTTTCCTAACAAGACAACCTCAATGATAAGACGCACACTGTTTTCCATGCATTTCTTGCTAAAAGAGCTAAGATCGTGATTATCTCTGTTGCTGAATGAGCTAGGGGGCTATTCAACTCCGATCTAAAAGAGACACACTAACTTAATGTAGAAACACCGTTATTTTGTCTCCTAACTCATTTTCCTAACAAGACAACCTCAATGATAAAACGAACACTGTTTTCCATGCATTTCTTGCTAAAAGAGCTAAGATCGTGATTATCTCTGTTGCTGAATGAGCTAGGGGGCTAATTCAACTCCGATCTAAAAGAGACACACTAACTTAATGTAGAAACACCGTTATTTTGTCTCCTAACTCATTTTCCTAACAAGACAACCTCAATGATAAGACGCACACTGTTTTCCATGCATTTCTTGCTAAAAGAGCTAAGATCGTGATTATCTCTGTTGCTGAATGAGCTAGGGGGCTAATTCAAATCCGATCTAAAAGAGACACACTAACTTAATGTAGAAACACCGTTATTTTGTCTCCTAACTCATTTTCCTAACAAGACAACCTCAATGATAAGACGCACACTGTTATCCATGCATTTCTTGCTAAAAGAGCTAAGATCGTGATTATCTCTGTTGCTGAATGAGCTAGGAGGCTATTCAACTCTAATCTAAGAGAGACTCACTAACTTCATGTAGGAACACCGTTACTTTGTCTCCTAACTCATTTTCCTAACAAGACAACCTCAATGATAAGACGCACACTGTTTTCCATGCATTTCTTGCTAAAAGAGCTAAGATCGTGATTATCTCTGTTGCTGAATGAGCTAGGGGGCTAATTCAACTCCAATCTAAAAGAGACACACTAACTTAATGTAGAAACACCGGTATTTTGTCTCCTAACTCATTTTCCTAACAAGACAACCTCAATGATAAGACGCACACTGTTTTCCATGCATTTCTTGCTAAAAGAGCTAAGATCGTGATTATCTCTGTTGCAGAATGAGCTAGGGGGCTAATTCAACTCCAATCTGAAAGAGACACACTAACTTAATGTAGAAACACCGGTATTTTGTCTCCTAACTCATTTTCCTAACAAGACAACCTCAATGATAAGACGCACACTGTTTTCCATGCATTTCTTGCTAAAAGAGCTAAGATCGTGATTATCTCTGTTGCAGAATGAGCTAGGGGGCTATTCAACTCCGATCTAAAAGAGACACACTAACTTAAAGTAGAAACACCGGTATTTTGTCTCCTAACTCATTTTCCTAACAAGACAACCTCAATGATAAGACGCACACTGTTTTCCATGCATTTCTTGCTAAAAGAGCTAAGATCGTGATTATCTCTGTTGCTGAATGAGCTAGGGGGCTAATTCAACTCCAATCTAAAAGAGACACACTAACTTAATGTAGAAACACCGGTATTTTGTCTCCTAACTCATTTTCCTAACAAGACAACCTCAATGATAAGACGCACACTGTTTTCCATGCATTTCTTGCTAAAAGAGCTAAGATCGTGATTATCTCTGTTGCAGAATGAGCTAGGGGGCTATTCAACTCCGATCTAAAAGAGACACACTAACTTAATGTAGAAACACCGGTATTTTGTCTCCTAACTCATTTTCCTAACAAGACAACCTCAATGATAAGACGCACACTGTTTTCCATGCATTTCTTGCTAAAAGAGCTAAGATCGTGATTATCTCTGTTGCTGAATGAGCTAGGGGGCTAAATCAACTCCGATCTAAAAGAGACACACTAACTTAATGTAGAAACACCGTTATTTTGTCTCCTAACTCATTTTCCTAACAAGACAACCTCAATGATAAGACGCACACTGTTTTCCATGCATTTCTTGCTAAAAGAGCTAAGATCGTGATTATCTCTGTTGCTGAATGAGCTAGGGGGCTAAATCAACTCCGATCTAAAAGAGACACACTAACTTAATGTAGAAACACCGGTATTTTGTCTCCTAACTCATTTTCCTAACAAGACAACCTCAATGATAAGACGCACACTGTTTTCCATGCATTTCTTGCTAAAAGAGCTAAGACCGTGATTATCTCTGTTGCTGAATGAGCTAGGGGGCTAAATCAACTCCGATCTAAAAGAGACACACTAACTTAATGTAGAAACACCGTTATTTTGTCTCCTAACTCATTTTCCTAACAAGACAACCTCAATGATAAGACGCACACTGTTTTCCATGCATTTCTTGCTAAAAGAGCTAAGATAGTGATTATCTTTATTGCTGAATGAGCCAGGGGGCTATTCAACTCCGATCTAAAAGAGACACACTAGCTTAATGTAGAAACACCGGTATTTTGTCTCCTAACTCATTTTCCTAACAAGACAACCTCAATGATAAGACGCACACTGTTTTCCATGCATTTCTTGCTAAAAGAGCTAAGATCGTGATTATCTCTGTTGCAGAATGAGCTAGGGGGCTATTCAACTCCGATCTAAAAGAGACACACTAACTTAAAGTAGAAACACCGGTATTTTGTCTCCTAACTCATTTTCCTAACAAGACAACCTCAATGATAAGACGCACACTGTTTTCCATGCATTTCTTGCTAAAAGAGCTAAGATCGTGATTATCTCTGTTGCTGAATGAGCTAGGGGGCTAATTCAACTCCAATCTAAAAGAGACACACTAACTTAATGTAGAAACACCGGTATTTTGTCTCCTAACTCATTTTCCTAACAAGACAACCTCAATGATAAGACGCACACTGTTTTCCATGCATTTCTTGCTAAAAGAGCTAAGATCGTGATTATCTCTGTTGCAGAATGAGCTAGGGGGCTATTCAACTCCGATCTAAAAGAGACACACTAACTTAATGTAGAAACACCGGTATTTTGTCTCCTAACTCATTTTCCTAACAAGACAACCTCAATGATAAGACGCACACTGTTTTCCATGCATTTCTTGCTAAAAGAGCTAAGATCGTGATTATCTCTGTTGCTGAATGAGCTAGGGGGCTAAATCAACTCCGATCTAAAAGAGACACACTAACTTAATGTAGAAACACCGTTATTTTGTCTCCTAACTCATTTTCCTAACAAGACAACCTCAATGATAAGACGCACACTGTTTTCCATGCATTTCTTGCTAAAAGAGCTAAGATCGTGATTATCTCTGTTGCTGAATGAGCTAGGGGGCTAAATCAACTCCGATCTAAAAGAGACACACTAACTTAATGTAGAAACACCGGTATTTTGTCTCCTAACTCATTTTCCTAACAAGACAACCTCAATGATAAGACGCACACTGTTTTCCATGCATTTCTTGCTAAAAGAGCTAAGACCGTGATTATCTCTGTTGCTGAATGAGCTAGGGGGCTAAATCAACTCCGATCTAAAAGAGACACACTAACTTAATGTAGAAACACCGTTATTTTGTCTCCTAACTCATTTTCCTAACAAGACAACCTCAATGATAAGACGCACACTGTTTTCCATGCATTTCTTGCTAAAAGAGCTAAGATAGTGATTATCTTTATTGCTGAATGAGCCAGGGGGCTATTCAACTCCGATCTAAAAGAGACACACTAGCTTAATGTAGAAACACCGTTATTGTGTCTCCTAACTCATTTTCCTAACAAGACAACCTCAATGATAAGACGAACACTGTTTTCCATGCATTTCTTGCTAAAAGAGCTAAGATCATGATTATCTTTATTGCTGAATGAGCTAGGTGGCTATTCAACTCCGATTTAAAAGAAACACGCTAACTTTATGTAGAAACACCGTTATTTTGTCTTCTAACTCATTTTCCTAACACGACAACCTCAATGATAAGACGCACACTGTTTTCCATGCATTTCTTGCTAAAAGAGCTAAGATTGTGATTATCTCTGTTGCTGAATGAGCTAGGGGGCTAATTCAACTCCGATCTAAACGAGACACACTAACTTAATGTAGAAACACCGTTTTTTTGTCTCCTAACTCATTTTTCTAACAAGACAACCTCAATGATAAGACGCACACTGTTTTCCATGCATTTCTTGCTAAAAGAGCTAAGATCGTGATTATCTCTGTTGCTGAATGAGCTAGGGGGCTATTCAACTCCGATCTAAAAGAGACACACTAACTTAATGTAGAAACACCGTTATTTTGTCTCCTAACTCATTTTCCTAACAAGACAACCTCAATGATAAGACGCACACTGTTTTCCATGCATTTCTTGCTAAAAGAGCTAAGATCGTGATTATCTCTGTTGCTGAATGAGCTAGGGGGCTATTCAACTCCGATCTAAAAGAGACACACTAACTTAATGTAGAAACACCGTTATTTTGTCTCCTAACTCATTTTCCTAACAAGACAACCTCAATGATAAGACGCACACTGTTTTCCATGCATTTCTTGCTAAAAGAGCTAAGATCGTGATTATCTCTGTTGCTGAATGAGCTAGGGGGCTATTCAACTCCGATCTAAAAGAGACACACTAACTTAATGTAGAAACACCGGTATTTTGTCTCCTAACTCATTTTCCTAACAAGACAACCTCAATGATAAGACGCACACTGTTTTCCATGCATTTCTTGCTAAAAGAGCTAAGATCGTGATTATCTCTGTTGCTGAATGAGCTAGGGGGCTAATTCAACTCCAATCTAAAAGAGACACACTAACTTAATGTAGAAACACCGGTATTTTGTCTCCTAACTCATTTTCCTAACAAGACAACCTCAATGATAAGACGCACACTGTTTTCCATGCATTTCTTGCTAAAAGAGCTAAGATCGTGATTATCTCTGTTGCAGAATGAGCTAGAGGGCTATTCAACTCCGATCTAAAAGAGACACACTAACTTAATGTAGAAACACCGGTATTTTGTCTCCTAACTCATTTTCCTAACAAGACAACCTCAATGATAAGACGCACACTGTTTTCCATGCATTTCTTGCTAAAAGAGCTAAGATCGTGATTATCTCTGTTGCTGAATGAGCTAGGGGGCTAAATCAACTCCGATCTAAAAGAGACACACTAACTTAATGTAGAAACACCGTTATTTTGTCTCCTAACTCATTTTCCTAACAAGACAACCTCAATGATAAGACGCACACTGTTTTCCATGCATTTCTTGCTAAAAGAGCTAAGATCGTGATTATCTCTGTTGCTGAATGAGCTAGGGGGCTAAATCAACTCCGATCTAAAAGAGACACACTAACTTAATGTAGAAACACCGGTATTTTGTCTCCTAACTCATTTTCCTAACAAGACAACCTCAATGATAAGACGCACACTGTTTTCCATGCATTTCTTGCTAAAAGAGCTAAGACCGTGATTATCTCTGTTGCTGAATGAGCTAGGGGGCTAAATCAACTCCGATCTAAAAGAGACACACTAACTTAATGTAGAAACACCGTTATTTTGTCTCCTAACTCATTTTCCTAACAAGACAACCTCAATGATAAGACGCACACTGTTTTCCATGCATTTCTTGCTAAAAGAGCTAAGATAGTGATTATCTTTATTGCTGAATGAGCCAGGGGGCTATTCAACTCCGATCTAAAAGAGACACACTAGCTTAATGTAGAAACACCGTTATTGTGTCTCCTAACTCATTTTCCTAACAACACAACCTCAATGATAAGACGAACACTGTTTTCCATGCATTTCTTGCTAAAAGAGCTAAGATCATGATTATCTTTATTGCTGAATGAGCTAGGTGGCTATTCAACTCCGATTTAAAAGAAACACGCTAACTTTATGTAGAAACACCGTTATTTTGTCTTCTAACTCATTTTCCTAACACGACAACCTCAATGATAAGACGCACACTGTTTTCCATGCATTTCTTGCTAAAAGAGCTAAGATCGTGATTATCTCTGTTGCTGAATGAGCTAGGGGGCTAATTCAACTCCGATCTAAACGAGACACACTAACTTAATGTAGAAACACCGTTATTTTGTCTCCTAACTCATTTTTCTAACAAGACAACCTCAATGATAAGACGCACACTGTTTTCCATGCATTTCTTGCTAAAAGAGCTAAGATCGTGATTATCTCTGTTGCTGAATGAGCTAGGGGGCTATTCAACTCCGATCTAAAAGAGACACACTAACTTAATGTAGAAACACCGTTATTTTGTCTCCTAACTCATTTTCCTAACAAGACAACCTCAATGATAAGACGCACACTGTTTTCCATGCATTTCTTGCTAAAAGAGCTAAGATCGTGATTATCTCTGTTGCTGAATGAGCTAGGGGGCTATTCAACTCCGATCTAAAAGAGACACACTAACTTAATGTAGAAACACCGTTATTTTGTCTCCTAACTCATTTTCCTAACAAGACAACCTCAATGATAAGACGCACACTGTTTTCCATGCATTTCTTGCTAAAAGAGCTAAGATCGTGATTATCTCTGTTGCTGAATGAGCTAGGGGGCTATTCAACTCCGATCTAAAAGAGACACACTAACTTAATGTAGAAACACCGTTATTTTGTCTCCTAACTCATTTTCCTAACAAGACAACCTCAATGATAAGACGCACACTGTTTTCCATGCATTTCTTGCTAAAAGAGCTAAGATCGTGATTATCTCTGTTGCTGAATGAGCTAGGGGGCTAATTCAAATCCGATCTAAAAGAGACACACTAACTTAATGTAGAAACACCGTTATTTTGTCTCCTAACTCATTTTCCTAACAAGACAACCTCAATGATAAGACGCACACTGTTATCCATGCATTTCTTGCTAAAAGAGCTAAGATCGTGATTATCTCTGTTGCTGAATGAGCTAGGAGGCTATTCAACTCTAATCTAAGAGAGACTCACTAACTTCATGTAGGAACACCGTTACTTTGTCTCCTAACTCATTTTCCTAACAAGACAACCTCAATGATAAGACGCACACTGTTTTCCATGCATTTCTTGCTAAAAGAGCTAAGATCGTGATTATCTCTGTTGCTGAATGAGCTAGGGGGCTAATTACACTCCAATCTAAAAGAGACACACTAACTTAATGTAGAAACACCGGTATTTTGTCTCCTAACTCATTTTCCTAACAAGACAACCTCAATAATAAGACGCACACTGTTTTCCATGCATTTCTTGCTAAAAGAGCTAAGATCGTGATTATCTCTGTTGCAGAATGAGCTAGGGGGCTAATTCAACTCCAATCTGAAAGAGACACACTAACTTAATGTAGAAACACCGGTATTTTGTCTCCTAACTCATTTTCCTAACAAGACAACCTCAATGATAAGACGCACACTGTTTTCCATGCATTTCTTGCTAAAAGAGCTAAGATCGTGATTATCTCTGTTGCAGAATGAGCTAGGGGGCTATTCAACTCCGATCTAAAAGAGACACACTAACTTAATGTAGAAACACCGGTATTTTGTCTCCTAACTCATTTTCCTAACAAGACAACCTCAATGATAAGACGCACACTGTTTTCCATGCATTTCTTGCTAAAAGAGCTAAGATCGTGATTATCTCTGTTGCTGAATGAGCTAGGGGGCTAATTCAACTCCAATCTAAAAGAGACACACTAACTTAATGTAGAAACACCGGTATTTTGTCTCCTAACTCATTTTCCTAACAAGACAACCTCAATGATAAGACGCACACTGTTTTCCATGCATTTCTTGCTAAAAGAGCTAAGATCGTGATTATCTCTGTTGCAGAATGAGCTAGGGGGCTATTCAACTCCGATCTAAAAGAGACACACTAACTTAATGTAGAAACACCGGTATTTTGTCTCCTAACTCATTTTCCTAACAAGACAACCTCAATGATAAGACGCACACTGTTTTCCATGCATTTCTTGCTAAAAGAGCTAAGATCGTGATTATCTCTGTTGCTGAATGAGCTAGGGGGCTAAATCAACTCCGATCTAAAAGAGACACACTAACTTAATGTAGAAACACCGTTATTTTGTCTCCTAACTCATTTTCCTAACAAGACAACCTCAATGATAAGACGCACACTGTTTTCCATGCATTTCTTGCTAAAAGAGCTAAGATCGTGATTATCTCTGTTGCTGAATGAGCTAGGGGGCTAAATCAACTCCGATCTAAAAGAGACACACTAACTTAATGTAGAAACACCGGTATTTTGTCTCCTAACTCATTTTCCTAACAAGACAACCTCAATGATAAGACGCACACTGTTTTCCATGCATTTCTTGCTAAAAGAGCTAAGACCGTGATTATCTCTGTTGCTGAATGAGCTAGGGGGCTAAATCAACTCCGATCTAAAAGAGACACACTAACTTAATGTAGAAACACCGTTATTTTGTCTCCTAACTCATTTTCCTAACAAGACAACCTCAATGATAAGACGCACACTGTTTTCCATGCATTTCTTGCTAAAAGAGCTAAGATAGTGATTATCTTTATTGCTGAATGAGCCAGGGGGCTATTCAACTCCGATCTAAAAGAGACACACTAGCTTAATGTAGAAACACCGTTATTGTGTCTCCTAACTCATTTTCCTAACAACACAACCTCAATGATAAGACGAACACTGTTTTCCATGCATTTCTTGCTAAAAGAGCTAAGATCATGATTATCTTTATTGCTGAATGAGCTAGGTGGCTATTCAACTCCGATTTAAAAGAAACACGCTAACTTTATGTAGAAACACCGTTATTTTGTCTTCTAACTCATTTTCCTAACACGACAACCTCAATGATAAGACGCACACTGTTTTCCATGCATTTCTTGCTAAAAGAGCTAAGATCGTGATTATCTCTGTTGCTGAATGAGCTAGGGGGCTAATTCAACTCCGATCTAAACGAGACACACTAACTTAATGTAGAAACACCGTTATTTTGTCTCCTAACTCATTTTTCTAACAAGACAACCTCAATGATAAGACGCACACTGTTTTCCATGCATTTCTTGCTAAAAGAGCTAAGATCGTGATTATCTCTGTTGCTGAATGAGCTAGGGGGCTATTCAACTCCGATCTAAAAGAGACACACTAACTTAATGTAGAAACACCGTTATTTTGTCTCCTAACTCATTTTCCTAACAAGACAACCTCAATGATAAGACGCACACTGTTTTCCATGCATTTCTTGCTAAAAGAGCTAAGATCGTGATTATCTCTGTTGCTGAATGAGCTAGGGGGCTATTCAACTCCGATCTAAAAGAGACACACTAACTTAATGTAGAAACACCGTTATTTTGTCTCCTAACTCATTTTCCTAACAAGACAACCTCAATGATAAGACGCACACTGTTTTCCATGCATTTCTTGCTAAAAGAGCTAAGATCGTGATTATCTCTGTTGCTGAATGAGCTAGGGGGCTATTCAACTCCGATCTAAAAGAGACACACTAACTTAATGTAGAAACACCGTTATTTTGTCTCCTAACTCATTTTCCTAACAAGACAACCTCAATGATAAGACGCACACTGTTTTCCATGCATTTCTTGCTAAAAGAGCTAAGATCGTGATTATCTCTGTTGCTGAATGAGCTAGGGGGCTAATTCAAATCCGATCTAAAAGAGACACACTAACTTAATGTAGAAACACCGTTATTTTGTCTCCTAACTCATTTTCCTAACAAGACAACCTCAATGATAAGACGCACACTGTTATCCATGCATTTCTTGCTAAAAGAGCTAAGATCGTGATTATCTCTGTTGCTGAATGAGCTAGGAGGCTATTCAACTCTAATCTAAGAGAGACTCACTAACTTCATGTAGGAACACCGTTACTTTGTCTCCTAACTCATTTTCCTAACAAGACAACCTCAATGATAAGACGCACACTGTTTTCCATGCATTTCTTGCTAAAAGAGCTAAGATCGTGATTATCTCTGTTGCTGAATGAGCTAGGGGGCTAATTACACTCCAATCTAAAAGAGACACACTAACTTAATGTAGAAACACCGGTATTTTGTCTCCTAACTCATTTTCCTAACAAGACAACCTCAATAATAAGACGCACACTGTTTTCCATGCATTTCTTGCTAAAAGAGCTAAGATCGTGATTATCTCTGTTGCAGAATGAGCTAGGGGGCTAATTCAACTCCAATCTGAAAGAGACACACTAACTTAATGTAGAAACACCGGTATTTTGTCTCCTAACTCATTTTCCTAACAAGACAACCTCAATGATAAGACGCACACTGTTTTCCATGCATTTCTTGCTAAAAGAGCTAAGATCGTGATTATCTCTGTTGCAGAATGAGCTAGGGGGCTATTCAACTCCGATCTAAAAGAGACACACTAACTTAATGTAGAAACACCGGTATTTTGTCTCCTAACTCATTTTCCTAACAAGACAACCTCAATGATAAGACGCACACTGTTTTCCATGCATTTCTTGCTAAAAGAGCTAAGATCGTGATTATCTCTGTTGCTGAATGAGCTAGGGGGCTAATTCAACTCCAATCTAAAAGAGACACACTAACTTAATGTAGAAACACCGGTATTTTGTCTCCTAACTCATTTTCCTAACAAGACAACCTCAATGATAAGACGCACACTGTTTTCCATGCATTTCTTGCTAAAAGAGCTAAGATCGTGATTATCTCTGTTGCAGAATGAGCTAGGGGGCTATTCAACTCCGATCTAAAAGAGACACACTAACTTAATGTAGAAACACCGGTATTTTGTCTCCTAACTCATTTTCCTAACAAGACAACCTCAATGATAAGACGCACACTGTTTTCCATGCATTTCTTGCTAAAAGAGCTAAGATCGTGATTATCTCTGTTGCTGAATGAGCTAGGGGGCTAAATCAACTCCGATCTAAAAGAGACACACTAACTTAATGTAGAAACACCGTTATTTTGTCTCCTAACTCATTTTCCTAACAAGACAACCTCAATGATAAGACGCACACTGTTTTCCATGCATTTCTTGCTAAAAGAGCTAAGATCGTGATTATCTCTGTTGCTGAATGAGCTAGGGGGCTAAATCAACTCCGATCTAAAAGAGACACACTAACTTAATGTAGAAACACCGGTATTTTGTCTCCTAACTCATTTTCCTAACAAGACAACCTCAATGATAAGACGCACACTGTTTTCCATGCATTTCTTGCTAAAAGAGCTAAGACCGTGATTATCTCTGTTGCTGAATGAGCTAGGGGGCTAAATCAACTCCGATCTAAAAGAGACACACTAACTTAATGTAGAAACACCGTTATTTTGTCTCCTAACTCATTTTCCTAACAAGACAACCTCAATGATAAGACGCACACTGTTTTCCATGCATTTCTTGCTAAAAGAGCTAAGATAGTGATTATCTTTATTGCTGAATGAGCCAGGGGGCTATTCAACTCCGATCTAAAAGAGACACACTAGCTTAATGTAGAAACACCGTTATTGTGTCTCCTAACTCATTTTCCTAACAAGACAACCTCAATGATAAGACGAACACTGTTTTCCATGCATTTCTTGCTAAAAGAGCTAAGATCATGATTATCTTTATTGCTGAATGAGCTAGGTGGCTATTCAACTCCGATTTAAAAGAAACACGCTAACTTTATGTAGAAACACCGTTATTTTGTCTTCTAACTCATTTTCCTAACACGACAACCTCAATGATAAGACGCACACTGTTTTCCATGCAATTCTTGCTAAAAGAGCTAAGATTGTGATTATCTCTGTTGCTGAATGAGCTAGGGGGCTAATTCAACTCCGATCTAAACGAGACACACTAACTTAATGTAGAAACACCGTTATTTTGTCTCCTAACTCATTTTTCTAACAAGACAACCTCAATGATAAGACGCACACTGTTTTCCATGCATTTCTTGCTAAAAGAGCTAAGATCGTGATTATCTCTGTTGCTGAATGAGCTAGGGGGCTATTCAACTCCGATCTAAAAGAGACACACTAACTTAATGTAGAAACACCGTTATTTTGTCTCCTAACTCATTTTCCTAACAAGACAACCTCAATGATAAGACGCACACTGTTTTCCATGCATTTCTTGCTAAAAGAGCTAAGATCGTGATTATCTCTGTTGCTGAATGAGCTAGGGGGCTATTCAACTCCGATCTAAAAGAGACACACTAACTTAATGTAGAAACACCGGTATTTTGTCTCCTAACTCATTTTCCTAACAAGACAACCTCAATGATAAGACGCACACTGTTTTCCATGCATTTCTTGCTAAAAGAGCTAAGATCGTGATTATCTCTGTTGCAGAATGAGCTAGGGGGCTATTCAACTCCGATCTAAAAGAGACACACTAACTTAATGTAGAAACACCGGTATTTTGTCTCCTAACTCATTTTCCTAACAAGACAACCTCAATGATAAGACGCACACTGTTTTCCATGCATTTCTTGCTAAAAGAGCTAAGATCGTGATTATCTCTGTTGCTGAATGAGCTAGGGGGCTAAATCAACTCCGATCTAAAAGAGACACACTAACTTAATGTAGAAACACCGTTATTTTGTCTCCTAACTCATTTTCCTAACAAGACAACCTCAATGATAAGACGCACACTGTTTTCCATGCATTTCTTGCTAAAAGAGCTAAGATCGTGATTATCTCTGTTGCTGAATGAGCTAGGGGGCTAAATCAACTCCGATCTAAAAGAGACACACTAACTTAATGTAGAAACACCGGTATTTTGTCTCCTAACTCATTTTCCTAACAAGACAACCTCAATGATAAGACGCACACTGTTTTCCATGCATTTCTTGCTAAAAGAGCTAAGACCGTGATTATCTCTGTTGCTGAATGAGCTAGGGGGCTAAATCAACTCCGATCTAAAAGAGACACACTAACTTAATGTAGAAACACCGTTATTTTGTCTCCTAACTCATTTTCCTAACAAGACAACCTCAATGATAAGACGCACACTGTTTTCCATGCATTTCTTGCTAAAAGAGCTAAGATAGTGATTATCTTTATTGCTGAATGAGCCAGGGGGCTATTCAACTCCGATCTAAAAGAGACACACTAGCTTAATGTAGAAACACCGTTATTGTGTCTCCTAACTCATTTTCCTAACAAGACAACCTCAATGATAAGACGAACACTGTTTTCCATGCATTTCTTGCTAAAAGAGCTAAGATCATGATTATCTTTATTGCTGAATGAGCTAGGTGGCTATTCAACTCCGATTTAAAAGAAACACGCTAACTTTATGTAGAAACACCGTTATTTTGTCTTCTAACTCATTTTCCTAACACGACAACCTCAATGATAAGACGCACACTGTTTTCCATGCAATTCTTGCTAAAAGAGCTAAGATTGTGATTATCTCTGTTGCTGAATGAGCTAGGGGGCTAATTCAACTCCGATCTAAACGAGACACACTAACTTAATGTAGAAACACCGTTATTTTGTCTCCTAACTCATTTTTCTAACAAGACAACCTCAATGATAAGACGCACACTGTTTTCCATGCATTTCTTGCTAAAAGAGCTAAGATCGTGATTATCTCTGTTGCTGAATGAGCTAGGGGGCTATTCAACTCCGATCTAAAAGAGACACACTAACTTAATGTAGAAACACCGTTATTTTGTCTCCTAACTCATTTTCCTAACAAGACAACCTCAATGATAAGACGCACACTGTTTTCCATGCATTTCTTGCTAAAAGAGCTAAGATCGTGATTATCTCTGTTGCTGAATGAGCTAGGGGGCTATTCAACTCCGATCTAAAAGAGACACACTAACTTAATGTAGAAACACCGTTATTTTGTCTCCTAACTCATTTTCCTAACAAGACAACCTCAATGATAAGACGCACACTGTTTTCCATGCATTTCTTGCTAAAAGAGCTAAGATCGTGATTATCTCTGTTGCTGAATGAGCTAGGGGGCTATTCAACTCCGATCTAAAAGAGACACACTAACTTAATGTAGAAACACCGTTATTTTGTCTCCTAACTCATTTTCCTAACAAGACAACCTCAATGATAAGACGCACACTGTTTTCCATGCATTTCTTGCTAAAAGAGCTAAGATCGTGATTATCTCTGTTGCTGAATGAGCTAGGGGGCTAATTCAAATCCGATCTAAAAGAGACACACTAACTTAATGTAGAAACACCGTTATTTTGTCTCCTAACTCATTTTCCTAACAAGACAACCTCAATGATAAGACGCACACTGTTATCCATGCATTTCTTGCTAAAAGAGCTAAGATCGTGATTATCTCTGTTGCTGAATGAGCTAGGAGGCTATTCAACTCTAATCTAAGAGAGACTCACTAACTTCATGTAGGAACACCGTTACTTTGTCTCCTAACTCATTTTCCTAACAAGACAACCTCAATGATAAGACGCACACTGTTTTCCATGCATTTCTTGCTAAAAGAGCTAAGATCGTGATTATCTCTGTTGCTGAATGAGCTAGGGGGCTAATTCAACTCCAATCTAAAAGAGACACACTAACTTAATGTAGAAACACCGGTATTTTGTCTCCTAACTCATTTTCCTAACAAGACAACCTCAATAATAAGACGCACACTGTTTTCCATGCATTTCTTGCTAAAAGAGCTAAGATCGTGATTATCTCTGTTGCAGAATGAGCTAGGGGGCTAATTCAACTCCAATCTGAAAGAGACACACTAACTTAATGTAGAAACACCGGTATTTTGTCTCCTAACTCATTTTCCTAACAAGACAACCTCAATGATAAGACGCACACTGTTTTCCATGCATTTCTTGCTAAAAGAGCTAAGATCGTGATTATCTCTGTTGCAGAATGAGCTAGGGGGCTATTCAACTCCGATCTAAAAGAGACACACTAACTTAATGTAGAAACACCGGTATTTTGTCTCCTAACTCATTTTCCTAACAAGACAACCTCAATGATAAGACGCACACTGTTTTCCATGCATTTCTTGCTAAAAGAGCTAAGATCGTGATTATCTCTGTTGCTGAATGAGCTAGGGGGCTAATTCAACTCCAATCTAAAAGAGACACACTAACTTAATGTAGAAACACCGGTATTTTGTCTCCTAACTCATTTTCCTAACAAGACAACCTCAATGATAAGACGCACACTGTTTTCCATGCATTTCTTGCTAAAAGAGCTAAGATCGTGATTATCTCTGTTGCTGAATGAGCTAGGGGGCTAAATCAACTCCGATCTAAAAGAGACACACTAACTTAATGTAGAAACACCGGTATTTTGTCTCCTAACTCATTTTCCTAACAAGACAACCTCAATGATAAGACGCACACTGTTTTCCATGCATTTCTTGCTAAAAGAGCTAAGACCGTGATTATCTCTGTTGCTGAATGAGCTAGGGGGCTAAATCAACTCCGATCTAAAAGAGACACACTAACTTAATGTAGAAACACCGTTATTTTGTCTCCTAACTCATTTTCCTAACAAGACAACCTCAATGATAAGACGCACACTGTTTTCCATGCATTTCTTGCTAAAAGAGCTAAGATAGTGATTATCTTTATTGCTGAATGAGCCAGGGGGCTATTCAACTCCGATCTAAAAGAGACACACTAGCTTAATGTAGAAACACCGTTATTGTGTCTCCTAACTCATTTTCCTAACAAGACAACCTCAATGATAAGACGAACACTGTTTTCCATGCATTTCTTGCTAAAAGAGCTAAGATCATGATTATCTTTATTGCTGAATGAGCTAGGTGGCTATTCAACTCCGATTTAAAAGAAACACGCTAACTTTATGTAGAAACACCGTTATTTTGTCTTCTAACTCATTTTCCTAACACGACAACCTCAATGATAAGACGCACACTGTTTTCCATGCATTTCTTGCTAAAAGAGCTAAGATCGTGATTATCTCTGTTGCTGAATGAGCTAGGGGGCTAATTCAACTCCGATCTAAACGAGACACACTAACTTAATGTAGAAACACCGTTATTTTGTCTCCTAACTCATTTTTCTAACAAGACAACCTCAATGATAAGACGCACACTGTTTTCCATGCATTTCTTGCTAAAAGAGCTAAGATCGTGATTATCTCTGTTGCTGAATGAGCTAGGGGCTATTCAACTCCGATCTAAAAGAGACACACTAACTTAATGTAGAAACACCGTTATTTTGTCTCCTAACTCATTTTCCTAACAAGACAACCTCAATGATAAGACGCACACTGTTTTCCATGCATTTCTTGCTAAAAGAGATAAGATCGTGATTATCTCTGTTGCTGAATGAGCTAGGGGGCTATTCAACTCCGATCTAAAAGAGACACACTAACTTAATGTAGAAACACCGTTATTTTGTCTCCTAACTCATTTTCCTAACAAGACAACCTCAATGATAAGACGCACACTGTTTTCCATGCATTTCTTGCTAAAAGAGCTAAGATCGTGATTATCTCTGTTGCTGAATGAGCTAGGGGGCTATTCAACTCCGATCTAAAAGAGACACACTAACTTAATGTAGAAACACCGTTATTTTGTCTCCTAACTCATTTTCCCAACAAGACAACCTCAATGATAAGACGCACACTGTTTTCCATGCATTTCTTGCTAAAAGAGCTAAGATCGTGATTATCTCTGTTGCTGAATGAGCTAGGGGGCTAATTCAAATCCGATCTAAAAGAGACACACTAACTTAAT
Source organism: Engystomops pustulosus (assembly GCF_040894005.1). Taxonomy (NCBI): domain Eukaryota; kingdom Metazoa; phylum Chordata; class Amphibia; order Anura; family Leptodactylidae; genus Engystomops; species Engystomops pustulosus. Next base: position 70,285,448 of record NC_092419.1, read on the forward strand.
GTAGAAACACCGTTATTTTGTCTCCTAACTCATTTTCCTAACAAGACAACCTCAATGATAAGACGCACACTGTTATCCATGCATTTCTTGCTAAAAGAGCTAAGATCGTGATTATCTCTGTTGCAGAATGAGCTAGGGGGCTAATTCAACTCCAATCTGAAAGAGACACACTAACTTAATGTAGAAACACCGGTATTTTGTCTCCTAACTCATTTTCCTAACAAGACAACCTCAATGATAAGACGCACACTGTTTTCCATGCATTTCTTGCTAAAAGAGCTAAGATCGTGATTATCTCTGTTGCAGAATGAGCTAGGGGGCTATTCAACTCCGATCTAAAAGAGACACACTAACTTAATGTAGAAACACCGGTATTTTGTCTCCTAACTCATTTTCCTAACAAGACAACCTCAATGATAAGACGCACACTGTTTTCCATGCATTTCTTGCTAAAAGAGCTAAGATCGTGATTATCTCTGTTGCTGAATGAGCTAGGGGGCTAATTCAACTCCAATCTAAAAGAGACACACTAACTTAATGTAGAAACACCGGTATTTTGTCTCCTAACTCATTTTCCTAACAAGACAACCTCAATGATAAGACGCACACTGTTTTCCATGCATTTCTTGCTAAAAGAGCTAAGATCGTGATTATCTCTGTTGCTGAATGAGCTAGGGGGCTATTCAACTCCGATCTAAAAGAGACACACTAACTTAATGTAGAAACACCGTTATTTTGTCTCCTAACTCATTTTCCTAACAAGACAACCTCAATGATAAGACGCACACTGTTTTCCATGCATTTCTTGCTAAAAGAGCTAAGATCGTGATTATCTCTGTTGCTGAATGAGCTAGGGGGCTATTCAACTCCGATCTAAAAGAGACACACTAACTTAATGTAGAAACACCGTTATTTTGTCTCCTAACTCATTTTCCTAACAAGACAACCTCAATGATAAGACGCACACTGTTTTCCATGCATTTCTTGCTAAAAGAGCTAAGATCGTGATTATCTCTGTTGCTGAATGAGCTAGGGGGCTAATTCAAATCCGATCTAAAAGAGACACACTAACTTAATGTAGAAACACCGTTATTTTGTCTCCTAACTCATTTTCCTAACAAGACAACCTCAATGATAAGACGCACACTGTTATCCATGCATTTCTTGCTAAAAGAGCTAAGATCGTGATTATCTCTGTTGCTGAATGAGCTAGGAGGCTATTCAACTCTAATCTAAGAGAGACTCACTAACTTCATGTAGGAACACCGTTACTTTGTCTCCTAACTCATTTTCCTAACAAGACAACCTCAATGATAAGACGCACACTGTTTTCCATGCATTTCTTGCTAAAAGAGCTAAGATCGTGATTATCTCTGTTGCTGAATGAGCTAGGGGGCTAATTCAACTCCAATCTAAAAGAGACACACTAACTTAATGTAGAAACACCGGTATTTTGTCTCCTAACTCATTTTCCTAACAAGACAACCTCAATAATAAGACGCACACTGTTTTCCATGCATTTCTTGCTAAAAGAGCTAAGATCGTGATTATCTCTGTTGCAGAATGAGCTAGGGGGCTAATTCAACTCCAATCTGAAAGAGACACACTAACTTAATGTAGAAACACCGGTATTTTGTCTCCTAACTCATTTTCCTAACAAGACAACCTCAATGATAAGACGCACACTGTTTTCCATGCATTTCTTGCTAAAAGAGCTAAGATCGTGATTATCTCTGTTGCAGAATGAGCTAGGGGGCTATTCAACTCCGATCTAAAAGAGACACACTAACTTAATGTAGAAACACCGGTATTTTGTCTCCTAACTCATTTTCCTAACAAGACAACCTCAATGATAAGACGCACACTGTTTTCCATGCATTTCTTGCTAAAAGAGCTAAGATCGTGATTATCTCTGTTGCTGAATGAGCTAGGGGGCTAATTCAACTCCAATCTAAAAGAGACACACTAACTTAATGTAGAAACACCGGTATTTTGTCTCCTAACTCATTTTCCTAACAAGACAACCTCAATGATAAGACGCACACTGTTTTCCATGCATTTCTTGCTAAAAGAGCTAAGATCGTGATTATCTCTGTTGCTGAATGAGCTAGGGGGCTAAATCAACTCCGATCTAAAAGAGACACACTAACTTAATGTAGAAACACCGTTATTTTGTCTCCTAACTCATTTTCCTAACAAGACAACCTCAATGATAAGACGCACACTGTTTTCCATGCATTTCTTGCTAAAAGAGCTAAGATCGTGATTATCTCTGTTGCTGAATGAGCTAGGGGGCTAAATCAACTCCGATCTAAAAGAGACACACTAACTTAATGTAGAAACACCGGTATTTTGTCTCCTAACTCATTTTCCTAACAAGACAACCTCAATGATAAGACGCACACTGTTTTCCATGCATTTCTTGCTAAAAGAGCTAAGACCGTGATTATCTCTGTTGCTGAATGAGCTAGGGGGCTAAATCAACTCCGATCTAAAAGAGACACACTAACTTAATGTAGAAACACCGTTATTTTGTCTCCTAACTCATTTTCCTAACAAGACAACCTCAATGATAAGACGCACACTGTTTTCCATGCATTTCTTGCTAAAAGAGCTAAGATAGTGATTATCTTTATTGCTGAATGAGCCAGGGGGCTATTCAACTCCGATCTAAAAGAGACACACTAGCTTAATGTAGAAACACCGTTATTGTGTCTCCTAACTCATTTTCCTAACAAGACAACCTCAATGATAAGACGAACACTGTTTTCCATGCATTTCTTGCTAAAAGAGCTAAGATCATGATTATCTTTATTGCTGAATGAGCTAGGTGGCTATTCAACTCCGATTTAAAAGAAACACGCTAACTTTATGTAGAAACACCGTTATTTTGTCTTCTAACTCATTTTCCTAACACGACAACCTCAATGATAAGACGCACACTGTTTTCCATGCATTTCTTGCTAAAAGAGCTAAGATCGTGATTATCTCTGTTGCTGAATGAGCTAGGGGGCTAATTCAACTCCGATCTAAACGAGACACACTAACTTAATGTAGAAACACCGTTATTTTGTCTCCTAACTCATTTTTCTAACAAGACAACCTCAATGATAAGACGCACACTGTTTTCCATGCATTTCTTGCTAAAAGAGCTAAGATCGTGATTATCTCTGTTGCTGAATGAGCTAGGGGCTATTCAACTCCGATCTAAAAGAGACACACTAACTTAATGTAGAAACACCGTTATTTTGTCTCCTAACTCATTTTCCTAACAAGACAACCTCAATGATAAGACGCACACTGTTTTCCATGCATTTCTTGCTAAAAGAGATAAGATCGTGATTATCTCTGTTGCTGAATGAGCTAGGGGGCTATTCAACTCCGATCTAAAAGAGACACACTAACTTAATGTAGAAACACCGTTATTTTGTCTCCTAACTCATTTTCCTAACAAGACAACCTCAATGATAAGACGCACACTGTTTTCCATGCATTTCTTGCTAAAAGAGCTAAGATCGTGATTATCTCTGTTGCTGAATGAGCTAGGGGGCTATTCAACTCCGATCTAAAAGAGACACACTAACTTAATGTAGAAACACCGTTATTTTGTCTCCTAACTCATTTTCCTAACAAGACAACCTCAATGATAAGACGCACACTGTTTTCCATGCATTTCTTGCTAAAAGAGCTAAGATCGTGATTATCTCTGTTGCTGAATGAGCTAGGGGGCTAATTCAAATCCGATCTAAAAGAGACACACTAACTTAATGTAGAAACACCGTTATTTTGTCTCCTAACTCATTTTCCTAACAAGACAACCTCAATGATAAGACGCACACTGTTATCCATGCATTTCTTGCTAAAAGAGCTAAGATCGTGATTATCTCTGTTGCAGAATGAGCTAGGGGGCTAATTCAACTCCAATCTGAAAGAGACACACTAACTTAATGTAGAAACACCGGTATTTTGTCTCCTAACTCATTTTCCTAACAAGACAACCTCAATGATAAGACGCACACTGTTTTCCATGCATTTCTTGCTAAAAGAGCTAAGATCGTGATTATCTCTGTTGCAGAATGAGCTAGGGGGCTATTCAACTCCGATCTAAAAGAGACACACTAACTTAATGTAGAAACACCGGTATTTTGTCTCCTAACTCATTTTCCTAACAAGACAACCTCAATGATAAGACGCACACTGTTTTCCATGCATTTCTTGCTAAAAGAGCTAAGATCGTGATTATCTCTGTTGCTGAATGAGCTAGGGGGCTAATTCAACTCCAATCTAAAAGAGACACACTAACTTAATGTAGAAACACCGGTATTTTGTCTCCTAACTCATTTTCCTAACAAGACAACCTCAATGATAAGACGCACACTGTTTTCCATGCATTTCTTGCTAAAAGAGCTAAGATCGTGATTATCTCTGTTGCAGAATGAGCTAGGGGGCTATTCAACTCCAATCTAAAAGAGACACACTAACTTAATGTAGAAACACCGGTATTTTGTCTCCTAACTCATTTTCCTAACAAGACAACCTCAATGATAAGACACACACTGTTTTCCATGCATTTCTTGCTAAAAGAGCTAAGATCGTGATTATCTCTGTTGCTGAATGAGCTAGGGGGCTAAATCAACTCCGATCTAAAAGAGACACACTAACTTAATGTAGAAACACCGTTATTTTGTCTCCTAACTCATTTTCCTAACAAGACAACCTCAATGATAAGACGCACACTGTTTTCCATGCATTTCTTGCTAAAAGAGCTAAGATCGTGATTATCTCTGTTGCTGAATGAGCTAGGGGGCTAAATCAACTCCGATCTAAAAGAGACACACTAACTTAATGTAGAAACACCGGTATTTTGTCTCCTAACTCATTTTCCTAACAAGACAACCTCAATGATAAGACGCACACTGTTTTCCATGCATTTCTTGCTAAAAAAGCTAAGATAGTGATTATCTTTATTGCTGAATGAGACAGGGGGCTATTCAACTCCGATCTAAAAGAGACACACTAGCTTAATGTAGAAACACCGTTATTGTGTCTCCTAACTCATTTTCCTAACAAGACAACCTCAATGATAAGACGAACACTGTTTTCCATGCATTTCTTGCTAAAAGAGCTAAGATCATGATTATCTGTATTGCTGAATGAGCTAGGTGGCTATTCAACTCCGATTTAAAAGAAACACGCTAACTTTATGTAGAAACACCGTTATTTTGTCTTCTAACTCATTTTCCTAACACGACAACCTCAATGATAAGACGCACACTGTTTTCCATGCATTTCTTGCTAAAAGAGCTAAGATCGTGATTATCTCTGTTGCTGAATGAGCTAGGGGGCTAATTCAACTCCGATCTAAACGAGACACACTAACTTAATGTAGAAACACCGTTATTTTGTCTCCTAACTCATTTTCCTAACAAGACAACCTCAATGATAAGACGCACACTGTTTTCCATGCATTTCTTGCTAAAAGAGCTAAGATCGTGATTATCTCTGTTGCTGAATGAGCTAGGGGGCTAATTCAACTCCGATCTAAAAGAGACACACTAACTTAATGTAGAAACACCGTTATTTTGTCTCCTAACTCATTTTCCTAACAAGACAACCTCAATGATAAGACGCACACTGTTTTCCATGCATTTCTTGCTAAAAGAGCTAAGATCGTGATTATCTCTGTTGCTGAATGAGCTAGGGGGCTATTCAACTCCGATCTAAAAGAGACACACTAACTTAATGTAGAAACACCGTTATTTTGTCTCCTAACTCATTTTCCTAACAAGACAACCTCAATGATAAAACGAACACTGTTTTCCATGCATTTCTTGCTAAAAGAGCTAAGATCGTGATTATCTCTGTTGCTGAATGAGCTAGGGGGCTAATTCAACTCCGATCTAAAAGAGACACACTAACTTAATGTAGAAACACCGGTATTTTGTCTCCTAACTCATTTTCCTAACAAGACAACCTCAATGATAAGACGCACACTGTTTTCCATGCATTTCTTGCTAAAAGAGCTAAGATCGTGATTATCTCTGTTGCTGAATGAGCTAGGGGGCTAATTCAAATCCGATCTAAAAGAGACACACTAACTTAATGTAGAAACACCGTTATTTTGTCTCCTAACTCATTTTCCTAACAAGACAACCTCAATGATAAGACGCACACTGTTTTCCATGCATTTCTTGCTAAAAGAGCTAAGATCGTGATTATCTCTGTTGCTGAATGAGCTAGGAGGCTATTCAACTCTAATCTAAGAGAGACTCACTAACTTCATGTAGGAACACCGTTACTTTGTCTCCTAACTCATTTTCCTAACAAGACAACCTCAATGATAAGACGCACACTGTTTTCCATGCATTTCTTGCTAAAAGAGCTAAGATCGTGATTATCTCTGTTGCTGAATGAGCTAGGGGGCTAATTACACTCCAATCTAAAAGAGACACACTAACTTAATGTAGAAACACCGTTATTTTGTCTCCTAACTCATTTTCCTAATAAGGCAACCTCAATGATAAGAGGAACACTGTTTTCCATGCATTTCTTGCTAAAAGAGCTAAGATCGTGATTATCTCTGTTGCAGAATGAGCTAGGGGGCTATTCAACTCCGATCTAAAAGAGACACACTAACTTAATGTAGAAACACCGGTATTTTGTCTCCTAACTCATTTTCCTAACAAGACAACCTCAATGATAAGACGCACACTGTTTTCCATGCATTTCTTGCTAAAAGAGCTAAGATCGTGATTATCTCTGTTGCAGAATGAGCTAGGGGGCTATTCAACTCCGATCTAAAAGAGACACACTAACTTAATGTAGAAACACCGTTATTTTGTCTCCTAACTCATTTTCCTAACAAGACAACCTCAATGATAAGACGCACACTGTTTTCCATGCATTACTTGCTAAAAGAGCTAAGATCGTGATTATCTCTGTTGCTGAATGAGCTAGGGGGCTATTCAACTCCGATCTAAAAGAGACACACTAACTTAATGTAGAAACACCGTTATTTTGTCTCCTAACTCATTTTCCTAACAAGACAACCTCAATGATAAGACGAACACTGTTTTCCATGCATTTCTTGCTAAAAGAGCTAAGATCGTGATTATCTCTGTTGCTGAATGAGCTAGGGGGCTAATTCAACTCCGATCTAAAAGAGACACACTAACTTAATGTAGAAACACCGTTATTTTGTCTCCTAACTCATTTTCCTAACAAGACAACCTCAATGATAAGACGCACACTGTTTTCCATGCATTTCTTGCTAAAAGAGCTAAGATCGTGATTATCTCTGTTGCTGAATGAGCTAGGGGGCTAATTCAAATCCGATCTAAAAGAGACACACTAACTTAATGTAGAAACACCGTTATTTTGTCTCCTAACTCATTTTCCTAACAAGACAACCTCAATGATAAGACGCGCACTGTTATCCATGCATTTCTTGCTAAAAGAGCTAAGATCGTGATTATCTCTGTTGCTGAATGAGCTAGGAGGCTATTCAACTCTAATCTAAGAGAGACTCACTAACTTCATGTAGGAACACCGTTACTTTGTCTCCTAACTCATTTTCCTAACAAGACAACCTCAATGATAAGACGCACACTGTTTTCCATGCATTTCTTGCTAAAAGAGCTAAGATCGTGATTATCTCTGTTGCTGAATGAGCTAGGGGGCTAATTCAACTCCAATCTAAAAGAGACACACTAACTTAATGTAGAAACACCGGTATTTTGTCTCCTAACTCATTTTCCTAACAAGACAACCTCAATGATAAGACGCACACTGTTTTCCATGCATTTCTTGCTAAAAGAGCTAAGATCGTGATTATCTCTGTTGCAGAATGAGCTAGGGGGCTAATTCAACTCCAATCTGAAAGAGACACACTAACTTAATGTAGAAACACCGGTATTTTGTCTCCTAACTCATTTTCCTAACAAGACAACCTCAATGATAAGACGCACACTGTTTTCCATGCATTTCTTGCTAAAAGAGCTAAGATCGTGATTATCTCTGTTGCAGAATGAGCTAGGGGGCTATTCAACTCCGATCTAAAAGAGACACACTAACTTAATGTAGAAACACCGGTATTTTGTCTCCTAACTCATTTTCCTAACAAGACAACCTCAATGATAAGACGCACACTGTTTTCCATGCATTTCTTGCTAAAAGAGCTAAGATCGTGATTATCTCTGTTGCTGAATGAGCTAGGGGGCTAATTCAACTCCAATCTAAAAGAGACACACTAACTTAATGTAGAAACACCGGTATTTTGTCTCCTAACTCATTTTCCTAACAAGACAACCTCAATGATAAGACGCACACTGTTTTCCATGCATTTCTTGCTAAAAGAGCTAAGATCGTGATTATCTCTGTTGCTGAATGAGCTAGGGGGCTAAATCAACTCCGATCTAAAAGAGACACACTAACTTAATGTAGAAACACGGTTATTTTGTCTCCTAACTCATTTTCCTAACAAGACAACCTCAATGATAAGACGCACACTGTTTTCCATGCATTTCTTGCTAAAAGAGCTAAGATCGTGATTATCTCTGTTGCTGAATGAGCTAGGGGGCTAAATCAACTCCGATCTAAAAGAGACAAACTAACTTAATGTAGAAACACCGGTATTTTGTCTCTTAACTCATTTTCCTAACAAGACAACCTCAATGATAAGACGCACACTGTTTTCCATGCATTTCTTGCTAAAAGAGCTAAGATCGTGATTATCTCTGTTGCTGAATGAGCTAGGGGGCTAAATCAACTCCGATCTAAAAGAGACACACTAACTTAATGTAGAAACACCGTTATTTTGTCTCCTAACTCATTTTCCTAACAAGACAACCTCAATGATAAGACGCACACTGTTTTCCATGCATTTCTTGCTAAAAGAGCTAAGATAGTGATTATCTTTATTGCTGAATGAGCCAGGGGGCTATTCAACTCCGATCTAAAAGAGACACACTAGCTTAATGTAGAAACACCGTTATTGTGTCTCCTAACTCATTTTCCTAACAAGACAACCTCAATGATAAGACGAACACTGTTTTCCATGCATTTCTTGCTAAAAGAGCTAAGATCGTGATTATCTCTGTTGCTGAATGAGCTAGGGGGCTAATTCAACTCCGATCTAAAAGAGACACACTAACTTAATGTAGAAACACCGGTATTTTGTCTCCTAACTCATTTTCCTAACAAGACAACCTCAATGATAAGACGCACACTGTTTTCCATGCATTTCTTGCTAAAAGAGCGAAGATCGTGATTATCTCTGTTGCAGAATGAGCTAGGGGGCTATTCAACTCCGATCTAAAAGAGACACACTAACTTAATGTAGAAACACTGGTATTTTGTCTCCTAACTCATTTTCCTAACAAGACAACCTCAATGATAAGACGCACACTGTTTTCCATGCATTTCTTGCTAAAAGAGCTAAGATCGTGATTATCTCTGTTGCTGAATGAGCTAGGGGGCTAAATCAACTCCGATCTAAAAGAGACACACTAACTTAATGTAGAAACACCGTTATTTTGTCTCCTAACTCATTTTCCTAACAAGACAACCTCAATGATAAGACGCACACTGTTTTCCATGCATTTCTTGCTAAAAGAGCTAAGATCGTGATTATCTCTGTTGCTGAATGAGCTAGGGGGCTAAATCAACTCCGATCTAAAAGAGACACACTAACTTAATATAGAAACACCGGTATTTTGTCTCCTAACTCATTTTCCTAACAAGACAACCTCAATGATAAGACGCACACTGTTTTCCATGCATTTCTTGCTAAAAGAGCTAAGATCGTGATTATCTCTGTTGCAGAATGAGCTAGGGGGCTAATTCAACTCCAATCTGAAAGAGACACACTAACTTAATGTAGAAACACCGGTATTTTGTCTCCTAACTCATTTTCCTAACAAGACAACCTCAATGATAAGACGCACACTGTTTTCCATGCATTACTTGCTAAAAGAGCTAAGATCGTGATTATCTCTGTTGCTGAATGAGCTAGGGGGCTATTCAACTCCGATCTAAAAGAGACACACTAACTTAATGTAGAAACACCGTTATTTTGTCTCCTAACTCATTTTCCTAACAAGACAACCTCAATGATAAGACGAACACTGTTTTCCATGCATTTCTTGCTAAAAGAGCTAAGATCGTGATTATCTCTGTTGCTGAATGAGCTAGGGGGCTAATTCAACTCCGATCTAAAAGAGACACACTAACTTAATGTAGAAACACCGTTATTTTGTCTCCTAACTCATTTTCCTAACAAGACAACCTCAATGATAAGACGCACACTGTTTTCCATGCATTTCTTGCTAAAAGAGCTAAGATCGTGATTATCTCTGTTGCTGAATGAGCTAGGGGGCTAATTCAACTCCGATCTAAAAGAGACACACTAACTTAATGTAGAAACACCGTTATTTTGTCTCCTAACTCATTTTCCTAACAAGACAACCTCAATGATAAGACGCACACTGTTATCCATGCATTTCTTGCTAAAAGAGCTAAGATCGTGATTATCTCTGTTGCTGAATGAGCTAGGAGGCTATTCAACTCTAATCTAAGAGAGACTCACTAACTTCATGTAGGAACACCGTTACTTTGTCTCCTAACTCATTTTCCTAACAAGACAACCTCAATGATAAGACGCACACTGTTTTCCATGCATTTCTTGCTAAAAGAGCTAAGATCGTGATTATCTCTGTTGCTGAATGAGCTAGGGGGCTAATTCAACTCCAATCTAAAAGAGACACACTAACTTAATGTAGAAACACCGGTATTTTGTCTCCTAACTCATTTTCCTAACAAGACAACCTCAATGATAAGACGCACACTGTTTTCCATGCATTTCTTGCTAAAAGAGCTAAGATCGTGATTATCTCTGTTGCAGAATGAGCTAGGGGGCTAATTCAACTCCAATCTGAAAGAGACACACTAACTTAATGTAGAAACACCGGTATTTTGTCTCCTAACTCATTTTCCTAACAAGACAACCTCAATGATAAGACGCACACTGTTTTCCATGCATTTCTTGCTAAAAGAGCTAAGATCGTGATTATCTCTGTTGCAGAATGAGCTAGGGGGCTATTCAACTCCGATCTAAAAGAGACACACTAACTTAATGTAGAAACACCGGTATTTTGTCTCCTAACTCATTTTCCTAACAAGACAACCTCAATGATAAGACGCACACTGTTTTCCATGCATTTCTTGCTAAAAGAGCTAAGATCGTGATTATCTCTGTTGCTGAATGAGCTAGGGGGCTAAATCAACTCCGATCTAAAAGAGACACACTAACTTAATGTAGAAACACCGTTATTTTGTCTCCTAACTCATTTTCCTAACAAGACAACCTCAATGATAAGACGCACACTGTTTTCCATGCATTTCTTGCTAAAAGAGCTAAGATAGTGATTATCTTTATTGCTGAATGAGCCAGGGGGCTATTCAACTCCGATCTAAAAGAGACACACTAGCTTAATGTAGAAACACCGTTATTGTGTCTCCTAACTCATTTTCCTAACAAGACAACCTCAATGATAAGACGAACACTGTTTTCCATGCATTTCTTGCTAAAAGAGCTAAGATCGTGATTATCTCTGTTGCTAAATGAGCTAGGGGGCTATTCAACTCCGATCTAAAAGAGACACACTAACTTAATGTAGAAACACCGTTATTTTGTCTCCTAACTCATTTTCCTAACAAGACAACCTCAATGATAAGACGAACACTGTTTTCCATGCTTTTCTTGCTAAAAGAGCTAAGATCGTGATTATATCTGTTGCTGAATGAGCTAGGGGGCTGTTCAACTCCGATCTAAAAGAGACACACTAACTTAATGTAGAAACACCAATATTTTGTCTCCTAACTCATTTTCCTAACAAGACAACCTCAATGATAAGATGCACACTGTTTTCCATGCATTTCTTGCTAAAAGAGCTAAGATCATGATTATCTTTATTGCTGAATGAGCTAGGTGGCTATTCAACTCCGATTTAAAAGAAACACGCTAACTTTATGTAGAAACACCGTTATTTTGTCTTCTAACTCATTTTCCTAACACGACAACCTCAATGATAAGACGCACACTGTTTTCCATGCATTTCTTGCTAAAAGAGCTAAGATCGTGATTATCTCTGTTGCTGAATGAGCTAGGGGGCTATTCAACTCCGATCTAAAAGAGACACACTAACTTAATGTAGAAACACCGTTATTTTGTCTCCTAACTCATTTTCCTAACAAGACAACCTCAATGATAAGACGAACACTGTTTTCCATGCTTTTCTTGCTAAAAGAGCTAAGATCGTGATTATATCTGTTGCTGAATGAGCTAGGGGGCTATTCAACTCAGATCTAAAAGAGACACACTAACTTAATGTAGAAACACCAATATTTTGTCTTCTAACTCATTTTCCTAACAAGACAACCTCAATGATAAGATGCACACTGTTTTCCATGCATTTCTTGCTAAAAGAGCTAAGATCATGATTATCTTTTTTGCTGAATGAGCTAGGTGGCTATTCAACTCCGATTTAAAAGAAACACGCTAACTTTATGTAGAAACACCGTTATTTTGTCTTCTAACTCATTTTCCTAACACGACAACCTCAATGATAAGACGCACACTGTTTTCCATGCATTTCTTGCTAAAAGAGCTAAGATCGTGATTATCTCTGTTGCTGAATGAGCTAGGGGGCTAATTCAACTCCGATCTAAACGAGACACACTAACTTAATGTAGAAACACCGTTATTTTGTCTCCTAACTCATTTTCCTAACAAGACAACCTCAATGATAAGACGCACACTGTTTTCCATGCATTTCTTGCTAAAAGAGCTAAGATCGTGATTATCCCTGTTGCTGAATGAGCTAGGGGGCTATTCAACTCCGATCTAAAAGAGACACACTAACTTAATGTAGAAACACCGTTATTTTGTCTCCTAACTCATTTTCCTAACAAGACAACCTCAATGATAAAACGAACACTGTTTTCCATGCATTTCTTGCTAAAAGAGCTAAGATCGTGATTATCTCTGTTGCTGAATGAGCTAGGGGGCTAATTCAACTCCGATCTAAAAGAGACACACTAACTTAATGTAGAAACACCGTTATTTTGTCTCCTAACTCATTTTCCTAACAAGACAACCTCAATGATAAGACGCACACTGTTTTCCATGCATTTCTTGCTAAAAGAGCTAAGATCGTGATTATCTCTGTTGCTGAATGAGCTAGGGGGCTAATTCAAATCCGATCTAAAAGAGACACACTAACTTAATGTAGAAACACCGTTATTTTGTCTCCTAACTCATTTTCCTAACAAGACAACCTCAATGATAAGACGCACACTGTTATCCATGCATTTCTTGCTAAAAGAGCTAAGATCGTGATTATCTCTGTTGCTGAATGAGCTAGGAGGCTATTCAACTCTAATCTAAGAGAGACTCACTAACTTCATGTAGGAACACCGTTACTTTGTCTCCTAACTCATTTTCCTAACAAGACAACCTCAATGATAAGACGCACACTGTTTTCCATGCATTTCTTGCTAAAAGAGCTAAGATCGTGATTATCTCTGTTGCTGAATGAGCTAGGGGGCTAATTCAACTCCAATCTAAAAGAGACACACTAACTTAATGTAGAAACACCGGTATTTTGTCTCCTAACTCATTTTCCTAACAAGACAACCTCAATGATAAGACGCACACTGTTTTCCATGCATTTCTTGCTAAAAGAGCTAAGATCGTGATTATCTCTGTTGCAGAATGAGCTAGGGGGCTAATTCAACTCCAATCTGAAAGAGACACACTAACTTAATGTAGAAACACCGGTATTTTGTCTCCTAACTCATTTTCCTAACAAGACAACCTCAATGATAAGACGCACACTGTTTTCCATGCATTTCTTGCTAAAAGAGCTAAGATCGTGATTATCTCTGTTGCAGAATGAGCTAGGGGGCTATTCAACTCCGATCTAAAAGAGACACACTAACTTAATGTAGAAACACCGGTATTTTGTCTCCTAACTCATTTTCCTAACAAGACAACCTCAATGATAAGACGCACACTGTTTTCCATGCATTTCTTGCTAAAAGAGCTAAGATCGTGATTATCTCTGTTGCTGAATGAGCTAGGGGGCTAATTCAACTCCAATCTAAAAGAGACACACTAACTTAATGTAGAAACACCGGTATTTTGTCTCCTAACTCATTTTCCTAACAAGACAACCTCAATGATAAGACGCACACTGTTTTCCATGCATTTCTTGCTAAAAGAGCTAAGATCGTGATTATCTCTGTTGCAGAATGAGCTAGGGGGCTATTCAACTCCGATCTAAAAGAGACACACTAACTTAATGTAGAAACACCGGTATTTTGTCTCCTAACTCATTTTCCTAACAAGACAACCTCAATGATAAGACGCACACTGTTTTCCATGCATTTCTTGCTAAAAGAGCTAAGATCGTGATTATCTCTGTTGCTGAATGAGCTAGGGGGCTAAATCAACTCCGATCTAAAAGAGACACACTAACTTAATGTAGAAACACCGTTATTTTGTCTCCTAACTCATTTTCCTAACAAGACAACCTCAATGATAAGACGCACACTGTTTTCCATGCATTTCTTGCTAAAAGAGCTAAGATCGTGATTATCTCTGTTGCTGAATGAGCTAGGGGGCTAAATCAACTCCGATCTAAAAGAGACACACTAACTTAATGTAGAAACACCGGTATTTTGTCTCCTAACTCATTTTCCTAACAAGACAACCTCAATGATAAGACGCACACTGTTTTCCATGCATTTCTTGCTAAAAGAGCTAAGACCGTGATTATCTCTGTTGCTGAATGAGCTAGGGGGCTAAATCAACTCCGATCTAAAAGAGACACACTAACTTAATGTAGAAACACCGTTATTTTGTCTCCTAACTCATTTTCCTAACAAGACAACCTCAATGATAAGACGCACACTGTTTTCCATGCATTTCTTGCTAAAAGAGCTAAGATAGTGATTATCTTTATTGCTGAATGAGCCAGGGGGCTATTCAACTCCGATCTAAAAGAGACACACTAGCTTAATGTAGAAACACCGTTATTGTGTCTCCTAACTCATTTTCCTAACAAGACAACCTCAATGATAAGACGAACACTGTTTTCCATGCATTTCTTGCTAAAAGAGCTAAGATCATGATTATCTTTATTGCTGAATGAGCTAGGTGGCTATTCAACTCCGATTTAAAAGAAACACGCTAACTTTATGTAGAAACACCGTTATTTTGTCTTCTAACTCATTTTCCTAACACGACAACCTCAATGATAAGACGCACACTGTTTTCCATGCATTTCTTGCTAAAAGAGCTAAGATTGTGATTATCTCTGTTGCTGAATGAGCTAGGGGGCTAATTCAACTCCGATCTAAACGAGACACACTAACTTAATGTAGAAACACCGTTATTTTGTCTCCTAACTCATTTTTCTAACAAGACAACCTCAATGATAAGACGCACACTGTTTTCCATGCATTTCTTGCTAAAAGAGCTAAGATCGTGATTATCTCTGTTGCTGAATGAGCTAGGGGGCTATTCAACTCCGATCTAAAAGAGACACACTAACTTAATGTAGAAACACCGTTATTTTGTCTCCTAACTCATTTTCCTAACAAGACAACCTCAATGATAAGACGCACACTGTTTTCCATGCATTTCTTGCTAAAAGAGCTAAGATCGTGATTATCTCTGTTGCTGAATGAGCTAGGGGGCTATTCAACTCCGATCTAAAAGAGACACACTAACTTAATGTAGAAACACCGTTATTTTGTCTCCTAACTCATTTTCCTAACAAGACAACCTCAATGATAAGACGCACACTGTTTTCCATGCATTTCTTGCTAAAAGAGCTAAGATCGTGATTATCTCTGTTGCTGAATGAGCTAGGGGGCTATTCAACTCCGATCTAAAAGAGACACACTAACTTAATGTAGAAACACCGGTATTTTGTCTCCGAACTCATTTTCCTAACAAGACAACCTCAATGATAAGACGCACACTGTTTTCCATGCATTTCTTGCTAAAAGAGCTAAGATCGTGATTATCTCTGTTGCTGAATGAGCTAGGGGGCTAATTCAACTCCAATCTAAAAGAGACACACTAACTTAATGTAGAAACACCGGTATTTTGTCTCCTAACTCATTTTCCTAACAAGACAACCTCAATGATAAGACGCACACTGTTTTCCATGCATTTCTTGCTAAAAGAGCTAAGATCGTGATTATCTCTGTTGCAGAATGAGCTAGGGGGCTATTCAACTCCGATCTAAAAGAGACACACTAACTTAATGTAGAAACACCGGTATTTTGTCTCCTAACTCATTTTCCTAACAAGACAACCTCAATGATAAGACGCACACTGTTTTCCATGCATTTCTTGCTAAAAGAGCTAAGATCGTGATTATCTCTGTTGCTGAATGAGCTAGGGGGCTAAATCAACTCCGATCTAAAAGAGACACACTAACTTAATGTAGAAACACCGTTATTTTGTCTCCTAACTCATTTTCCTAACAAGACAACCTCAATGATAAGACGCACACTGTTTTCCATGCATTTCTTGCTAAAAGAGCTAAGATCGTGATTATCTCTGTTGCTGAATGAGCTAGGGGGCTAAATCAACTCCGATCTAAAAGAGACACACTAACTTAATGTAGAAACACCGGTATTTTGTCTCCTAACTCATTTTCCTAACAAGACAACCTCAATGATAAGACGCACACTGTTTTCCATGCATTTCTTGCTAAAAGAGCTAAGACCGTGATTATCTCTGTTGCTGAATGAGCTAGGGGGCTAAATCAACTCCGATCTAAAAGAGACACACTAACTTAATGTAGAAACACCGTTATTTTGTCTCCTAACTCATTTTCCTAACAAGACAACCTCAATGATAAGACGCACACTGTTTTCCATGCATTTCTTGCTAAAAGAGCTAAGATAGTGATTATCTTTATTGCTGAATGAGCCAGGGGGCTATTCAACTCCGATCTAAAAGAGACACACTAGCTTAATGTAGAAACACCGTTATTGTGTCTCCTAACTCATTTTCCTAACAAGACAACCTCAATGATAAGACGAACACTGTTTTCCATGCATTTCTTGCTAAAAGAGCTAAGATCATGATTATCTTTATTGCTGAATGAGCTAGGTGGCTATTCAACTCCGATTTAAAAGAAACACGCTAACTTTATGTAGAAACACCGTTATTTTGTCTTCTAACTCATTTTCCTAACACGACAACCTCAATGATAAGACGCACACTGTTTTCCATGCATTTCTTGCTAAAAGAGCTAAGATTGTGATTATCTCTGTTGCTGAATGAGCTAGGGGGCTAATTCAACTCCGATCTAAACGAGACACACTAACTTAATGTAGAAACACCGTTATTTTGTCTCCTAACTCATTTTTCTAACAAGACAACCTCAATGATAAGACGCACACTGTTTTCCATGCATTTCTTGCTAAAAGAGCTAAGATCGTGATTATCTCTGTTGCTGAATGAGCTAGGGGGCTATTCAACTCCGATCTAAAAGAGACACACTAACTTAATGTAGAAACACCGTTATTTTGTCTCCTAACTCATTTTCCTAACAAGACAACCTCAATGATAAGACGCACACTGTTTTCCATGCATTTCTTGCTAAAAGAGCTAAGATCGTGATTATCTCTGTTGCTGAATGAGCTAGGGGGCTATTCAACTCCGATCTAAAAGAGACACACTAACTTAATGTAGAAACACCGTTATTTTGTCTCCTAACTCATTTTCCTAACAAGACAACCTCAATGATAAGACGCACACTGTTTTCCATGCATTTCTTGCTAAAAGAGCTAAGATCGTGATTATCTCTGTTGCTGAATGAGCTAGGGGGCTATTCAACTCCGATCTAAAAGAGACACACTAACTTAATGTAGAAACACCGTTATTTTGTCTCCTAACTCATTTTCCTAACAAGACAACCTCAATGATAAGACGCACACTGTTTTCCATGCATTTCTTGCTAAAAGAGCTAAGATCGTGATTATCTCTGTTGCTGAATGAGCTAGGGGGCTAATTCAAATCCGATCTAAAAGAGACACACTAACTTAATGTAGAAACACCGTTATTTTGTCTCCTAACTCATTTTCCTAACAAGACAACCTCAATGATAAGACGCACACTGTTATCCATGCATTTCTTGCTAAAAGAGCTAAGATCGTGATTATCTCTGTTGCTGAATGAGCTAGGAGGCTATTCAACTCTAATCTAAGAGAGACTCACTAACTTCATGTAGGAACACCGTTACTTTGTCTCCTAACTCATTTTCCTAACAAGACAACCTCAATGATAAGACGCACACTGTTTTCCATGCATTTCTTGCTAAAAGAGCTAAGATCGTGATTATCTCTGTTGCTGAATGAGCTAGGGGGCTAATTCAACTCCAATCTAAAAGAGACACACTAACTTAATGTAGAAACACCGGTATTTTGTCTCCTAACTCATTTTCCTAACAAGACAACCTCAATAATAAGACGCACACTGTTTTCCATGCATTTCTTGCTAAAAGAGCTAAGATCGTGATTATCTCTGTTGCAGAATGAGCTAGGGGGCTAATTCAACTCCAATCTGAAAGAGACACACTAACTTAATGTAGAAACACCGGTATTTTGTCTCCTAACTCATTTTCCTAACAAGACAACCTCAATGATAAGACGCACACTGTTTTCCATGCATTTCTTGCTAAAAGAGCTAAGATCGTGATTATCTCTGTTGCAGAATGAGCTAGGGGGCTATTCAACTCCGATCTAAAAGAGACACACTAACTTAATGTAGAAACACCGGTATTTTGTCTCCTAACTCATTTTCCTAACAAGACAACCTCAATGATAAGACGCACACTGTTTTCCATGCATTTCTTGCTAAAAGAGCTAAGATCGTGATTATCTCTGTTGCTGAATGAGCTAGGGGGCTAATTCAACTCCAATCTAAAAGAGACACACTAACTTAATGTAGAAACACCGGTATTTTGTCTCCTAACTCATTTTCCTAACAAGACAACCTCAATGATAAGACGCACACTGTTTTCCATGCATTTCTTGCTAAAAGAGCTAAGATCGTGATTATCTCTGTTGCAGAATGAGCTAGGGGGCTATTCAACTCCGATCTAAAAGAGACACACTAACTTAATGTAGAAACACCGGTATTTTGTCTCCTAACTCATTTTCCTAACAAGACAACCTCAATGATAAGACGCACACTGTTTTCCATGCATTTCTTGCTAAAAGAGCTAAGATCGTGATTATCTCTGTTGCTGAATGAGCTAGGGGGCTAAATCAACTCCGATCTAAAAGAGACACACTAACTTAATGTAGAAACACCGTTATTTTGTCTCCTAACTCATTTTCCTAACAAGACAACCTCAATGATAAGACGCACACTGTTTTCCATGCATTTCTTGCTAAAAGAGCTAAGATCGTGATTATCTCTGTTGCTGAATGAGCTAGGGGGCTAAATCAACTCCGATCTAAAAGAGACACACTAACTTAATGTAGAAACACCGGTATTTTGTCTCCTAACTCATTTTCCTAACAAGACAACCTCAATGATAAGACGCACACTGTTTTCCATGCATTTCTTGCTAAAAGAGCTAAGACCGTGATTATCTCTGTTGCTGAATGAGCTAGGGGGCTAAATCAACTCCGATCTAAAAGAGACACACTAACTTAATGTAGAAACACCGTTATTTTGTCTCCTAACTCATTTTCCTAACAAGACAACCTCAATGATAAGACGCACACTGTTTTCCATGCATTTCTTGCTAAAAGAGCTAAGATAGTGATTATCTTTATTGCTGAATGAGCCAGGGGGCTATTCAACTCCGATCTAAAAGAGACACACTAGCTTAATGTAGAAACACCGTTATTGTGTCTCCTAACTCATTTTCCTAACAAGACAACCTCAATGATAAGACGAACACTGTTTTCCATGCATTTCTTGCTAAAAGAGCTAAGATCATGATTATCTTTATTGCTGAATGAGCTAGGTGGCTATTCAACTCCGATTTAAAAGAAACACGCTAACTTTATGTAGAAACACCGTTATTTTGTCTTCTAACTCATTTTCCTAACACGACAACCTCAATGATAAGACGCACACTGTTTTCCATGCATTTCTTGCTAAAAGAGCTAAGATCGTGATTATCTCTGTTGCTGAATGAGCTAGGGGGCTAATTCAACTCCGATCTAAACGAGACACACTAACTTAATGTAGAAACACCGTTATTTTGTCTCCTAACTCATTTTTCTAACAAGACAACCTCAATGATAAGACGCACACTGTTTTCCATGCATTTCTTGCTAAAAGAGCTAAGATCGTGATTATCTCTGTTGCTGAATGAGCTAGGGGGCTATTCAACTCCGATCTAAAAGAGACACACTAACTTAATGTAGAAACACCGTTATTTTGTCTCCTAACTCATTTTCCTAACAAGACAACCTCAATGATAAGACGCACACTGTTTTCCATGCATTTCTTGCTAAAAGAGCTAAGATCGTGATTATCTCTGTTGCTGAATGAGCTAGGGGGCTATTCAACTCCGATCTAAAAGAGACACACTAACTTAATGTAGAAACACCGTTATTTTGTCTCCTAACTCATTTTCCTAACAAGACAACCTCAATGATAAGACGCACACTGTTTTCCATGCATTTCTTGCTAAAAGAGCTAAGATCGTGATTATCTCTGTTGCTGAATGAGCTAGGGGGCTATTCAACTCCGATCTAAAAGAGACACACTAACTTAATGTAGAAACACCGTTATTTTGTCTCCTAACTCATTTTCCTAACAAGACAACCTCAATGATAAGACGCACACTGTTTTCCATGCATTTCTTGCTAAAAGAGCTAAGATCGTGATTATCTCTGTTGCTGAATGAGCTAGGGGGCTAATTCAAATCCGATCTAAAAGAGACACACTAACTTAATGTAGAAACACCGTTATTTTGTCTCCTAACTCATTTTCCTAACAAGACAACCTCAATGATAAGACGCACACTGTTATCCATGCATTTCTTGCTAAAAGAGCTAAGATCGTGATTATCTCTGTTGCAGAATGAGCTAGGGGGCTAATTCAACTCCAATCTGAAAGAGACACACTAACTTAATGTAGAAACACCGGTATTTTGTCTCCTAACTCATTTTCCTAACAAGACAACCTCAATGATAAGACGCACACTGTTTTCCATGCATTTCTTGCTAAAAGAGCTAAGATCGTGATTATCTCTGTTGCAGAATGAGCTAGGGGGCTATTCAACTCCGATCTAAAAGAGACACACTAACTTAATGTAGAAACACCGGTATTTTGTCTCCTAACTCATTTTCCTAACAAGACAACCTCAATGATAAGACGCACACTGTTTTCCATGCATTTCTTGCTAAAAGAGCTAAGATCGTGATTATCTCTGTTGCTGAATGAGCTAGGGGGCTAATTCAACTCCAATCTAAAAGAGACACACTAACTTAATGTAGAAACACCGGTATTTTGTCTCCTAACTCATTTTCCTAACAAGACAACCTCAATGATAAGACGCACACTGTTTTCCATGCATTTCTTGCTAAAAGAGCTAAGATCGTGATTATCTCTGTTGCAGAATGAGCTAGGGGGCTATTCAACTCCAATCTAAAAGAGACACACTAACTTAATGTAGAAACACCGGTATTTTGTCTCCTAACTCATTTTCCTAACAAGACAACCTCAATGATAAGACACACACTGTTTTCCATGCATTTCTTGCTAAAAGAGCTAAGATCGTGATTATCTCTGTTGCTGAATGAGCTAGGGGGCTAAATCAACTCCGATCTAAAAGAGACACACTAACTTAATGTAGAAACACCGTTATTTTGTCTCCTAACTCATTTTCCTAACAAGACAACCTCAATGATAAGACGCACACTGTTTTCCATGCATTTCTTGCTAAAAGAGCTAAGATCGTGATTATCTCTGTTGCTGAATGAGCTAGGGGGCTAAATCAACTCCGATCTAAAAGAGACACACTAACTTAATGTAGAAACACCGGTATTTTGTCTCCTAACTCATTTTCCTAACAAGACAACCTCAATGATAAGACGCACACTGTTTTCCATGCATTTCTTGCTAAAAAAGCTAAGATAGTGATTATCTTTATTGCTGAATGAGACAGGGGGCTATTCAACTCCGATCTAAAAGAGACACACTAGCTTAATGTAGAAACACCGTTATTGTGTCTCCTAACTCATTTTCCTAACAAGACAACCTCAATGATAAGACGAACACTGTTTTCCATGCATTTCTTGCTAAAAGAGCTAAGATCATGATTATCTTTATTGCTGAATGAGCTAGGTGGCTATTCAACTCCGATTTAAAATAAACACGCTAACTTATGTAGAAACACCGTTATTTTGTCTTCTAACTCATTTTCCTAACACGACAACCTCAATGATAAGACGCACACTGTTTTCCATGCATTTCTTGCTAAAAGAGCTAAGATCGTGATTATCTCTGTTGCTGAATGAGCTAGGGGGCTAATTCAACTCCGATCTAAACGAGACACACTAACTTAATGTAGAAACACCGTTATTTTGTCTCCTAACTCATTTTCCTAACAAGACAACCTCAATGATAAGACGCACACTGTTTTCCATGCATTTCTTGCTAAAAGAGCTAAGATCGTGATTATCTCTGTTGCTGAATGAGCTAGGGGGCTAATTCAACTCCGATCTAAAAGAGACACACTAACTTAATGTAGAAACACCGTTATTTTGTCTCCTAACTCATTTTCCTAACAAGACAACCTCAATGATAAGACGCACACTGTTTTCCATGCATTTCTTGCTAAAAGAGCTAAGATCGTGATTATCTCTGTTGCTGAATGAGCTAGGGGGCTATTCAACTCCGATCTAAAAGAGACACACTAACTTAATGTAGAAACACCGTTATTTTGTCTCCTAACTCATTTTCCTAACAAGACAACCTCAATGATAAAACGAACACTGTTTTCCATGCATTTCTTGCTAAAAGAGCTAAGATCGTGATTATCTCTGTTGCTGAATGAGCTAGGGGGCTAATTCAACTCCGATCTAAAAGAGACACACTAACTTAATGTAGAAACACCGGTATTTTGTCTCCTAACTCATTTTCCTAACAAGACAACCTCAATGATAAGACGCACACTGTTTTCCATGCATTTCTTGCTAAAAGAGCTAAGATCGTGATTATCTCTGTTGCTGAATGAGCTAGGGGGCTAATTCAAATCCGATCTAAAAGAGACACACTAACTTAATGTAGAAACACCGTTATTTTGTCTCCTAACTCATTTTCCTAACAAGACAACCTCAATGATAAGACGCACACTGTTTTCCATGCATTTCTTGCTAAAAGAGCTAAGATCGTGATTATCTCTGTTGCTGAATGAGCTAGGAGGCTATTCAACTCTAATCTAAGAGAGACTCACTAACTTCATGTAGGAACACCGTTACTTTGTCTCCTAACTCATTTTCCTAACAAGACAACCTCAATGATAAGACGCACACTGTTTTCCATGCATTTCTTGCTAAAAGAGCTAAGATCGTGATTATCTCTGTTGCTGAATGAGCTAGGGGGCTAATTACACTCCAATCTAAAAGAGACACACTAACTTAATGTAGAAACACCGTTATTTTGTCTCCTAACTCATTTTCCTAATAAGGCAACCTCAATGATAAGAGGAACACTGTTTTCCATGCATTTCTTGCTAAAAGAGCTAAGATCGTGATTATCTCTGTTGCAGAATGAGCTAGGGGGCTATTCAACTCCGATCTAAAAGAGACACACTAACTTAATGTAGAAACACCGGTATTTTGTCTCCTAACTCATTTTCCTAACAAGACAACCTCAATGATAAGACGCACACTGTTTTCCATGCATTTCTTGCTAAAAGAGCTAAGATCGTGATTATCTCTGTTGCAGAATGAGCTAGGGGGCTATTCAACTCCGATCTAAAAGAGACACACTAACTTAATGTAGAAACACCGTTATTTTGTCTCCTAACTCATTTTCCTAACAAGACAACCTCAATGATAAGACGCACACTGTTTTCCATGCATTACTTGCTAAAAGAGCTAAGATCGTGATTATCTCTGTTGCTGAATGAGCTAGGGGGCTATTCAACTCCGATCTAAAAGAGACACACTAACTTAATGTAGAAACACCGTTATTTTGTCTCCTAACTCATTTTCCTAACAAGACAACCTCAATGATAAGACGCACACTGTTTTCCATGCATTTCTTGCTAAAAGAGCTAAGATCGTGATTATCTCTGTTGCTGAATGAGCTAGGGGGCTAATTCAACTCCGATCTAAAAGAGACACACTAACTTAATGTAGAAACACCGTTATTTTGTCTCCTAACTCATTTTCCTAACAAGACAACCTCAATGATAAGACGCACACTGTTTTCCATGCATTTCTTGCTAAAAGAGCTAAGATCGTGATTATCTCTGTTGCTGAATGAGCTAGGGGGCTAATTCAAATCCGATCTAAAAGAGACACACTAACTTAATGTAGAAACACCGTTATTTTGTCTCCTAACTCATTTTCCTAACAAGACAACCTCAATGATAAGACGCACACTGTTATCCATGCATTTCTTGCTAAAAGAGCTAAGATCGTGATTATCTCTGTTGCTGAATGAGCTAGGAGGCTATTCAACTCTAATCTAAGAGAGACTCACTAACTTCATGTAGGAACACCGTTACTTTGTCTCCTAACTCATTTTCCTAACAAGACAACCTCAATGATAAGACGCACACTGTTTTCCATGCATTTCTTGCTAAAAGAGCTAAGATCGTGATTATCTCTGTTGCTGAATGAGCTAGGGGGCTAATTCAACTCCAATCTAAAAGAGACACACTAACTTAATGTAGAAACACCGGTATTTTGTCTCCTAACTCATTTTCCTAACAAGACAACCTCAATGATAAGACGCACACTGTTTTCCATGCATTTCTTGCTAAAAGAGCTAAGATCGTGATTATCTCTGTTGCAGAATGAGCTAGGGGGCTAATTCAACTCCAATCTGAAAGAGACACACTAACTTAATGTAGAAACACCGGTATTTTGTCTCCTAACTCATTTTCCTAACAAGACAACCTCAATGATAAGACGCACACTGTTTTCCATGCATTTCTTGCTAAAAGAGCTAAGATCGTGATTATCTCTGTTGCAGAATGAGCTAGGGGGCTATTCAACTCCGATCTAAAAGAGACACACTAACTTAATGTAGAAACACCGGTATTTTGTCTCCTAACTCATTTTCCTAACAAGACAACCTCAATGATAAGACGCACACTGTTTTCCATGCATTTCTTGCTAAAAGAGCTAAGATCGTGATTATCTCTGTTGCTGAATGAGCTAGGGGGCTAATTCAACTCCAATCTAAAAGAGACACACTAACTTAATGTAGAAACACCGGTATTTTGTCTCCTAACTCATTTTCCTAACAAGACAACCTCAATGATAAGACGCACACTGTTTTCCATGCATTTCTTGCTAAAAGAGCTAAGATCGTGATTATCTCTGTTGCAGAATGAGCTAGGGGGCTATTCAACTCCGATCTAAAAGAGACACACTAACTTAATGTAGAAACACTGGTATTTTGTCTCCTAACTCATTTTCCTAACAAGACAACCTCAATGATAAGACGCACACTGTTTTCCATGCATTTCTTGCTAAAAGAGCTAAGATCGTGATTATCTCTGTTGCTGAATGAGCTAGGGGGCTAAATCAACTCCGATCTAAAAGAGACACACTAACTTAATGTAGAAACACCGTTATTTTGTCTCCTAACTCATTTTCCTAACAAGACAACCTCAATGATAAGACGCACACTGTTTTCCATGCATTTCTTGCTAAAAGAGCTAAGATCGTGATTATCTCTGTTGCTGAATGAGCTAGGGGGCTAAATCAACTCCGATCTAAAAGAGACACACTAACTTAATGTAGAAACACCGGTATTTTGTCTCCTAACTCATTTTCCTAACAAGACAACCTCAATGATAAGACGCACACTGTTTTCCATGCATTTCTTGCTAAAAGAGCTAAGATCGTGATTATCTCTGTTGCAGAATGAGCTAGGGGGCTAATTCAACTCCAATCTGAAAGAGACACACTAACTTAATGTAGAAACACCGGTATTTTGTCTCCTAACTCATTTTCCTAACAAGACAACCTCAATGATAAGACGCACACTGTTTTCCATGCATTACTTGCTAAAAGAGCTAAGATCGTGATTATCTCTGTTGCTGAATGAGCTAGGGGGCTATTCAACTCCGATCTAAAAGAGACACACTAACTTAATGTAGAAACACCGTTATTTTGTCTCCTAACTCATTTTCCTAACAAGACAACCTCAATGATAAGACGAACACTGTTTTCCATGCATTTCTTGCTAAAAGAGCTAAGATCGTGATTATCTCTGTTGCTGAATGAGCTAGGGGGCTAATTCAACTCCGATCTAAAAGAGACACACTAACTTAATGTAGAAACACCGTTATTTTGTCTCCTAACTCATTTTCCTAACAAGACAACCTCAATGATAAGACGCACACTGTTTTCCATGCATTTCTTGCTAAAAGAGCTAAGATCGTGATTATCTCTGTTGCTGAATGAGCTAGGGGGCTAATTCAACTCCGATCTAAAAGAGACACACTAACTTAATGTAGAAACACCGTTATTTTGTCTCCTAACTCATTTTCCTAACAAGACAACCTCAATGATAAGACGCACACTGTTATCCATGCATTTCTTGCTAAAAGGGCTAAGATCGTGATTATCTCTGTTGCTGAATGAGCTAGGAGGCTATTCAACTCTAATCTAAGAGAGACTCACTAACTTCATGTAGGAACACCGTTACTTTGTCTCCTAACTCATTTTCCTAACAAGACAACCTCAATGATAAGACGCACACTGTTTTCCATGCATTTCTTGCTAAAAGAGCTAAGATCGTGATTATCTCTGTTGCTGAATGAGCTAGGGGGCTAATTCAACTCCAATCTAAAAGAGACACACTAACTTAATGTAGAAACACCGGTATTTTGTCTCCTAACTCATTTTCCTAACAAGACAACCTCAATGATAAGACGCACACTGTTTTCCATGCATTTCTTGCTAAAAGAGCTAAGATCGTGATTATCTCTGTTGCAGAATGAGCTAGGGGGCTAATTCAACTCCAATCTGAAAGAGACACACTAACTTAATGTAGAAACACCGGTATTTTGTCTCCTAACTCATTTTCCTAACAAGACAACCTCAATGATAAGACGCACACTGTTTTCCATGCATTTCTTGCTAAAAGAGCTAAGATCGTGATTATCTCTGTTGCAGAATGAGCTAGGGGGCTATTCAACTCCGATCTAAAAGAGACACACTAACTTAATGTAGAAACACCGGTATTTTGTCTCCTAACTCATTTTCCTAACAAGACAACCTCAATGATAAGACGCACACTGTTTTCCATGCATTTCTTGCTAAAAGAGCTAAGATCGTGATTATCTCTGTTGCTGAATGAGCTAGGGGGCTAAATCAACTCCGATCTAAAAGAGACACACTAACTTAATGTAGAAACACCGTTATTTTGTCTCCTAACTCATTTTCCTAACAAGACAACCTCAATGATAAGACGCACACTGTTTTCCATGCATTTCTTGCTAAAAGAGCTAAGATAGTGATTATCTTTATTGCTGAATGAGCCAGGGGGCTATTCAACTCCGATCTAAAAGAGACACACTAGCTTAATGTAGAAACACCGTTATTGTGTCTCCTAACTCATTTTCCTAACAAGACAACCTCAATGATAAGACGAACACTGTTTTCCATGCATTTCTTGCTAAAAGAGCTAAGATCATGATTATCTTTATTGCTGAATGAGCTAGTTGGCTATTCAACTCCGATTTAAAAGAAACACGCTAACTTTATGTAGAAACACCGTTATTTTGTCTTCTAACTCATTTTCCTAACACGACAACCTCAATGATAAGACGCACACTGTTTTCCATGCATTTCTTGCTAAAAGAGCTAAGATCGTGATTATCTCTGTTGCTGAATGAGCTAGGGGGCTAATTCAACTCCGATCTAAACGAGACACACTAACTTAATGTAGAAACACCGTTATTTTGTCTCCTAACTCATTTTCCTAACAAGACAACCTCAATGATAAGACGCACACTGTTTTCCATGCATTTCTTGCTAAAAGAGCTAAGATCGTGATTATCTCTGTTGCTGAATGAGCTAGGGGGCTATTCAACTCCGATCTAAAAGAGACACACTAACTTAATGTAGAAACACCGTTATTTTGTCTCCTAACTCATTTTCCTAACAAGACAACCTCAATGATAAGACGCACACTGTTTTCCATGCATTTCTTGCTAAAAGAGCTAAGATCGTGATTATCTCTGTTGCTGAATGAGCTAGGGGGCTATTCAACTCCGATCTAAAAGAGACACACTAACTTAATGTAGAAACACCGTTATTTTGTCTCCTAACTCATTTTCCTAACAAGACAACCTCAATGATAAGACGCACACTGTTTTCCATGCATTTCTTGCTAAAAGAGCTAAGATCGTGATTATCTCTGTTGCTGAATGAGCTAGGGGGCTAAATCAACTCCGATCTAAAAGAGACACACTAACTTAATGTAGAAACACCGGTATTTTGTCTCCTAACTCATTTTCCTAACAAGACAACCTCAATGATAAGACGCACACTGTTTTCCATGCATTTCTTGCTAAAAGAGCTAAGATCGTGATTATCTCTGTTGCAGAATGAGCTAGGGGGCTAATTCAACTCCAATCTGAAAGAGACACACTAACTTAATGTAGAAACACCGGTATTTTGTCTCCTAACTCATTTTCCTAACAAGACAACCTCAATGATAAGACGCACACTGTTTTCCATGCATTACTTGCTAAAAGAGCTAAGATCGTGATTATCTCTGTTGCTGAATGAGCTAGGGGGCTATTCAACTCCGATCTAAAAGAGACACACTAACTTAATGTAGAAACACCGTTATTTTGTCTCCTAACTCATTTTCCTAACAAGACAACCTCAATGATAAGACGAACACTGTTTTCCATGCATTTCTTGCTAAAAGAGCTAAGATCGTGATTATCTCTGTTGCTGAATGAGCTAGGGGGCTAATTCAACTCCGATCTAAAAGAGACACACTAACTTAATGTAGAAACACCGTTATTTTGTCTCCTAACTCATTTTCCTAACAAGACAACCTCAATGATAAGACGCACACTGTTTTCCATGCATTTCTTGCTAAAAGAGCTAAGATCGTGATTATCTCTGTTGCTGAATGAGCTAGGGGGCTAATTCAACTCCGATCTAAAAGAGACACACTAACTTAATGTAGAAACACCGTTATTTTGTCTCCTAACTCATTTTCCTAACAAGACAACCTCAATGATAAGACGCACACTGTTATCCATGCATTTCTTGCTAAAAGGGCTAAGATCGTGATTATCTCTGTTGCTGAATGAGCTAGGAGGCTATTCAACTCTAATCTAAGAGAGACTCACTAACTTCATGTAGGAACACCGTTACTTTGTCTCCTAATTTATTTTCCTAACAAGACAACCTCAATGATAAGACGCACACTGTTTTCCATGCATTTCTTGCTAAAAGAGCTAAGATCGTGATTATCTCTGTTGCTGAATGAGCTAGGGGGCTAATTCAACTCCAATCTAAAAGAGACACACTAACTTAATGTAGAAACACCGGTATTTTGTCTCCTAACTCATTTTCCTAACAAGACAACCTCAATGATAAGACGCACACTGTTTTCCATGCATTTCTTGCTAAAAGAGCTAAGATCGTGATTATCTCTGTTGCAGAATGAGCTAGGGGGCTAATTCAACTCCAATCTGAAAGAGACACACTAACTTAATGTAGAAACACCGGTATTTTGTCTCCTAACTCATTTTCCTAACAAGACAACCTCAATGATAAGACGCACACTGTTTTCCATGCATTTCTTGCTAAAAGAGCTAAGATCGTGATTATCTCTGTTGCAGAATGAGCTAGGGGGCTATTCAACTCCGATCTAAAAGAGACACACTAACTTAATGTAGAAACACCGGTATTTTGTCTCCTAACTCATTTTCCTAACAAGACAACCTCAATGATAAGACGCACACTGTTTTCCATGCATTTCTTGCTAAAAGAGCTAAGATCGTGATTATCTCTGTTGCTGAATGAGCTAGGGGGCTAAATCAACTCCGATCTAAAAGAGACACACTAACTTAATGTAGAAACACCGTTATTTTGTCTCCTAACTCATTTTCCTAACAAGACAACCTCAATGATAAGACGCACACTGTTTTCCATGCATTTCTTGCTAAAAGAGCTAAGATAGTGATTATCTTTATTGCTGAATGAGCCAGGGGGCTATTCAACTCCGATCTAAAAGAGACACACTAGCTTAATGTAGAAACACCGTTATTGTGTCTCCTAACTCATTTTCCTAACAAGACAACCTCAATGATAAGACGAACACTGTTTTCCATGCATTTCTTGCTAAAAGAGCTAAGATCATGATTATCTTTATTGCTGAATGAGCTAGTTGGCTATTCAACTCCGATTTAAAAGAAACACGCTAACTTTATGTAGAAACACCGTTATTTTGTCTTCTAACTCATTTTCCTAACACGACAACCTCAATGATAAGACGCACACTGTTTTCCATGCATTTCTTGCTAAAAGAGCTAAGATCGTGATTATCTCTGTTGCTGAATGAGCTAGGGGGCTAATTCAACTCCGATCTAAACGAGACACACTAACTTAATGTAGAAACACCGTTATTTTGTCTCCTAACTCATTTTCCTAACAAGACAACCTCAATGATAAGACGCACACTGTTTTCCATGCATTTCTTGCTAAAAGAGCTAAGATCGTGATTATCTCTGTTGCTGAATGAGCTAGGGGGCTATTCAACTCCGATCTAAAAGAGACACACTAACTTAATGTAGAAACACCGTTATTTTGTCTCCTAACTCATTTTCCTAACAAGACAACCTCAATGATAAGACGCACACTGTTTTCCATGCATTTCTTGCTAAAAGAGCTAAGATCGTGATTATCTCTGTTGCTGAATGAGCTAGGGGGCTATTCAACTCCGATCTAAAAGAGACACACTAACTTAATGTAGAAACACCGTTATTTTGTCTCCTAACTCATTTTCCTAACAAGACAACCTCAATGATAAAACGAACACTGTTTTCCATGCATTTCTTGCTAAAAGAGCTAAGATCGTGATTATCTCTGTTGCTGAATGAGCTAGGGGGCTAATTCAACTCCGATCTAAAAGAGACACACTAACTTAATGTAGAAACACCGGTATTTTGTCTCCTAACTCATTTTCCTAACAAGACAACCTCAATGATAAGACGCACACTGTTTTCCATGCATTTCTTGCTAAAAGAGCTAAGATCGTGATTATCTCTGTTGCTGAATGAGCTAGGGGGCTAATTCAAATCCGATCTAAAAGAGACACACTAACTTAATGTAGAAACACCGTTATTTTGTCTCCTAACTCATTTTCCTAACAAGACAACCTCAATGATAAGACGCACACTGTTTTCCATGCATTTCTTGCTAAAAGAGCTAAGATCGTGATTATCTCTGTTGCTGAATGAGCTAGGAGGCTATTCAACTCTAATCTAAGAGAGACTCACTAACTTCATGTAGGAACACCGTTACTTTGTCTCCTAACTCATTTTCCTAACAAGACAACCTCAATGATAAGACGCACACTGTTTTCCATGCATTTCTTGCTAAAAGAGCTAAGATCGTGATTATCTCTGTTGCTGAATGAGCTAGGGGGCTAATTACACTCCAATCTAAAAGAGACACACTAACTTAATGTAGAAACACCGTTATTTTGTCTCCTAACTCATTTTCCTAACAAGACAACCTCAATGATAAGACGCACACTGTTTTCCATGCATTTCTTGCTAAAAGAGCTAAGATCGTGATTATCTCTGTTGCTGAATGAGCTAGGGGGCTAATTCAACTCCGATCTAAAAGAGACACACTAACTTAATGTAGAAACACCGTTATTTTGTCTCCTAACTCATTTTCCTAACAAGACAACCTCAATGATAAGACGCACACTGTTTTCCATGCATTTCTTGCTAAAAGAGCTAAGATCGTGATTATCTCTGTTGCTGAATGAGCTAGGGGGCTATTCAACTCCGATCTAAAAGAGACACACTAACTTAATGTAGAAACACCGTTATTTTGTCTCCTAACTCATTTTCCTAACAAGACAACCTCAATGATAAGACGCACACTGTTTTCCATGCATTTCTTGCTAAAAGAGCTAAGATCGTGATTATCTCTGTTGCTGAATGAGCTAGGTTGCTATTCAACTCCGATCTAAAAGAGACACACTAACTTAATGTAGAAACACCATTATTTTGTCTCCTAACTCATTTTCCTAACAAGACAACCTCAATGATAAGACGAACACTGTTTTCCATGCATTTCTTGCTAAAAGAGCTAAGATCGTGATTATCTCTGTTGCTGAATGAGCTAGGGGGCTATTCAACTCCGATCTAAAAGAGACACACTAACTTAATGTAGAAACACCGTTATTTTGTCTCCTAACTCATTTTCCTAACAAGACAACCTCAATGATAAGACGCACACTGTTTTCCATGCATTTCTTGCTAAAAGAGCTAAGATCGTGATTATCTTTATTGCTGAATGAGCTAGGTGGCTATTCAACTCCGATCTAAAAGAAACACATTAACTTTATGTAGAAACACCATTATTTTGTCTCCTAACTCATTTTCCTAACAAGACAACCTCAATGATAAGACGAACACTGTTTTCCATGCATTTCTTGCTAAAAGAGCTAAGATCGTGATTATCTCTGTTGCTGAATGAGCTAGGGGGCTATTCAACTCCGATCTAAAAGAGACACACTAACTTAATGTAGAAACACCGTTATTTTGTCTCCTAACTCATTTTCCTAACAAGACAACATCAATGATAAGACGCACACTGTTTTCCACGCATTTCTTGCTAAAAGAGCTAAGATCGTGATTATCTCTGTTGCTGAATGAGCTAGGTTTCTATTCAACTCCGATCTAAAAGAGACACACTAACTTAATGTAGAAACACCGTTATTTTGTCTCCTAACTCATTTTCCTAACAAGACAACCTCAATGATAAGATGAACACTGTTTTCCATGCATTTCTTGCTAAAAGAGCTAAGATCGTGATTATCTCTGTTGCTGAATAAGCTAGGGGGCTATTCAACTCCGATCTAAAAGAGACACACTAACTTAATGTAGAAACACCGTTATTGTGTCTCCTAACTCATTTTCCTAACAAGACAACCTCAATGATAAGACGAACACTGTTTTCCATGCATTTCTTGCTAAAAGAGCTAAGATCGTGATTATCTCTGTTGCTGAATGAGCTAGGGGGCTATTCAACTCCGATCTAAAAGAGACACACTAACTTAATGTAGAAACACCGTTATTTTGTCTCCTAACTCATTTTCCTAACAAGACAACCTCAATGATAAGACGAACACTGTTTTCCATGCATTTCTTGCTAAAAGAGCTAAGATCGTGATTATCTCTGTTGCGGAATAAGCTAGGGGGCTATTTAACTCCGATCTAAAAGAGACACACTAACTTAATGTAGAAACACCGTTATTGTGTCTCCTAACTCATTTTCCTAACAAGACAACCTCAATGATAAGACGCACACTGTTTTCCATGCATTTTTTTGCTGAAAGAGCTAAGATCGTGATTATCTCTGTTGCTGAATGAGCTAGGGGGCTCAATCAACTCCGATCTAAAAGAGACACACTAACCTAATGTAGAAACACTGTTATTTTGTCTCCTAACTCATTTTCCTAACAAGACAACCTCAATGATAAGACGAACACTGTTTTCCATGCATTTCTTGCTAAAAGAGCTAAGATCGTGATTATCTCTGTTGCTGAATGAGCTAGGGGGCTATTCAACTCCGATCTAAAAGAGACACACTAACTTAATGTAGAAACACCGTTATTGTGTCTCCTAACTCATTTTCCTAACAAGACAACCTCAATGATAAGACGCACACTGTTTTCCATGCATTTCTTGCTAAAAGAGCTAAGATCGTGATTATCTCTGTTGCTGAATGAGCTAGGGGGCTAATTCAACTCAGATCTAAAAGAGACACACTAACTTAATGTAGAAACACCGTTATTTTGTCTCCTAACTCATTTTCCTAACAAGACAACCTCAATGATAAGACGAACACTGTTTTCCATGCATTTCTTGCTAAAAGAGCTAAGATCGTGATTATCTCTGTTGCTGAATGAGCTAGGGGGCTATTCAACTCCGATCTAAAAGAGACACACTAACTTAATGTAGAAACACCGTTATTTTGTCTCCTAACTCATTTTCCTAACAAGACAACCTCAATGATAAGACGCACACTGTTTTCCATGCATTTCTTGCTAAAAGAGCTAAGATCGTGATTATCTCTGTTGCTGAATGAGCTAGGTTGCTATTCAACTCCGATCTAAAAGAGACACACTAACTTAATGTAGAAACACCATTATTTTGTCTCCTAACTCATTTTCCTAACAAGACAACCTCAATGATAAGACGAACACTGTTTTCCATGCATTTCTTGCTAAAAGAGCTAAGATCGTGATTATCTCTGTTGCTGAATGAGCTAGGGGGCTATTCAACTCCGATCTAAAAGAGACACACTAACTTAATGTAGAAACACCGTTATTTTGTCTCCTAACTCATTTTCCTAACAAGACAACCTCAATGATAAGACGCACACTGTTTTCCATGCATTTCTTGCTAAAAGAGCTAAGATCGTGATTATCTTTATTGCTGAATGAGCTAGGTGGCTATTCAACTCCGATCTAAAAGAAACACATTAACTTTATGTAGAAACACCATTATTTTGTCTCCTAACTCATTTTCCTAACAAGACAACCTCAATGATAAGACGAACACTGTTTTCCATGCATTTCTTGCTAAAAGAGCTAAGATCGTGATTATCTCTGTTGCTGAATGAGCTAGGTTTCTATTCAACTCCGATCTAAAAGAGACACACTAACTTAATGTAGAAACACCGTTATTTTGTCTCCTAACTCATTTTCCTAACAAGACAACCTCAATGATAAGACGAACACTGTTTTCCATGCATTTCTTGTTAAAAGAGCTAAGATCGTGATTATCTCTGTTGCTGAATAAGCTAGGGGGCTATTCAACTCCGATCTAAAAGAGACACACTTACTTAATGTAGAAACACCGTTATTGTGTCTCCTAACTCATTTTCCTAACAAGACAACCTCAATGATAAGACGAACACTGTTTTCCATGCATTTCTTGCTAAAAGAGCTAAGATCGTGATTATCTCTGTTGCTGAATGAGCTAGGGGGCTATTCAACTCCGATCTAAAAGAGACACACTAACTTAATGTAGAAACACCGTTATTTTGTCTCCTAACTCATTTTCCTAACAAGACAACCTCAATGATAAGACGAACACTGTTTTCCATGCATTTCTTGCTAAAAGAGCTAAGATCGTGATTATCTCTGTTGCGGAATAAGCTAGGGGGCTATTTAACTCCGATCTAAAAGAGACACACTAACTTAATGTAGAAACACCGTTATTGTGTCTCCTAACTCATTTTCCTAACAAGACAACCTCAATGATAAGACGCACACTGTTTTCCATGCATTTTTTTGCTGAAAGAGCTAAGATCGTGATTATCTCTGTTGCTGAATGAGCTAGGGGGCTCATTCAACTCCGATCTAAAAGAGACACACTAACCTAATGTAGAAACACTGTTATTTTGTCTCCTAACTCATTTTCCTAACAAGACAACCTCAATGATAAGACGAACACTGTTTTCCATGCATTTCTTGCTAAAAGAGCTAAGATCGTGATTATCTCTGTTGCTGAATGAGGTAGGGGGCTATTCAACTCCGATCTAAAAGAGACACACTAACTTAATGTAGAAACACCGTTATTGTGTCTCCTAACTCATTTTCCTAACAAGACAACCTCAATGATAAGACGCACACTGTTTTCCATGCATTTCTTGCTAAAAGAGCTAAGATCGTGATTATCTCTGTTGCTGAATGAGCTAGGGGGCTATTCAACTCCGATCTAAAAGAGACACACTAACTTAATGTAGAAACACCGTTATTTTGTCTCCTAACTCATTTTCCTAACAAGACAACCTCAATGATAAGACGCACACTGTTTTCCATGCATTACTTGCTAAAAGAGCTAATATCGTGATTATCTCTGTTGCTGAATGAGCTAGGGGGCTATTCAACTCCGATCTAAAAGAGACACACTAACTTAATGTAGAAACACCGTTATTTTGTCTCCTAACTCATTTTCCTAACAAGACAACCTCAATGATAAGACGAACACTGTTTTCCATGCATTTCTTGCTAAAAGAGCTAAGATCGTGATTATCTCTGTTGCTGAATGAGCTAGGGGGCTAATTCAACTCCGATCTAAAAGAGACACACTAACTTAATGTAGAAACACCGTTATTTTGTCTCCTAACTCATTTTCCTAACAAGACAACCTCAATGATAAGACGCACACTGTTTTCCATGCATTTCTTGCTAAAAGAGCTAAGATCGTGATTATCTCTGTTGCTGAATGAGCTAGGGGGCTAAATCAACTCCGATCTAAAAGAGACACACTAACTTAATGTAGAAACACCGTTATTTTGTCTCCTAACTCATTTTCCTAACAAGACAACCTCAATGATAAGACGCACACTGTTTTCCATGCATTTCTTGCTAAAAGAGCTAAGATCGTGATTATCTCTGTTGCTGAATGAGCTAGGTTGCTATTCAACTCCGATCTAAAAGAGACACACTAACTTAATGTAGAAACACCATTATTTTGTCTCCTAACTCATTTTCCTAACAAGACAACCTCAATGATAAGACGAACACTGTTTTCCATGCATTTCTTGCTAAAAGAGCTAAGATCGTGATTATCTCTGTTGCTGAATGAGCTAGGGGGCTATTCAACTCCGATCTAAAAGAGACACACTAACTTAATGTAGAAACACCGTTATTTTGTCTCCTAACTCATTTTCCTAACAAGACAACCTCAATGATAAGACGCACACTGTTTTCCATGCATTTCTTGCTAAAAGAGCTAAGATCGTGATTATCTTTATTGCTGAATGAGCTAGGTGGCTATTCAACTCCGATCTAAAAGAAACACATTAACTTTATGTAGAAACACCATTATTTTGTCTCCTAACTCATTTTCCTAACAAGACAACCTCAATGATAAGACGAACACTGTTTTCCATGCATTTCTTGCTAAAAGAGCTAAGATCGTGATTATCTCTGTTGCTGAATGAGCTAGGGGGCTATTCAACTCCGATCTAAAAGAGACACACTAACTTAATGTAGAAACACCGTTATTTTGTCTCCTAACTCATTTTCCTAACAAGACAACATCAATGATAAGACGCACACTGTTTTCCACGCATTTCTTGCTAAAAGAGCTAAGATCGTGATTATCTCTGTTGCTGAATGAGCTAGGTTTCTATTCAACTCCGATCTAAAAGAGACACACTAACTTAATGTAGAAACACCGTTATTTTGTCTCCTAACTCATTTTCCTAACAAGACAACCTCAATGATAAGACGAACACTGTTTTCCATGCATTTCTTGCTAAAAGAGCTAAGATCGTGATTATCTCTGTTGCTGAATAAGCTAGGGGGCTATTCAACTCCGATCTAAAAGAGACACACTTACTTAATGTAGAAACACCGTTATTGTGTCTCCTAACTCATTTTCCTAACAAGACAACCTCAATGATAAGACGAACACTGTTTTCCATGCATTTCTTGCTAAAAGAGCTAAGATCGTGATTATCTCTGTTGCTGAATGAGCTAGGGGGCTATTCAACTCCGATCTAAAAGAGACACACTAACTTAATGTAGAAACACCGTTATTTTGTCTCCTAACTCATTTTCCTAACAAGACAACCTCAATGATAAGACGAACACTGTTTTCCATGCATTTCTTGCTAAAAGAGCTAAGATCGTGATTATCTCTGTTGCTGAATGAGCTAGGGGGCTATTCAACTCCGATCTAAAAGAGACACACTAACTTAATGTAGAAACACCGTTATTGTGTCTCCTAACTCATTTTCCTAACAAGACAACCTCAATGATAAGACGCACACTGTTTTCCATGCATTTCTTGCTAAAAGAGCTAAGATCGTGATTATCTCTGTTGCTGAATGAGCTAGGGGGCTATTCAACTCCGATCTAAAAGAGACACACTAACTTTATGTAGAAACACCGTTATTTTGTCTCCTAACTCATTTTCCTAACAAGACAACCTCAATGATAAGACGCACACTGTTTTCCATGCATTACTTGCTAAAAGAGCTAAGATCGTGATTATCTCTGTTGCTGAATGAGCTAGGGGGCTATTCAACTCCGATCTAAAAGAGACACACTAACTTAATGTAGAAACACCGTTATTTTGTCTCCTAACTCATTTTCCTAACAAGACAACCTCAATGATAAGACGAACACTGTTTTCCATGCATTTCTTGCTAAAAGAGCTAAGATCGTGATTATCTCTGTTGCTGAATGAGCTAGGGGGCTAATTCAACTCCGATCTAAAAGAGACACACTAACTTAATGTAGAAACACCGTTATTTTGTCTCCTAACTCATTTTCCTAACAAGACAACCTCAATGATAAGACGCACACTGTTTTCCATGCATTTCTTGCTAAAAGAGCTAAGATCGTGATTATCTCTGTTGCTGAATGAGCTAGGGGGCTAATTCAAATCCGATCTAAAAGAGACACACTAACTTAATGTAGAAACACCGTTATTTTGTCTCCTAACTCATTTTCCTAACAAGACAACCTCAATGATAAGACGCACACTGTTTTCCATGCATTTCTTGCTAAAAGAGCTAAGATCGTGATTATCTCTGTTGCTGAATGAGCTAGGGGGCTAATTCAACTCCGATCTAAAAGAGACACACTAACATAATGTAGAAACACCGTTATTTTGTCTCCTAACTCATTTTCCTAACAAGACAACCTCAATGATAAGACGAACACTGTTTTCCATGCATTTCTTGCTAAAAGAGCTAAGATCGTGATTATCTCTGTTGCTGAATGAGCTAGGGGGCTAATTCAACTCCGATCTAAAAGAGACACACTAACTTAATGTAGAAACACCGTTATTTTGTCTCCTAACTAATTTTCCTAACAAGACAACCTCAATGATAAGACGAACACTGTTTTCCATGCATTTCTTGCTAAAAGAGCTAAGATAGTGATTATCTTTATTGCTGAATGAGCCAGGGGGCTATTCAACTCCGATCTAAAAGAGACACACTAGCTTAATGTAGAAACACCGTTATTTTGTCTCCTAACTCATTTTCCTAACAAGACAACCTCAATGATAAGACGAACACTGTTTTCCATGCATTTCTTGCTAAAAGAGCTAAGATCGTGATTATCTCTGTTGCTGAATGAGCTAGGGGGCTATTCAACTCCGATCTAAAAGAGACACACTAACTTAATGTAGAAACACCGTTATTGTGTCTCCTAACTCATTTTCCTAACAAGACAACCTCAATGATAAGACGCACACTGTTTTCCATGCATTTCTTGCTAAAAGAGCTAAGATCGTGATTATCTCTGTTGCTGAATGAGCTAGGGGGCTATTCAACTCCGATCTAAAAGAGACACACTAACTTAATGTAGAAACACCGTTATTTTGTCTCCTAACTCATTTTCCTAACAAGACAACCTCAATGATAAGACGCACACTGTTTTCCATGCATTACTTGCTAAAAGAGCTAAGATCGTGATTATCTCTGTTGCTGAATGAGCTAGGGGGCTATTCAACTCCGATCTAAAAGAGACACACTAACTTAATGTAGAAACACCGTTATTTTGTCTCCTAACTCATTTTCCTAACAAGACAACCTCAATGATAAGACGAACACTGTTTTCCATGCATTTCTTGCTAAAAGAGCTAAGATCGTGATTATCTCTGTTGCTGAATGAGCTAGGGGGCTAATTCAACTCCGATCTAAAAGAGACACACTAACTTAATGTAGAAACACCGTTATTTTGTCTCCTAACTCATTTTCCTAACAAGACAACCTCAATGATAAGACGCACACTGTTTTCCATGCATTTCTTGCTAAAAGAGCTAAGATCGTGATTATCTCTGTTGCTGAATGAGCTAGGG
Organism: Engystomops pustulosus; assembly: GCF_040894005.1. Classification (NCBI taxonomy): domain Eukaryota; kingdom Metazoa; phylum Chordata; class Amphibia; order Anura; family Leptodactylidae; genus Engystomops; species Engystomops pustulosus. The sequence goes on from NC_092419.1 coordinate 70,325,788, forward strand.
GGCTAAATCAACTCCGATCTAAAAGAGACACACTAACTTAATGTAGAAACACCGTTATTTTGTCTCCTAACTCATTTTCCTAACAAGACAACCTCAATGATAAGACGCACACTGTTTTCCATGCATTTCTTGCTAAAAGAGCTAAGATCGTGATTATCTCTGTTGCTGAATGAGCTAGGTTGCTATTCAACTCCGATCTAAAAGAGACACACTAACTTAATGTAGAAACACCATTATTTTGTCTCCTAACTCATTTTCCTAACAAGACAACCTCAATGATAAGACGAACACTGTTTTCCATGCATTTCTTGCTAAAAGAGCTAAGATCGTGATTATCTCTGTTGCTGAATGAGCTAGGGGGCTATTCAACTCCGATCTAAAAGAGACACACTAACTTAATGTAGAAACACCGTTATTTTGTCTCCTAACTCATTTTCCTAACAAGACAACCTCAATGATAAGACGCACACTGTTTTCCATGCATTTCTTGCTAAAAGAGCTAAGATCGTGATTATCTTTATTGCTGAATGAGCTAGGTGGCTATTCAACTCCGATCTAAAAGAAACACATTAACTTTATGTAGAAACACCATTATTTTGTCTCCTAACTCATTTTCCTAACAAGACAACCTCAATGATAAGACGAACACTGTTTTCCATGCATTTCTTGCTAAAAGAGCTAAGATCGTGATTATCTCTGTTGCTGAATGAGCTAGGGGGCTATTCAACTCCGATCTAAAAGAGACACACTAACTTAATGTAGAAACACCGTTATTTTGTCTCCTAACTCATTTTCCTAACAAGACAACATCAATGATAAGACGCACACTGTTTTCCACGCATTTCTTGCTAAAAGAGCTAAGATCGTGATTATCTCTGTTGCTGAATGAGCTAGGTTTCTATTCAACTCCGATCTAAAAGAGACACACTAACTTAATGTAGAAACACCGTTATTTTGTCTCCTAACTCATTTTCCTAACAAGACAACCTCAATGATAAGACGAACACTGTTTTCCATGCATTTCTTGCTAAAAGAGCTAAGATCGTGATTATCTCTGTTGCTGAATAAGCTAGGGGGCTATTCAACTCCGATCTAAAAGAGACACACTTACTTAATGTAGAAACACCGTTATTGTGTCTCCTAACTCATTTTCCTAACAAGACAACCTCAATGATAAGACGAACACTGTTTTCCATGCATTTCTTGCTAAAAGAGCAAAGATCGTGATTATCTCTGTTGCTGAATGAGCTAGGGGGCTATTCAACTCCGATCTAAAAGAGACACACTAACTTAATGTAGAAACACCGTTATTTTGTCTCCTAACTCATTTTCCTAACAAGACAACCTCAATGATAAGACGAACACTGTTTTCCATGCATTTCTTGCTAAAAGAGCTAAGATCGTGATTATCTCTGTTGCGGAATAAGCTAGGGGGCTATTTAACTCCGATCTAAAAGAGACACACTAACTTAATGTAGAAACACCGTTATTGTGTCTCCTAACTCATTTTCCTAACAAGACAACCTCAATGATAAGACGCACACTGTTTTCCATGCATTTTTTTGCTGAAAGAGCTAAGATCGTGATTATCTCTGTTGCTGAATGAGCTAGGGGGCTCATTCAACTCCGATCTAAAAGAGACACACTAACCTAATGTAGAAACACTGTTATTTTGTCTCCTAACTCATTTTCCTAACAAGACAACCTCAATGATAAGACGAACACTGTTTTCCATGCATTTCTTGCTAAAAGAGCTAAGATCGTGATTATCTCTGTTGCTGAATGAGCTAGGGGGCTATTCAACTCCGATCTAAAAGAGACACACTAACTTAATGTAGAAACACCGTTATTGTGTCTCCTAACTCATTTTCCTAACAAGACAACCTCAATGATAAGACGCACACTGTTTTCCATGCATTTCTTGCTAAAAGAGCTAAGATCGTGATTATCTCTGTTGCTGAATGAGCTAGGGGGCTATTCAACTCCGATCTAAAAGAGACACACTAACTTAATGTAGAAACACCGTTATTTTGTCTCCTAACTCATTTTCCTAACAAGACAACCTCAATGATAAGACGCACACTGTTTTCCATGCATTACTTGCTAAAAGAGCTAAGATCGTGATTATCTCTGTTGCTGAATGAGCTAGGGGGCTATTCAACTCCGATCTAAAAGAGACACACTAACTTAATGTAGAAACACCGTTATTTTGTCTCCTAACTCATTTTCCTAACAAGACAACCTCAATGATAAGACGAACACTGTTTTCCATGCATTTCTTGCTAAAAGAGCTAAGATCGTGATTATCTCTGTTGCTGAATGAGCTAGGGGGCTAATTCAACTCCGATCTAAAAGAGACACACTAACTTAATGTAGAAACACCGTTATTTTGTCTCCTAACTCATTTTCCTAACAAGACAACCTCAATGATAAGACGCACACTGTTTTCCATGCATTTCTTGCTAAAAGAGCTAAGATCGTGATTATCTCTGTTGCTGAATGAGCTAGGGGGCTAATTCAAATCCGATCTAAAAGAGACACACTAACTTAATGTAGAAACACCGTTATTTTGTCTCCTAACTCATTTTCCTAACAAGACAACCTCAATGATAAGACGCACACTGTTTTCCATGCATTTCTTGCTAAAAGAGCTAAGATCGTGATTATCTCTGTTGCTGAATGAGCTAGGGGGCTAATTCAACTCCGATCTAAAAGAGACACACTAACATAATGTAGAAACACCGTTATTTTGTCTCCTAACTCATTTTCCTAACAAGACAACCTCAATGATAAGACGAACACTGTTTTCCATGCATTTCTTGCTAAAAGAGCTAAGATCGTGATTATCTCTGTTGCTGAATGAGCTAGGGGGCTAATTCAACTCCGATCTAAAAGAGACACACTAACTTAATGTAGAAACACCGTTATTTTGTCTCCTAACTAATTTTCCTAACAAGACAACCTCAATGATAAGACGAACACTGTTTTCCATGCATTTCTTGCTAAAAGAGCTAAGATAGTGATTATCTTTATTGCTGAATGAGCCAGGGGGCTATTCAACTCCGATCTAAAAGAGACACACTAGCTTAATGTAGAAACACCGTTATTTTGTCTCCTAACTCATTTTCCTAACAAGACAACCTCAATGATAAGACGAACACTGTTTTCCATGCATTTCTTGCTAAAAGAGCTAAGATCGTGATTATCTCTGTTGCTGAATGAGCTAGGGGGCTATTCAACTCCGATCTAAAAGAGACACACTAGCTTAATGTAGAAACACCGTTATTGTGTCTCCTAACTCATTTTCCTAACAAGACAACCTCAATGATAAGACGCACACTGTTTTCCATGCATTTCTTGCTAAAAGAGCTAAGATCGTGATTATCTCTGTTGCTGAATGAGCTAGGGGGCTATTTAACTCCGATCTAAAAGAGACACACTAACTTAATGTAGAAACACCGTTATTTTGTCTCCTAACTCATTTTCCTAACAAGACAACCTCAATGATAAGACGAACACTGTTTTCCATGCATTTCTTGCTAAAAGAGCTAAGATCGTGATTATATCTGTTGCTGAATGAGCTAGGGGGCTATTCAACTCCGATCTAAAAGAGACACACTAACTTAATGTAGAAACACCGTTATTTTGTCTCCTAAATCATTTTCCTAACAAGACAACCTCAATGATAAGACGCACACTGTTTTCCATGCATTTCTTGCTAAAAGAGCTAAGATCATGATTATCTTTATTGCTGAATGAGCTAGGTGGCTATTCAACTCCGATCTAAAAGAAACACGCTAACTTTATGTAGAAACACCGTTATTTTGTCTTCTAACTCATTTTCCTAACACGACAACCTCAATGATAAGACACACACTGTTTTCCATGCATTTCTTGCTAAAAGAGCTAAGATCGTGATTATCTCTGTTGCTGAATGAGCTAGGGGGCTAATTCAACTCCGATCTAAAAGAGACACACTAACTTAATGTAGAAACACCGTTATTTTGTCTCCTAACTCATTTTCCTAACAAGACAACCTCAATGATAAGATGCACACTGTTTTCCATGCATTTCTTGCTAAAAGAGCTAAGATCGTGATTATCTCTGTTGCTGAATGAGCTAGGGGGCTAATTCAACTCCGATCTAAAAGAGACACACTAACTTAATGTAGAAACACCGATATTTTGTCTCCTAACTCATTTTCCTAACAAGACAACCTCAATGATAAGATGCACACTGTTTTCCATGCATTTCTTGCTAAAAGAGCTAAGATCGTGATTATCTTTATTGCTGAATGAGCTAGGTGGCTATTCAACTCCGATCTAAAAGAAACACACTAATTTTATGTAGAAACACCGTTATTTTGTCTCCTAACTCATTTTCCTAAAAAGACAACCTCAATGATAAGACGAACACTCTTTTCCATGCATTTCTTGCTAAAAGAGCTAAGATCGTGATTATCTCTGTTGCAGAATGAGCTAGGGGGCTATTCAACTCCGATCTAAAAGAGACACACTAACTTAATGTAGAAACACCGTTATTTTGTCTCCTAACTCATTTTCCTAACAAGACAACCTCAATGATAAGACGCACACTGTTTTCCATGCATTTCTTGCTAAAAGAGCTAAGATCGTGATTATCTCTGTTGCTGAATGAGCCAGGGGGCTAATTCAACTCCGATCTAAAAGAGACACACTAACTTAATGTAGAAACACGTTATTTTTTCTCCTAACTCATTTTCCTAACAAGACAACCTCAATGATAAGACGAACACTGTTTTCCATGCATTTCTTTCTAAAAGAGCTAAGATCGTGATTATCTCTGTTGCTGAATGAGCTAGGGGGCTATTCAACTCCGATCTAAAAGAGACACACTAACTTAATGTAGAAACACCGGTATTTTGTCTCCTAACTCATTGTCCTAACAAGACAACCTCAATGATAAGACGCAGTGGTTTTCCATGCATTTCTTGCTAAAAGAGCTAAGATCGTGATTATCTCTGTTGCTGAATGAGCTAGGGGGCTAATTCAAATCCGATCTAAAAGAGACACACTAACTTAATGTAGAAACACCATTATTTTGTCTCCTAACTCATTTTCCTAACAAGACAACCTCAATGATAAGACGCACACTGTTTTCCATGCATTTCTTGCTAAAAGAGCTAAGATCGTGATTATCTTTATTGCTGAATGAGCTAGGTGGCTATTCAACTCCGATCTAAAAGAAACACGCTAACTTTATGTAGAAACACCGTTATTTTGTCTTCTAACTTATTTTCCTAACACGACAACCTCAATGATAAGACACACACTGTTTTCCATGCATTTCTTGCTAAAAGAGCTAAGATCGTGATTATCTCTGTTGCTGAATGAGCTAGGGGGCTAATTCAACTCCGATCTAAAAGAGACACACTAACTTAATGTAGAAACACCGTTATTTTGTCTCCTAACTCATTTTCCTAACAAGACAACCTCAATGATAAGATGCACACTGTTTTCCATGCATTTCTTGCTAAAAGAGCTAGGGGGCTAATTCAACTCCGATCTAAAAGAGACACACTAACTTAATGTAGAAACACCGTTATTTTGTCTCCTAACTCATTTTCCTAACAAGACAACCTCAATGATAAGATGCACACTGTTTTCCATGCATTTCTTGCTAAAAGAGCTCAAGATCGTGATTATCTTTATTGCTGAATGAGCTAGGTGGCTATTCAACTCCGATCTAAAAGAAACACATTAATTTTATGTAGAAACACCGTTATTTTGTCTCCTAACTCATTTTCCTAAAAAGACAACCTCAATGATAAGACGCACACTGTTTTCCATGCATTTCTTGCTAAAAGAGCTAAGATCGTGATTATCTCTGTTGCTGAATGAGCTAGGGGGCTAATTCAAATCCGATCTAAAAGAGACACACTAACTTAATGTAGAAACACCATTATTTTGTCTCCTAACTCATTTTCCTAACAAGACAACCTCAATGATAAGACGCACACTGTTTTCCATGCATTTCTTGCTAAAAGAGCTAAGATCGTGATTATCTCTGTTGCTGAATGAGCTAGGGGGCTAATTCAACTCCAATCTAAAAGAGACACACTAACTTAATGTAGAAACACCGGTATTTTGTCTCCTAACTCATTTTCCTAACAAGACAACCTCAATGATAAGACGCACAGTGTTTTCCATGCATTTCTTGCTAAAAGAGCTAAGATCGTGATTATCTCTGTTGCAGAATGAGCTAGGGGGCTATTCAACTCCGATCTAAAAGAGACACACTAACTTAATGTAGAAACACCGGTATTTTGTCTCCTAACTCATTTTCCTAACAAGACAACCTCAATGATAAGACGCACACTGTTTTCCATGCATTTCTTGCTAAAAGAGCTAAGATCGTGATTATCTCTGTTGCTGAATGAGCTAGGGGGCTAAATCAACTCCGATCTAAAAGAGACACACTAACTTAATGTAGAAACACCGTTATTTTGTCTCCTAACTCATTTTCCTAACAAGACAACCTCAATGATAAGACGCACACTGTTTTCCATGCATTTCTTGCTAAAAGAGCTAAGATCGTGATTATCTCTGTTGCTGAATGAGCTAGGGGGCTAAATCAACTCCGATCTAAAAGAGACACACTAACTTAATGTAGAAACACCGGTATTTTGTCTCCTAACTCATTTTCCTAACAAGACAACCTCAATGATAAGACGCACACTGTTTTCCATGCAATTCTTGCTAAAAGAGCTAAGATCGTGATTATCTCTGTTGCTGAATGAGCTAGGGGGCTAAATCAACTCCGATCTAAAAGAGACACACTAACTTAATGTAGAAACACCGTTATTTTGTCTCCTAACTCATTTTCCTAACAAGACAACCTCAATGATAAGACGCACACTGTTTTCCATGCATTTCTTGCTAAAAAAGCTAAGATAGTGATTATCTCTGTTGCTGAATGAGCTAGGGGGCTATTCAACTCCGATCTAAAAGAGACACACTAACTTAATGTAGAAACACCGTTATTTTGTCTCCTAAATCATTTTCCTAACAAGACAACCTCAATGATAAGACGCACACTGTTTTCCATGCATTTCTTGCTAAAAGAGCTAAGATCATGATTATCTTTATTGCTGAATGAGCTAGGTGGCTATTCAACTCCGATCTAAAAGAAACACGCTAACTTTATGTAGAAACACCGTTATTTTGTCTTCTAACTCATTTTCCTAACACGACAACCTCAATGATAAGACACACACTGTTTTCCATGCATTTCTTGCTAAAAGAGCTAAGATCGTGATTATCTCTGTTGCTGAATGAGCTAGGGGGCTAATTCAACTCCGATCTAAAAGAGACACACTAACTTAATGTAGAAACACCGTTATTTTGTCTCCTAACTCATTTTCCTAACAAGACAACCTCAATGATAAGATGCACACTGTTTTCCATGCATTTCTTGCTAAAAGAGCTAAGATCGTGATTATCTCTGTTGCTGAATGAGCTAGGGGGCTAATTCAACTCCGATCTAAAAGAGACACACTAACTTAATGTAGAAACACCGATATTTTGTCTCCTAACTCATTTTCCTAACAAGACAACCTCAATGATAAGATGCACACTGTTTTCCATGCATTTCTTGCTAAAAGAGCTAAGATCGTGATTATCTTTATTGCTGAATGAGCTAGGTGGCTATTCAACTCCGATCTAAAAGAAACACACTAATTTTATGTAGAAACACCGTTATTTTGTCTCCTAACTCATTTTCCTAAAAAGACAACCTCAATGATAAGACGAACACTGTTTTCCATGCATTTCTTGCTAAAAGAGCTAAGATCGTGATTATCTCTGTTGCAGAATGAGCTAGGGGGCTATTCAACTCCGATCTAAAAGAGACACACTAACTTAATGTAGAAACACCGTTATTTTGTCTCCTAACTCATTTTCCTAACAAGACAACCTCAATGATAAGACGCACACTGTTTTCCATGCATTTCTTGCTAAAAGAGCTAAGATCGTGATTATCTCTGTTGCTGAATGAGCCAGGGGGCTAATTCAACTCCGATCTAAAAGAGACACACTAACTTAATGTAGAAACACGTTATTTTTTCTCCTAACTCATTTTCCTAACAAGACAACCTCAATGATAAGACGAACACTGTTTTCCATGCATTTCTTTCTAAAAGAGCTAAGATCGTGATTATCTCTGTTGCTGAATGAGCTAGGGGGCTATTCAACTCCGATCTAAAAGAGACACACTAACTTAATGTAGAAACACCGGTATTTTGTCTCCTAACTCATTTTCCTAACAAGACAACCTCAATGATAAGACGCACACTGTTTTCCATGCATTTCTTGCTAAAAGTGCTAAGATCGTGATTATCTCTGTTGCTGAATGAGCTAGGGGGCTAAATCAACTCCGATCTAAAAGAGACACACTAACTTAATGTAGAAACACCGTTATTTTGTCTCCTAACTCATTTTCCTAACAAGACAACCTCAATGATAAGACGCACACTGTTTTCCATGCATTTCTTGCTAAAAAAGCTAAGATAGTGATTATCTCTGTTGCTGAATGAGCTAGGGGGCTATTCAACTCCGATCTAAAAGAGACACACTAACTTAATGTAGAAACACCGTTATTTTGTCTCCTAAATCATTTTCCTAACAAGACAACCTCAATGATAAGACGCACACTGTTTTCCATGCATTTCTTGCTAAAAGAGCTAAGATCATGATTATCTTTATTGCTGAATGAGCTAGGTGGCTATTCAACTCCGATCTAAAAGAAACACGCTAACTTTATGTAGAAACACCGTTATTTTGTCTTCTAACTCATTTTCCTAACACGACAACCTCAATGATAAGACACACACTGTTTTCCATGCATTTCTTGCTAAAAGAGCTAAGATCGTGATTATCTCTGTTGCTGAATGAGCTAGGGGGCTAATTCAACTCCGATCTAAAAGAGACACACTAACTTAATGTAGAAACACCGTTATTTTGTCTCCTAACTCATTTTCCTAACAAGACAACCTCAATGATAAGATGCACACTGTTTTCCATGCATTTCTTGCTAAAAGAGCTAAGATCGTGATTATCTCTGTTGCTGAATGAGCTAGGGGGCTAATTCAACTCCGATCTAAAAGAGACACACTAACTTAATGTAGAAACACCGATATTTTGTCTCCTAACTCATTTTCCTAACAAGACAACCTCAATGATAAGATGCACACTGTTTTCCATGCATTTCTTGCTAAAAGAGCTAAGATCGTGATTATCTTTATTGCTGAATGAGCTAGGTGGCTATTCAACTCCGATCTAAAAGAAACACACTAATTTTATGTAGAAACACCGTTATTTTGTCTCCTAACTCATTTTCCTAAAAAGACAACCTCAATGATAAGACGAACACTGTTTTCCATGCATTTCTTGCTAAAAGAGCTAAGATCGTGATTATCTCTGTTGCAGAATGAGCTAGGGGGCTATTCAACTCCGATCTAAAAGAGACACACTAACTTAATGTAGAAACACCGTTATTTTGTCTCCTAACTCATTTTCCTAACAAGACAACCTCAATGATAAGACGCACACTGTTTTCCATGCATTTCTTGCTAAAAGAGCTAAGATCGTGATTATCTCTGTTGCTGAATGAGCCAGGGGGCTAATTCAACTCCGATCTAAAAGAGACACACTAACTTAATGTAGAAACACGTTATTTTTTCTCCTAACTCATTTTCCTAACAAGACAACCTCAATGATAAGACGAACACTGTTTTCCATGCATTTCTTTCTAAAAGAGCTAAGATCGTGATTATCTCTGTTGCTGAATGAGCTAGGGGGCTATTCAACTCCGATCTAAAAGAGACACACTAACTTAATGTAGAAACACCGGTATTTTGTCTCCTAACTCATTTTCCTAACAAGACAACCTCAATGATAAGACGCACACTGTTTTCCATGCATTTCTTGCTAAAAGAGCTAAGATCGTGATTATCTCTGTTGCTGAATGAGCTAGGGGGCTAATTCAAATCCGATCTAAAAGAGACACACTAACTTAATGTAGAAACACCATTATTTTGTCTCCTAACTCATTTTCCTAACAAGACAACCTCAATGATAAGACGCACACTGTTTTCCATGCATTTCTTGCTAAAAGAGCTAAGATCGTGATTATCTTTATTGCTGAATGAGCTAGGTGGCTATTCAACTCCGATCTAAAAGAAACACGCTAACTTTATGTAGAAACACCGTTATTTTGTCTTCTAACTTATTTTCCTAACACGACAACCTCAATGATAAGACACACACTGTTTTCCATGCATTTCTTGCTAAAAGAGCTAAGATCGTGATTATCTCTGTTGCTGAATGAGCTAGGGGGCTAATTCAACTCCGATCTAAAAGAGACACACTAACTTAATGTAGAAACACCGTTATTTTGTCTCCTAACTCATTTTCCTAACAAGACAACCTCAATGATAAGATGCACACTGTTTTCCATGCATTTCTTGCTAAAAGAGCTAGGGGGCTAATTCAACTCCGATCTAAAAGAGACACACTAACTTAATGTAGAAACACCGTTATTTTGTCTCCTAACTCATTTTCCTAACAAGACAACCTCAATGATAAGATGCACACTGTTTTCCATGCATTTCTTGCTAAAAGAGCTCAAGATCGTGATTATCTTTATTGCTGAATGAGCTAGGTGGCTATTCAACTCCGATCTAAAAGAAACACATTAATTTTATGTAGAAACACCGTTATTTTGTCTCCTAACTCATTTTCCTAAAAAGACAACCTCAATGATAAGACGCACACTGTTTTCCATGCATTTCTTGCTAAAAGAGCTAAGATCGTGATTATCTCTGTTGCTGAATGAGCTAGGGGGCTAATTCAAATCCGATCTAAAAGAGACACACTAACTTAATGTAGAAACACCATTATTTTGTCTCCTAACTCATTTTCCTAACAAGACAACCTCAATGATAAGACGCACACTGTTTTCCATGCATTTCTTGCTAAAAGAGCTAAGATCGTGATTATCTCTGTTGCTGAATGAGCTAGGGGGCTAATTCAACTCCAATCTAAAAGAGACACACTAACTTAATGTAGAAACACCGGTATTTTGTCTCCTAACTCATTTTCCTAACAAGACAACCTCAATGATAAGACGCACAGTGTTTTCCATGCATTTCTTGCTAAAAGAGCTAAGATCGTGATTATCTCTGTTGCAGAATGAGCTAGGGGGCTATTCAACTCCGATCTAAAAGAGACACACTAACTTAATGTAGAAACACCGGTATTTTGTCTCCTAACTCATTTTCCTAACAAGACAACCTCAATGATAAGACGCACACTGTTTTCCATGCATTTCTTGCTAAAAGAGCTAAGATCGTGATTATCTCTGTTGCTGAATGAGCTAGGGGGCTAAATCAACTCCGATCTAAAAGAGACACACTAACTTAATGTAGAAACACCGTTATTTTGTCTCCTAACTCATTTTCCTAACAAGACAACCTCAATGATAAGACGCACACTGTTTTCCATGCATTTCTTGCTAAAAGAGCTAAGATCGTGATTATCTCTGTTGCTGAATGAGCTAGGGGGCTAAATCAACTCCGATCTAAAAGAGACACACTAACTTAATGTAGAAACACCGGTATTTTGTCTCCTAACTCATTTTCCTAACAAGACAACCTCAATGATAAGACGCACACTGTTTTCCATGCAATTCTTGCTAAAAGAGCTAAGATCGTGATTATCTCTGTTGCTGAATGAGCTAGGGGGCTAAATCAACTCCGATCTAAAAGAGACACACTAACTTAATGTAGAAACACCGTTATTTTGTCTCCTAACTCATTTTCCTAACAAGACAACCTCAATGATAAGACGCACACTGTTTTCCATGCATTTCTTGCTAAAAAAGCTAAGATAGTGATTATCTTTATTGCTGAATGAGCCAGGGGGCTATTCAACTCCGATCTAAAAGAGACACACTAGCTTAATGTAGAAACACCGTTATTGTGTCTCCTAACTCATTTTCCTAAAAAGACAACCTCAATGATAAGACGAACACTGTTTTCCATGCATTTCTTGCTAAAAGAGCTAAGATCATGATTATCTTTATTGCTGAATGAGCTAGGTGGCTATTCAACTCCGATTTAAAAGAAACACGCTAACTTTATGTAGAAACACCGTTATTTTGTCTTCTAACTCATTTTCCTAACACGACAACCTCAATGATAAGACGCACACTGTTTTCCATGCATTTCTTGCTAAAAGAGCTAAGATCGTGATTATCTCTGTTGCTGAATGAGCTAGGGGGCTATTCAACTCCGATCTAAAAGAGACACACTAACTTAATGTAGAAACACCGTTATTTTGTCTCCTAACTCATTTTCCTAACAAGACAACCTCAATGATAAGACGCACACTGTTTTCCATGCATTTCTTGCTAAAAGAGCTAAGATCGTGATTATCTCTGTTGCTGAATGAGCTAGGGGGCTATTCAACTCCGATCTAAAAGAGACACACTAACTTAATGTAGAAACACCGTTATTTTGTCTCCTAACTCATTTTCCTAACAAGACAACCTCAATGATAAAACGAACACTGTTTTCCATGCATTTCTTGCTAAAAGAGCTAAGATCGTGATTATCTTTATTGCTGAATGAGCTAGGTGGCTATTCAACTCCGATCTAAAAGAAACACATTAACTTTATGTAGAAACACCATTATTTTGTCTCCTAACTCATTTTCCTAACAAGACAACCTCAATGATAAGACGAACACTGTTTTCCATGCATTTCTTGCTAAAAGAGCTAAGATCGTGATTATCTCTGTTGCTGAATGAGCTAGGGGGCTAATTCAACTCCGATCTAAAAGAGACACACTAACTTAATGTAGAAACACCGGTATTTTGTCTCCTAACTCATTTTCCTAACAAGACAACCTCAATGATAAGACGCACACTGTTTTCCATGCATTTCTTGCTAAAAGAGCTAAGATCGTGATTATCTCTGTTGCTGAATGAGCTAGGGGGCTAATTCAAATCCGATCTAAAAGAGACACACTAACTTAATGTAGAAACACCGTTATTTTGTCTCCTAACTCATTTTCCTAACAAGACAACCTCAATGATAAGACGCACACTGTTTTCCATGCATTTCTTGCTAAAAGAGCTAAGATCGTGATTATCGCTATTGCTGAATGAGCTAGGAGGCTATTCAACTCTAATCTAAGAGAGACTCACTAACTTCATGTAGGAACACCGTTACTTTGTCTCCTAACTCATTTTCCTAACAAGACAACCTCAATGAACGCACACTGTTTTCCATGCATTTCTTGCTAAAAGAGCTAAGATCGTGATTATCTCTGTTGCTGAATGAGCTAGGGGGCTAATTACACTCCAATCTAAAAGAGACACACTAACTTAATGTAGAAACACCGTTATTTTGTCTCCTAACTCATTTTCCTAATAAGGCAACCTCAATGATAAGAGGAACACTGTTTTCCATGCATTTCTTGCTAAAAGAGCTAAGATCGTGATTATCTCTGTTGCAGAATGAGCTAGGGGGCTATTCAACTCCGATCTAAAAGAGACACACTAACTTAATGTAGAAACACCGGTATTTTGTCTCCTAACTCATTTTCCTAACAAGACAACCTCAATGATAAGACGCACACTGTTTTCCATGCATTTCTTGCTAAAAGAGCTAAGATCGTGATTATCTCTGTTGCAGAATGAGCTAGGGGGCTATTCAACTCCGATCTAAAAGAGACACACTAACTTAATGTAGAAACACCGTTATTTTGTCTCCTAACTCATTTTCCTAACAAGACAACCTCAATGATAAGACGCACACTGTTTTCCATGCATTACTTGCTAAAAGAGCTAAGATCGTGATTATCTCTGTTGCTGAATGAGCTAGGGGGCTATTCAACTCCGATCTAAAAGAGACACACTAACTTAATGTAGAAACACCGTTATTTTGTCTCCTAACTCATTTTCCTAACAAGACAACCTCAATGATAAGACGAACACTGTTTTCCATGCATTTCTTGCTAAAAGAGCTAAGATCGTGATTATCTCTGTTGCTGAATGAGCTAGGGGGCTAATTCAACTCCGATCTAAAAGAGACACACTAACTTAATGTAGAAACACCGTTATTTTGTCTCCTAACTCATTTTCCTAACAAGACAACCTCAATGATAAGACGCACACTGTTTTCCATGCATTTCTTGCTAAAAGAGCTAAGATCGTGATTATCTCTGTTGCTGAATGAGCTAGGGGGCTAATTCAAATCCGATCTAAAAGAGACACACTAACTTAATGTAGAAACACCGTTATTTTGTCTCCTAACTCATTTTCCTAACAAGACAACCTCAATGATAAGACGCACACTGTTATCCATGCATTTCTTGCTAAAAGAGCTAAGATCGTGATTATCTCTGTTGCTGAATGAGCTAGGAGGCTATTCAACTCTAATCTAAGAGAGACTCACTAACTTTATGTAGGAACACCGTTACTTTGTCTCCTAACTCATTTTCCTAACAAGACAACCTCAATGATAAGACGCACACTGTTTTCCATGCATTTCTTGCTAAAAGAGCTAAGATCGTGATTATCTCTGTTGCTGAATGAGCTAGGGGGCTAATTCAACTCCAATCTAAAAGAGACACACTAACTTAATGTAGAAACACCGGTATTTTGTCTCCTAACTCATTTTCCTAACAAGACAACCTCAATGATAAGACGCACACTGTTTTCCATGCATTTCTTGCTAAAAGAGCTAAGATCGTGATTATCTCTGTTGCAGAATGAGCTAGGGGGCTAATTCAACTCCAATCTGAAAGAGACACACTAACTTAATGTAGAAACACCGGTATTTTGTCTCCTAACTCATTTTCCTAACAAGACAACCTCAATGATAAGACGCACACTGTTTTCCATGCATTTCTTGCTAAAAGAGCTAAGATCGTGATTATCTCTGTTGCAGAATGAGCTAGGGGGCTATTCAACTCCGATCTAAAAGAGACACACTAACTTAATGTAGAAACACCGGTATTTTGTCTCCTAACTCATTTTCCTAACAAGACAACCTCAATGATAAGACGCACACTGTTTTCCATGCATTTCTTGCTAAAAGAGCTAAGATCGTGATTATCTCTGTTGCAGAATGAGCTAGGGGGCTATTCAACTCCGATCTAAAAGAGACACACTAACTTAATGTAGAAACACCGTTATTTTGTCTCCTAACTCATTTTCCTAACAAGACAACCTCAATGATAAAACGAACACTGTTTTCCATGCATTTCTTGCTAAAAGAGCTAAGATCGTGATTATCTTTATTGCTGAATGAGCTAGGTGGCTATTCAACTCCGATCTAAAAGAAACACATTAACTTTATGTAGAAACACCATTATTTTGTCTCCTAACTCATTTTCCTAACAAGACAACCTCAATGATAAGACGAACACTGTTTTCCATGCATTTCTTGCTAAAAGAGCTAAGATCGTGATTATCTCTGTTGCTGAATGAGCTAGGGGGCTATTCAACTCCGATCTAAAAGAGACACACTAGCTTAATGTAGAAACACCGTTATTGTGTCTCCTAACTCATTTTCCTAACAAGACAACCTCAATGATAAGACGCACACTGTTTTCCATGCATTTCTTGCTAAAAGAGCTAAGATCGTGATTATCTCTGTTGCTGAATGAGCTAGGGGGCTATTTAACTCCGATCTAAAAGAGACACACTAACTTAATGTAGAAACACCGTTATTTTGTCTCCTAACTCATTTTCCTAACAAGACAACCTCAATGATAAGACGAACACTGTTTTCCATGCATTTCTTGCTAAAAGAGCTAAGATCGTGATTATATCTGTTGCTGAATGAGCTAGGGGGCTATTCAACTCCGATCTAAAAGAGACACACTAACTTAATGTAGAAACACCGTTATTTTGTCTCCTAAATCATTTTCCTAACAAGACAACCTCAATGATAAGACGCACACTGTTTTCCATGCATTTCTTGCTAAAAGAGCTAAGATCATGATTATCTTTATTGCTGAATGAGCTAGGTGGCTATTCAACTCCGATCTAAAAGAAACACGCTAACTTTATGTAGAAACACCGTTATTTTGTCTTCTAACTCATTTTCCTAACACGACAACCTCAATGATAAGACACACACTGTTTTCCATGCATTTCTTGCTAAAAGAGCTAAGATCGTGATTATCTCTGTTGCTGAATGAGCTAGGGGGCTAATTCAACTCCGATCTAAAAGAGACACACTAACTTAATGTAGAAACACCGTTATTTTGTCTCCTAACTCATTTTCCTAACAAGACAACCTCAATGATAAGATGCACACTGTTTTCCATGCATTTCTTGCTAAAAGAGCTAAGATCGTGATTATCTCTGTTGCTGAATGAGCTAGGGGGCTAATTCAACTCCGATCTAAAAGAGACACACTAACTTAATGTAGAAACACCGATATTTTGTCTCCTAACTCATTTTCCTAACAAGACAACCTCAATGATAAGATGCACACTGTTTTCCATGCATTTCTTGCTAAAAGAGCTAAGATCGTGATTATCTTTATTGCTGAATGAGCTAGGTGGCTATTCAACTCCGATCTAAAAGAAACACACTAATTTTATGTAGAAACACCGTTATTTTGTCTCCTAACTCATTTTCCTAAAAAGACAACCTCAATGATAAGACGAACACTCTTTTCCATGCATTTCTTGCTAAAAGAGCTAAGATCGTGATTATCTCTGTTGCAGAATGAGCTAGGGGGCTATTCAACTCCGATCTAAAAGAGACACACTAACTTAATGTAGAAACACCGTTATTTTGTCTCCTAACTCATTTTCCTAACAAGACAACCTCAATGATAAGACGCACACTGTTTTCCATGCATTTCTTGCTAAAAGAGCTAAGATCGTGATTATCTCTGTTGCTGAATGAGCCAGGGGGCTAATTCAACTCCGATCTAAAAGAGACACACTAACTTAATGTAGAAACACGTTATTTTTTCTCCTAACTCATTTTCCTAACAAGACAACCTCAATGATAAGACGAACACTGTTTTCCATGCATTTCTTTCTAAAAGAGCTAAGATCGTGATTATCTCTGTTGCTGAATGAGCTAGGGGGCTATTCAACTCCGATCTAAAAGAGACACACTAACTTAATGTAGAAACACCGGTATTTTGTCTCCTAACTCATTGTCCTAACAAGACAACCTCAATGATAAGACGCAGTGGTTTTCCATGCATTTCTTGCTAAAAGAGCTAAGATCGTGATTATCTCTGTTGCTGAATGAGCTAGGGGGCTAATTCAAATCCGATCTAAAAGAGACACACTAACTTAATGTAGAAACACCATTATTTTGTCTCCTAACTCATTTTCCTAACAAGACAACCTCAATGATAAGACGCACACTGTTTTCCATGCATTTCTTGCTAAAAGAGCTAAGATCGTGATTATCTTTATTGCTGAATGAGCTAGGTGGCTATTCAACTCCGATCTAAAAGAAACACGCTAACTTTATGTAGAAACACCGTTATTTTGTCTTCTAACTTATTTTCCTAACACGACAACCTCAATGATAAGACACACACTGTTTTCCATGCATTTCTTGCTAAAAGAGCTAAGATCGTGATTATCTCTGTTGCTGAATGAGCTAGGGGGCTAATTCAACTCCGATCTAAAAGAGACACACTAACTTAATGTAGAAACACCGTTATTTTGTCTCCTAACTCATTTTCCTAACAAGACAACCTCAATGATAAGATGCACACTGTTTTCCATGCATTTCTTGCTAAAAGAGCTAGGGGGCTAATTCAACTCCGATCTAAAAGAGACACACTAACTTAATGTAGAAACACCGTTATTTTGTCTCCTAACTCATTTTCCTAACAAGACAACCTCAATGATAAGATGCACACTGTTTTCCATGCATTTCTTGCTAAAAGAGCTCAAGATCGTGATTATCTTTATTGCTGAATGAGCTAGGTGGCTATTCAACTCCGATCTAAAAGAAACACATTAATTTTATGTAGAAACACCGTTATTTTGTCTCCTAACTCATTTTCCTAAAAAGACAACCTCAATGATAAGACGCACACTGTTTTCCATGCATTTCTTGCTAAAAGAGCTAAGATCGTGATTATCTCTGTTGCTGAATGAGCTAGGGGGCTAATTCAAATCCGATCTAAAAGAGACACACTAACTTAATGTAGAAACACCATTATTTTGTCTCCTAACTCATTTTCCTAACAAGACAACCTCAATGATAAGACGCACACTGTTTTCCATGCATTTCTTGCTAAAAGAGCTAAGATCGTGATTATCTCTGTTGCTGAATGAGCTAGGGGGCTAATTCAACTCCAATCTAAAAGAGACACACTAACTTAATGTAGAAACACCGGTATTTTGTCTCCTAACTCATTTTCCTAACAAGACAACCTCAATGATAAGACGCACAGTGTTTTCCATGCATTTCTTGCTAAAAGAGCTAAGATCGTGATTATCTCTGTTGCAGAATGAGCTAGGGGGCTATTCAACTCCGATCTAAAAGAGACACACTAACTTAATGTAGAAACACCGGTATTTTGTCTCCTAACTCATTTTCCTAACAAGACAACCTCAATGATAAGACGCACACTGTTTTCCATGCATTTCTTGCTAAAAGAGCTAAGATCGTGATTATCTCTGTTGCTGAATGAGCTAGGGGGCTAAATCAACTCCGATCTAAAAGAGACACACTAACTTAATGTAGAAACACCGTTATTTTGTCTCCTAACTCATTTTCCTAACAAGACAACCTCAATGATAAGACGCACACTGTTTTCCATGCATTTCTTGCTAAAAGAGCTAAGATCGTGATTATCTCTGTTGCTGAATGAGCTAGGGGGCTAAATCAACTCCGATCTAAAAGAGACACACTAACTTAATGTAGAAACACCGGTATTTTGTCTCCTAACTCATTTTCCTAACAAGACAACCTCAATGATAAGACGCACACTGTTTTCCATGCAATTCTTGCTAAAAGAGCTAAGATCGTGATTATCTCTGTTGCTGAATGAGCTAGGGGGCTAAATCAACTCCGATCTAAAAGAGACACACTAACTTAATGTAGAAACACCGTTATTTTGTCTCCTAACTCATTTTCCTAACAAGACAACCTCAATGATAAGACGCACACTGTTTTCCATGCATTTCTTGCTAAAAAAGCTAAGATAGTGATTATCTCTGTTGCTGAATGAGCTAGGGGGCTATTCAACTCCGATCTAAAAGAGACACACTAACTTAATGTAGAAACACCGTTATTTTGTCTCCTAAATCATTTTCCTAACAAGACAACCTCAATGATAAGACGCACACTGTTTTCCATGCATTTCTTGCTAAAAGAGCTAAGATCATGATTATCTTTATTGCTGAATGAGCTAGGTGGCTATTCAACTCCGATCTAAAAGAAACACGCTAACTTTATGTAGAAACACCGTTATTTTGTCTTCTAACTCATTTTCCTAACACGACAACCTCAATGATAAGACACACACTGTTTTCCATGCATTTCTTGCTAAAAGAGCTAAGATCGTGATTATCTCTGTTGCTGAATGAGCTAGGGGGCTAATTCAACTCCGATCTAAAAGAGACACACTAACTTAATGTAGAAACACCGTTATTTTGTCTCCTAACTCATTTTCCTAACAAGACAACCTCAATGATAAGATGCACACTGTTTTCCATGCATTTCTTGCTAAAAGAGCTAAGATCGTGATTATCTCTGTTGCTGAATGAGCTAGGGGGCTAATTCAACTCCGATCTAAAAGAGACACACTAACTTAATGTAGAAACACCGATATTTTGTCTCCTAACTCATTTTCCTAACAAGACAACCTCAATGATAAGATGCACACTGTTTTCCATGCATTTCTTGCTAAAAGAGCTAAGATCGTGATTATCTTTATTGCTGAATGAGCTAGGTGGCTATTCAACTCCGATCTAAAAGAAACACACTAATTTTATGTAGAAACACCGTTATTTTGTCTCCTAACTCATTTTCCTAAAAAGACAACCTCAATGATAAGACGAACACTGTTTTCCATGCATTTCTTGCTAAAAGAGCTAAGATCGTGATTATCTCTGTTGCAGAATGAGCTAGGGGGCTATTCAACTCCGATCTAAAAGAGACACACTAACTTAATGTAGAAACACCGTTATTTTGTCTCCTAACTCATTTTCCTAACAAGACAACCTCAATGATAAGACGCACACTGTTTTCCATGCATTTCTTGCTAAAAGAGCTAAGATCGTGATTATCTCTGTTGCTGAATGAGCCAGGGGGCTAATTCAACTCCGATCTAAAAGAGACACACTAACTTAATGTAGAAACACGTTATTTTTTCTCCTAACTCATTTTCCTAACAAGACAACCTCAATGATAAGACGAACACTGTTTTCCATGCATTTCTTTCTAAAAGAGCTAAGATCGTGATTATCTCTGTTGCTGAATGAGCTAGGGGGCTATTCAACTCCGATCTAAAAGAGACACACTAACTTAATGTAGAAACACCGGTATTTTGTCTCCTAACTCATTTTCCTAACAAGACAACCTCAATGATAAGACGCACACTGTTTTCCATGCATTTCTTGCTAAAAGAGCTAAGATCGTGATTATCTCTGTTGCTGAATGAGCTAGGGGGCTAATTCAAATCCGATCTAAAAGAGACACACTAACTTAATGTAGAAACACCATTATTTTGTCTCCTAACTCATTTTCCTAACAAGACAACCTCAATGATAAGACGCACACTGTTTTCCATGCATTTCTTGCTAAAAGAGCTAAGATCGTGATTATCTTTATTGCTGAATGAGCTAGGTGGCTATTCAACTCCGATCTAAAAGAAACACGCTAACTTTATGTAGAAACACCGTTATTTTGTCTTCTAACTTATTTTCCTAACACGACAACCTCAATGATAAGACACACACTGTTTTCCATGCATTTCTTGCTAAAAGAGCTAAGATCGTGATTATCTCTGTTGCTGAATGAGCTAGGGGGCTAATTCAACTCCGATCTAAAAGAGACACACTAACTTAATGTAGAAACACCGTTATTTTGTCTCCTAACTCATTTTCCTAACAAGACAACCTCAATGATAAGATGCACACTGTTTTCCATGCATTTCTTGCTAAAAGAGCTAGGGGGCTAATTCAACTCCGATCTAAAAGAGACACACTAACTTAATGTAGAAACACCGTTATTTTGTCTCCTAACTCATTTTCCTAACAAGACAACCTCAATGATAAGATGCACACTGTTTTCCATGCATTTCTTGCTAAAAGAGCTCAAGATCGTGATTATCTTTATTGCTGAATGAGCTAGGTGGCTATTCAACTCCGATCTAAAAGAAACACATTAATTTTATGTAGAAACACCGTTATTTTGTCTCCTAACTCATTTTCCTAAAAAGACAACCTCAATGATAAGACGCACACTGTTTTCCATGCATTTCTTGCTAAAAGAGCTAAGATCGTGATTATCTCTGTTGCTGAATGAGCTAGGGGGCTAATTCAAATCCGATCTAAAAGAGACACACTAACTTAATGTAGAAACACCATTATTTTGTCTCCTAACTCATTTTCCTAACAAGACAACCTCAATGATAAGACGCACACTGTTTTCCATGCATTTCTTGCTAAAAGAGCTAAGATCGTGATTATCTCTGTTGCTGAATGAGCTAGGGGGCTAATTCAACTCCAATCTAAAAGAGACACACTAACTTAATGTAGAAACACCGGTATTTTGTCTCCTAACTCATTTTCCTAACAAGACAACCTCAATGATAAGACGCACAGTGTTTTCCATGCATTTCTTGCTAAAAGAGCTAAGATCGTGATTATCTCTGTTGCAGAATGAGCTAGGGGGCTATTCAACTCCGATCTAAAAGAGACACACTAACTTAATGTAGAAACACCGGTATTTTGTCTCCTAACTCATTTTCCTAACAAGACAACCTCAATGATAAGACGCACACTGTTTTCCATGCATTTCTTGCTAAAAGAGCTAAGATCGTGATTATCTCTGTTGCTGAATGAGCTAGGGGGCTAAATCAACTCCGATCTAAAAGAGACACACTAACTTAATGTAGAAACACCGTTATTTTGTCTCCTAACTCATTTTCCTAACAAGACAACCTCAATGATAAGACGCACACTGTTTTCCATGCATTTCTTGCTAAAAGAGCTAAGATCGTGATTATCTCTGTTGCTGAATGAGCTAGGGGGCTAAATCAACTCCGATCTAAAAGAGACACACTAACTTAATGTAGAAACACCGGTATTTTGTCTCCTAACTCATTTTCCTAACAAGACAACCTCAATGATAAGACGCACACTGTTTTCCATGCAATTCTTGCTAAAAGAGCTAAGATCGTGATTATCTCTGTTGCTGAATGAGCTAGGGGGCTAAATCAACTCCGATCTAAAAGAGACACACTAACTTAATGTAGAAACACCGTTATTTTGTCTCCTAACTCATTTTCCTAACAAGACAACCTCAATGATAAGACGCACACTGTTTTCCATGCATTTCTTGCTAAAAAAGCTAAGATAGTGATTATCTTTATTGCTGAATGAGCCAGGGGGCTATTCAACTCCGATCTAAAAGAGACACACTAGCTTAATGTAGAAACACCGTTATTGTGTCTCCTAACTCATTTTCCTAAAAAGACAACCTCAATGATAAGACGAACACTGTTTTCCATGCATTTCTTGCTAAAAGAGCTAAGATCATGATTATCTTTATTGCTGAATGAGCTAGGTGGCTATTCAACTCCGATTTAAAAGAAACACGCTAACTTTATGTAGAAACACCGTTATTTTGTCTTCTAACTCATTTTCCTAACACGACAACCTCAATGATAAGACGCACACTGTTTTCCATGCATTTCTTGCTAAAAGAGCTAAGATCGTGATTATCTCTGTTGCTGAATGAGCTAGGGGGCTATTCAACTCCGATCTAAAAGAGACACACTAACTTAATGTAGAAACACCGTTATTTTGTCTCCTAACTCATTTTCCTAACAAGACAACCTCAATGATAAGACGCACACTGTTTTCCATGCATTTCTTGCTAAAAGAGCTAA
This sequence comes from Engystomops pustulosus, assembly GCF_040894005.1. Classification (NCBI taxonomy): domain Eukaryota; kingdom Metazoa; phylum Chordata; class Amphibia; order Anura; family Leptodactylidae; genus Engystomops; species Engystomops pustulosus. The sequence goes on from NC_092419.1 coordinate 70,348,946, forward strand.
GATCGTGATTATCTCTGTTGCTGAATGAGCTAGGGGGCTATTCAACTCCGATCTAAAAGAGACACACTAACTTAATGTAGAAACACCGTTATTTTGTCTCCTAACTCATTTTCCTAACAAGACAACCTCAATGATAAAACGAACACTGTTTTCCATGCATTTCTTGCTAAAAGAGCTAAGATCGTGATTATCTTTATTGCTGAATGAGCTAGGTGGCTATTCAACTCCGATCTAAAAGAAACACATTAACTTTATGTAGAAACACCATTATTTTGTCTCCTAACTCATTTTCCTAACAAGACAACCTCAATGATAAGACGAACACTGTTTTCCATGCATTTCTTGCTAAAAGAGCTAAGATCGTGATTATCTCTGTTGCTGAATGAGCTAGGGGGCTAATTCAACTCCGATCTAAAAGAGACACACTAACTTAATGTAGAAACACCGGTATTTTGTCTCCTAACTCATTTTCCTAACAAGACAACCTCAATGATAAGACGCACACTGTTTTCCATGCATTTCTTGCTAAAAGAGCTAAGATCGTGATTATCTCTGTTGCTGAATGAGCTAGGGGGCTAATTCAAATCCGATCTAAAAGAGACACACTAACTTAATGTAGAAACACCGTTATTTTGTCTCCTAACTCATTTTCCTAACAAGACAACCTCAATGATAAGACGCACACTGTTTTCCATGCATTTCTTGCTAAAAGAGCTAAGATCGTGATTATCGCTATTGCTGAATGAGCTAGGAGGCTATTCAACTCTAATCTAAGAGAGACTCACTAACTTCATGTAGGAACACCGTTACTTTGTCTCCTAACTCATTTTCCTAACAAGACAACCTCAATGAACGCACACTGTTTTCCATGCATTTCTTGCTAAAAGAGCTAAGATCGTGATTATCTCTGTTGCTGAATGAGCTAGGGGGCTAATTACACTCCAATCTAAAAGAGACACACTAACTTAATGTAGAAACACCGTTATTTTGTCTCCTAACTCATTTTCCTAATAAGGCAACCTCAATGATAAGAGGAACACTGTTTTCCATGCATTTCTTGCTAAAAGAGCTAAGATCGTGATTATCTCTGTTGCAGAATGAGCTAGGGGGCTATTCAACTCCGATCTAAAAGAGACACACTAACTTAATGTAGAAACACCGGTATTTTGTCTCCTAACTCATTTTCCTAACAAGACAACCTCAATGATAAGACGCACACTGTTTTCCATGCATTTCTTGCTAAAAGAGCTAAGATCGTGATTATCTCTGTTGCAGAATGAGCTAGGGGGCTATTCAACTCCGATCTAAAAGAGACACACTAACTTAATGTAGAAACACCGTTATTTTGTCTCCTAACTCATTTTCCTAACAAGACAACCTCAATGATAAGACGCACACTGTTTTCCATGCATTACTTGCTAAAAGAGCTAAGATCGTGATTATCTCTGTTGCTGAATGAGCTAGGGGGCTATTCAACTCCGATCTAAAAGAGACACACTAACTTAATGTAGAAACACCGTTATTTTGTCTCCTAACTCATTTTCCTAACAAGACAACCTCAATGATAAGACGAACACTGTTTTCCATGCATTTCTTGCTAAAAGAGCTAAGATCGTGATTATCTCTGTTGCTGAATGAGCTAGGGGGCTAATTCAACTCCGATCTAAAAGAGACACACTAACTTAATGTAGAAACACCGTTATTTTGTCTCCTAACTCATTTTCCTAACAAGACAACCTCAATGATAAGACGCACACTGTTTTCCATGCATTTCTTGCTAAAAGAGCTAAGATCGTGATTATCTCTGTTGCTGAATGAGCTAGGGGGCTAATTCAAATCCGATCTAAAAGAGACACACTAACTTAATGTAGAAACACCGTTATTTTGTCTCCTAACTCATTTTCCTAACAAGACAACCTCAATGATAAGACGCACACTGTTATCCATGCATTTCTTGCTAAAAGAGCTAAGATCGTGATTATCTCTGTTGCTGAATGAGCTAGGAGGCTATTCAACTCTAATCTAAGAGAGACTCACTAACTTTATGTAGGAACACCGTTACTTTGTCTCCTAACTCATTTTCCTAACAAGACAACCTCAATGATAAGACGCACACTGTTTTCCATGCATTTCTTGCTAAAAGAGCTAAGATCGTGATTATCTCTGTTGCTGAATGAGCTAGGGGGCTAATTCAACTCCAATCTAAAAGAGACACACTAACTTAATGTAGAAACACCGGTATTTTGTCTCCTAACTCATTTTCCTAACAAGACAACCTCAATGATAAGACGCACACTGTTTTCCATGCATTTCTTGCTAAAAGAGCTAAGATCGTGATTATCTCTGTTGCAGAATGAGCTAGGGGGCTAATTCAACTCCAATCTGAAAGAGACACACTAACTTAATGTAGAAACACCGGTATTTTGTCTCCTAACTCATTTTCCTAACAAGACAACCTCAATGATAAGACGCACACTGTTTTCCATGCATTTCTTGCTAAAAGAGCTAAGATCGTGATTATCTCTGTTGCAGAATGAGCTAGGGGGCTATTCAACTCCGATCTAAAAGAGACACACTAACTTAATGTAGAAACACCGGTATTTTGTCTCCTAACTCATTTTCCTAACAAGACAACCTCAATGATAAGACGCACACTGTTTTCCATGCATTTCTTGCTAAAAGAGCTAAGATCGTGATTATCTCTGTTGCTGAATGTGCTAGGGGGCTAATTCAACTCCAATCTAAAAGAGACACACTAACTTAATGTAGAAACACCGGTATTTTGTCTCCTAACTCATTTTCCTAACAAGACAACCTCAATGATAAGACGCACACTGTTTTCCATGCATTTCTTGCTAAAAGAGCTAAGATCGTGATTATCTCTGTTGCAGAATGAGCTAGGGGGCTATTCAACTCCGATCTAAAAGAGACACACTAACTTAATGTAGAAACACCGGTATTTTGTCTCCTAACTCATTTTCCTAACAAGACAACCTCAATGATAAGACGCACACTGTTTTCCATGCATTTCTTGCTAAAAGAGCTAAGATCGTGATTATCTCTGTTGCAGAATGAGCTAGGGGGCTAATTCAACTCCAATCTGAAACAGACACACTAACTTAATGTAGAAACACCGGTGTTTTGTCTCCTAACTCATTTTCCTAACAAGACAACCTCAATGATAAGACGCACACTGTTTTCCATGCATTTCTTGCTAAAAGAGCTAAGATCGTGATTATCTCTGTTGCAGAATGAGCTAGGGGGCTATTCAACTCCGATCTAAAAGAGACACACTAACTTAATGTAGAAACACCGGTATTTTGTCTCCTAACTAATTTTCCTAACAAGACAACCTCAATGATAAGACGCACACTGTTTTCCATGCATTTCTTGCTAAAAGAGCTAAGATCGTGATTATCTCTGTTGCTGAATGAGCTAGGGGGCTAATTCAACTCCAATCTAAAAGAGACACACTAACTTAATGTAGAAACACCGGTATTTTGTCTCCTAACTCATTTTCCTAACAAGACAACCTCAATGATAAGACGCACACTGTTTTCCATGCATTTCTTGCTAAAAGAGCTAAGATCGTGATTATCTCTGTTGCAGAATGAGCTAGGGGGCTATTCAACTCCGATCTAAAAGAGACACACTAACTTAATGTAGAAACACCGGTATTTTGTCTCCTAACTCATTTTCCTAACAAGACAACCTCAATGATAAGACGCACACTGTTTTCCATGCATTTCTTGCTAAAAGAGCTAAGATCGTGATTATCTCTGTTGCAGAATGAGCTAGGGGGCTATTCAACTCCGATCTAAAAGAGACACACTAACTTAATGTAGAAACACCGGTATTTTGTCTCCTAACTCATTTTCCTAACAAGACAACCTCAATGATAAGACGCACACTGTTTTCCATGCATTTCTTGCTAAAAGAGCTAAGATCGTGATTATCTCTGTTGCTGAATGTGCTAGGGGGCTAATTCAACTCCAATCTAAAAGAGACACACTAACTTAATGTAGAAACACCGGTATTTTGTCTCCTAACTCATTTTCCTAACAAGACAACCTCAATGATAAGACGCACACTGTTTTCCATGCATTTCTTGCTAAAAGAGCTAAGATCGTGATTATCTCTGTTGCAGAATGAGCTAGGGGGCTATTCAACTCCGATCTAAAAGAGACACACTAACTTAATGTAGAAACACCGGTATTTTGTCTCCTAACTCATTTTCCTAACAAGACAACCTCAATGATAAGACGCACACTGTTTTCCATGCATTTCTTGCTAAAAGAGCTAAGATCGTGATTATCTCTGTTGCAGAATGAGCTAGGGGGCTAATTCAACTCCAATCTGAAACAGACACACTAACTTAATGTAGAAACACCGGTATTTTGTCTCCTAACTCATTTTCCTAACAAGACAACCTCAATGATAAGACGCACACTGTTTTCCATGCATTTCTTGCTAAAAGAGCTAAGATCGTGATTATCTCTGTTGCAGAATGAGCTAGGGGGCTATTCAACTCCGATCTAAAAGAGACACACTAACTTAATGTAGAAACACCGGTATTTTGTCTCCTAACTAATTTTCCTAACAAGACAACCTCAATGATAAGACGCACACTGTTTTCCATGCATTTCTTGCTAAAAGAGCTAAGATCGTGATTATCTCTGTTGCTGAATGAGCTAGGGGGCTAATTCAACTCCAATCTAAAAGAGACACACTAACTTAATGTAGAAACACCGGTATTTTGTCTCCTAACTCATTTTCCTAACAAGACAACCTCAATGATAAGACGCACACTGTTTTCCATGCATTTCTTGCTAAAAGAGCTAAGATCGTGATTATCTCTGTTGCAGAATGAGCTAGGGGGCTATTCAACTCCGATCTAAAAGAGACACACTAACTTAATGTAGAAACACCGGTATTTTGTCTCCTAACTCATTTTCCTAACAAGACAACCTCAATGATAAGACGCACACTGTTTTCCATGCATTTCTTGCTAAAAGAGCTAAGATCGTGATTATCTCTGTTGCTGAATGAGCTAGGGGGCTAAATCAACTCCGATCTAAAAGAGACACACTAACTTAATGTAGAAACACCGTTATTTTGTCTCCTAACTCATTTTCCTAACAAGACAACCTCAATGATAAGACGCACACTGTTTTCCATGCATTTCTTGCTAAAAGAGCTAAGATCGTGATTATCTCTGTTGCTGAATGAGCTAGGGGGCTAAATCAACTCCGATCTAAAAGAGACACACTAACTTAATGTAGAAACACCGGTATTTTGTCTCCTAACTCATTTTCCTAACAAGACAACCTCAATGATAAGACGCACACTGTTTTCCATGCATTTCTTGCTAAAAGAGCTAAGATCGTGATTATCTCTGTTGCTGAATGAGCTAGGGGGCTAAATCAACTCCGATCTAAAAGAGACACACTAACTTAATGTAGAAACACCGTTATTTTGTCTCCTAACTCATTTTCCTAACAAGACAACCTCAATGATAAGACGCACACTGTTTTCCATGCATTTCTTGCTAAAAGAGCTAAGATAGTGATTATCTTTATTGCTGAATGAGCCAGGGGGCTATTCAACTCCGATCTAAAAGAGACACACTAGCTTAATGTAGAAACACCGTTATTGTGTCTCCTAACTCATTTTCCTAACAAGACAACCTCAATGATAAGACGAACACTGTTTTCCATGCATTTCTTGCTAAAAGAGCTAAGATCATGATTATCTTTATTGCTGAATGAGCTAGGTGGCTATTCAACTCCGATTTAAAAGAAACACGCTAACTTTATGTAGAAACACCGTTATTTTGTCTTCTAACTCATTTTCCTAACACGACAACCTCAATGATAAGACGCACACTGTTTTCCATGCATTTCTTGCTAAAAGAGCTAAGATCGTGATTATCTCTGTTGCTGAATGAGCTAGGGGGCTAATTCAACTCCGATCTAAACGAGACACACTAACTTAATGTAGAAACACCGTTATTTTGTCTCCTAACTCATTTTCCTAACAAGACAACCTCAATGATAAGACGCACACTGTTTTCCATGCATTTCTTGCTAAAAGAGCTAAGATCGTGATTATCTCTGTTGCTGAATGAGCTAGGAGGCTATTCAACTCTAATCTAAGAGAGACTCACTAACTTCATGTAGGAACACCGTTACTTTGTCTCCTAACTCATTTTCCTAACAAGACAACCTCAATGATAAGACGCACACTGTTTTCCATGCATTTCTTGCTAAAAGAGCTAAGATCGTGATTATCTCTGTTGCTGAATGAGCTAGGGGGCTAATTCAACTCCGATCTAAAAGAGACACACTAACTTAATGTAGAAACACCGTTATTTTGTCTCCTAACTAATTTTCCTAACAAGACAACCTCAATGATAAGACGAAAACTGTTTTCCATGCATTTCTTGCTAAAAGAGCTAAGATAGTGATTATCTTTATTGCTGAATGAGCCAGGGGGCTATTCAACTCCGATCTAAAAGAGACACACTAGCTTAATGTAGAAACACCGTTATTTTGTCTCCTAACTCATTTTCCTAACAAGACAACCTCAATGATAAGACGAACACTGTTTTCCATGCATTTCTTGCTAAAAGAGCTAAGATCGTGATTATCTCTGTTGCTGAATGAGCTAGGGGGCTATTCAACTCCGATCTAAAAGAGACACACTAGCTTAATGTAGAAACACCGTTATTGTGTCTCCTAACTCATTTTCCTAACAAGACAACCTCAATGATAAGACGCACACTGTTTTCCATGCATTTCTTGCTAAAAGAGCTAAGATCGTGATTATCTCTGTTGCTGAATCAGCTAGGGGGCTATTTAACTCCGATCTAAAAGAGACACACTAACTTAATGTAGAAACACCGTTATTTTGTCTCCTAACTCATTTTCCTAACAAGACAACCTCAATGATAAGACGAACACTGTTTTCCATGCATTTCTTGCTAAAAGAGCTAAGATCGTGATTATATCTGTTGCTGAATGAGCTAGGGGGCTATTCAACTCCGATCTAAAAGAGACACACTAACTTAATGTAGAAACACCGTTATTTTGTCTCCTAAATCATTTTCCTAACAAGACAACCTCAATGATAAGACGCACACTGTTTTCCATGCATTTCTTGCTAAAAGAGCTAAGATCGTGATTATCTTTATTGCTGAATGAGCTAGGTGGCTATTCAACTCCGATCTAAAAGAAACACGCTAACTTTATGTAGAAACACCGTTATTTTGTCTTCTAACTCATTTTCCTAACACGACAACCTCAATGATAAGACACACACTGTTTTCCATGCATTTCTTGCTAAAAGAGCTAAGATCGTGATTATCTCTGTTGCTGAATGAGCTAGGGGGCTAATTCAACTCCGATCTAAAAGAGACACACTAACTTAATGTAGAAACACCGTTATTTTGTCTCCTAACTCATTTTCCTAACAAGACAACCTCAATGATAAGATGCACACTGTTTTCCATGCATTTCTTGCTAAAAGAGCTAAGATCGTGATTATCTCTGTTGCTGAATGAGCTAGGGGGCTAATTCAACTCCGATCTAAAAGAGACACACTAACTTAATGTAGAAACACCGATATTTTGTCTCCTAACTCATTTTCCTAACAAGACAACCTCAATGATAAGATGCACACTGTTTTCCATGCATTTCTTGCTAAAAGAGCTAAGATCGTGATTATCTTTATTGCTGAATGAGCTAGGTGGCTATTCAACTCCGATCTAAAAGAAACACACTAATTTTATGTAGAAACACCGTTATTTTGTCTCCTAACTCATTTTCCTAAAAAGACAACCTCAATGATAAGACGAACACTGTTTTCCATGCATTTCTTGCTAAAAGAGCTAAGATCGTGATTATCTCTGTTGCAGAATGAGCTAGGGGGCTATTCAACTCCGATCTAAAAGAGACACACTAACTTAATGTAGAAACACCGTTATTTTGTCTCCTAACTCATTTTCCTAACAAGACAACCTCAATGATAAGACGCACACTGTTTTCCATGCATTTCTTGCTAAAAGAGCTAAGATCGTGATTATCTCTGTTGCTGAATGAGCTAGGGGGCTAATTCAACTCCGATCTAAAAGAGACACACTAACTTAATGTAGAAACACGTTATTTTTTCTCCTAACTCATTTTCCTAACAAGACAACCTCAATGATAAGACGAACACTGTTTTCCATGCATTTCTTTCTAAAAGAGCTAAGATCGTGATTATCTCTGTTGCTGAATGAGCTAGGAAGCTATTCAACTCCGATCTAAAAGAGACACACTAACTTAATGTAGAAACACCGGTATTTTGTCTCCTAACTCATTTTCCTAACAAGACAACCTCAATGATAAGACGCACACTGTTTTCCATGCATTTCTTGCTAAAAGAGCTAAGATCGTGATTATCTCTGTTGCTGAATGAGCTAGGGGGCTAATTCAAATCCGATCTAAAAGAGACACACTAACTTAATGTAGAAACACCATTATTTTGTCTCCTAACTCATTTTCCTAACAAGACAACCTCAATGATAAGACGCACATTGTTTTCCATGCATTTCTTGCTAAAAGAGCTAAGATCGTGATTATCTTTATTGCTGAATGAGCTAGGTGGCTATTCAACTCCGATCTAAAAGAAACACGCTAACTTTATGTAGAAACACCGTTATTTTGTCTTCTAACTCATTTTCCTAACACGACAACCTCAATGATAAGACACACACTGTTTTCCATGCATTTCTTGCTAAAAGAGCTAAGATCGTGATTATCTCTGTTGCTGAATGAGCTAGGGGGCTATTCAACTCCGATCTAAAAGAGACACACTAACTTAATGTAGAAACACCGTTATTTTGTCTCCTAACTCATTTTCCTAACAAGACAACCTCAATGATAAGATGCACACTGTTTTCCATGCATTTCTTGCTAAAAGAGCTAAGATCGTGATTATCTTTATTGCTGAATGAGCTAGGTGGCTATTCAACTCCGATCTAAAAGAAACACACTAATTTTATGTAGAAACACCGTTATTTTGTCTCCTAACTCATTTTCCTAAAAAGACAACCTCAATGATAAGACGAACACTGTTTTCCATGCATTTCTTGCTAAAAGAGCTAAGATCGTGATTATCTCTGTTGCAGAATGAGCTAGGGGGCTATTCAACTCCGATCTAAAAGAGACACACTAACTTAATGTAGAAACACCGTTATTTTGTCTCCTAACTCATTTTCCTAACAAGACAACCTCAATGATAAGACGCACACTGTTTTCCATGCATTTCTTGCTAAAAGAGCTAAGATCGTGATTATCTCTGTTGCTGAATGAGCCAGGGGGCTAATTCAACTCCGATCTAAAAGAGACACACTAACTTAATGTAGAAACACGTTATTTTTTCTCCTAACTCATTTTCCTAACAAGACAACCTCAATGATAAGACGAACACTGTTTTCCATGCATTTCTTTCTAAAAGAGCTAAGATCGTGATTATCTCTGTTGCAGAATGAGCTAGGGGGCTATTCAACTCCGATCTAAAAGAGACACACTAACTTAATGTAGAAACACCGGTATTTTGTCTCCTAACTCATTTTCCTAACAAGACAACCTCAATGATAAGACGCACACTGTTTTCCATGCATTTCTTGCTAAAAGAGCTAAGATCGTGATTATCTCTGTTGCAGAATGAGCTAGGGGGCTATTCAACTCCGATCTAAAAGAGACACACTAACTTAATGTAGAAACACCGTTATTTTGTCTCCTAACTCATTTTCCTAACAAGACAACCTCAATGATAAGACGCACACTGTTTTCCATGCATTACTTGCTAAAAGAGCTAAGATCGTGATTATCTCTGTTGCTGAATGAGCTAGGGGGCTATTCAACTCCGATCTAAAAGAGACACACTAACTTAATGTAGAAACACCGTTATTTTGTCTCCTAACTCATTTTCCTAACAAGACAACCTCAATGATAAGACGAACACTGTTTTCCATGCATTTCTTGCTAAAAGAGCTAAGATCGTGATTATCTCTGTTGCTGAATGAGCTAGGGGGCTAATTCAACTCCGATCTAAAAGAGACACACTAACTTAATGTAGAAACACCGTTATTTTGTCTCCTAACTCATTTTCCTAACAAGACAACCTCAATGATAAGACGCACACTGTTTTCCATGCATTTCTTGCTAAAAGAGCTAAGATCGTGATTATCTCTGTTGCTGAATGAGCTAGGGGGCTAATTCAAATCCGATCTAAAAGAGACACACTAACTTAATGTAGAAACACCGGTATTTTGTCTCCTAACTCATTTTCCTAACAAGACAACCTCAATGATAAGACGCACACTGTTTTCCATGCATTTCTTGCTAAAAGAGCTAAGATCGTGATTATCTCTGTTGCAGAATGAGCTAGGGGGCTATTCAACTCCGATCTAAAAGAGACACACTAACTTAATGTAGAAACACCGGTATTTTGTCTCCTAACTCATTTTCCTAACAAGACAACCTCAATGATAAGACGCACACTGTTTTCCATGCATTTCTTGCTAAAAGAGCTAAGATCGTGATTATCTCTGTTGCTGAATGTGCTAGGGGGCTAATTCAACTCCAATCTAAAAGAGACACACTAACTTAATGTAGAAACACCGGTATTTTGTCTCCTAACTCATTTTCCTAACAAGACAACCTCAATGATAAGACGCACACTGTTTTCCATGCATTTCTTGCTAAAAGAGCTAAGATCGTGATTATCTCTGTTGCAGAATGAGCTAGGGGGCTAATTCAACTCCAATCTGAAAGAGACACACTAACTTAATGTAGAAACACCGGTATTTTGTCTCCTAACTCATTTTCCTAACAAGACAACCTCAATGATAAGACGCACACTGTTTTCCATGCATTTCTTGCTAAAAGAGCTAAGATCGTGATTATCTCTGTTGCAGAATGAGCTAGGGGGCTATTCAACTCCGATCTAAAAGAGACACACTAACTTAATGTAGAAACACCGGTATTTTGTCTCCTAACTAATTTTCCTAACAAGACAACCTCAATGATAAGACGCACACTGTTTTCCATGCATTTCTTGCTAAAAGAGCTAAGATCGTGATTATCTCTGTTGCTGAATGAGCTAGGGGGCTAATTCAACTCCAATCTAAAAGAGTTACACTAACTTAATGTAGAAACACCGGTATTTTGTCTCCTAACTCATTTTCCTAACAAGACAACCTCAATGATAAGACGCACACTGTTTTCCATGCATTTCTTGCTAAAAGAGCTAAGATCGTGATTATCTCTGTTGCAGAATGAGCTAGGGGGCTATTCAACTCCGATCTAAAAGAGACACACTAACTTAATGTAGAAACACCGGTATTTTGTCTCCTAACTCATTTTCCTAACAAGACAACCTCAATGATAAGACGCACACTGTTTTCCATGCATTTCTTGCTAAAAGAGCTAAGATCGTGATTATCTCTGTTGCTGAATGAGCTAGGGGGCTAAATCAACTCCGATCTAAAAGAGACACACTAACTTAATGTAGAAACACCGTTATTTTGTCTCCTAACTCATTTTCCTAACAAGACAACCTCAATGATAAGACGCACACTGTTTTCCATGCATTTCTTGCTAAAAGAGCTAAGATCGTGATTATCTCTGTTGCTGAATGAGCTAGGGGGCTAAATCAACTCCGATCTAAAAGAGACACACTAACTTAATGTAGAAACACCGGTATTTTGTCTCCTAACTCATTTTCCTAACAAGACAACCTCAATGATAAGACGCACACTGTTTTCCATGCATTTCTTGCTAAAAGAGCTAAGATCGTGATTATCTCTGTTGCTGAATGAGCTAGGGGGCTAAATCAACTCCGATCTAAAAGAGACACACTAACTTAATGTAGAAACACCGTTATTTTGTCTCCTAACTCATTTTCCTAACAAGACAACCTCAATGATAAGACGCACACTGTTTTCCATGCATTTCTTGCTAAAAGAGCTAAGATAGTGATTATCTTTATTGCTGAATGAGCCAGGGGGCTATTCAACTCCGATCTAAAAGAGACACACTAGCTTAATGTAGAAACACCGTTATTGTGTCTCCTAACTCATTTTCCTAACAAGACAACCTCAATGATAAGACGAACACTGTTTTCCATGCATTTCTTGCTAAAAGAGCTAAGATCATGATTATCTTTATTGCTGAATGAGCTAGGTGGCTATTCAACTCCGATTTAAAAGAAACACGCTAACTTTATGTAGAAACACCGTTATTTTGTCTTCTAACTCATTTTCCTAACACGACAACCTCAATGATAAGACGCACACTGTTTTCCATGCATTTCTTGCTAAAAGAGCTAAGATCGTGATTATCTCTGTTGCTGAATGAGCTAGGGGGCTAATTCAACTCCGATCTAAACGAGACACACTAACTTAATGTAGAAACACCGTTATTTTGTCTCCTAACTCATTTTCCTAACAAGACAACCTCAATGATAAGACGCACACTGTTTTCCATGCATTTCTTGCTAAAAGAGCTAAGATCGTGATTATCTCTGTTGCTGAATGAGCTAGGAGGCTATTCAACTCTAATCTAAGAGAGACTCACTAACTTCATGTAGGAACACCGTTACTTTGTCTCCTAACTCATTTTCCTAACAAGACAACCTCAATGATAAGACGCACACTGTTTTCCATGCATTTCTTGCTAAAAGAGCTAAGATCGTGATTATCTCTGTTGCTGAATGAGCTAGGGGGCTAATTCAACTCCGATCTAAAAGAGACACACTAACTTAATGTAGAAACACCGTTATTTTGTCTCCTAACTAATTTTCCTAACAAGACAACCTCAATGATAAGACGAAAACTGTTTTCCATGCATTTCTTGCTAAAAGAGCTAAGATAGTGATTATCTTTATTGCTGAATGAGCCAGGGGGCTATTCAACTCCGATCTAAAAGAGACACACTAGCTTAATGTAGAAACACCGTTATTTTGTCTCCTAACTCATTTTCCTAACAAGACAACCTCAATGATAAGACGAACACTGTTTTCCATGCATTTCTTGCTAAAAGAGCTAAGATCGTGATTATCTCTGTTGCTGAATGAGCTAGGGGGCTATTCAACTCCGATCTAAAAGAGACACACTAGCTTAATGTAGAAACACCGTTATTGTGTCTCCTAACTCATTTTCCTAACAAGACAACCTCAATGATAAGACGCACACTGTTTTCCATGCATTTCTTGCTAAAAGAGCTAAGATCGTGATTATCTCTGTTGCTGAATGAGCTAGGGGGCTATTTAACTCCGATCTAAAAGAGACACACTAACTTAATGTAGAAACACCGTTATTTTGTCTCCTAACTCATTTTCCTAACAAGACAACCTCAATGATAAGACGAACACTGTTTTCCATGCATTTCTTGCTAAAAGAGCTAAGATCGTGATTATATCTGTTGCTGAATGAGCTAGGGGGCTATTCAACTCCGATCTAAAAGAGACACACTAACTTAATGTAGAAACACCGTTATTTTGTCTCCTAAATCATTTTCCTAACAAGACAACCTCAATGATAAGACCCACACTGTTTTCCATGCATTTCTTGCTAAAAGAGCTAAGATCGTGATTATCTTTATTGCTGAATGAGCTAGGTGGCTATTCAACTCCGATCTAAAAGAAACACGCTAACTTTATGTAGAAACACCGTTATTTTGTCTTCTAACTCATTTTCCTAACACGACAACCTCAATGATAAGACACACACTGTTTTCCATGCATTTCTTGCTAAAAGAGCTAAGATCGTGATTATCTCTGTTGCTGAATGAGCTAGGGGGCTAATTCAACTCCGATCTAAAAGAGACACACTAACTTAATGTAGAAACACCGTTATTTTGTCTCCTAACTCATTTTCCTAACAAGACAACCTCAATGATAAGATGCACACTGTTTTCCATGCATTTCTTGCTAAAAGAGCTAAGATCGTGATTATCTCTGTTGCTGAATGAGCTAGGGGGCTAATTCAACTCCGATCTAAAAGAGACACACTAACTTAATGTAGAAACACCGATATTTTGTCTCCTAACTCATTTTCCTAACAAGACAACCTCAATGATAAGATGCACACTGTTTTCCATGCATTTCTTGCTAAAAGAGCTAAGATCGTGATTATCTTTATTGCTGAATGAGCTAGGTGGCTATTCAACTCCGATCTAAAAGAAACACACTAATTTTATGTAGAAACACCGTTATTTTGTCTCCTAACTCATTTTCCTAAAAAGACAACCTCAATGATAAGACGAACACTGTTTTCCATGCATTTCTTGCTAAAAGAGCTAAGATCGTGATTATCTCTGTTGCAGAATGAGCTAGGGGGCTATTCAACTCCGATCTAAAAGAGACACACTAACTTAATGTAGAAACACCGTTATTTTGTCTCCTAACTCATTTTCCTAACAAGACAACCTCAATGATAAGACGCACACTGTTTTCCATGCATTTCTTGCTAAAAGAGCTAAGATCGTGATTATCTCTGTTGCTGAATGAGCCAGGGGGCTAATTCAACTCCGATCTAAAAGAGACACACTAACTTAATGTAGAAACACGTTATTTTTTCTCCTAACTCATTTTCCTAACAAGACAACCTCAATGATAAGACGAACACTGTTTTCCATGCATTTCTTTCTAAAAGAGCTAAGATCGTGATTATCTCTGTTGCTGAATGAGCTAGGAAGCTATTCAACTCCGATCTAAAAGAGACACACTAACTTAATGTAGAAACACCGGTATTTTGTCTCCTAACTCATTTTCCTAACAAGACAACCTCAATGATAAGACGCACACTGTTTTCCATGCATTTCTTGCTAAAAGAGCTAAGATCGTGATTATCTCTGTTGCTGAATGAGCTAGGGGGCTAATTCAAATCCGATCTAAAAGAGACACACTAACTTAATGTAGAAACACCATTATTTTGTCTCCTAACTCATTTTCCTAACAAGACAACCTCAATGATAAGACGCACATTGTTTTCCATGCATTTCTTGCTAAAAGAGCTAAGATCGTGATTATCTTTATTGCTGAATGAGCTAGGTGGCTATTCAACTCCGATCTAAAAGAAACACGCTAACTTTATGTAGAAACACCGTTATTTTGTCTTCTAACTCATTTTCCTAACACGACAACCTCAATGATAAGACACACACTGTTTTCCATGCATTTCTTGCTAAAAGAGCTAAGATCGTGATTATCTCTGTTGCTGAATGAGCTAGGGGGCTAATTCAACTCCGATCTAAAAGAGACACACTAACTTAATGTAGAAACACCGTTATTTTGTCTCCTAACTCATTTTCCTAACAAGACAACCTCAATGATAAGATGCACACTGTTTTCCATGCATTTCTTGCTAAAAGAGCTAAGATCGTGATTATCTTTATTGCTGAATGAGCTAGGTGGCTATTCAACTCCGATCTAAAAGAAACACACTAATTTTATGTAGAAACACCGTTATTTTGTCTCCTAACTCATTTTCCTAAAAAGACAACCTCAATGATAAGACGAACACTGTTTTCCATGCATTTCTTGCTAAAAGAGCTAAGATCGTGATTATCTCTGTTGCAGAATGAGCTAGGGGGCTATTCAACTCCGATCTAAAAGAGACACACTAACTTAATGTAGAAACACCGTTATTTTGTCTCCTAACTCATTTTCCTAACAAGACAACCTCAATGATAAGACGCACACTGTTTTCCATGCATTTCTTGCTAAAAGAGCTAAGATCGTGATTATCTCTGTTGCTGAATGAGCCAGGGGGCTAATTCAACTCCGATCTAAAAGAGACACACTAACTTAATGTAGAAACACGTTATTTTTTCTCCTAACTCATTTTCCTAACAAGACAACCTCAATGATAAGACGAACACTGTTTTCCATGCATTTCTTTCTAAAAGAGCTAAGATCGTGATTATCTCTGTTGCAGAATGAGCTAGGGGGCTATTCAACTCCGATCTAAAAGAGACACACTAACTTAATGTAGAAACACCGGTATTTTGTCTCCTAACTCATTTTCCTAACAAGACAACCTCAATGATAAGACGCACACTGTTTTCCATGCATTTCTTGCTAAAAGAGCTAAGATCGTGATTATCTCTGTTGCAGAATGAGCTAGGGGGCTATTCAACTCCGATCTAAAAGAGACACACTAACTTAATGTAGAAACACCGTTATTTTGTCTCCTAACTCATTTTCCTAACAAGACAACCTCAATGATAAGACGCACACTGTTTTCCATGCATTACTTGCTAAAAGAGCTAAGATCGTGATTATCTCTGTTGCTGAATGAGCTAGGGGGCTATTCAACTCCGATCTAAAAGAGACACACTAACTTAATGTAGAAACACCGTTATTTTGTCTCCTAACTCATTTTCCTAACAAGACAACCTCAATGATAAGACGAACACTGTTTTCCATGCATTTCTTGCTAAAAGAGCTAAGATCGTGATTATCTCTGTTGCTGAATGAGCTAGGGGGCTAATTCAACTCCGATCTAAAAGAGACACACTAACTTAATGTAGAAACACCGTTATTTTGTCTCCTAACTCATTTTCCTAACAAGACAACCTCAATGATAAGACGCACACTGTTTTCCATGCATTTCTTGCTAAAAGAGCTAAGATCGTGATTATCTCTGTTGCTGAATGAGCTAGGGGGCTAATTCAAATCCGATCTAAAAGAGACACACTAACTTAATGTAGAAACACCGGTATTTTGTCTCCTAACTCATTTTCCTAACAAGACAACCTCAATGATAAGACGCACACTGTTTTCCATGCATTTCTTGCTAAAAGAGCTAAGATCGTGATTATCTCTGTTGCAGAATGAGCTAGGGGGCTATTCAACTCCGATCTAAAAGAGACACACTAACTTAATGTAGAAACACCGGTATTTTGTCTCCTAACTCATTTTCCTAACAAGACAACCTCAATGATAAGACGCACACTGTTTTCCATGCATTTCTTGCTAAAAGAGCTAAGATCGTGATTATCTCTGTTGCTGAATGTGCTAGGGGGCTAATTCAACTCCAATCTAAAAGAGACACACTAACTTAATGTAGAAACACCGGTATTTTGTCTCCTAACTCATTTTCCTAACAAGACAACCTCAATGATAAGACGCACACTGTTTTCCATGCATTTCTTGCTAAAAGAGCTAAGATCGTGATTATCTCTGTTGCAGAATGAGCTAGGGGGCTAATTCAACTCCAATCTGAAAGAGACACACTAACTTAATGTAGAAACACCGGTATTTTGTCTCCTAACTCATTTTCCTAACAAGACAACCTCAATGATAAGACGCACACTGTTTTCCATGCATTTCTTGCTAAAAGAGCTAAGATCGTGATTATCTCTGTTGCAGAATGAGCTAGGGGGCTATTCAACTCCGATCTAAAAGAGACACACTAACTTAATGTAGAAACACCGGTATTTTGTCTCCTAACTAATTTTCCTAACAAGACAACCTCAATGATAAGACGCACACTGTTTTCCATGCATTTCTTGCTAAAAGAGCTAAGATCGTGATTATCTCTGTTGCTGAATGAGCTAGGGGGCTAATTCAACTCCAATCTAAAAGAGACACACTAACTTAATGTAGAAACACCGGTATTTTGTCTCCTAACTCATTTTCCTAACAAGACAACCTCAATGATAAGACGCACACTGTTTTCCATGCATTTCTTGCTAAAAGAGCTAAGATCGTGATTATCTCTGTTGCAGAATGAGCTAGGGGGCTATTCAACTCCGATCTAAAAGAGACACACTAACTTAATGTAGAAACACCGGTATTTTGTCTCCTAACTCATTTTCCTAACAAGACAACCTCAATGATAAGACGCACACTGTTTTCCATGCATTTCTTGCTAAAAGAGCTAAGATCGTGATTATCTCTGTTGCTGAATGAGCTAGGGGGCTAAATCAACTCCGATCTAAAAGAGACACACTAACTTAATGTAGAAACACCGTTATTTTGTCTCCTAACTCATTTTCCTAACAAGACAACCTCAATGATAAGACGCACACTGTTTTCCATGCATTTCTTGCTAAAAGAGCTAAGATAGTGATTATCTTTATTGCTGAATGAGCCAGGGGGCTATTCAACTCCGATCTAAAAGAGACACACTAGCTTAATGTAGAAACACCGTTATTGTGTCTCCTAACTCATTTTCCTAACAAGACAACCTCAATGATAAGACGAACACTGTTTTCCATGCATTTCTTGCTAAAAGAGCTAAGATCATGATTATCTTTATTGCTGAATGAGCTAGGTGGCTATTCAACTCCGATTTAAAAGAAACACGCTAACTTTATGTAGAAACACCGTTATTTTGTCTTCTAACTCATTTTCCTAACACGACAACCTCAATGATAAGACGCACACTGTTTTCCATGCATTTCTTGCTAAAAGAGCTAAGATCGTGATTATCTCTGTTGCTGAATGAGCTAGGGGGCTAATTCAACTCCGATCTAAACGAGACACACTAACTTAATGTAGAAACACCGTTATTTTGTCTCCTAACTCATTTTCCTAACAAGACAACCTCAATGATAAGACGCACACTGTTTTCCATGCATTTCTTGCTAAAAGAGCTAAGATCGTGATTATCTCTGTTGCTGAATGAGCTAGGAGGCTATTCAACTCTAATCTAAGAGAGACTCACTAACTTCATGTAGGAACACCGTTACTTTGTCTCCTAACTCATTTTCCTAACAAGACAACCTCAATGATAAGACGCACACTGTTTTCCATGCATTTCTTGCTAAAAGAGCTAAGATCGTGATTATCTCTGTTGCTGAATGAGCTAGGGGGCTAATTCAACTCCGATCTAAAAGAGACACACTAACTTAATGTAGAAACACCGTTATTTTGTCTCCTAACTAATTTTCCTAACAAGACAACCTCAATGATAAGACGAACACTGTTTTCCATGCATTTCTTGCTAAAAGAGCTAAGATCGTGATTATCTCTGTTGCTGAATGAGCTAGGGGGCTATTCAACTCCGATCTAAAAGAGACACACTAGCTTAATGTAGAAACACCGTTATTGTGTCTCCTAACTCATTTTCCTAACAAGACAACCTCAATGATAAGACGCACACTGTTTTCCATGCATTTCTTGCTAAAAGAGCTAAGATCGTGATTATCTCTGTTGCTGAATGAGCTAGGGGGCTATTTAACTCCGATCTAAAAGAGACACACTAACTTAATGTAGAAACACCGTTATTTTGTCTCCTAACTCATTTTCCTAACAAGACAACCTCAATGATAAGACGAACACTGTTTTCCATGCATTTCTTGCTAAAAGAGCTAAGATCGTGATTATATCTGTTGCTGAATGAGCTAGGGGGCTATTCAACTCCGATCTAAAAGAGACACACTAACTTAATGTAGAAACACCGTTATTTTGTCTCCTAAATCATTTTCCTAACAAGACAACCTCAATGATAAGACGCACACTGTTTTCCATGCATTTCTTGCTAAAAGAGCTAAGATCGTGATTATCTTTATTGCTGAATGAGCTAGGTGGCTATTCAACTCCGATCTAAAAGAAACACGCTAACTTTATGTAGAAACACCGTTATTTTGTCTTCTAACTCATTTTCCTAACACGACAACCTCAATGATAAGACGAACACTGTTTTCCATGCATTTCTTGCTAAAAGAGCTAAGATCGTGATTATCTCTGTTGCAGAATGAGCTAGGGGGCTATTCAACTCCGATCTAAAAGAGACACACTAACTTAATGTAGAAACACCGTTATTTTGTCTCCTAACTCATTTTCCTAACAAGACAACCTCAATGATAAGACGCACACTGTTTTCCATGCATTTCTTGCTAAAAGAGCTAAGATCGTGATTATCTCTGTTGCTGAATGAGCCAGGGGGCTAATTCAACTCCGATCTAAAAGAGACACACTAACTTAATGTAGAAACACGTTATTTTTTCTCCTAACTCATTTTCCTAACAAGACAACCTCAATGATAAGACGAACACTGTTTTCCATGCATTTCTTTCTAAAAGAGCTAAGATCGTGATTATCTCTGTTGCTGAATGAGCTAGGAAGCTATTCAACTCCGATCTAAAAGAGACACACTAACTTAATGTAGAAACACCGGTATTTTGTCTCCTAACTCATTTTCCTAACAAGACAACCTCAATGATAAGACGCACACTGTTTTCCATGCATTTCTTGCTAAAAGAGCTAAGATCGTGATTATCTCTGTTGCTGAATGAGCTAGGGGGCTAATTCAAATCCGATCTAAAAGAGACACACTAACTTAATGTAGAGACACCATTATTTTGTCTCCTAACTCATTTTCCTAACAAGACAACCTCAATGATAAGACGCACATTGTTTTCCATGCATTTCTTGCTAAAAGAGCTAAGATCGTGATTATCTTTATTGCTGAATGAGCTAGGTGGCTATTCAACTCCGATCTAAAAGAAACACGCTAACTTTATGTAGAAACACCGTTATTTTGTCTTCTAACTCATTTTCCTAACACGACAACCTCAATGATAAGACACACACTGTTTTCCATGCATTTCTTGCTAAAAGAGCTAAGATCGTGATTATCTCTGTTGCTGAATGAGCTAGGGGGCTAATTCAACTCCGATCTAAAAGAGACACACTAACTTAATGTAGAAACACCGTTATTTTGTCTCCTAACTCATTTTCCTAACAAGACAACCTCAATGATAAGATGCACACTGTTTTCCATGCATTTCTTGCTAAAAGAGCTAAGATCGTGATTATCTTTATTGCTGAATGAGCTAGGTGGCTATTCAACTCCGATCTAAAAGAAACACACTAATTTTATGTAGAAACACCGTTATTTTGTCTCCTAACTCATTTTCCTAAAAAGACAACCTCAATGATAAGACGAACACTGTTTTCCATGCATTTCTTGCTAAAAGAGCTAAGATCGTGATTATCTCTGTTGCAGAATGAGCTAGGGGGCTATTCAACTCCGATCTAAAAGAGACACACTAACTTAATGTAGAAACACCGTTATTTTGTCTCCTAACTCATTTTCCTAACAAGACAACCTCAATGATAAGACGCACACTGTTTTCCATGCATTTCTTGCTAAAAGAGCTAAGATCGTGATTATCTCTGTTGCTGAATGAGCCAGGGGGCTAATTCAACTCCGATCTAAAAGAGACACACTAACTTAATGTAGAAACACGTTATTTTTTCTCCTAACTCATTTTCCTAACAAGACAACCTCAATGATAAGACGAACACTGTTTTCCATGCATTTCTTTCTAAAAGAGCTAAGATCGTGATTATCTCTGTTGCTGAATGAGCTAGGGGGCTATTCAACTCCCATCTAAAAGAGACAAACTAACTTAATGTAGAAACACCGTTATTTTGTCTCCTAACTCATTTTCCTAACAAGACAACCTCAATGATAAGACGCACACTGTTTTCCATGCATTTCTTGCTAAAAGAGCTAAGATCGTGATTATCTCTGTTGCTGAATGAGCTAGGGGGCTAATTCAACTCCGATCTAAAAGAGACACACTAACTTAATGTAGAAACACCGTTATTTTGTCTCCTAACTCATTTTCCTAACAAGACAACCTCAATGATAAGACGCACACTGTTTTCCATGCATTTCTTGCTAAAAGAGCTAAGATCGTGATTATCTCTGTTGCTGAATGAGCTAGGGGGCTATTCAACTCCGATCTAAAAGAGACACACTAACTTAATGTAGAAACACCGTTATTTTGTCTCCTAACTCATTTTCCTAACAAGACAACCTCAATGATAAGACGCACACTGTTTTCCATGCATTTCTTGCTAAAAGAGCTAAGATCGTGATTATCTCTGTTGCTGAATGAGCTAGGGGGCTATTCAACTCCGATCTAAAAGAGACACACTAACTTAATGTAGAAACACCGTTATTTTGTCTCCTAACTCATTTTCCTAACAAGACAACCTCAATGATAAGACGCACACTGTTTTCCATGCATTTCTTGCTAAAAGAGCTAAGATCGTGATTATCTCTGTTGCTGAATGAGCTAGGTTGCTATTCAACTCCGATCTAAAAGAGACACACTAACTTAATGTAGAAACACCATTATTTTGTCTCCCAGCTCATTTTCCTAACAAGACAACCTCAATGATAAGACGAACACTGTTTTCCATGCATTTCTTGCTAAAAGAGCTAAGATCGTGATTATCTCTGTTGCTGAATAAGCTAGGGGGCTATTCAACTCCGATCTAAAAGAGACACACTTACTTAATGTAGAAACACCGTTATTGTGTCTCCTAACTCATTTTCCTAACAAGACAACCTCAATGATAAGACGAACACTGTTTTCCATGCATTTCTTGCTAAAAGAGCTAAGATCGTGATTATCTCTGTTGCTGAATGAGCTAGGGGGCTATTCAACTCCGATCTAAAAGAGACACACTAACTTAATGTAGAAACACCGTTATTTTGTCTCCTATTTCATTTTCCTAACAAGACAACCTCAATGATAAGACGCACACTGTTTTCCACGCATTTCTTGCTAAAAGAGCTAAGATCGTGATTATCTCTGTTGCTGAATGAGCTAGGTTGCTATTCAACTCCGATCTAAAAGAGACACACTAACTTAATGTAGAAACACCATTATTTTGTCTCCTAACTCATTTTCCTAACAAGACAACCTCAATGATAAGACGAACACTGTTTTCCATGCATTTCTTGCTAAATGAGCTAAGATCGTGATTATCTTTATTGCTGAATGAGCTAGGTGGCTATTCAACTCCGATCTAAAAGAAACACATTAACTTTATGTAGAAACACCATTATTTTGTCTCCTAACTCATTTTCCTAACAAGACAACCTCAATGATAAGACGAACACTGTTTTCCATGCATTTCTTGCTAAAAGAGCTAAGATCGTGATTATCTCTGTTGCTGAATGAGCTAGGGGGCTATTCAACTCCGATCTAAAAGAGACACACTAACTTAATGTAGAAACACCGTTATTTTGTCTCCTAACTCATTTTCCTAACAAGACAACATCAATGATAAGACGCACACTGTTTTCCACGCATTTCTTGCTAAAAGAGCTAAGATCGTGATTATCTCTGTTGCTGAATGAGCTAGGTTTCTATTCAACTCCGATCTAAAAGAGACACACTAACTTAATGTAGAAACACCGTTATTTTGTCTCCTAACTCATTTTCCTAACAAGACAACCTCAATGATAAGACGAACACTGTTTTCCATGCATTTCTTGCTAAAAGAGCTAAGATCGTGATTATCTCTGTTGCTGAATAAGCTAGGGGGCTATTCAACTCCGATCTAAAAGAGACACACTTACTTAATGTAGAAACACCGTTATTGTGTCTCCTAACTCATTTTCCTAACAAGACAACCTCAATGATAAGACGAACACTGTTTTCCATGCATTTCTTGCTAAAAGAGCTAAGATCGTGATTATCTCTGTTGCTGAATGAGCTAGGGGGCTATTCAACTCCGATCTAAAAGAGACACACTAACTTAATGTAGAAACACCGTTATTTTGTCTCCTAACTCATTTTCCTAACAAGACAACCTCAATGATAAGACGAACACTGTTTTCCATGCATTTCTTGCTAAAAGAGCTAAGATCGTGATTATCTCTGTTGCGGAATAAGCTAGGGGGCTATTTAACTCCGATCTAAAAGAGACACACTAACTTAATGTAGAAACACCGTTATTGTGTCTCCTAACTCATTTTCCTAACAAGACAACCTCAATGATAAGACGCACACTGTTTTCCATGCATTTTTTTGCTGAAAGAGCTAAGATCGTGATTATCTCTGTTGCTGAATGAGCTAGGGGGCTCATTCAACTCCGATCTAAAAGAGACACACTAACCTAATGTAGAAACACT